>NC_092413.1:37468995-39868995 GCF_040894005.1 Engystomops pustulosus | reverse complement strand
GGGTTCACAAGGTTATCCTCTCCAGGTTCTATAGGCTTTCCTTAGGCAGAAATGATGTTAAAGGGCCTAATAACTTACTACCTTTTTTGGGTTGGTGTATCATCTCAAACGCCTTTCACCTTCTTTTAACTTTTTACTACAGTACTGCTTCCTTAATAGACAGATCTCACCTACGAATGCTGCATGCAGTGCTCCCATGTGACAATGGCTCAGGCCAGAACCGAAGACTATGGGGCACATTTACTTACCCGGTCCCTGCGAGATCCCCGAGGTACGATGTTCGAAGAGGATGAAGTCTGCCGCGATTCAACAAGATTGTGCGCCCGAGATCCTGCATGTTACGCTTCCCCGCTCAGGTCGGCCTGTTGTATGTGAGTGCATGTCTTGTGATACAATTTGAATTTTGTTGTCCGGTGGCCACGCCCCCGATTTGTATCGCACGAAAGTTGGCACGATTGCGGCAAAATCTGATCGCGTGCGCCAAAAACCTCTGTTAAATGCAAGCAAAATGAAAATAGTCGGACCCTTAGTTAATGTGCTCCTATGTGTTTCAAGGTACAGTATACAATATTACTCCCAATGCATACAAATGTATATGGCAGCCTTATGTTAGCCATATGAACGGCAGCTAGCATAAAGCCCCCATAGAGGTGCATTGGGCACGGCACAGAAGATGTCACCCTACCGTCCCATCACCGGAAAAACTATACAGCATGCTCTATCTTTTACTATAAGTACGGCGTAGCAACCTGGCCTCCCTTTTTCCGGCCGCCGGTATTGTACACCCAGGTTCTGCAGCATACGTTCGTCTGCATGAGGCCTTACATTACCTTAGTTAGCAAAATATTAGTCTGGGAAATAGGGCTGGAGGTTATACACCAACATCTGGATCTGCCGGTAGCAGATTACAATGTGGGTGGTTTGGATGGCAACCCAGGGCACCAATCTTCTAGGCAATCAATGGTCACTAACCAAGTTTGATACTGCCATGTAGAGATTAAAAATAGAGGGAGCAAATGTCAAACCATTAAAAAAAACTGACTTGTTTGTGGTCCACAAGGAGTAAGCATAATATCAATGTTAATGGAAATATCTGAAATATCAGAAAGTTCATAACAAAAACATCTTCTTGTGTCTAAATATGTTAATATTAAAGCAAATGTTGGCCTCCTTGTAGGAAGGATGTCCAGTCTGCCAAATAACAAGGGAGGCTCCAATATGGATTTGATTGGATCCAACAGGAAGTCTTACTAATAAAGGCAAAGTCAGTATTATTAATGAGAGGAGTGGGACCGGTCACTTTTATTAAAAAAATGCTTGGACAACCAGATTACATTTTACGTCTACATCTGTGCAGTGCCAGTGATCTACAATGATGCTTAGAAGTAATATGAAGTTATACAGTATAAGAAGTATTATGTTCATAAATAGGTGCTGACAACTGGGCTGGCATCACACGGCAAACCGTGGCAGATGCCAGGGCCTATGAATCTGTTGCTCAAGGACCCACATTATTGACAAAGCCTTTTGAATGAATTATTCCAGAAATACTTACCCGTCACATTGTGTCCGCCGATCTGGAATGTCCGGCGAGGATTCTGAGCTGCCGTGATTCACTTACAGCGTGCGCCCGATTTCTTGAATGTGTCGCTTCCCCGCTCAGGTCCGCCGGAGTTCACCATTTTCTTCCTGGTGTATGTGAGTGCTGATCTTGCGACACAATTTGAATTTTAAATTCTGCTGTTTGTCCGAATCAGTAGGGTTGTCCGAAGGCCACGCCCTCGATTTGTGACGCATGCAAATTGGCGCCGATGCGCCACAATCCGATCGTGTGCACCAAAACCCCTGTGCAATTCAGGGCAAATTGGAATTATTCGGGAAACTTGACGGAAATGCGTCCGACGGACTCTTAGTAAATGTGCCCCTTTAGGTCTAATAGTCAAAAGTGCAAAGTGCAGTTTTGTACTAGTACGGCTGAATTCACTAGAAGAAATTATAGTAGTTCATTTCGAACATTTCTCAGAATTTTCATGTACTGTAGTAGCGATAAGGTTGTGATAAGATTGTGTGGGTGTATGGGTTTGAGGATGTGGGAGGAGGGCTTGGTGTCAATCATCTGGTTCTGAGGAAAAATAACTGGTTTCCATGATACTAATAAAAAATACAGCTTTGCAGACTGCAGCGGTCACTTTTTGTAAGGAACTTAGACAACAGGTCGAGCATGTGTCCTGAATCTCTTTTCAATACTATGGGAGTTTTGGAAATCGCCAAGCGCAGCACTTGGCTACCTAATGCACACCCATAGACAGTGAAAGGGATTGCAAGAGATGGCAAAGGCTGTGTTTTTCAATTTGTGACACTTGCACTGAATTGAATGGAGTGTCAGGGTGCAGGTGAGCATTATAGCTTCTTCACCACTGCTCACCAGGACCAGATTAAGGTAGGCGGTAGTACCCGCTGGTACACATCACTATTCTAAATTATCATAAATATTCTAAACTTTATCCTTCTTACATGTTCGCCTAGCTGGCACAGAGGCAGTGGTACTGACTACTAGTCCTAGTCCCATGCGCCACTGCTTCCCAGAGAGTTCTCTCTCCTCCTCTTACAGATCGGGCCGAGTAATCTGTGAAGAAGTAAACCTAACACTGATTGGCTAAGACTTGGCTCACAACCAGTCCAGCCAACCAGTGTTAGCTACTAAGGGGGCGGATCAGGTGGCACTCTCAATGCAGTACAGCTCATGAAAAGCATGCTGCATGCGGAATGTGATTGAGAACCACTAGATAGGCACATTCTCATGGACAGAGCCAGTGAGTCAAAGATTGGTGGCAGGCCGTCGCCACATCACTTGCAGAGACAGTCAGCTCACAGCTGTGTTGGACTGTTGGGCATTGCTGGTGGGAGCTCCCTTTTGAGTAAAGTTGTAGGGGCCCAGAGGCGCGTGCCCCTGGAGCCCTCCCTGTAATCCGACCCTGCTGCTTAACAAGCAAAATGCTGTACATTGTATAAAGGCTGTGTCTCACCCCATTCACTTGCATGGAACTGAGATGAAACCAGGCAATGTATTAGGTGATGAACATAACAGGGTGAAGCAGAAGTAGCACTCACTGGAGCACCACTACGTCTTTGAACAGCCTTGTAAAGCTCCATACACAGGACAATATAGGGAAGTTGGGGTGGGGAAATTTTTAGCTTTCAAAGGTGTATGGGAAACCTAGAAAATGAACCACTAGTTATCAAGTAGCTAAATAACTTCTGGTGGCATCATCCAGAAAATGAGCTTTGAAGTGAGATGTAAATTAGTTGTATAAAGTCATGTATATGGACAGGTCAATCTCCCTCCTTGTCAAAATGTCCCCTTTGGGGTAATTGACACCCCTTTTCTACAAATACATTAGTGACCACGGTGTCTGGCACATGAAATCAATCACAGCAGATGGGGTGTTCTGAGGGGGAGAGCTTGACTTCAGCCCTAAACTCTCCACCTCCATGAATCCATGAGTAGATCCATGTTGAAAACCGATTTATAGTAAAATTTTCCTGTGAGTACAGATGTCCATGTTTATTATTGGGCTGGGAAGAAACATTTGTTGAGAGCTCATGTAGAGACAAACTGGGTAAGATTTTAATTTAGTCACAAGTTGAAATGGCAAATAGCTTTCTGACTGCTCTATGTAGTATCTGCTAGTTACACAATACATCGGAGCACTTTCCTGGTATTTCTGTTCCTCATTGATGCATACATTGCAAATAATGGCAGGTTTTAATGGAAGCAAATAGATTGATTATCACTGAGACAGCACATTTCCACTCAGTCATGAAAGTACAATGTTCCTGCAGATCAAGGCTTTGTAGAGCTGGGCGGTATAAATATTGTATAACCCAATTACCCTGGAAAGCTGGTGCAGAGCAGTGTACAAGAGCTAGGGAACAGTGAAAATCCACTTGTCCTAATAAATGTGTCCCTGGGCGTTCCTAATGACCGAGTCATCTACTTCCTGGTCTGGACACCATTAAGAAGCATGCATGGCGGTGAGGTGGCTTGATGTTATGTCGTGTAAGATGCCATTGATTGTAGTAGTCCTTTTTTGTTTTGTTTTTTTGTTTTTGCATTTCAGTTCTTTTACTCCCTTCCATTAACCCCGTAAAGAAAATCTAACTTCCAAATCACTGATGGTAGACCCACTCACATGTGTGTCCAATGAAGTGTAGTCAGGTGATGTGTTTTTTATATCCAGCAATGCCCTTAGTGAAGATACTACAGAACATGTGCAGGATTTACAGAGAGCTGGGTGCCGTTATGGGCTCTCTACCTGCTGTAGGGGCAGGAGGAGGGGGATGGCAAAGGACTAGAAGAGTGATTAAATCAAAAGACGGCAGAGCACAGAGGGGCTCCGCTGATGCCCTCAAAGCCCCTCAGACTCATTTACATATTTTATAAAACTCATATCTCTTCAAAGTGTATGCATTGCTGTATAAAAAACACACTGCATAGGACACCACTTCATCGGACGCACATGTAAATGATGGCCGGTCTTCAATCAGTCATTCTGATGGTAGATTTTGTTTATTGATGGGGCCTTTAAAGAACAGACATTTTTAGCATACCATACCATAGTGGTTTAAGGGCCATAACTCTTTTTATTTACTTGCTGCTTGTAAAATTAAATGACACAGTGGGGCACATTTACTTACCCGGTCCAGTCGCGATCCAGCGGCGGGTTATCCGACGCTGATTCGGGTTCTGCCGGAATTCACTAAGGTCCTTGCGCCGATATTCACCAGGTGTCGCTGCTGCGCCGAGGTCCGCCAAAGTTCACCTGTTTTTTTCTGGTGTATGTGAGTGCTTGATCTTGCGACACAAATGGCTTTTTAAATTCTGCGGTTTTTCTGAATCCTTCGGGTTGTCCGGTGGCCACGCCCCCCCCCGATTTCTGTCGCTCGAAAGTCGGCGCGATTGCGCCAAAAATCGATCGCATGCGCCACAATCCCGTGAAATACAGCGCAAAGCGGAAATATTCGGGAAAAACCCGACGGATTCGCGGCTGCGGACCCTTGGTAAATGTGCCCCAGTATGTGTTAAAATTACAAAAATTGGGGAAAAGCGGTTTTTTTTTGTAATGTATAGCACCTTAAATTTATAACTCAAAATGACCATTACAAATGAATTATCTTGTATGTGACGATCAGTAATATGCATAGTCTTGGGCAAAAGGGACAAAATGGCAATGGTTTTCCTAGTGTAGTGGGTTAGTGGGTATTTTTTACAACTTTATTGGGAAATATTACCGTATATATACTGTATTGTTTATCTATTGTGTTATTTATTCATACCGTATATGTATTGTGTGTGTTTAATATGTCCCCCATGAGGGCATAAAACACACCCAGGGGACAGCCTTTTTTTTTTTTTTTAACTTTTGCTTTTTTTTTTCTTTCTTTCAAGCCCAAGTTACAGGGGGAATCAGGGCCGCCGATAGGGCAGTACAACTGGTACTGCCCTATGGGGCCCGGACTCTAAGACACTAGGGGGGGGGGGGGCCCGGCCGGTGGGGTAATATGCGGTAATAGTACGTCAAACTTCTGGCCCCGGCTCCTGAATGGAGCCGGGGCCAGAAGCTGCGGGTGTCGGCTATATATTATAGCCGACACCCTCCTCTAACACCCGCGATCGGAGATTTCTCCGATCGCGGGGTGTTAACCCCTAACACGCCGCGGTCGCGCTAGGGGCATTTAACAGGATTCGGACCCCCCCGCGGCACTTACCGGGGGGGTCCCGGGGCTGCGCGATCTTCTTCCGGGTGCCGGGTCCGTGCCTCCTGGCAGGACCCGGCTGTGACACACTGAGCATGCGCAGCATGCTCAGTGTTTCACATAATACAGTGTAATACATCTGTATTACACTGTATTAGGTGAAGAATAGCTTGAACAAGTGATCAGTGGATCACTTGTTCAAGCTAACCTGTAAAAGTAAAGAAAAAAAAGTTAAAAACACTGAATAAACACAATTTTTAATAAAAATAATTAATTAAATAGAGTTAAAGTCCCCTAAACACAAACATTCCCTATACACATCTAATAAAGTAAAAATACCTGAAAATCACCAAAACCCCCCACATATTTGGTATCACCGCGTCCGTAACAATCTGTACAATAAGTCAGAAACATTATTGGACCCGTACGGTGAACGCCGTAAAAACAAAACCCGAAAAACTCGCCAAAAATATAAATTTTCATAAAATCCCTTTACAAAAATGTTCTAAAAAGTGATCAAAAAAAGTTATGTGCCCCAAAATGGTACCAATTGAAAGAACAACTCAACACGTAAAAAATAAGCCCTAAACTAGCTCTGTCAACCAAAAAATATTAAGGTTAAGTTCCCGAAAAGATGGCGATGCAGAAACAAATAAGATTTCCTCTGTATTAGTTTTTCTCCAGTAAAATTGTAAAAATAAATGAAAAACTATATAAATGAGGTATCACCGTAATCGTAGTGATCTATAGAATGAAAATATTATAGTATTTTTAGTGTATGGTGTACGACCCCCAAAATATACAAAAAAAAGAAACCCCAAATTGACAATTTTCTTTTCCTCCATACATTAAAGAGTTAATAAAATCTCATCGAAAAGCTATAGACCCACTTAAATGAAGTATTTGTAAAGTGCATCTCATGTCGCAAAAAATAAGCCCTTAAATGTCCAAATTGCCAAAAAAATAAAGATTGTATAGCCAATAAAAAGTGACAATGCATAATCTGCTCTGAATGGCGCAGCTCCCCCTCAATGCCCTGGCGTGTGCCCATACAGCAGGTTACCACCACATATGGGGTATTGTTATACGCGGGAGAGATGGGGGATCAAATTTTGAGGAGCGTTTTGGAATTTTATCCACTGAGAATTTGTACATTTTATGAAAAACACATTAATTTAGCCAAATAAAATGTAATTTCGAAATTGCATCCGATTTTGTTTTAACCCCTGTAAACCAATTAAAGGGTTAACAAACTTCATAAAAGTTGTTTTACGTACGTTGAGGGGTGTAGTTTCTATAATGGAGTAATTTATGGGGTTTTACTTTATTTAGGCCTCTCAAAGTGACTTGAAACCTGAGCAGGTCCCTCAATAGCAGGATTTAGCTTTTTTTATGAAAATGTGAAAAATTGCACGTGACGTTCAATAGTATGACTCCTATTGGCAATCTACCAGAAGAGTGTGCCTTGTCGTAGCAACAGGCCTCAAACCCTGTTTGTGAAAGGTCACTGCGGGGGGCAGGAGGCTTGTTCGGTTTTGGGGTGTGTTGGGGCCCAGACACTTTTGCTGTATGGGGCCCCGAATTTCCTGATGGCTGCCCTGGGGGGAATAGACAAACTGTAGAGGCAGATGTCCGATTAGAGCTATACTGGGTCTGGTCAGACACAACAGCACGGATTAATACTTTCAGTCCCAGCAGTGCAGGCTTCTCGATTCAAGTTTAATCATGGCCACCTAAGTCATCAATTTAGTGTAAGCATGGCCAATTGTCTTTCCTGATTCTAATGTAATCTCTGCCACGAGTCAGTTCTCAGTGTACTATAACTACTGCCCCCAGTAAGTCCTCGGTCTAGTATAGTCACTACCACCAGTCAGTCCTCAGTCTAGTGTAATAATTGCCACCAGCCAGGTCTTTGTCTAGTATAATCACTGCCACCAGTCAGTCCTCAGTCTAGTATAATCACTGTTACCAGTCAGTTCACAGTCCAGTATAATCACTACTACCAGTCAGTCCACAGTCTAGTATAATCACTACTACCAGTCAGTCCACAGTCCAGTATATTCACTGCCACCAGTCAGTCCACAGTCTAGTGTAATCATTGCCACCAGCCAGGTCTTAGTCTAGTATAATCACTGCCACCAGTCAGGCCTTAATGTAGTGTATCTTTATAGACACTGGTTACTAGTTGCCACTGTTTGATGGGTGAGTGGGTATTACCAGATGAGCAGACCCATTCAAGTTTAGGTTCAGCCGAACCTTGAAGAACCAACCAGTAACGTTTGTGGATGTTAAGCCTTTATATGCCACCAAAAAAGCCAGTGTGTCTATAATTTCATAGAAAATGGCAGCACATATGCCTCGCCGCCATCTAAATTTCTGTTCCAGGTGGGGTTGAACCTGAATGCTGGTCCTGAACTTCTGCCTGAAGTATGGGTTTGGTGACCCAAAACCGCAATGTTTAGGTCTGTGCCATTCGGGTCTGCACGACTCTTAACTGTGGATTTTACACACCGAGGCAGCAAAAGAATCTGCACCAAAAATTGGCACATGTGCCACTGTAGATTTTTTAATGTATATTCCACTTAACACTCTAATTTGCTGTGTAACTGAAAACAGTATAAAACTTCCAGCACTAAGTTCCAAGTATTTGTCAATGTGATATTTTGTTGAACCATAACAAATAAAAGAATAACCTCTGGAATTTCCCTCTTCGTAACTTCAGTCTTGTATATGCCAAAATACAGAGTGGATGTGAATATCTCACTTGCAGAAATATTTGGAGAGGAGAGAATTCCTTTTCTGCCTCGTCAGTTCAGGGTCTCACGTTTGCCAGAAGGTCTGTTTTCCGGATGGTTTGCGGTACACAGAGCTGTTACTGTTACATGGGCTCTGGGCTACTCAAATCTTGACCTTTTAAAGTAGAAAAGAAAGAATTTTCAGCCTGCATTACAGAGGTTCGATGTGCTCATGATGTAAAAAGTCTACACAGTTGATATACACACATATATTATATAAAATTTTGATTGTGTCCATATTCTTACACGCTCTGAATAGATTAGAATATCATATAATTAAAATATGAACTAATATAATTCACATATTTCAAGAATGATTCAAGAATTTGAATAGCTTTTCTATTTCTTTCTGATTTTTTTTTTTAATTTTCTGGTGTTATATTTCTCTTAATATTATATCTAGTGTAATATTCCACTATAGCTGATATTGTTCTGTAGTTGGGCTGATACTAGGCTAGTATCATTTATTTTGCACAAGCTTCTCAAGGTTGAGAGAGAGAGAGAGACACCAGATTGTAGTGAAAAATACCTTAGTGGATTTATTCATTGTAAAAGAACAACGTTTCGGCTCCAAACAGTGAGCCTTTCTCAAACTGTTTGGAGCTGAAACGTTGCTCTTTCACATGGAATAAATCCACTAAGGTATTTTTCACTACAATCTGGTGTGCTGCCTATTTTTCCTTACTCTCTATAACTGAAGGACCTGATGCCCGGCCCTCTTAGGCGTGCACCCACTTTTTATTTTTGTTTACCCATTTTCTGTTTTGATAGTGCGGCTTGGATCTTTTCTTACTGTATATACCGTATATTCCGGCGTATAAGACGACTTTTGAAGACAGAAAAATCTTCTGTCTTGTCTGGGGTCGTCTTATACGCCGGTAATCCCGCTGCATGGAGAGGGCTCACGGGCTGAGCCCTCTCCATAGCCGGTAAGTCTTTGCTGCATATTGCAGCAAAGGTTTACCGGTAACACCCGCGATCGTTGCTAGCACCGATCGCGAGTGTTTTCACAGCGATGGCTGCCGGCAGCCTCAAAAAGATAGCGGCGCATGGGCGCATACTCACCCTCCGGAGGCCCCGATGTCTGCGCGGCTCGTCTTCAGTCTTCCGCGCCGTCTTTTCTTCTGCTGGGCGCCGCTATGTTTTTCCCCGGGGCGGCGCCTATTATGACGTCAGCAGCGGCGCGTCATACTAGGCGCCTGCCGGGGAAGATCAATGGCGGCGCCCAGCAGAAGAAAGAAGGCGGCGCAGAAGACTGAAGACGAGCCGCGCGGACATCGGGGGAGCAGCGCAGCACATCGGGGCCACCGGAGGGTGAGTATATAAGTTTATTTTTTTTTTAATGCTGGGCTGGGCTGTGCTGTATACTACTGGGGGCTGTGCTGTATACTACTGGGGGCTGTGCTGTATACTAGTGGGGGCTGTGCTGTATACTACTGGGGGCAGGCTGTATACTACTGGGGGCAGTGCTGTATACTAATGAGGGCTGTGCTGTATACTACTGGGGGCAGTGCTGTATACTACTGGGGGCTGTGCTGTATACTACTGGGGGCTGTGCTGTATACTACTGGGGGCTGTGCTGTATACTACTGGGGGCTGTGCTGTATACTACTGGGGGCAGTGCTGTATACTACTGGGGGCTGTGCTGTATACTACTGGGGGCTGTGCTGTATACTACTGGGGGCAGTGCTGTATACTACTGGGGGCTGTGCTGTATAATACTGGGGGCTGTGCTGTAATGGTAATGTTGTTGTTGTATGCCTTATGTTTATGAGCGACAGTTTTCCTGCCATATACCTGCAAGTCATAAGAATTTAAATTAAAAAAAGGACCATGTTAAATTCAAATCTGTTTTTTTTTAAATTTTTACCGGTGTTTTGTATGCGTTGGAAAAGGGGTAGTCTTATACGGCGAATATATCTTAAACTCTATATTTTAAACAGGAAAGTAGGGGGGTCGTCTTATACACCAGGTCGTCTTATACGTGGGAGCCATACAATTTGAACATGCCCTCTAGTAGATAGGTAGCCACAGCACATGCCTCCAGTAGATAGGTAGTCAAAGCACATGCCCCCAGTAGATAGGTAGTCACAGAAATAAAAATGTAATACTAACCTACCTATGCTCCCTGCAGCTGGCTCCTTGTCACTCCCATGATGTTCTCTATGACACAGACACCACCATCATTGCCTAGTGAAAAGTCCAGAACAACCCCAAGCTGCTGCCTTGGTGCTATAGTGATCCCACAGACCGAGATGGAGAGGTCGGGTTGGGTTGGTTAGTAGATGGTGGAAAGACAAGAAGTTCAGTCTTAGAAAGATTAAGTTTCAAGAAGAGAGAGGACATGATGTTAGAGACAGCAGAGAGACGGTCACTAGTGTTCTGGATTAAGGCAGGGGTGATGTTATGTACAGAAGTATATAGCTGGGTGTCATCAGCATAAATATAAAGTTGACATTCTCTACTCTGACTTTGGGGAACTGACACAGGATCAAGGTCCCTACAGAACACGGTCCAGAACAAGGACGGTCTCCCAGAAACTGGCAGGAGCAGGATTGAGGTTCAGGTACAGGTTTGGTGTACACAGGGTTATGGTTCAAGCTGGTGGACAGTGGAGCATCTATAAAGGATGCAAAGAGTTGGATCAATGGTGAAAGGTCCATTTGAAGGGAACCTGTCAGGTTTTGGGGTTTTAAACTGCATGCATGCCATAATCCCATAGCTTTTACTGCCAGGTTTGCAAGATTCAGGAGGGTCAAGGCTACAAGGATTCAGTGAAATGAGTCTGCTGGTACCCCCTGTCACATACATATTGTACATAGTAAAGCTAAGGTCAGTACACCTAGCGTCACTGTGCCCGATGTTTAGAACATGTGCAGTGAGGTGGAGGTGTAGTGTGCACATGCCTGGGGTGCAAAGCATACTCAAGTCTCCTATCATCTTCAGCCTTCCCCATCTGGATTCATGGTATCACAGCATCCGATACCAATAAACCCTCAACCCCATCTGCGTTAGGATATGCTAGGGTACATATCTATGTTAGGATACGTAGACTAATTGGAATATGGTAAAAGATTAAAAAGGTTTTAATCTGTTAAATGGAGAAATTTTACGTTAACACTGTAAAGACTCTTTCAGGGCAGTTTCCACACCAATGCAAAACGAACATTTACAGCTGGATTTAAAAAATATATATATATTAAAAGAAGCCTCCATGTAGCAGCAGAAAGACTTATGGTGCTTAGGCAAGAAATTAAATATAGATCTGTTATATATTTAACCATAAACCTCCAGCCAAAGGTGAGGCGTATCTAACATTTGGGGTGCTGTGCCCGTGATGTTTCCATTATACACTGAATGACAATGTTGTTTGTTCTTCAGCTTGGGACAAGTCCAAATCCACCTTCCGTGGGAGGAGATTTTAGTGTCTGACATAGTGCAACAAACAACCATTACCATGAAATGCTAAAAATATACTTAATAGCTGCAATCTAGCTGCAAAGAAGGAAAACATCCCCACAGGATTGATTTCCAAATGAATTATGCCGTGTCTGCTTCTTACAGCTACTATCGTGTTATTCTTTTTGTGAGTACATTACGTTATATTAGCCGTATACTACAAGGAACGTAACAATTGATGACCAGGTCCGTAGGGGAATGGGGGCCTACGGCACTTCCTTCAATATATATCAAGGCATCTGACAGCCCCCAGCCCACACTGTTTCAGCACTGAGTCACTGCTGGCTCATTCACTGTTGTACTTTTGGCATTAAGAAAGTTTTATAGTGTTGCGCGAGTCGCGCGACACTCATTCTACAGGCACAAATAGTAGTGTGATACACAGGGCCGCCACTAGGAAGTTTGGGGCTCTGGACTGACAAATTTTGTCAGTCCCCCACACAATGATAATCTAGTCCTATGTACACAGTGACTTGGGGCCCCTTCTCCTAGTCAGGCCCCCTGAACACAGTCACACTTAACCTCCCCTGATGGCGGCCCTGGTGATACAGCGCGGACTGCAGCTACTGCCATGGTGATTACTGCCCAGAGATGATGAGGAGAGGCCAGAGTTGTGGTTATTTCATGTGGTTATTTACCAAGGGTGTTGATTTGTAGTTGGGGATGAATTTCATCTGGTATTCAATGAGGTGCTGGGTAATCAGGGTTCATGTGCCTGGGATGGTTGGTGTATTATTCCCTTATTCTGAATCCCCATCCGTTTTATTTCAGTGGGAATCTGACAGTCAAATAGGAGTTCAGCTGCAGTTCCTTTGGAAGGTCACTGCACAAAGAAAGGAGCTGGATATCTAGAAGGATCTGTCTCTGGTTGCCCTGAGTTTCAGATCTCTACTGATTAATTATGAACCTGCAAAAACCCGAACCCTTTTCCTTCATACCAATATTCGTGAGAGCTGTCTTTATGCAGGTGACATCTTTTGAATTAAAAATTATACATATGCAAAACCGGCTCTACTACATATTAATAAGTCATTTATTCCAATCCAGCTCACCACACCATAAGACGGAGAAATGAGAGAAAGAGTTCCACATCAAGTCTCATCCTCCTTTTCATTTACTCCAACAACGTTCACACTAGGTTAAACGTGTGTGCTCCCAAACCGAGACTGGACTTTGGTGTCCATAGAAATGCTAAATATAAAGACATAGGGGCAGATTTATCAAGCTGTCTGAAAGTCAGAATATTTCTAGTTGCCCATGGCAACCAATCACAGCTCAGCTTTCATTTTACCAGTGCTCATGAATATTTTAAAGGGGAGCTGTGATTGGTTGCCATGGGCAACTAGAAATATTCTGACTTTCAGACAGCTTGATAAATCTGCCCCATAGACACATAGGGGGAGATTTATTAATCTGACTACGACAGAATTCTGTTGTAGTTTGCACTTAAAAAAAGTATCTGTATCACATTAATAAAGGGTTTTAGACAGTTTTCTGTCTCTCTTACGACTATCTCTTCAAAAGGGGCATGGCCTGTGAAAAGGGGGCGTGGCCCCACACCAGAAAGGTCAGTGTGCCAAAAATACTCTGGACCAGACAGAATTTTTTCCTAACTTTCTGGTGTAAAGTAAGCCAACTAATAGGAGGTGCAGAGTACGACTAGACAGTCTTATACTAGGAGAGATTTATCACCCAGCAACAGACACTTATATGAATCTGGTGCAGAAAAAGACTGTCTAGTCTAACTCTACACTGTGTAACCTTAGGACACTTTTTATAAATCTGGCCCATAGTACATTTTATACTCACAAATAAGTGATAAAGTGTGCATATAAGCTGTAACGTCCATGCCTAAACGTCGCACTATCCGCAGTTTGCGGAATAGATGGCGTTTATTTGTGTGTGAACTATGTTTTAGTCCTTGTGTTTGGATTAACTGAGCCACACCCTGCTCCTTGCATTTCAGCCCTGCCCAGCAAGGGTTACTAGCCTGATTGACAGTTCCTCCAGTGTGCTGCTGGAGGCGTGTCCGGGAACTGCCTTATATACCTGCCTATTCCCATCATACCTGGCTGGTTATGTCAAGTCTTACCTGTGTATCTAGTGCTCTTGCTATCTTGTTTGCTATTCTGTGTTTTGTATCCGATTCTGTGCCTTTGCAGCCATCTTGGTTTTGACCCAGTTTGTTTGTCTCCGCTTGTCTGTCTGTTTCTGGACCTAACCTGTATATAACCCCTTTGATTTTGACCTGACCTGTATATATCCCGCTTGATCTTGACCTGCCCTGTGTATATCCCGCCTGTCTTCCTGTATCTGTTGTTTGTCCCTCAGTACCATTTACCTTCTAGTGTTATTCCGCTTTCCCTGTCTCAGACCTGTGTCCGCGTATTCTGTGCACCAGTGTGAACACTGGTCTATCTCAGTACGCCGGTTACCTGTCCACTCGACCATCCAGCAGCTGCCAGACGAAGTGAGTTTTCCCTGTCATCTTGTAGGGTCACTCAGGTTCCTGATAGTGGCTTCGCCCTTACCAGGGCGGTTTATCTGCTTTAGGCAGGGCCTTAGCCCGCAGGGACGTCACAGGGTGAGTTCGCCACCACTTACCTAGTCTGACAGCTACCGCCAAGCCTGGTTGTGGTTGCGCTGTTGCTGGACAGGTGCTGACATAAGTAGTATAAAAATGCTAAATGCCACCAAACATGCTGCACCTTGGCATATTATATTTGGGACACATTACAGACTACACCTAATCGGCATCTTTGGAAGGCACCTATTCACTCGCTAATGTACTAAAGAGAGGAGTCACAACAATCAGTAACAATAGTCAGTAAGAATATCAGTAGCTGAAACATAAGGGGGAATTCATTAAGAATGGCACTTATTGCACAGGTCTTAATATTCGCCACACTGGTGCACTACACACCGGATGAACTATGAGGGTCAGGCTTAACTTGATGGTGAGTTTAAGCACTGGAAATCAATCTCCACCATGTCAACAATTTCCCCTAAGTTTTATGGCGGGAGTAAATATGTCAACCCAGGGCTTACATGACGGGCCACACCCATAGTGGCCAGGATTGGCTCCAGGTCTCAGTAGGACCCCGGGTGACAGAGCCTCAGTGGGCTTCTTTGCAGTGAACTAACATGATAACATTAAAAATTCTGAAACTAAAACAGTCTCCTGTTCCATAAAATATTCCCTAGTTTATCATACTAAACAGCCCCCTCATGGTTATTTTATATACAGCCCCCTCATGGTTATTTTATATACAGCCCCCTCATGGTTATTTTATATACAGCCCCTCATGGTTATTTTATATAAAGTCCCCCTTACCCCATATGGATTCATAAGATACAGCCTCCTTCACCCCCATGGATTCCTTACGTACAGCCTTATGTGGGCCCCCCCAGCAGCTCTGGGCCCCAGCACGTGCTGGCGACTGCCCTGATAGTAGCGTTTGGGGAAGAAAACTGAAAATTTTCCCACATAGAGTCAAATGATTGAACACATTTTAATTTTAATGTTGGTGTGTACAGTAAATCCTTTTATAACATTATACATAAAACATAAAACACTAAAACAGATACTGCCTGGATGTTTTGTTGTTGTAGTTCTAGATGTTCGCACTAGATGTCAACCTACTTGTAAAAATCGTGTCTGTGCTTCTAGATGGTTCCTGAATCAATACGGCTGAAGCTTCCTTGCTCTACAGAGAAAATTACTATTGCTGACGGTTGTTGGTGACATATACTATTATGCATCTTAAGCTGCTGAGTCGCCTTATTAAACATTTGCAATTCTTGATGCTGGTGCTCCAACTATGAATGAAAATACTGTACATTTTTCCAATAAATATAAATTTATAGGGAAACTAATCTGTGTCTGGAGATAATAAGACGCTATTGTAGAACTTCCAACTGGAATCCCTGCTACAAAATTGTTGCAATCTGTTTCATTTTGCTGGGGACACAGCCTGAAAATGTGTGGATAGAGAACAATGTTGCTTTTGTTGTTTATATTTCATTATTATATTGTTTATGGGATTAATTACAATTATGAGATGGATTGAACTTTATTAATTAAGTTTTACTGAGGCATTATTATTTAATACACTTTAAATGGAACCTATCGGCTCCAAGGTCACATGTATACTAAACGTGGCCTGGAGGTCAAAGATTAATTGTCATTTCAGATGATTTTTGATATTGTGTGGAGGGGGCAGTTGTGAACATTTTTCGAATATACTTCATTAACAAATTCTCCTTAGGCTACATGCACCGTAGCACGGCGGGCACACAGCAGCGCGCGGGGAGCGGAGGAGGAGGTGAGCGCAGCTCATCCCCGCCCCTCTCCATAGGGACATATGGGCCACGGCACCGTAATACAGGAAAAGATAGGACATGTCCTATCTTTTCCCGTGTACGGAGCGGTACGGTGCCGCACGTGTGCTGCACCGTACCACTCCCGTACGATGCCGTGAGCCCATAGAAGTGTATGGGGGACGTATATCGGCCGTATATACGTCCCCCATACATGTGTGTGAATGCAGCCTTAGTTTGTAAAGTAACAGGCTGTAAAGTGCCCCCTAGTTACAATGTTACTTCTACATTGCTAGGGCAAATCTGTCTGCAGGATTGAAGACTAATCTCTCTCTTCTTTCGTGTTTTCTACACAGCTGTGAGTGTTAACCCTTTCTGCTCTCTCCCTAGCTGCAGTATGCTTTGAGCATAATTTTCAAACATGAAAAAGAAGGGGTTAATCCTCACTACCAGAGTTGTTTAACAAAGGAAGATTAGATCCATAGACACACACTGTGACATGCTGGAATACGTATCTCTATGGGAGGGGTAGCTTGTTTTCTTTACAAACAAAGAAAAATTTGTTAATAAAGTGTATTAGACAAATGTGCACTACATCCTCCCATACACAATATCAAAAATCTCAAATGACATTTATGCTTTAAGTGTCCGGCATCATAAACATGTCTTACTTGGAAAATCCATAAGCTGAATGCTGAGAAATCAATGGGTGCACTAAGGGTGTGGCCGTGAGATCTGGTGCACCATCCCTTGTCCACAGGGAAAAGTGCATGGTTTTGTATGGATAATTGGGAGTTGCAAAACTGGCAAGAGAGGCTGTACTGGATTTCGTGGCCACACCATGATACACTGAAATGTTGTTTTGCAAAAAAAAAAAAAGAAAAACATCCTTAATGGTTTAAAGCTCCATAAAGTCTTCATTAAAACATGTCTTATCCTATAGCAAACTTATCTCAAGTGTACATCCCAAAACAATAGTGATTATTATGAATTCACATTAAATAAATGGGTCTTGCCGTAGGTTGGTTATGACTGTGTACTTTGGGAGATATAAGGGTGTGCCCTTGCTTTTCCTGGCTTTGCAGTCAAGAATATTAGCAATGATACAACATTTAGAAGCTTAGTCCCCAGTGAAGTAAACAAGCACAAACTAAACATAACAATGTTCAATCAGGTAACCAGTGTCACCATCAGTAGGACTCCGTTCAGGGGCCAGACAGGAGAGGAACCCTAGAGTCCAGAGTCCTGCCCATTCTCTCCTTTAGGTTGTGCAGAGGTGGGATCTGACCTGGAAGAACTCAGCTCCTGAACTGGATCCCACCTCTTAGCTGTCAGCTCCCTGCTCCGCTGCTCTTCATCCATCTCACAAGCTGGACGGCCTGTACGATGGAGGAGACCTTTGGACCTCTGTTTATGCAGTCATTTGGTGGTGGTCCTGTATTTGTATCGTAATCATGGTATTGCTAATGTTTCTATGTAGTAATTCTGGTATGTAATAAGATTGGATTTAGTGCTATCCCCAGTTTATGACATTTAGTTATGTTAAAATTTCTGTGTTTATGCACTACATCAGATTAAAAAGGCCATTAGGAGGCCACAGTCTGTTTGCAGCTCAGAGTCAGTGATAGCTCCTAAACTTATACTAACATTACACAACATCTTAAACATAAGAGGGGAAGCTAATGTGCTTGGGGAGCGAGGGGTCTCAAAATCTGCTAGTCCTGAAAATCCGAGTTGTGGCCCTGCCTGTAACTCAAAGATCCAGCGGCCTTCGACAGTCCGGCAGGGGCAAGGAACGTCCACTAGAGCACTATTCCTGGAGCGATGTGGCCGGAAGACAACCCCGGCGCACATTGCTCCATGAACTAGGCTGCGCGTCTGCGTGATGAAAAAACCTGCAGTTGATAAATTTGCTGCAGTTTAATTATTGCAAGTCAATTATTGCTGCAGATTTTTAGGGAATTTATCAAGTCTTTCATGGCCAGGAATTGCATCTTTTTCAAGGCTTGTAAACGAGTGCTTGATAAATCCCCATATCATGTCATTAGGGTTCTTGAAAGTCATGCAGAATGTTAAAGGGCTATTCTCGTCTGGGCATTCACATTCAATTTAATTAATTTGCCCTATATATACATTTCTTCAATAAGATGTTATTAAAAAAAATGTTCCTGTGTGAAGATAATTTCTCATAAATATAGTGATATGATCCCTTAGAAACAAGACTGTGTCCTTGGATATGACCTCCTCTGCTGGAGGGATTGCACAAAGAAACAAAAGGTTTTTGTATATGAAATGCCCAGGAGTTCCTCCATGTCCTACAACCGTCCTGTGGTAATGATCGCTGAATCGAGGAGGTCAGGCAGGACACAATAGCGCATGTCTGGCCACTGCTGCCAAAATGTCAGGTGGTCGTATCCGAGAAAGCTATCTCGTTTCTAAGGTACAACATGACTGCATTTATGAGAAATAATCTTCACACAGGAACTTTTTTTAATAATATCCAATTGAAGAAACGTTTACATATGGCAAATGAATTAAATTAAATGTAAATGCCCAGATGGGAATATCCCTTTAATGGGGCTGCCTAATAAGGTAGATAAGGAGGCAATGTTTTCCATCCTGGAAAATGTATTTTCATATTTGCCCTTTGGTTCCAGAATTCAACTTTTGCAAAGAGAAGGTAGAACTCCATACCTTGCTAGTGAGAAAATTGCATTTGAATGCCAATTGCAGAAACCCAGTGTTCTTGGGGCCCATCGAAAATCAGTGTCTGATTTTTGGAGGCCCAACCTCTGGGACCCACAGTGATTATGAGAACAGGGGACTGATGTACTCCTGAAGTGCATTGTACTAAATGGTGGCCAGTTTTACACTCTAAGGGAATTCCCATCTGGGACATTTAGGGCACTTCCACAGGATACAACATAAATATCCTATAGATGCCTTCCACCCTGTTTGATCACCATCCCCAGAAGGGTGGTCCCTGACGTCTGTCTCATGGTTGCATAATTTTCCTTTAAGTAAAAGAAAAGTCTGGTAACTGCTCCATAGCTCCCTATGTGAAGTGATATTTGATAAAAGGGTAATGAGACAGTGGAAGAATAAATGCCACTGGTAGAACAATTTGGTTTTAAAAATATAGTGGTTCAGATAAATCAAGAAAGTTGTCTAAAAGTGCACAAGGTTATGTTTATGTACTCTGACATTCTCATATGTTCGTGACAGGGATTCAGTAATTACTGTTTGATTTGCTGCCAGCCATTGTTTTACACAGTACAACATTCTGGTGTGAGCCATCTACAAGGAACAAGAGTTTGTTGAAGGGTAAAAGTACATGCAGGAGCAGATTCAGCGTCTTTTTCTCCTAATTTTATACGGAATCACTGGATGTCATATAACATAACATTTTAAAAGCTTTAGTAACATTGATCTGTGCATGTGGTGCAATGACATATGGCTTTTAATCTTTAAAGGTTTAGCAGAGTACTTCTTATTGTTAAAGAGATGTAGCTAGCTGGAAAATAACTGTACATGCAGCCAAAATTCCATGGAGGGAAAATCTATGCAATTAAGCTTCTAAAATGTTACCTGATTTTTTACCCACTGAAAATATACCAATGTGTAGTGTGAGGCGGTACCCCGGGTTTCTATTTCTTCATATTAATTTTCATAAGTTGTTACTCTCTTTTGATTCCATAACATCTTAATAACCAAGAGTTGGGTAATGAAATTCTGACTGGGTGCAGCCACCACTAGAGGGAGCTAAACAGTCTTCTGGTTATTATTTTATATATTGAACTGATTGTTGAATGGAATATTATCCATTAACTCATGTTTAGAATATATTCATGAGAAAACAATAATGACACAGTGTAGCATTCTCTATAAGCTTTTGATTATTGCGGTGATATTTTTAAAGAAATTGATATTTAATAATTTATTAATTTAACCTTGAGAATTAGGAATGGGAATGTAAAATACAACTTGGGCAATAAACATTATTTTATATTGTGTAGGTCTCATATCTTAGTTGTGTATATTTTGTTTCTGCTACCCTCAAAAAGAGGAAATAAATACAGCTGTGTAAATTATTTTGTGAATATGTTTTTATGTTTTACTTATATTTTATCTTATCATTTCTTTTTTTGTGTTTTGTGCTGTAATATATTTGGTCCTTTAAAATATCCATGGTCTTGGTAAATATCAGTCCTGATACAGTGAAGATGTACATATAGAAAAAAAAAAGGAAACAGAGAGGATGACAGCTCGGGTAATAATGTCAGGAAGTTGTCCCAGTGTAGAACCATAAATTTGCTGCTCACCTGAACACCACTTGATGAGATGCATATAACCCCATAAGGCAGTGATGGCGAACCTTTTACAGACCGAGTGCCCAAACTAATACAAAAAACCCACTTATATTTCACGAAGTGCCAACATGGTATTTTAAGCTGTAACTTATTGCTACACGTTCTTCCACATCTTTCAATCGTATTAGTCCCTGAGGCCACCAATACAGTTGAAAGAAGGAGGGCAAATTCAGACTATCATTGCAGCGTCTCTCCAGGGTCTGTAGAAGAAGAATGGTGGGTCCCGCAGGATGACTTTCAAAGATAATGCAGCCCTGTCCACACCTTCTCACTTTCCCACCATTCCAAACAGCCAATGAAGTGTTGCTTTAAAATAGCGCTAAAAGCAGCATCTCTTAAGTCGCCTGGGACTGCAGGAAGATTTGTTGGATTTGTTCCTGACTGGTGACCTCTGTTCTGTGATGGCTTGAGTGCCCACAGAAATGGCTCTGAGTGCCACCTCTGGCACCCGTGCCATAGGTTCGCCACCACTGCCATAAGGGGTGAACAGATGTCAGTTAGATCCCAGTTAGATCCATGCCACCATATACCAAACAGCATCAGGTTCTTGGTGCCTAAGTGCAGCCTGCTGTCTGTAACTCTGAACCACCAACACCAAGCATATGCATTAAAAAACCTGCAACAATGGTGCAAATAGACACTCACTATAGCAAGTTTGTTAAAAAAAAAAAAGGTTCCAATAAGAATGTATTCTTTAAAAAATGCATACAGCAATCAGCAATATTAAAATTAGTATAACTTGTTTCAGGTCTGAAAACATCATCAGATACAAAATTTCTTTTTTCATAAATTGAAATTTGAAATTTTTCACGTTTTTCATCGGGTGAAGGGTTGTATTGAGACCCAAAAAGCTGCACAGAGCTTGCCAAATCAGTCCCTCTCCAAATCGGGCTCTAATCAACCTATTAGTATGTTTTGGAATGTGGGACGAAACCTGAGGACCGGGAGGAAACCCACGCAAACATGGAGAGAACATACAAATCTTTACATATGGTGACATGTATGGGACTTGAAACCAGAACCCCACGTCTATAGTGCTAACCTCTGATTGCTATATGCAATTTTCTTTTTAATAAATTTTTATTGGAACTTTTTTTTAACAAACTTGCTGTCAGACGCATGCATAACCTGCTGCTCCGTCAGTGAGTGAGGACCTAAGTTCATGTGATTAGTTCTTGCAATCATTGGGATCTGAGCAGTATGACGCCCGATGGTCAGATTGTCATGGAATAGGAAATAACAATCTAAGTTTGTACAACCCCTTTAAGTTGTTAAGTAACATGTTCTTAAAGACTAAATGAAAATGTGCATGTACAGTTTTTGACTTTGCTCCAGAAAAACATAACTATCCGCCTATGTGCAAATCTAGCCAGAGGTATGCGATTTTGGAAAGTAAATGATGCATCAAAACATACGTAGGGGCTCATTTACTAAGGGTCGCGCTGTGCACTTTTGTCGGACTGTGCCCCTTTTTCGGGGCTAAAACGGCTTGCATAAGTATTAAATAAGTGTCTGCGCTGGGATGTGGCGCATGTGATCCTTTTGTGGTGTAGCTGCCCTGGCTTCCATGTGATACAAATTAGGGGGCGTGCTGTCGGATCGTCCGACTGATTCGGACTGAGCGCGGGATTTAACTTTTAAATTGATTGAAACCCCTATGTTTAAGATGCACCACTATAAAGAAGGTGAACTCTGTCGGACCTGAGCGGGGAAGTGACACATTTAGGATTTCAGGCGCACAATCTTAGTGAATCGCTGCACGTAGCATTATAGATGGACAATGCACTTTAGTGAACTTCAGTGACTGGGTAAATAAATGTGCCCCATAGTATTCACAGGAATGCAATATATATACAGGCAGTCCCCTTCTTAAGAACAGTCGACTTACATACGACCCCTAGATACAAACCGACCTCTGGATATTGGTAATATATTGTACTTAAGTCCTAGGCTACAATAATCAGCTGTAACTGTTATCACAGGTGTCTGTAATGAAGCTTTATTGGTAATCCTGGTTCTTATGACAACCCAACATTTTTAAAATCCAATTGTTACAGAGACCAAAAAAGTTCTGCCTGGGATTACAATGAAAAAATATACAGTTCCGACTTACATACAAATTCAACTTAAGAACAAACCTACAGACCCTATCTTGTATGTAACCCGGGGACTGCCTGTATATCATTATATATATATATATAGATATAGATATATAGCCAGTGTACAGTAATGTACACGTTGTTGTAATTCCTTATATGGCAGATACAGGATTTGGACTTTACATTAATACAAAGCTTCCTACAATTGTTGACAATACGAGATATTCTAGATCATCCATATAGCATTTACCGTGCATTTATACAAGCGCTTGTTCATATCTCACACTTATTTCCCTATGTTCAATGCAAATGGAAGCTGTTAAACTTGTTGCTGAGGCTTTTACTTAAATGCTTTCCAGTGTTCACATTACGTCTAATGCTTGTGATCCGTAGGCAAGCAGCCAGCTTCTCTCATTATAGAAACAAGGTTCAAATTTTCCCCCATGCTGTTTTATTGCAGTCTACTTACAAGTTTAGAATGTCACAGAAATTGAGGTGCATAGGTCTAAATGTTAACCTACCATAGTGACCCCTCTACCATGTGTAATTGTTTCATCCTCTTTTGTTGCCTGGTAGCCACCTATAGCTGCCAACAGCTATATATGTATACATCAAATACAACATAAATTCATTCCATAAACCAATATTTTTCACAGCTAGTGACAGGTTACCATAGAGCCCTAGTAACTAACTGACACCCTTCTTTTAACTAAAACATTAAAATTCAACATTATAATTGTACCTGGTATCCAAGGATGTCTATACTGAGTTTAGGTGGGCGTGGCGTGGCCTCCTCAGGCTGAATCCAGCAGCTCCTCCCCATGCATGCAGCAGTGATGTCATGTGACCAGGATGACATCATCACAGGTCCTTTAGCTTCCTTACATTACTAAACTGTACACCAAGTATATATCTCATGAAATCACAGCATATCATATCACATGAACTCACAGCAGCATGCATGGAGAGAAGTAGAAGCCCATGCAGGGTGCTGTGATTTTTTTTTTTACGTGACCATAATAAGAGTAATTTGAATTAAAAAAACAGCAAATAACAGCCATATGTTTTGTGGCGCAGCTGCACTAAGCACCATGCCACCCAAATTAGTGAGCGTTACGCCGCTCAGTCCGACTGTGCGCCTAATTTAACACGCAAAGTCTGTTGCACACCCTATGTTAAAGATGGTGAACTCTGTCGGGCCAGTTCAGGGAAGCGACAGATTCATGATTTCTGGTGCATGATCTTAATGAATCCGTCACAGCCAGCATTATACATAGGCACAGCACTTTTACTGCAGTTTCCCAAATTCTTAGTAAATCTGCCCTTGTGTGTAAGGATATTCTTCCATAACAATTATGCACATCCTTTATGTATATTTTGGGGGGGAAACTATAAAAAAAATCCATAGTAAACCTTTAGTATTCCATAGTATTTGATTTTGTATAGTACAGTAACCATTTTCTACTATGGGACTGGTTCCATGGTTCCATGTTGACAAGTGGTCAGCGATATTCAGTTAGCTTCTAAGCCTCATATAATTTGGGATGGTCAGTGAAAAAGGTGCTTACCCCTTTATTGCCACCCCATTCGGTGACTATGGCTCTGCCAGATTAAACCAAATACAGAGCTCAAATTTCTCAGACCCATGAAATATGAATGGAGCGACTGCTATGCGGTTACCATTTGGGAGTACAATTTCTAAGGATCAATGGAAGTCCCTTGATTGAATTTGCAAGTTATACTGTCAGATCTGCAGCACTTCTCATGGATATTTCCAAATTCTGGTGTTTTGTACCTTTTAACTATTCCATTTACCTCTCAATTCAGTACCACTCTCTTGGTTTAGACCTGATTAGATTGAACTCACTATTGTCTGTCTGTCTCTTTGTTTGTATATCTTTTCTATATACATACCCAGACTAATGGCTGTCATCCAGTTGTCACCTGTGAGGCCAAGTAGCCAGGGACCAGAACCAAAACCAACCATCCATGGACTTTGTCTGGTATTACAAACTACTTAAAATAAAATCCACCTATTTTTGATATTTCATAACCTTATTTATCATGAGGATTTGAGTTTCTATCTGGACTTTATTTGATATATGATTACAGACATGAAGATTATATTTTATAATACAAAATTGCTAGAACAGTATTTGGTTAATGAAATCAAGAATGCCAAATTCTCATCTGGTTTTTATTAGGGAAAAACCGCGGTGATAAGATCTGGAGCTGTCATTCTGTCAGCCGTCTTCTCACACATTTATACTGTTGAAAGGGGCTCTACACATTTTATTACTGATTTGCTCCTACGATTTTGCGGCTCATGCTGAGGTCTGAATTAATGCATTGTGCAAACTGTAGCAAAGACGTGTATTGCTATTCTATTCTCACAGAAATCCTGACATTAATTAAAAGCATACTTGGCCTAAAAATCCAGAGAAACACAGTTTGACTGCATAAGATAGCAAACTATTCTCTTTCAACTTGCATTCCTCACCGTGTTCACTGCCAATGCAGCACTCCCACCTAACCCTGTTTGATGGAGAACTGAGGAAGAAAGAGGTAGGTTATTATTAATTTGTATAAATACCATTGGGAGGCTCTGCATTCCTCAAATATTCTCCAGAATACTCCCCTAGCAACTAAATGACATCCTGAGTTAACCATGTACTATATTTCATGTATTGTGTGTACATAAAGGTTAATCATGCATCAATTACTTTACAAAGCAAATTATATAACAGCAAGGAAAAGAGGACAAAAAATTTCCAAATACTTTATACCGTATCTTACTTATGTTATATATGTATCAAATATTCGGCTGTTCGTGTGAATTATTCACCATGAGCACACTCATTTTTACTGATTAATAATTTAGCCACACACTTCACCTTTTATACTTCCTTGTGGATTCTTGTGCTGCAGGTAAATGCAGTTATGTAATTTTGCATTAACTTGCTTGCGGTCCGCCTACCAAATCATCTTCAGCATGCAGCTGAGCCTCTCATTTGCGAAGCCGGGTTCTGCGCATGCACATTCGGTCCGGCTTCGGAGCCAAGATTGCACATGTGCTAAAAGGAACAGCGCACTGAAGATGGATTGGTAGGAGGATCGTAAGAGGCTACTGGGGTGTGGAGTGACCGCTTCCTGTAGCCTCAGCTCCGGCTACTCCACTCCCCAATAGCCTCTTTGGTAAATATGCATATTAGGGCAATTAAAAATTATAAAAGATATGGGGGACTAAAGGATTAGCCCTAAAAAGGGCTGCCCTACTATAAATTAGATGCACCTGCCACCGGATCGACTTTAATAGGGAGATCTGTAGTGGCAGGTTTCCTTTAAGGTGGAGCAGACTGTAACATGTCCAATGGCAACTGTGAAAGTTTTGTATATTCTAACCATAAGAACCACATGTTCTGTTGATAGAACAGTACATCCTAAAACATTTTGGCTATGGAGAAAGTCACATTAATCACTGCAAAACCTTTCACGCCCTTTTTTTCGCATGGAAACAGTAACAAGACAATGCTAAATATGACTTGACTTGTGCACGAAGCACCTTTCTCAGTTCTGTCAGGAAAGAGGAAATGTCTGAGATTCTGAGTTTTAAACAAAGGATTAAACAAACCCCACCTACAGAAAAGGTCGCAAGACTGGACAATGAAAAGGAACACTTGGAAATTCCATGAAAACGTTTCAATCACTTGACTCTTACCATTCCATCAATGCGGAACGCTGGAAAATATTACACAATGTAATCAGGACAGGAACTGCCTCTACAAGTGTTTAACTTTGTGAAGTTGAGCAGTGATACCATTGTCCCGGTAATACATTCTTTATAGCCCTCCATATGATATGTATTAAATCATTACCTCGGAAACACATTCAGTGGATTTCAGCAAAAGCAACATAAAACATGTTTAACTTCAGAATAAGTCAAATAAATGATTTCCAGACATTCGCTTAATATTTAGAAAATCCGCAGCCGTATTGTTGCTGAATTTACTCTGTGGACAAGTAATTCCCTGCTCTGTTCTCTTCAAGTACCGTATTATTTTTCATTCCGATTACACATAAATAGTTCAATATGTTTTATTCTGATTTGCCAAAATACATTATGTTATGTATAATGGCAGTTTTTATATGCTATGGATATTTCCTAAGGAATTTTGGATGAAGAGAAATATAATGTAATATAATATAGCATGATTGTAGAATTAGGGTCAGTATTCAAGACTTTTTGATAATAGCCCAGGATTTGTTTCAATCAAATATAGTTAAATTAAATAGTAAGACCCTTATAATAAGGAGGGCTGTGATTGGTACTGCAGGTGTTGGCATTCACTTTAAGGAAATCTACCATCAAATATCAAGCCTGATAAACCAACGACACTTACTGATAGAACCAGGCACTTGACTTAAAATTTTTTTTATTTCAGGCCCCCTAGAGTACTTTAACCCTGGAGGGTCTGATCGCTCTTACTATATACTGCAATACTACTGTAGGCTATTAGCGATCACTATCTTTGGCTGGTCTACAAGTCTCTACACACCCGCTGTGTATGAAGAGAGCTCAGCCTGTGAGCCCTTTCTATATACCCCCCGCAGCACCATGATGTGTAGTCTCTCCCCGTTTTCCCAGGTAATCAATTTATTAAAATAAGTGAACCCCTTCAAATTAAATTGAATTTGTCAGCAATTTTTACCAAACAAAGTTGCAGACAATTGTTCCTGGAGATCTGTGTAACCATACCTTTGTGTGTTGTTAGCAGCAGCAGGACTGTGAAAAATGCATTTATATTCCAGGATTGTGCCATGACATGGAGCACTGTATTTTATAGACTGTAAGCTCTTGTGAGCAGGGCCCTCACTCCTATTGTTCCATATGACTGTTTGTACTCTGTAATGTAATATTATATTTGTATATGTCCCCAGGGGTGTAACTACAGCGGTAGCAGCCATAGCAGCTGCTATGGGGCCCACAGTGTCAGGGGGCCGTGGCATCTGGGGTATTATATTTGAATATGCTGTATGTGTGTATTTGTGCTTTGCTCTAAATGTGTATGCATATGTGATGTGTATGTACTGTATGTCTGTGTATTGATGCATGGGTGTATATGGTACTCTATGTATATATGTATATAAGGTGTGTATATACTGTATGTTTATTTTTAAGGGGTTTGTGTGGCCCCATTCAGAAGTTTGCTATGGGACCCTGCCTCTCCTAGTTACGCCACTGTATGTCCCACATAATATGTTAAGCGCTGTGGAATATGATAGCGCTATATAAATAAAGATTATTATTATTATTCACCGGTGTGTGAGATCTCCTTACTGAAAACAACAACGACAATCCAAAAAATATAAGTTAATTTTTCTGGAGTCCTGGAGGATAAGGATATGTCACATCTTAAGTGCCCATTTAGGTAAATGTTAGACAAATCTGCAATTTTTTTCAGAGCTGGGCAATGAAAGACAAGGGCAATGGAGGGTCAACAAAACTGAACTCTAGTGAGTTCATCTCCTTACTGGTGGCTTACATGCAGTGAGTACAATGACATGTCTACATGAATGTCCACTTCTGATTGTAATGTAATGTGTGTTTTTTTATTAATTCTAAACTCTAAATTCATCTTTTAAAAACAACTCTCAATACAAACAATGTTTAATCCAACTCCCAAATATTTGGTCTTCAGCCTCATACACCAGTAAGACTTTCTATGTATATAGACCGCCCTCTCCTGATCTGTGAAGTCTGGAAACGTTTTTGTGAATAATTGTATATTATTATGTTCCTTGGAATAAAGTAAATAGAGTTTTAGTTGTGTTTATGTGATCATTTATTTTAACGCAGGATGTTGATAAAAAGAACTTAATGATTTTGATGGAACTCAAGTTTTGGCACAAGCCATAGGATTCTCCATCACTGGTCGTAGGGTTAGAGATTTGTAATAAAATAAATAGTTAAAGTATTGGATGAGTTCAAGGTTTACAATATATATCTCACTAGTGATGATGAAATTTACTTCCCAGGGTGTGGCTATGTGAGATCTGGAAATAAATATTCTTATTACGAAGAGGAGAGTAAATAGTCTTGGTAGACATGATTGATGATATTTTGTCAGATTTTTTAATGTATTTTTATAGCCTTTGCCTTGTACAATATGTACAGTCAAAATTTTCCCTGATCTAGTAAAATTATATTTTCTGTCAATATGCTTGCCACTTTTGTAGCAGAAAACTACTAACTACAATATAGAGAAGTCTACTTAAATATTCTGGCCTACAATGGGATTAGTTATAAAAATACAGTCTTAAAAGAAAAAAATGTTAGGCTACATTTACACGGCCGTATGGGGGACCTGTGTACGGGTGAGGTATATACGCTGTATATCCGTCCCCCACAGACAGTAATGGGCGCACGGCTCCGTACGGGAGCAGTATGGTGCAGAACACCTGCGGCGCCGTACCGTTCCCTAGCTGGGAGAAAGATAGGACATGTCCTATATTGACAGATAATACGGCGCCGTGCGCCATACTTCGCTATGGACATGGGTGGGGTTGAGCAGCGCTCAACCCCTCCTCCTTTATAGGCGCCGACGTGTGCCTGCCGTGCTACAGTACGGCGGCCACACTGTCATGTGAATGTAGTCTTAGGCTGCTAGAATATTAACTGGGTGATTTGTCAGTAACAACTGATTGGAATCCTTTGGAAAACAAATTGATTGTAGCTTTCACAGTATTCATATTTTTATTGTTTTATTTTTATTTATTTGTTTTCAACTGTAATTTTTATTGTGAATTACAGGCGCTCCCCTACTTAAGAACACTCGACTTACATACCACCCATAGTTACAAACGGCCCACTGGATATTGGTAATTTATTGTACTTTAGTCCTAGGCTACAATGATCAGCTATAACAGTTATCACAGGTGTCTGTAATGAAGCTTTAGTGTTAATATTGATTCTTATGACAACCCAACATTTTTAAAATCCAATTGTCACAGAGACCAAAAAAGTTCTGACTGGGATTACAATGATAAAATATACAGTTCCAACTTACATACAAACTCAACTTAAGAACAAACCTACAGACCCTATCTTGTATGTAACCCGGGGACTGCCTGTATTTAATACAAAAACACGAACAAATCAGCTGTAAATATACAACATAAAAGTGTGTTAAGAAAATAAAAGTTGGTAGTGACTTTCTAGATTTGATGGTACAAATAAAAATCACGCAATTTTTTTTATCCAACTGTATTTTTATAAATTTTTCAAAAAGAAAGAATGTGTAATCAAGCTATTTCTATACATAGTAACCTGGAATTTTGGTAAAAGCGATATCACATCTCAGATATAGAATACTTACCTATAACCTAATTTTTTTCTAAGTTCCCATCTATTTTCTAAGTGCATTATGCTTATGTATTGTACTTTTTGTTCCCTTTTCTACTTGGAACAAGGAAACCTCTTCACCTATTGAGATCACACACTAGAAATGGAGAAACTGGATGGAATTCAGCTTCAAAGTGTACAGCAAAAATACTTTGCTTTCAAAGAGTAAAGTTTCTCCTGATATAATTCTTTCCCAAGTGAGTTCAACTGAAACATAAATGTTCACCTACAGACTTATAATACATAAACAGCCGGCGATCTTGTGATCATATTCACTAAGTGGCTCCGACCAGTTTTTTTTTTTGCTATAGCCTCCGCCGGTTTTCCTGAAGCGACTGGTAGCGAGATCTGTGCCTTGCCCCAATTTTCTCCCCTTGGGAAGTTCCTTACAAGCTCTGACAGCTGTGAGATCTTATATAGGTAGCTGTATGCCTTTCCTAATCAAGTCCAATCAGTTTAAACACAGCTGGACTCCAATGAAAGATTAGAACCATATCAAGAAGGATCAGAAGGAAATAGACAGCGTGTGAGTTAAATATCACAGCAAACGGTGAATACTTAATGTCTCATGCTTCTCCTATTTTCGAGCATACAAGTAAAGCTCAGATAAAGGACAACATGGGGGGGTTATATTGGGGGTATTGTAAATACCACAATTCTGGTGTTTTTGCGCAAAAAAACTGTCTAAAATGCCTTGCACCACAGTTATCAAGGCTTGTAGACCTTTTTTTGGCACTTTTCTGACTTGTCCGATTAAGGGACGTGGCCTTTGGGAAAATAAGTGTGGCCTCGCAAGAAAGGGGCGTGGTTTGCAGGAAATCGTCCTCGCGCCCAAAATTCTGGCGCACAGTTTAGACCAACTAACAGAACCAACAGTCTTATACTGCACCAGAATTCATTATTACAATGATAAATCTGGCTCAGCAAAAGACAAGTATTTTCCATCTAGAAACTGGCGGAACCTGAGACACATTGTTAAAACCCTCCCAATGGGGGGATTTACTAATTCTGGTGCAAGCACGACTGTTGGCAACGGAGATTAGTCTCCGCAAAGCACAGCCCGATGTTTTAAAGTGGCGCAAGGCTGTAAGTAAATAATGGGTAGACGGTAATAATCAGTCGTGCGCCATAAAAATGCCAACATTAATGAGATGTGTGCCAAAAGCTTACATGGACTGCGCCTAAATTTTGCTCTCTGACCATTTTATTCCTGATCTATTGTGCGGCAAAAATTGCGCCTAAAAATGCCGGCAAAATACACATAAATGTGATGGATAATGTGAAAAAGTTAGGCCACGCCCACTTGCGTAAAAAAAAAAGACGGAGGAGTCGGGATAGTTTGAAACATCTGTTCTTTCTGGCGCAAACTCATTATAAATGATCCGCAACTATTCTGCGCCCCAAAAAAACTCAAGATCCCGGCATTTTTTAGGCACAGATTCCATAATACATGTCCCCCAATATGTCACTACACTTGGCTGTCTCTATAGCTCTCACATACTACAAGCTTGGTCCGCTATTTTTGGTGCTCCTGTTTACATAAAAGGAGAGCCCAATCACCGCTCCATTAAAAAAAGAACAAGGTCAAAAGAAATCTATTGAGATGACCACTCAAATGGACCGCACAACCACATAACATACAATGATCTATTGCCACTAGGCTACATTTACAAAACAAGCTTGAGGTTCTTAGTAACATTTTGATCAAACTGCATAAGCCACTATCCACTTCAGGGCATCCACCACTGTTGCAATGCAGCACCAACAGAGACCAAGACCTAAGCAGGCATAGCCCTCATGGCTCCGTCTCCCCATCAGCACCGCACCACAGAAGCAGCAGACGCTGTGCAATACGCAGTGGATGTGCGGTCCAGTCCTTTTTTTCTCTCCCAATAACAGTTTTTGCCATTAAAGGAAACCTACCATTTGAAAATGGCCATACTGACCCACACATATCTTCTTTAACTACAGAAACCGGCCATTTAAAATCGAATCTTCTATTAAGCCAAGTACCCATTTGGCGTTTCTGTGTGCATCACACAGGCGATCCGCGCTTGTGCATTAGCATAATTATTCAGAAACGTAGTGTGCCCGTAGTATTGCACTGTGCATCACATCTTCAGTTCCCACAGCCGAAGTTCTGTACTATAGGGAGGCTTTGGCGAGGAGATCGCAGGGGTTATGCTGATGCCCAAGTGCGGACCAGCCTGTGTGGCACACACAGAATCGCCGAATGGGTACTTGGCAGAATATAAGATTTGGTTTTAAAACAAAACGGCCGTTTTCTGTGGTTAAAGAAAATGGGGCAGATTTATCAAGCTGTCTGAAAGTCAGAATATTTCTAGTTTCCCATGGCAACCAATCACAGCTCCCGTTTAAAATATTCATGAGCATTGGTGAAATGAAAGCTGAGCTGGGATTGGTTGCCATGGGCAACTAGAAATATTCTGACTTTCAGACAGCTTGATAAATCTGCCCCAATATGTTCCTTTATCATCTCATCTAGAACTATGTGCAGGTATGTGTGGGTCAGAATGACCATTTTCAAATGGTAGGTTTCCTTTAAGAAACCGTTAACATCTTTGTGTTTTTGGTATGAGTAGACGAAGCAAGCATGTTAAGGTAGAAAGGGAGTTGCCTGTGAAGATATGTGATAAGGGAGTTCAGTATATATAACAGAGCTGCCTTTTGGGAAGTAAATTTCATGTAATGCATTACCGGATTATCCAACATTGGATCAACATAACGTAAATCACAACTGCAAACAATGATCTAAAAAATGTGAGGAACTGCTACACAAAGAGGGAGAGGAATGAGAGGAATATTTAAGATGAGTTTTGCTGGATTTGGGTTTGATGTAATTTGTGCCCCATTTATTACATGTCACACTATCATCAATAGAAAACAATTTGACCTGGTGGAAATTGCTTTCCAGGGCTCACCCCGGTGTAAGATGTACTAAGAGGCTGGAGCATATTAGTAAATATATATGGCACTAATCCAGTCCCCCCTATGTATTTGACTTCTTGTCATTATCACTGTTATTAGATAAATTTAAGGATGGGAGTCTCATCTTTCTTTAAAATCAAATGATCTTTATTCAAGCATATACATTAGTATCCATTTTAAAACATACATTACTGCTTTTATGAATACAGAAATTACAGTGCATGACCAAAAAAACCACCCCCACCCCAGCGGTCCGGACCCACCTAGTCCAAAGCTATACCCTTTATTTGCTGCAACCCAACACTGCCCCTGCGCTATCCCAGCCTCTACCTCACCCTCGCCAGTCCCCCTAGGTTCACCTGCATCCACCTTCTGAGCAACTCCTCCGTCCCTAATCCTAGGCAACCCAGCCATTTACACCATAGCTTTTCAAATTTCCCCAAGGCATTATGCTTTAGGTAGAACCCCAGTTCCATGCGAATTGTAGCATTTACCATTTTGTTAACTTCTGAAATACCAGGAGATGTGGCATCTAGCAAATGTGTAGCTATTGTTTTCCTTTCCTGATATAGAATTTTGGCTATCGCCAGCTGTTCTGCCCTGGTAACCTCTAATTTCCCCACACAACCCAGTACGGAGTCTCATCTTTGCAATGACTTCATAACCATAGTTCTAGCTTCTACAGAGCCCAAGTAAAATAACTGTAACCTCAAAAAGTGGCAGGAAAAAAAGACTCTTCCCGACTCATTTGCATAAGACTTCGGGGGTGATTTTTTTTTATGGGTAAACTGAAAAGTTTTGACATAACAATGGAATCCTATAAAACAGTGGTTGGCAACAGCCAAGATCTGGTAATGGAACACCCGTTCCCATGCCGCAGCCAGAAACTTAGACCTGGGGGGAAAAAAATGGTACTTACCTTCGGAGCTCCTCTTCACCCTGCGGCCCAGCTCCTTCTGTCCTCAACTTCCTGGCACTGCAGACAAGTGATGGGTCGTTCATGACCGAGCTGGCACAAAGTACTGACTCTTTTCAGTGAACGGTGGAAGTTGGCTCTCACCCGAGAGCTGATTCAGTGAGCCGCTCCTTGCATTAAAGAGGATCGGGGCAGGCAGGAGGACAGGACATGTGACTTTTATTGGGGTCTCTCCTTTGTAATGAACCCACTATGCAATAGCCAGCTCAGGGCAGGGAGACGATAGTTTGGTAAACCTTCACAGCTGATTCCTCTTCTTAATGGAGTCTCCCTATTATATTTAATAGGGAGCCATTTAGGTGCCAAAAAAGCCGGCACTTTTTAGTGAGCGGAACCTAATGATCAGGCTCACTGAGAAGAGCCCAACTTCCCATCACTACTGCAGACAGAGGCACGTCTGTGCTTCCTGCCAGTGCTCACCTGCTATGATGTCATCAACCAGCGACATGACCGCATCATAGTATAGACGTGCCTCTGCCTGCTGTGCCAGGAAGCTGAGGACAGAAGAAATTTGAACCGTGGGGTGAAGGAGCGCTAGAGGTAAGTGTTGACTTTATTATTATTTTTATGGGGCATCCGCTGTGGACATATAATTATTGGGGGGACTGCTAGGGGGAATTTCATGCATCTCATTAATGGGGGAGCACTGCTGGGGGAATTTCATTAATGGGGGAGCACTACTGGGGGCAATTCCTTAGTGGATAGCACTGCTGGGGGCATTTCAATAATGGGAAGCACTGCTGGTGGCATTTCATTAGGGGGGGAGCACTACTGGTGGCATTTCATTAGGGGAGAGCACTGCTGGGGGCATTTATTTAATGAGGGAGCACTCTTGGGGGCACTTCATTAATGGGGGATTACTCCTGGGAACATTTTATTAAGGGGCTCTGCTGCAGACATTTAACTGAGGGGTTCTGCTGCGGACATTTCATAAATGGCAGGGAGGCTGCTGCTGGACATTTTATTAGTGAGGGAAGACTTCTGGACATTTTATTAAGGAGGCTGCTGGACATTTTAGATATTTAAAGATATTTCTCACCCTGGGCTTATACTCAAGGCTAAGTTTTCCCAGTTTTTCAAATCAGCTTATACTTGTGTATATGTGGTATTTAGATTTTTTTCTACACAGTGAAAAGCCAAAAGACAAGGGAACATTATAGGTGTGTGAGAGGCTATAAAAAAGGGATATTCTAATATCCCCTTTTCTTTAGCCGTCTTCTTATCAAGACATTAACAGGGGACTTCAGAAAAAGGGGCACTATAGAGGGGGCTACAGAAAAGGGGGTAACTGCGGGAAAGTAGCATTTTAGACCTGGGGCTTCAGGATATGAGACATTGGGGCTCATTTACTTACCCGGTCCATTTGCAATCCCGCGGCTTGTTGTCCGACATGGATTCACGTTCTGCCGGGCTTCACTAAGGTCATGCGCCTGATGTCCACCAGGTGTCACTGCTGCGCCGAGGTCCGCTGGAGTTTACTAAGTGCCGATACGACACAATCCGACACAATCCGATCGCGTGCGGCAAAAACCCGGGGCAATTCGGCGCAAAATGGTAAAATTAGGAAAAACTGATGGAAATGCGCGATTCGGACCCTTAGTAAATGTGCCCCATTATATGGGTTGCAGTTAGATATTGACTATTTGCGTGGCACACAATACTTTTTCAGGGACCATGGTAAGAGGGTTACCTGGCCCAGTCTCTAGGAAAATATTTTGGGTGCAGCAGGTCCCCAGATACAAGAAGGTTGGGGAACACTGATATAAAAGGATATTTCACAATCTACATCTACTCTACTATTACTTTAACACTTTAAGGACCAGGTCATTTTCATTTTTTGCGTTTCCATTTTTCACTCCCCGTCTTTCAAAATTCATAACTTTCCGTTTACAGTGATGTGTGAGGGCTTGTTTCCTGTGTAACAAATTGTACTTCCTAGTGACAACTTTTCATATTCCATGCTGGTTACTGGGAAGCTAGAAAAATTTCCAAATGTGATGAAATAATACAAAAAAGGCATTTGCCCCATTTTTGCACCAGCATATTGCATCTCTCCCCACAGCCCCGCCGAGCACATACGTCACGCGGCAGGAGGGGGGACCCGGTGATGTCAGTATCCATATTAGGACAGTGACATCACTTGGGGAACACCCTGTTCATTGGTAGCAGACAGTCATTGGAAGCAGATGTACACTCCTTCCCCCACATTTAGGGGGGAGAGGGGGTCCCGGGCAAAGTATCCCACTGTATCAACATACAGTGGGATACGTCTATGCCATACGATTTAAGGGCACCTCCTGACGTGTCCTAACAAATCTGCAAATAACATGGTGTGAACCCTGTCTAAACAGAATTATGACTTACATGTACACCATAATGCGTTTAGGGGTTAATGGTGTAAAAGCTGGTGACAGTGTCCCTTTAAGGCTGAAGACTACCAATAAAAATAGAAAGGTGAGTCCTGAATTTGTGATGTGTGCATACAATAATAAGATAGTGTCTATTCCACAGACTGTCCTCAACTATTTCAGGAATACAATTGTACTACTCTACTGACCCAGTTACCTTAAATAATAAAGGATGTAAAATGTAAAGAAAAAAACCCCCAAAGTGCTAGTCATAAGCACCAAATAGAGAGTGGCCATAAGATAATTTACGTGCAGTTACAGGGGTATCCATTGAAGCTTGTGCAGATATCAGGCGCCACAGATCCTGAATACCTCTCCATCAAGGTTCCTGCTCTTTTTTCTATCTGCTTCAGCTAGAGAACAAGTAGAAGCATAATGCACTTAGTGTCTGAATAATTTATAAGGTGAGCCCGTGCCGCAAAAGAGCCTCTTTCCTTCTCGTCTGGAACTAGACCTTACAATGCATGGAAGTCTCTCGCTGTCAGCAAAAATAAATGTAAGCCCATCCAGGGAATGATCCAAATCTATTTAAAACTATCTCAGTACCGCCCAAATGCCATAGAAAAATTAAGATTCCCGCCTCATTAATCAAACATGGAAATATCTTCTTTCTGTTGATAGGGATTGCAATTTGCATTTTCTATGAGATTTTGTCTATGAAACTACATATGGCCTGGTCACTGCTAGAGATTGCTATTATGCAAAATAGTGTAGACTTCTATAGGGTTAACCAGGTCTGAAGACTTTCAAGGGTCCTGAGTCCTGCAGCCAGTGGAGTAGCTCTTGGGGTATACAGGTAGTTTTTGTAGCAGTGCGCTGGTGCCTGAAGATGCCTAAAGGCTCTTCTACTACTCAAGAAGATGTCAGCATTTTAGTAAGCACATGCTGGGCCTAAAGAAACAAGTCCAACTTATTTATCATTCTAAAAGAGTTTATTAAAAATTAGCAAAAAGTACAAAAAAATAGCATAAAATGAAGAACAATCTCATAAAAATCCAAAATATGGAGATTGACAATTGTTCACCAAGATGTAAAACATTGGATGGAGTACCATGTAGTTGTACGAAAAAAAAAAAGGGACGGGATGCGAGAAGCGTAAAATAATGGATACTCACAAGGTCAGGGAGCAGGACTAGAAGCCGGTGTAAAGCTATGGGTGTTTCCAATGACTTTAAAGGTTTTGCAAAAACGACAACAGGAAGAGCAGCAGTTGTCTGTCAGCATGTACTAGTTATACTCGTACTTCTATTGGATTGGATTACAGTATTAAAAATACAGAGCAAGAGTAAGTAAATAGGAACCTGTCAGCAGAATTTGACCCAATAAACCACTATGGGTATGTTGCAAAGCAGAAATACATCTTCCACGTTATGTTTCTTTCATGGCCCAATGTGGTGGCATCGTCAAGAAAATAAACTTTGTAGTGAGATGTAAATTGGTTCTAAAAGTCATGGAGGAAGAGAGTTTAAAAATTAAGTCAAGCTCTCCCCACCTCAAAATGCCTCATTTGATGGATTATCACCAACCAGCTTTCCAGAAGTCTGCTGCATGATGACAATCAAAGCAGAAGAGGCATTCTGAGGCAGTGAGAGCTTGACTTCAGCTCTCAAATTTCTGCCTCTATGACTTTATGCAACCTATTTACAGGGTCGGACTGGCCGACTGGTGTAAGTGGTGGGAAATGAGAGGGGGCCTTTAATATGAGAGTTAGCTGAGGAGATGTGCACAAGATGAGACGGGGGCAACAATATGGGTGGATAAGAAGGGCCATAATAAGAGGGGGAGAGATAAGAGGGGGCCCACATTAAAATGGGGAGGGATAAGAGGGGCAAAATAAGTGACACAGAGAGGGAAACAATATGAGGGGGAGATAAGAGAGGGGCCACAATAAGTGGGTGAGATAAGAGAATCAACAATAAGAGAGATGAGAAAAGAGGGGGTCCACAATCTGAGGAGAAGATGAGGGAGCCCATCATCTGAGGAGAGGACAAGGGGGCTATAATATGTGGTGGACATGATGGGCCACAATATGAAAGGGAGATAAGGTGGTGGTGGTTTCTTAGGTCAACTTCTGCCGAAAAGTTCGCTTTAAGTTAAAGATTCAAGCATGCAACCATATTACAAATCTTCATCTTGAATGGAGACAATATAGTGTTTATAGTGTATAAGGCCATTAATGTAACCCCATATGGATCTAATTTCATCCATGGTAAGTTTCAATGGATTCCGTATAAATTGTGATATTCTTTCTTTAAAACTCTATCCTCCCTAGAAGATTATCTTTCCACATAATGTACAGTGGTGGTACGAGAGGTCCAAGCCTGTGTAAGAATCCATGCAGCTCCACCATGGGGAGCCTTATTACCTCTGTGCTCTGCTCTATAGTCTCTGCTGCATGGAAACAGAGACTGGGAATAAAAAGAAATAATTTTGACATTAGTTTGATGATTAGAAGGTTTTAACACACTGCGTAATACATGTTACACCCACTCGGGAACAAATTAATAAAGAGCGGAACAAACAGTGTATTGTTATACGAATACCATGAACCTTATGGCAAGATGCCAGCAACTCACAAAATTGGCCTCTGTTAAGTGAAAACAGCTAGACAGTATGTAGCGATTTGTATGCAATGTTTCATTACAAGTAATGGCTAATAATGTGAATGCTCTATACAAAACTAAATCTTAGCGGAATGGAACACAAGAAATAAACTTATTGTGAGCTGGATATGATCTATGGTTGAGCCCAAGTCCATGATTGTTAGTTAAAGGCTTTTCATCCAATTTTTTAAATTATTTAAGTGCCCACAAAATACACTTCTTTATGGCACCTGTGCTGTCCATTGTGTTTCCATGGAGACTACACACAAACTATGATTAATCCTAAAAGAAAATCTATCATTACAATCAAGCAAGATAAATCAGGGACACTTAGGCCTCATTCACACTGCCGTTGGGGGACGTATATACGGCCGGCATACATACGTCGTATATACGTCCCAAATAGGCCGGCAATGGGCTCACAGCGCGGTATGGAGCGGTACGACAGCCGACAGGCATGTCCTAACTTTCACCGGAATACAGCGCCATGAGCCAGGTTTCTCTATGGAGAGGGGCGAGGGTGAGCGTTGCTCACCCCCTCCTCCTCTCCATGGCACCGACGTGTGCCCGCCGTGCCACGGGCACACGTTCATTTGAATATAGCCTTACTTATAGATCCGGGCACTGTGACTGTGGTAATCTTTTTTTTATCCATGGCCTCCTTCCTACTAAAAGTAGGAAAGAAATATGAAATGGAGGGTCTGTAAAAAAGTTAAATCAAACTACAAAGTGCTGGGAAATCAGCAGAAGTATTAAGACTTAGTACAACTAAGTTGCTCCAGACTCTTACACGTGCACAAACTCCTCCAGTTCTGACCTGTAGACCTGAGTGGAACTGTCTACTACTGTTTTCTACTATAATAAAGTAGTAAAGACTACTATAGTAGCGGAGACTATAGTAAATGTGACGATATGGGCGTTCAGGCCTTCACCCCGGAATAATCACCTGCTCTCTGCCCCAACACGCCCAAAGTGGTGAGTAGGTCGGAGAAGCCAGAAAAAGGGTGGAAAAGCCATAATAAATTTCCCCCAGTGTTTGAGTCTCCAAAGTTGCTGCAAACACGACATAAGTCATAAAGAACAGGAAATCAGTAAGATTATATCAAAGAGCAGTAACTCATAGCTGGGGAAGGGGCTGTGTAACAGTACAGTAAAGAGATCTCACACACCAATGCACCAGACTGCTCAGAATCCAGCTACAATCCTGGTATCTAAACTCACTGTTAACAGTCCTGCTGCCATTAACAACACACACAAAGGTAAGGTTACAGAGATTACTAGGATAATACCTAATATCTACAGTATTGTTGTTAGGGTTGGCTAACACAGAAGACAGGGGATAGTGTGCCCTGAGATTGCCCCAACCTCTGTTCCTTCCTATAGCCCCCCCACGCTAAACCGTGGGGCGACTACTTGAAGACTTGAAATACACTGGATAAGTGTGGGAAGGGAAACACAAACAGACTGACAAACATAAAACACAAAAGTATGGTAAACTAGCCGGAGTCACAACGAGAGGGTACGTCAATAACAAAGTCAGAAGGCAAAACGTCAATGTCAAAAACTAGCCGAGGTCACAACAATTCCACTACAGATACAGAGCAATACAACCTAATGCAGCGAGCGAGTGATGAAGGGATTTCAAACACTGGCACAGGTGACTAGTGAAGCTGCTATTTATGCAGCCAGAACCCCACCTCCAGAACCTGATAGGAGCTGGACAACTACTGAGAATTAACCCCTCATGGTGCAGAATAACCAAGCACAATAGCAGGCACCATGCAGAGGTACCACAAGTCTCAGCAGTTCAGAGCCGCTGCCCGGGACGAGAGGAGGAGTTTATGCGGATACGCACTGGAGGTTGGAGAACGCTGCTAGCACCACCAGAAGAACCAGAAGTACCAGCATTCTCTCCAGCAAACCTGACAATTGTATGGTCAAACCTGCTGACAGATCACCTTATAAGGGAGGTAGCCATTCATACTATTATAATATAGTACTATTAAATGCCACTGGCACCCCCTGTTCTTAACCCTTCAGTGTATTTTATTATTTTTTGTAAGATGCATTTTCCTCTTCCTTCTCATTTGGTCATTTTAAATTGCACTAATTTGCATTATGATATAGTCTATATACCTTGAGGCCAATAGGGAATACATGAAATGGTATGTATGGGTATCTGTGTATGTTTCTCTTTTTGGGCTTGTTTCATCCATATTTTAATATGTTTTACTAATTTAACTAGATTATTGGAGGAATTTATTATTTGGGGTGCAGGGTGGATTTAAGGGATTAATGGTGTGGCGGACGAACACAATGGCAGATGTATCAAGCTGTCTGAAATTCAGAATATTTCTAGTTGCCCATGGCAACCGATCACAGCTCCCCTTTAAAATATTCATGAGCACTGGTAAAATGAAAGCTGAGCTGTGATTGGTTGCCATGGGCAACTAGAAATATTCTGACTTGATAAATCTTCCCCAATGGTTTCGAACTGTCTCCCCATTCATGAAGGTCTAATATAACCTTCTAGACTTGCTTTATGCTGCTGTAATTTTGCGCCAAAAATTGTGTCAAAGACCTTGATATTTTATGGGTCTGCATGGAGTTAAAACACTTGTTTCTTGGGATTTACAATACCACTGCAGTAAAACATCATGCACTATGTTCATTGCTGGTCTTCTGCCTATAAGGGGTTAGATTCTGTTTTTCTTGATCTGCTGTTAGATTATTTCTCCAGGTAACTTTGTTCAGCCTCTTCACAATGCTGAACATGATCTCTGCAGTGGCTTGGTTATTCTTGGCGCTGTGGATTGTGAAGAATATGACTGCTTATGAATGTTTAATTAGCGATGGAAGCAGCTTAGAACTTTTTGAGCTTATTATAGATGACCGATATCATTTTAAAGGAACAGCAGCCTCTTTAGTAAGTTATATAGAAATAAATATAACTTTATAAATTACTATATGGTGAGCCCACAATGAAACCAAACTGAGATTGTGTGCAACTCTGTATTGTAATAATGCAGAACGTTAACTTAATATTCTATGGGGAAAGATATTGTATTCTCATTTTACAATGTTTTTGCCAAAACTTATTTTGGAGTGTGGGAAGAAACTAGAGAACGCAGGAACGCAATGGCAGGCTCTACTATAAACTGATCTACTATTACAGTGGTACAGGTGCTTAATAAGTATAAAAACATCTCTAAAAATTGCTAGATGTATTCCATTGTACACATGTTACATTTTAGTAACACTGCTTGTGTTTTAGCTTTGGTGTAGGTTCTACAAAGGTGGTAAAATAGAATTACAATATAAGTGATTACTTGGACTTCTCCAAAGTCTACAGGACACTGGCACAACAAAGCCACCACAATTATCAAAACTACTTATATTCCAACACTGACTTGCAGTAGACTAGGGCTCATTTACATAGGGTCCGTGGATCGCGCTTTTGTCAGATTTTAAATTTTTACAGGATTTGCGCCACTGTAATAGGCATTTAACTGGAGATTTTTGCGTGGCTGCGCTGGCTTTCATGCCACAGAAATCGGGGGCAGGCCGTCGGACGATCCGACTGATTCGGACTGAGCGCGGGATTTAAGATTCAAATTTTGTCGCAAGACAATGCACTTACATGCACCAGGAAGAAGAAAGTGAACTTTGTCGGACCTGAGCGGGAAAGCAACATATGAAGGATATCGGGCGCACAATCTTAGTGAATCGTGCCAGAGTGCATTATCGTCAGACATTCTGTACTTCGTGAAGTTCTCCAGACGGGTAAGTAAATGAGCCCCACTGTGTACTATCCTTTGGTACCTACAAATGCCAGTCGTTGGGTTAGTCATGTAGGGGACCCTTGTTTCTCTTATGAATTAGGTTTTCAGACTGCAATGCTGCTTGTGGGCAAAGACAGGAACTTTAAACCCAGGACTAGAAAGAGAGGAAACTATGGCAGGCATTAATTAATTTTGGCACAGGGTGGCTCAGGAAGCGTGCTATAATTTTCAGTCTGATGTAAGATTGTGGCGCAAGGGATTAATGAATTGAAACAAAAACAAAAAGGTTAAGAGCTGTCTCCCCATTCATGAAGGTGAAATAGAACTCCATAGAACAGCTGAAAAATTGTACCAAACAACAAGTCGGAAATATAGATGTGGCAGAAAAATTATTGAATCACAAGCGGCGTCACAATTTTGCTCCCAAAAAAAAATATTGAGTGTCTTGAGTGTCATAAAACCACCAAAATTGTGCCACCAACATGTCATAAATAAGGCGCAAGAGACATAGCAAGGGAAAAAATACATTTCCAACGGTTTTCATTTGAAAGTCGATAATAAATGGCCCCTTATGTTTTCTAGATGAGGGGAGCATGGAAGTCAACCAAATGACAAAAGCAGGAACTACTTGTAGATAATACTGGGTCAGCCGAAGAGAGCATGTATAGACCAAGACAAGAAGTATGTCCGGGTAAAAGAAGTTTAGAGAAAGTACTGAAAAACAATTAAATACGATAACCACTGATAAACAAGGTCACAATGAGACTTACAGACCCCACCCAGGGATATGAAGGTCGGTAGTAGTGATTAATGTTTGGTGTCAAATACATAATAACGTTATATTTTTGAATAGTAACTTCTGTTTGATTATTTATGTGTTTTATGAGCCAAGGTCTCATATTTTAGGTTTTATAGTAATGGTGTTTGCCCCTTCTGCGTAAAATATTTATGACATATCCATTGGACATGGCCAGCTGACCCCCTTCCAGCTGCCAGGCTGAAAGGAGAACATATATGGCACACAATTCCGAAGTTAAAGAATATATAGTTCTTACTATTGACCAGGGCATTTCAGGCACATTAGGATTTTTACAAAAATTTCCCAGTGGCACCTGCTAATGAGAATATCCCAATACAGAGATTACCGTATACACTCGAGTATAAGCCGACCCAAGTATAAGCCGAGGCCCCTAATTTTACCACAAAAACCTGGTAAAACCTATATATTTTTTACTCGAGTATAAGCCGAGTTTGGGTTTTCAGCACAATTTTTTGTGCTGAAAAACTAGGCTTATACTCGAGTATATAAGGTATTTCCAATTTCAGCAAAATCAATACCATATAATGTTAGAAATGTCCATACCCAGAGACTGATGTGTGCTTACTTTATTATCCAGGTCCCATATTCATATCCAATGTTTCAACATCCATGTGATAAGTTTTAACAAGGATCGTGAAAGGGGGAGGGGGTGAATTTTTTTTTTCTCAAAATATGTTTCCCCTTTGGAGATGTATTGTAAAAGTCATAAGCTGGAGACAAATGAATGTGTTATGATGAAAAGAATGAATGACCTGCCTGTATGTGTAGCCGTTCTCATGCGCCGCCTTTCCATCCTGCTCAGTGTATGCTCCAGTTCCCTTGCTGGTGCTAATGGAATTATTGAGCAACAATGCGACCGGAAGTCTGTAGCGAGGAAAACATAACAGAGCCACAATGCTTAATGTAGACAAAAGGAAGCAGAGTCGATATGGGTTTAGATTGTGATGACAGAATGCAGAATATGATAATGCAGCCTGTGATCACATCATCAGGTCTCTTATGATACAAGAAGAATGTGTGCTTGGAATCCCTGCTTATTTCGGTCTTTTAGTTAAATCACCTTGTTTAATATTAATCCTGACAATGCACAGGTATTGGGTGGTATAATCTTTCCCAGGGCCATGTCCATTCTTTATCTACATGCTGTCCCCATGTGACCTCTGTATATCCTGTGACTTACATATGACCTACTGGAAATGATAGACAAATGTGTTTCTCTATGGAGACCCCATACCTGCATTCCGGGCTTATACTGCAAACGTATCCTGAATGGACTGATGCCATGTCAAACAAATGAGAGTTTCTCACAATTCCTTCCAACCAAGCCAAGACCTCCCTCAGTACTTCTCACTCTACATAGTAATATATCATATTTCTTAATGACTATAGCACATAGGAGCATTTCGGAAATGTGAGCATTTTCTTAATATAGATGATGAATGCTAATATTTATATTCTATGTGTATATACGCTCTCTCTATATATACATACTATATATAATCTCTGTGATAATACAGCAGGCAGAGATCTAGAAAACCCCTTTAAATAACACAGTGGGGCTTATTTACTAAAGGTCCGCGGCCGCACTTTTCGGGGATTGCGTGGCTGTGACAGGTTGTGTTGCACACAATCAGATTTTGGCGCGACAGAAATTGGGGCATGGGCCATCGGATGATCCGACTGATTCCGACTAAGTACGGGATTTAAGATTCCAATTGTGTCGCAAGATAATGCACTTACATACACCAGGAAGAAGAAGGTGATCTCCGGTGGACCTGAGCAGGGAAGCGACACATGCAGGATATTGGGCGCACGATCTTAGTTAATCACGGCAGAGTGCAAGATCGTTGAACCATGCACTTTCTGTGAACTCCTAGGACCGTGTAAGTAAATGTGTCCCAATATGACTCCAAGTAAATCAAACTTCTTTGAAATCAACACTGATTGACAATCAATTTCACAGGCAATCAGCAAGACACACTCAATAAAAGAGGGGTTCTGCAGGTGGGGACCACAGACCACTTCTTAGTACTAATGCTTTCTGGCTGATGTTTTGGTCAATTTTGAATGTTGATGGTGCTTTCACACTCGTAGTAGCATGAGACGGACTCTACAACCCACACAAGTGGCTCAGGTAGTGCAGCTCATTCAGGATGGCACATCAATGGGATCTGTGGCAAGAATATTTGCTGTGTCTGTTTGGTTGTGCCCAGAGGCGGTAAGCACTACGAGGAGACAGGCCAGTACATAAGGAGACATGGAAAGGGTCGTAGGAGGGCAGCAACCAAACAACAGAACCGCTACACCCACCTTTGTGCAAGGTGGAACAGTAAGAGCACTGCCAGAGCCCTATAAAATGAGCTCCAGAAGCCACAAATGTGCATGTGTGGGTGACTCCAAATCCAGGCCTCCATTGGTTAATGCATTTGATTTCCATTGATGATTTTTTTGTGATTCAATAAGAACATTTCTTTCACTCAAATCTAGGGTGTGTTATTTAAGTGTCCCTTTATTTTGAGCAGTATATATATATATAGATAAGTGATTCCTTGGTGAAATTGTGATTTTAGAGATGTGATTTATCCAAGATTTGCTTTCTGAATTTTTCAAATGACTTGTTTCGGATCCAAATCTTTTTCTTTCGAATCAATGGGGCAGATTTACTTACCAGGTCCATTCGCGATCCCGCGGCGCGTTCTCTGCGGAGGATTCGGGTCTTCCGGCGATTCACTAAGGCAGTTCCTCCAACGTCCACCAGGTGTCGCTGCTGCGTTGAACGCACTGGAGTTCACCAAGCCGGGCCGAGTGAAGGTTAAGTGCGTGTCCAGCGACACTATTTGTTTTTTAAACGCGGCGTTTTTTCCAAATTCGTCAGGTTTTTTTACGCCCACGCCCCCGATTTCCGTCGCGTACATGCCGGCGCCGATGCGCCACAATCCGATCGCGTGTGCCAAAATCCAGGGGCAATTCAGGGAAAATCGGTGTATATGTGTCACCTCATGATATTTCATTACTTCATGTTAATTTCATCCTATGCATTTTTATACAGAGAATTAGAAGAGATGACTCTAAAAAGAATGTGATCTTGAATACTGGCTGATGTGATAACTTGTACAATCTATTTAGTAGGTCTTTGTACTATTCACAAAATTCATGTTAATTTCTTACCAAGTGTAAATCGCGTCTTTGTCTCTTAGGATCTCTGATATTTGTATTGCAGCAGATCCATTCACCATTGTTCGGTGCACCTGTTATTCTACACTTTATTCACTGACACTCAACAGCCAGAGATGCATGGGTGTATTATACAGTATACAGAGTGACAATACCCCATTATCTGTTCAATTACTCAACATAAAATCCATTGTTTGCAATGTTATGGTCAAGTATGACTATTAACCCTTTATTGTTCACTCTCTGAAGAGAAACTTTGAACTTTGGACATTTGAATATTTTCCCTCTGCAGACTCAGCACTTAGCATATATTCCGGCGTATAAGACGACCTGTTGTATAAGACGACCCCCCTACTTTCCTGTTTAAAATATAGAGTTTAAGATATATTCGCCGTATAAGACTACCCCTTTTCCAACGCATACAAAACACCGGTAAAAATTTAAATTATGCCCCCCTCCCAGAAGCCATAATTAATGTCCTGCCCCACCTCAGTAGCTATAATTAATGTCCTGCCCCCCCCAGTAGCCATAATTAATATCCTGCCCCCCCAGTAGCCATAATTAATGTCCTGCCCCCCCCCAGTAGCTATAATTAATGTCCTCCCCCCCCCAGTAGCTATAATTAATGTCCTGCCCCCCCCAGTAGCTATAATTAATGTCCTGCCCCCCAGTAGCTATAATTACTGTCCTGCACCCCCAGTAGCCATAAATAATGTCCCCCACCACCAAACAGGGCCCTATATATTTATGCTAAATAAAAAACATAATTCTTACCTTATCCTGCTCCTCTTCGTGCTGCCTCTCATCAGGGGATCCGGCGCAGGCGACGGCTGATGACGCGTCTGCAGGTCAGGTGCCGGGTCATAGACCTCAGCAGACCCGGCGCAGGCAGACGCGTCACATAGCCTGCGTCAGCGATGGGATCGATCGGGGGCCCGTTCTAATTTTGAATTATGACAGCTCCGGGCCCTCCTGATCCAGCGCACGGACCAGATGCAGAACAGTCCGTGCGCTGTAACAGGCCCGCGGCTGTCACAATTCAAAACATCTGCCGGCTGTGCTGCGCCGAGTTATCAGCGCAGCGCAGGGGTCAGGTGCGGGCCGGCAGCGGAGCTTCGGTGGATCGCGGGAAAGGTGAGAAACATTACCGGCGTATAAGACGACCCCAGACTGGACAGAAGATTTTTAAGTCTTCAAAAGTCGTCTTATACGCCGGTATATACGGTACTTCATTTTACATCAAGGGTTAATTAATTTGTAGCATTTTGTTATAAACATTCTGTTTATTATTACTGTATCTGTATAGACGAGTAGAAAAGGCTAAAGAACAATGAGAGATGTTTCTGATTTATGTATCTCTATCTCTCAGATAAGTCAGTAATTTTCTACAGCCATGGTAGGTTGTTTTGTAGAAGAAAAACAGACTTGTTTATCAGAAAAGCAGACAGCCTGATCTTTAGAATGAATTGTTTACACTTTAGAAACTCTGCCTTAGAATATTATGGGGACTCAATGTAAGTCTATTGGAAAACGCTTTGTCATTGGGTTTGTGCAAAATGTAACCACTCCTCCCCGGTAGAATAGTCCCAGTCCTTTGTGTCTGCAGTTAGAGAACAGAGCTTGAAGATGAAGACTGCCAGGCTACCTGATCAATCAGAAGAAGAAGCTGAGATGGGGAGAGTCTGCCATAGACCCCGGGCCTTTTCTGGGGTTCTGAAAAAGAGAGGGGCAGCTAGCCCTGGCCTTTCCCCAGCATTAACCCTTCTTCTGCCAGGGAGGAGAGTGGATAAGTCATCCCTTTGATTTGCTTGTATTGATTTGTACCTCAATTTCTTCACTAAAGAAGGACACTGTTCACTGCAGACCCTGACTGATCTCTGGACTTATTTTCCATTGGTGTGCACCAGGCCTTACCATCCCTTCCGGAGAGCAGCAACACTCAAAAAGAAAGTATTTATGAGACCTGCAAAAAACCCTTAATACCTTTATTTGTATAGCCAGGGAAGGGTTACGACTGCCAATTGCTCTTGAATGTTCAAAATTCATGGACCCCACAAGCCTAATTTTTTTTTTACTTGTTTCACACGTATTGGGGGTCATTTATTAAAGGATTTCCACCAGTCTCTTCTAGTTTCTCCAATCCTTTTTTCTGGCACAATTTGTGTCACACACTTTGACCCACAATAAGCAAGTCTAACTAGTTCTATTTCTCCTTCATGAATGTGGAATAATTTCAGGCACTTTTGGCTGCGCTCCAATTTATTAAGCCTTTACGACACCAAAATTTTTTTCCTGTTCTTGTGCCTACAAAAACACAAATGATAAATGGCCCCCATTGTCTTCATACAGTTCCCGCACCAAGTTACTTGATAAGGGATGGGATAGTCATGTGACTACTTTAAGTTTTGCTGTTTAACTTAGAAATCCTGGGGCCCCATAGCTAGTGTCAGCTTTGGGACCCTCACCAAGAAAAAAATCTGACACTGAAGGCATACTGTTTCAAAATCAAAAACCTTTAGCCTATGACCAATATCACAATGTATGTAAAGATCCCCCATGTTTTACAGTGCCTCATTAATTTATTTACAGCATCCCCCCTATATATTGACATAAATCAGCTCTCTCCTACTATACCATACTCCCTCCTATACAGATCACCCCGTTATACAGCACCCTCTCCTGACCCACCAATGTACAGAAGTCCATCTCCATTACAGATCATCTGCTTGCTATACTGTGTCCTCTTCTATACAGCACCTCCCTCTCAGGCTATATTCACACTGCCGTATGGGGGACGTATATACGCGGCCGACGTATAAAGGGCCGATATACAACCCCCATAGACAGCAATAGGCACACGGCGCTCTACGGGAGCAGTACGGTGCAGTACACGTCCTATCTTTTCTCGGCATACGGCACCGTGCGCCATATTCCTCTATGGAGAGGGGTGGGGATGAGCAGGGCTCACCCCCTTCTCCTCTCCCCGGCGCTGACGTGTGCCCGCCGAACTAGGGTACAGCGGCCAACGGCAGTATGAATGCGCCCTTATACTATACCCCCCTTCTATACAGAACTTATCTACTATAAAGTGACCCCTATCCTCATACAATGGTGCTATACAGTGACCTTCTATAATTTTCACACTCCGTCTACCCCTTTACACAGTGTCACCTCTTTCTATACAATAAAGCCTCCCTTCCTTTATATAGTGCTCCTTTTCTCACCCCTCAATGGGCTGCTAAAGGTGGCCCAGTCAGTGATCCTGGGCCACCTTTATGCAGGCCCTTCACAACCCTACCCCCTTTTTATAAAAGGACACTTCCCCCTCTCCAAGGCTCCCTCTTCCCCATTTATACATCCCCGCAACCCCTATACAGAGACCCATTTATATATCCCTCTCCAGGGCTCCCCTTTATACACCCCCTACAATATGTACAGAATCTTCTTTATACCTCCCCTCTTCCCCCTGTCCAGGTTCCTTTATTGCATTTATTGCAGCCAGTGAAAAAAATAAATCTTTACTCACCTGTCCAGACATTCCCCCCCACCCCACCAGTGCTGACAGCCTGGACGCAGTCGGCTCCTCTGCTCGGCTGCAGTGTGAAGACACAGACAGCTCGATCTATGAGTCATAGATCAGCCGTCTGTGTCAGACAATGCACACAGAAGTTAAAGGCACAGGTACCATATAATAGCGCTTAGCAGGCCGTGTACTGACATCACAAACCTGGCAGTCACAGAAAAGCAGCAAGCGGGCCCCTGCTCTGTGCGGGCCCCATACCAGCTACTACGACTGCTATGGGGGTTTTTATGCCACTGCTTTTTAAAGACTGTAGTATCAATCTTGGAGGGTACATATTATAATCTGAATTTATTTGCTGCCCTGTAAGTAGAACAAATAAGTGTCAGAAATGACAAACCACGTTTATAAAGTGGTATAAAAGTTGGTAGACTTGCTTTTTGTTGATCTTATTATTTGCAAACTAGAATTGCAGTAGAAGTGTCAGGATTCAAAAGCTGCACTCAAACGGGGCCACCAAAAAAAACGTGATAAGTGTCGGAAAAATTAGGGTTTTGTGGTGCCAGCAAATCTGGCGCTTGTAATGCAGAAGGAACAAGAAAGGATTTTGGCTCCAGAAAAAACATGTAGGACACGTAGTGAATGACCCCATGTACCTTTATAAAAGACACGTTTGGGATGTATTGTATGCAGTATCTACTTAGGGAGAAGTAGATGTCTACAGCACAAACAGCTGAGATATGAAAAGAAGTCTCTATGAAAAGACAAAGAACCTAAATAACTCCATTCATGTTACAAGCTACAATGTTTTTATTTTTTTGTGTGTTTGCAAGTTGTCCACACATTTTCAACTATTATTGCGTAGATAAAGCACGTAAACCCACAGTGTAATACTAGGCCCCTTGATAAAGTAATTTGGTAGGTGAAGCCAAGACTTCAAAAGCATGGAGAACAATTGCCTGGTCATGTTCTTAGAAAAAAGAGACATTAAAGGGGTAATAAAAGTTAGACCCTTTCAAAATAAGAAGACTTGGTTTAAGTCTATGCTCTCCATGGTTCGTCAGAAGACAATTGTCCCATTCCCTTATTATGTACGGTAATGCAAAACTAACATTAAACCAGTGGTCCAGGACAAGTCTTAAAAGTGTATCAACCATATCTGTTACCGTTTCAGCATTATGCATTTTGGCAAGCTTACACAGTCTCATTGAATGAAACTACTGAAGGAAGCAAAAACAATTCACAGGTCTACATTTCATTAGAAGGATTGTCCCAGATCAGAGTTGATTTTTTATCAAGGACCCAGGGGTATAAAAAATAAAAAAGCCACTGTACTCACCCTTCCTCCATGCTCCTGGTCAGTGCATCATCCAGAGTTGGAGCACAGGACAGTAATGAGTATAGTTTGAGTTATGAGTAAGTTTCTAGCACTGGGAGATTATGAAATAGCAGCTGTAGCCTCTGCCTGGAAAGGAAATAGTTAAATGGGTGTAAGATGTTATCCAATTATGTGGCTGTATTGTAAACTGGAGTGTGATTGGAGAGGTGCTACCACCTGACCAGAGGGAGTATGAAACCCCTGTGCAGTGGGAGCACATGGTCTTAGCCCAGCCTTAACCGGTCTCTCCAGACCTCATGGTCTTCTTTGCCTGTCAGGAGTCCAGACCACATGGTCTGAGTGACCAGAGAGAGACAGTGTTCAGTACACCTTTAGTGCTGCCACGGAACCCGGTCCCAGCTTTCATAGTTTGGACACAGCTCCATCAAAATTATCCCAGCCTGCATCTACTACCAGACTGGTGCTTTATTCATAAAGAACCACTCTCGATGACCAATCCAGTACCAGAACCCAGACCTGCTGTTTGACCGTTTTGGCCCGTTGCCTGCTACCTGTTCTTCAATAAAGAACCGTGAGATGATTTGCACAACATTGCCTCCTTCTGATCCCTAGATACGGCTGTCTACCACCACTGGCTTCCCCATCCATTACCCAGGGACCTATCTTACAGACACTCAGGGGTTGCTCCAGGGAGAACCAGTATTACAGCCTCTCCATCCATATTTCTTGCACACACCACCTGCTGGAGACCTGCCAGGCTGCAGGTTCACTCTCCGGTCCTCATACCCAGCACCGTGACATAGCCACTCCGGTATTCTGGGCCCCGGCTGCCTCCAGGCCCACAAGACAAGACTAGGCCCATGTGGGGAATGTTGCAATTGTTTAAAGCAGAACTCATTATCTAAAACATTTTTGAGAAGCGGTCTGCTGACCTCACTAGATAAATTCATTTGCATAGGGTTAAAAACTTAATTTTTCCTAAAAATGACAGTTCACCGATGACAGATCCTGAATGAAAAAGGAAAAATATGTCTGGAAAACGTTTTTACTTGTGTGTTAAATTGGGAGCAGTGGGGTCATGTGGCTACTGACACTTGTAATGTGAACGGTTCCCTTTAAAAGTGTGCAAATACTGGATGCTTGAGCTGTTTGATATTAAATGTATACTTTTTTGGGTTTTTTTTCTTGTTAATAGGAAAGCCTGGCTCAGTAAAGTGGGAAGTCCCAGCTCAAGAATCGACCGCACCAACTTTTCTAATGAGAAGGACATCCCCAGTCTTCAATTCAAGGGATTCAGCACCAGACATTAAATAAGCACTTGAGACACTTGAGAAAAGCAAACACGCGTCCTATATAATGTGTTATAATGTGTTGCTAGCATCTTGTAGAGAAATACACTGTGATTTATATCATAACTTTATTATTTCTATCAATTATGCCATTTCTGAAAAAAAAAGTATCACATTTTAATTCGGATGCTAATGAGGCAGTTTGTGCAGCCCTGGGGATGTCCTCACTGCTATTCCTGCCTTGACAACTACCCTCTCTATAAGATAAGCAGGAGATTTGTCATTTGAGGTATGGGGTGACGCTGGAAGGAGAGGAGAGTAGTGCTCCGGCCATCAGGCTGACGTCAAGCTGTTGGGGACATCTCAGCCAAGCCTAAGGCCGGTGCCACACGCACCGCTTTGTCTGCGTTTGAAAACGCTAACGCAGACAAAGCCGCGCCTACCGGGGCTCTATGGAAACCCCTGCGATCGGGAACAAGCCGCCGGTGTTTCGCATTAAATTAACGCGAAACAACGGCGGCTCGTTCCCGATCGCAGGCGTTTCCATCGAAACGCTGATGCGATCGGGCCGCGGCCCGCCCCGGTAGGCGCCGCTTTGTCTGCGTTTGCGTGTGGCACCAGCCTAACAGGGTATAAGTATCACACAATGACTACATTAAAGTTGATTTTCAAATGTCAATTTAATGGGGTATTCCGATTTTCTGTATTTACGTCACTATGGGACCCTCACCTATCTCGGACCCTCTTCCGGCAGCAAGGCCAAATGGAGAGAAGGTTATTTAGAGTTTTAAGCTTGCAAAAGACTGCTCACTAGTCAAAGCAATGGTTTTGCTTAAATAAAGACACCTCTTTGTTCACACTGCAAACCTGTGCTGAATTTTTTCTGCTACTTTATTGTCAACACTGTGCGGGATCCCCCTGATCTCCTTTTTCGTAAATCCATCCATGACAAAACTACTTGCTGATCTCCAGCAGTCCCGCTGAGTATGAGTGCAGTCCACATGCCCAACTAGCCATTTATTTCCTTTAGTGGAACAGAACTAACTTTCCCAAGATCAAGTCATCAGACCGCCCCCCCCCCCCACACACCCAAATTCCACTATTTCCTCTATGACCCCATTGACTTAAAGGGGTGTTCCCATCTGGGCATCCACATTTAGTTTAATTCATTTGCCATATGTAAACATTTCTTCAATTTCATTTCTTATTAAAAAATGTTCCTGTGTGAAGATAATTTCTCATAAATGTAGTCATGTTGTCCCTTAGAAACGAGATAGCTTCCTCAGATACGACCACCTCACATTTTGGCAGCAGTGGCCAGACATGCGCTATAGAGTCCTGCCTGACTACCTGGATTCAACGTTCATTACCACAGGACGGCTGTGGGACATGCAGTAACTCCAAGACATTTTATATCCAAAAACCTTTAGTTTCTTTTTTATAGTAATAAAGGCCGATTAGCACAACCAACAAAATAAAGAGAGCCTGTGCAAACAAACACATATACTAGCTCAAGCAAGGCAAAGCATTGCAAAAAAGTGGCTCAATTGGATTAATCCAAACATTATAAATTTTATTAGGCAACGAACCAGAAAAATCGGACATACATTTAAAAACATTTAAAAATATATATACAAACAATGTTCAGGCGTAGACCCGAGTATGGGTCTGGGGTAAATGCCACTGTCCAGACACTGAGTGATGTCTATAATCCTCCCTAGAAATACAAAATATCCAAAGTAGACCTGAATAAAGAAAAATAAACCATGCTGCCTATCTCCATATGTGCAATGTGCAATACAGTAATAAAAGCTGGGATATCTTAAATGGTCTATTGTAAAGGCTGTAATGAACAAAGTGCTAGTGCCAAAGACGTGTAACAAGTACACATAAGTGAAAAAAGTGCTAAGTGCTAAATGATGCAGTACAAAATGCGATCCCTAGCATAACAAAACCAAGTACAGTGGCTACAATACCAAATTCGTATGGAGTGGGCATAGAGGTGGAAGGGAGGTCGGAGCAGTGGTAGAGGCTCCCCACGCGTATCATTGTCCTAGGACGACTTCCTCAGGGGTAAGTGACCATTGGATGTTGCGCTCACCTTATATATGCTCCCCAAGCAGTGCCAAACCCTATTGGCGTCATGCCCCAGCGATAGCGCAAGAGCAGAAGTGAGATACATACGGTGGAAATTGTCAGTGAGTCAATGCGCATGCGCGCTGCCGCCGGGAACTTTTGTTTATTGGTAACCCTAGTAACACACCATTGTAACAAATACAGGTAACGAGCGACATAGTAGCGAAGATGCAGGCATATTAAAGTGCTAGAATCCACACCTGGCAACAACGCGGATAATCAAAATAGGGATAGTGTCGAAAATGACAGGTAACCTGTTGTTGTATATATAATACAAAGAATAATGGCAGATGCAATTTAAAGCAGCGGCAATTAGAGTACCTGTCTCAACTGCAAATACGGCGCAAATATAGAGATACGGTACCTATGATGCCGGGCCCGGCAGAAAATAAAATAATAGATACATATACGGCGCAAATATCAAAAACCCTCTGATGCTGAACCGGCAAAAAAAAAAGAGCAGTGGTTCTCAACCTTTCTAATGCTGTGACCCCACAATACAGTTCCTCATGTGGTGGTGACCCCAAATCATGCAACTTGCAGTAAAAACACAGAAAAGTTGCGGCTCCGATGGCTTTAGGTGACCCCCGGTTTTGGTCGTTCGACCCGCGCTGGGGTCCCGACCCACAGGTTGAGAACCACTGACCTAGAGGAAGTGCTGCCTTTAGTACATGTAGAGTGCAGCACTGAGGCAGTAGATGATGAGACCAGCATGCTGGTAAATACATATCCGCTAAGTGCCAGGTGCTGGATACATGGTAACTGCGTATTCATTTGTTTTTTTAGGATTGATTTCCTTTGTAATATTATTTATTAAGACGACGACACAAGCTGGATAGTTGAAAAAGTACAATGAAGAGGCGGTAAAAAGGGTACAATCATCTAAGCTTATGTATCAAGTCCAAGCCGACAATTAGTAAGATGACCAATTGAAATGGTGGCACAGTGGGGACAAATACGCTAGTCCCCCCCTGATAGTAGTTTGATAGAAGAGAGCATTGTGAATAAAGTAATTCAAGTGTGCCATCCATAAAAAATGAAAGATATCCCAGCTTTTATTACTGTATTGCACATTGCACGTATGGAGATAGGCAGCATGGTTTAATTTTCTTTATTCAGGTCTTCCTTTTATATTTTGTATTTCTAGGGAGGATTATAGACATTACTCAGTGTCTGGACAGTGGCATTTACCCCAGACCCATACCCGGGTCTACGCCTGAACATTGTTTGTATATGTCAGGGATTTTTATGCAGGGCCCCAACAGCCCTCTTGACTTTTGTAAGGTGAGTCCTAATTAACCCTTTCTTGATTGAACATAGAGACCAAGACATCTCAATCTCTTAGTCAAGATCTTCCACCCTTCTGTTAACCCCTTAAATGCCAGAAAGCAGGTACCGGAGACATTGTAACACTTTTTATAGTAATTTTTCTCTAATTGTCGGGATCAATAAATTTGAATAATACTCAAACAACCTCCATCCCTCACTCAAAGACCCCTAGCAGATGCCCCAAGCATGGTCAGCTGTTATCCTACAAAGCCCCACAACAGCTTTTATGGCTGCCAACAGCAATCAACTTTCATCAACTTGAAGGGAATATAACTTAAGATGGCCGCCACTGAAGAATAAACTGTCTTAAGATGGCCGCCACTGAAGAATGGTAGGGCGGGTCATCTTCTCTAACCACCAGATACAGGGGTGGAGTCTGGATTACAGGGGCCATTTTTCTCTCCAAGGAAAATATAATAAAATCTCTTTTTTCTCAAATTCTTTCCACATCAAAAACTTTGAAATGTCCCTTATCGCCTGTCTCTTTCTTCATTGGGCACTCTGAAGGATTCCTGTCACTCTGTCCTGGTCCGTCCGTCAAAGTCAGAGGCTATAAATGTCTGTTTTGCAAATCTGATCAAGTTTTCTCACTTGTACAATCATCAGATCATCTGACACATCCCAAAACCTTCAAACCTTCAATACTTTCTACTTCAAACCCAAAACTACCAGCCTTATGTCCGATCATGTCAACTTGCACTTTTCCATCAGTCCTACTTAACTCAACAACCTTCTGTCTACTTACATCATGCCAATCTTCTGTCTACCTACATCTTTTTGTCTGCAATGCACTTGGCTCAATTCCAATTCAGCACTCATCATAAATGCCTACTACTGCAACACAACCAAACTTGTCCCCACAGACACAGCGAATGCCAACACCTCGATTTACCGACCCCAAAGAAACTAGATACCAGACTTCCACAGAGGACTCTACACCAAGTCAACTCTGACCTGTCACTACTCTTTCACCGACTACACCAAGTCCACTCTCTTTACTGAACTACTCTCTCCTTGACTCTTTACCAAGTCAACTCTCTTACTGACTCTTTACCAAGTCACTACTAGTTCTTACAGTCATCCACAAAGTCGTTCAGACTCCAAAATGAAGCTAAACGCACACTTGATCAGAGTGGGTCTCCGCTGCACATGCACAAATTGAGCTCTCTACCTCTATGGGTAACCCTATTGACACTAGTCAAACAGTACTATAGACACTATGATAATCTGACAATCACAACAAAGTATCTCCTACTTTAGCAGTGCGGACCTCTAAGGGCTACTCCCTCCCGTCCCACAGTTTCAGCTAACACCACAGACTGTCTGACCATCCGTCACTGTCCAGTCTCTGTTCAGTCTCTGTCCATCACCTTACAAAGTGGTTCTTTGCCAAAAACTATGAGCTTAGGTTACAGTGAACAACAGTGGCAAATACATAACACAGAGACAGTCTTACCCGGTCCGTCCAACCAGTGAACCAGAAGTGACATATCAAGGTAGACAAGAAAAAATTAATATCTTACCCTGAGAGCTCTCTGGTCAGTTCTGTTCACCGAGCCGGCGGGGACACTTCACGGAGGCTGTCTCGGTGTTGTTGTTGTTTACTCCTAAGCCCACCCAGGGACGCCAAATATTGTTAGGGATTTTTATGCAGGGCCCCAACAGCCCTCTTGACTTTTGTAAGGTGAGTCCTAATTAACCCTTTGAGGGAGGATGAGATAGCTGCCGGCAGCGAGCTGACAGAGTAAAATGAAAAACACAGTCGGTCTTCCAATGCACTCAAATCAAACTGTTTATTTCAAACAGATACAGCTGTATTTTAACACATAGAGATCAGCATTTGGGGTGTTGATAAGATACCTAGATCCTATTGGCCATTATGCTTTTGTACCAGCACATTCTGGGAAAAATGACTAGGCCTTGTTTACAGCCATGCTTATCTACACAATGGCTCCTAGAAGCTTCTTCATAACCAAAATAAATAACAAGAATACAGAGGCCCGAAGGACGGTAAGAAATGCCAAGGATATTGTGAAAAAGGCAAACAACAGTTTAAGTGAGAAAAATAGCTGAATTAAAACATTTGACTCTATAGCTTCTAAGAGGGAAGCATACCCCCCCCCCCCCAAGGTGGCCGCTGTATCTAAGATGGCGGACAGTAGTCAAGATGGCGTCCGAAACCAGTACGACCTCCTTAACAGTATATATATTTTTTAATGTTTTTAAATGTATGTCCGATTTTTCTGGTTCGTTGCCTAATAAAATTTATAATGTTTGGATTAATCCAATTGAGCCACTTTTGTGCAATCCTTTGCCTTGCTTGAGCTAGCTTTTGCTTCTTTTTGCAATCACTCCAGCACAGGTGGCCGTATCCAAGGACACCGTCTTGTTTCTAAGGGACCATATGACTACATTAATGAAAAATTATCTTTACACAGGTAAAAAAAAAAAATTTAATAACATCCAATTTAAGATATGTTTATATATGGCAGATGAATGAAACTGAATGTGCATTCCCAGACAAGAATACCCCTTTAAATAGGAAAAATCCCTACAATCTCTCCATAGAAGTCTATGGGAGTACAAAAAAGGCCTATGTACTGTGGTGTTCACCATATACGTCCTGTTTTTGTGGTAGGTTGCCCAGGAGACCAGGTCACATATGTCCCAGCCCACTATATTTGTATGAGGATAGAGACAGTTAACGGTAGCATATGGGTTACATGCGGGTGACACGTGCCGTTTTTAAGGCCACAAAAAGGCTGAAAAAACGAGGCCACAAAATGCTTACAGTCGTGTGCATAAGGTTTTGCTCCAGCATTATTACATTATTTGCGTTTTTTAAAATTTATACTTTCACTGTATAGAGTAAAAAAAAGTCCCTATTCTTGCAGCACCTCAACAAGCAGAGGGCTCATATACAGGCAGTCACCACATTTCTTACAGGAAAGGTTCTTTAGGTTTGTGCTTAATTTGAATTTTTATGTAAGTTGGAACTTACATTGTAATGTTTTTGTGTCAGTGAAAGTTGGAATTTAAAAACTTTGTTCTGTCATGGAAACAAGGATTATCAATAAAACTTCATTACAGAATATTGCAGCCTGAGATTAAAGTCAAGCATCCAGAGAGTTTCCTCAGTGATCACAGTGGGCAGAGAGGTGTCTCTGTTACTATGAGTCGTTTGTAAGTTGGGCATCCTTAAGCCAGGGACCGCATATAATGAATTTGTATTTTCTCTAAAAAATTTTTGAAAAGGAGTAGCAGGAGAATTTGCTATATTTTTGTCAATAAATATATTTATTTTTGGGATAAATATTATAACGGAAACACATCTATCTTCTGTATGTTAACAGCTTGTGCTTTTTAGGTGTTTTTTTAATAAATACTTTGTGCTTTTGCTTATGTGTATAATACATAAATAATAGAAGTAAACCCCTGCTTGGTCATCTTTCCAGCGGTATGAGACAACAGACACTGCAATACCTGTTTCCAATTTATTGTCCTAAATTCTTATTACAGTATAAGACATCTGTCCCACTGAAAACCCGGTTGCAGAATGTCTCAGATATATACACTCACCGGCCACTTTATTAGGTACACCTGTCCAACTGCTCGTTAACACTTAATTTCTAATCAGCCAATCACATGGCAGCAACTCAGTGCATTTAGGCATGTAGACATGGTCAAGACAATCTCCTGCAGTTCAAACCGAGCATCACTATGGGGAAGAAAGGTGATTTGAGTGCCTTTGAACGTGGCATGGTTGTTGGTGCCAGAAGGGCTGGTCTGAGTATTTCAGAAACTGCTGATTTACTGGGATTTTCACGCACAACCATCTCTAGGGTTTACAGAGAATGGTCCGAAAAAGAAAAAACATCCAGTGAGCGGCAGTTCTGTGGGCGGAAATGCTTTGTTGATGCCAGAGGTCAGAGGAGAATGGGCAGACTGGTTCGAGCTGATAGAAAGGCAACAGTGACTCAAATCGCCACCCATTACAACCAAGGTAGGCAGAAGAGCATCTCTGAACGCACAGTACGTTGAACTTTGAGGCAGATGGGCTACAGCAGCAGAAGACCACACCGGGTGCCACTCCTTTCAGCTAAGAACAGGAAACTGAGGCTACAATTTGCACAAGCTCATCGAAATTGGACAGTAGAAGATTGGAAAAACGTTGCCTGGTCTGATGAGTCTCGATTTCTGCTGCGACATTCGGATGGTAGGGTCAGAATTTGGTGTCAACATGAAAGCATGGATCCATCCTGCCTTGTATCAACGGTTCAGGCTGGTGGTGGTGGTGTCATGGTGTGGGGAATATTTTCTTGGCACTCTTTGGGCCCCTTGGTACCAATTGAGCATCGTTGCAACACCACAGCCTACCTGAGTATTGTTGCTGACCATGTCCATCCCTTTATGACCACAATGTACCCAACATCTGATGGCTACTTTCAGCAGGATAATGCGCCATGTCATAAAGCTGGAATCATCTCAGACTGGTTTCTTGAACATGACAATGAGGTCACTGTACTCAAATGGCCTCCACAGTCACCAGATCTCAATCCAATAGAGCATCTTTGGGATGTGGTGGAACGGGAGATTCGCATCATGGATGTGCAGCCGACAAATCTGCGGCAACTGTGTGATGCCATCATGTCAATATGGACCAAAATCTCTGAGGAATGCTTCCAGCACCTTGTTGAATCTATGCCACGAAGAATTGAGGCAGTTCTGAAGGCAAAAGGGGGTCCAACCCGTTACTAGCATGGTGTACCTAATAAAGTGGCCGGTGAGTGTATATTCAGTAGGAATCAATCTCCTACAAATCAACTGAATTTTTCTAAAGGAAATCTACCACTTAATTAGGATTAGTACTACAGCTATAATTTTATTATATATATATATTAGTCTGCTTATTTGTTTAAAAAAAAATCTTACATCAAAATCCAATATGAGAAACCAAGGACACTTACTGTTATATACAGGCACGGTGACTGTGGTAATCTTCTTATATTTGTTATCCATGTCCTTCTTTCTTCTTTCCCATTAGGCGGCATGCATGCATTGCCGTCTATGGGGGACGTATATCAGCCATACATCCCCCATACATTCGTCTGAATGTAGCCTAACAGTAATATGTCCCGGTTTATCATGCTTGATTTTAATGGTAGATTTCCTCCAAAAATGCAGTCCCCAGTAGATATTCTACTACTACTACGCCTTCTGTCTCCTCTGGTGCTGCCCATTCATGATGACATTACTGCTCTTGTTCCAACTTGCGCATACACACTATTAGTCTGCTTGTTTGTTTTAAAAGAAATCCTACATCAAAATCCATTATGAGAAACCAGGGACACTTACTGTTATATACAGGCACGGTGACTGTGGTAATCTTCTTATATTTGTTATCCATGTCCTTCTTTCTTCTAAAATCAATGCAGCACTATCTGTAGCACTAAATTAGAGGGGCATAGCATGCATGCACAGATTGGCACGATGGGGTGGGTCAGAGGAGGCATAATGTGTCAAAAACGTGCTGTGCTGCAGTTTTACTTTACTGTTGAACATTGACATTCAAAGGGTAGTCTCAGCTTGAGAAAAGCCTAAACCTCACTCCCCACAAATGTGCTTGGTGATTATCAGTATTCCTTCAAGTCAATGGAGAAAGACAGACATACACAACCTCCTCTCTGTTCAAAATTATGAGGCAGCCCTATCTGTCTGACTTTTATAGCAATATCCCATTGCTATACCATTAACGTCCCAATAGGAATACCCCTTGTATGCAGGAGGCTCCCATACTCCCTCTAGTGGTGGATGTAGATCACCAACATATTGGGGCTTATTTACTAAGGTACCCACGGCCGCATTTTCGTCGGGTTTCCAGACTTTTCGGGGATCGCGCCGGGGATCGTGTCGCACATGATTGGATTGTGTCGCAATCGCGGGGGCGGGTTGTCAGACGATCCAATGGATTTGGACAACACACGTTTAACATTTAAAATTGTGCCGCAAGCCAAGCACTTACATGCACCAGGAAGAGGAAGGTGAACTCTGTCGGACCTGATCGGGGGAAGCGAAACATGCAGGATATCGGGAGTACGCTCGTAGTGAAACGTGACAGACTTCATCCTCGTCAGACATTCCGGATCGGGGATCGTGCAGGGACCGGGTAAGTAAATGTGCCCCATTATCTTTTAAATACTTGTCTACACATAGAATTTGGAGTGCTTCACAAGAAAAAAACAAAGATGTAAAGATATATTATATAATTAAGTAGCCTAAAATCTTGAACCTAAAAAATACATGATGAGAAGAGGCAAATATTCACTTTGAATTGTCCAAGTACATAAGATATGGGCATGTTGTACTCTTTCACATTGGAAAGGCAGGGTTTGGAATAAAGGATTCCTCTGTCTAATCCAAATTCCCTAAAAATATATTTGTAAATGGGTTTTCTAAACCTGATAAGCTTTTGCAAATAGTGAGTATGTAAAAACTCACCGCCATTTAAAAACTGCAAAATTGTAGATGACCGGAGTAAAGCCAAGTGTGATTGCATTAAATAACTGTCAGACATCCAAGAAATTTAACAGTTACAGCAAAAAGACATTCCTTCTCCCATGTACCTTACAAAATGCGGATGATACCGCTCACATAATGAATTTAGGCAATCAGCACTCCAGTATTCAGGCAGAGGATTAACCCTGACAAATGCTCCATTTAGTTCTTTTCATTCCATCTATCAGTCATTGTTATGAGCGCACATTACTCACTAGTCATCACTTTGTTTTCATAGTGTCAGCAAACCATAGGCATCTCTTAGAGGGACAGTGTAATATATAGAGAAGGCCGTTCAGTTGTAGATGTTTAAATCTTGTCTGCATGTCTGGAAGCCGGATTGTAGTTTGAAGGGGAAGGAAACCAAGATCTGGACTTAGGGCATTAGGATTACTTAAAAACATAAAAGTCTTCCATTTATATTTGAATCAGCTTTAGGCTTTGATGGGTTCAGGAGCGGAAATCCAAGTGTTAGAAGTAGCACAAAAGGTTTCTTGGCAGGAAATGACACTGCCCATCCATATTAGATCAGTCATACTCAACCGGTGGAGGTTCTCCTGCTGCAAAAACTCAAATGGCCTGTGTAACCAGCAGCTACTTGTAAACTAACTATGTCATCCAACTGGTTTGACCTTGGGCCACCACTAAGGACATTATCCCTTGACCTTTCTGGTTTTCAACTTCTGGATCTTGACTTTGCAGAGGAGAGATCACAAGGCTTATACCTCTTGTATAGTTCCCAGTAAGGATAGCATCGGGCACAGAGACACCATTACATGACACCGAGGTATCAGGGAAGAAAATGGTCAGGAACAGCCCATAGTAAAGGCAGGCTGCATACAAGCAATGTCAGATAATAGTGGGAGGGTCATAGCAGGCAGCTCAAGATCAGGAACAAGCCATGGCTGTAAACAGAGGGACACAGATCAGGAGCATAGTCACAAAACAAGCCAAGGGTCGCATGATTAGATAATAAACACTGTATAGCAGAACTAGTCAAACCAGGAACCTCTGCTCGGAGGACATGCTGGACTATATAACCCTTGGTGAGCACTGATTGGTGGGGAGCACTACTGTTGGGGAAGACAATGGGAGACATTTATTATTGACTTTTTTTTGCCCTTGCTGCGCCTGTCATGCCTTATTTATAAAGTGTTGGCGTCACAAAATGTGTCTTTTTCCAACACCTACACCTTTTCTTTTTTTGGGTGCACAATTTGGGCAGAAATTTGAAATCCTGACACTTTTTCTGCACTTCTAGTTTCCCAACACTTTTTTTGCAGCAATTTGGCACCCGCGAGCTGCAAAAAGCGAGTCTGTGGAGTTCTATTTCACCATCATGAATGTGGAGACAGCTCTAAAACTTTTAGGTCGTACGCCATTCACTTACACCTTGCGCTACAATCTAGCATATCGGTGAAAATTTATAGCATGATTTGTGTGCCAAAAACCAAAAACCCTGCAGCAAAATGAATAAATGCCCCACAATGAAGGTGGGGAGACAGCGAACGTACCCTCTGGTGGGAGCTGGAGGAAGAGGATGTAACTACTTCCGAATCTCTTTCAGTTTTGTTGTGGAGTCAAGCTCATTAGCCGAAAACGCGCAGGTCATGTTGCTGCCTCATGTGCCTGGTCGTGTATTTTAACTCTATTTCAAGACAGAAGAAGTCGTTTTTTGCACCATGTACATCTGCCAGTTTCTGCTGAGATCATCAGTTTTTTCCATGTTCTGCTCTCTTGGACTACGGGGGGATCAGTGTGTACCTGTGTTGTCTTTGGGTGGATTGCTGCACACAGGATGAGCTGGACTTTTTCTTTTATGTACAAGCACCCATATTGGTGTGTCCTCTACACAAACAACATGTGTTTGACTTTGACAAACCATTTAAAGAGAACCGGTCAGGCAAAACAACCCCCCTTAACTAAATATATTTTCATAAACTGCCATTAGAGAGCATTGCCTCTATCCCTTCACTGTCCCTCTACATGCCGTTAAACCTAAGCATTGAGGTCCTAAAGCTGTATGCAAATGACCTGTGAAATGTCCAATGAGTCATTAGCATATTCAAGCTGTCCAGCTTATGCATGAGTGGGAGGCACAGCCCCACCCCAGTGCTTGACTGACAGCTGCTCCATGTAATGGCTGCTCCATGTGCTTGCTGGTGGCCACACCCCCTGCAGCCTGTGTGTGTGTATAGGAGAGATACAACAGCTCCAGGCTGCAGCCGTGTTATAGCAGAACATGTCAGGTAGTTGTGTAGCTAATGTCTGTGTCTCTTACATGTGTATTAGGAGGATGCAGCATGTCAGCAGATACAGCACACACACTAGCAATGCTTTACTATACATTACACACAGACATGAGCAGGGGGAGGAGAGGGGAGGGGTAACAGGAGTGACATCACTGCCTCTGACCATGTGACCAGCCTCATTTACATGATAAAGAATAGATGATTTTACAATGAATAATGTATGAAATAACTAGATAAAGGCTGGGATGGGATCCTTGTGAGCTGTTCCAACAGGTAGAGGTGACAGGACTAGTTACACAGACCTGATGACAGGTGTCCTTTAAGATTAGTAAACCTGCTGACTTTGTTAAACCAATGTAGGTTTGGCGAGAAAATGGTATGATGAGAATGAAGTAAAGTTGCTGGATTGGCCCTCACAGCCCCCAGACCTCAACCCAGTCCAACACTTGTGGGTAGATTTTCCCCCATGTTAGTCAACTGGTGTACACCAACATTGGAAATTTGTAGATAAGACCTGGGCTCAGATCTCGTCTAAGAAATCGATAAATCTGATCAAGAGCTTGTCCAGAAGGATTCGGCAATGTTTAAAGCTAAAGTTGGATTTACAAAATACTAACAAAATAATAAAAATTCAGTTCCAAGAATATACATGACAATCTGAAGTGTATGCAGACAGCCTAAGATTCTAGATTATGGATGTGGAATCGAGAATGTGTGGTCAACCTTTCTATGGTAGCCAACTCAATGAGATGTGCGTGCAAGGTAGAGGGTTTCTTTACTAACTACAAGTGATATGTGGTTTGGTGCAAAAAACACACACTGAAGGGCTGATTACAGAACGTGAAGAGTGCTATTTCACAGGTAGACCACACTGCTGGGGACGGAACTCCTTGCATCTTATTGATATACAGTATAATGCATGCAGTTCCATCTTCCTTAATATACAGCCAAGCTGACTGTAATCATTACATCTTCGGCACTGCTGCATTTCAAGGAAGCATGAACTCCGTACATAATATATAAATATAAGGAGTTCTGTCCCCAGGATTGGGTTTGGTCCGTAATGTGCCCGCCTGCTATAGAATTACACTTACACCAGCAACTGTTCAGGCATTAGCAAATGCATAGACTCAGGGTCAAGAACGCCCCACACCAGTCCATTGACCGTGATCTCATCACTTCAAGGGGAAAATAATTGCAATATCTGTAAGTTCTCTGGGCATGGCAATGATTTCAGGGCTTATACACCAGTACTGATTAATGTCACCTTTAGGCTAAATTCACACACACATGTAAAGAGAACGGCGGTAGGTAGCGCTTGTGGAGTAAAGCGCTCCCTACCGCCATTCTCTTTATCCAGCGCCACATTGCTACACGCAAACCCTTTTTTCCTATACCTCCGTACAAACTGAGTCTGATGAAGGTCAATTGTCTGACCGAAACGTCACAACTTAATAAAAAAAATCTTAATCTTCATAGTCTCTAAGCTCTTGTGTCACCCCCTCATCCTCATAGTCTCTAAGCTCTTGTGTCACTCCCTCATCCTCATAGACTGTAAGCTCTTGTGTCACTCCCTCATCCTCATAGACTGTAAGCTCTTCTGTCGACCCCTCATCCTCATAGACTGTAAGCTCCTGTGTCACCTCCTCATCATCATAGACTGTAAACTCTTGTGTCACCCCCTCATCCTCATAGACTGTAAGCTCCTGTGTCACCCCCTCATCCTCATAGTCTCTAAGCTCTTGTGTCACTCCCTCATCCTCATAGACTGTAAGCTCTTGTGTCACCCCCTCATCCTCATAGACTGTAAGATCTTGTGTCACCTCCTCATCCTCATAGACTGTAAGCTCTTGTGTCACTCCCTCATCCTCATAGACTGTAAGCTCTTGTGTCACCCCATTATAGACTGTAAGCTCTTGTGTCACCTCCACATCCTCATAGTCTCTAAGCTCTTGTGAGCAGGGCCCTCACTCCTATTGCTCCATATGAATGTCTGTACTATGTACTGTAGTATTTATTTGTATATGTCCCCTATGATTTGTAATGTGCTACGGAATATGTTGGTGCTATATAAATAATGATTATTTTTAAGGGGGTGGGCGAGAGAATTTGCATTGGGGCCCCTGCCCCAGAACTTTTTTGACCCTAGCAACGCCCCTGTCCTACTCGGAGTTGTTTTTCACAGATAACTCATCTGTAGAAACAGAAGCCAGACTTTTGCAAATTGCTCATGAAAATTGGACATTCATGTCCAATATCACATCACGTTTGTGTGGAAATAGCCTTAATCTGGCTTCACATGACCATGGTTGGTGGGTGGAAATCTCACTATGCACAGACTGGCTGTAACTGACCACAATGTGACAGGACCCGTTCACATGTTGCGTTTTTTTATATACCGACCACAGGTGCGACCCTAACCCTGATTCAATTAGTACTATCAACAGTGCATTATAGTTAGGGGTCTTATTTAAAATTTTGGGGACCCAGACACCACAATGTCATGCTTGTAGTATATCTTGAAGATAAACCCCTCATAAACCCTCATAAACCGCAATAGTTCTATAATATACAGCACTTTGTCACACCACATTATACGGGGCGCAGTGCAGTCCAATTCAGACACAATGCGAATCCCCGCGCGCAGACATGGAACGACCGTCTGCGCATGCGCGCGGTTGTCCTGGCGACGGGAACGCGTTACTGTATTCCCGGAACGTCGTGATTTCCCGGGAGTGCGGCTCATCCGCTGCAGCTGCGGCACAATGTATCAGACTATGGAGATATTCATGGCCAGGAAGAAGAGAGTGCAGGAGCGCGTCTTGTAAGTCCTGTATGTCCTGTGCTGCCTTCTCTTACTACACCATCAGCAATGGTTTCCATGACTTGGGTTTTTGAGCTCAATAAAAGTTATTTTACATTTTCAGGTAGATCTAATGTCATGTAAGTTCCTATGTGTATAATACATCATATGTAGGGAATAGTTATCCTAGAAATCCCTATGAATGACACAGGAGGGAGGATTATCATGTCTCCCCATAACTTTAGACCACCCATAATCAATGGCAGAGTGCCCCCATAATGTTTTTTTTTTTAGGATTTTGACTTTCTGCTCCAAAAACAACCAACAGAAATGTACACTCTGCAGGTTTATATGTGCTGCACAAGTCACTTTACTTGGTTTATGCAGCATGTGAATGGGATCAATGTCATCCTACACGCTGTGCGGCTGCTGTATATCACTATGAGCTCACAGTCCAACCTCAGTGCCCCCCACAAATACAGCTACAGTTCCCTCATAAATAGAGCTACAGCGCTCCCTTAAATTCAGCTTGCCTTCATAAATAGATACAGTGCCCCCATACATATAGCTATACTGCCCCCATAAATAAAACCGCAGTGCTCTTATCATTACAGCTACAGTGACCATATAAATAGAGATGCAGTGCCCCATAAGTAGAAATAAGTGCCCTTTTAAATAGAGATAAAGTTCCTCCATAGAAATATGGTGCCCCATAAATAGAGCTACGGCAGCCCCCACAAAAAGAGTTATGGCACCTCAATAAATAGAGATACAGTGCTCCTATCAATATAAATACAGTGGCCCTATAAATATAGATACAGTACCACAATAAATACAGCTACCATGCCAACATAAATAGATACAGAACTCCTATAAGTAGAGATACAGTGCCCCAATAAATAGAGATACAGTGCCCCATAAGTAGACATATAGTTCTCTCATAAATGGAGATACAGTGACCCCATAGAGATACAGTGCCGCCATAAATACAGATACAATATCCCCATACAGAGAGATACAGTGCCCTCATAAATGGAGATACAGATCCCTCATAAATATAGTTACTGTGACCCAATAAATAGAGATACAATGCCTCGATGAAGATACCATGTGGCTACAGCGTCCCATAACTAGAGCTACAGTGACCCTACAAATAGAGAGGTTTATCCAGTGTTAATGGGATAACAAATATTCCCCACTAAAGCCACTTTTCGACTGCATAGTACCAAGTCAGTTCCATTCACTTTGGGATGGTTGGTGTTAGATCCATTGCCTTGTGGTTGCTTTTTAACAGCAGAAAGTACTTTGACATAATGATACCGTTATAGATCACATGGTATTCAGCTTGATGTAGTTACTAATAATAATAATTCTTTACTTATATAGCACACAGATTACGCAGCACTGCACAACAAATTGGTCCCGTCCTCATGGGGCTCACAATCTAAACAACCTACCAGTAGGTTTTGGAGTGTGGGAGGAAACCGGAGGAAACCCACACAAACATGGAGAGAACATACAAACTCTTTTCAGATTTTAACCTGGGCGGGACTAGAACCCAGGACTCCAGTGCAGCAAGGCAGAAGTGCTACCCACTCAGCCCCCATGCTACCTTAAAAATGTACCCAGTTCCCGGTACTACAGGAATAGCGGCCAAATCCGGTTGATTTCTATTACAAATCAAAATGCTTATCCTCCACAAGAAAGCAAGTATGACTGTGCTTGCTGCAGTGCATGGACCTGTAATAGACAAGAAAAACTGTACTAAGCTGAATCTTTTCTTCTTTCTATTAAGTGACCAATGCCGCATCTATGACTCCTACTTTATTACTTATGGAAACCTCCCAAAATCATTATTCAATCCCAATGTTATTGTCAACAGGCCAAATACTTACAGAATATTCAATGAAAATTTATTTGACGCCAGTTTCGATCAAAGTAAAATCATCCCTCCTGTTGTGTTCAAGAAAGCAGATCCTCCAGTGCATCCGAGGTCACCGAATCGAAATAACATGCCCCATCCGTACCATGCTAAGTTCATACGAGACAATGTCAGGTTTCTGAATGAACCCATTACATATATGTTGACCACCAACACCAAACACCAGCAGGTAAGTGCTGCTTATACGGCTCTAGTGCTAAATCCGCTACAAAATTACGATTTTTCAATTGCCTGCCTAGTTTGTGGTAAAAGTATATACAGTGCCTTGCAAAAATATTCGTCCCCCTTTAACTCTTTACCTTTTGCCAACATAAAGATATAAAATTGTAGTGGGACACAATTGTGAAGTAGACCAAAATTTAATGGATATTTTAAACTTTTGTAAAAAATAATAAACTGAAAAGTGGGGGGTGCAATATTATTCAGCCCCTTTACTTTTAGTGCAGCAACCTCACTCCAGGAGCTCATTGAGGATCTCTGACTGATCCAATGTCTCCGAAATGTCTGATCATAAATATAATTCACCCGTGTGTAATCAAGTCACTGTATAAATACACCTGCTCTGTTATAGTCTCAGGGTTCTGCATCATGAAGACCAAGGATCACAGCAGGCAGGTCTGTGATACTGTTGAGAAGTTTAAAGCCAAATTTGGATACAAAAAGATTTCTCAAACTTTAAACATCCCAAGGAGCCGCGTGCGAATGATCATATTAAAATGGAAGCAGTATCAGACCACTTCAAATCTACCAAGACCCGGCCGTCCCTCTAAACTTTCATCTCACACAACGAGAAGACTGATCAGAGATGCAGCCAAGAGGCCCAGGATCCCTCTGGATGAACTGCAGATCTACAGCTGAGGTGGGAGAGTCTGTCCATAGGACAACAATCAGTCGTACCCTGCACCAATCAAGCCTTTACAGAAGAGGGGCAAGAAGAAAGCCATTTCTCAAAGATATCCATATATCCATAAAAAGTCTTGTTTAAAGTTTGCCACAAGGCACCTGGGAGACACCAAACGTGGTAGAGGGTGCAGGTCAGATGAAACCAAAATCAAACTTTTTGGCCACAATGCCAATTGATATGTTTGGCGTAAAAGCAACACAACTCATCCCCTTGAACACACCTTACCCACTGTCACACATAGTGGTGGCAGCATCTTGGGTTTTCCTCAGCAGGGACAGGGAAGATGGTTAAAATTGATGGGACGAAGGATGGAGCCAAATACAGGACCATTCTGGAAGAAAAGCCTATTGGAGTCATCAAAAGACCTGAGACTAGGGCGGAGATTTATTTTCCAACAAGACAATGATCCCAAACATAAAGCAAAGTCTACAATGAAAGCTTCACAAATAGACATATCCAGGTGTGAGAATGGCCAAGACACAGTCCAGACCTGAATCCAATCACAAACGCTCTCCATCCAACATCACTGAGCTCAAGCTATTTTCTAAGGAAGAATGGGAAGAATTTCAGTCTCTCGATGTGCAAAATTGATGGAGACCTAATACCCCAAGCAAGTTGCAGCTGTAATCGTAGCAAAAGTTAGCGCTACAAAGTATTAACTTAAGGAGCCGAATAATATTGCACGCCCCATTTTATAGTTTATTATTCTTCGCAAAAGTTAAAAAATCCAATAAATTTCGTTCCACTTCACAATCGTATCCCACTTGTTGTTGATTCTTCACCAAAAAATTACAATTTTACATCTTTATGTTTGAAGACTTAAATGTGGCAAAAGGTAGAAAAGTTCAAGAGGGCCGAAAACTTTCGCGAGGCACAAAATAGGGGACTACAATCTGACAAGTGTGGTTCTGACTTCTGGTAACCCCACTGATCACTAAAACAGGTGTCCTGTTTTCATTTATTTATGGAGCGACTGGTTTGGCATGCGCCCCACTCAGTTCTATGGGAGCATTGAAAATTGCAGAGTACATTTCTCAGCTATCTTCCTAGAAGAGTGCCGTAGATGGCCAAGTGCCGTGCACAAATGGGATGGTCGGCCTGTTGCGCCAGTTTCCATTTCATTGGCAGTTTATATTGCCTCCTTTAGATTGTTATGTATAGGGTATAACACTCAAATGTGTGTCAGCCCCTTCAAGTTAAATTTGCATACACCAATCTAAGATTTTAAAAGCTTAGAATGTTTCAGTAACAGAAAGCTTTCTCATGGGCACCATAGGGAAGATCATTACTTGCACTAACAGGGGCCAGTTTAGGGTTAAATAAACCCTTGACAGGTTCTCATGAGCTGAGAATTTGAAGATACTTTTTGTATTGTTCTGTGCTTGTTATTCTCACATTTAGTTTCTCTAACAAAATAAACACAAATAATGATTTTGGCTTTTCTCCTGTAAACACAGCGTGAACAAAGGCAGATAATCACATTTCATACGGCCTTTAGTGTTTGTATCACGGCTTATTTTGGCAAAGTTCCAGTTAGTTGTAACAGAACTTTGGTTATCCCATTGGATTGGTTGATCCCATTTGCACTTTACCAGTAGGACTTCACCATAAGGACTACAGTGAATCTAGCTTTATTCTTGGATACCTGCTGCCTTGTTAGCTTGGTGTTTATAGAGTTTACCTGCTTTACAAAACATTGTTATTCCCTTTATATTTGTATTGTTAAAATGGAGAAAAAAAATGGATCCTACTTTTTTAGGACTAAAATACTGATGATCTATCCTAATGGCAGGTCATTAATATTATATTGGTGCAGAATCTGCAGTCCACCAGTCAGTTCCCAGGTGCCATCAGTCATGCCTGTTGCAGCTCAGTCCCATTCAAGCATATTGGGCTAAGCTGCAGTACCAAGCACAGCCACCATACTGTGTACAGTGCTGTAATTGGTAAACAATGTAAGAAAAAGTAAGGATCAGCAGAAATGATCTGTAGCTCTTTCTTACCGTGGATCTGGATCTTAACCTGGATCTAGAAATGGCAACATCCATTCAAATTGTTCTGATTGTTGATGTTCTTAAACTTGGGACCTGGTTTGTAGCAGAATTCTGCCCTAAAGTAGGGGAAATTCCCAGCATATGGCCAGGAATTGCACCTTCTTATGCCACATCTACGCCAAGTCGGCGTGGAGGGTGTGAAGCGGCCATGACCGGCATTGCAGTGGGTGGGCACGGGAAATTTCTGCCTGGGAACTGATTATAGGCTGCGTCTGTTCAGGGGCAAACCTGGCGTAGAAGTGCCCCGCCCCCGCAGAACATTGCAGCTGCCTGTTGGGACTTATCAGGAGACTACAGTATCTTGATAGATCCAGCAGGTCCTGAGGGAACCATTATGATAAATATGCCCCATTGTTTCTCTTGGGTTATTGGGTTAGGTACAGCTAATATAAATATTACATAACTTATATGATTTTTATATTAATTTAAAGACACAATGGTGGCCAAGCCATGAAGAACATGTTAACATTCGCAAACCTTCTTACGATCTGATGACTACACAGAGAAGTGACTTTGGCCGCATGACTTATTCTACTCCCAGAACGCGCCACGGCTGCAATCCACATAAATCTCCTCTGCATGGAATAGGTAAGTCACTTCTTCTTCTAAAAAGGAGCCACAGCGCATGCACAGCAGTGCTCTAATGCCGGGGAGACGAGCCCTGGTGGAGTGTGAATGTATTGGCCAGTTAGAGAGGCGGCATGCAAGGCACGGGAGCATAGACTTTTTAGGATAATGGATCATACATTAATCATGCAGTTTTGCTTCTTCCTGCTCTATAACATGCTACTTGCAGATTACACTGCATTTTCAAGATGACAGGTTCCCTTAAACTAACCTTGCAGAAACTATGCCTAAAACCTGTGGCAGAGACTAGGAATTTTATATTGGATTTAGTAATGACCAACTGAGCTGCTGTACATCAATGGGAATTAAAGAGATTGTACCACATTGGATTGTTGTCCCCTATTCACCAGGTGGGAGATAATCTAATGGGTGAGGGTCCATGTGCTGGGACCACAAGAATTGAGCAAGTGTCCTGCCACTCCATTTGATACTATTAAAGTTTCGGGAAGTGCCAAGCATAGCGCTCAGTTATCTCCAGTACTCGCGCAGAAACTGAATAAGAGATATCTAAGTCCTCAACCTATGCATATTTATACTCCAATGGTATAAATATGGCCACTCTATTATGCTGCCATGTATCTATAGGGATATTGCAGGTTGCTAGCGTGCATGAAGACATGTTGGAGTCTCAAGAATGTACTATGTAATTTCCATCTGTCTCCTTTATGGCAGGAGTGCAGCAAAATAACACGTGCAGTAAAGTGAGTGGTTCTTTCATTAGCTTTCTACACTACATGTACTTATTACGGTGCTAGAATGGTGACCCACCATCACTTGTGTGGCTATGCTGCAAGGGTCTCCAAGAGCTTGTGGGCAACCTCTATGGGCATTGTATTGGCTGGCATTGGAGATGGTCACCCATGAAAATCACACATATATTTTCATTGCTGAACCAGTGTTTGCATAATCGATAGCTATGAAGCGTATCATTCACACATTACACTAAACATAGAGGCTTTCCACTTATGTTATTGGCGTCAACACAATTAGAATGGAGGATGATATATGTATGTGTGTGTATATATATATATACATATATATATTTACACTGTCATCGCTGTAAATAGGATTTATATCCGTACCACATGGTGATGATAAAACCTTTGCATGAACACCAAATATCTCTACAACTGCTCCTTCCACATCGGGTTTTCAGTTTCTTGATATGAGCAGCTGCCGAATGAAAATCCTCACTTCCCGCATTAACCTCGTAGGTGCCATACAGGAAGACTCACCTCTTATATATAAATATAAGCTCTTCCCAGCAGCACTTTCAGGGTTAAAACAGCAGGAACTAAGCAGAAGGGATAAAAATCTGCGTTCCAAACTTAATCTCATTTAACATCTGATACGTGGGCGTCTTTTTATTGGGCAAAGTAACATAGTTTTATAGCTATATTGAGCCATTATAGTTTATTTCTCCACTGTTTTTTATTTCTGTGTATTTTATGGGTTTGATATAACATGTTGTTTTATGAATTATGTGTTTAACCTGATTTTATTGCTGTTTTTGGCCATGATCATTCATTACTACCCTGTCGATATTTTGCTTCTTGCATCATTTTAATGCAATTGAACTTCTTGATGCCATTGTTTGGGGTAAAGGCAGAAGACGGTCCATCAGAAAAGGGAAGTTGTGGTGGCACGCGATCGCGATTTCAAGGACCGACCACAGCGCTGAAGACGCTATGCAACATAGTGATTTATGATACAAGGAGTCCTTGCTATCCTGAGGAAGCAACACTATAATCTTGAATACAGCAGGGACTCCTTGTAGTATATATGACTGATGCACGGAGTCACATCCTCTGTGTTGTGAACGTTCCATTTTTCACAGACTGACCATAGTCACATGGCCTTAGATTTTCTCTATGTTTATAAATCTTTTTGGGTTCCATCTCAACTTATCACTGTTTGTAGGCACAACACCTTCTAGTTACTAAACATTAGGGACATTACTGCCAGTGAGTGGGTCATGTGTTCCTTGGGGCTAGTTAAAATGAAGCTAGACTGGATTCACCCTAAGGACTAACACATGAAAACCTCAGATGTCTTTTCTGGAGAGCCAGATCTGATATAGGGTAAATTACCCACATGCCTATCTCTAATTGTTGTTATTAGTGACTTAGGGGAGATGGAAGCCCCCATAACCATGGAGAGAAAAATCAACACTTTTCGGCAGAAGTATTCACAGCAATCTGTTAAGTTAAAGGGGTTTTCCCACAAAGAAATATTAAGCCCTATCCATGGGATAGGGCCTAACTTGCTAATCAGTGGGGGTCTCAGTGCTGAGACCCCCACAGATCACAAAAACAAGGGGACCGATGGGGTCCCAGGTATTTCCGGTGGACCCCTCGTCGTTCCTTTAGACTAATGGAGCAGACGGCCGCGCATGACCGTTCTGCTCTATTAATCTTTATGGAGCTGACAGAAATTGCCGAGCGCAGCACTTGGTGATCTCCGTCAGCTCCATAGAGATTAATAGAGCAGAATGATCATGCGCGCCCATCCGACAGACCCCTCGTTTTTTGCGATCTGTTGGGGTCTCAGCAAGTTAGGCCCTATCCCATGGATAGGGCCTAAGTTTTCTTCATGGGAAAACCCCTTTAAGGGCTCTTTCACATTGGCTTTGTTTTTCATGCACGTGGTTCAGTGATTTCCACGGATGCCTCACAAATCCATTGATTTCTATGGGTGTTTTCAAATTAGCTTGTATTTTCACTGATCCGTTGTCCGTGGGAAGATTTATGAAACATTTCCTGCGGACAAAAAAAACCACCTTGATTGAGGCTTGCCTGGTGTGAGTTGTAAAAATGTCCCATGGCCCAACCTAGATGGCTGCTAGAAGATCCCTGGATCCAAGGCAGTTGTATCACAATTTTCTTTATATCACCTCTAAATACTGTATTGATAAAGACTAAGGCTGCATTCACACACATGTATGGGGGACGTATATACGGCCCCTATACATTTCTATGGGCTCACGGCCCTGTACGGGAGCGGTATGGGTGCAGCACACTTGCGGCACCGTACCTCTCCATAGCCCGTAGAAAGATAGGACATGTCCTATCTTTCTACATGATACGGCGGCGTGCGCTATATATTCCTATGGACAGGGGCGGGGGTGAGCTGCGCTCATCCCCTGCTCCTCTTCGCAGCGCCGATGTACGCCCGCCGTGCTACGGTACGGCGGGCATACATCGTGTGCATGTAGCCTTAATGTGCAAATATTTGGATTCTTTACTAATAGATTATACACAATAAATCTGAAATGTATCTCCAAACATGAAATTTCTATGTCATTAACGGATGTACTGTTTTCTAGCTCCTTTAGCATCTCCAAGGGGGAGAAATCGGCTGCCAAAACTATTACAGGAAGAGATTTCCTTTTTGCATCAGTATGACTCAAGATTAACACCCAATGAACCCATTCGGGGGAAGGTAAGAAAATACAGATCTCTTTCTAGATTTATCCAAGCATCCTAAGCCCTTTTGTCCCATTATAGTGAGTGAGTAATGTGCTTTCCTTTCTGTATTAATAGGAAAGTTTATAATGTATACATTGTGTAAAGCCTCCAGGACCTGACATTAAAGCCCCTCCGTGCACAGCGGGAGTAAGGTGTAAACGTAGGATTTACAGCAGGGTACATTGGTCTCTTGTTGATTTTACCAAGAGAAGCTTTTGCATAAAACTCGATGTATGTTCATAGTGAATGTGTTAAAGTAAAATGTAATGGATCTGACTGTTTTACGGGCCAAGTTTGTGGGTCGCTTTTAACTTTTAGTGACTTTTGCCAAGTTGCCTTTGCAGGTTGATCCAACGCAGCATCAAACAAAACTGTGAACTTTTATGTACAAAATCAGTTTACGTTACACTTGACTATACGTTACTCTAGATACATGACTTTTTAATAGTCGCCCTAGTTCTAAACATTTACACCCTAAAATATAATGAAATACTGATTTTAAACAAACATTAATTCCTTTTTGGCTCGATTTAGTGGTGAGTTACACAACACATATAATATATGAATGTATAAGAAAACTATTCAGAGATTTTCATGAGAACCCCCTGATTGTATAGATTGTCTATATTGATTTTACTCCTGACGCTTCCATTGTGTTATGCAATTGGCATATGTAGTTATGTTCCTCTTGTAACATTACAAAAATACAGACTTTGCATGGTCCAATGATGTCTACAAAATCCATATATAACCTAGCATAACACTTTTTATTATTATAGTTTTGATGCGATCCATGGGACCGCCATAGGGCTCTAAACACAGCCATAGAAGTGTTACATATCCCACTATTCTTTCCATACGGAGGTATCACAGCAAACCTGACAGTCTCCATTGTTAAAGGGAACCTGTCATCGGGTTTTACATTTGCCCAGCTAGCACCCCCAGGTACAATATGAAATGTCCTTTCTACAATTACCTCTTTTATCTGAAATCTCAATATACTGTACGTATATATATTATATATCTCTCACAAAGTCAGGCAAATATGACTCTTTTCACCTCATTTTCACATGAGATGAGTCAAGTTTTGTGGTTGCAGGTGGAGAGTCACTTCAGAGGCCCATATCTTCTGTTCTGTAGTAGCTAGAAACATGCTTATTGTGTCATATTAAAGATACGGATCTCGTACAGAACCAGAGATACCGGCAGATCAAGACATAGTTGGAAATGAAATCTGAAGCTAAAGATCCAGTTCCCATTTATTTTTTAACTGCTCCTATTTTCAGTTCTGTATCTAAGAGAACCATAAGATTGTTTGGATCTGAAAGTTGTATCTGTAATATTAGACAGGTATTATAGAGCAAAGATAGAGGCTTCTCAAATGACACTAAACCACTAAACTTGACTTGTGAAATGTGAAAATGGGAGGAGAAGAGTCATATTTGCTTGACTTTTTACAGATAACCTAGTCAGATTTCACATAAAAGAGGGAATTCAAGAAAGGACATTTCATATCCTACCTGATGGGGTTCATAGCTTGAAGCGGTAAAACCTGGTGACAGGACAAGATATGTAGGTAGCATGGGTGGGTTCAGCTAGCCGTGGACCCAGGGCTATATGAAAATTTTGTTCACATTTTTTAATGATTTTAAATTTGGTATAAGAACCAAGTTTCTCAGAAAACTATCAGCTTTCAGTTTTGCAGTTTAAGGACCTTTAAAGGTTCTGGAATGACTCTTGCATACATGTGTGTCTTTACAAACACATTAATAAGTATTTCAGAGCTGGAGAACTCTCTTATCATCTCTACAGGACAGTGTCAAACCTGGTGGGCGATTTGGGAGGCTAAAAAGCCTTGCTGCCATCCAAACCTCCCATATTATAACCCACTGCTGCATGTAGGTGTCAGGCTGTAGGAGTTAAACAGATGCAGAATCTGTAAAAACTCCCACCAAAGCATTTGCCAGGATGTGCACCTGGTCTGTCCTCTTACGTCATGATATCACGTATCCAGCCAGCACAGTAAAAGTGTCTACACACGGGATATAGTAACACTTTTTCCTGCAAAGCGAAACATTTCCCACTATATTCCAAGTTTTCTCTTTCTAACCCTGGAATGCGGACAGTGAGAGACCAAATACTAACAGTGGAATAACAACATGCGGAGTAGACTCTCATTCATCTTGAAAATAGTAATATTTTTTTTATGATACTAGAGTCTAAGGGCCAACAAAAACATAAAACTGAAACAACATGAACTCAAATAGTATCTGAGAGTCCTCTGAGGTTGGTTTATTATATACTGGCCCTAAGGCTCTTCTATGTTTTGCTCCTAGGTGTCATAGTAATGTGGCTAGGAGGGCTTCACTCACAGGTCATTATGCTATCACCGGCAGGCTGATGTCCAAGAAAGCCATAAAAACATATGGATACTTGGCGGGTATTTCAGCTCTGTCCGCAGCTGTACTTTTTTCTGCTTGTGTTCCTCTGGCTAATGTCAACTTTGCTTCCTTTTTCAGCGTCATGGAGCCTTTGTGTGGAAAGAGATAAAAACAGAGAGTGCTTCAGCCGTTCCTCAGGGAACAAGGCTGTTCCTAAATGCCACAGGGTCACAGGCGGCTCAATAGCTACAAACAGAAAGAGGAAATTCAGTGGAAAGCAGCATGACCTCACCCAATATCTGCCTGCATGGTTCCCAGCAGATGTTTTACTGCTCAAGCTCACTTATCAAAAACAGAATTCAGGGAAGCGGCCAAGACCTATCCCTAAAATACAGCCGCAGATCCCAACATTTCGGGCTGTTCCTCCTGCATCGAGAAGAATGTCCCTCTCATCTACGGGTAGTAATATTATGGAAACTAATTATTCAAAATAAATGTTATTTTACTTTCCTCCTGAAAATTTCAGCACATTTATAAGGCTTGGAGGCAAATCAATCCCAATGTACAACTAAGTTGACACTATCTGACATCATTGAATATAAGTATATGGAATCTCACTCTGTTTCTCCTTGTCTTTGCTCGCATCCAAAAATAATCTTTAGGGCAGTGATGGTGAACCTTTAAGAGGTCGAGTGCCTAGACAACAGCCAAAAAAACCCTTATTTATCACAATGTGCCAACACAGCAGTTTAATCAGTAACTTATTGACCTATGCTCCACCACAGATTTCAATCGTATTGGCATCTCGAGGACACCAATATAGTTAAAAGAAGAAGGAGGATAAATCCAGATTAGCATTGTAGCTTCCCTCCAGGGTCCCCAGGAACTGAAAGAATCATGGGGCAGGAGCTTTATTGATAATTTAGCCCTGTCCACACCTCCCAGCTCCTCCTGCAGTCCCAGAAAGCCCAGGAAATGCTGCTTAAAAATATCACGGAATGCAGCAAATCCTTGGCTAACCAGGACTCTAGGAGTATGCCTTGAATCACTGAACCAGTCTGGAAAACTGTATGCTGGGTGATGGCCTGAGTGCCCACACAGAGAGCTCTGAGTGGCTCTCCTGGTACCTATTCCATAGGTTTTCCACCACTGCTTTGGGGTAGGTTCACATGACCGTATTAAAACGTCTTTTCTGTAAGTAAACCTGGGTAAAATGCTGGGTCAAACTCCACCGTTGGGCTTTCAGACATATAGGACAGCATCCAGAATATAGGACATAAAAAAGATCACTCATCTGAATGGTTAAAGGGGTATTCCAGGAATCAGCATAATTCATATAAAATGGGTCCTTAAAATATAAGCTAATATGAAATTAGTTGTTATTTAAAATTTTGCTCCCCTTAGCAGAAAATGCCGTGGACATAGACTGTAATGAAGAATTAAAATGCTACTGGCCCTTTAATCAGTCCGTTGATTTTCTCCACATGGAGCAGACACAGGACAGAAGATGGCCGCTGGTCACATGTCCACATCACATGTCCTGCAGGTCATGTGATCACCACTATGTTTGGCTGTAGTCGGTTGGTTGCAGTGCATCCAGTATGGCCAGTGTTGTGGAGAGACGTCATCTCAGTGAGGTGATGTGCAGTGATGGCAGTTACATACCATTACTATGGTAACAGAGCAGGACAGTCTGTCACATCATCACTGGGAGCAGAGCATAAGATGGAGGAGGAGTTACTGAGAACTGCTGTATCGTGGGACTTTTTGTTTTAGTGGCGGCCATCTTGGTAAAAACTCTGCCTACTTTGGAAAACCCATAACAGTTTGTGAATCATAAAAATAAAGCTATTTGAAGAGGACCTGTAACCCACAAACGCAGCAGTGTTACCTCCGATAGCGCTAACTAACACCGCTGCGGAGTACAATAGAAACACCGGACCACTCTCCAAGCTCCATAGCTCGTGGCAGTCACCGCCCACAATCCCGCCCCCTCATGAATAACGCTCTCAAAGCGGTCCAGCGTTTCTATTGTACTCCGCAGCGTTGTTAGATAGCGTTATTGGAGGTTTCCGATAACGCTATAATTGCAACACTACTGCATTTGTTTTAGCACTAGGAGGTGCTTATGTTAGTAAGCAGCTCCTAGTGCCGAATTTCTGGGTGACAGCTCCTCTTTAAGCTCCATTTTGTGTCTAACAACATTGAAATTTATTCTTTTCAGTCATTTATAGCATTATGGGTTTTTGTATCAGACATTCATATTCTCGGAATACCCCGGGAATTAAGGCTCTTGAAAACATCTAAATCTAAAGCTTACCTAAATCCTCTGTGTGAACTAGCCCTTAAATAAATCTACCGTCAAAATCAAGCAATGATAAACTAACCAGTAAGTGGGGCACTTACTCATAGATCCAGACACCGTAACTCTGGTACGGTAATCTTCTTATATTTCTTATACATGGCCTCCTTCCTTCTAAAATTTCTGGTCCCTGGTTTATCCATGTTTGATATTGATGTTAGATTTTCTTTAAAGCGAAGCTGTCTGTTCATTTCTGTTGCGAAGAGAGAAGCATATGATAGAGGGAGAGTTCCATGACATATAGTTTTATAAAATTTTAGCCAGAATTTTTAAGTAAAACAAATGAGTAAACTGGACTCCTAGGAGAAACAGTGAGAGTCCTGCTTACCCCACCCACACAGGATGATTGACAGCCTTCTGTGCACTCACACTGATACATATCCATCACTGGTTGTGGGTGGGGTGTGCAGGACTCTCCCTGTCTCTCCTAGGAGTCCTGTCAGTATATATCACAAAGTACGCGTTCAGGTTCTTTGATATCTTTCTGTCAAATAAGACAGCAAATATCTACTGGCACATTGGAGCACATCTATGAAACTTCTTGCATAATAATAATAATTCTTTATTTATATAGCGCACACAGATTATGCAGCGCTGCACAAAGCATGACAAATTGGTCCCTGTCCCTATGGGGCTCACAATCTAAACAACCTAACAGCATGTTTTGGTGTGTGGGAGGAAACCGGAGGACCCGGAGGAAACCCATGCAAACACGGGGAGAACATACAAACTCTTTGCAAATTTTGACCTGGGTGGGAATTGAATCCAGGACCCCAGCGCTGCAAGGCAGGTCCAATTACTAGAACCTTAACAATGGTGACTTCTCCACAACCAGGACACCACTGACTGGCAGAGGTTACCCCGTATTTGTGCAGAAGTTACCGCTGAGGCCAGTGATTGGTGCAGTCAAATACTTACTAACATAGTGCACAGCTCCACAATATCACCCATGGGCTGCAGAGCTTAAATAAAGAAGAAAACATTTACAATTTAAAAAATTATAAAAAAAATTTCATATTTTCAGTTTATATTTGACTTTAAGTGCACCTCACCAAGGTGCGGATGTATCACAGATGAAAGGATAAGGGGAAACTTCCAAGCAGTAACATAATTGCTTCGGAGAGCTTTGTAAGGAAGACTTTATGGGGTTTGGCCTGTCTCCAGTCATGCACCATTTAGCAGCATGCAGCATGTAATGGACGCCAAAAACTATCCAATCTACCAGGAAAAGTGCACTTAATATCAGTAATATAACTACACAGGGATTGTAGTAAACATCTGGTATATATATATATATGTATATAATAATGTATGGGAATCAGGATCTCACCATATGTGGTATATAGCTATGTGGGCAACAAGATTAAAAAAAAAAAGTAAAAAAAAAATTGATTGCCCCCTGGCATAGAAATATATGCAGAATGAAAACACTAGTGAAAGCTCAGAAACTGCAGCGAATGTGCTGGTACCAGGCAGGAACGCCTGGTTCTGACCCACTCCCCTTGGTGTGGAGATGGAGGGGAGAGTAACTGCGATTGCTGGCGGTCACACTCGCAATTGCCATTATTTCACGGCTTCTACGCCAGATTAATGGCACATAAGCCCTGCTAATTGTCCCCCATAGTGTGCACTACTTACACCGACATGACAATCGTGTCTGTTTATAAAAAAACATCATGATCATTATAAAAGAGCCAATGTGATTGGCAGTGGGAGGAGGCAGAGATTTATCAAGATTGGCGCTTTCTGTGCTGTTCTTTATATCCCCTGCAGTGTCCCTATGACAACTTTTTTTTTAAGTTCTAGTGGGCTGGCAGCTCAGTAACATCATGAGGTCCATTGTTCTCATAGAAGAATCAGAAAATATATTTCATTTTTCTAGAACACATGAATATGAACTCCTTCAGCAAAGGGTCAGAATGTGTTGCCATGGGAGCACCGACAGAAAAATTCTTAACATTAAAGATTTTTAAAGGGATTGTCCCTCAAATGACATTAACCCCTTACCTACATGACAGGTATTAAGTGTGTAATCATCAGGACCAACAGTGATCACAAAAAAAAACTAATTCCCCAATGTTCATGGAGCAGTGGTGTGCATGACCGCAAGTTTTTGCTAATCCCATAGAAGGATATATGATAGTGGTCACACATGCACTGAATCTCTCTATCTACATTGTGGTCTTAAAGGGGTTATCCGAGTTTACTAATAATTTAGGGCTATTTAAAAATTATAAACGTGTACCTCCTCTGATGCCACTGATGTCCCGTGCCCTGGTCCATCTGATCCATGCCCCTGTTTGTATACAGGTGCACAGAAACCGGGCACGGGGAGCTTCCGGACGGCGATGTGGCCGGCTCTTCCCAACTATCCCTATCTCTCAGCATTGTAAGCGCTGGGAGATGGTGTCGGACTGCCAGAAGCTCCCTGTCACCCTTGTAAGTATGGGTGACAGGAGGAGGTAAGTACACGTTTATTATTCTTAAATAGCCCAGCACAAAATTATTAGTAAACTCGGATAACCCCTTTAACAGCACCACTGTTAAAGGGTTTCTTTTGTCGCTTCTTTCAGACCTTAAAGGAAATCTACTATTTGTTTTTATGCATTATGAACCAAACATATCTTGAGAATGCTCTAGCTACACTTATGCAGAATTTTTTTTTGTTTAATCCCTGAACTGAGTGGTTTTGCTGAAAAAAAACGATTATTAAATTCTGATAATGAGGCTGTGTCCCTCCTGTGGCTGCTCCAGGGCTTAACCTCACCATAATTATGCACGGCTCCAGCCTAGTCCTGCCCAGAATACGTCATCACTGTGTTGTCCCTGACAGGCAAATGTAATCATTCACTGCACCATCCTACAGCTGCTGTATACAAGTCATCCAGCTCAGGTTGATTAGTCCTGTCTGGACAGTTCAGAAAGCTCTGTGTAATGTGTTTATGTTGCATGAGCATGTTATGTGTTTATGAGCATAAAACCCAGCTTTCCCAAGGTCCTAAATTTTATAATTGTTTTTTGAGCAAAACCACTTGGTGCAGGGTTTAAACAAGATATGTTTCTGCATCAGTGTGTCTACAGCCTTCTCAAGATATGTTTGGTTCACAATGTATAAAAAGAAATGGTAGATTTCCTTTAAATAATAAAATGATTCCAAATTTGATATATTTGATAAATGTGATGATTCTAAGTTAGATATAACATTTTTAACACAATAATGAGTATTGTGCATATGTAGAAGGGTATTTGAATTGATTAGGGGGCACTGTTTATATATTTTTTTAAGAGCAATTTATATAAATTAGAGTAAGGTTCAAGTAAGATATCTTAAGGGATCACAATGTATTTTATATTTGGGAAAAAAATGTCGGCAGTTGTGGGAGGTATATATTATTTAGGAGGACAGTGTTGTACATTATTTCTTTAGGGGCGCAGTGTGGAGATTTGCTGCAAAAAACAAAGACTTCTAGACAGCAAAAATTTGTCAGCCATAATGGCTGCATAATATAGAGATGGATTTTCTTGCAAAGAAAACATTTTTATTTTTGTGGAGGTGGGGCTCAAACCTGACTTTTGCTATGGTCCCATATGATATGTATCCTCTGATTCCTGCTGCTGGGTTTCTTCATAATAAATTCACCTTATTATTTGACATGCTATAAGAACCTGAGAGACTTTCAGCTTTGGAATTGGATTAATAGGTTACTACTGAAAGCTCTGGCACACTCTTTCTCCCCTCCTTAAATCTCTGACTACTTGACTAGGGCACTGTCTATGTCCCATGGATTACAGTGTGAAAATGTTTAAAGAGTTGAGTGGTCTGCGGTGTATCAGATGTCTTTCCAAGTCCCTGCTCTCATTGAAAATACAGCCTTTGAAATTTGCAGGCACATTTTTTTTCTTTCCTTAAGAAGCTCCAGCTATAAGCTGCCTTAAAACAGAGTGTTACAATGGTATCATTATGCACTGCTGCCATAGGAACCAAAACCCATCTCTCCGTTCTCATCTTCATATTTTAATTTATTCCCACTCACTGCTGGTGCTAAGCCAGAGCTCACTGGCATACCCATTTTTGGAACATGACTCATGTTTTGAGTGACATCACTGATATCAGAAAGCAGACGAGCCGCAGCCAGGACCTGAGAGGAGAAGTAGAGGAGCGACAAAGCATGGAAGGACCATCAGTGATACAAGATCAGTCCCCTCTGATGTCAAAGAGATACAAAATTATGTTATTTTTTGCACAGGTAACGTGACAGATTTCTATCTCTTACGGGCTTTAACATTTGTTAATGTCAAGAGCAGACACAGTGGGGCACATTTATTAAGGGTCCGTGGACCGCATTTCCATCGGGTTTCCCAGGAGTTTTTGGCGCACGCGATCCGTTTTCGGGGCAATTGCACACAAATCAGGGGGCGTGGCTGTCGGACAACCCGACTGATCCGGCCAAAGCACGGGATTTAAAATTCAAATTGTGTCGCAAGCCATGCACTCACATACACCGGGAAGAAGGTGCAGGATATTGGGCGGCGCACATTAACTTACCCGTCCGGAGGAGTTCACAGTGCATTGTCCGATGATAATGACAATTCACTAAGATCGTGCGCCCGATATCCTGCATGTGTCGCTTCCCCACTCAGGTCCGACAGAGTTCACCTTCTTCTGCCTGGTCCATGTAAGCGCTTGATCTTACAACAATCTGCAAGTTAAATCCTGCGCTCAGTCGGAATCAATTGGATCGTCCAACGGCATGTCCCCTGTTTTCTGTCGCATGAAAGCGTGCGCAGCTGTGACAAAAATCCGTTTGCGTGTGACACAATTCCCTGATAAATACCTGTCAAAGCAAGCTGCGCAAAACCTGAAAACGTGGGAAAATCCAACGAATGTGAGGCCGCGAACCCTTAGTAAATAAGCCCCAGTGAGATGTGGGGCGTTGTACGCTGGGCTGCCATCAGGGAAGGTTTAGTGAGACTGTATTCAGGGGGCCCCAAGGAGGGGAAGGGACCCCAAATCACAAAAAACCTCCCTTACCATGTGCAGGGAACTCCCTGTGCCCACAGAGCCGGATTATCATTCTGTGCGGGGCCATCAAAATTTACCAGTCACGGGCCCCAACCTCTCCTAGTGGCGGTTCTGGTTGTTCATGAACAACTCATATACCGCCTATCGCACAAATAATATTTCATATTAGATAATTATAGAAGTATTCACCACCAATTTCAAGTCTATTCATCCTACCATAGGAATCGCTCTACTGAAACTGGCACAACTAGGCATTCTATTGTCAAGTGGGTGTTCCTGGACTGGAACATACAGCTAGGAACCACCACCTGCCAATAAAGTACCTAATAAGCCTAATTGATAATCACTGATAGCTTGAAAAAGGTAAACCTACAGACTGTACAGACTGTTGTCTTTATAAGGGAACATCTGAAAAAATTGTGCATATTTCCAACCTGGGAGTTGTAGCCATCCAAAAACTGGACCAATGCATGCAACCCTAGACAATCAGTACATTTCTAGAAGGATCTTTAAGTCTTTGGGGCATATTCATCAGGACGCGCAGAGGCCCTGAAATAATCATAAATGCTAGCCTATTGCTAACACTTGTGCCTATTTAGCCCTCTCCGATGCCTTCACATAAGTGGGGCGTGAGAGGGAACTCGGCCGGCCGGGAGTGGGTCAGCGCGGGGCGTTACTTCCCCCGCTCTGGCACACTCGCTGCCGCTGGCTACGTTTACTTTGGCGCAACATCCTGCCCCGATACATTGCACGAGCGCCAGCGTATGATAAAAATGTCCCCCTTTGTCTCTTGTTTTATTGATATCTTCAGTGTATATTCGCCAGAAAAGCTATATTCTGGCAGACAGAGGCATCTTTTTTGCAAAGTATATATTGGATCCTGCTTCCTCCTGCTGAGCGTTTTAGCAGAGGCCATAATGACCTAATGGGGACGGATGCAACAATACTGCATGCACCCCCAGCATGTACTCACAAGAGGACCCCAGTGATATATTCAGGGGCGGATTAAACCTGCCATGGGCCCTGGGCTGTGTGAATATTAAAGCCCCTGCAAGTATGAGATTCACTTTCTACCAACGGTATTAGAGTCAAGGGTAATGGGACGTCCTTTCTATCTGCTTTCAATCTGCTGTTTCAGGACCTTTTGAGGACCTTCAAAGGTCCAGAAATGACTATTGTGTAGATGTGTATTCAGAGCAGGAACAGATGTACGAGGATTTAATGGATGAAGGTGCTTCTGAGTATAAAATTTGGTAGGCAGTTTGGGTGGCCATGGGACCCCTAGAAGACTTGGACTTGCCCAATCTGCCCATATTAAACTCCACTACTGTATATAACCGCCAATATAATGACAGACATCAGTAGCAGCCAATCACTGGCTTTCCCCCTCCTCCTGCTTTCATTGGGAAGAAAAAGTATGATGTATCAGACTGTATGTGCATACAGGGCATAGGTCCCAGTTCTCCAGTGTAAGGACATGAGGACGGCAATAACTAGATATGAACATACCCTTACCTGGTGCCATAACAATCTCCAGTCTGATGTTACCCACCAAAATAGTTCCCATCTGCTAGATGGCAAGAACAGGATTAACCAACAGTTGAATGAAACAGCTGATCGACTAGACAGTCAACTTCCCAACATGAAGAGCGAGAATAAAACAGCTGGTAGAGGTTTCATACATTTTTGACAGCATTTTTTTTCTTAATATAATTACTATTACTTTTATTATTATCTATGCCATCATTAATATTTAGTTTGGGATAAATATATCCACGCATTTTTGCACAGAATATGGTCCCCCATGCTATATGATTTCTATTGCCATGAATTTAAAAGGTAGAAAAAAAAAGATGAAAGAAATTAAAGTATGCCCAATATCGGCACAGTTCAGTAGATCCATAGAGATACAAAGTCAGTTTCCAAAACTTAATAATAATAATTCTTTATTTATAAAGCGCCTACAGCCTACGCAGCGCTGCACAGAGCTTGCCAAATCGGTCCAAAATATCTCCAAAATTTCAGGGATTGTGTTCCAATTTAGCCTTAGTATGTATCAGAAGTGGTCCGAGGGAGCAAAACCAAAAAATGATAGTGGGAACCTAAGGCTCATTGATAATGGACAAATTTTGAAGCTATAGCACGGAGGTGCTCTGTTATCACCTTCCTGGCTCATTAGCATAATTTTAGAAGGGGATTTTAGAAGGAAGGAGGCCATGGATAATAAATATAAGAAGATTACTACAGTCACAGTGACTGAATATATGAGTAAGTGTCACTGGTGTCCCTGGTTTATTCTGATGGATTTTGGTAGATTTCTTTTAAGGTAAAACCTACTGACCTCACTTTAATATCTTCAAGATCGCAATGTGACTGAGCAACTGTGGGATGTGCTAGAAGACAAGTCCAATCCATGGGAGCCCCATCATGCAAGTTACAGGATCTGCTACCAACGTCTTGATGCCAGATACCACAGAACACATTTAGAACTAAGAAGTTGCGACAGACACACACATATATAGACATACTGTATATTTTATCCATATGTTTTCCCATATTGCCTGGGAATAAGCGAGATTTCCCATCAAAGAAATACCATCCTGGAGAGAGCAGTACAGAATACATAGTCACAGTGCTAAATCTGCACACAGATTCTCTACAAATAATAATAATTTTCTATATTTATATAGAATTCCGTCACGCTTTACAGATTCTGTAGAAAATATACAAATAAAATAAGACATTACAGAGCCACATTCACACGACCATATGGGTGACGTCATCCATAGACAGCAAGGGCCGCACACGTGTGGTGCCGTACCGCTCCGTACACGGGAAAAAGATAAGACATGTATTTCTATGGAGAAGAGAGGGGTCACCACTCCTCTTCTATATGTCCCAGGAAGTATGCAGGCTTACGTTCAGCCTAATAACAGTCATATGAAAAAATAGGAATAAGGGCCTGCTCACAAGAGCTTACAGTCTATGAGAATAACTAATAACAGGAAGCAGGGGCGTAACTACAGTGGTAGCAGCTATAGCAACCGCTATGGGGCCCACAGTGTCAGGGGGCCCCAGCATTAGACTCGACACACTAAAGAGTGGAGTATGTGCATCATTATATCCATATTATGCTACACTTTGTACATCATAATATGTATATAACATATATGTGATGTATGTATGCTGCATCTGTGATGTGTATATGTGCTATGTGTATACGGTGTATGGCGTCTGCATATTCTGTATGTGTGTATATGCTGTGTGTTTGTAAATGTCACTTTATGTGTGTGTATATGCTCTATATGAGCATATGTGCATAAGTGTACACATGTGTGATTGTAACTTGCATGTGTGAGTATACAAATATGTATAATTTTCAAGTGGGAAGGGGGCCCCATGCCGAAGTCTGCTATGGGGCCCTGCCACTCCTAGTTACGCCACTGACAGGAAGGTCAGCATAATAGAAAAACATGACACAAGTTATAATTATAACAATAATGATGGAGGTTTCTCAACCAACTTTTCCCACTTTTCTGTAGCACACTTTATGCACCACCATCTTTCTCCAGTACAAAGACCAGATTGTTCAATGTACATGGATATTTTACAAGTCTACTTTTACTTGACACACTGTGGCAAATCCCAGTTGGGAGTAGGACATTTATTCATATGACTTTATAATAACATGATACTTATTCCTCAGGCACAAGGTAGGTGGCCCCTCCTGTTACTAGAGCAGTGGTGTGCATGCTCGGCCACCACTCTTTTTACACATAATAACAATTCCTTTATATAGCGCACACATATTACACAGCGCTGCACAGAGCTTGCCATATGGGTCCCTGTCCCCAATGGGGCTCACAATCTAATCAACCTACCAGTACACATGTTGGACTGCCGAAAATAAAAGTGAACCAGACGGCCGCTGTGCATGTACACCACTGCTCAGTTCTCATAAAACCCTGGTCTTATGACTGATCCCAGTGGTCAGGCTCCCAGTAGACACTTACTCCCTTTCCATCATTTCTAAGCTTCTGTTAATGACATTCAGCAAAAAAAAATAAAAATCAACCATGGAAAATCTGAAGTCAGAAAACTTCAGAAAAGTTTTGTGACTTTAGCAGAAGTTATTCTTCCGGGAGTGTGGAGCTGACCTATGTTTATGTTTTACCTATTCTGAACAGTATATTCTGTGTTATCTATATAAGTGTTATCATACATGGTAATCCTGCCAATGATGATAATAAAGTGACAGCTGAGATGATTTCTACAGAACAGGAAGTGTCAGCCTATTATGGGGCTCAATAGCCAGACTGAAAGATTGTAGGATTTTTAACTCAAATATAGATCATAAACAGTGGGTTGTTTGATTTATCTTATGATACATTCCTTTTAATCCCTGTAGAGTTGAAATGGGAACTATTTTTTGGATGCACAGTACCCCTTGTTTCAAAAAAGTTAAAAATTTGCATACACTGTATAGGCAGCTATAGATATTTATTAGATATTTTACATCTCAGCACCTTTATAAAGTGTTTAGGCAGTTTTTATATACTTTAAGGGGTTGGCCACTTATACAAAACTTTAGCAAGACAAAACAGCAATTGTTTGCGGCTAGTCTGACGTCAGTGTGTGAGCACTGCTATCTCACAGCCAAAATATACACTTTATTTAGGTCCCTAATGGAGTCACCCCTATTATACTTACCGTGTTACATTTTTTGTCCCTTGTGCAGCGGGATGTCCATGTCCTGCTGGATAGTGGCGGATGTAACCGCATGCCCCACCTACCACTGATATGGTTGTGGTTATGATGGAGGCTGTGTGCAGATAGTAATGATTACAGCAGTGATTACAGGGCAAACAACTATCGTAAACATGGTAGGTATAATATGGGTGACCTAATTTGGATATTTTACTTACCCTGTGAAAGTATACATGCTCAACTTCTTTAATGACTATTGGCCTTGGTTTTTGTGAAAGTGGGTTTTCTTTAAGTTGAGACACCGTGCACCAAAAACAGGAGCCAAAATTTTGGCACAATTCTCTGGTGCCAAAAAATATGAGATGCAAAGTGGACAGGCCTACTTCAAATACATTTTAGACACTATGGGGGGTATTTATCTGGGCTTCTGCACCATGCCAGTGGCCTAGAAACCCTGAAATAATCACAAATGCTGTCTCATTATTAATTCTCCCTCTTCGCCACCTCCACGCCAGGGGGGTGCATAGGAGGGAAATGGCAGGGAGTGCGCTGGCACTGGGCGTTCCTGTCCTCGCGCCTGCTCACTCGCTGCAGTTGGCAAATTTTTATACATGAAAATTCACTCGCTGTGTTTATTTCTACACCAAGTAGAGCTTGACCTAGAAATAAATGCTGCACAGGCCTAAGGATACATCAATAGGCCAGAGGCTCACAATGTATTTGTCTGTGCTGGATGCTTGTCAGCACAGCCAAATACCTGGGCAAGTGCCAGGGACCTGAGCTGCTGGGGGGCCCACTTAGCCGAGCCTGGCAGTGTCTGGTAATATATTATAGAACCATGATGGAGATTTATATGGTGAAAATATGGGGGGGTATATAAAAAAAACCATGACAGGACTGTTTGGGAATGATAAAGTAGGAAATATTTTAGTTAGTTTATGAAGTTTTAAAGCCGCCAAATGAGTTCACTGCAAAGGGACCCACTGATGCTCTGTTTCTCAGGAGCCCGCCGTAAAGAGGGTTTGACTTGCTGCGGCGTGATACCACCAGGTCGTTCCACCGTTGCAACTTTTTCGCAGTGACAGCCAAGGGTGAGATACACAATCGGCAGGCAATCTCGTGTTAGGGCAGGTGGTCAATGCAAGTGACAACTGTTCTAGGTTTAGGGACGGAGCTAAGGAGCAGAGAAGAGGTCCGGGGTCACAACAGGAGGTCAGCACACAGGAATCAATTACAGAGGGAAGTGTTCTCAAAGGCATATAGCGCAAAGCTCTGGGGGGGAATGCTGGGAGAAGCTTTTCAGGAATTCCGGGAAGTGGCCAGCGCCAATCAGTGGCACGCTGACCCTCTAAATCTGCGAGCATCGGCATGCGCGCATCCTAAGGAACAGGGACAAGCGCTGGGAAGCCGGGACAGGAGCAGGAGCGTTGAGAGGTAAGTGAGCCTGGGCCGGATCGCCGCCATGGAGATCCGAGAAGCGGATCGCAGGGGCACCCGTGACAGTATATAATTTAATGTATCTTGGGTAATTTCTTTCCTCTCTCTCATCCATCCCTGGGAGAGGTATCCTCCCATGTATTCTGTGTCTGTGTGAGCAGGGAAAATGCAATTAAAAAAAGGTACTTACCTGATTGATGTGCCTCTATTACCCTGAATGTATTCACTTATGCAAATAACTGTAATGAAAGGTATAGTATGGATCCCCATGGGGAAAAATTCACTAAAAAAAATCTCACTTTATAAAAGATAGTGATGTGAATAATGAGAAGTAAACACATTGGCGGTATGGCTGTGATTCAGAGCTCTGAGGGTGGCTCTGTGTGTGGGAAAGACACAGTAAATTACTAACACATGGATAACTTATACAGTATTTGGCTAAGTTCTGCTGCTTGGAGCTAATGTGTATCTCAACAAACCCGTATTCAACAATTTATCTACCCAAACTAACTGCTATGTTATATCGGATTTCACTTTAGAAATATTTAAATTAGGCTGAAGTGCTTTGGCATTGCACCTCCTTTTGCTCCATATTTCACTGGACCCAGAAGTGCCAGAGCTGAAGTGGAAGGATAAGAGAAGGCGTCGGGCATTGGAAGTGTATCGGAGGACGTTGTTATTGCCGTGGCGCCAGAGCCCTAAGATGCGCTGCTAATTTGCATATTTCTTACTTTAACTTTTGGCACAGAAGTGGGAGGAGTATCTGCACAATAAAAACAAAAGCATTGGTGGCATGTGAGGGCATAGCCCTACGTAAAGTAGCAGTTATTTTGGCTAGAAAAATCATGATGATGGATTCCCTTTAAGAATATTTCAGTTCAAAAGAGGATTTTCCTGTAAAATGAAATAAAGTTCGAAACATCTTAGTATTGCATTGAGTAGAGACTGTGCGAACTTTGAATTGTGTGAATAGTGTATACATTTTCCTTCTTCAGTAATATCAGCCTAATCTTGCTATGGCATTAGGCCTACGCTTACCTCCCCTCACCCTAAACTCAAATGTCACAACCTACCAACAAAAAACTAGAATTTCTTGAAATTCCTTTAAGTCACCCAATAACCTTGGGACATAGAGACATACAGCAAATTAATTTTTGCTACAATACTTCAAAATAATATTGGGGGACTTTTTCCGCCATGATTTATGGTGCTCTCACCATATGTTCTCCTTTTAGACCTATTTATTAGCAGGCGGCACCAGAAATAATAAGAGTTTCCACCACCTCCGACTCGTGGTTTAGGTGGCATGGAAACTCCGACAGAATTAAAATGTGTTGTATACTGTCACGGGTACTGTGAAGAGAACAGCTATGGAAGGACGCGTCTGTCGTAAACGCAGCTGCAATTGCCCAATTGATGAGAGTTAGTTGTCACAGAGCAGATTTGACCCTTCATACTCTTTAGGCCTGAAACACTGGGACAGCAGACATAAGGCCCCATGTACTCAAACCTCAAAAGCTGGTAGGCAGAAATGGGAAGTGGGAAATCTAAGCCAGGAATAATATTGTAATTTTGAAATATCCAGAAGCATTACAATAACAGGTTTGTCTTTCATTTGTGAGATATAATCTCCAATAAGCAAATATTTGGCATGGAACGATGCTGTATACCATGTTGGACTGGAACTGACCAGAACTGAAAGACTAATAAGAATTTCTTGTGCAACTCCGAAGTCGCCCCAGTTCACCAAGTTTTATCATTGCCTCCTAACCCCCTCCTTTAGACAACTAAATATATTCTCAGTAATCCTTCAGACACATTAGACACCAGAGATTATATCATTTATCCATGGAAGACTGAACTACACCATGATTTCTGGTGGTAATCTACAAACCCGACCACGGCACCTAACATTGCTGCCTATAGGCGCACCTTCGTGGAAGGCCGATCACCTTCCCCAGTGACATCATTGGAAGGGGACAATCGGTTGCCATGACAGCCTACTGTCTCCTCGAAGACAGGCTATTAGAGATCATCAGTAAAATTGTTATATACTGCAATACAGTAGTATTGCAGTAACTAGTATGAGCAATCAGACCCTGCAGGGTTAAAATACCCTAGAGGGTCTGAAATACAGGCGGTCCCCTACTTAAGGACACTCGACTTACATATGACCCCTAGTTAAAGACGGACCCCTCTGCCCACTGCAACCTCTGGTGAAGCTCTCTGAATGCTTTACAATAGTCCCAGACAGCTGTAAACTGTCTGTAATGAAGCTTAATGGATAATCCTTGGTGCAATTACGACAAAAAATTTTGAAACTCCAATTGTCACTGGGGCAAAAAAAAAATTGTCTGGATCTACAATTATAAAATATGCAGTTTTGACTTACATACAAATTAATCTTAAGAACAAACCTGTGGACCATATCTTGTGCGTAACCCGGTGGCTGCCTGTAGTAGAAAAGTATATGTTAAAGTGTTGACATAGACAAGGTGTTTTATGGAGGACCTAATAAAAAATGTACTAGAGGGTTTTTCTCCGATTGGAGGTGTATCCTTATATATGATTGGAATTGCCCTATCAGGGCTGCAAATCTTAGGTTACATTCACACGGTCGTATGGGGGACGTATGTACGTCCCCCATACACCGCAATGGCCTTGCGGCGCCGTACGGGTGCAGTATGGTGCACCACATGTGTGGCACCGTACCGTTATGTAGCTTGTAGAAAAATAGGACATGTCCTATCTTTTGACAGAATACGGCGCCGGGTCCTATGTTACTCTATGGAGATTCGCGGGGTGAGCGCTATCCCCCTCCCCCTCCTCCTCTCCCTGGCACCGATGTCTAAGGCTTCAGTCTAAGGCACAGTCTAAGGCTACATTCACATGATGCATACATCGTGTGAATGTAGCCTTAGACTGTTCCCTGCTTTGATAAAAGAAATGTTAGCACCCACTGTCAGACTGGCTGTATTCTTAAACTGGACCTACCTTATACTACAAGAAAACTTATTTTGGGGGCTAGCAGTGTCTATTACCTAGGGCAGCGGTGGCAAACCTTTTAGAAACCGAGTGCCCAAACTACAAAAAAAACTCAATCTGCTCTATCCTGTCAAAGCTTTAAATTGTATCAGTTTGTTGAGGACACCAATACAGAAGAAAAAGGTGAAAAAATTTGAAATTATCATTGTAACTTCTATCAAAGTTCTCCTGAACCAGAAAAATCAAAGGTCTGGAGCAAGAGCCCTTTCCACACCTTCTCCCTCCTCCTGTAGCACTTAGCCTGGGCTTCCTTGGACTGCAGCAGGAGGCCATTTATGGCAAACTGTCCTGGGATGATGGGATGATGCCAAAATCCCAGCGTATACACTTGCTAAATACCTGTGCAAGCCATGTAATCCCAGTAAAAGGCGCACAGTCCGAGGAAAGTGAGCAGTGCGACCCTTATCCCAGTTTTCCGGTATTTGATGGTCACAGAATAGTGGCATTGCCAGTTTTGTGGCAAAGTTATGACTTTTCTGTGACATGTTTTTACTAATACCAGATTTACCAAGTGAATACAGATGTGGAAAACAGATTTTAAAAAGCACACATTTGGGAGCACATCTGCTTTAGTCCCCTGCTGGTGCAGGAAATAGTATACAGGTAGTTGTGTCTATATCTGAAACCTTTGAGAAACTTTTCAACAAAAAAGCTGCTCAATATAGGTTTACACCACTTATACCAGATTTATTTTAATCACTACAATCTGCAAACACAACTCTTAAGAGAATCTAAAAACTTGTGCAAAATACCTGTCTAATGCTATATCTCACCCAATAGGCTGGGGGTGTGCAATGGAAGAGTGGTTTTGGCTCTGGTGGACTATGCACTACCATAATAATAATAACTCCTTATTTACATAGCACACACAGATTATGCAGCGCTGCACAAAGCATGACACATTGGTCCCTGTCCCCATGGGGCTCACAACCTAACAGTATGTTTTGGAGTGTGGGAGGAAACCAGAGGACCCAGAGAAAACCCATGCAAACACAGAGAGAACATACAAACTCTCTACAGATGTTGACCTGGGTGGGATTCTAACCCATGACCCTAGTGCTGCAAGGCAGAAGTGCTACCCATTCAGCCACTGTGCTGCCCTACCACACTACCAAGTTTTATATGGTCTCAGCCTTAACTCTTTAGGCCTTGTATGTTCAGAAATACAATTTAGTCTTATCTTGTTCCCAGGGTGCCGGTTTTAGAGAACGGGGGGGCCTGGGCAAAACTAAAAGTGGGGCCCCAAAATAAAAGTATATTATAAACAATAACAGTCTGTAAGAGGCTCCTGCAGTCCTGCACAATGATAACACTTTGTAGTTACACACAGTAGTAGGCTAAGGTAATCCGTAATATGGGACTGTAGGAGAATGTTATAGGAGATAGACAGATGATAGGTAGATGGATGATAAATATAAAAGATGATATAGATTTATAGATAGATGATAGAAGATATATAGACATGAGAGAGAGATAGAAGATCTGACCCAGCAATTCCTGCACATGCTAGATTGTCTTCTTAGTGAGCCGCTACACATCAAAGAGATGATTGCGCATGCAAGGTTGCAGAGAGCCGGTTATATCACAAGATATCTTGTTGGGCTGTAGGAGAGAGGAGGTGGGTAGTAAAGATTGCAAATGGGCGTGCATAATTGTGAGATAGTGCAGCCTGGAGGGGCTCTGATAATGCCCACCAGAGCCCCTCGAGCTCACTGGCATATTTTTATAATGCAATTTTTTAGCAAAACTACCCCATAAAAATAAAAAAAAGAGAGATGCAGAAAGAGCCAGCACATGCCAACATGTACGCGAAGCTTCTTTATATTACCCATTTCTGCTGGTAGATATCCTATAACATTAAATGCAATATATTGGGAAGCTGGAAAAAATTACAAATGGGGTGAAATTAACAAAAAATGCATTTGGACCTATGGGCTCAGTTTTTAAGGCTTTAAAGGGACCCTGTTACCTCATTTTCACTAAAGACAGGTTGCAGAAGTCTATCTCACCTGCAGTGCAAATATGTCTTTCTGCTTTCTCTAAACATTTGCCTTGACAAAATCCTTTGTTAAGTCCCAGGGGTTGGTCTTTGGTTTGGATGCATTGAAAAAAACAACATGTTACTTGTCTGTGCTGCAGACTGCACAGCTCTCAGCCCCCATCTTTGTGCTCCTGTACAGCTCCTCCCTCCTGCATATTTGCACTGCGGGTGTGATGGGCTCTTACAACTAGTCTTTGGTGAAAATTAGTTCCCTGGTGACAGGTTCCCTTTAACTGTGTAGTTCAAATGACGCTTCTTCTTTATTTTTTAGGTCGCTGGGGTCCTTGGTTCAAATCCCATCCAGGTCAACATCCGAAAAGAGTTTGTATGGCCTCTCTGTGTATGTGTGGGTTTCCTCCGGGTCCTCCGGTTTCCTCCTACACTCCAAAAACATACTGCTAGGTTGATTAGATTATCAGCCCCATGGGGACAGGGACTGATTTGGCAAGGGCTGCAGAATCTGTTGGCACTATATAAATAAAGGAATTATTATTATTATTAGGTCAGTACAATCGTGGAGATACCAAATGCATTAAGGTTTTATTATGGGATAATACATTTAAAACATTTTTAAATCTTTTGTAATCAAAAATTTACTATATCGCCATATTGTGACGCTGATCTTTTTTTTTAATACTGTGGTGTAAGGAGCTGTCTAAGGTGTCATTTTTTGCGGCACCAGCTGATATCCTGCGAAAAGGAAAATAAGTGGCGTTCTTGTTTTATTACAGACTTCACTGCTTATCATTCTTATATTTTGATATATCCGACATTTTGAAACTCAGGGATACCTAAAATGTTTATGTTTATTTATTTCAAGAAAGGGAGAGTCTTATACTTTTCTTTTACATTTTTTGTATATTTTTTATAATAAGGCCAATGTGATAAAATATATATATGTACAGACACAAGGGGGGGGGGTTGTCACATGCCTGGTTATGTCTTGTTCATCAGAGCATCCCAAATGTCCCTTGCTTTCCCCTAGCCTTATCTCTTGAATAACTAATGAACTCTGGAAGGCCTACATCACAAACTGGAGAGGATCTCTGGCTTTGTAGGGGGTAGCCATCATCTAACACCTCTTAAGTCTTAGCGACTCCATACTTTCCTTAGAGTTCCCTCCACTTTTTAAACAAAGATCATAAAAACCCATGTGCTTGTATGACCAATATGTCAGTTATGGACAGTTGCAAATGCAAATAAAGGGGTGCATCTGTGAGTGCTCCTGTGCCATGCCAGTGGTGCAGAAGCCCTGAAATAATTGTGAATGCTAGCTTATAGCTTTTGCGATTATTTTCCCCTATCTGCTGCCTTTATGCCAGGGGCGTGAAGGGGGGGGGGGGGCGACCGGGGGAGAGTGAGACAGCATGGGGCATTTCTGTCCCTGTGCCTGCGCACTTGCTACAGCCAGCAAATTTTCACAGCCTGCGTTTCTTTCTATGCCAGGCAAAGCATAGAAAGGCCGGAGCCTTTGCTGGTCAGCAGCAGGGTTATCATATGATAAATAACCCCCTTGGAATATAGACAGCAAGGGTAACACATACCTGTGTCTCAATTTGTTTTAGCATCATTGGGCACCAAGATATAAATAACACTCAATGGGAGCATGGTAAGTGGATCATGTCTAGTCTCAATGTAGGGTTTGATACGGATCCAATGAGACCAGAACCCTCACCCTATGGCTTTCCATTGAGAAGCTAGAACTCCTCCAAGGTCCTGCATCTGATCCAAGATAGGAGGGTTCCTAGAGCCCTCTGATGGGTGTGAAGGGGTGCATCTGATCCAAGATAGGAGGGTTCCTAGAGCCCTCTGATGGGTGTGAAGGGGTGTGTCTGTACCTAATATAATCAGGGCACCTCTTGTGTCCTTTGTTTTTTGCTTGGGGGAACTTTTTACCATCATCAAGAGCAGGAAAGATGAACAAGTGCGGATTAAGCTCTTTGCCCAATTAGTCCAGGATGACGTATGGAATTGTTTGTACTTTTAGTCCCACACTTGTATTTGTACTCTGCTAAACTGTATATATATTGGGGCGCATTTTCTTACCTGTCCCGTTGCGATCCCCGCAGCTGCCGCGATTCACTAAGATTGTGTGTCCAATTTCCTGCATGTGTTGCTTCCCCGCTCAGGTCCGCCGGAATTCAACATCTTCTTCCCGGTGCATGTAAGTGCATGGCTTGCGACACAATTTTGAATGTTAAATCCTGCACTTTGTCCGAATCCGTCGGATCGTCCGACAGCCCCACACCCGATTTGTGTCGCGTGAAAGCTGGCGCCGATGCGCAAAAATCCGCTCATGTGCGCCAAAAACCTCTTCTAAATGCGGTGCACAGCGGAAATTGTCAGGTATTCCGACAATAGTGCAGACCACGGACCCTTAGTAAATGATCCCCATTGTGTGTACCGTTTGTTAAGTGTGCCCTTAAGGCAATTTAGTATAAACTTTAACCTGTGTTGTTCTTTCATCTTGATCCACAATTTCTCATGTCTGTGTTTTGATTATCGATACGCTACTGGGTTGTCTCTGACCCGATATAATCCGGTTACAGATCGGGTTTATATCAAATGAGAGTTGGTGGCAGACTACTGCGCTGGTTGTGAGCTAGTGTTGTACCATACCGGAGGTTGGGTGGACAACTGTAACTCACCTGTGCTTTCAGGGAGTTTATGGAAACAGTAATTAATAGACCTGGTTACCTTTCTCGGGTCCAGAAACAACACCCCACCCCATGGTACTTGAACCTTAAATGGGTTGGCCACTTTACTGCTTTTATTATTTATGTATTATTGAATATTGACTAAAATAGACATATCAATAACATTAAAAAAAATGATCCCTAAATGCTCATGGAGGAACTTACTGCCTCAATTCACGACACGTTTGAGAAATTCCACAAGACCTGGCTTCCCTGGATCCAGTTCAGGCAAACAGCAGCATATAGGTCCCTTCTGGCCACCGGCGATTACTCTGCCTACCAGTATAGGCACCCTTCCAATGGCTGCCCGGGCTGTCTGGAGATTCCTCCCTCCCTCATCCCTGCGTGAGACAGGGCTTTCTCCCTCTCCATACCCCTCCCCCCCCCTTTTTTCCCCTTCTTATCTCTCCCTTTCCCCCTTCTCCTCTATCCTCCCTTTTTCAACCCCCCCCCCCCGTCCCCTCTCTCTTCATCCCACAGAAAACACTTCGCCCCTTTTTCTTTTTGTATTTGGCCACCCACTCTGGGCATACTTGCGAATGTTTGGCCGCCCAGTCAAGCCAACAGTAAATCAAAACCAGACCGCATTTCTCCAGCCATGTCACCTACTTGCTTTTTTTCTTTTTGTCTTGTGTATTTGTTTGATATGCTTGAAAACTGTTATATAAATAAAGAATTAAAAAAAAAAAAAAAAAAGATCCCTAAATACATTCACAGCTAAAGTTACAGACATGTAAACACTATTGGTACAAGTGGGAATTCAAAAGTGCTCATTCCCATGTGAGCAGGGAGATGTATCACCCAGGGAGTCGTCGGCCGGATCAGGATGCAGATCAACCAACGTTCTTGTCCCTTTAAAACACAGCAACAGATGTAGAAATACTAAATATATAAGAAATACAAAGATAAATCAATCAAATTAAAATCAACATCTACAATACTAATCTAGTGCATACAGTAACAGCTGGATGAAGTCTCTGGAGATTGTTGGTGAATATCATCTCCTCCATTGTCCCTGTAGACCGCTGCCTTCACAAGACGTCGACAGATTCTATTTGCTCTTCTTAGGGTAAAATAAACACGCAGGGATGGGAAAGAATCGTTCTATTTAAAGAAATAAACTAGTGTTTGGAGACGCTGTCTGATATCACTGATGTTATTATACCCCAGCAGAAGACTGCTGCGGTCGTCTTTTCTTTCTGTTCGTCGCTAGGAACCGTGGCGGCAAGTGGTTGCTAAGCAACATGGTACCAATATAAGGTTTTCAAGTCAAAGTGGTGGCACCTCAGGGAGTCGTGGAGCACGGATAAATCATCAGTAGTCATAATCATCATCAGTTTTTGAGAAAGGTGTATACACTACAGAGGGGGAATGCAATATTTTGAACATGTAGTAAAATACTTTTTATTTTTTGGGGCGGTTGTTGTATTTATTTCATTTCAATTTAGTTGATTTATGATAAGATACAATAAAACTTTATTTATCCCCAAAGGGAAATTATTTAATTTATACTGACTCTGGCACACCCTACGTCCTGTTCTTTGTTACGGACAGGGGGTAAATGGATACCCCCCGGGATAATACTTACCGTATATATACTCGCGTATAAGCCGACCCGAGTATAAGCCGAGACCCCTAATTTTACCACCAAAAACTGGGAAAACCTATTGACTCAAGTATAAGCCGAGGGTGGGAAATGGATTGGTCACAGACCCCCCCAGTATATAGCCAGACAGCCCCCTATAGTATACAGCCTGCCCCCAGTAGTATACAGCCACCCCAGCAGTATACAGCAGGCCCCCAGTAGTATACAGCCTGCCCCCAGTAGTATACAGCACTGCGCAGCCTGCCCCCAGTAGTATACAGCACTGCCCAGCTTGCCCTCCAGTAGTATACAGCACTGCCCAGCTTGCCCTCTAGTAGTATACAGCACTTCCCAGCTTGCCCCCAGTAGTATACAGCACTGCCCAGCTTGCCCCCAGTAGTATACAGCACTTCCCAGCTTGCCCTCCAGTAGTATACAGCACTGCCCAGCCTGCCCCCAGTAGTATACAGCACTGCCCAGCCTGCCCTCCAGTAGTATACAGCACTACCCAGCCTGCCCCCAGTAGTATACAGCACTGCCCAGCTTGCCCTCCAGTAGTATACAGCACTGCCCAGCTTGCCCTCCAGTAGTATACAGCACTGCCCAGCCAGCCCCCAGTAGTATACAGCACTTCCCAGCTTGCCCTCCAGTAGTATACAGCACTGCCCAGCCTGCCCCCAGTAGTATACAGCACTGCCCAGCCTGCCCTCCAGTAGTATACAGCACTTCCACATTTATTTAAGAGTTTTCACCAGTTTTCTGTCTGACTTTGTACGAGAAAGAAAGTGCAAACTGCCTTCACATATACAGGGGCGTAACTAGGGGAGGCAAATTTCTGCATGGGCCCCCCTTCCCCTTTGAAAAATATATGCATATTTGTAAAATCACAAACATTTATATACTACAAAATACAGAAATAATGTTCTACACTCATAAACACAATAATACACTTATTTACGATGAAGTGCCAACGTGGCATTTTAAGCAGTAACTTATTGCTACCTGTTCTTCCACATCTTTCAATTGTATCAGCCCCTAATGCCACTAATACAGTTGAAAGAAAGAGGGCGAATAGCTTCTCTCCAGGGTCTCTCTGTACAGGAAGAATGGTGGGTCTAGCAGGATGACCTCCAAAGATAATGCAGTTCTGTCAACCCCTTCTAACTTTTCGCAGTTCCAAACAGCCAATAAAGTGTCGCTTATAAATAGCGCTGAGAGCAGCATCTCATAAGTTGCCTGCGACTGCAGAAAGACTTGGTCCTGTTTGGTGAACTCTGTCCTTGGACATGGCCTGAGTGCCCACAGAAAGGCCTCTGAGTGCCACCGCTGGCAACCGTGCCATAGGTTCGCCACCACTGTCATAGGGGCTTATTTATCAGGGTTTCTGCGCCAGAACACTGGCAAACAAGCCCTGAAATAATTACAAATGCTAGTGTATCGCTATTACTTCTGATTATTTCCCCCTTTTGCCACCTGCATGGCAGGGGTGCACAGCTGGCGGGGGAGAGGTCCAGCACGGGGACAGGAACCCACACTTATAGCAGGCAGCGACTTTTCACATGTCACCTGGCGTAGAAATAAGAAGTGGCGTAGCTATACTCCAGATACATCAAGAAGCCTAAGCTGCGCCAAAGGGGAGGCGGGGCTATCATATGAGAAATCACCCCCATAAAGTACATGTGTATGCTTCATGGGTGTATATGGTACTTTATGTATGTGTATACTGTATGTATATAAAAATGTGTATGTATGAGTGTATAAATGTGTGTGATTGTTGCTCACATGTGCAGTGGCGTGACTAGATGAAGCAGGGCCCCATGGCAAGCTTCTGCATGGGGTCCCCCTTCCCACTTAAGAAATATACATATTTGTATACTCACACATGCAAGTTACAATCACATATTTATACACACATCGGCACAGATACAGTATAGAGCATATACGCAACACAGATACAGCATATATACTTCACATACATGTTGTATACAAGTTATGCAGTACAATGTGCAACATAAAATGTATATTATGGTGCACATCCTCCATTCTTTAGTATGTCAGATAGGGTGATGGGGCCGCTTGGCACTGCAGGCCCCATAGCAGCTGCTATGGCTACTACCACTGTTGTTACGCCCCTGCACATGTGTGAGTAAACAAATATGTAGAATTTGTAGAAGGGGGAAGGAGGCTCCTATTCAGATGTCTTCTATGAGACCCTGCCTCTCCTAGTTACGCCCCTGTGCTCTCATATATTAGTAATTTGGAAAAACCCAATAAAACCATGCAATAATATGTCCTCATACACCATACATGTGGCATAACTTGCTTTCTAGCACCATTCTGGGGATTTTATTAATTCTGCCTTTTTTGCATTGTTATGCCTGTTGTAAAAATATGGTATGCTCATAGTTAAAATTGAAATTGCTGTATTTCTTAATAGTCAGAGATAATTGCAATGAGTCATAGTGGAGGCAGATGCAGGTACTTATTTTGATAATTACTTTGGAAAAAAAATGATGTTAATATTAAAACTAAAGGTCATAAAACTGCATAAAGAACACATTAAAAAATTACAAATATGGCCAACCACTGTGCTGTGTGATGTGTAAGTAATTTGAGGTTTTATTTTGTTGATTTACGTTTTTTATCATAGATTTTTTTATGGTTCACGTCATAAAAGAGGTTGAAGAACATAAGTATCAGGTTGTATTCAACTCCATACTCCATCATGTCATATTTATGTAAAACCATTATATATTTTGTAAATTAGTTGCCGTAAAGAGATTTACTATAGTTTTGGCAACTTTGTTTACTATGATGTTGTCAGGAACCAGGGGTAGTGGATCCACTGGACCACCGCAGACGATGACGTAAGCCAACAATTGGGAGTGGTGGTGCCACCGTGTCGCTTCACAGGCGCGACTTTGTTGGCTGTGACGGCCATGGCGTAGTACAAAGTCGTGAGGAAGAGGCGTGGTCGGGGACAGGCATAAGGTCAGGACAGGCAGCACAGAATCGGAGTCAGGGACGTAGCAGTAGGTCAGGACAGGCGGCACAGGAGCGAAGTCAGGAACGGAATCGAGGTCACAACAGGAAATCAGGATAATCACAAAGGGCATGGAACAAAGCTTTCTCTCAGACATAGAAGCACAAAAGATTCGGCAGGGGGCACAGGAAGATTCTGAGCATTTATAGGTATATAATTTCAGACAACCTGCGCGCCCTCGAAGACGGGGATACACGCCCTGAAGCGAGGAGACCATTGCTGGAGCGTGACTTGGTAAGTGAGGCTGCTGCTGGTGTGAGGGGGCACAGGGAGGCACACGGGTACGCCTGCGACCGGGACATGGGTAGCAGGACCACCAGTGACAGATGCAATACTACCATTCAGTTCAATAGGTGCTAAGCTACTGACAAAATTACTATATTATTACATTGGACCAAACTTTCCCTAAATGAAAGTGTCCTAATAAGAAGTTGCTGAGGAACTTTTTTTTTATTATAACTATATATGCCGTGGAAATATAAAGTTATAAAACATATTCAAATTACCTTAGGGTGTTCAGGCTATGTCACCCAAGCGCCTCAGGGAGCCACATATTTTAATTTATACACACACCCCGTAGCACTAGGGTCCATCCTGTCACTTATCTATGCTCTGTGGAGGCAGAACTGAGCGGGACTGCAAGTGCTACAGGGGGAGTGCATAAATCACAATAAAAAATGGTGCTGAACTAAAATTTTTCAGAAAATGACAAGCCCAAAACAAAGCTCCATGAATGGAAAAATAAAATCATTCTCGGTCCTGCAATCCTCAAGTGCTACTGAAGGTGGACCCGGTGTGAATAGTAGCAGGGGTCAAACACGGGAAATCCAAAACACAAATACAAAGCACACCTATACTTGAAATACAAAGGAATCTTGACGTCCAGGTATCTCCCAATGGGATAGGGTGCCAATTATTACCAGGGTGTGCATCAGTGGTGGGGCTAAGGCATATTGATAGGAGACAAATAGGCTCTAAAATCTTAGCGAGTGGCACACTACTAGTGGGACCATGACTACTACTAGTAGTATAATGGCATCTGTGTATAGGATGCCATCCCTGGGGAAAGTCTTCCGTCGTCCATATACACTTGCAACTTCCTTTGCTGTGCCTGTCTCCCTTGTTCATTATTGTACTAACATGTGTAAGGGTAGGTTTGTTATCCTTCTAGGGTAGTATTGCCCAGTGTATGTGTAGTAGCTCTGTCTTCACTTTGGGGCAGATTTACTTACCCGGTCCATTCGCAATCCAGCGGTGCGTTCTCTGTGCTGGATTCGGGTCCGGCCGGGATTTATTAAGGTAGTTCCTCCGCCGTCCACCAGGTGGCGCTGCTGCGCTGAAAAGCATCGGAACGCACTGGAGTTCACCGAGCCGGTCTGAGTGAAGGTAAGCGCAAGCTCCGCGACAGATTTTTTTTTTAAATGCGGCGGTTTTTCCAAATCCGTCGGTTTTTTGTTCGGCCACGCCCCCCGATTTCCGTCGCGTACATGCCGGCGCCGATGCGCCACAATCCGATCGCGTGCGCCAAAATCCCGGGGCAATTCAGGGGCAATCGGCGCAAATCGGAAATATTTGGGTAACACGTCGGGAAAATGCGAATCGGGCCCTTAGTAAATGACCCCCTTTGTGTTTGATTTAATGACCTCTTGTGTAGACTTTTTCTCTGTTTATATCTTCATTTTATTATGTCTTTTAACATTGTAACAATAAAGTTTTGATTTTATGTGGTTGCATATGCTCCCTGTTTTGGGTGGTCTGTTAATTTGGAATCAAGATTTAGGTTTACACTGTGGATATTTGTTCTGTCTCTTCCACTACTTATATAGGTGTTCTCGTGGACACAAACTGCAGTATCAGAATTGACAGCATTTAGCACACAGAGGTACAGGTCTATGGTAGTCTATGAGAACCAGATGGCAAATTTGTACCCCTTGTATCTGTTATACAGTTGTACATATCAGTCCTGACATTATTTTTTTTTTGTACTTTACTGACAAAAATGACTGGTTTGGAAACACTGCACATAAGCAAATCTTGCAAAGACTTCAGTGTATGTTTAACCTACATATTAATAGAAACCTCTCCAGTTTCTCATTTCGTTTCACCCACTGAGTAAATTCATTTTTATTGTCTAGTTGTTTGAACTACATGCCCCCAGGGAGACGATCAACTCCTGACTTTATTCCAGTTTTGTACAAGACGCACAACCAGACAATGCCGTAAGTCTGCTATTTAATGAACAAAGACGGCGGTAACCAAAAACATACCGTATCCACTGGGTGCGTTATATATCACTAATGTAACTGACTGCTGCTATAGCTTACAATGATTTCTACTGGATGGATAAAGAACATCCAACAATTACAAAAATAAAAATAGGAGAATGTTTAGTGTGGCAAAGGGGGCATGTATCATTATTTCTGCTAGGCAAATTGTCAAATTTTAGCGACTTTAGCCGCTTTTGTGCCATTTTTGCGACTTTTAACTCATTTTTCAAGTACGCCTTGGCTGTACCTTTGTGGAGTGTGCCTTATGTATCATTGTTTCCCAGATGTTCTGTGCGACTTTTCACTTAGGTTTCACTTTTTAGCGCCATTTTTGCGACTTTTTGGGCGGAAATCTGCACCTGGTCCAGGGCAGGTGCAAAGGTTATTGGTTATTGGTTACTTTGAAAGGTGAGGTCACACTTAACGGTTTAATTGCATTTTTAATGCATTTTGAAACCTATTACAACAGCTGAGGAGAGGTGATTTGCCTAATTACATTACTGTTAACGTTTGCATTTACAAAACGCAATATAAACGCCACATTAACGCATGTGTTAACATTGGTTTTTTTTATATGTTTTGTAAAATCAAATGTTAACAGTGAGGTAATTAGGAAAATCACCTTTCCTCAACTGTTGTAATAGGTTTCAAAATGCATTAAAAACGCAACGTGTTAAATCCCAAATTAACAGTAGTGTCCACTCCTGCATATAACCCCCTCACGTGGCTTGTGTCCACTCCTGTATATAACCCCCTCACGTGGCTTGTGTCCACTCCTGTATATAACCCCCTCACGTGGCTTGTGTCCACTCCTGTATATAACCCCCTCACGTGGCTTGTGTCCTCTCCTGCATATAACCCCCTCACGTGGCTTGTGTCCTCTCCTGTATATAACCCCCTCACGTGGCTTGTGTCCTCTCCTGCATATAACCCCCTCACGTGGCTTGTGTCCACTCCTGTATATAACCCCCTCACGTGGCTTGTGTCCACTCCTGTATATAACCCCCTCACATGGCTTGTGTCCTCTCCTGCATATAACCCCCTCACGTGGCTTGTGTCCTCTCCTGTATATAACCCCCTCACGTGGCTTGTGTCCTCTCCTGCATATAACCCCCTCATGTGGCTTGTGTCCACTCCTGTATATAACCCCCTCACATGGCTTGTCTCCTCTCCTGTATATAACCCCTCACATGGCTTGTGTCCACTCCTGTATATAACCCCCTCACGTGGCTTGTGTCATGCAACAAAGAAGCCAAAATTTGCGCCTGCCAGGATAGGAAAAACTGAACATGTATCACAAGTAAAAAGACAGGATCGTACATAAGGTGCAAAAACTAGCCACCAAAAGTCTCTAAAATGCACCTCAGAGAGACCAAACTATTATACATGTCTCCCAAAGTGTGTCAATCAGCCCCACAATAGATCTGTTATGATATAGCTACGTTAGTCAGTCACAATGTACGACAAGCATATGAGACTGCAGGAAAGCGCTTACCAGGGGAAAGTTATCATTTGCAACTTTTTTGGTGCTCAATAATACTTGGACTCTGGTAGATAGATCTTTGTCAAACGGCAAAAAAATTCACTGATATATTACGGTAAGAGGTTTCGTGCAAAAATATTGGCGTCATTTTAAAAAGATGCAGGTAAAGCTGCCCAATTTTCTAGACAAAAAATACAAAAGATGAAGCCAGTGTAATTACGCAAATCAATCATAAATTAGTGACATGCCACACAAACCATTAAAATTATACAGAAGCCATCAATTTTTTTTTTTTTTTTTGCAATTTACTTGATAATCACAAGAATGATAAACTAGGGTTTTTAAAATTAGCATAATTTTAAAAGTTAATTTTAGACAGAAGGAGGCCATGGATTACAAATATAAGAAGATTACCATTACCACAGTGCCTGGATCTATGAGGAAGTGTCCCTGGTTTATCATGCTTGATTTTAATGGTAGATTTCTTTGTGGTAGAAGTACACAAGTTATTCATATTAAATACAGTGATTACTGCAAAAGATCACAGAAGATCAATGTCCCAAGTCTTCTCCAGCCAGCAAGAATCTGGAAGAAAAATAAATTCTCATTAAGACGCTGTAAAATGAGATGAACATAAAGTCAACTTCTTTATTCAATCTAGAAACCAAGAGTAGTCGGACGGACCACCAGTAATGCCTTCTTCCACCATCCCATCAGCAAAGACAGGTAATGATCCCTAACAAGGGTAATATCACTCTTCATGCCTTCCAGTAACAATGGCACGTGAGCTTCAGAGGGCACCATTGCGCGACCATTGGAAACTGGGCCCTACAATATCTATGAGGAACTGACTCCTAAACTAATCAATAGAGTAAACAATAACTCATCTAACTACTACACCCGATAATAGTCTTACATTGATGCCCTACCCTTCTGTCCCATTAGCACCGAAAGGTTATGATTCATAATACGGTGATTATGAACCATTATGCCTTCTAGTGATAATAGAATAGCAGTTTCAGGAGACAGCTGTGGTCTACCATTGGAAACCAAGCCCTACGATATCTATAAGGGCTGACTCTTAGCCTAAAGTATTACACCTTCCTATTATGTTTAATTCCTCACACATGTTTATACAACCACACACATTAATGCAATGATATATACATTTATAGAATTATACATAAAGTATATACACATCAAATACACACACATTTACTATATATACATCGTATTATTACACATACAATATATACACACCAGATATACAAATGTATACAGTATTAACACGCATACATACAATATATACATACATATATACACACATACAGCAGATACATACCATATACACCACTCCCCATTCCATTCCTTAGACCTCCTGACACTGTGGGCCCCTTACCAGCTTCTATGGCTGCTACCCCTGTAGCCGTGCTGCTGCTTCTGGGTCCAATCAGACAGGTCAACTTTTCAGACCTACAGGAAGGGGAAAAAAAGGAATAAAAATGCAAATAAAGAAAGGAAGAGGCGGCACTCACCGAGCCTGTGGAACTACTTCTTTTATTCAGCAAACGGTGTGGTACAGGGGGAACACTGGAGCCATACGGCAACGGGCCGCTTCGCGCTTACTAGCGCATCTTCAAGCCGGAATACAAATACCTTACAATTAACTTGTGTTACCTCCTGTTCCTCCGGTTTTCTTCCACACTCCAAAACATACTGGTAGGTTGATTACATTGTGAGCCGCATTGGGGACAGGGGCTGATTTAGCAAAACTCTTTGCAGCGCTGGGTAATCTGTGTGCGCTATATAAATAAAGGAATTATTATTATTAACTTACAAATGCAACATATGGAAGCAGAGACTTGGTGGAAACTGTTTACATCAGAAACAGCAGCAAAATGATTAGAGCCGCTGCATCACCTCATTTCTTTCAGGTCAATAAGGATCTGTACTTGGTTTTGTGTCCCAAACCCTGTTTCATTCTTTCTTTTTTTAGCAGCTACTGAAAACAGATAATCCGTGTGGGGTGTTGGTTCTTGGCACCCATCAAACTAAAATCGAGGACCTATTTTAGGGACATGTTATCAATAATTTTTTGCTTTTTAACTTATACAACAATTATAATTGTGATTTTTATTTTAATTGTTACGTTTATAAATATTTAACAGCATTAACTTATACAAAAAGCTTTTCTTCTACTTTGCAGGTCACATCCCAGTCCTGCAGCCAGTAATGGTCATTATATATACCGCTACGTGCCTACGGATGTGTTTTCTGCAGACTAACAAATTGTAGCCATACATTATGGCAACGCTATGTATGTTATCAGGACCCTAAGTCAAGCAGACATCTAGCAGGCATGGGGGCCTAGATAAGGGCTTTTGTCTGCAATGTGGGTTATGGGGAAGGGGTAGGATTACTTTCATTGAGTCCCAAGAGGAAGAAAAGAATTTACTGAAGTATGTGTATATTTTTAACTTCAAGAAAGGAAAACTGTCCAGGCGAGGAACATTTGTTGGGAACACTACATATCAGGAAGCAGAAGGGGGAGGGAGGAATGTAAAGTAGTGACTTGTCCTCCTTCCCATGTAATTCACAAGCTGATGGCCATTGAGAAAGCCTTAGGGATACAATGATCATTAACTGCAATGACCTTGTTTGTTAAGCACATGTTGCTTTATTTTTATGCAGCAATGTTTGGAACTTCACTTCCTACTTACTGTTGGGGCTTGACGGATATTTCATTGGATACGTGACCAGTTATGTAGCTGTAGCTCCATTATATACATCCTTCATTATCATAATTGTGTCTACATACTGTTCCCTATGCCTTCTACATGCATAATGGCTAAGGTCAATTAGATATGACAGTAATAGACCTTTTGGCAGGTCATGGGCAAGGTTAGGAATGGTGTATCAGTGTAATGACCACTTACAGTTTATCTACAAGTTTTAACTTTTTAAAAATGGTTTACTGTAATTAATTGGGTTGTCTGGGATTTGAAAAACTTGGCCAAAAACCACAACCCCTCACCACAGTTCTTTTTGGTAGTGCAGCTCAGTTTTTGGAGATTATTGTATCTAAACTGGTTAGTCATGGTGCTGTTTAGAGAAGAAAGCAGAAATATCTTTCAAATCCTGAACAACTCCTGTAAAGGGGTTGGCCTCTCTTTTACATAAGTTCCCCATGTACCTTTACTGCCTTAATAATAATGCCTGAATGTTCATCAAGGGTTTTAGCATTCCTGCTACTTACATTTGTGCTGTGTACACTCTCTCCATGATTCTTTGTTTACACTTGTGAGCTGTGATGAATAGGAGGGGCTGCAGCAGCAGAGTATGTATGCATAGAGCAGCATTGTGAGAACAGGAAAAGACAGAAGCTCTCAAAGGAGGCAATGGCACAGGTACATATACATGTAGAAGCATGTGTAATGGAACAGATTTATTGAAAAATGGCCAACCCATTTAGGTCAATGTATGTTTAGGTTTATGTAACTTTTTTTTAGAATGGCAATAACTCCTATTTCCCACTATAGAAAATTAGGTTTTTTTAATGTTTTTTTTCCTCTTTTGCGCCTGTTGCACCTGAATTTATAGTGTCGGCGCCATAATATTGGTGTTTTCTGACACTCTTGACTTGTTCTATTTTTTGGCACAAAATGTGGGCGCTACTTGTGAATCCACCAGTTTTCTGGCACTTTTATTTGTCCGAAACAGGTTCAAAGCAGCCAAACGCATAGGAAGACGGTAAAAAATGGATGCGTTTAAAAAAAACATGTGTTTTTAAACGGACTGAAAACGCATGCTTTAAAATGGTCCAGAAATGGGATGTGTGGCTTCACCCTTAGGTTTTCTACAATTTTGTTGGTTCAGTCCAGCCAAATAACATCCAGTGGGCAGTAGTGGATTATAATATAGGAGGCTGGGGTGGTAGCCCGTGGCCCAAGCCTTGTAGGGGGCCCATGGCTCTCCCATCCACCAAATTTTATACTTAGAAGAACCATCACCCATGAAATCCTCATATTTTTGTTCATCCTCTAAATAAACAAGTACACAAGAGCAGTTTTGGGACCTTTTGGTCCTGAAACTGCAAATTGAAAGCAGACAGAAGGGACGCATCCTCCATTCCCCAAGAAGCTTGGTTCTAGTACCAAATGTAGGAAGTGATTTCCAGACTTGTAGGGGCTATAATATTCATACAGTCTTAATCGGTCCCTGCCAGTGGGCATTGTACAGTATGTCCTATAAGGACTGGATAATCCCACAGCACCAGAAGAAGTGAGTTGATGTGAGATTTACATACAAAACCATCTGAGTATTTATTGGACCCTCCCAAGATTACTCAATATGCTCCGTATAGGGCAGTGATGGCGAACCTTTTAGAAACCGAGTGCCAAAATTGCAACCAAGACCCACTTATGCCAACACAGAAATTCTAGCATTTAGCATAAATCTTCTTTTCTCATGCTATAGCACAGCTTTCAATGGTCCTGAGGACACCAATATCGTTTAATTGTCCCAATGACAATCCGGTCTACACCTTCTCTTCCTGCAGTCTCTGTTAGACCCAGATGCTTCACTTTAAAATAACGCTGAGTGTGTCTGCAGGAGGATCTGTTAAGTCCTGAGTGCCCACTGAGAGGGCTTAGAGTGCCACCTGTGGCACCCGTGCCATAGGTTTGGCACCTCTGGTATAGGGGATACATTTTTTAATATTTTTGTCCTTTGCTAGACACATGCACTTTCTAGACCTTGCAGAGGATCAGTTATATGTCTGATGTTGCATTGATAAAAACAGTACTAAGTGGGAAAACCCCTTTACCCATTGCAATCCATAGATAAAATGAATAAACATAGCGGAGCTACTGTATCTCATACACTTGCAAGTGACCTATTCATTCTGTATTCTTGCACAGATTACTGAAGACTATTACCAGCCTGCAATATCCATATTTTATACATTACAAAGGTCAAGGCTTTTCATCTGCTACACTCATCTAAAAGTTGACACATTATAGTAGTTACATTTTGGGAGGGGAGGTCTAACACCCACTAAAGCCACTTTCCATAATTCCATGTATTTAAATTAAGAGCAAATATGTGCAGCTTGTTTTATACTGGTGCCCACGTTTTAACCATTCATTTCTCATGTGAGATGTGAGTGATCCCAGATGCTGGACCTTTACAATCAGTATTTTAGTTTATGTCCTATATCAGTGGTGGCGAACCTATGGCACGCGTGCCAGACAGGGCACGCAGAGCCCTCTCTGCTGGCACGCATGCCATGGTCCTCCACTGTGTGTGCTTCATTAATCGAGCTCCGGCCACACCACAAGCTGCTGCTGCTGCGTGCCGGAGCTCCAGTGATTCTCTGTGCATCGGAGAGGCAGAGCAGAGTAACACACTCTCTGCTCTGCTACACACACCTCAGCTGACGGGCTGTAAGCTTCCCAGTGCAGGCTGCAGCTGACCTGTTCTGCCATCACTTGTGGAGCAGCAGCGGGTCACTGGCTCCCTCTTTGCTCCCTCCCCCTCCTCCTCCTCACTGAACCTGAGCCCGGGAAGACAGAAGCCGGCAGCCAGGAGTGCAGAGCAGTAACGAAGATAAGATAAGGAAGTCCCTCACTACAGGCAGGGGAAGCCAGGTACTCCATTGTCTGCTGTCTGTGTAAGCAGGCAGCAGCTTAAGTGTTAAATAATTGATTTCAGTGTTTTGTGCCCTCCACCCCACAACACCCACTTTGCCCCAGTGAGGAGATCTTGCTAAATAGGTTTCCCCATCCCCCTCAGTGCCTGCTAGTTTGTTTTTATTTAACCAGGTTGGATTTGGACCTCATTTAGTCACTTTTCCTGGCACATTCAGTCCCTGCCCCTGTTTCCCTCTCCCACAGTGCTGCTTTCACCTTCTAAATTTTGACAGATTAAGACCCCTTTCACACTTGCCAGTGTGATGCGCTGAATTTGCATGCGCTGGATTGCCCAGGCGGAATGCTGCATACCAGAGCTGCACTGACCTGCTGAATTCAGGTCCAGTTTGCAGCGTTCGGGCCGGGAGATCCAGGCAGCACATGCTGCGAGTTCAGCGCATCACACTCACAGGCGTGAAAGGGGCCTTAAACCTAAATTCTTGTGATTGAGATAGAGACACAGGGTGCTAGTTGACTATTTAATGCACTTGCATAGAAATGCATATCTACTGGTGTAGCAGTAGCATTGGTGTCCTTTTACATGATGCCATATCTTCACTGTATGGCGGGGATAATTATCACTATATGGTGCCAATGTTCATCACTTGCATTAAAAGCAATTACTGTATGACGGTAATATTAAGCATGATTCCATTTATGTTGTTGTAATAGTGATGCTCATCATGTGCCAGTATTATTTGGCATTTAAATAGTGTTATTGTGGGTATTATTGGTCTAAATTACCATGCTGGCACTTTGCGATAGATAAGTGGGTGTAGGCTTGCAATTTGGGCACTCGAGTTCTAAAAGGTTCGCCATCGCTGTCCTATATTATGATGCACTTGCCATTTAAACCAGTTTTATAGCATAATAAGAATTGTTTTTAATAAATGAGAGTTTATTGGAAAGAAGATGTAATGAAGTGAGTATAAAAGTGGCCACACCAGTGATTTCTGGCCCGAGCACAGGCCTCTTACTACATAATGTAAGTTTTTCCTAAAGCAGAAGCACAATGAATGCCTTGCCATTCCAAAATGACTTAATACTTATTCCACTGACAAAAATGCAGCACAGCAAAGTGTATGCACCAGACCCTGGATAAAACAATGAAGAATACAATGTGAGCAGGAGAAATATACATATGATGTACAAATTAAACTACCATTTATCAGTATTATAGAATTCTTAGGCTTTCTGTAAAAAATGGATGGCTGCCTGGAGTCAGTCTTAAAGGAAATTTACCACCAGGATCCTGTAATATTAACCAAAGACACCTACATGCTGCCGGAATCACAGAGAGGTAGGTGGCTGTGCCCTGCAGAGAGGACCTGGGATTTCCAAGAGCCGGGTGACGTCATCGGCTCTGTGGCTGAGGTGGAGGAGGGGGCAGTAAGCTCTCAAAAAGGGCATGCATAATTAAGAGACAATGGAGCCCGTTGGGGCTCTGGTGACACCCCCAAGAGCCCCTTAGACATATTAACAGTTTTTAAAGTAATGTTTTTTAGCAAAACACTCTGTTGTCCATGGGCTTTACTGGCCCAATCATAGAACTGCTGAACTGAACTTGACATGTCAGTTGAGGTACAGCAGTTCTATGTTTTCCAGACACATGTCAGCGAACCACCAGAAATTACAATTATTCTCCCCTTTCCACCACATCGTGAAGAGAAATGTGGCCAGCCACCAACCAGGCACATCATGAGGCGCCAGGCACAACCATCCAGTCTACACCTAGGAAATTGAGTGCAGATGGGATTAGCAGACTAGCAACTGAAAGGCAGTAGGGGGGTATGTGGCCATTTAGTATATAAAGGAATCATTCAGCATTTTTGACCATACAAAACTGCATTTAGTGTTAGGAACTAGTCCTGGAGATTTGTGTAACCATACCTTTGTGTATGGGGCTGCTCAGCAGTACAGCTACAATCTTGGAGTATAAATGCTTTTTCCACATTGCTTGCTGCAACACACACACAGCTACGGTTACACAGATCTCCAGGACCAATACCAAACACTGTCTGCATCTCTGTTTGGGCAAAAATTTCTGATTGCAATTTCTACAAATGGATTAAGCAGAAAATATGCAACTTTCTTGTCATTTATTTTTTTTGTTAAAAGTACAAGATAAAATCAACTACATTCCCCATTTAAAAAAAAGTTGGGTAATTACTTTCAGATTTGGTTAGATTTGGGAATCTAAATGGTTTTGTAGAGAAAAAAAAACAAGTATAATGCAACCTCAGCTGAATGGTTCTATTGTCCTGCTGCTTGTCAAGGACCAGTAATCAGGTTGTAATTATAACAGGGCATGAAATGGCTGTGAATAAACACACACAACATGTCAGGGGCGGCCTGCGGCTTACAGGACGTGCGGGCTCGTCCTCAGGGCAGCTCCATCATCTCACAGTCACCACAATGTGCAATGAGTATCATGTCAGGACATAGGATCTCCACAACTATTTCCGTCAAATGTAAAATGCCAGTTGCCGATATATGTAGCGTTATAGTAAATCTATGAGATTGATCACATTGGTTATACATTAAATTTTGGTACCACATATCATATTTATGAAGGGTATGTTCACAAGTGGCAGATTTTGTAGCATAGCGCTGCGGTACATGATGGCTCTACATAAATACAGATTTATTATTCATTTTTGTTGCGGAAAATCAGTTCCATTCTTTTTTTGCCCACAAACAGCAGACTGCCTGGTATCCATATATACACAAGAGATGGAAACCATAGATTCCCAAGTCAGGAGCCCCGCACCACTCCACTTTTAACCCGATATTATCATATTGGATGAGTCCTAGATTGTCATATTTCCTAATGAAATGCGAATTTAATGATACTTAATGATAATTTTGGCCCTGTTCACGTGCAGGTAGGCAAAGGCACTGCAAAACACAGCAAAAACACACATTGGGGCACATTTACTAAGGGTCCGTCGGACGCATTCCCATTGGGTTTCCCGAAATTTTTTGTTTTGCGCTGAATTGCCCTGGGTTTTTGGCGCATGCGATTGGATTGTGGCGCATCGGCACCGGCTTTCTTGCGACACAAATCAGGGGGCGTGGCTGTCAGACAACCCGACTAATTCGGACTAACTCGAAATGTAAAAATGAAATTGTGTCATTCAAATACACCGGGAAGAAGATGGTGAACTCCGGCGGACCTCAGCGGGGAAGGGACACATGCAGGAAATTGGACGCACGATCTTAGCGAATCGCGGCAGCTCCGAATCCTCGTCGGACATTCCGGATCGGCGGCATCAACGGGGCGGGTAAGTAAATGTGCCCCAGTGGGGTCTCAAGCGGTTGTGGCGCTCCAGTGAGCATCACTTCTGCTAATGGGCCTTTGCAGGTCAGTCCCACACAAGCTAAACTTTTGTATAATATATGGTGGTAGTCTGGGGCTCCCTGGATATAATTGTGTGAGGGTGCCCATGGTGTCACGGCCCCTTATTAATTCACTTAACGTTTCTTTTAATTTTACTTCAGGTTGAGGTATAAGGCCCCTTCCACACTAGCGAGTGTGATGCGATGAACTCGCATCACACTCGCAACGCAAGCTGCCGGGAACGCACGGCCCGAACGCTGCACCGCGGGAGTGAACTCGGCATGTCAGTTCACTCCCGCGGTGCAGGGTTCGGGCCGTGCGTTCCCGGCAGCTTGCGTTGCGAGTGTGATGCGAGTTCATCGCATCACACTCGCTAGTGTGGAAGGGGCCTAAGGGTGATGCCACACATGGTGTTTTTGGTCCGTTTTTAAGCATGCGTTTTCAGTCCTTTTTAAACGGACTGAAACGGACCAAAAACGCTGCATGTGGCATCAACCTAAACGGTAAACGTTTTGGCGTAAATGTGCTGGTTTTACAGCTTTTTTCTCTCTGTCGATCATTTTATTCATGCTGGTCCCGACCATTGAAATGAGAGTAATAATAATTCCTTTATTTATATAGCGCACACAGATTGCGCAGCACCGCACAGAGCTTGCCAAATCGGTAGCCTATGATTGGTTCATTAGTAGGTTGAATCAAAATACTGAGTAAAGATTTCCATGTTCATTTGATTAGTTTAAGTACATAAAAATAGTTGGAGCTGAGGTACGGGTCAGTCCTAAGGTAGCTGATCGATACACTGCCTATAAGGCGAGGTTGACACAATGGGGCTCATTTGCTAAGGGTCCGCACTATCGTCAGAATATCCGATGATTTCCGATTTGCGCCGCATTTAGAAGGGCTTTTTGTCACACGCGATCGGATTTTGGCACATTGGCGCCGGCTTTCATGCGACACAAATCGGGGGGTGGGCCGTTAGACAAACCAACGGATTCGGACAACGCGCAGGATTTTACATTCAAAATTGTGTCGCAAGACATGCACTTACATGAACCGGGAAGAAGAAGGTGAACTCAGGCGGACCTCAGCGGGGAAGCGACACATGCAGTAAATTGGACGCACGATCTTAGTGAATCGCGGCAGCTCCGAATCCTCGTCGGACAACGCACCTTGGGGATTGCAACGGGTTGGGTAAGTAAATGTGCCCCAATGCGTTTTGAGACACAATCCAAGGGCATTCCCAGTGATCACATGTCAAGGTAACATTGCATTTACAAATGTGATGGAAAAGTAATGATATCTCGACATTTAATCACAGGGAAAGCCTTTGGATTGTGTCTCTAAACGCAATCAAAATGCAAAGTGTGAATGCAGCCAAACACGTTCTAAAAACTTGTCACAGTAATAAAGTATAGCGGATGTATTTTATCACGGTTCTAAAATTGTATTCAATGGGGCCTGTGACTCCATTCTGTCTTATGAGAAGATCCTGGAATACTATTTTAAATGGGAAAAATCTTTATAGAAAAACATCATCATGGGAAACCCAACTGCGTTTCGGCCAAACCTCCTCCTACTTGTGTTTTGGAAGCGACAAAAAACGCCAAATGGGAATCCGCCCTTGGATGTTTACAGATCAATAAGACATTACAGAGCAAAACATGGTCAGATGGCAGGATCGGAGCTTACAAAAAATTTAGGTAATGAGGAAATGTATAAAAACCATCATTCTTCAGTGTGTTGTGTACATGTGGTAGCTTCACACTAGATGCAGTGTCTGAAGAAGTGATGCAGCAGCTGAGATTGTAAACTTGTCACTGCAGCAGTCCGGGGATGGATGTGGCGCGATGCTCTGCAGCGCAGTGTCCTGGCAGTGAGGGGGATGGGTGGAGCACTGCCGCTGCTGCTGCTGCTGATGGTGATGATGATGGAGCGGGGGCGGGGCAGGGCAGGGTGGCTGCTGTGCCTCTCAGTCTCCTGCTGGGGTCGCTGTGGCGCCGGCTCTCCCCGCCCCTCTCCGGGAAGAAGAATCAGTGCAGCTGTTGCTGTGTGTGAGGCTGCGGCGGATTCCTCCAGTCCACTCCCTTCATTTCATCCGTGCTCCGTGCTCCGGCGGCTGCCACCCTGCAGGCTCCACACTCCAGTGCATTCCAGGTAATGGCTGCCGCATCGCTAGGTGCCGGGGTGATGGGGGCTGCACGCTGTAGCCATCCGTATACTGGATGTGAGGAGGAGGAGGAGGGGGGCTGCAGTCTGCATCATTACATTACATTGCAGTCTCTATTCTCCTTCTACTGGGGAAGAAGATGTCAAGGAGGGGCTTGGTCCCTGCTGGGTGCCCCCTGGGTGCTGGGTGCAGGGATAACGGTACAGGCGTGGTCCTCCACATTATAATATGTATCTTCTATATTGCCCCTGATTATACCCCGCTGCCCCTCCTTCAACAAGTCTTACATCTTATTTGTCATCAGTAATGTTGTTGTACAGGTGGATGATGGTGTCATTTAGAGGTCCAAACCATCGCCCCTTCAGGTTATGACTCTACAAGGTGCCCCCTCCTATGCCCATTGTAGCACATTTGGGATACACCAATCCTCCAAAGTATTGGTCTGGAAGGGATCCCACCTGGGTGTCTGAAATGCGATGCAGTGTATGCGTTTACATGCGCGGGGATGATGCAGCACTATGCAGCAAAACTGACAATCCCAGTGTGTAGCCTGCAGCTTCCCTGGGCATAGGCTGCTGTGCCCAGTACAACCCCACCCAAGGATTGGGAGGATGTTTGTAGCCATATCATCCCTCCGCCACCCTTCCTTTTGGTCAAGCTGTGAACATCCACTTGATTTACTGCTGTAATATTGGGAGCTCGGTGCACTTGTGTGTAGCTCATGGCTTGTCGTGGTGCCCTGTTATAAAGGAGGAGGGGTTGGTTAATTACAGTTCTGCAGATTTAATGCGGTCAGATGGAGATGCATTCAGACCCAAGGTCTGGGACATTAACCGTTTTACTTCTGGAAGAGTTTATAGGGGGCGATTCGTAAATTCGGATGAGTTTACGCAAGTTAGCTGCATCTACTTCGACTTATTTCATACAGTGTTTTTTTTTTTTTTTAATATTGGGTCTGTGTTTAAGATCCATGATGAGCGGGCATAAGTTCCATCATACGTCTTTATGTCAGGAATAATTACACGACAAGTTATTGTTGACAAGGTGCCAAGTGAGAGCTAATATCATCAAGTTCTCTGCTCCAGGCTCTGGAGAACTCCTCAATGTCACCAACTTGGAAACTTGGGAATTCTGCACCTGTTTAACTGTATTTGTAAGGAATGTCAGGGAAATCCATGTGTTGAGGTAGTGGATGCACGGAATAGTTCCCAGGCGTGGCAGGATGTATGGAATTCCTGGCACAACTACCAGGGCAAGGATAACTATTGGCGGAGACTACTAGTGTATGGTGTTTACTACTATAGTATGTATCATTGTATTGCATTTATGTTGAGTATAATTATAATCTATATTTTGATTTTATTTGTATCCGTTCTGATGTTATTATGATTTATGATGTCTCCACACAATGTTATCAGACTTGCTCTCTGTGGCGGACTGTATCGATGTGAATATATACGTTTTTTGGGGAATTGCTATATTAACATTTATTTTAATGGTGGTCCGATGTAAGGGTCATAGTGGAAATTTACTACCACCGTACAGGTATGCATGCAGCACTCCTGTTAGGTGAGCACCTGAATAATTCCAGGCCGTTCCTAGTGGCTCTGTTACTCATTACTAGATTATACCTGGATGGTCATTCCTTCCCATCCTTAAAGGCGTTGTCCAGGGCTTAAAAAAAATCTCTTCCTTCTTCCAAAAATGACTCCACACCAAATATTGGTATTGCAATTAAGCTCCATTTTACCATACAGGTGATTTGCAATACTGGCACTAACCATGGTCTGGCGTGGCACTGTTTTTGGAAGAAAGCAGCCCTTTAATAATGCTATAGAAATGCGTCTTTTTGGTGGCAGTTTTTTATTACATTTATTTACATTTTAACTGTAGCCAAGAATGGATCAAAAAAGAAGGAAGAGTATAAGGGTGCATTTGGATGCGATGGTTCAAAACTACACTCAAAACCACACAGGAAGCAAACAAACTTTTGATGCAGTTGAGCATTTAAAGGGCTTTTCCAGAGTAGGCATATCAAGCTTTTATTCATAGAAGTAAACAATATTACATCGGTAGGGGGCAATCGGATTATTCTGGATGGTATAATAACAGAGCAGTGAGAGACAGAAGTTTTCAAATGGACATAACTTTAGCTGCAGTTCCCAACATTGGCCACTACTTAAAGGATGAAGCTTGATTTCTAGCTCTGTTTTCTCTGTGTTGTGAAAACTGGGGGTCCAAGTGTTAGATTCTGAACAATCTGAATTTGACCTCCTGTTCTATAAAACTTCATCTGTGTCCATCCTGTTTTGCCAAGGGTGATGTCACACGTGGCGTTTTGAACGCGTTTTACACCTGTTTTTAAGCAGTCCGTCAAAAACGCATCCATTTTTGACAGGTTTGACCAATTATCTAAATTCAAACTGGTCAAAAATGGATGCGTTTTCAAAACTTCCACCAAAAGACAGCAGCAATATAGATGTGAACCTATCTTATATTCACGGACATCATATGTTGCTATATAATTTAAAGTATGTGTCGCATTTGCTTGTACATGTGTGTATAGACACTGCGCACCGGATAACCCGCTCACGGGGTTTGCCCTTCCAAAAAGGTTCACGTATTGTGTGTTTCTTGCTTAGACATGGATTTTCTGCACAGGATATTGGAATCCGCATTTGCTTTGGAAATGACGTTACTGCGATATATTATTCATGAGCTGTCTGACATGTATAAGTGATTTTATTTTATGACACTGTTTAAGAGGGTTCAAAAGTGACTCAGAGAAGATGGAGCCTTGTTGCCTATAGAAACCATCCAAGGAATGGTTTTTGTCCTGTCCTTGGTACTATTGACTGCAAAGGGCTCATGCACAGAAACGCAAATGTGATCCGGCCGAGAGAATATTATGACCACACAAAAAAGTAACAAGAAGTTCTATTGTGGTGTCATAATATTCTCTCGGCCTCAACCCGTTTGCGTATGTGTTTCGATGGAAACGCAAGAAATCGGCAAGTAGCACCCAGTGTCTTGCATTGTTTTCATACATGACACCTGGTTTTGGTTACCGATCACATGCATTTCCATAGAAATGCATATGCGATCGGGCCGAGAGAATATTATGACACCACAGTAGAACTTCTTGTTACTTTTGTGTTGCTTTTTTTTTCTTAGATATACGGTATATGTCTGTCCATTTATAGAACAGCCATTATTGTGTAACAATATATATATAATGCTTGGTCAGATTGGAATGACATATAGGGCAGGACATCTGCGCTAAATGCTTGGCATAGCATACCCTGGCTGAGGAATGCCCCCTGCATTACGTTCGAGTGGCAGCTGTCAGCACTGGTGGCTCTGACATTGATGGAATTGGCAAATTAAAGACTTTAAATATTTACAAAGGGCGGATAATAATGCTTATCACATTGATATAATATATGCTTTGACTTCAGAGCTCTGCACTTTATTTCTGCATGAATATTGCGATTTTTTTTTTTTTTTTTTTTTTTTTTTTTTTTTTTTAAAGGAAATCTACCATCAAATGTAAGCATGTTAAACCAGGGACACTTACTTATAGATCCAGGCACTGTGATCATCTTATATTTGTTATCATTGGCCTCCTTCCTTCTAAAATCATCTTTTAAAATGTATTCTAATGAGACTGAAGGGTTCTGGGGAGTGTTACCAGAACTCCGGGGTGCTGTGTGTCTTCACAGGCTGTTACACTGGTAGATCCAGAACTCCGCCAAAATAGTAGTTTTTATTGCCACCACTCTGGATTGCGACATTCTGGATCTTTTCATTGTGGCGGATCTCGGGACAGATACCTACCTGTTGCTGGTACAAATGGATTAGTCAGGCTGATCTTGGGTCGGGGCGAGGTACAAGCCATAGTCTTTCTGTGAGATTGCATTTCTATTGTGCTGTACAATGCAATTCAAACACAACAAACGGAGGGGCTCAAAATCTAATTGAAAAGCAACATGTGAACACAGACTCGATGGAACAAATTGCTTCGTCTTTTAGCTGGTTTCTTTCAGTGGTTATTGTGGGTCCCAAACTACCATTACAGGCGGTCCCCTACTTAAGGACACTCAACTTACAGATGACCCCTAGTTAAAGACGGACCTCTCTTTCCACTGTGACCTCTGATGAAGCTCTCTGAATGATCAGACTGCAATGATCAGCTGTATAGTGTCTGTAATGAAGCCTTATTGATAATCCTTGGTCCCATTACAGCAAAAACTTTGAAACGCCAATTGTCACTGGGGTAAAAAAAAAATTTTTTTTGTCTGGATCTACAATGATAAAATATACAGTTTCGACTGCCTGTAATCTAAATTGGAAACCATTGCAAGTGTTTATTCACACCATATTCTTACCTGTACTAGTTATGGGTCCCCTATCTGTAACAATGATCACATGGCAGGGTGTTTTTTTTTTTTATAGCTGAGGATAAGAATGGCAAAAATATCCTTTTTATAGGATATCATCTTGTCTAGTTTGCAGTTAAAATTGTACATTTAGTCCTAGGAGCAACAGAAGCAGCAGGAAAAAAGAAAAAATGTTATTTGCGCGTGATGCTTATACCATAACCATCGGTATACATCCTATGAGATATATAGCATGTAAACAAATGAATATTAAAATGATTTTTATCCAAATGTTTATGAGACATCAAATGTTCCAAAATAGACCCATGATGTTCTTCATTGTGCCATTACGAAGTTGTATTTCTGAAGAAGACTATGGGGCCTTGTGGAGTCAACATAGGATGATATGAGGAATCTTGTAACTACACACTGTTAGAGAGACTACACCTAAATGCTCATAGAAATCTACAGTGAATTCCCTCAGAATCTCGTATTGAGAGGAACCCACAACCTTTTTAGGTCGATATCTACGTTGAAACGCTTTTTTTTTTTTTTTTAACGCATTTGGGTGTCATTTGCAGTGGATTTTCTGCAGAAAATTCTAAAGAATTTTTTTTTTTTTATTATTTTTTTTTTTTATGGTGAATCTGCTGTTTCTATCGGACCTTAGAGATTCCCTTTTCACATATATATGTAGAGGCTGTAGAAAATTCCTATTCCTGCCTGTGTGTTTGTGGCTCTGGCCTTCCCACAGAAGTCTGTGGAAATGTGAAAACACAGATTTCATTTGTGTATCGTCCATGTTTGAGGAACAGTTAAGGAAATCAAGAGTTTGAGATAAGCCTGTTGTAAAATCGTATGAAGTAGAGATGACCCATGGACCATTTTATGGACATGTTGAGCAACAGATGACACATGGACTGCAAAAACGGATCACTGATCCGTTTGTGGCACAAGAACAGCACTTGGTTTGTGTGTATGGTCTTCTTGCTACCCATCAGATCTCTCGCCCACCCGGTTCCTGTGTCGCTTATGCTGCCGGCTGGGATGGAAAACCCGTCTAAATTGGAGCCAGTGTAATGATGGGCTGATATTTATAGGTTGTAAGCTCTCGGGAGCAGGACTCTCATTCCTGTTGGTTAATTTGACCAAGTTATCACTCTGTAATGTCTTATTTTGTTTGTATTGAATACATACCCCATGTTCTGTATGCAACTGGGGAATATGAAGGATCTATATAAAGATATATATTATTATGTGTACAGCTCACAAAATATAATCGATTTTGCTCTAGAAGGGGAGCTGAGAGGAGGACCCACAGGTTGTCTTAACAAGACCTCTTTTTAACAAATTGGGTGTGTCTTATTCATTATATACATACACGAGTGTATGTGTGTGTATAGCTGTCAGTGATGTGAAACAGACTAAGTGCTTAAGATTACGGAGAAGATCCATGCATCTCTGCTTCTTCTTCCCTTAATGCATTCCTTTCCCTGTGCCCACTCTCCCACCCACTCGTAGCGCTGTCTGGTTTATGTCAGCAGCCTGCATTTCCGCTCTGCACTCAATATGCAATTAGATACGACTCTTCCTCTGGTCCCAAGAACTGAGGTAATGGTGTCTGAGCCTTGAATATGTGTCATTTACCACTCGTCCTAGTATCTGCGTAATAGGTAACGTAGTAACTACATATCCTAGACCTGCTGTGCACCAAAATTCTTAATATATTTTTATTTCTATAAAAAATTTTTTTTAGGGTTCTGTGTTCATGCGCATGAAGTGGATTTTGTTGCATCAGCTGATAACGCATGGGTACATGTGTTTTTATGGGCTCATGCACACGACCTCAGAGCCGATCCTATTGCTTCCTATTTTTGAAGCTTGGAAAGTCTTTTCTGCTGTTATTGTTGTGTGAACGCACTATGAATGCTGATGACTCACGGGCCACAAACTGGACCATGGATCGATAGCTTTCGGCCTGTGAAAGTAATTAACCCCAAAAAAATTGTGCACAATTTTCACCATGTTGCAGATGGCACAGACTTGGGTCTCTCAGCCTCGTAGTTATCTTCCCTGTAGATACATGGACTATTGTGATGTTTACACAAAATATAAAGGTGCCAGCTAACCAAGATGGCACCTGGTGAGGGGATGAAGCCTGAGGCTTTAGGGTTTAATATACACTAGATAAAATCCATCCATTGTTATTTAAGACCAATTGGCGTGTTTCGGCATAATTGCCTTGATCTACAGTAGATTGGGATTAAGGTAATTTTTCTGAAATACAGAGTTCTTGAAAATACTTTGCTAAAGGTGGCCAAACGCACACATTAGCTCCATTGAAAGAGGACCTGCCTCATTGCAGCCTTGTAAACCATTTTTGTAACTGTATGCCCTTCAAGGAATTTTTGCATTGAGCTCCATGGTAAAAGCTTATTGTGAATTTGGCCAATATTTGTTAAATTGCATTTGTGTAGGGTGCCCTCTCCCGTAAAATGGATAAATGGGAATGTACATCTGCAATAACTCTTGAAGCAGTTGGGTTTGCGTGTAGTAGAGGAGGCCATTCCTGTTCGGGATCATGGCTGTGTAGTCCCTGGCTTATTGCTGTAAGGTGTGGCTCGGTCCCCTGAGACTTGGGCTGATCGGGCTGCAAAGGGCTGTACCAGAAAATATGACATAATAACAGTATGAGTAATTTCCTACAAATTCCTGCTCCGTGTTAATGTAAAAGACACATTGCCGCATTTATTTTACTACTAGTAGTCCTGTGACTAACATTGGGGGTCACTAAACGTATATCTCTATGAAATGGATCCTACCCTTGGGATCGGTTTCCTTTGTTTCTGTGATGGGATCTAGTTTTTGATGAGAAATTAACAGCTTTTACATAAACCATTTACAGATGTGTGTGTAACCTTATACCGACTGGCCTAGACGATGGCTTTTTAACATTGATCACATAAGGATTATTGTTCTCATTTCTTACCTTCCTAAATACAGATTTGCTGGGTTGTTCTACAGTACAAACCCCCACCCCCTAAAGAACATGGAGATTTCTGGGGTTTTACTGCTCAGACTGATCCTTGTGGGATCAGGTTTTTAGATGCGTCTGACTTATGGCTTCATTAACGAGTACAGGCGGTCCCCTACTTAAGGGCACACGACTTACAGACAACCCCTAGTTAAAGACGGACCCCCCTGCCCACTGTGACCTCTGGTGAAACTCTATGAATGTTCTTCTATAGCCCCAGACTGCAATGATCAGCTGTAAAGTGTCTGCAATGAAGCGTCATAGATAATCCTGATAATCAATGATAAAATATACAGTTTCGACTTGCATACAAATTCAACTTAAGAAGAAACCTATGGAACCTATCTTGTACGTAACCTGGGGACTGCCTGTATTGCCGTGTGGATACTTTGGCACAACTCGAGCTCCTATTGGGTTGGAATGGATCCAAAGCAGACAATTTGGCAAATTATTCTAAAAATCTTCCTTCCATATCTCCGTTGTGGCAGTATTTGGGTTATTTGCCTACATGTACTTGTCCATCTTCCTTCAGACTGACTGGGTGACCTCTAGCTAGCCATAGCCATGCATTTGCTGCTTTATCAAAAGGCAGCAAATGCATGTCTATGGCTAGCTAGAGGTCAGGTGAAATGATTGGAGAAAGGACCATGCCCGATAGAGCTTACAATCTTTGAGGATGAAGGAGTGACACAGAAGGTAAAGTTTTGTAGTTAGGCATTAGCCTGATAGTAGTGCATTCCAGAGAATAGGTGCAGCTTGGGAAAAGTCCTGGAGACTTGAGTGGGAGGTTCGATGTAAGGAAGAAAGTAATCTTAGATCACTGGAGGATCGAAGAGCATGTGTTGGGTGATATACTAAGAGAGGTAGGGAGCGTTAGCACAGTGCAGAGCTTTGCGGGTGAGGGTGATTAATTTGAATTGAATAAAGGAGATGGGCATCCAGTGAAGTGAGTGGCACAAAATAGAGGGATCCGTTGATAATGACTACATTGACCATCTCCATGTGGTTCTGCTAGGTGTGAATGTTTTCAATGGGCAGAAAGATCAGCGAGGGCTGCTCATCTGAGAAAAAACTAACCTAACACAACATGTACATGATCGTTTTCTGTTCTCGAGCCACAGGTCCCTTGTCTGTTTTAATGATCCATGCGTCATCAGTCTGCAATTTTTTTGCCCGAGACGTATATCCGCAAAAACTGAAGGCTGGCGAATGTCACAGCTTTGTGAGCAAATGTTCCCATAGACTTTTGTTGGAAGGCCCGTGCCGCCAAAATGGCCAGGAATGGAGCTTACTCTACGTTTTCTACAGCCTCAACACGGATCTATGAAAAACGCGTTCATGTGCTTGGGTCCATTAAAATGGGTGTGTTCCTGTGCCATCAGTAAAAAAAAAACTTCCTAGCATACATTCAAAACTTTCATAATCCTCTCAACTCTTTCATTTTATCCATAGAACCCCAAAATGTAAAAAAAATCCTTGATGTGGGAAATTTCGGTTTACGGCCTAGTGTTAAAACGTGCTCGTGTCTAGCCTTATAGATCGACAACTTCCCATAAAAGGGTTGCACTTTGCTAAGCATGACATGGTTCACTGATTTACTTCAGTGCCTGAATTACCAGGTGGAGGACATTCAGGGGTCAGGAACATAGTCAAGCAAATACCAAACTTTTCTTGGGCTGTTTCTTCAGCTGCTGCCGGTTTGCTGTAAATAAAGGCAGTCAGCAGGGCTTCTGGGGATGCAGCATCTCGGCTCTGGTGGATGGAGGCTGTTAACCTACAAGTGACCTTTTTAGGGCTGTTCTGCGGAGCAGTGTTCCCATGCCGGGCAGGAATGTCCTCCGCACTAGGTGACATATCACAGCTGTTAATTCTGGCATTTGAATTTTAATTAAAGTTTTAGTATTGCGGGTACGTTCACGTTCCAGGGTTACATCTTTTACATTTTTATTTGTAGATTTTGCTATTATATTTTGGCTAAAAAATAGAATGTAATATCTGCAGTGAATTATGGCACATATTTTGGCCTTTAAGGTCCCTGCCATGTGAAGGGTCTGCTTTAAGGTGTTCCTTATGCCCTTGAAAGCCACCATATGTTGTTTAAGCTGCCAGAAGCATATAAAACATTTGCCGTGAGCATAAGTGAGTAAAAACCTTTAAAGGGAGCCTGTCCCTAAACCAACTACAGGTCCTTAAGTAGCTGTGCTACAGTGTCTCGCATCATACTGTAACATCTTGGTTTGTGAGATTCAAAAGTTTAGAAATGAGTCCTGTAGGGTGCATTGGTCTCATATCTGGTGCTCCGTGTGTAGTATACCGTGGTGCAGGCACCTTACTATTACTAAATTGCCCTTTAAAGGGAACCTGCTAAAGAGGTTGTACTATGTAGCATAATCTACTAAAAGAGTTAGTGTCCTGGCCTGAATTGTACTACTACTACTATTACTACTAATCTTTATATATCACCATCATATACTGCAGTGTTTTACAGATCATTAGGTACATATGTAAATAAAACAGGGCGGCACGGTGGATGAGTGAGTAGCGCTTCTGCCTTGCAGCGCTGGAGTTCTGGGTCCGATTCCCACCCAGGTCAACATCTGCAAAGAGTTTGTATGTTCTCTCCGTGTTTGCGTGGGTTTTCTCCGGGTAGTCTGGTTTCCTCCCACACTCCAAAACATACTGGTAGGTTGATTAGATTGTGAGCCCCATGGGGACAGGGACTGATTTGATATGCTGTGTGTACTATATAAATAAAGAATTATTATCATTGTTATAATAAGACCTTACCGAGAAATAAAATCGCTCAGGTGAAATAGAAATGAGGGCCTTTCTCTCGGCACTACTTGCGCATGCTCATTATGCAGCACATAATACTACACTTGTGCAGAATAGCTGGTCCTTACTGCGGCTCTGTGAGAACCTGAAACAGCCGGCTGCACAAGTGTAGTATAATGCGCATGTGCAAGAAGTGGCGAGAGCTGGGTGACGTTACTGGCTCTCGAAGGCAGGGGGAGGAGGCCAGCGAAAGACGAGGAATACATAATTATAACCCGACGGAGTGCCGAATCTGCGCTATGACTTGGCAGGAGCACCTGAGCTTCATTTTCCAGAATCTGCAGCACTGAGCCCAGAAGAAAGTGCCTTTTGCTAAAAAAAAAAAAAAATCAAACTGGTGGTAGATTTCCTTTAAATATATTTTGTAGAACCGCAATGACTTTTTGTAAAACTTGTCATCATTTTGAGTGCTTCTATCATTCTGCAACCTCCAGTATTTATGTGGAAGGTACTTGCCTGCAAGGCACTGTGTACTGTCCTCAAAGCTGACTGTGTGACATTACAGGGTAATCAAATCGCTCAGATGATACAATGGAAAGGCGGGTCCTGTCCCTAGGAACTTGCGATCCATGAGAACAAGTAAGGCCATAAGGTAGATGACACAGAGGTTGAATTCCTTTGTCCCTTGCCAGGAAAATCCACCTAAATTCCATGTTACCCTGGATTAAATGAATTGTCATCAGATGAGATAAACTTGTCATTTACTTCCCTTTGACTGATAACCTGGCACCTAAAATTAGCTGGCATTTCGGAATTAAAGCCCATTTTTGGCAATGTCTCCAGCTACAAACACACATGCAAGTGCAAGTCCACTTGTCACTAGTCTTGCGCAGTGGAAGACAAAATTTACCAAGTTATTAAGGCACGGCTCAACTAACCTACGCTATACTGGTGGTTTTTTTTCCTAATACATTTTCTTTGCGTCTATTTGCTTTGTATTGACCTAAGGATATGTAAGTGCAATACCAAATGGTATATTGAGTACATTAAATGCAATGCCAAGAGCGTAGAACATGCAACTTACCAAGAGAGTAGAACATGCAACTTATCTTCTCCAAACATCCATGTAGCCATTTATGGTGGGAAGATCACCTTTCACTCCTAATATTAGGCGGAGAAGAATATATAAGTACAGTACTGAAGAAATTCAACATGGAGGGTCCACATTTTCCTAATCCCTGCAAAACGGAGTGCATTAGAATCCTAATGTTGTGAAAAAATATTTTAAAACCAAACCTCTAGTTATGTAGTTGTAAAAGCCAAGACCTGTGGTAGTTGTCTCAGGGCTGGACACAACGGGAAGGGTAGTGTTAATAACCAAAAATATAAATAGAGTTGTAAATGGGGTTAATACAATTTGGGCTCTAAATCAGGGTTATTACAGTTTGGGCTCTGAATCAGGTTACGGTAATACAGTTGGGGCTGTAAATTGGCGTAAACTCATTTGTAACCAAATATCTATTTTTTAAAACCAAACCTCTAGTTATGTAGTTGTAAAAGTCAAGACCTGTGGTAGTTGTCTCAGGGCTGGACACAACAGGAAGGGTAGTGTTAATAACCAAAAATATAAATAGAGTTGTAAATGGGGTTGATACAATTTGGGCTCTAAATGAGGTTACGATAATACAGTTTGGGCTCTAAATTGGCATAAATTCACTTGTAACCAAATATCTATTTTTAAATAGAATTTTTAAAACTTTTTTTTCATTAATTATAAATGTTATTATTGTATAAAGTTTTTTTTGGACTTTTTTTTTCTGTATTTTTAAATTATTATCTTGACATCTTTAATATTCAACCCCCTCCCCAAAAAAACCCACAAAAAAAACAACACACACATTACCTTGACAGAGTTCATAGTGGCGGAAGAATCCTGGGCCGGGTTCAGATTGGGGTCTGAATGTATATGCATTAGTGGAGGAGTAACTCCTGATGCGATTGAAGTGCATTGCGTGAATATGACTATAAAGCCATATAAAACCCCTGAGATATTATGTGCAAGATTTGAACAAATGCTGCTAGTGTCAGTGTAGGACACACCATAAAGAAAGATTTCTATTTGAAGGGTATTACAGACCACCACCTATGCATGACATTGTACTCCAAAATAATGGATTTTATTTTTTTCTTCATCTGTTTAATAAGGAACTGGAACGTCTGTGTCTCGGCTGTATGTCAGCTGAATGTTGTCATCGATGAAGAGGCTACGTGGTGACACATGAGTAACATAAAGCTCGGGAGCAGGTTTCTGAACAAAGGTTCCAGTGTCTGGGGAAATGATCCTTAATAGGCCTCCATGTTTTTTCAGCTGCCCTGTCACACACAACCCCTAATTGCCTTGATTAGTCTTTAGCACCTCCTTAACATTGAGATGTGTCTGAGAGAGGGGACCATTTTGAGAACACAAAACTCAAAATTTTGGCAGCACTTATGGCACTGATGAGAATCCCAAAACACATAGTGTGTCAAGTGGAGCACCATCCATAGTCTTCATTCATACAGTTTTCTTGCGTTCTAGGTATAACTTCTTCCGAATCCTGTTAAAAATATTGCTCTACCGTAGTTGTGAATATATGTCTTGCAATCAGCGGTGTTTCCCATAAAGCCAGCTTTTCATGACCGAAAGGACTATCTACCTAGTTTTATGTATGAATCGGAAGAAATATTAGATGCCATATTGCATAATGCAGTGTGATATGTGAACTTCTAATGGCTCTTTAGTATGGAACCACCAGGATGTGCTCCTCTGTTCCCTACACTTTGTACACAGGGCTGTCCGATTGCACCGTTACGTATTGCACCAATTCCTTCCATTGGCACTGGATATCTTGGTCTCTGTTAACGTAAATGCAATGTATGGACGTAGCATAATATAAATAAAGGGAAATATATTTAACTGGTCACCATCCATTAATGAATCTGTAAGCCCTGTGGATAAGGGGACATTGATCCACAGAGATCGGAAATGTGCCTATATACAGTGGGTTTCTTTTGGCCTCTCGATAAAGTGAACCTGGACTTAATGAAGTCCTAACTTACCCCATTCTTATCTCCTTTGGTTAAGAGTAAATAAGTTTTCACTTGCTTCCAATTTGGCCTTAATAAAGGGGTTGCCCAGGGAGTCAATAAGCCCCAAGGTCCTGACTCAACAATTTCCATAACTCCTTTTATACTTTCTGTATCAATTCCTCACTGTTTTTTTTTTTTTTTTTTTAGATCTCTGCTTGCTGTCATCCAACAGGAAGATTCATTGTTTACTTCCGGAGGATAAGACCCTTTCCTTGATCATGTGATGTTGCACGGCTCATTATAACATACAGCTCTGATTAGGCTTTGTGATATAAGAGCCGCGCACCAGTGTGACATCACATGACCAGGGACAGATTTCTATCCTCAAGAAGCAAACAATAAATCCCTGTTGAATGGCAGCAAGCAGAGATCTGGAAAGTATCAACTTTTCATTGCAGGAACAATATCCGTTAATTGCTGAAAGTGGAAAACCCCTTTTAATTTAGTAGTTGTCTAACTCGAAATTCCTATGGAGTAATATTGTGTAACATAACCATATGCAGTAATCTGCCACTCATTGAATCAAGAAATAAAAACTCTGCACATCCACAGACATGAAACCAGACATAGACGCATCTAAATGTTTTCAGATTTTGGTAATTTTGACGACGGACTCCAGTAATTTATTTTTTTTTTTTTCTTCTACCGTTAGTATTTTGTTTCAAACTCATCTTTCATCTTTCAAAAGTCCTTCACTGTCCCGTGATTTCCAGTAACACAAGATCAGTTTTTCCTAAACAGAAAATCAATAAGCGGTATTTTTCATACAAGCCGCTACACAAATGCGCTTTTTGCTGCAGTTGTTCCGCTTGCATCAATATTACTCAGAGATAATGATCCTTCTGCAGAGATGTAATTGTTAAATCCACTAATGCATCTGGACGTCTTATGCGCACGATATAAATAAACCCGTATAAACGCGGTTTCATTGTGCCACTTCCTAATGTCTCTGCAGCCTTTAATTTGTTTTTATCTCGACAATGACTCGCACATCCATATTTATTCCTTTACTGTGTTTGTGAGCAAAGCTGGCAGCCTGGGTAGTCTTCTGTAACGCTCCCGAGACCAGGCGCCACCAATGGGGTTTTTTTTCCAGATCATCTTTTCACTTGCCGGGAGCTTTACAGAGGCTGCAGGTCCTGGTAGTCATCCAAGCTGAAAGAGACACCATGGGACTATTTGGGGGGGGGGGATTGTTTGTGGGATTGTGGACCGTCTAGCAGGGTGCTGTCAGGGGAGGCTGCAGATGGGCAGGTGTGGGATGCGTAGGATTATCATCTGGCGTGAGAGTACCGAAATAAGTTGTACTAATTTTTCACATAAGGTTCATTAACCTTTAGGTTAAAAATAAGATGTTTTGTATAGTTCGATGTTCTTGTCCATCTATTTACTCAGACACGAGGGCGCTGCTGTTAAGCCTCATGCACACGTCCAGAAGTTTAGGGTCAGTGTTAGCCGCAAATACTGAAGCTGGAACATGGCCCATAGATTTAAATGTAAAATAGGGTTCTCTAAAATGAGTCCTGTATATATACCTCTGCACTATATGGTGTCTGTAAAATAGAAAACATGTCCATTTTCCAAAACCTGTTCAGCCCCAGTAGAAGTCTATGGAAATGTAAAAATATGGGTTGTCTATGGCGCACACAAGCTGTACGTGCCCTGTATTTGTGGATGGTTACCAGGGGGACCTTCAGGTGAGAGGGAATAGTCTGGAAGGTGTTTGCAATGCAGTATTGTGCAAGGAGCAGTGTGCCAACAAGTAATAATTTTAACCACTGCCAGAGCAGCAATGGAGTCTAACAAAGCTCTCAGTGCTACAAGAACACAAGAGAAAGTGGAGTGTGGCCAATCGGGTGACCAAGTTTGAGGTCGAGACGAATCACATACGATGGCATAACATCATCTTATGGTCCGTTAATACAGATCTTTGCATGAGGCCTAAAAGACAAGTCGTGATAACCGTTAACAGCGTTGACTGGAAGCATCTGTGATGGCAACTTTATTTTTTTAAAGAGTATAAAGGGAATCTACCATTACCAAAAAGTAAAAAAAAAACATGCAGATACTCACCCATCCTCCTCTTGAACCCGGCGCTTGTCTTCTCTTAGCGTGACACACCGGAATCGCCTCGAAAAGAAAAATTATAATTAGCAGGCCTGAGCACGGGGACGAGATGTCCGGCGTTTCGGGATGCTAATTATGCACGCCCCCTGCGTGATTTCACCTGCCTGGGAGAGGGAGGCATCTATCATACAAGAGCCGTGAATACACCTCCCTCTCCTAGCATAATAGCCAAGAGTGCCCGACATCTCGTCCCACCCGAGATGTCCTATTTTTTTTTTACCTGCCTGGCTCCAGTGACATTGCTGTGACAGTGTATGCTCCCCGCATAGTGATCGGGTGCCATAGACGTATATGGGGGCTGTGATGCAGCCGCTTATTGTGCGGCCTCATACATTCACCTGCATGGTTAATATCTCCGGTTTGGTTTCCTATTAAATGTAAAAGTTCATCTTGAATATCATTTATAGACAAAATAATCAATGTTAAAGATGTTCTCCTGTTTTAGCGAATATGTGTCGTTTCCCAGAATACTTTCTGAATAGTTTCCTATCAATTTACAAGATGTCCGCTTGCTGCTCTTTAATAGGAACACTTAAAGTTTTTTTTTTTTTCCTGTGGTTAAGACTTTGTTCTTGTCGTGTGATGGACTCGGAGAAAACACAGATTTGAGCTTAGCCTCAAGTGACCGTATTTAGCCTCACCGTGATTTCTGATCACGTGTCGGACACAAGTGAAATGTACATTGCAGCACAAATAAATCTTCAGCGTTGGGAAGGAGTGTTCTGTACTATAGAAATACGTGGAAAATTATTTTTCTTGTAAATGGGTCTAATCCGTATTGAGTTTATACAGTCCAGTGAATGGGATTAGAAATCTTCTACAAGGTGCAAAATGCAGTGTCTGGTAAACGGTCTTGTCAGAGGTCACGATACTTATAGACATCCCCTTTAACGTTTTGCTATAAATACAGATGATATAATTTAGGTTCTTGCTGGTTTTGCGCTTCTATCCTCCCAGTCTTTATTCTCTGTGAGAACGCTTGTAGGATTACAATAGAGTCCTGTGGGCATTGTGTATTGGGGCTATGAGGTCATTATTCTAATTGCCCTTGTATTAGTTGTCTTGTTAGAGCCTGTGTATTCTATTCTAGTAGAAGAAACCCACGGTTTAGTTTGTATGTGATCATTTCCCGCTAACTTTGATCTAATGTTCTTACATCATTACCTTGGTAACATGATCCCATAAAGGGCTTTCTTTATATTGAGTTCTCTGCTGCTCCGTCTACATGGATGCTATGTATTCTTATTACTTGGTTCTAAGTATGGAAAACTATGTGAATGTGGTACTCGTAGATCATTTAGTTTCCATTTTGGGTTAACTAAAAGTTTGGATTTTTGCAGCCGCTTATAGGGCATTGAAACTACTACTACCTAACTACTACTACTACTCAAAAAAAACAAACTAGTGTTACCTTTATGTCTTTACTGCACAAAACAATGTAGGTGTATTGTAAAAGTGCAAGACTTAAAGGGAACCTGTCACCACATTTTCACATATACAGTTAGTGACCGGTTCCTATAGAGCTCTAATGACTAACTGACCCCCTTCTTTTAGCTTCACATTGTTTCCCTTACATCCACATAAATCACCTTTTATCTTATATTCCCTGGCATCAGAGAAGGCTTGTCTTACTTGGCTGGCCTCTCCCATCTACACCTCCCCATGGCTCAGCATGCCATGTGACCATGATGACATTGTCACAGGTCTTTTAGCCTCTTAACAATAGCAGACTGTACCTGCACTGTACTGTATCTGACCACATGAAGTCACAGCTGCCTCCATGGACTTTTCTTCTTTTCCATCCTCCATGGAGGCTGCTGTCATTTCATGTAATCACATACATGGTGTACAGTTTGCTAATGTTAGAAGGCTGAGAGACCTGCGATGTTATCACTGGTCACATGACATGAATGTAAAAAAAGGCACCGTGTTAAAAATCAAATAAAAAATTGCCACAATATTTCGCATTAGTACATAAAGCTATATATATGTCTGTATTGGAATTTTAGCAGACTGTCCCTAAGTATAAAGGTGCATTTACACAACTGTCTGGGTGGGTGTATATGCGGCCCCATATACGTCCCCATAGACGGCAATCACTGCCCGGAGGCAGTACCTTGCCACACATGTTCTGTGCTGTACACGGGGAAAAGGTAGAGCATGCTCTATCTTTACCCAATTGTGCGGCCATGCGTCGCTGTTTCCTATGGAGGGGAGAGGGGTCACCTGCTCCTCCTCTCCAGTGTGAATATACCCTAAGGAGGCAGAGCAGTGATTTGAAGAGACACAAAGCTGTCAGTGACAACAATGGGGCGTGGTTCACTGCCAGCCTGAGAAAGAAGAGTCACAAACGCACAGCATGGGAGAGGCATTGGGGATAGCTACAGATTTTTAATGTTCACATTGATTACTTTCATATGTTTTTAAGTTTAACCCCTTTTAAGTCCTTGATCTCACCTATGTGCTGTAAAGTTTTCACATTAAACTTCCCAATACAGTATGCATAGAGCTCCCTCTAGTGGTGACTATGCAGGGGATTTGGAGCTCAGTTTTGAGCTATGACTACTAAATAATCTATATTTGGTAAGCAATCTGCACCATAGGTCTTAATAAAAAATGCTTTTTATTTTTATGTTCATTGTCATAATGTAGGCAGTTGTATTTTTAGGAGAAACCAAAACGATGAATATGACAATATGTAGAGAGGTGCAGTTTTGTACAAGGACCTTGAATTGGCAATGTTTTTTTTTTTTTTTAGAATTTTTAGTTTTGCTCTGAAATATTTATGTAAACTCTGAATGTAAAAACTTCTTTATATTAGTCAAATCCCTATTATAAGTTCTATTTGTGTGCTTCCATTTCTTTGTAGGCCTATATGGGGTGTTTGCCAGTAGGTGGCAGCAGATCTCTGTGCACTTGATAGGACTGTCTGCGGTTACTAGGAGTGTGCTATAGTAATCTTCAGCAGTAACTTTCTAGGGAAATAATTTTGTGGATAAAGAGAAATCTTTGGAGTTGTGGTTGCTCTGCTAATCTGTAGCCAAAAAAGGAACCAGTAAAAACACTTTTTTTCTGCTTGTGGTTTCCAGCAGTGGTGTTATGTTATCTTATAGGGTTTATGGTTTCATTTCTTTTAGTGGAAAAGTAGTGAAAGTTTTAGGTTGTTTTTGCAAATTATAAAGTTTTTTTTTTTTTTTTTAAAAGTACTGTTGTATTTTTTTTAATTCTATTTTTATACTTCTGTCATTTTGGTTACTTGACCTCAAATAATCTTTTAAAGTTTTTTTTTTTTTTTTCCTCTTGACTTGTCTCTATAAGTCGCCATTGGGGGGGCTTATCACATGTACAGTATATTTACAGCCCCCCTGCCTTATTAACCCTTTCCTTTATGATGTGGTAAGTCAATGGTAAGCAGTTTAGGACACTTTAGGTACTAACTATTATATGAAGGTAATTGTGTAGGCTGGATCTGGTTGGAGGGTCACTGTAACATATAGTTAATAAAAGACTAAAGATTTAATCTTGCCGGAATCTGAGAAAATGCTAATCTTAATTACAGGAACTTATTTGTAATTTGATTAAGATTTATTATTGTGCTGTAGATTAGGAGGAATCCCCTTTTATTGTCATCACAGACCATTATGATCGATGGGGGTTGTTGTTAATATAGGTGTTGTCTCTTTTTTTTCCTAGTACATGGTACCCACCTTAAAGGGAATCGGTCAGCAATTTTCATTGTGCAAAGCTGCAGACCGTGTTGGGTAACAGCTGTGTAACTAACTTTGTGTATGTTGTTAGTAGCTGCAGGGCTATTAAAAATGCATTTGTATTTCAAGATTGTAGCTGGACTCGGAGCACTCTGGTGCACTGAAATTTTTAAATGGGTTCTCCACTCAGAGCAAGTTAAAGCTTAACTTTCTATGACCGGAGAACCCCTTTAACTGCTTTATCGTCTGTAATGTGTTCTCACACACCAGTGATCCAGATACAAACCTGGATTATAATTTTGTATGTTACTAGTCACAGGCCTAAAAAGTCCCCATTGTTGTCTCTTGTAAGTTCCAACAAGGCCAAATAGTGTATTACAAGGCAATATACTGTATTATAATTGTATTACCTGGAAGGCTTCTCATGTAACAAGAATATAAGTTTTTTGTTACTATTTGTATTCTGTCTTTAGTGCATAATATCCATAAAACTCTTTAAAATGGTTCCTTTGTTCATAGATATTAGGACCTATTGATTTTAATGTGACCATGGCTGCAGTAGATTAGCTGATCTGTATTTCCTAGAAATTGATTATTTTTCCCTTTAGTGTCTTAGTGCATTATAGGATGTGGCTTATCATAGGGAATAAACATGTAATTAACATGATAGATGATGCCCATAATGTCAGGCATCATATTACATACAAATGCATTTATATTGACACTTTAATTCTACTCTTGAACCTAAATGTATTATATAGAAGCAATTAGGCTGATCTATATAGTGTAAGGTCAGTACTTGGAGTCAACTTTACAGGGCCCATATCCGTGGATGAATTTTAACATTCTGTTTTAGGATGTGCAAGGTGTTAGGGATTCAGTACAAGGCACACAGCTTGGAGGTTACAGATACAATTAGGTACAAGGCTTGCCAGTTACCACTTCTCTTTAGGACATGGTACTTGATGGTTACCAGAGGCAACTGAACATTCTGTTCCACTTTATGGAGGATGCATTTTTACTTAACCGCAACTGGAGGTCAAAGGTGAAATGTTTACAGTACAATGTACACTTCTTGTAATTGACATCATAGGTAGACCCCCAAGTATGAGAGACAAAATGAAGCTCATTTTGTCTGATTTTTAAAGAATTAATTAGCAAATTATGGTGGAAAATAAGTATTTGGTCAATAACAAAAGTTCATCTCGATACTTTTATATATCATTTGTTGGCAATGACAGAGGTCAAGCATTTTCTGTACATCTTCACAAGGTTGGCTCACACTGTTGCTGGTATTTTGGCCCATTGCTCCATGTAGATCTCCTCTAGAGCAGTTTTGGGGCTGTTGCTGGTGAACACAGACTTTCCACTCCCTCCAAAGGTTTTTGTATGAGGTTGAGATCTGCAGACTGGCCAGGCCACTCCAGGACTTTGAAATGCTTCTTCTGAAGCCAATCCTTAGTTGCCCTGGTGGTGTGTTTCATCTTCGTTGTGTCCTTTGCACTCAAAATCTCACAACACATAGCTGTATCCATTATTTTATGTACATGAATTAGTCGTCCTGGTCTTCTTGCAGAGAAACGGCCCCAAAGCATCATGCTGCCACCCCATCCTTCGCAGTAGGTATCGTGCTGTAAAAGGGATCTCCTCAGACTGAGATTGCCAACCAGTTAAAGGACATCTACCACCCGGATGAGACTGTATGCAAATGAGCCTGAGGGACTTCAGGCTCTATTAACACCCCTCAGGCTCATTTGTATACAGTCCTTCATCCTGGTGGTAGATTCAATTTAAAGGGGAGCACCACAGGACAGTAGGTTGGCCCTCCATTGAATCTTGGAAACAAAGTTCAAGCATAACAAACACAGGTGGCACATACATTAGATCATCTACTGTGTCACAACACAAGAAGTACACATCAGACACGATTTTGCTGGATGTAAAGCCTTTTTTTTTTTTTTTTTTTTATCCACCAATGTATAAATCAATTTCACAGTGAGCTCACGCCCTATTCTCATGGGTTTGGTCTCTTGTACTCATCTGTTCCTGTAGCAGGGATCAATAAGTACGTCTTTCATCCTGGGTGGAGCAGATGATAATGGATCCTGTCCAGCATTTTGAATGGTCTGCGGAAAACGACTTCACTGGAAATATAGCTGAAATATTAATTTTTTTTTCCGCCAAGCGTGTTTTTTATTGCTGCTTTTATCTAAAGCACAAAAACAGAAGTTCATTCTATTCACTATATTGATGTCTATGTAGTAAAATTCATTATGAAAATTGGAAGTCAGAAGGAAACCCTTTAAATTTAAGTAATGGACACTTTGTACAAAACAAAATTTTATACTACAGAGTATACCAGGCGTCGGTCTATAGTATACCAGGCGTCGGTTTATAGTATACCAGGCGTCGGTCTATAGCAGTGGTGGCGAACCTATGGCACTCGGAGACCTCTCTGTGGGCACACGGGTTGTCTCCTAGGCACAGAGTTTGCCTGACGTGGCACCTTCCTGCAGTCTCAGGCAGTCCTGCTATTTTAAAGTGACCCATCCTGTGCTGCATGGTCCTGTCCAAAGGGTAAGAAGGTGTGGACAGGGCGGAATTGGAGCTCAAACATTCTGGTAGCAATAAGTTTGTTACTGCCTAAATTGCCGTGTTGGCACTTTGGGAAAAGCTAGTGTGTCTTGGGTCTCATTTTGGGCACTCGATCTCTAAAAGGTTCTCCATCACTGGTCTATAGTAAAACAGGCGTCGGTCTATCACCTGTTACGTTTTTCTTGCTGTTTCTATCTCTCATATTGCATTCGGATGATTGTGTGATGACTCCTTTTTACTTGAGAGTATGGAGATTTATGTGTCGCCCATCACAGCCATTGTCTCTACCTTTTATTTTGAAAATTACATGGGCTGCAACATTCTGGGTTTCCATAGTAAAAGAGAGGGGCAGAAACCTCTATCACAGTTACTACTTATAATTAGACAGGCTCCTATTGCGCAGTTATTCAAAAGGAGCTAACACTCAGCCTCCCTGACTGCATACTTATCCTATGAAGATTACACAGTAGATGAAAAGGATAGTCTCAGTGCATTTAGATCTGGCAGAGATGTTTCATCATTGGCTAATAATGTGATGCTGTGCTGAGGCATCGTGGGATTGATGGCAAAGCAGCGAGGAAGAGAAATCTACGAACCCAAGATGAGAGTTGCTAAAGACTTTAAGGTTCTTGCCACCCACCGCCAAATGAATGTTGTGATCTTCAGCCCACACTTCATTTCTCTTCTATATGAATGCTGGAGGTAGCAGTAAATGAGTCGTGTAGGCAGCGGCTTTTCATGGATTTAGCTGCTTTGTTCTTTTTGGGGTACAAGCCACAAGATTTCCCAGCAGTTTAGAATTTGGTCCTCTATGTGATAACTTAATATATTCAGCATATCCCTTTAAATGACATGATGAGGAGCTTACCAGAAAAAAAAAACTTGCAAACCATTTTCCCTTTTAAAATAATTTTTATATTTTGGAAAAGTTGGGCTTACACATACAGTATAGAAAATATCTCATCAGCACAAAAGTAGCTGGTGTCAGCCATTATATTGTTTATTTTTCCAAATATTTGGAAAGCGCACATGAATCACTATGGCAGTAATCTAACAGGGAAGTCCTCTCTTAACATGGGAATAATGGGCATCCTGTGCACCGCATTGTCTCTGGCTACAATCATTGTATACATGGTGAAGCGGATTACTACACATAGAGCGGAGGTTGCTGACAAGTCACTACACTTGCACTTAACTTTCTGAAGATATTCTCAAGTTGCCTGACATTCATGAAAAGCCATTTCCTTTGACTCACAAAAAAGAGGTGACATTGTGTGAGTTGTAAATCTGTGATTCCTGAGGCTGTAAATAAAGGTTGTTACAATTGCTGCTTTTGTTTTAGGGGCTTGGCAGAGAGACTAATGTGTTTTTCCCAGAAGCCTTTAGGGTTGTGTTGGCATCGGCATAATAGGAGAGGTGTTTGCTATTTGCAAGAGTATACAAAAATGACCACACTGGTAGAAGGGTGCACACGGGGAGACGCAATGGCCAATGCACACGGGTGCACCTGAAGGGACACATTGGCTAGTGCACATATGCAAAATTGCTTGTCTTTATTCTTGTGCTCAGAAATTTAGGTAACGCAAACAAAAAACAACCCAACATTACTTTATTTTTGTACGTGGGGACCTTCCACAGCTCTGTGTTCTTTTGCATATAATAGTTTTAAAATCCATTCTTGATTCCCAAGGCTTAGTTCACACCTGTAATGGGGCTTCCTGTCATCAAGAACAGCCACTATAAACCTTAGGCCGATTTCACATGACCATATGGGGGATGTATGTACGGCCGCAAGATGGCAATGGCTGCACGGAGCGATGTGGAGTGTGCGGCACCGTACCACTACATACATGGTGAAAAAGATACGACATGTCCCATGTTTCCCCGTGTCACCCCTCCTCCTCTCCATTGCGTCGGATGTATGCCAGCATGGCTAAGGCCCAGCGAACATACATTTGTGGGAATCCTATCTTTAATTGTAAAAAAAAAAAATAAAAAAATAAAAAAAGTGCAGTACAGGTGTCCCAGCTTATATCTGGCCCCTCCCACCAGTAAAAGGAAGCTCCAAACTTTTTCTGCCTTTGTCTGTTGGCTCCGCCCACTGGTCCCTAAAGAGAGACTGTTCGGTCAACCAAAAGAAGGAGACTTAAGGGCATATTTACTAAGGGCCCGCGGACTGCATTTCCCAACTATTTCCGATTTGTGCCGCATTTAACTGGGGTTTTTCATGCGACACAAATCGGGGGGGCGTGGCCGTCGGACAACCCGACTGATTCAGACTAAACGCAGGATTTAAAATTCAAATTGTGTCGCAAGACTTGCACTTACATACACCGGGATAAAGAAGGTGAACTCCGACGGACCTCAGCGGGGAAGCGACACATGCAGGATATCGGATGCACGATCTTCGTGAATCGCGCCGGAATTTCATCCTCGTCGGACAACGCAACTCGGGGATCGTGACAGGACCGGGTAAGTAAATGTGCACCATAGTTCACTGGCAGCCTGGAGAAAATTTGACTCTTCTCTTGAGGCTGACTCAGCTTTAGTGGCAGATAATTTTAGTTGATGTGGGGAGGATGTGATGTACCCTTTACAAGAAGGTATTACTTCTGTGAGGGGTAAAATTCTGGTGACTGCATTTAACTGAAAATTTAAATGAAAGGCAAACAGGGTTTTTTTGTTCACATACCCAACATTCTCTTCCTAATTTATATACACATTTATTGGACCTTTCACTGGATCGGAATTTAATTTTTTGGGCCAAACTCTCTAGGGGCTGTTATGTGCAAACCATAGCATTGAGAAAAATGTACTGAAATTAAAATGCCTTTTATTGAATATAATTGGACACAACTTGTGGGTTAGAATTCAATAACTAGTAGAACAATTTTATTTTAGGGACTTTGAAGTTCTTGGGTGAACATAGATTGGGATTGTTCTTTCCTTCCCGGCAGGGCTGTGTGCCGCAGCATTGGAAGCACGCTTAGATAATTGGGTATTTTTCATCATTGTTGGGCGTCAGCTCTTCATTACATGTCCCGGTAGTGAAATGTTTCAGATGTCATGGATGATTCCCCAGTGTCCTGTCGCATAACTTTACGTCGCTTTCACTTGCCTTTCAGATCTGAGTGAGCTGTAGCTGATGATCGGTTAGGAAGATCCAGAATGACGGCTGTTGCGACAGACTATGACAACATTGAGATTACACAGCAGTACAGCGATGTCAACAATCGCTGGGACGACGAATGGGACAACGAGAACAGCTCTGCCAGGCTCTTCGAACGATCCCGCATCAAGGCATTAGCAGGTAGGTTCAGAATTGGACGAATTTTCACATGTACATGTACCTAGGGGAGATTTATTTATTTGAAGAAGACATTTCACATTCTTTAGCTATTCCACAATTGAATCCACTTTCCCACTGTTGAAATATTTAGTTCCTCCCCCATTCGAGAGCAATCCATGTGAATATTTTCATCTGTCTTCTGTCAAATGGGTGGATCCAGGCTGTCTGCTCTAGATTAGGACCTCCCATTTGACAATGGCCTAATTTTGCACCAATTCTGTACCAATATGCTTATTAGACTGTCATGTAGATGATCCTAAGCTGAAGTTACAGTATGGCTCCACCCATCTGACACTAGTGATTGGAAAATAATGATTGTTCGGAAACAGTGGGGGCTAGAGAGAAAATTCCAACAATGATGCAACACATGGAGGATCTGTTGAAATTTCATTGTCTTGGATCCATCTGTAATTGTCTGGCGTGTTCCTTGGAATCCATTGTATACAGTTTATCCTGTACAGGTTATAGACTCATTGGGGGAGATTTATCAGAAATGTTTGAGGTAAAACTGTTCTAGTTGTGGCAACCAATTAGAGCTCTGCTATAATTTTGTAAACGGCTGTGGGAAAATGAAAGCTGAGCTCTGTTTGGTTGCCATGAGCAACTACAACAGTTTTACCTAGTTTCTGATAAATCTCACCTCAGACCTACAGATTATAGACCTCAGATTTCTTATATTTAGTAGGGATAGAACTTTGCACATTATGAGCTGAAATAAGGCAAAATAATATGGAATCTTCACCTCTGTGCCTACAAATGTCATGTTCAAGTAAAAAATCTATATAACTGAGATGTAGTTGTTTTTCTCCTGTTCTAAAATGAGCAGGATTTACACTGGGTTTTTTTTTTCTTGTGGAAAAGCACAGCCAAATAGCTCTAACCACAAGTTCACATGATTGAAACCCATGTTACAAGTACAGTAGTTGTTTTTCAAGGTCAGGAGGGCCATCTTTAGTTAACCCTCTACACGCTTGTTGTAACTGGATGTGCTGTAAGTTTATAATACTTAAAGTCCAGGAGAACTGTGACATATTCTCCACCCTAGTAATGGGTCAGGCTTTAGAGCAGGGTTCCCCAAACTACGGCCCGCGGGCCACATGCGGCCCGCGGACCGTTTTGATCCGGCCCCCGACGCTTGCCGCGCCAAACCTGGGCCCCCACGGCGCTCCACAGTCGGGCAGGAGCCTCCGTCCGTCCGGACAGGAAGCTCCTGGCCGTCACTGTATAGTGCTCGGGCACTATAACTGGAGCGATGTGGCCGGAATACAACCCCGGCGCACATCGCTCCATGAACTAGGCTGCGCGGCCGCGCGATGACGTCATCACGCGGCCGCGCACCCCTTCCTGTCCGGACGCGGCAACAAGTTAGGTGAGTGCAGGGTTTTTTATTTTTATATCAAAAAGGGCAGTAAAAAGATTGTGGTGGCCGGTGCCAATAGTTAGTTATGAGGGGCAGCTTAGAAAATAATTAATTATGAGGGGTAGCTTAGGAAATAATTAATTATGAGGGGCAGCATAGGGATTAATTAATTATGAGGGGCAGCATAGGAAATAATTAATTATGAGGGGCAGAATAGGAAATAATTAATTATGAGGGGCAGCACAGGAAATAATTAATTATGAGGGGCAGTATAGGAAATAATTAATTATGAGGGGCAGCATAGGAAATAATTAATTATGAGGGGGAGTATAGGAAATAATTAATTATGAGGGGCAGCATAGGAAATAATTAATGGTGGGGGTATAGGAAATAATTAATTATGAGAGGCAGTCTAGTAATTAATGGGGGGGAGGCATATTCAATAATTAATGGAGAGGGATCTCAGTATATTTAATAATTAATTAGCCCAATTAATTAATTAATTGGGCCAATATATAAAATATTTAATATACTGCACCCCCTTGTGAACTAATTAATTGAGGGGGTACCAGTGTATTATGGATGCGGTCACATGTACCGCTATTTATTTTTAAACTTTAGTCCGGCCCTCCAACGGTCTGAGGGGGGAGTGAACGGCCCCCTATGTAAAAAGTTTGGGGACCCCTGCTTTAGAGGGTTTTGAAGTTGGAAAGGATTAGGGTGCTAAACTCTAGATATAGACATAGGAGTATGAACCAGTTCATTCTGCTTTAAAATTCTGTTGTTGACCGTGAAATGGAAATACCCTTAGGACATTTAAGTGGTTTGTTATAGGATATAAAGAATCATGGCTGCTTTTTCCCAGCAACAGTGCCATGTTTTTTCACAGGTTGGATGCTTTGTATCAGTTGAAGCTGTAATACTTGACACCAATCCATTGACGCGTGTGGCAACATTTTTTTTTGGAATACGGTAGACATGTTTGTTCCGATTTTATACAACCGTTTAAGGGGAACCTGTCAGTAGATTTGGAACCATTAAATCACAAGAATGTCTTCATGCAACTTGGGCTTTGTGCGCTCGTTGCCAGCTGGTCACATGTTTGTGTAAATGCAGCCTTAGGGACCCCAAACTTAGAGCTTCAATGGAGACTAAACTTAAAGGGGTTGTCCGAGTTTTGAAAAAAAAAAAATATATGTGGCCGGGAGCGCCCAAGAATATGGCCGCCGGAGAAGCGCTGCATTCAGCTTCCGGCCGGACCCGACAACCTTCCAGCCCCCATACACAATGCTGTGTATAGGGACGGATAGGCGTACCCGGCCACGGCCGGCTGGAAGCTGAATGCGGCCATGTTTGTTTACATTGCGCCCGGACCGGAGCGACAGCAGCGCTGGATACCGGAGGGCGCCGGAAGGTAAGTACAGCTTTATTGTTTTAGGCAGCCCGCTCCCGGCCACATATATATATATTTTTTTAAAACTCGGACAACCCCTTTAAAAATGAATAAACATGGAATATAGCTTCCATTGAACTATCTTTGTCTGTTTTCAAAGTCTGGTCAAAATGTTCTGTACAAAACACCAGAGTTAACCTAATGCTGATGAATTTTGGCTGATGGGATAAGGCTTAACAATCTTCTGTTGTGCATTAAAGGCACAGCAGGGAGGCTCCTGCTCCAGCCAACTGACTTTTATCACCTGTGACAGGACACGACAACCGTATTTGGGGGCTATAAGGTAGCCTGACCTCTCTCTCCCCATTGAGGCCTATTGCATGCGGTCATGGTCTATGCACCACATGTCACCGCTCTGTGAATTTACAGAGCAGCTGCAGCAAAAAAAATAGAGTAGTTCCTATATTTGCCCAGATTGGGTTGTGGCCACTCTCTTCCTTTGGACATGAGCCGAAACGGCCGCAAACGAGGCCTGTTTGCGGCACGTTATTCACACGTGTGTATGCAGCCTAAGGAGGAGAGGCTGAGGTGAATAGAAGAGCTCTTAGGACACACATTGGGTGGATAATAATGGTGTGTAAAATTATGCAGAGTCAAACAAGATCGAGTCTTAAATGTAACCGATTTATCACAGTTGATTAATTAAATTATCTTCTCTCACTTTAGGCAAAATAAATCTGGCTCGATGGAGTGTCCCTTTGTTGATTTAAGGGTTACATTGGGTCTGTTTAGGCCAGTTAATTGCAAAGGCGAACCACAAAGCTAAAGCTACAGCAGCAATAAGACAAAAGATGCAGAATGAGCTGTGGGTTAAATAGACAACTTACTGTCAAATTCAATATACCCTGATGCATTTTGGATAAGTTGGAATTTTCCACCCACCGTCCATCAGCAGAAGACATTCTAGAAATAATTGTGAGACAAGGTTATTATGAAGTAGACGTCTGATAAGATTGTAACAGGGAGGCTCAAGGCAAACAAGAGTCGTATGCTGTATATTATTCATATGTGAGGAAGTATGAGGTTATGTCATCCTCCGCCTCACGCCCTAATGGCACAATCTGTAAATGATTCTCCAGGTCCCATGCTTACTTGCTGTATTTCTGACCTTGAAGCAGAATGTCTCAGCGCTGTGGGACATATTGCACTTATGAGTATGGCACATACTTCCTTTAATTGTCCAGTGCACTTTGTGCTGTATAGATTTTTAGCTCCATGCACATTTTACTATTTTAGGACTGCTTCTTTGCTGACCTTTTATGCAATTTTCATAATGAAGACAAAATTCTCCGAATAGGTGACCAGAATGTGATAGGCCGGGGGTCCAACAACCGGACCCCACAACGATCAGCTTTTTCCAAACCAGTTCAGTGTATGGAACTGGAACTGATATCGGAGAACGTGCTTACTCTTGCTGTCATATGAGGGTGCTGATCTTATAGGATATGTGACTTGTCATTGGTCTGCATGTGACTCTGTTATGATGAAGATAAAGTTCATAGCACTAACTTGTCTGTTAGAAAGATCTATGTAACCCGGCATATCTAATAGAACTGCATGATCGTCTAGATTTGCCAATAAGCGTTTTGTTCAGAGTTTGTCATGCCCAAAACTAATTAATCTTTCACTATTCTCCACTAGAAATGGAGAAGGAATCAGGAAATCTACCAACAGGATCAATGATTGTAAACCTAGCACACTTGGTGTGTGTCCTCTCTGGCAGGATCTCCTCTAATTTTGGCTTCTAATGCCCTAATTTTTACCAAAAAATGGCTCTACAAGTTATGCAATTGAGGCTGTGGGGCTTTGGGCTCCATAGCTCTTAATTTATATTCAATATACGTTACTAAAAATAAAATGGCTTGCATACAACAGAAAGTACAAATCCAGATTACAAACAGAATACAGGGTACAAACCTTAAAGGGGTATTCTCGTCTGGGCATTCACATTCAGTTTGATAAATCTGCCATATATAAACATTTCTTCAATTAGATGTTATTAAACAAAAAAGGTTCCTGTGTGAAGATAATTTCTCATAAATGTAGTCATTTTGTCACTTGGAAACGATATAGCTTCCTCAGATACGGCCACCTCTGCCTGAGAGATTGCACAAATAAACAAAAAGGTTTTGTATATGAAGTGTCCGGGATTTACTACATGTCGCACAGCCGTCCTGTTGTAATGAACGCTGAATCCTGGTGGTCAGGCAGGACTCTATAGCACACGTCTGGCCACTGCTGCCAGAGTGTGACGTGGTCGTAACCGAGGAAGCTGATCTCGTTTCTAAGGGACAACATGGCTATGTTTATAGGAAATTATCTTCACACTGGAGCATTTTTTTTTTTAATAACATCCAATTGAAGAAATGTTTATAAATGGCAGATTAGTGAAACTGAATACCCCTTTAAGGATCTTGCAAGATCAGGTTATAAAGGTAGATGCATGACAGCTGTACCTAAATGCCTGGGATTGCCAATGGGCGTCATGGAAGGACATAATGGGGTTTAGGTATGATGACCTCAGAGGTCCTGGGCATAACTGGGACGGAGTGTCATGATGAACCAGAAATCTTGTGTGTTATGGTGGAGATGCCTGGCTGTTCTTGCTCAGGTGCCAGAGGTGTGCCTAATGGGGAAATGTTGGTCCAATGAGGAGAATTGGGGCAGAGTAGTGCTCTGCTCCCACGGCCACCATCTCAGACTTTCCACGTGGGCAGGCAGCACTGGCAACGCTCCACATGGTTCTGAAGGGAAAGTCCGGTAGGGGCTGACCTGCTCTTGGTGTGTGCATTCCAGGTGATCGGGATGAGTTGGTTGGTATCCTCTGGGTGAGATCGATGAGGTGCACTGCTTCCATTGTTGGAACGGGTGCGGGAGAGGTACGGCCAGAGAGGTGGAGAGGATTGGTTGCTGCTCCAGGACCCTTTCTGCTCCCTATATGGGTGCTAGAAGCAATTTTGGAGTCAGTGGGTGGTTATAATAGCCAGATTTCTCGGAATCAGCATGGGAGCTCACAAGCAGTGCTGCCTCACGCTTCCATGGCCAAACCACCACCGATCCATAGCTGTTAATTTAGCTCGAAAAAAACCCCCAAAAGGGCATAAGGGACTAAAAGGAGGAGACCTGGTATTACTTTATATTTAGGACTTTTATTAATACACAGAATGAAGGGATGAAGCTATGGTTTAGATCAGCGCTTAAGCATCCTGGACCCAGCATATAAGTGCTCTCAGCCATCCAAATTTTGGAAAACTTGGAAGGCTACACAACATTAGTTTAGTGCTGTGTCTTTCCTGGTTTTCGTCAAAACAATAGGGGTTCCAAAGATTGGAACCCAATGGACCACAGATCATTCACCCATGTCATATACTGGTTATATGTCTTCAGTTGTTGGCCAAAATTGTATTCAGCTGGAAGCTACTGTATCTCGTCCCCCTCTTATGTGCATGTGCAAAGCTTCAGCTGTGCAACCATGGCTTGTGGTGATAAATGGTGGCAGACGCAGCCTGGGATTGATCACTGGCCATGCTCAGTACTCCTCTACAAGTACTCCTCTACATGCTTCTGGCACAGTGTAAGCTGGTACGCCAGTCTAATATGTTGTCAGACATTCCTTTGCCCAATATGCGGCAGTATGGGAAGTTGTGTTATGGTTCTCATGTTCCGCCAGTTTATAAAGGCTCTAACTGCTTCAATTATATTTAATTGTGGGTGTGTGGGTGTATTTCTTTTCAGTCTGATCTCCATCATTATTGCCGTGTGATGTCATTCCCATTTCCTCTCCATTAGCAGCTGTCACTTGTGTGGATTGAGGCGTTGAATCACCTCTTCGCTGAGGAATTCTGCAGTTCCATGCGAGATTGTCCGTTGTTGAGATCTGGCATGTAGAATAATCTTGTACGACTTCTGGTTAGTCGTAATTTAGACCTTTGGCGTCTCATTAGAATTGTAATGTGTAATGCAATTATATGTGATCGGTGGGGATGACCGGGTGGTAAGTTTACTTTATGTTGGGTAAATCCCAGAAGTTGGTGAAAAGTTCTACTAGACGGTAAACTTGTTCATAAATTGTTTCGTAAGTATTTTGCTGCAGGCACCTCCAGCAATCATGTTATCTGTGGGGATGACCGGTCGGTAAGTTTACAGTTTCTCTGCAGCGTGTTAAAATAAATTGAGGTGTCTATGTACAGAAATGCAGGATGGAGTGGCCGTCTGTTTCCCAAGAGTTGAGGATCCTGTGCACAAATCCTGTGCAGAAAATCTAGAAAATTCATTTATGTGTGAGGGTATAAAGCTTGTAAAGCTTCTTTCCCGGGAAGGAGTTGGGCATCCGACGATCAAAAGCCTTGGATTACACAACAATAGGAATTTTGCAGTGAGACTTAAACGTGAAAATAAAATCTGAAATCAGATTAAAAATGCTGCTGCTTTCATGTACTTTTCAATGTGGCCACACCCTGTGTCGACGCTTAGAAGGAATTATTGAAATTACATGGAACAAGGCAATTATATTATTTTCTTATAATACTTGGCAGTAAAACAACCATAACTATAAAATGTATTTGAAGCCCATATGTTTTATGGATTATCAGTTGTCCCTGTGCACGTCCCTTCCAATATTTTTATCCACAGATTGCAGTTTAACAAAAGAGGGACAAATGTCTCCTTATCTCTGCGACTGAGCTCTCCGGGGCAGAATCCGGTATTTTTGTTGCATTCCCTTAGGTAGAGGAAATGTGAGTGGGTGGCTTCTGAAGTCTTGTTTCACATGTCCCCCTGTTCATGAGTTGGAGGGGCCAGTTTCCGCACTGTAGCCCATCTTATTATTGGAGTGTTTCCTTCAGTCGTCATTCCCATGGCTGTCAGAATCCTCCAGAGATAAACAGGATGTCTTCCCGACCTCACCCTCTACGTACTCCAAGCTGCTTAGTGGTCATTGTCTTCAGTGAAGACTCTGATGATATTTCAGGAGTGTGTGTCTGTTATGTAGATTTTCTCTATTTTTAGTTCCTTTTTTTTACGTTTCGGCCTTTGTTTTATTGGTTAGAAATTGCCCAAACTTAGTTTGAGCTATTTTTGAAAACTAACCTTAAAGTTAAGGATTTAATGCAACTTCAGTGCCAAATCCAATGACAATATACTCTATATTCAATTGATTAAAGGTTTGTCGCCCTAAGTAAAATTTGAGAATAATCTGTATTATTATTCAGCATTATTGGTCTTGCTAAAAAGTTTTAAGTTGCAAATCTCAGCAAAATTGTGCGCAACTAATCAAAAAAAAAAGTAAAAAAACCACAAATAGATGAATATCACAGGACTAGTCAGGGGAGTGGTCAGGTCCCCTTTAAATGCATTTTGACTAGCTCATGCTGATTAATGGTATTGTAGACACTGGTACATTGGAGCCTCGATTTGAGAGCAGAACGAAGAGGAAGCCATTAGTAAGGATCAATCTATAGTAAGGAAGTTCACGGTAATACATTATACAGATCTGTTATTGGATCATGGGGGCAGAACTTAGACACAATTCATTCCCATGTCTAATTGTAGAAACATTGATTGTAGAAACATTGATTTGGGGCCGAACTTTTGGTACTGATTAGTTTTGGGGGAAAAAAGGTCAATGCTACTTACACACAGTGTTAAATTGTCCAATTTTTGTATATGAAAATTGTCCTAGTTTGTCCGATTCCTGGTACATCAATTTTTTTAAAATAGTCTTAATGACACCCTAATTGTGTCAGCTTTTCAGACTTTGTATACAGCAATGAGCTACTTTCTTACAATACTTGCTTGTAAAACTGACTGCACTAGGATGGCACCCATTGACTTTAAAGGACATCCGTTTTGCAGATGGTAGTCGTGTCCTACTAAGAAGTTCCTGAGGAACAGCTCTCCTCAGGACTTCTTTTATTATAACTCTGTGATTGCGGCAATATAGAGTTATAAAAATTATGCTAATTAGTCCGGCCGCTCTGACTACTTCACCGGAACACATCAGAGCACCCTGTCTTTTTAATTTATTTAGTCCCCTCTTTCTGATACAAGTCAGGCCCAGTCTCACTAGCCCACAGTGTGAAGAGCAGGTGATGGGCGGACTAGTATTGGAACAGGGGTAGTGAGTAAATTAAAAGACAACACCCCCCCTCCCCCCCAAAGCTAATTAGGATAATTTTATATAATGCTATATTGACACAATCGCGGAATATAGAGTCATCATAAAAGAAGTCCTGAGGAGCATCATTCCTCAGGTCCTTCTTAGTAGGAATGATTGTAGATGTCCTTTGATCTGGAGTCGTGCATGAAACTCGACCATTAGAGTCGTGCATGCTGCGTTTTTTTTCCTGATCATGATCTGATCAACAGACTGTGAAAAGCATCTGTGAAAAGCATACATTACCAAATAAACTATGGATGAGAGACCTTAGAGACACTACCACACCTGACCAAAAGTCATTCTAGCTTTGCTCCGTTATTTTGATGTGTGTGCACCATATACATTTGGCTGCCTTTAACATATCACACATTTATATGAACTTGTGCTAGTCTTTGTCTTGTTGACTTTTTGCTATAAATCACTAGTAAATTGTATGGTGGCAGAGTTAAACTTTGACTGAAATTTTGTACAGCCAGTCAGAAACTCCGCCCAAAATATATGAAAACCCCAAATCTATGTCCGCAGGGTCTAGAGTATTTTATAGATAAATACTTGTAGCTGAGCTGGATTTAGGACTATATGAAAACACATTGATTGAAGAGAAAATCATCTTAGCTGGGGATACAAGGCCAGAGGGATGCTGCTGAATAATGAACGAGCGTGCCGCAGCGCTGAGTGCATCAGAGAACAAGGTCAGACGAGAAGGACATCTGAAGGATTCACTTGATACAGGAGAGGAACATTAAACCACAATAACCACATTAGCAGATGTCTGTCTCACTGTACATTTAATCAGTTTACCATCCTGGGGGCAATTGCTTCTGGAGCCTGAACATGGACTCTGAATTAGAAGTGCTGTTTGTAGGCCTCTAGTTCTCGCTTGTAGGATGTATTGACAGCCACTCCTAGCACCCCTGTTGTTTTCGGGTGCTTGTTCGTAGACTTGGAAAAAAAACCCTGGGATTCACATTGTTTTCTGGGATGCAACCCACTCATTTATATTTTATATCCATTTATTTTGTCCATAGTAAATAATGCCATCTGTAAAGACAGCTATTTTAGTTATATATAGTAGATGCTAACATTTTTGCCCTACATATTCAGTTTAGTTGGGTCCGTAAAAAAGTTGAGATGAGATATACTCGCATTTCGGTCGCCTGAGCTTTTCCTCAAAGGCCATTTCCTTGTTGACATAGAAGCGGGAAACAGATGAAAGGAAGTTCTTTGGTGGAGCAGCCAGTCAAAATATATTCCCCCTTACTATTGTAACCTAGGCTTTCATTGATATGTTGATAACGGATGACCTTTCAGTATATTTCACATACTCTCCATGGTCCACCCTTGTCTTTTGGGATGGTTTCCTTGTCAAATATTCATCTATATACAGGCAGTCCCTGGGTTACATACAAGATAGGGTCCGGAGGTTTGTTCTTAAGTTGAATTTGTATGTAAGTCGAAACTGTATATTTTATAATTGTCGAACAACAAAAAATTTGGCCCCAGTGACAATTGGAGGTTAAACATTTTTTGGTGTAATGGGACCAAGGATTATCAATAAAGCTTCATTACAGACACCTTACATCATTGCAGTCTGGGACTATAGTAACATCCAGAGAGGTCACCAGAGGTCAGAGTGGTCTGTCTGTAACTATGGGTTGTCTGTAAGCCGGGTGTTTTTAAATAGGGGACTGCCTGTAATGAGATATGACCAAAAATGTCTTGAAATATTACAGAAAGTTCTTTATAACGATGAAAGGTGTCAGACATGTTACATAAACATTGAACAAACCTGCAGAGTTGCAAAATATCCATGCAGTGTTCCAACTCTGATCTTTTAAAAGTGTTGAACAATTTACGTCATGTTTTTTGTAGTGTGTGTGTAAGTGTGGGGGGGCAGGAAATTGGGTAATTTGCCATTATACATCTAATAAAAGTTCTACACTGCTTTCTTGATATGTAAAGTGAAGCCTCCTGTCTTTTACCTCATCAGCCAGAGATTCCTGTCCATAAAATGGCTGCAGATGGGGGCGCGGGGGGGGGGAGGGAGGGGGGTCAGGTGATCTTTAACTGGCGATTGTTCATGGACATATAGAGCTCACATGATCCTCCATCTGCAGCCATGTTATAGACCGGAATTTCTGGCTGATGAGGTAAAAGACAGGAGGCTTCACTTTACATATCAAGGAAGCAGTGTAGAACTTTTATTAGATGTATACAGGCAGTCCCCGGGTTAAATACAAGATAGGGTCTGTAGGTTTGTTCTTAAGTTAAATTTGTATGTAAGTCGGAACTGTATATTTTATTATTGTAATCCCAGCCAGAACTTTTTTGGTCTCTGTGACAATTGGATTTTAAAAATGTTGGATTGTCATAAGAACCAGGATTACCAATAAAGCTTCATTACAGACGCCTGTGATAACTGTTACAGCTGATCATTGTAGCCTAGGACTAAAGTACAATAAATTACCAATATCCAGAGGTCCGTTTGTAACTAGGGGTCGTATGTAAGTCAAGTGTTCTTAAGTAGGGGACCGCCTGTATTGCTAATATTCTGCCAGTGGTCGGCTCCAGTTTTCAGTAGGCCCCAGGGCGACAGAGACTCAGTGGGGCCCTTCGCAGTAAAATCACATGTCAGCATTAAAAATTTTGAAAATAAAACCGTCTCCTGTTCCCTAAAATTTTCCCTAGTTTATCATCCCAAACAGCCCCATCTTGGTTATTGTATATAAAGCACACCTCAGCCCTATGGATTCCTTATTTACAGCCTTATTTAGGCACCCCCCAGCAGCGCTGCCCGGGTTTGCCCAGTGATGACGTCCCTGATCCTGCCCCCATACAAAAAATGTGAGTTAAAGTGGCCAACCCCGTTAAAAGATGTCCTTTTGTATATTCTTATAGTTATATGTTGCAGCTAGAGTTGTTTTGACAGTCACTTATTACCCAAATAAGTGGCTTAACAGAGCATTCATGTGTATGAAAAGTTGTGAGGAATAGCTGTTGTTGGAATAAAAGCTTTGCCTACAGATATATAAGGTGTATGGCCACCTTTTAGCTGTTGGATACTTATATATTTTTTGCCCTCACCTTAAGAATTTCATAAGCACATTAAAAATGTGTTGTGGGGTTAAAATCTTGAAGAAAGGATCTTGGTTCCTCAAAATAAAGAAGAGAAGCACTAAAAATACATCAAATCTATTCTGAAGATTACACACCTGAGCCCTGCGCAGACCATCTATTATGTTACCTTGCTGTGGAGATATATGTGCCCAAAGGTTGAAATGCTATACAGCGCTGCCAGGTGATATTACTCCCTGGTAACCCAATTCTTGTGTGTCTTGGAATGTAAGATGTGTTCACACCTTACACAAAATAAAGTGATAAAATGTACTGTATAGTATGTGTTGTCTGTTTAAAAATTAGAATAGGGAGTAGAGGACACATATCTTTTTAACAAAATTGCAATAATGAATAGTGCTATGATGATATATGTAATATGTATTATTAAGGCAATATGTTCCTTTACACTTCTTTTTCACTTTTCACTTCTTTTAAGCAGTTTGTACAATTCAGATATTTGTCCTGTATCCACTTACACCTGAGAGAGAAAGGAACCTGATAGTCTAATAACTCTTTAGGCCACGTTCAAATTCTGCATTTGAATTGTGTTTTGACACACAATTCAAAGACGACAGTCAGTGTCTTGTACTGAATGCGTTTGTATTAACAGCTAAGCACTTGCGATCAGGAATGGCCTTGGGCCGTTCCTAGATAGTCTTATCCCTTTACAAAGCAGAATCATCAAGGGAAAAGTATGGAAAGAATTAAGCTTTAGCCTTCTTTCCATATCCCTTTGCTGTGTACAGGACTTCAGATTCTCTGCTCACTACAGGAGAAAGAAGGAGCTGAAAATAAGTCACAGAGAAGCTGCTTTACTTAAAGGGGTTCTCCATTGACAACAAATTAGCCCTTATCCACAGGGGTTTAATCTACTGATCGGGGCGGGAGGGGGCTCAGTGATGGGACCCCCACGGATCACAGGAACGGTAGTCTGTTGCACTCCTGATTCACAAAGCTGCTAGTTGTGCATGTGCCGTCTGCAATATTCATCTCTATGGCGCTGATGGAGACAGCTCTGCCACAGAGGGGGTACAACTGAACTCTGTTCTTGTGATCCATGGGGGTCCCATCACGGAGACTCCAGCAAGTTGGCCTCTATCCTGTGCATAGGGGTTAACTTGTCACTGGAGAACCCCTTTAATGAAGTATATTACAAACCTTATCATGATCCCTTTCTATATATATTTCTGTGACCATTGTGGGCTTTTCTTTCATTAAACAAGGGGTACCAACAATTTTGTTCACATGTGTAGATATAGATATGTATATGTATAATTTATGTGAGTAAAAGAAAGTATGATAATGAGGTGGTTTTGCATTCCTTAGATCATCACTTTCAAATTAGCTGAGGCCGTAGCATTAAACAGACAACGTATTCACCAATTCAAGTACGTGAGAGAGAAATAGCTGTAGGGATGTGTTCACATGAAACCCTTGTGATTCCTAGGTTAAAAATAAGTGTACAGTGGAATGTTGACTATCACATAAAAATGAACCGTTTCCACCTGGTATGGAAGCTCGGAGGACCCATATGCTGGCACATACATTGCATTTTCATATTGGGGAAGATTCATAATTGGGCAGGGTGGACACAATCCATATTGTATTGCCTTTGGAATTGTAAAAAGTACATTTTGACACAAGTTTTGGTTCATTTCTTATGCGTCTCTTCTCTTTCTGACTGAATAGTCTGCCTTCTTTCTCTCCATCCAGAATATAATCTGGGTATGGGATCTGGTTTGGTATATTGAATATTATCATAAGGTCCTGGCAGGCAGATTGTTCATGGACAGATAGAGATCACATGACCCTCCATCTGCAGCCATTGTATGGAAAGGAATGTCTGGCAGATGAGGTAAAAGACAGGAGGCTTCACTTTATATATCAAGACAGCGGTTAAGAACCATTAATATTGGTCGAGCAGGATATTATGTTATTAACATCTAAGGGTGCCATCACACAATTGCGCTTAAAAACTATTTAAAAATGGAATAAAAGTGTATAGGGAAGTGCCACGGCCAATCGCATATTTGTTACTATGTGAATGCATGTTATCGGTAACCAGACCCTGGTTTCTTGCATTTAGACAGTGGGTGCTGGTTGCCAATTGCATACGTTCGCATAGCAACGCATATGCTATGGACCATGACCTGCCTCTGTCCGCTTTGATTCTGTTTTACAAAAAACAGTTCTCGCTGTCTAAAAATTTTTTATTTCCAGTGGCCGCTTGACGCTTGAGTTTTATGCGTTGAACTCCCATCAATCTCCTATTGTGTGCTTGCTGCAATGTCCGGCCCAGAAACCGGACCGGAACGCAACGTTACTGGAATGACCTGACTTGCTGAGTTCAGTTCTGGTTTCTGCACGTTCGGCCGGGTAAGAGGCTTCAGGCTACATGCACACTATGCTGTTTCATGAACGTGTCCCATCCTTATCTTAGACGACAGTCTCCCGTTTCAATGTTTAAAGTGGTCATTCACACTAATGGTGTTTTTTTTTTCTTTAAAGCAGGTCCTATTCTGTCTGTATTTGTGGCCTGTGCCCTCCTATAGTAGTTTATGGAGCTGTGAAAAATACTGTTGTTTCACAGGTGCCATCCATATGCTGTCTGTATATGTAGATCGGTTGCTAGGTAAGCCCCATGTACATGACCATATTTGTGGCTGTGATCTGGCCGCACCCTTGACTGGGCAGCCACACCACGAGGCACAAGACATGTCTTATGTTTTTCCGGATAGCTCAGGTGGAGGGTGAGAAGCGCTCCCTCCTTTCTACATGGTCGTGTGCTATGCATGGGATTCGGCCTGGGTGGGCATGTAGCCTAACGCAAAATGAAGAGACTGGAACAAGTCAATAACATAATTTGACAAATGTCTGTGTTTTAAATATGTTGATCATACGGGAGAGAAACTGAAGAAAAATGGATCAGTTGTTCTCAAGTCGTATAAAACTACGTCAGGTGCGCATGTAGCTTTATTGAAGGCAGTTTCATAATTAAAGGACATCTACCACCAGGATGCAGGATTATAAACCATATACACTTTGCCCCCCCCCCCCCTCTATACCCGGCAGGATCTGCTTTTTTTCAGCTTCTTATGCCCTTGGATTTGCATAATTTTAAAAGACTTTAAAAAACAAAAACAGGACATTATAAGATAAAACAGCAGATCCAGTGTGTCAGTATACTTGGTTTACAATCTTTCATCCTAGTGGTAATGTCCTTTAAGGCCCACGTCCTATATTTTGCCTGACTTTCAATGGCTTTCAATGGAGAGGGCAGGGTTGAGGAGCGCTCACTAAGCCTCACTTCTCTGCCCGCTGTGTGCTACACCCAGGATCCGGTTTTGGCGAGCACCTGGCCATGTCAATGAAGCCCAGGACATGTTTTTGGTTGCCGCCACTAGGGGGCATATTGTTGCAATCCACGTACAGAATACACAGATAAAATCAAAGACTGTCAGTCTACATAAGGATGTTAGAAAAGTTGTTGACATGATGGTCTTTAAATAAAAAAAAATGTTTGCTTTTTGTTAATAAATACTAGGATCGTAAAATAATTAATTATTGAACATGGAAATAGTCACAAGAAATTCTTGATAGGCTGGCCATGTTCAGCAACAACTATGAATTCTTGAACACCTCCTGAACACCTCCTGAAAATAAGACCCAGTGCGTTTTAGGAGCAAAAATGAGTATAAGACACGGTCTTATTTTCACGGAAACAGGGTATGTAGCAATTGCCCTCCCCCTCCCACATCAATATAATTTAGGTTACCATGTCCAGTCATGTCCACATCTTATATAAAGATTGTTAGATCAGATATGACCCTCATTTTTGTCTTGGCAGCAGGAAATGAATATCATCCGTGAAATAATCGCCTTCTCCTCGGAGATGACGGGCAGGGGGTTTCTGGATGTAGCACTGCTTAGCCTGGTCTCCTTGTAACTTGATTATTTCAGCATGTTTTGCTATGGCCTACTTTTCCTGACTCTTCACATGAGTCACTGACCAAAACACGAAGTGACATTTACCTTAATGAGACACAACAACATATTGGTGGACATGGCTCATGTACAGCGCCATTGTGGAGCATGCTCATAAAAACTGTGTTTTATCCAGTAGTGAACTTGCAAAAATTTCCTAGTGTGTTTTATAGGTTTGGAGACTAGATGGCCATAAAACTTACTGCCTGACTAGGGTTTAATAGGTAAAAAAAACCTTGTAAACTAATGGGCTTGTAGCAAGTCTGATTGTTATCAGGGGATAATATGATTGTGGGGGTGCGGTTGCTGGGTGCCGTGTGCATCGTTGCTTCCGTATTTCTGAAACTTTGTATGAGACTACTGGAGATGGCCCAGTGACCCTTGATGACTTCAATATCTGACCTTTGCATGCTATTTAAGGAATATAGGATAATGGTCATACTTGTACTGCCATATATTTACGACTCATTTCATAGATTTAGTTGGAAATGTACGAAATGGATTGGCCTTTAGTATTCTGTTGAACCATTCCGTAAAATCCTATATGTTGAGGTTTGGGTAACTTGTACATCTGTTCTTTCTCATGGGAAGCATTACATGTGCTACCTTATACATCAATAAGAACTTATCCCAGTGCACAAGCACCTTTGAAAAATTCTATTAATTTACTTAGAGGACCTTTCACTACCTCATTTATATGGAGATTATCATACCATGCTGCTACATAGATTCAGGGGCACTTAGAATTTTCCTTCTAGCCCCCGCGGTTGCAGAGATATAATTCCCAGTATCTGACCATTGTAATCTGTGTATGGTCACAGAGGAGATGCTGGGGCTGCATCTGGAGGCGTGTGTTATGCTAATCTTCTCTCATACTGTCCAATCAGGGGCAGGCAATGTCAGAGAAGCTGTTATGAATATTTAGCTGTGAGTTTTTTCTACGGGTAATGGCTGTGTTCACACACATTCTGCTAATATTCTGTTGACATTGTGTTTACATAATCGGCAGTTTTGCTTATGGTGGCACTCACGCAGTGTTTGTCACGTTTACGCTTACACTGCGTTTGCGGCACGTTTATGCGGCGTTTGTGTCACGCTTACGCAGAGTTTGCTTCACATTTTACCTTTACGAGGTGTTTGCGTCACATTTACGCTTACGCGGCGTTTGCGGCACGTTTACACTTCCGAGGCGCTTGCTTCACGTTTACAAAGCTTTAGCGTCACGTTTACGCTTACAAGGCTTTAGCGTCACGTTTACGCTTACAAGGCTTTTGCGGCACGTTTACGCTTACAAGGCTTTTGCGGCACGTTTACGCTTACAAGGCTTTTGCGTCACATTCTCGCTTACAAGGCTTTTGCGTCACGTTTACGCTTACAAGGCTTTTGCGTCACGTTCTCGCTTACAAGGCTTTTGCGTCACGTTTACGCTTACAAGGCTTTTGCGTCACGTTTACGCTTACAAGGCTTTTGCGTCACGTTTACGCTTACAAGGCTTTTGCGTCACGTTTACGCTTACAAGGCTTTTGCGTCACGTTTACGCTTACAAGGCTTTTGCGTCACGTTTACGCTTACAAGGCTTTTGCGTCACGTTTACGCTTACAAGGCTTTTGCGTCACGTTTACGCTTACAAGGCTTTTGCGTCACGTTTACGCTTACAAGGCTTTTGCGTCACGGCTATGCTTGCGCGCCATTTGAGTTCCATTAAACATGTGAGGTGGTGAAAGGTCCTCTTTAATTTGACTTCCGCTTTGCTTAACTTAAGAGTCTACCCACCTGACTCCTATGGAATTTAAACCTATATATTGCAAGTTGTAAACTTTCTGATAAACCTATATATCAGACTCCTCCGCTCTTCTTCATTGGGACAAATAATGGAAATGACATGGAGTGATGGGCAGAAGGTGCCAGTTACATTACACTTTTTTGTACTCTTTGGCACTCTCATTGTGTTTATTTTGGCCTTTTTAATTCCTTTAGCCACATAACATATATTTCCTTAATGCCAAACCCAAGGTTGCATTCAGTACAAAAAAATGTCTCCCTCTTGCTTTGTCTTCCTTATCTAGAGCCGCTCTAGGGTAGTGTGCCGCTGCTATAGAGAGGGCGCTGTTTGTAGAGGGCGCAGCTATACATTCGTGTAGGAGAACCAAACATCTCGGGCTACCTGTACTGTTTGCTTTAAGACGCAAAAAATGTAGGTATAATAGGTATGTAGGTATTCGGATGACCTTAGAAGAAACCACACACTGGCGCACCTAGCGCCATAGTATGAAAAATCACCGCTGTTGGGCCCTCACCAATCAGCATGTTGTGCCAAATACTCTGTTTAGGGGATAACTTGCAAATTTGGTGCAACCCCTTTAACCGATTGATAAATCTACCCCATCGATTTTATACATTTTGGTTAAGATCGTCTCAAATAATAACTAATCTTGCTAAATCTTGTCTCTGTCAATCTTCATGCATGTAGACATGGGTGATGTCTTTGGTGCCCAGACTTAGTTACTTTAATGGACACCTTGGTCCATGATAATGGGCCTGTATGTACGATCCAAAAAAAAAATTAGCCCACGTTTTTATTTTATTTTTTAAGATTACAAGCTGCACCTGTAATACGGCCGTGTGCATGTAACCTCTGTAGTAAATGGTGATCCGTTTACCGTATACAGTATCCCGCTCTGATTATTCTATTACATTTCTCCGTAGATACCTTTTCTACACGATTTCCTAGGCGCCCTGTCCGCTCAGCACTAATCTGAGAGAATCCCTGGACTACAATGGCCGCAGTCATGCTGTCCTCTAAGGCTTTTGTCCGACATTAATAAATTGCTCCACACAAATATGTGACAGCTATTGATTTGGAGTGAAGGGGGGGCAAGGAGAACAGCCGCACTCATTTCTATCCGATGGTAATCTGAGACTTTTCCGTTACATGAGGCTCTTAAACAAAAGGTTGTAATTCCAGCAGCTTTGTTCGGGAGCATACCATTGTCTCCCTCTTTGTGCAGCCACGCTAGACAAGGCGAGCGAGCCTCCTGGCTGCAGGCTGGGTGTGCAGGGAGTTCAGCATCTGATCCTCATTCCACAAATGTGTCCTCATGTTTGGCATTTTTGCATTTTGCTCCTGCGAGGGGCAGCCTCCTACCCTATCCTGAGCTAGTATTGGTACAGCCTCCGTTTCCTTTACAATGTCTTATGCTAATGTAGTGACATCACCACTAAATACACAGTGTGGCTACTGATTAAATTACACACCAAGCAAGGTTTTGGGAGGTGTGCTGCTATCCCCGCTCCCTGTGTGTGCCTATGAGGCTATCCAGCATGCTGGGGGATGCATTAGATCAGCACTGAAGCCCCCTATGGAGATGATCTCACGCAGGACCTGGCCGTTACATGACTACGTCTAGTGCACACAGTCTGACACTTACGTGGATTTTGTACTGTGCTTGTATTGACTCAGACTTGGCGCTCAGCACTTCAGGCTCTTGTGTCGAGCACGTTGGAGCTGTTGGGATCTATGGTGGGAGCACTCGGCGTATTATCTCCAGATGGAATTGCAAAGGACCTCTAGCTTATCCGGGCCATTGTCCCCGGGGTATACTGCGCAGGTACCCTACAATTACAACCAGCTAGAGGGGAGATTTAAGCAGCTACAAGGTAAGAATGGCTTCTTGTTAGTAGGGGTTGCTATGATATCTGAAGCCCGGGCTACAGTGTAAATAATGCAGGTGAGCTGTAATAGTATAATAGTAACCACCTAGTCTCACATGCCTTAGCGCTAGAAATTAGGGATTAGGGTTGCCAAACATTATATATAGATTGGGGTTTTGGTCATTCCGTGTGTATTTTCTGGAAAGCTGTCATTGACATGTTCACGCCCCATGTAGTGGAATGGACAGACATGGGGGAACAATGGTGGGGAAGGAGTGGTCTTTTGTGTGCAATTCAGCAAATTATGGTGGGCTTCACTGCACCTGGTTATTAAAATTTTGACAATTCCCACAAGCAGATTGCAGAAAATAAATGAATGATTTTAGACCATGGGTCAAGTTTAAGAACCCATGGCATATGGCGGCTGTAGACTTTTTGAACTTTCATTTTTTTTTTTTAGATATGAAAAATGAAATTTCATAAGCCCACCATTGCAGAGATCAATGCCAACCCACCAGCGCTGCCATCTGTCACCACAGTAAATGAACCCCACAGCCCTCGACCTCTATATAGGACACACCCAGTAGCGAGGAGTTCTGTTTAACCAACTTTGAGTATATATGTATAGTAAAGATGTCCTATTTACCCATGAGTAAGCAGCACGCCATTGTATAAGGGGTTTTTATGACGTCCACATTCCTTGCACATACTATACCTGCACCTGATAGGATAGTGAGAAAAGTTTGCTCGGTGACTTTTTTGATAACATTTTTGCACATAAAGATTCGAGAAGTGGGGACAAACAGGAATGTGAATTGTATGATGAAATTTTAGGATAGTAAATACTTACATTTTGTTGCACCCTTTCAGTGACAGACCGAATATAGTCAACTTAGGTCCCATGTATTATCACCAGCTGAAGTCACTCTGCTCTTTGGTTGTCACCCAGCTTTCCCAGACTGGTTATGTGGTGGGAAGTGCACTACAAAATAACTATTGCTTCCTAAGATTTTAGTTGATACAATTTTAAGTAAAGTATCACATAAAATGTTAAGACATGTTGATTGTGTGTTATAGAGTGCCAGATTTTGTAAAGAATTCTGCACTAATAAAATGAGGGGCCATATACCCCCAAAAAATTGATGGACCCTATAATAGTCAATGGGGTCTGTTGAGCATCATTCACGTCTATTACATAATGAAATAATCTACATGGATGTGGCTGCACTCTTTATCCAGGAGATGTTTGGACTAGTATTGTGTGGTTTTAAGTTTTTGAGATATGAAAGTTTTTAAGTTGTTTCTTTTTGTACAAGTTAACTGATTTTGTGACTATACAAATCTTTAAGAGCTGCTGTCTCCTTATTATAGTATTGTCTCTGACAAAAAAAATAGCAAAATTCATCTTTCTCTAAACTATGTTGTGCTGTTCCTCTGTTATTCCTCCTAGAAACAAATACATAAGTTGTCAACTGTTAACCTTTGGGGGTGGCCCTGCTGTCTCACTCACTGTCACTGTCGTATTGTGCATGCACAGACTTAATTGTCAATAAATTTGTCATACATTTCCTGTATGAATAATAGAGGAATATCCAATCACAGTATTTATAAGTTAATAGAACAAAATTATTTTGGATCATACCTAAAAACAAACATTGATGAGAGCTTAAAAAAATAATTGGTAGTTGAGTATTTCTCCCTGTAATCAGCCACTTCCGACCGAAATCAATGATCGCACAGGGTTCTAGTTATCCAGAAGCTTTCCAACCATAACAGGCAGGCTTGATGTTTTATAGTCTGGTGTCCTGGTATTGGCATGCTCTGGTTGTGGTTACCCGGTTGCATAGCTGGAATGATTGCTCAGCATTGGGGTTTGTGGTGACAGGATTGTGCCTCTTCATTGTTTGGATCATGCTGTGGTGTGTGCCAGGGACTAGCAGGAAGTAGATTGGATTGGACTGAGCTGCTGATCGTGTTGTGCCCGCCTCACTGGGGATGGCTTTCTGGGCCGAGCAGGTTGTACAGGGCATGCAAGGCTATTGTCAGAATTTAGGGAAAAAAGAATCTGCTTACATTCTAAACATTTGATAACCGTTGTCTGATCAGCAAACCTTACAATGAAAATCATCTATAAGTCCTGCTCTAGTTCCAACAGAGGGAGGGGGGTGTGAGAGGTGTGGGTCTGCTTAACAAAAGACGGCTTATTCTCTGCACTCTGGTGGGAGGGGGGGGGTAGAGGAAAGACCGCCACTGATCTTGTCAAGGGTGGGGTCTACATGCAGGAAACACTTTAAATTACCCGAGCAAAGCCCAAGGCCTCATGTCTGACATCTGTATGAAGGATGGTCCGCTGCTCCAGTCATACACCTAGGGTGTAGTGGAATTCGGACCCGTCCTGGGAATACATTCCCTGCATATGGACAGCATCACATTTCCACTTGACAGTGCAGATGTTTTAGTCCTGCTAATGTTACTTGTCAGCCTTAACATAAGTCAGTTGTGACGCGGCTGCACCCAGCAATAGGGAACTCATCGCTAACCTCTGCGGTTGTTCCTCCATGAAGTTGTGTAATATTGTGTGTGTGGGGAGGGCAGATGGTTAAAGACATTGTGTTAGTCTTTGCTTGAGTATTCTTAGACTGAGTAAGAAGTTGGCGCGGCTTCTACCCATCCATCATTTACAATTGCATTCACATTTTTTTTTTTTTAGTTTTGTGCCTGGCAAACTCCGGTGGAAATGTCTGCTCACATCAATATTATACAGCTGGTCCGATGGTGACACAGAATTCTTACTATTATAATGCCAAAACCAGACTTGTGCTTAAAATGTATAGATAAAGTTGATTTTAATTTATTTTGTCTACACCACCCAGACAATTTATACATTAGTGATTTGTCAGGTTGTGACAGACTTTTTCATGCTGTGGATCCCGGGAGCGGTCCAGATACTTATTCAGGGAAAACAAAGTGGTCATGTTATTTTTTTGGAAAATGAGGAACTTTCTTTCACACAAAGATATATGCAGGTTCTGGTCACACTTCAGTGACATTTTTCCTGTCAGAAATACAGATGTCCTGACAGAACCGCAACAGGCCTCATTAGGCTTCATGTACACAAATGTGTTATTGTTTTTTTCTTTTATTTGACACATTACTTTTAATAGACCCATGTACATAAATGTGTTTTCCACAGATCACTGTGGAGACTGCTGAAAACTCAGAGAAGATCATATTCCTGCCCAGGTTTGCAGCTCAGGCCTTCCCATAGTTTTCTATGAGAATGCGAAAAATACAGATGCCACATGGGTTTCATCCATGTGTGATCCGCATTTGCAGATCAATTGCGAAGTAACAATATCATTTGACCCTTTGTGGGGTTGGGTTAGAACAAGCTAGTGACATAATTTGCCAGCCTTGCACATCTGCAAAAACGCATGAAATACAGATGTCACACGTACCGTTGTTTGCAAACATACGTCTCGGTAATGGAATACCCATTGAAAATGGTGTTTTTATAAAGTTGCCCATCGTGCAGCAGAAGGCGCTACCTCTTTCTTTAGCCTCCCCGCCTGATGTTGCCTCTGCTATTTTTAAAGGAAGCTCCTTATGCCCTGGTTTTTACAAAAAAGGTCTTTAAAAATTATGTAAATGTGCTTGGTGGGCTCCAGGCTAAGAGCTAAGGATCCCCTCAGGCTCATTTGCATAATTTTTAAAGCCCTTTTTTAAAAAAAACAAGGGAATAAGAAGCTAAAGGAAGTGTGAATCCTGCCACCATCCTTGATATTGGTGGTATTTCCTTGCTGCTGGAATTTCTTTAATTTTATCTTTTTATACGTTTTATATTTTTATATATTTGTGTCATTTTGTTGCAAGGGAAAAAAGTCACATTAAAAGTTATAACGTTTTACACTTTTGTATCCGCCAGACAACTTGACATCTTAGCAAAAATAGTCAGAATTGGTGACCTCTGTTAGATGTGTGTTAAACGCCGTCAACACATTATAGAAACCCCCATGAGACCCATGTCAAGAGATGCATATGGGGCCTGGCGTGACACAGAAGATTGAAAGTGAATTACGCTTCCAGTCGACTGCACACACAATTGCAGATACTTGCTCCTAAGATGTTGTACAAACATCTTGCTTGCCAAAAATATTTATAGCCAGTTAAGCCTGTCTTACTCTAATAGCCCCATCTTCTTAATGGTCTGATCACCATTTTTTTTTTCGTGTGTGTGTGCTGTATATGGACATCTTTGCAAATATTTGCCCACTGTCTGATGGAGCGTCTCCACAGTAATGACAGGTCCACTTTGAGTGAACTCTGTGTGACTGTATGTTAGGTCATTTGGGACCTATGTATCAAAAGATTCAGTCTGGGCTATTAGAAATATGGGTCATGCTTCGGCAATGAAAACAGTGGATGTTAATTATTTTATATGTTGTAACCGGACGGCTTTGAATCCCTGCCAGATCGTGTCTGATATTATTCAAGCCTCTAAATCAGATGCACAGAGTGGGTGTACCATCTCCCAAGCCTGTCGGCGCAGGATTCATTATGTCATTGCTTCTCGGTGGGGGTAGTTAGAACAAGTCTCGATATCTTATGAAATACGGTTTCACATTCTGTATATCCAGGTTTGACATTTTAGGATGATAAAGCTGAATTACTATGTTATAGTTTAGGACTCCTAGGAGAGGCCAGTAGGAGTCCTGATTAACCCTACCAATAAGGCAATCATTTGTTAAAGGAAAACTGTCAATCACTTTGTATGGCTGGGGTTAAATGGAGTTTACCACCCCACAAGAAAAACTCGCCTTATGTAAGAACCATTATATGCTTTCTACACATGCCTTTTCTGTTTCTCAGTGATTCGTTATGTTTCAGAAAATTCAGATTTAATATTCATGCAAATTAGTTTACTGGGGACCCATGGGCGGGGCCATGTCTGTTAATTTTTTTATGATTAATAATTGATATTACTTGCAGAGAGGTGTAGTTTTTATTAGTGTTTGCACCAGTTTTCTGTCTGATTTTGCACTGAAAAGACTGTGTAAACTGCTTGCACATGTATTTATAAAGTGTCTGCGCCAGTATATCATCACGGCCACGTGCGCCACAGTTCTGCAGCATGGACATAGTGCAATAAAAAAAAAAAGACAAAAGCTCAGAGATACAAAACTTTTTTTTTTTTGTAATCTACTCCAAGTCAAGGCCTACGCGTTTGGATAAACTCTTTTATCCTAATTCTTGGCTACAATAATTCCTTAATTTATGTAGCAGCAAATTGGTTGCTTGCCAAATCGGTTACTGTCCCCACGTGGAGCTCACAATCTAATCAACCTACCAGGAGTGTGGAAGGAAACCATAGAACCCTAAAGAAGCCCATGCTGACACTGAGAGAACATACAAACTCTATGCAGATGTTCATCTGATTGAACAGTGACTCTAAAGTTATGTAACATTGGTATAGGATCATGTGACTTGTTTGAGCCAATTAGCTATCAGCAATCACGGAACATAATCTATTTTTAAAAGCAAGATTAAACATGGTATGGTTGTTATATTGACGACCTGCTACTGATATGGGAGGGCAAGGAATCACAAGCCATGAACTTTGTCAATTATATTATCAGCAATTACATGGACCTCAAGTTCACTTATGGTTTTAACTCCAGTGTTTATTCACTTCCTTGATATTACCTTGAAAAGTGATGAAGTGGTACAGGTTACACCATATGTTAAACCTACTGCGACCAACTCAATTTTGGAAGCTGCTTCATGCCACCCATCTTCTGGTGTTAAAAGTATACCTTGGAACTAGTGAGATTAAAAAGAAAATGTATGAGGAAAATCTGAGAGTATGTACTGATTTACGTAAAGTAAATGCTTCATGAAGAAAACTTTGATGACTTGTGGCCATTTTTCTTGCTATACTGTTGAGCACCATTGTCTCCAATTCAAGCTATGAAGTCTGATAAGGGGTTTAAAGGGACAGTGCCCTGATTTGTTTTCTTATTGTAGAGTATATTTATAGATCTGATTCCTGTGTTGAATTACTAGAGGTTGATGTACTTGGAAGTAATTTGAATACCCCATATTTTATATAGGTTTCCTACAACTTTTATATAGGGATAGTGGTTGAGAACATAAAAGTTAATCCAGTTCCCAACTTCTAGGTGGCAGTCCTACTTCTCGGAATGTGTTTTATCCAGTTAGAGGAATTCCCCTAGTAACCCACTTCACCTTTCTTGTTCTATTCTCCTTACGCACATCTGGGGAAGGTTATGTGGCCCAGTGTGAGCTAACAAACTTCAGCTGAGAACAGGCAAGTGTATGTGATGTCAATATAGTTGTACATTGTTCTACATTGTTCATCTTTGTGGGGTTTTTTTTATTTGTATCATTTATAACCGTTAAAGTAGAAAAGAAGACTAGATCATGTTACTTCTCCAGGGTAAATAACTATATTACATGATTCTCTAAAAATGTAGGGTCATTAGATCTCCAGAAGACAAATTAACCTGCCATGTAGTGGTAGCGTGTCTCCTTTCCACGTGAGCCAGAAAGTTCAAACTTGGGATGCCTTGCGTTATTATGCATTGCTGCTGTCAGTGCCAGTAACTTCCACCAACATATAAGTAGGCTCGGACTGGCCCACAGGTGAGCAGGTGGATCCACTGGTGGCCCCCTGAGTTAGGTGGGCCCCCAGATCCTGCATAAGTAGTGCTGGACAAGGTACCCTCTCTGTAATTTATACATATGTTTAGCATAGAGCATCTCAACCATCCTATGTATGTATATGATTATATTAATAGATTATGTAACAAATTAATAGCTGTGGTGGGCCCCCAAGATCAGATTTTACTGGTGGGCCTAAGGTATCCCAGGGCCGAAGACTAAAATGTGTGCAGGCCCATCTTATCCAAGTATATCACAATGAGATGAGATGTTCTATTGCTCTGGAACATGTCTGTAGATGTCCGCTATTGTGTGTGGTTTTTTTTATTTTTTATCTGTGACCACAAGTTTGGGCTTTATCAGATCTTGACTGTGAAAATAGAAGATGTGTAACTCCCAGATGGGTAAAATGTTCAGGCTGAAAGTCCACTAGTAATTTGTACACTCTGTAATTGTTAAACCAACCATTTAAAGGAAACCTACCGCCACGGATCTACCTATTAAGGTTCTGCATGCGCAGAACTCCGATTTCGCAGACGACAAGCTGCGCAATGAAGCCATCTGGTAGGAGGATCAAAGAGGCTACTGGGGCGTGAAGTAGCTGTGCCGTGTAGCCTCAGCTCCGACTATTCCACGTAAAGGATTAGCCCTAAAAACATACATTGGATGCACCTACCACCGGATCTACCTTAATAGGTAGATCCGTGGTGGTAGGTTTCATTTAAGGTATAATATTTGTGGGGTTTTTTTGTGTGTTAATAGGATGGTAGGCCTCAAACCCACCACCAGTGTGATACCTATGATGAGGTTCATGGCTGCCTGTAGAGTGCCTATGGATCCATAGTTCTTTAACCCTTGGTTGGAATTAATGGAGGTGTATCAGTTATATGGTAGAAGGTGACTCAATTACGGTATAAGAGGTCCAGTGGATTGTAAATACTATGGGGGGAGATTTATCAGAAGACCTCATGCACACAAAGGAAAAGGGTCAGTGTGAGGGTCTTACCACACCGTGATAGAGAACGGAAAAATATTGGACATGCTCTATATTGTGCCGTATAATGGCGCCGGCTTCTCTGAGTTCAGGAGGAGTGAGCATTCTCTCCACTACGGCCTATGTGAATGAGGCCTAAAACTGTTCTAGTTGCTCATGGTAACCAATCAGAGATCTTTTTTAAACTTCTGTGGGAAAGATGAAAGCCAAACTCTGGTTTCCACAAGCACCTAAAACAGTTTTGCCTTTAGACGCTTCCGATAAATCTCCCCCTACATTTCCGTTTTCATTCAAGGTCATCCTTTTCTTATGTTACTCTACCTTATAAAACTCTTTTAATTTACCATATTGTGAGAAAAATACACTAGTTGATGGTTGACTATGATGATGATGACACGGTGTCTTAGATGGTTCATTCACATGCTCCACCATGTTACCATTGTATTGTCCGCAGGCACACAGAGGCTGTTGTTCATGCTTGGATCCTATAACTATCACATGGCAATTCTCACAGTCTCCTCAATGCCTCTCTGTTCTCGAAATGATGAAAAATTACAGTGAAAGTGGAACATGGTAGTTTAGATTTCTTGCTAAGGCTTCAAAGTTCCCTGGAAATCTTCTGTCATACATTCCTTCCGATCACTAGACGAGCACAAGTTTCCTCATTGTAAGCAACATTCATGAGTCCATTTCTGGGGTCCAGTGACTTTCTCACCTTTCCTGTTATTGTGACTACCTACCTGCTCTGTCCATTCCGCTCCTTCTGTGTAGGCCACTAAGTGTTCTTGGTAAGATTGATGGCTCCAGCGACTCATCTGCTTTGTAAGCTTTTATGGTTGGCCATTGTGGAGTTTTTGGCAAAAACTAAATTCGAGGGGTTTTGTAGAGCTCAATTACAGCAGTGTAAACAAAGCCCTAAGGCCTGATTCGCACAAAGTCTTTCCCGTCCACTTTTTTTCTTTTAAACTGGGAATGGATCCAAAAAGGAAGATCTATAAAGCTTTCCTTTATACCTGCATTACCTTTCACATCTGCTCCCAGTTTTGGTTGATGTGAATTCTGGCAGTAAACGTACTGTAACCGCCATGAGGTAACTTGGGCTAATGTAGTTCGTAAACTTTTAGGTTTAGAACTGGTGCTGTACCCTAAAACACCCTAAACTTATCTCAGTATAAATGTGGTGTTTCCATTTTAATATGAACCGTTTATACCCTGTTCTTGTGATTACTTACCTGTGAGTGTTTTTATTGTGCAAGAAATGTCATAGTATTGTAGCTTGTAAAGTTGTTCTTTCCTTACTTTTCTGTGGTAAAAAATGGTCCCTGGTCATGTGATGTCACACAGATGCACTGCTGGTTATAACGCACAACTCTCTATGATAAATTGAGCCGTGAACCTGTGTGATATCACATGACCAGGAACAGTTTTTTATCCACTGGAAGTATACACAGAAGCTTTCTATAGAATAACAGCAAGCAGAGATCTAAAAAACTGAGGGATTGATAAAGAAAGTATTAGAGAAAATTGTAGAACCTTTCATAAAAATTATTTGCTGAAAGTGTACATGCTCATTTACAGGGGTTGTCCAAAGAGTTGACTGTCCACTAGGCTCCTAATCATACACCAGTCAGGGATTTTAATGTATAAAATGCAAATAAAAGTTGCACAGAATTTCCTACAAAGTTTTACGCACCAATCTGTGGAACATTCTTTTCCTTATATGGTGGCCATAGATAGGACTACATGTGACAGGTTACCTTTCATTATTTCAGTCACATGTGAACAAATACCGGAAGAAAATGGGCTAAACTTTCATCCAGTGACCTTTGCACGCTACACTCGGCAGTACTCTGTGAGCTGGGCTGGGTCTCATTTGCGAGCGTTCACATTGTGGATTGTGTTATAATTTATATCTGCAACGTGATCTTGTTGCATATTTTACTCGCCTTATACTGGGGCCAAAGCTTTGATTCATATATTGTTCAATGTAATGTTGTAATACTGTGTGTAAAGCAGTGTGTGTATGTGTTTTATGCATCATTCACACGGCCGCAATGGGGGCCGTGATTTGGTCGCATGTTTGTGACTAGATCGTGGCCCCTATAGATTTCAATGGCTCAGGCATCCTATATCGCTGATACAGAAAGTCCCAATTTAGGTCAGTGAAATCCAGACAGTTTAGGGATCGATCTTCACAGACCACCCACAATCATGTGCCATCAGCCTTACCCATCCAATTTTTTTGAAGGTTCTGTTAACTCTAAGTCTAAGCTTTGGGAATAGTTGATAATGATGACTTGTATAACTGGGCGGTGTAGCCAGGCAGTAGGTCTACAAGTCATCTGGCAAACTAATCCATTTCTTGTTATATGGCGGCTGTAATATTCTTATTAAATAAGAACTGCCCTCAGATTAGGAGAGTCTGCTTGGCACGCCAAGATTATTGCCTATCAAGAGTCAACAGTTGCTTTATGGCGACGGGCCAGGGAATTCCCTATAAGGGAGGTTTCACATTGGCGTTTTTTTCTTTTTCACATCAGTGATTTTTCACTGAATCCATTTTGGCTTTTGGACACTTACAGATTGGTTTCCTCTTCCTGGCTTCAGGGAGTTTTTTCACTCACCGAACCATTCCTTTTGGTGGGTTTTCACACTTCCGTTTTTTTCACAAATCAGTGATCAGTTTAGAACCAGTTCTTTGTGTTCACGGACAACATTGGATCCGTGGAAAGAAACTGAAGTGTGAAAAATCCCATTAAAAAGAATGGGTCAGTAAGGCATCAGTGAAAAATCACTAAAGCCAGGAAGGGAAAACTAATCTGTATGTGTCCATATGCCAAATGAATATGTAGTTCACTTATTTGGAAAGTATTTCCTATATCATCCTGTGCAGGTGACCTTATAGCACTTGTTACGACTCCTTGAGTTAAGGGGTTATCCTAACTAGGCCATCCCGCTAAAGGTCTACAAATTTCTATAAGGAAAGGATGTGAATAGGCGCATAGCAAACTATGCATGTTCTATGCAGGGTATAAGAAGTCCTTCTTGCTGCACTTCACGTGAGCCTAGCAGATGTAATAAAGAGGTGTGCAGTGATGGATGATGGGCCATACACAGCACAGAATAGAAGTGTTGCTCAGCGTTCAGTGCGGATTAGCATCTGTCAAGTCATTCAGTCAGCGATTTATGTTTATGAGTCATACGACTTGTACTAAGCCATAAAACACCCCATTTTAATTGGACTCCCCGGTCTATGTGCTGACGTCCAGCTGGAGCGCGCTCCATTCCTGGAATCGTTGCAGATCCCTTTTAATATATTTGCAGCCTGGATATCCAGAGGGAAGAGATGCTTATGTAATCCCTGTGTCATATAATATAATATCTGGGCCAGTGATCAAATCAACCTGGACTGCTATGAAATGCTCCCCATTATGTGTGTGTTATACCAAACATAAATTGTGTCATCGTGGGATCGGTGAAGGTCGGCGCAAGTGTTTATGTATAAGGGCGGCTTTATATGTCAGTTCTATTCTATACATTATGTACAGTATGATATATTGCATAGTCGAAGTTGCATAATATATACTTAAAGGGCATCTACCACCAGGATGAAAGACTGTATGCAAATAAGCCCGAGGGGCTCCAGACTCAACTAACACCTATGGAGCCTGGAAACCCTGAGGCTTATTTGCATACAGTCTTTCATTCTGGTGGTAGATGCCCTTTAATACTGAACCAATATTGCCCATGCATATTTCTATTCACCTTCCTTTTTTTTTTTTCCTTCAGTGGAAAGGTAGAAAAAAGGAAACTCCTTACTATCCCTGCATATTAGTAAATTTGATATTTTAGTAAAATTTGGAAATAACCAGATACGTTTCTGCACTTCTTTAAGCAACGAGAACTTTTTTTTTTTCCCTGCTGTGGATTTTCTTACAAGTATTTACCATAAAAGTGTGTCATGGGGGTCTCAACCCATCCGCGTTTGGGAGTAACGCCACTCTGCTGCGCTTCAAATGGGTTTGTAAACCGCCCATCGTGTACAAACACGCGTTTGCTGTTCTCCGACCGGATTCATGGTTTATTTTTGTGGTCCAGGTGTGAGCAGTGTCATCTGTTGTCAAACCTTATGCCTGGAAGGCTGGCAAAATATGCCACTAGTTCGTTCCATTCGGCATCCATATTTTTGATGTTTTTATAGACTCTATGGGAAAGCCTGAGCCGTAAACCCAGGAATAGAACCTGCTCTGAGTTTTCTACAGCCTCCACATGGACCCTTAAAAATGTGTTCATGTGCATGGGTCCTTTGTAATCAATGGGAACTTTTTATCAGGGCTTGTACAGAGTGTATCCGGCTGGGGTCAGGGTTCCATCATACGGTGGCACACGTAGACCTGGCATTTGGTAAAGCTCCCCCATGGTATCACTGTGCCATCACTTAAAAAAAACGGATAGCACAGGGATAAAAAGCAAATGTGTATTCAAGTGCATGTAGCTTAATACTGATCAATATTTTTATATCCATATCTGTAAAGTAAAGCAAATACATTGATTTAAATTAAAATAATACAGATAAAAATCATGTAAACAACACAAAGCTAAAAGTACATAAATATAGAGCTGAATGTTATTTTATTTAAATACACACATATAAATAAGGCCGGGAGTATCATTCTGTTATCTACGAAGCCGGTGAATCATTTGAGAATTTATCATTGACGTGTAGTAAAGGCAAATCTTCTCTGGAAGCAATTCTTTCTCTGGCACAATCACACATCTTTATGCTGCCCTGTTATCTGCAGTCGCTTGTACGTGGGTGTAGTACATTGCACACATGTCATTTTCCTGCTGCTGTACATTTTATACTGAGTAAAGGGATATGGAAGTAAAGGGATAGATTCACAAAAGTGCTTTCCATTCTAGTTACAGCATATCCTCTTTTAGGATATTATACTGAATAAGATATTAGTTTTATTTTTGCTCTATAAATGCGTATGGAGCTAGACCCCATGCACACGACCATATGGGGGATATGGACACACGATTTGCGGCTGTATCACAGCGCCCAGAGAGGTCTATGGCACCTGTTTTACGGTGCAGTAAGCAGTCAAGGTCTCACCACACCATAAAAACCCCCTAAAGTGGAAACATCCTCTAACTTTTGGGGGTTTGCTGACCATTATTTGGACAGATCTAAAGGGGGAAAAAGGATTGTCTTGATGTGTTTCCGCATTGTGAAGCCAACAACGGGAAGTTGTCACCAAAGGTAATGGAAACACGTGGAAATTTCATTTGTAGGCCTTCAGTTTCTCATAGCTTTCTCCTCCATCGTTCAGATATTGATGGCCTATTTTGTGAATCCTAAGGGTAGGCCGTCAAATATGTCCAAGTGTGTCCACACACCATAAAGGATTTCAATTTTGATCTAGTCCTGGTCAGAGTCCAGGACCAAAGCAGAATTCTCAAGACTCCACGATGGAGACACATCTCCAATCATCCAATTTAATTGTAATTTTGCACAATTGTATGACCATGCAACACATGGGGTCCTTGTTCCCAGTTGCAAGTGTATTAGTGTAAACTCATATGCAATTGGGCCAAGATTCACCCCGGAGCCTTGGAATTGCGTGTGAACGCGGCCTTAGGTGGCCAATTTTAATCTAATCTATAAATATACTCACAATTTCTGGTTTGTCTGCAGCTGCCAAAACTTGCAGGAAATGTTCCTGCAGCTGCAGCAGTTCACCCCATGTCCACATCCCCTGTGCGTTATTTCTTTCTATTTTTGATATTTCATGGTCTTTTTTTCCCCTTCCTTATTGGACCGTATGATGCACTGTGTGTATATGAACACGAAAATCTAGCGGCAAAGCTTGAGGGGTGTAAGGAATTACCAGCTGATCATTGAGGGCCGGACTGTGTGGACCCCGCCAATCATGAGAACGGTACCCCATACAATAGGGATAACGGGGGTCCCAATTCTGGCTAATGGGTGGAGTGGTAAGATGAGCAGTGGTCCTACGCACTTTTCAATGGAATGGGATCGTTAGAAATTACAGATCTTTGTTGATTTAACGGTGACTACTGCTCTCTTTATACAAAGAATAGATTAGAAGTAGTGAAAATAGCGAGTGGGTGTCTTCAGTACTTGCATAGACGGTACTCCTATAATATTTAATGAGGGGCAGGGTGCATGCTCATCCTACTGATCCACCAATTTGTGAGAACAGGACCCCCAGCGGTCCAGTCATTGCAGCTCCCAACAGTTGGATCAGCAATCAGCTTGTTCTGGTCTTGGTGAAAGATTTTCTTTGATGAGTCTATATTTTAACCCATCTGGTTCATATGTAGTATCAGGAATTCTGATATTGTGACTAATAGATGTCGCTTCTCTTTTGTGACATTAGACATTTGGGTCACATGCAGAGCGTTTCCTGACAAAGATGCAGCACGTGCTATACATAATGCATACACAGTGACAGCAGATATTAGCCATGTGGTTTCACTGTTGACACAGTTTCCATGGTAAACCGTATATTTTTATTTATTTATTTTTTTTGGGTCTCCTGACAAAATCCAAATGACTTGATCATGAACAGACCGCGAGGTCATTTGCAATAAAATCGCCCATTGCACGCAAAGTATACATCATCTTAGGAATGTGCACTGTATGTTGGGGGTCAATGATCCTCTAATCCCTTAACATGGAGGGCTCCTGTCCCCGAACAAATGTTTTTCCTATGTTTTATGTGGTCATGTACATCAGTTATTCCCAGTGTTTAGGATAGGATAAGTGATACCCGGTCGACCACACTGATCACAGAAAGTTCCCTTTCACCCTGCATTGAGTAGAGGTTTGAGTGAATTGGTGATCATATAATGTGCCCCTCTCTTTATATCTCTGGGTTCATCAGAATTGGCAAAACCATTTTCTCAGTCGGTTGAATAGAATTTGACTTGAGCGTCGATAAAGTGATATTCCAATTTAAAATTTAACTAAGGTTCTGGTGATTTTTGTGGCATCCCATCTTTGAGTCCTCCAGTAATATGGTTATTATCTGGGTAGGTAAAAATATGTCCGATGCGGGGCGACCCTAGTATGGATCACGTGTTTACAAAGAAATATCATTTGTAGAAATAATTTTTTTATTTTTTTGTATAACAATAAACAGAAATCCCCAAAGTGATAATTCAAAACATTTCTTGATTGTAGCTATTAATATACACTATAGCATCGCAATGTAATGTGGAACAGGTGTTGGTTTTGTATGTAACGGCATCAGACTTTTTAGAAGTTTCAAGATGATTGAGAAACTTGTATCTGGGGAAAAACCTTTGTACAGACCAAGGACACAAAATGTCACGTAATAGATGCAACATTACACCTCATGTATTTGTATAGGCTCATACATACGTTTTCCATGGCCCCGTGTATGAGATGAATGCCCAAGCCACAAAATTCAGAGCAGGTCCTATTCCTGACCATCTTTTCTACTGTCATAGAAGTGTGAGCGGACCTCACACCAATGACACATGGACCGCAAAGAAGGGACCATGGGTCAGTTGTTTGGCCCGTCAGTTAATCATGTGCATGAGGTCTTAAGCTGAGGCACGTGAACCTCTTGTTAGTTATTACTAGTTGAGTTATATTATATCTAGATTTTGGCTGATCTTCTGCTCGTAGGTCTTGTGCATTTACAAAATCTTTTAATGGGGAAACAGATCTTGGCAGAGATGTTATATGACCTTCTTGCCTTCCTTACTGGCAACTTCCTTCCTCATGTTAGTGTAAGATAACCGCCAACTGCTCTACTCCAACCGTTACATGTTTTCTTCTTCCGATTTCCTGCGCTATTTGCATGTTCACTAACATTCTTACCTCGGGTGGGGTGGGGGGAATGGGCTACCACAAAACATGTGTGTGGATGTATATATGTGTGTATGTGTATATTATATAGCACACGAACGCTTGTCTGAATATGACCTTTGGTGTTGGTCTCGGACCACCTGACCTTCCATTCTGAGGTGGGAAGTAGAAAACAAACAATCAATCAATCAATCGCTATATAATATCATATAGTGATAGTGGAACTTGGATTGCATACGGACGTGGAAAACGCTTGTCTGAATGAGTCCTTCGTTGGTGGTCTCCTGACCTTGGATTCTGAGGTGGGAAAACAAACAATCAATCACTATATAATATCATATAGTGATAGTTTGTTTTCTACTTCCCACCTCAAAATCCAAGGTCCGGAGACCACCAACGAAGGGCTCATTCAGACAAGCGTTTTCCACGTCCATATGCAATCCAAGTTTTTTACACCTAGAACACTGACCCAAAACACTGGGCAAAATAATTTGCAGCACATTCCATTTCTTTTCTTCCCTTCGGACCATGGATTTCCATAGTGGTCAATGCATCCACAACATAAAATGGATGGCACACATGTAACGTGTCCATTTTCTCGAAGTTGATGCTGGGGGACCATGTTTGTTATCTAATTTTTACCAACCATCCAGATGACATGGAAAAATAAGACTGAAGTGCATACAATACTGACACAACACTGACTGAAAACGGATGCGTTCTTTTTTGTATGTGAAACCGACACGCTGCCTGAAAGTGTCCGAAGTCTGTTATGTTACACATGTTCAATTTGGACATTTCCCATTAGAGATGAGCCTTATTCCTCACTCCCTTTTGAAAACACACGCATGTTCACCCTGGTGTACAGTGGACAATTTTGTACAAATTTTTTTTTTTTTGCTAAATTAAGACTGATATAAGAAAAGAACTAATTTTACAAGTAGATGACAACTCAGTATGATGTGTAGAAGTACAAACCAGGCAGGGATTGATGGCTTATGCCGTGATATTTTGTGTAGAATGCGAATATTTGACATTCTACCTTCCTCCACATCAAATACCTCGGCCATGGAAGAAGCACGTCCTCTTCCCTCCTTGGAGTCTGAGCACTGGAGGAAGTGAAGGAATTTCCTTTGCTGTCGCATTTGTTTTCTTGCTCGGCCAACACAATGGAGTTACTGTGTTATAGTTCATCAGAGAGAATTCTGTTCCTTAATGTCAACACATTACTTGAAGGAAGCCGAGCATCACATTTTCTTGATGCGCTTTGGACTTTAGATGTTTAATGTAACATATAGAGCTTGTCCAAGCGCATATATTGGATTTATGTTGCGTATAAACTATTTTAAGGTGCCATAACTTTTGCTAGGTTTTTTATTGAAATGTTACGTTTTTATGATTTTAGCTGCACTTCTACATTATATTTTTCTTTTTTTCGAACTATCGCGATAATCTATTTAAAGGTAACATACCATCAACATCAAGCATGCTGAACTACTCCTAGATCCAGGCACCGCGACTGTGGTAACCTTCTTATATTTGTTATCCACGGCCTCCTTCCTTCTAAAATCAACTTTCAAAAATTAAGTCAATGATGGGCCTATTGCACTGTAGTTTCAGAGGCTGCACAATGTATCAGCCTGTGAAGCTGCAGCACAACAGAACTCTGGTAACACCCCTCTGTAGCAATTCAGGCTCATTAGCGCAATTTTTAAAAGTTGCTATTTGGAGGAAAAAGGCCATGGATAACAAATAGAAGATTAGCACAGTCAAGGTGCCTGGATCTGTGAGTGTCACTGGTTTATTAGTCTTGATTTTCATTTTTTTGTAGACTTTCTCTAAGTCTATAAAGGGGAGGGGGAAAAAGTGTCAATAATATGTTGGTAACCTGTCTGAAATTTAGGATCTGCTGGGTGCAGGGTCTGGTTTGGAACCAACATATTTTCCCATTGTGGGAAAGTTAGACTTTGTTGCAGGTTTCATACAGATATCAAAGTGCACTTCACAGACGCCTTGTTTGCTGTTTTTTGATGCTAAAAAATAAGTCTGCATTCTTCAGATCTGTGTGAACGTAATCTAAAGCTGTAAAGATGTAATAAATCCAGAGATGTCTTCATCCTTGAGAGGAGGACACTATTATGTATATAGTTGCTGGATATACTAGCGCTGTACCCATGTCTGCACAACTTTACTGATCATTGATTTTCTTTTCTTTTTTTTTGTATTTTAGATGAGCGTGAGGCTGTCCAAAAGAAAACCTTCACAAAATGGGTCAATTCACACCTGGCCCGCGTCTCCTGCAGAATTACAGATCTGTACACAGACCTTCGAGATGGACGGATGCTTATCAAGCTGTTGGAGGTTCTCTCTGGAGAAAAACTTGTAAGTAGGGAATGACTAATGGTGTCATTCTCTGGCCACTCGTTTCTGCATTTCTTAGTTCACGTGGGGTTATCAGAAGCTTCATTTCCTTCCCTAGCTTAGCTCAGAGGTGTGGCAGGTTTTCACTACCTATTTTACTGCATGTTTTCTCACAATACTGCAATCTTCCATCTATTCATGTGTAAGACACCGTGTCTGTGGACGCTATCTGGCTACTGTAAACCCAATGGTCTGCTTTATATAGAAATTCAATGATTCTAAATATTCTGACTATTGTCAGTGCAGACTGTGTAATACTGTATTATTTAATATGCATCAAGATGTCCAGATGTTGGGAAGCAAAGGAACTTAACCACATTTATTTTTGCGTTTCTATCATGCCCAATCTTTTGTTTAGATGGGTGTTTTGTAGGTTTATTCTCTCCTTGTTTGCAAGAGTCAAGTATCTGTGTGCATAAAGTAGATCAATTTAAGTAGCTCATTCAGCTGAAAATTATGTTTTATAGTTCACTTCGAAAAGGGGTCATACCAGTTACCAATCTTGGCAATCTGATTGATTGGGGGGTCCAACTCCTTGGACCTTCACAATCCAGATGAACAGATCCCTGCAATTCACAAGAATGTCCCATTCTCACAAACTATCAAGCATGTGTCCTGCCGCTCCATTCAGTACTAAAACTGTTTCGTAAATAATTGTCAAGTACAGCGCTCAGGTATCTCTGAATTAGTTGGACACTGTGCTCTGCAGTTTCGGGCACTCCCACATTATGGATGGAAAAGCCCTTTCATTTCAATAGTGAGAACGGGACCTCATGAACGTGTTGGACCATACTGATCAGATAGTTATCCCATATCTACAGGATAGGGGATAACTATCAAAGTTGGTTCAACGCTACTAAGAGAAAACAACCTTCCGGAAGGGCAGTTGCATGAGATCTGAAATCCTGAATTATTTTATTTTTACATTTTTGCTATCTCCCACAAATATTCACTATTTAATTTCCGCAAAAAAAAAAGCAACTTATTGTGAAAACTGCATTACTGTAATAAGTGAAGATAATGTAGACCTGCAGATCTCATAAACGATTCTCATTCCATAATGTTGGCTTTCAGTCTGGAATGAAAGGAACATTGTCCATTGTAAACAAACAACCATTATAGCCTTGGTATTTCTAGATAATGTGCAGCTCCAGAGACACATGATCAACTTATACAGAGAATCCTCAGTTACTACAAATCTACTCTGACATCGCCCTATAATGGAAAAAGTTCATGTCCTTGTAAAAGTGAGGGTTACCTGGTACACCCAGTAATTTGGTGAGAGTTGTTTGCCTGAATTGCTATGCAACATAAAGGCATTGTGCAAGATAGCGCTGTTATCAGTGGGTGTGTAATGTGTTTACACAATGAACACATTATTCATCATCACGTGACATGTGAAGACTTCTAGAAGCTAGCAATATACAGGAAAATCAAAAATCATCTGGATTATCATTGGTTGTTAATACAATGCCACCGGCATCTTCTGCACCGGTCTATACAGATAAGCTCCATTGTGATGCACTGTGTAGCTCTGGACTGGAATATCATTTGGGGCAGATATGTCAGTCTGTTTACAGCAGAAATATGTCTCGCATTGCTAACATGCCTTGCACCATGTATATCAAAACACTTTTATGACAAGTATGACAAAAGACCTTTTTATAAGAAGCGGGGCTCTTCAGCATAGCTAAATGCTGCAAAAATTCTGCTAATGCGCCAAAATGTTGGCATAAATTTCTGCCTTAAGATGTCAAATTGGAGATACAATATTAGATTAAAGCACTTGGCCACAAAAAAAAAAATCACAATCCCCCCAATAGGGCCATCCATATTGTACGTGCCCAGTATGTCAGTGTGCTTGGTTTACAATCCTTGATCCTGGTAGAAAACCACACATAATACTTGCCTGGTTCCACATTTGGAGTCCCAGAGACTGGTCTGGTGCAGCTTAGTGACATTTTTTTGTTACGACCACAGACCTTTATGATCTATGGAGATTTGGGACACCAACCTTGGTTTAGTAACCCAAATCCCTGTGACTTACCCACTTAAATATTTTATGTAAATATGTTCAGTTGCTCTAAAGCTGGTGATGTAGTGCAGACAGAAGTTTCGGGTGTAACCTACGCATTTTCTTAATCTTGTTGGGTACAGATTAATAAAACAATCTTATTAACGTATGTTTTTACTAGACATTCCTACATACATTCTCCTGGAAGGGAAGTGGGAGGAAAGGGCTATGCAAACAAGGTATTATCGGCACACCCAAATAATCATGGACATGGTCACCATATGTTTAATACGGTTTAGACAGCCCACAATTCAGTCATTTACAAAGATATTGGCTAAATTACCTTTGTATATCTCTTATTCCCATCGCAGGAACAGGGGTGGGGGTTTCGGGGTTTAGTTTTTCTATCGCCCACTGTATATTTTGCACCCTGCAACCAAGCAATGGACCGATCAGTCACATGATGTAAACGGACTTGTGAGCTTGGCAGGAGTGGGAAGTGATAAGTGCCACCAGGATGAAGGATTGTATACTCTGACAGGATCTGCTCTTCTTTTTAGCTCTTGTTTAAAAAAAAAAAAAAAAAAAAAAAAACTTTAAAATTTATACAAATGAGCCAGCAGGACCTCTGTGCAGGCTTATAGCCGCTTCCTCCCCTCTGCAGTTTGGCAATGTCTCTCTGGCTGGGGAGGCACGGGAGGAGTCGGGCAGTAAAGTAAGCCTGCTCAAATGGCTCATTTGCATAATTTTGAGCATTTTCTTTTTTGCAAGGGCATAAGAAGCCAAAAGAAGAATGTACCCTGTCAGAGGGGGCACACAGCAGCATGTAAGTGCGCTTTGTTTACAATCTTTGATCCCAGTGGTAAATTTCCTTTAATAATTTGGCTTCTATCCCAAGCTATGTAAGATTTTTTTGAAAGTTTGAGCATTGATGTAGAGGCATTAATCATTCAAAGTAGGCATATTTTTCCTTTTCTCAAATTAAAAACCAGCTAGCATATTTCTTACCCAGAATTCTCTGTGGGGGAGCCTATATAGCATTCAAGACTCGGTAAACCTGTACAGGTGGAGTTTAATTTCTTCCCTGAACTTTGATTTTTGTTTTTTTATTTTCCACAGCCCAAGCCCACCAAGGGAAGAATGCGCATCCACTGTCTGGAGAATGTCGATAAAGCTCTGCAATTCCTGAAGGAGCAGAGAGTCCATCTTGAAAATATGGGATCACATGATATAGTCGATGGAAACCACAGACTGACACTTGGCCTTATATGGACCATTATCCTCAGATTCCAGGTAAAATCGCCCATGGTAGATGATCATCACCCACACACACACCTAGAGGAATTGTACTACATACAAGGGTCTGATCACTGGGACTCCCACCTATGGCCACACAAGGGTCCCAAGGTTTCTTGTTTGAATGGAGTGACAGATCACCATTCAGTACTATAGGGCAAAATTAAAATATTAGGTTCTAGAATTTGTGGTTTACACAAAAAATCACCACATACCACCCGATGGCCGTGTGCTGGCATCTACTTACTGACCGCCCTTTGTCTCTGCTAGATCCAAGATATCAGTGTAGAAACAGAGGACAACAAGGAGAAGAAATCTGCTAAGGATGCACTGCTTTTATGGTGCCAGATGAAGACAGCTGGGTGAGTAGAGATTAAAAGATTACCTCAAAAGATCTTCTTACCGAGTTTTCACAAAAACAATTGCACTGGCTACAAACATGTCCTCTGTAACTGGATTATTACAGTGCACATAACTGACCGTATTCTGTGTCTCCGGAACCGGGATTGTGGGAATATTCATACATTAGATGGAGTCACTTACTAATCCCGTATTTGTGAGGACTGGTTCAGGCCTATTGTGAGCAAACACACCATCACTAATATTAACGGATAGGCATATGTTCTATGTGAATCAAAGACTAGTAGATCTTTCAGCTTTTAACGTCTTCTATTTATATCATATTCTACGCACTTACAGTTTTAGACACATTTTTAAAGGGCTTGTCTGAGGTTATTTTTTTTTTCCACTTTGGAGGAATGAACACAACAAACAGTATATATTTTCCTTTAGCCAGCGCGGTGCACCCTGTCACTGCATGCCTCTCTTTGTATATAGTGGCGACATCATATTCACATCATAAAACGAAAAAGCACAGTGTGTGGAGTTTCTCTAAGGCAGTGGTCTAGGACAGGAGATTCTCCACTTCTCCTCTATAACCGCATTCAGTGAACAACGTCCAAAAATATGACCACACAGGTAACTTTGCACAAACGTGTTATTTTTACTTCCATACATTAACCATTAGAACTTTCATTTGTTCCATCAATACACATAGGAAATTGTACTTTTCTCATTAATGTTCATTTGCTTGCAATGATATTAATACCTTCGGATCGTATGCACCAGTTACTGTTTCAATTATTCAACACTTTGAGTCCGATATATACGGTACATAAAATAGTAGCATACTGGGCTAGACTCACGTCAACTTGATCCACAGGGCAGAGACTCAACCTCATTCAAATGCCGAGCCATGATCTAGTAAGCTCCATGTTGGTTGGCGTTTGAATGAGACTCAAGTTGACGTGAGTCTAGCCCAGTATGCTCCTCAGACATCTGAGGAAGGGGGCGTGTCCCTCGAAACGTCACAACCAACATGGAGCTTACTAGATCATGGCTCGGCGTTTGAATGAGGTTGAGTCTCTGCCCTGGGGATCAAGTTGACGCGAGTCTAGCCCAGTATGCTACTATTTTATGTACCGTATATATCAGACTCAAAGTGTTGAATAATTGAAACAGTAACTGGTGCATACGATCCGAAGGTATTAATATCATTGCAAGCAAATGAACATTAATGAGAAAAGTACAATTTCCTATGTGTATTGATGGAACAAATGAAAGTTCTAATGGTTAATGTATGGAAGTAAAAATAACACGTTTGTGCAAAGTTACCTGTATGGTCATATTTTTGGACTGAATGACATTTTTGTTCACTGAATGACATCATGTTCACAGCCGCACGCCAACTACAGACTCTTTGTATACAGTGGCTCTTTGGTGAAATCACATTCACAGCCGCGTGCCCACTACATACTGTTTGTAGGCTGTAGTGGGCACTCGCACTGTAGACAATCTGGTGGCAGGAAACCGTCCTTGGGAACCAGAAAATCCTAAATATTTGACCTGTCTCCCAATAACGGAAGTCAGGATGAAAAATTTCTTTGTCACTTTGGCTTTGTGTTTTAGACATCCCCATACACATTAGATTTAATATTAATTCCTTTATTTATACAGCGCACACAGATTGCGCAGCGCTGCACAGAGCTTTCTAGATCGGTCCCTGTCCCCAATGGGGCTCACAATATAATCAACCTACCAGTATGTTTTGGATGGTTGACCAGTCCGCTATTCTGTCTTACAATCTTGCTATGTTCCCATGACACCTGGTCATGGTAATATTTTCTGTGTAATTTTTTGTTTTATTTTTTTTTTTTATAAAGAAGGATTGAATATGTTGATAGACACAGCAGCTTATTTCTCTCTCCTTTTGGCCGTGTATGCATGTGTATGGGTGATTGGGAGGAATAGCTGATATATAAGATTTAGTACAAGAACGCAACAAATGCACAACAACTTGGTGCTTTCAGTACCTTGTGCACAGAGCTGTGATACTGATTTTCATTGTCATCAACCTCATTTAAGGAACTGATCAATATTTGGTAATTGGTATTCTTATTAATGTGTTTTGTTTTTCAGGTATCCAAATGTGAATATCCATAACTTTACAACCAGCTGGAGGGATGGCATGGCATTCAATGCACTCATTCATAAACACAGGTGAGAGCACGAAATATAACTTTGTTTTTTTTTTCCAAAAAAACAGACAGTCATAATGTTTTATGGGGAAATATAAAATTGTATTGATCTAGTTATTAGGTTATATATGTTGCTCTTCCCTAGACCAAATGGATAAAATATACCCCCAAACCTGTTCTGCTTATTAAAACTTCACCATTAGGGCAATGCATTGGCCTGATGTTTAGTACATGTACCCCATGTTGAGAAACAAGGCCTTTGTTGGCCAATTGTAACACTGCTGTAGTAAAATCTAGTTGGTAGTAGATCCTTTGTCAGGAGGAGTCTTCTCTTATTATTTAGCCAAGTCCTTTTTACAGTAATATGGCTGCCATCACATAATCGTATCCATTTATGTGACTCTCCTTGCAGCAAAATCCATCATGATAAATTAGGGACACTTACTCATAGATCCAGGCAGTATGACTGTGGTAATCTTTTTATATTCGTTATCCATGGCCTCCTTCCTTCCTTAAATCAACTTTTAAAATTACGCTAATGTGCTTAAAATGCTTCTGCGGGTTTTACCAGAGCCCCTCCATGCTGCAGCTGCACATGCTGTTACACTGTCTCCTCTGCTCACTCAGTACTTCCCTCTGCCTGATGTAATCTCACTGCAGCAGGGAACGTTTCAACAAACAGTGGGAGGGGAGAAGTGCTTTGTGGGACTCTCAACACCCACAGGAGGCCTTCAGGCTCGTTAGCATAATTTTAAAAGTTAACTTTAGAAGGTAGGAGGCCATGGATAACAAATATAAGAAGATTACCACAGTCACGGTTCCTGGATCTTTGAGTAAGTGGTTTATCATGCTTGGTTTTGATAGATGGTAGTTTTCTTTTTAGTACATAAAACACGATGAAGTCTTGCTTCTTGGCATATGGAATAATATGGAGCTTGGGGGCCTTAATAACAAGCTGGAATGTATAAATCAGGGAGGTGTCCCTATACTTAAAAAAAGAAAAAGTTTTTGTATCAATTTACAGAAACAACACTTGTTAAGGGAGAAATGTCAGGAATTACAGCAAAATAAATAATTCCGTTTTGTAGAATAGTGAGTAGTCATTGTACATGGATCAGGGAAGTGCGAAGTTCATCAATGCAGTAAAGGGTGGATGGGGGGGGGGGGACCAGTTCTGCTCTGTACACTCAGACCTAGAAGGAATTTTCCTAATTAGTTCCTCCAGTCAGTATATCTCTAGGCTGTTGAGGTTTTTGTTGGGGTTAAAGGCCTTTAGAGACAGACGTTCATTATGTGCCAGGAAATATCCGTTATCCCGTTATTCAGTGCACTATTCATTCCTGTTATTTATCTCCGATACGACGTCATTTTGCCACCATGATCTTTATAATTCAAACCACTTGTTGAAGGCCCCAGCGAAACAGTCGAGAAGCTGATTCTCAGGAAGTTTGCTTTGTAATGAGATTTATAGTCAGAACAGGAGAGACTTGCATTCCTTTACATTGTTTAATCTGAATAGTACTTACAGATTGTATTTCTGATGCAAGGTATCCAATACCATTTTCAAAACTTGATGCTTGTTTTCTGTCCTTAAATCCATTCACTACTGCTTCATAAAAAAATATAGTGTGCTCCTTGGTGGTGTTATCGTCAGTTACAGTAAATCTGTCGCAAATGTAGTCTTATTTGCAGCATGTGTAACATGTTGTTTGCAGATTATATCCCATGTAGAATATGCTTACCTCCTCCTGCTCTATAACTTGTTGCCTTCTTATAGGACCCTATGTACACTCTACTCCTTGCCCTATCGACTGATAGCATGTTATTGAGCAGTGGTTTCTGAGCAGATTGTACATAGAGTCCTGTCTGCAGGCAGCATGTTGTAGAGCAGGAGCCGCCATGTAGAATCTGCTCAGAAACCACTGCTCAATAACATGCTACCAGTAGATAGGGCAAGGAGTAGAGTGTACATAGTGTCCTACATGAAGGCAGCAAGTTATAGAGCAGTAGGAGGCAAGCATATGCTACATGGCATACTATCTGCAAACGGCATGTTATAGAGCAGGTCACCACAGATTGTCCATAGTGTCCTATCTGCAAAAAGCTTGCTTTAGAACAAGTTGAGCAGAGCAGATTGATATTTAGCATCTCCTACCGCTAAAGTATATAACTTGTCATTTATTAATTTATATCTTAATGATTCCTATGCTTAGATGCCCTTTAAACTATTTATTTTACTTGTCTTCACATGTTTGTTGCTGTGTTCTCTACACAGGCCGGATCTAATTGATTTTGACAAGCTGAAGAAGTCCAATGCACACTACAATCTCCAGAATGCCTTCAACCTGGCAGAACAGCACCTTGGGCTCACCAAGCTCCTGGATCCAGAAGGTAAACACTAACTGTCTGACAGACAATCCATCACTAAAGAGAGGTCCTCTTAGTACCCCATGTAAATGGACAACGTTGACATCTATGTTCGCACAGATTGCCATTATCTCAGTCCCATAACAATGAATAGTAGTTATGGACATGCACCACCACATGTGAGAATCTTAAGGGTGCGGTCACATGCATCAGAACAGCTGAGTAGAGAAGATTTGCCTGATTACATAGCTGTTAACATTGCGATTACAAAATGCATGCGTTTAACCAATGTTAACGTGTTAACATAGCATTAATAAACGCATGCATATCTTAACAGCTATGTAATCGGCCAAATCTCTTGTTCTCTGCTGTTCTGATGTGTTTGAAAATGCATGCATTCCTGCCATGTGTGACCCGCACCCTTAGTGGTGTTAGTGGGAAATGCATTTCTTTGAACTATTTGGTGAGGTCTGTTTTAGAACTAACCAGTCAGTGATCCCTCCAGGACATTTTTAAAGAAAGATTGCAGCATGGTTTAATTCACAAAAATGTATATATTCTTGGTAAAATCTCGTATGTGAACCTGTGGTTACAAACTCCAAAACCCTGCATGTGTAATATCGGACTTTCATCCATCCCCTCATTTTACAAACTTTCATATTGTAGAAGGTGGCAGCACTGTGAAAGTCTGACTACACACAGGGTTGTATGTAACCATAGAAACTCCTAGTTCTACTCAGACACTGTAGACGGGGCAGGCGCCAGCACTGGGCAAGTGGGCGAGGGCTCCCTGGGGGGGGGCCCACATAAGGCTGCACATAAGAAATCCATGGGGGTAAGGGGGGGGTATATCTAATCAATCCATAGACAGTGAGGGGGGCTTTATATAAAATAACTATCATGGGGGCTGTTAGGTATGATTAATTAGTGAATATTTTAGGGAACAGGAGACTGTTTTTTAGTTTCTGAATTTTTAATGCTGTCACGTTCACTGCAAAGGGGCCCATTGAGGCTGTGTTGCCCAGGGGCCTACTGAGGCTATGTCGCCCAGGGGCCTACTGAAACCTGCAGCCGACCAGGACTGTAGACATATCTTAATCTATAGTGGTTGTTAAGAGTTAATTACAGCAAAAAATTAAAAGTGACCTACCTGGGTTTTAACATGTAGATAAGTCAAAGTTAAAGCTATACTTGTGTGCAGTAGGGCATTTCTTCTTTCAATGATAAGAAGAGATGCAATAATCTTATTTTTCCTTCAAATACAATAATGCAGACAATTGTCACTATGTTTTTTTTTGTCTGTTTGTTTTAGATATCAGTGTAGATCATCCTGATGAAAAGTCAATCATCACTTATGTTGTCACTTACTATCATTACTTCTCAAAAATGAAGGCTCTTGCCGTGGAAGGAAAACGTATTGGAAAAGTAAGCGATTTTTATTTTTCATTTATTCAATTTCATAATCGCCATGTCAGCAGTTGACCTTACAGAAGTATGAGATTTTATATTGTATTGCTCATATGCAGCAGATGTGTGTTAGCATTGTGTATATGAGCAATCCTCAAAGCATAACCCAATGGTTTTTTTTTCCAGAAATGAATAGGACATGTGATGACAAACTTTGTAATATACTTCACTAAGTAAAGCAAATTCTGTCTTTTTTTTTTTTTCTGCTCCTTCTTTCTCCGGTAGTGAGCACACAGTCCTGCACAGAGATAAGGAAGGAGGAGGGTAGAGATTAACTCTTTCCATACCTTGAGAATATTTCAGATCTATAAGGAGATGAGACTATCTAGAGACTGTATGTAAAGAAATTGGTCATTAGACAATTTATCAGGCCCCTTTATCTCTCAGCTGTCAGTGGATACAGGACAGAAAGCTGATTTATACAAATTGCTTAAATAAGGAAAAAAAGCAGAGGAAAAAGGACACAGGAACAAATTTCTATAGTAAAGTATATGGCAAGATGTATTATGTGCGCAATTGTGTTAAAAATGTATGAAGGATTGTAAACCAAGCATTCTTAAATATACATGTGTGAGTCCTCTGGCAGGATCCAATCTTATTAAAATGTATGCAAATGAACCTTAGGGGCTTCAGGATCCTTTAACAGCAATGGAGCCTGGAGCCCCTCAGGCTCATTTGCATATTTTTAAAAGCGTTTTTTTTGTAAAAGCAAGTGCCAGATGGGGCACACACCAGTATGTCAGAGCGCTTGTTTCACAATCCGTCATCCTGGTGGTAGATTTCCATGATGCACATGGCATTATAACTCTAAAGTCCAAAGCTTTTTAATTCCACTGGTTCCCTGTCTAACATTTTTTGGGTTCTTTTGTAATTGTTGCCAATATGAGTTTCATTCAGGGGAAAGGAATTTATGAAAATATCCAGTCCAGTTTTTCCCATTTTTTAAACTTTTTTTTTTTTTTTTGTTAGTTCCTTACATGTCTCCCTTTTTAAAGACTGGTACGTTTTGGTTCATGGATCATGGTCTCCTCGTTCTGAAAATCTAATGTAAATTACATATAAGATGTATGACCTCTTGAATCTGATGCAGATTTGAGGGTTAGTTGGATATAAAGATAGATGCCATCACAAGATAGACTGTATATGCCCTCTATAGTTTGTGGTTGTATTATATTTGGTGGAAAATTATGGATGGAATAATTATTTCCCCCTTAGATTACAGATGGCTCAGAGTAAGTGCGATGTTCTGCAGTGGATGAATATTCTGTGTTCTTATAGGTGCTGGATAACGCAATTGAAACTGAGAAGATGATTGAAAAGTATGAATCCCTCGCCTCTGACCTCCTTGAATGGATTGAGCAAACCATCATCATCCTGAACAACCGGAAATTTGCCAACTCACTGGTCGGTGTGCAGCAGCAGCTACAAGCTTTCAACACCTACCGTACAGTGGAAAAACCTCCAAAGTAAGAACACAATAAGGCGGAGCTGTGTTTATAGGAGAAAGTATAGTAAATACGGCACCCATATTGTATTCTGTGAAGGTGAAATATTTCACAAACCGACATATTTCACACACATTCCGTTATCAATAACCAAAATTATAGCACATCCACCTGCATCCTTTTTTTCTTTTGTTTTTAATTTTGCCCCTCTTTCAATGAAAGATGTGTAACAGGAGTTCCGTTAAAGTATATAGGGAAGATTCACTTTCGGTTTTTCCCAATTTTTTTAATTTTTTTTTAATGGGAATAAGTTTATACACAGGTTCTATGTAGTTTTTGATATTCATCAAAATGCAAATGTTGTCCTGTGGAATTATCTGCAATTGAATGGCACCATATTTTTAAATCTGTCAGATTTTGCAGATGATTCAAGATAAGGATCTGATTTTCGGAGCCAGTGGACCATTTCATAACGGGTTTCTTTCCTCTATATTAATATAGATTTACTGAGAAGGGCAACTTGGAAGTGCTGCTCTTTACCATTCAGAGTAAAATGAGGGCAAACAACCAGAAAGTATACATGCCAAGAGAGGGCAAGCTCATCTCAGATATTAACAAGGTGAGTAATGGAGCAACAGATGCTTATGGGTTTGTTCACATGGAGTGTTTTCCAAGTGGATTTTAAAACTTTTGATGCCTAAGGAATATATGGCACAATATATGGTCTGAGCCCCAGGCTGCTGCTGTTTGCCTGCTGGTTAGGTCACTTAGGCTTTCTGCACACGTTGTGGATTTTTATGCACAAAATCTGCAGCGTAATGCAGTAGCATAAATGATTGTTAATTTTATTGTGCATTCTTACAGATTTAAACGTTCTTCCTCATAAAACAAGACAGGGTGTTGCTGTTCCACTTGTCAAAGACTGACACCTTCCAGTTAGTGGTGACCTTATCGGTCAGTAAATTGACAACTGGTAGGAATAATATAAGAAATAGAATCTGGTCCAGAATAGTGTTTTGTAATAGGGATAGAAGCATTATAGAGTAGATAAGTCATCTTTTAAATGTGAAACATGGAGAGAAATGGAAACATTTGTCTATTTGTTGGCCATAGTCATTGTTCACTGGTTCAACACGTTTTATATAGTATTTACAGTCGGCTCTTTGGCTTCTGAGGTCAGGGTTTGCATCATTCAGCTGAGTATTACAGAGGCCACTGCTACCCCATCACATTCTCTATTAAATTATCCCTTACAAAAGACTCCCGTCCCTCCTGTTCTTGCCGACTTTTGTGCCGAGTCTCAGAGAATAGTCCTCTGTTCCTCAGAATTGGCATTACTACCGCCTAGGAAAGTGTTGCTTTGGAGTTCACTTATTGAAGATAAGTTTCCCAATCTCTGAGTAAAAAGCTCTTTTTATTCAATGTACCCAGGCCTGGGAAAGACTGGAAAAAGCTGAACATGAGAGAGAACTGGCACTGCGCAATGAGCTCATCCGCCAGGAGAAACTGGAACAACTTGCACGAAGATTCGATCGTAAGGCAGCTATGAGAGAGACCTGGCTGAGTGAAAACCAGCGCTTGGTATCTCAGGTATGATATTGTGGGAAAATTAAAAAAAAGAATTTCAAAAAGTTGTGAAATGTGCCCAGTATTAGTGATTATACATATTCTTTTACTGGCAACAAATCGCTGAAACTTCCTGAGAAACTTTCCTCCAGGTAATCCGTATTAAAGATGTAAAGGGTTGTCCTGCTGAAGACACTTATACCCTGAAAATGGGATAAGTATCAGACCCCTAGGGAACCAATATCCCACTTGTATACATGAATACAGAGGCCCCAGCAGTCCAACCCCTAGTGATTTGATGCCAGGAAAGGTGATAAATGTCTTTGGTGGAGGAAACCCCTTTATGTCGTTTTACAGGAAAAATGGGCTAACCTTTTTGATTTTATCAAGGTAGGCTGTGTGCCAGCAGATGATGACGGGCGAAGAAAGAGGGTTTGGGAATTTTTGACTTCTGTATACCTGCACTGCTGCAGATTTCTCATAATCAGGAAATATGATGCGTCACTTATTGTGGTGGATAGAGGGGCCAAAATCAACTTTTGCAACCGTAGTGTTATATGGATCAGAAACCAATAGAATTACCGCTGGGGTAAATCCAGCAGATGCTGCCAGATGTGTCACCCCATGGCATATGCCCAGCCAACTGCATGGCACATTCTAGAGAGTAGTTGAAAAGTGTTTAAAATGATAATGTAGTTTCTTATAAACAGTAAGGTTCGATACAATTTAACAGCAGTTTTTTAACAAAACTTGGCAAATAAAATACTTTGTCACCTAGACAAGCTACAAGCGTACTTTATTTGTCTGCGGAAAGGGTTAACAAGGCCATCAGCTGTTGAAGACGTGTGGGCATCCTAAGGCTGCTCATAAAAATATACAATCTGCAAAGGATAAAACTTAGGGAAAAGTAACTGTTAAATCTCAAGTTTGACCCTTAAGACTTAAAATATTGTATTTTTTATGTTACAGGATAACTTTGGCTTTGACCTCCCTGCTGTGGAAGCCGCTACTAAGAAACATGAAGCCATCGAGACCGACATTGCCGCCTATGAAGAGCGTGTACAGGCAGTGGTGGCAGTGGCACGAGAACTGGAAGCCGAAAACTACCATGACATCAAACGCATCACCGCTCGTAAAGATAATGTCATCCGACTTTGGGAATATCTCTTGGAACTGCTACGTGCAAGACGACAACGCCTGGAAATGAACCTCGGATTGCAGAAGGTTTTCCAAGAGATGCTCTACATCATGGACTGGATGGACGAGATGAAGGTTTGTTGGAGTCGCTGCCTATGCATTTTAGATCCTTGTTGGCAAGTGTAGCAGAATCGGCAATTATTACCTTAGAGGTTTGGGCCATTTTGGTGAATTGGGCTGAACCAAAAATGTAAAATAATTCCATTCTATTTATTAGAAAGTTAGTAAGGTACCATCTTCTCATTTTTTGCAGGTGTTACTATTGTCTCAGGATTACGGGAAACATTTACTAGGGGTTGAGGACTTGTTACAGAAGCACGCATTGGTGGAAGCAGACATTGCCATTCAAGCCGAGCGAGTACGAGGGGTTAATGCATCTGCCCAGAGATTTGCCACAGAAGGAGAAGGTAAAGAGCCATGTTTTGTGGTTGTTGTATAACTATAAAACTTGTAAACCTACACAGCAGCCCAGTGTACAGTATATGCGACTGTTGTTTGTAGAAACTTGTTTTTAAGTAAATGTATCATCAGAGATGAATGTTATATTTTGATATCAGGAGTTTTTGACACATTCATGGGACTCTTTGAGAGCGATGAATCTTTATGCTCGGCTCTCCTATACAGCTCAGTTGAGAGTGATACCCTCTGTTCAGCCTAGCTGCAGAAAGAGCAAGAGTGGTCCCATTCCTGAGATCGGTGGGGTCTAAATACAGTTGAATAAAGAGTGGCCGTGCATGAAATCATATGTGGTATCATCATTTCTTGCAGGTTATAAGCCCTGTGACCCACAAATCATCCGGGATCGTGTTGCTCACATGGAGTTTTGCTACCAAGAATTGTGTCAACTGGCAGCTGAAAGAAGAGCACGTTTAGAAGAGTCGAGGCGCCTTTGGAAGTTTTTCTGGGAAATGGCGGAAGAGGAGGGATGGATAAGAGAAAAGGAGCAGATCTTGTCTTCTGATGACTATGGAAAGGATTTGACCAGTGTCGTCCGTTTGCTTTGCAAGCATAAGGCATTTGAAGATGAGATGAGTGGACGGAGTGGTCACTTGCTTCAGACCATCAAGGAAGGTGAGGAGATGATTGCTGAGGAACACTTTGGATCTGAGAAGATACGCGAGAGAATAAAGGATATTCAGGAGCAGTGGGCTAACCTTGAGCAGCTGTCTGCTATTCGGAAGAAACGTCTGGGAGAAACCTCCAGTTTCCATCAGTTCCAAGCAGATGCTGATGACATTGATGCATGGATGCTGGACGTCTTGAAAATTGTATCCAGTAATGATGTTGGACATGATGAATACTCTACGCAGTCCCTAGTGAAGAAACACAAAGATGTAGCGGAGGAAATTTCAAGTTACAGATCCACCATCGATGCTCTTCATGAGCAAGCGGCTGCCTTACCCGAGGAGCAGTTTGAGTCTTCAGAAGTACAGAGCAGGTTGTCTGGAATAGAGGAGAGATACAAGGAGCTGGCAGAGCTGACAAGGCTCCGGAAGCAGGCTCTTCAGGATGCCCTTACTCTGTATAAGATGTTCAGTGAAGCTGATGCTTGTGAGCTTTGGATTGTCGAAAAGGAGCAATGGTTGAATAACATGCAGATACCAGAGAAACTGGAAGATCTGGAGGTTATTCAGCACAGGTAGTCACACTTTCCTTGCTCTTTACATGCATGAGAGTTTATAAAATGTGTTATTTAATCTCAATTGGTTGTAATTTTAGATTTGAGAGCTTGGAACCAGAAATGAACAATCAAGCTTCACGGGTGGCTGTTGTCAACCAGATTGCCCGTCAGCTAATACACAGTGGGCATCCAAGTGAGAAGGAAATCAAAGCACAGCAAGACAAGCTGAACACCAGGTAAGAGTGTGAACAGGTTAAAAAACTTGGGTTTTCAGTATCCATATATGGTGAATGTACATTATGTATTTCTTCTCATTTCATTACAATTAGGTGGAGTCAGTTCAGAGAACTGGTTGATCGAACAAAAGATGCCCTCAGCTCAGCCCTCAGTATTCAGAATTACCACCTCGAGTGCAATGAGACCAAGTCCTGGATTAGGGAAAAGACCAAGGTTATTGAGTCCACTCAGGAGCTGGGTAATGACCTGGCCGGAGTTATGGCCCTCCAGAGGAAGTTAACAGGCATGGAACGTGACTTAGCTGCTATCGAAGCCAAATTGACTGATCTCCAGAAGGAAGCTGAGAAACTAGAAGCTGAGCATCCAGATCAAGCTCAAGCCATCATGAATAGACTTGCAGAAATTAATGAAGTTTGGGAAGAGATGAAAACAACCTTGAAGCACAGAGAAGAATCACTTGGTGAAGCCAGCAAACTTCAACAATTCCTGCGTGACTTAGATGACTTCCAATCCTGGTTATCGAGGACCCAGACTGCTATTGCCTCAGAAGATATGCCAAACACTTTAGCCGAGGCAGAAAAGTTACTCACTCAACATGAGAACATCAAAAATGAAATTAACAACTATGAGGAAGACTACCAAAAGATGAGAGACATGGGTGAGATGGTGACACAAGGACAGACCGATGCACAGTACATGTTCTTGCGCCAGCGACTCCAGGCTCTGGATACTGGATGGAACGAGCTTCACAAAATGTGGGAGAACAGACAGAACCTCCTAAGCCAATCCCATGCCTACCAGCTCTTCTTAAGAGACACCAAACAGGCAGAAGCTTTCCTCAATAACCAGGTGTGTTGAGAAATTGCACTGAAATGCAATTCATGTCACGACTATTTGGCTGGGGACAAACGTATTATTATCACTGCTGGTAAGCCGTGGTGAATTTGCTGTCCGTGCATACCTACACTCTATGTGGGTGGTTGCATGTTTATTGCTTAATTTCTGTTTTGCTATATTTTTCCACAACCTTAAGCAAGAAAGAAATTATTTTTTTTTTTAGTTTCAGTATATACAGATTGCTATATAGATTTAGATATTTTTTTAGTTTCCTTGCCATTTGGGTAACATAGATAAAAAACATCCTTTTACTGTTTTTCACCTCTTAAAGCCACACTGGGGAAGGGGGAGGATTTTAACACGCTATGAAATTATCCAACTGCTAGGACCTTTCTTTAGGATAGCTTGTTGTATGTTATTGATGGGAGGCGTAGTGTCCATGTCCAATGTGTAGTGCCAATAAAGACTAAGAGTCTAGTGAATGAGTAAAGTTGGCAGAACTCATTACAAGGATGAGAGTCCTTGCGTCATACAAAAATATGATACAAGAACTCCCTGTTTGCTGGCCGAACTGTAAGAACAGTTACAATGGAGCGGCTGCAGTTCAGCTGACAAATGGTGAGTCCTTGTATCATATTTCTGTATGATGTAAGGACTCTTGTCCTGTGTAGTCTGTGTGAATGGACACATGGGTCTGTTTCGACGGGCTGCACCCATCGTCTAAAGCCAGCCCGAAACTGTGAGACCACTACAAATTGGTCAGGATGTCTTAATTTGGCTCCATCCTGCGTGTAGAAGAGTTGCAGGTGGGACATAATGTCTCGTCAGGGGATCGTATATCAGTGATCTACTCTGAGATGTCAAATATATTATAAGAGGGAGATTTATCAGAAGTGTCTGAGGTAAAACTGTTCTAGTTGCCCCTGGAAACCAATTAGAGCTTAGCTTTAACTTTATAAACAGCTGTGGGAAAATGACAGCTGAGCTCTGATTGGTTGCCATGGGCAACTTGAACCGATCTGCTCTGACACTTCTGATAAATCTCTCCCATTAGTGTATACATATATGGCCATGTAAAACCCCTTTAACTACGAAATGAAGCCGTAAACTTCTGCTAATTATGTTAAATCCCGAGAGACCACCTAGAGCGTATTCATTTATTGTTCTTTCTTCTCATCATAGGAATACGTTTTGGCCCACACTGAGATGCCGACTAACTTGGAAGCAGCTGAAGCAGCAATCAAGAAGCAGGAAGACTTTATGACCACCATGGACGCCAGCGAGGAGAAGATCAATGCTGTTGTAGAAACTGGAAGGAGACTGGTCAACGATGGCAACATAAACTCTGATAAGATAGAAGAAAAGGTTGATTCTATTGACAGCAGGTATGTTCTAGGTTATAGATTCAGACATGAGCACTGAACGGTTGCATTGGGAGATTAAACGTCATTGAACGTGTTTGCCAAAGTTAAGACAATGCCTTTCCTGCTTATATGGTTTTTGGGTTTCGTTTTAGACATAAGAGAAATCGAGAAGCAGCCAATGACCTTTTGACTCGTCTGAAGGACAACCGAGAGATGCAGAAGTTTCTGCAGGATTGCCAAGAGGTACCTCACACCCTCCTTATACTTAAAACAAGTGTCTGTACTGATCAGCATTTATTTACGGTCCTGTATAGAATTTTTGGTAACCTATATAATGCATGTTGATATCTGATGTCCATAACTCCAAAGTATTATATAAGGGTATAGAAGAAGCTGAATGAGCAAGAAGTACAGACAAAGTAGTTGCAGCAGGGATCAGTAAGTTTTCTATCTTGAACCCATTTTATAGGCTAAAGCCAGAGATTATAACCCCAGGGATTATTCTATGTCACTGTGAAGTAAGGGACTTCATAAAAAGGCATATTGGTGGTTAAGGGGTTAGCATCTTATTTACTGCCTGATACAGATTTTCAATGGATCTTGCCGATTTCTAACATGATCCTTTAGTGTTCAACCCTTCTGCTTGACTAACGTTACATTAAGCTGCTGATACGATTGGGTGCCCTCAGTCTGAGCGCACATCTCTCTTCTCGGGTGTCCCATGATACTTGTACATTAATGATGTATGGAGTCTATGAGGAGCTTTGTACTTATTTATGAGCTTAGCTGTGGAATTGTGGAGGAGGGGGAAATAAAGCCAAATTTCTTTATCACATGAAGGTGCAGATAACTAGGAGCCAAGGCCTTGCATTTATTTATGGCCTTGCTTTTTAATATCTTTTATGTATCTGTTTTTATATACTGTTAACCTGCGGTGAAAAATGTATCCTAAAGATGATATTCTGCAGCTCCTAGGAGAAGTGGGCGCCTCTCCAGAAAGAGCTGGATGTGTCATCTATTGGATCCAGCATTAGTCTTCGATCATATCAAAAGTGTTCCATATGTTTCAGTTTATTTGCGGTTTTGATATGTTCCAGATGTACCGGCAGTAGATTGGGGCCTTTTCTGTTATTTGGTGAAAATACAAGTTTTTTTTTCTCTTTCAGCTGTCCCTATGGATCAATGAGAAAATGCTCACTGCTCGAGATATGTCTTATGATGAGGCCAGGAACTTGCATAGTAAATGGCTGAAGCACCAAGCTTTTATGGCCGAACTGGCATCCAACAAAGAATGGCTTGACAAAATAGAAAAGGTAATATACATAAGCGAGTTCAGTATAACCAGGGCCATCGGGTATGAGCACTAGCTGTTAGTTACATATGTTTGTATCTAGGTGAAACTCTATGAAGCACGTCACGCTAGATACTCCTGAAAATGTAGTTTTTGCCCTTTACATCTCTGTATTCCCAATATATGCAATTCAGTCATTATTGCCTTATTTAGTTGTTTCAATCTAAAAATCCCTTCTCATGGTGATCACCTGCAAATTTAATATCCTGTGTTCTGGGGGGAAACAACCTCCTATTGCAGTTATTACAGAAGTCACATAATTTGTTAACTTTTGACAACCTTTTTAACTTAAGTAACGGAGTGATTGGTGTGGTCTGACTGCAGGGACCCCCTCTAATGGGTGGAGCAGCAGGCAAAGCATACACCCTACTGCTCCATTCATTGATTATGTGAATGCCGTAGATAGCAAAGCACTGCGCTTGGGTATCTCCAGCACTCCCATAGAATGGGACACATGCTCACTCTTTCTGCTCCACCCACTAGTAAGAATAGGATCCCTGTTCCCCGGATCAGTGGTGCCCATGGGGGTCCCAACAGTTGGACCCTCCCCTATCACTTTGTTTTATCCTATCCTGTGTATAGGCCATAACTTCTTTAAAATAAGAAAAAAAGATGGCAGTACAGCTCCGCAACTCTAGACTTATGGTCTCTTAGATTGTATAGGAGAATATAGAGAGGAAGATAATTGCACTGTCCCTCCAGCAGGCAGAGGTGCTGCTTGCTTAGGCGTCATTGGATTGATGGCCGTGCATAGCAATTAAATAAATTGGAATGCAAACTGGACATACATGAGACAAATGAATATCTCTCACATTTTGCACTTTTAGGTTACAATAAGATTTTATGCAGCCTTTAATATTCTATTTTTACACAGTCCACCAATCCCAAATTGATGTTTGATACCACAATGTACAAGATTATTTATTTATTTTTTTGTAGATGTTGATGACCATTGAAAGGTTTCATAGAATTTTGGTTTTCTACACGTTTTCCTCAGCCGTATGCTTTACATCAGAGATTTCCACTAAATTCTGTGACTGTCTTGCTCTTTCTTAGGAAGGAAATCAGCTTGTTGCAGAGAAGCCAGAAACTGAAGCCATAGTGAAGGAGAAGATGACGGCCTTGAATAAGATGTGGGAAGAACTTGAATCCACTACACAGACAAAGGCCCAGAGACTTTTTGATGCCAACAAGGCTGAACTCTTTACCCAGAGCTGCGCAGATTTGGACAAATGGCTCCATGGCCTGGAGAGTCAGATTCAGTCTGATGATTATGGAAAGGATCTTACCAGTGTCAATATCCTCCTGAAGAAACAGCAGGTGAGTGAGAAGCCTGATGGTCACGACTAATAGCACCAGCATCATCGCATTGCGGGTTTAATTAACACGTCAGCGCAACCTAATATTACATCGTGGGGCGGAATGGGTTAAACTAATGCTTCCAGGATGAAGAGACTGTAGGGGGTCACATTACAAAGCCATGCAGGAGTCAGGAAAGTAATTGAATGCAGTAATTGTGTCTGTCTGGGTGACCTTCTCTTCATCTAACACAGAACATCCTCTGTGTTCTGTATATTAGAGGAAAGATCAGGGGGTGTCAGAGTATTTCTAGCAGTCTGCAGAGCTATTCCTGCTGTCAATAATATAGAAAACCCCAATGACTGTCTTTTAAATCTGGCTTGAGGTCTATCAGATTCGCCTACAGGTTACATTTTTCTGCTTTGAACAGAATTGTTTTATGTAATTTTTTTTTTTTAATCTACTCCTTTAGACCAATGGCACACTTTTTATGTAGGACCGTAATTGGGGACCATGCAATGACTGGTTTGATGGACTAACCACATTGCAGAGGATGCAACATAGTTATATGTAATCATAATTATAGTTCTTGCATTGCCGATTGGCAGGGAAGCAGGGACTCCTCATGTCACATGATTATGAAGCACAGAGTTCAGTCCCCTGCACTGTCATTTGTCCGTGAAATTCTGCCATCTGATTCCCTGATTCGTGAACCAACCACGGTTGTGTGCAACTGCCATAAAATTGGGTTTCACTTAGCATTATTTAGATCAGTTTTGAGGTGGTCATTTACCCCGATATCCAAACAAGAAAATGCCTTCTTTCATAGGCCACACTGCACAAGTTTTTAGAGCTTTTTTGTAGCTGGTTTTCCCGCTGGCATTTGAGAGGTATCAGCAGCCTTATTTGTAAGACTGCTTACATATGACAACATTTAACATACTTATTATGTAAAGATAGCAAATCGCCCTAGGAATTAACATGTCACATAAGGCCGGGCATTGGTGCGGATTACAGCACATCACTCAGATTCCATACATTTATATATATATTTTTTTTTTTACACGGTTTTCAAAATCCTTTTTAAAGGCTCAATGATAAATCTGTACAAAGCCCCAAGAGTGAGTAAAGTGACTTTATACATTAGTCCATAAGCCATTTATAAGAGGCCAGAAAACCCAGAACAAAGGAGGGGAATGTGTAAACAGCTCAGAGCTCCTACACAGCCCCTGCCTGCCGCAGACTCACAGCCGCTTCTCTATGCACATTTATTGTTATGGCGGAATGTGATCTCTGAAATGTCACATATTAAAAGGATTTGAAACACTGAGAGACTACTGTATACTGGAAATAAGGAATTAACACAGATTTGATTCCACCCCCTTCCCGATTTCCCTGGGTACAGTGTTATATTTAGCTCGTCTAGCACAGATCTGGCTATAGAGGCTTTTACCCCTCTGGGACAAAGACTCAATGTTACATTGGAAACATGTGTAGATACCATTACAGATGGTCAGGTATGCTGTAGGTATCTGCATCCACTAATACACAATGTATGTGGCGGTCATTTGATAAAACGCCATGTAACCTTTTCTGTTCTGGATACCCTCTAATAAAAACTAGATGCATAGCTCCATAATTCTAATTCCCAAATATTTCCTGTAGCATTAGAGGAGACAGGTGGTAGGTAACTTCAAACACAATACATGGTCTTTTCTAGCCTGTATGGGAATTTTGATTAATATTAAGACATAAAGAATGTGCGGGGGTTGAGTGGCCGATGGAAAGATGCATTTGTTAATTTAGTCTGAAATTTGTGTGCGGAATCTACAATGTATTCCAATGTGTGGTGGATTTACACTTCCCTATCCTGCCTCCTACATGCAAGGGCTGACAGAGAAAAACATCACAAGCAGGTGTGGAGAGAAAGCCAGTTTCAGACGAGCATTGTTGGTGCAAGAATCACGGACAGACTCCAATGCCGCTAAACAGTGGGGAAGCAGGGACTCCTTACATCATAGATCACTATGATCTTCTAAATCCTATCTTCGGCATGGTGGTTGGACCGTGGTCGGACACTGCATGGTCCATGATTAATGGTCAACTGATACTGCCCTAACTCTGCATAGGTTGTTTTCAGGACACAAGTTCTGGTTTTTGTCTACCATTTGACTTGCTTACATAGGAGTCAGAGCAAGGTCATTGTAGTAAGACTCAGACCCATCTGTCTCTGAAGAGCTAGAGGCCTTGTTGGCAATGTAGGCTGTGTTAAATGAACCAGATCTGAGGAGAAGCTAACCCAAAATTAAAATAATTTACTTAAGTATAATTTACTGGATGAAGACATCCAGAGAGTACACTTACTCTCGGGGAAAGTATGTGCTCTCAAAAGGTTCTCAAGGTTACTCCAGTAAGTGGGAGGTAGAGAAAGTAGAGTCACTTTTCAGAATAGACTTATTGGTATGCCAAATCTACCAAATGCTCCCCATTTGACAAGTTTGGTGCAAATTATAGGGCAGCATGGTGGCTGATGGGCTAGCACTGGAGTCCTGGGTTCTAGTCCCACCCAGGTCAACATCTGCAAAGAGTTTGTATGTTCTCTCCGTGTTTCCTCCACACTCCAAAAAAAAAAAAAACAAAACCTGGTAGGTTGATTAGATTGTGAGCCCCATGGAGACGGGGACCGATTTGTCATGCTTTGTGCAGCGCTGCGTAATCTGTAGGCGCTATATAAATAATAAGTATTATGACAGTAAAATTGGTTTTATGATAAAACATTAGATTTATTCTAAATATACCTATTATCTTTATTTATTTATTTTTTAATCAGATATATTTTTATTGAAGTTTTCTGATTTTACAACACAATAAAGTGAACATTACAAGTACAGACCCCCCATTATCCCTATTTGGAATGGGTTACTTTTTTATATAACACATTATTTGAAATGAAAGTTATAAAGTGCATTAAATGTCAGTGTTAAAGTTAGTTGGGTAAAATTAATATTCACCTATTAATATAGGAGTATAATTGGAATACAAGATTAATATAGGATAAACTTTTTTTTCTTAAAGACATTGCTTTGGATTCTGAGTATGCTTTAACAAAACAAAAAAATATTCCTTCCTCAATCTCATTTTTTCTTATTTCTTTGGTAGATGCTAGAAAATCAGATGGATGTCCGTAAGAAGGAGGTGGAAGAGCTTCGGAGCCAAGCTCAGGCCCTCAGCCAGGAGGGAAAGAGCACTGATGAAGTGGACGGCCAGCGGGTGGTGGTGGAGCAGAGATTTGTAGAACTACTTGCGCCCTTAAACGAGAGGAAAAAATACCTTTTGGCCTCTAAAGAGATTCATCAGTTTAACCGAGATGTGGAGGATGAGATTGTAAGTAAATGAAAAACCTTATCTGAAGTTTTCCGAAAACTGTAATCCAAATTATGTGTCACTGTAAATTTTGGGGTTTATTATAGTACATTGGAGAATCTAATGGGTTTTTTTGGATAGAGAAGTAACTTGGTTGCATCTATTTCCAGCTTTGGGTAGAAGAGAGAATGCCTATCGCAACATCCACTGACCACGGCCACAACCTCCAGACTGTACAGCTGCTAATAAAGAAGAATCAGGTCAGTGTTTGGGCCAATGTGCGGTGCTTTGTTGATAAGCCCTGTATTCCTGTATAACTCGGTGTTGCAAATATTTAAAAAGTAAAAAAAAAATTGTTTCATAGATTGGACGGGTAGTTGTTTGCTAATCTAAAGTGAATGGCCAGGTTTAGGATGAGGACACATTTTATTTTTTTATGCATTTTTATTTTTACTCAAAATCTGCAATGGGAACAAAAAAACATATTTTTTTAATAGATTATTAACATTTGTGATCCAAAGCAAATATTGGCAGTAAAGAAAGTAAATATGGTGGAAACACACATGCAGTTTAGTTTTCTGCTTCCTCTATTCTGGGTGAATCAATTAAAAAAAAAAAAAAAAAAAAGTATAAATAGTGATACTATGTTGTAATACACAGTTTTTAAGTAGTGTGGCTGTAGCCTTTTGGGATCCCGGTTTATTGCACCAGATTCCTTGTACATCCTATGAGTATAGCCATAATCACATTGTTCTTCCACATACTTTGATGAAAGAATATCCCAACAGGATAAGGGGCAAATTACTGAAAAGGGGTTGTACCTATGCAAACAAAGTGATCTGTGAGGGTCCAATGCAAGGACATCCAGCGGGGGTCCTATTCTCCCACCCCACCTGTTAAAAGGTGGTGTGGGAGGCCAAGCATGTGTCCTGATTCTCTACTCAATGGTATGGGAGTGTTTAAAACTGCAGAGCACAGCGTTGGTCTATGCAAGTGTCGGAGATAGCTGAGTGCTGTGCTCCAATAGTTCCAACACTCTCATACTATTCAATGTAGTGGCAGGACACAGTGGCCGCTCCACCTATTCGAACTGGGGGTCAGTTCTTGTGATCGGTGGGAGTCCTAATAGTCAGAGCCTCAATCAGCTTGTTATCCCCTATCTTGAGGATAGAAGATAACTTGGTAAAAGCGCTTTCACTTTATATAAAACCGGCCTGTGACCCTGGATAGTTAACCTCCAAGAAAAGTTTTTATGTTTTAATTGGAATAGATCCCAAAGCACTAGAAAAAATGCCTCTTCCCGCCTCTCAGTACTCATCCTGAGGAATGTGATGTGCGTCATTTCCTTCCTTGCTGAAGTGGCAGCTACACCCTCATGTAAACATTAGTAAGAGCGGTGGAGATGAGGAGCAGATTTTATTTTCTTGCCCCTTCGTAGCCTTGTTTCCTTTCATACAGTTGATTTGTGATAAGTGTATTTTTCTGGTAGAATCTAAAGAGAATTTTTTTACTTCCCTGTAGCTCTTAACATTTATAATAAAGCTTGTGATTGGTCGCTATGTACAACACCTTCTTATGCCCCATAAATCTCCTCTATAGTGCTAATATTTAAATTGGCCCTGAGTTACTGAAATTTGCAAGTCCTATGGCGAACATGGACTGAGGTGCACTTGTGCTCGCCCTCTAATCCTAGAGAGTGGAAGCCTGTACTATAATTTGTAATATGTAAACGGGATGACTTATTATTCTATTTAACATTCTGGTCATGGATGTTTGAAACAGACTCTTCAGAAGGAGATCCAAGGGCACCAGCATCGCTACGATGATATCTTCGAAAGGAGCGACAAGATTCTGGAAGATGCCAACCTGAATGCTGAGCCAATCCAACAGAGGCTGGCGGATCTCGAGACCTTGTGGAACCAACTCATTGAAGAGACGGAGAAGAGACACAAGCGGCTGGAAGAGTCTCACAAAGCTCAGCAATACTACTTTGATGCAGCCGAGGCAGAGGCCTGGATGAGCGAGCAAGAGCTGTACATGATGTCTGAGGAGAAGGCAAAGGTAACTAAAATGGGTGACCATAGGCTGCATTCACACCTCTGTTGTATGGATATGTTGGGTGGATTCCCAGTGTGTCCTTACAGCGAAGGGCAACATCTTATCCCACTGTGTGTACATACTATGGGATACACAATCCCGTTCCTTTCCCTAACCCCTGAAAGCCGGAGGAGTTAACATCAACACCAGCCAGTGAATGGCTTCTACCATTGTTTATGGTGTTTTCCCCCAGTGATGTTGCTGTCTTTCTATGGACTGTGAAATCTTGAAGGACATTCTTGAGCATACACTCAGTGGGGGACGGGGGATGGATGCAATACTTTGCATCCGTCTTTAATGGCCTCTTTTGTTTTCCGACGTGTATGATGTATACTGTACAGACGGAGGAAAAAACAGATACCTTTGTCTGCCAGTATAGGTCTACATATAGGTTGAGCGTATACAAAAGATGTGATATGAGTGTAACCTTCGGGGGCATTTTTTTTTAGCTTCTCTCTTTGGGATGTCTATTGTTTCCTCACTTCACATCATTAGCGCACAACATTTCCATCCCCATATATATCAAGTTCCTGCTGACCCCTGGTATTTGCTTGCAGGATGAGCAGAGCGCAGTGTCTATGCTGAAGAAGCACCAGATACTGGAGCAGGCGGTAGAGGATTATGCGGAGACAGTGCACCAGCTCTCCAAAACAAGCAGAGCTTTGGTGGCAGATGGACACCCGGAAAGGTAAGCGGTTGTCCCTGTATATGCTGGTTGAAGATAACCTTTCACTGATAGACAATCTCGTGTAAATGTAAACATGCAGCGTTTGTAGAGAAGATGCTTTTACATGACTCCGGGTAACATAACATCATCCTCTGTCCCCCTTTTTATATTTGGGATACAGTGAGCGAATCAGCATGCGGCAGTCGCAAGTGGATAAACTCTATGCAGGTCTGAAAGATTTGTCTGAAGAGAGAAGAGGAAAACTGGACGAACGACACAGGCTGTTCCAGCTCAACCGTGAAGTGGATGATCTGGAGCAATGGATTGCAGAGAGGGAAGTCGTGGCAGGTTCTCATGAATTGGGTCAAGACTACGAACATGTTACAGTAAGTGTTCTATATAAGCGTTTCCATCCTGCACAGCTTTTTGTTGGTGATTGAGGTCTGTTTGCCATCTCCATTGGTTCTATAGACAGTGATTGGATCGGCGCCTGCCACTTAATTCCTTTGGGGTACAACAGACCCCCATTCTCGTGATCCATGGTGGTTCCTCCACTGGGACCCTGACCTCTGGATGGCTGATAGCTTGTTGTGACTATACATCACCTTTAAACAATCTTATTGCTGTCACTTCACCGTAACTTTTGTTTACTACTTAACTCCTTACTAGTTTTAACATCTCTGCTTTCTGTCTTTTAGGGGTGACTTTCAGTATTTAGTTTCAGGGAATATAGATCTATTCTGGTTAGGTGATGGACACAACAGTACATGGCTTGTTATATTAACATCCCCAAAGGTTTCTAAAAGGAAAAAACCCAAACCACTGAGGGTCCATCACATGTCCAGAACAGTTTCATTTTCCCTGAAACTAAATACTGTAAGTCACCCTAGGAAGCAGAGATCCTAAACCCAGTAATGAATCAATACAGAAAATGTAATGGAGAAGTGCATAGCTTTCCTTAATGTAATAAATAATTTCTTATGTGCTGAAATGGAAAGTGTAAACCTAACTGACCCAAAAATAAGGATATTTTTACCATCTTTGCTACATTCTAGCAAAGACTTTATCTTGTTGATTTTTGTGCAATTCATTGCACTCGTTATTTCAGTGTATTTGCTAAAGAAAAACATGTCTATTTGGTAAATCAATATAAAGGTGGCCAACTATTCCATATCCACTATTGTATGTAAATTTGTTTTGTGAAAAACTAGATTCCTTAAAAATTTCATTAAAGGGGTTGTCCGAGAGTTATGAAAAAAAACTAAAGGTAGCCGGAGGGGGCTGCTTAAAAAAATAAAGATCTACTTACCTTCCGACGCCCTCCGGTGTCCCGCGCTGCTGTCGCTCCGGTCCGGGCGCCATGTAAACAAACATTGTCGCCGGAACAGTAATGGATTCAGCTTCCGGCCAGACCCGACAACCTTTTGGCCCCTATACACAATGCTGTGAATAGGGACGGATAGGCGTGGCCAGCCACGGGCGGCCGGAAGCTGAATCCAGCACTGCTCCGGCGGACCAGAGCGACAGCAGCGCGGGACACCAGAGGGCGCCGGAAGGTAAGTAGATCTTTATTTTTTTTAAGCAGCCCCCTCCGGCCACCTTTAGTTTTTTTGTCACAACTCTCAGACAACCCCTTTAAGTTTAGACTTTTGGGCCCCAGCCGGTGTACTGTGGCTCCTGTCACCATCGGCTGTGACGTTGCATTGTCAGAACGCTCCCACTAAAACCTAGGAAACAGGGAAGCCGGCGGCTGGGGCCAATAGTAGAAGATAGTAGAGATAAACAATTTTCATCTAGGTTTTAGCAAAGGAGAACACATCTGTATCTAGATGTACGTTTTCAGATTGTGTGTTTACTTCAGATTTTCAGATTTATTCCATATATTCCATATGCGCAGCACAACAATGAAATTCTGAATCCTCAATTTACTGTAATTCCTAACATTTTTCTTTTTTTGCAGATGCTACAGGAAAGGTTCAGGGAGTTTGCACGTGACACTGGCCACATTGGGCAGGAAAGGGTGGATACTGTCAATCACATGGCAGATGACCTTATCAATTCAGGACATTCTGACGCTGCTACCATAGCAGAATGGAAAGATGGTCTCAATGAGGCCTGGGCAGACCTTCTCGAACTGATTGATACCAGAACACAGATTCTGGCTGCCTCATATGAACTCCATAAATTCTATCATGATGCTAAAGAGATCTTTGGACGGATACAGGATAAGCATAAGAAACTTCCGGAGGAGCTTGGGAGGGATCAGAACACGGTAGAAACACTACAGAGGATGCATACGACCTTCGAACATGACATCCAGGCCTTGGGCACACAGGTTTGTTTCTGGGTCAATAGTCTCTATTAAACTTCTGGGGAAAATGATGAAGCCTGTATAATCGATTAAGTGCTTCACATGTATAAGTTTCCATATAGTTCGTTACCTTTGTAATCCTCAAATCAGCATAAGTACTGGTACAACAAACTGAAGGAACTGATATATGTGAACACAACCTTATTGGGGCTCCTGCACACATTGCAAACTTCTCTGCACCGAGATCCATGACTAAATCTGGCTAAAAATTGTGGACATTTTCACATGGGTAGGTTGGTGACTCCCATCCCTCCCCAATTCCTGAGCATTAACAAATCTAGACTAAAATGATAAACGCTTAAAGAGACTAAAGTTTTACAAAATTTTTATGACTTTCTATTACTTAAATGGAAACTTTAAGGGTGATTGGGATTGTAAACTATCAGTCAACAAGGACCTGTTGGTGGTTTAGTATCCCATACCACGCTCACAAGTTTTCTTTAATAAACGGAACTCATACATACAGTATTATTCTCACATGGTTTCTTAAAATTTTTAGGTGAGGCAGCTGCAAGAAGATGCAACTCGACTGCAGGCAGCTTATGCAGGAGATAAAGCTGATGATATCCAGAAGAGGGAGAGCGAGGTTCTGGAGGCTTGGAAGGCATTGCTGGATGCATGCGAGGGACGGCGGCTTAGACTGGTGGACACGGGCGATAAATTCCGCTTCTTCAGCATGGTCCGGGATCTCATGCTCTGGATGGAAGATGTCATCCGCCAGATTGAAGCTCAAGAGAAGCCAAGGTACTAGTCTACCAGTAGTGGTAAAAAATTACTATATTCCATTATTCCTGTAATCTGTCTAAATCTTAAAAAAGTCAAGCGTATGTGTACTATGAACATTTTACAGTATACTGGAGTCATCATGTCAGATACTGCACCAGAAATGAATTATTGCATCGACTGTCGTTACAGGGATGTTTCTTCAGTAGAATTACTAATGAACAATCACCAAGGCATTAAAGCGGAGATTGATGCCCGGAACGACAGCTTTACTGCATGCATTGAGCTTGGCAAGTCTCTCTTGGCAAGGAAGCACTACGCATCAGAAGAGGTGAGGCGCCAGGATAATTTATAGCTCAGCTGCATTGCAGATCTGCATGTACTTGGCTGCAGCAAAGACTCCTATCTAGGCAAGGTCTTGGCAGGACATTCTCTCTGTGCTAATGTCCTATAGTCTTCAATGCTGTGCTTTATGTGTAGGCAAAATAAAGGAATACACATAGATGACTAATGGAGATTAATTTTATATACTGGCAGTCCCTTAGTTAAGAACACACCGACTTACAGATGACCCCTAGCTACAAATGGCCTCTAGATGTTAGAAATTTACTGTATTTTAGCTTTAGACTAAAATAAACTGCTATAATAGTTATCACTGGTGTCTACAATTAAGTTGTTGTAAATCCTGGTTCTTATGACAATCCAACAGTTTTAAAATCCAATTGTCAAAGAGACCAAAAAATTTTGTCTGGGGTTACAATTATAAAATATACAGTTCCGACTTTCTGACATACAAATTCAACTTAAGAACAAACCTACAGAACCTATCTTGTCCGTAGCCCAGGGACTGCCTGTACTACATATACATACTCTACAAACACATAGGGGGTCATGTATTAAGGGCCCGAATCGCGTTTTTACGGCAAGTTACCCGAATTTTTCCGCTTTGCGGCGATTTTCCCCAACTTTCCCCCGGGTTTTTGGTGCACGCGATCGGATTGTGGCGCAGCGGCTCCGGTGTGCACGCGACGGAAATCGGCGGGCGTGGCCGAACGAAAACCCGACGGATTCGGAAAAAACGCCGCTTTTTTTTTTAACCCCTTAAGGACGGAGGGTTTTCCGGCTCATTTCTCACTCTCCAACTTCAAAAATCCATAACTTTTTCATTTTTCCGTGTACAGACCTGTGTGAGGGCTTATTTTGTGCGTAACAAATTTTACTTTCCCGTAATGTTATTTATTTTAACATGCCGTGTACTGCGAAGCTGAAAAAAAATTCCAAATGTGGAAAAATTGAAAAAAAACCGCACGTGCGTCACGTTCTTGTGGGCTCAGTTTTTACGACTTTCACTCTTCGCTCCAAATAATACGCCTACTTTATTCTTTGGTTCGGTGCGATCGCGGTGATACCAAATTTATATAGGTTTTATTGTGTTTTAATACATTTTCAAAAATTAAACGAATGTGTACAAAAAAGAAAAAAAATTTTTTGCCATCTTCTGACGCTAATAACTTTTTCATACTTTGGCGCACGGAGCTGGGGGACGAAATGAGGCGACGAAATGAGGCGACGTTTTCATTGCTACCATTTTGAGGTCTGTGCGACATTTTGATCATTTTTTATTTCATTTTTTATGTTATGTAAAAAGGTGTAAAAGTCGCATTTCGGACATTTGGGCGCCATTTCCTGCCTCGGAGGTCACCGCCGCCTGTAACCGTTTTTATATTTTGATAGATCGGGCATTTTGGGACGCGGTGATACCTAATATGTTTGTGATTTTTACTGTTTATTATGTTTTATATCCGTTCTAGGGAAAGGGGGGTGATTTGAACTTTTAATATTTTATTAATTTTTTTTATTTTTTAAACTTTTTTTTTTATTTTTTTTTTCACTATCTTTTAGACCATCTAGGGTACATTAACCCTAGATGGTCAGATCGCTCCTACCATATACTGCAATACTTCTGTATTGCAATATATGGCATTTTTGCAGCACATTCATTACAATGAGCCACTGGCTCATTGTAACGAATCTGCAGCTGCCAGATAGCCTCGTGTCAAAAGAAGACACGAGGCTACCATGGCAACCGATCGCCGCCCCCCGATGACGTTCGGGGGCGTGGCGATCGGAAAAAAGATGGCGGCGCCCGCGCGCCGCCGTCTTTTAAACGCCGCCGGCGACTTTGCCGGTGGCGTTGAAGGGGTTAATAGCCGCGATCGGTGCAAGCACCGACCGCGGTTATTAGCGGTGGGGGTTTTGTGCAATATGCAAAAACCCCCACCTTTGTATGAAGAGGACTCAGCCCGTGAGCCCTCTTCATACATCCCTTATACCTCTGCGCCGTAGAGCTACGGCGCAGAGCGTTAAGGGGTTAAAAAAAGGGTCGCTGGACACGCGCTTACCTGCACCCAGCAACGGATTGTGAACTCCGGCGGACTTCAGCGCAGCAGCGACACCTGGTGGACGTCGGAGGAACTGCCTTAGTGAATCGCCGGAAGACCCGAATCCACCGCAGAGAACGCGCCGCTGGATCGCAAATGGACCGGGTAAGTAAATCTGCCCCAAAGTATTAAAAGAACTTACATGCCCAGAAACTACAATGCTTCTGCCCCTGTGCAGATATTACCTATGTTGTCTTGAAACCTGTCAGATAGTGATGAGTCGGGTTGTCCTCCTCCTCACATTGGCAAATATGGGTGGACTGCTTGTTACCCTGTGACTTTGTTGTAACATAGTAAAATAACATCAGATCCTGGACCGTAGTCACAGCATTGTTTGTCCGGTAACTACAAGTTTTTCCTTATCCGTAGGATAGGGGTTAACTTGCTGATCAGATGTGGGACCCCAACGGATCACGAGAATGGCTGTTGTACCCCCAGAGGAATAGAGAAGCTACTTGCTTATGCGCCTTCCTCTCTCTTCATCTTATTAGCACTTATGTAGATTACCAAGCTCAGTACTAGTCATCTTCCATCAGTGCTGTAGATGGAGTGCTGTAGATGAATGGAGCGTGCATGTCCAACCTGACACTACTTTTTAGTCTTACCATTCTGGTGATCCTCAGGGGGGCCATACCATGCATGTATTTATGCATTATATGTGTTATCTGCCACACCTGGATGTTAAGTTTAATACTGAAGCTTCTTGTATACAGTCAGGCCGGTGGTCATTCCTGGTTAATGAAGGACATGTAGGACTTGATCTCATTAATTGATAAGGTTTATTATATTCTCTTTAACACTAGATAAAAGAAAAGTTACTTCAACTTACTGAGAAGAGGAAAGAGATGATTGACAAGTGGGAGGACCGGTGGGAATGGCTCAGACTGAGTAAGTTCATGGTTTAATACCGTTGGCAGCAGCTCAGTATAAGTTCACTAAAAGTTTCTTTCCTGTTTTCATTTAGAAGAAATCCCTAAATTTAGTGTATTTGAACCTTTGCTCGGCCTGTCAGATATTCATCATCACTTGTCTGTCTTCTATAATTCGCTCTTAGTTTTGGAGGTGCACCAGTTTTCCCGAGATGCCAGTGTTGCAGAGGCCTGGTTATTGGGACAGGAGCCATATCTGTCAAGTCGTGAAATAGGCCAGAGCGTAGATGAAGTGGAAAAACTCATCAAACGGCATGAAGCATTCGAGAAATCTGCAGCCACTTGGGATGAAAGGTTTTCAGCCTTGGAAAGACTTACTACGGTAATCATCTCTGCATTCTGGAGTGTTTTATTGATAGACCACACACTCGCGGTATTAAAAAAAATACCACGATTCTCCAGGATTTCAGTAATGATGACACAGCCTGAAAATAGGTCAACAGTATCAGATTGTTGGGTGTCCGATACATGCTACCTCAACTGAATAGTTAACAGGGGCCTGAGCACCTACAATAACAGTGTATTAAGCTAAGCAAAATACTATTGTTAAAGGGGTTGTCCAGTTTGGTTGCTGAAGTTACAAAATAGCATTGTGTTCACTTCACAATCACTTGTGTTCACTTCATTGTTGGGCTGCAAAGCCACACAACTTGAAGATGAGTGTCGCGCCACTGTTTTTTTTTTGTGAGGAAGGCGGCCCCGAACAACCCCTTTTAAGGACATATAAGAATGGGGAAGCAGCAATGGTGCACAACATACTGAATGTAGTTCATCCTTAGGTTATCCAATGTGTTGAATTTTGGTCAGACACCTAGCTTGATTGTAATTCTCTTTGCATTATGTCTCTTAGTTGGAATTGTTGGAAGTTCGTCGACTACAGGAAGAAGAGGAGAGGAAGAGGAAGCCCCCTACTCCTGAGCTAAGCCCTAAAGTTTCAGACGAAGGGGATTCACCACAACAATGGTAAAGACTTGACCCCATCTGGACTTGACCCCATTCTTCTTTTTTTTTTTTTCCTTTTCTGGCCTCCTGACTGCTTTCTGTTTTTTGTAGGGACGGAACAAAAGAAGGAGAACAAATTTCCCAGAATGGATTGCCGTCTGACCAGGATTCACCACGGGTTAGTTACCGCTCCCAAAACTACCAAAGCTACAAAAACTTGATTAGCCGAAGAACAGCCAACGACCGGCAGTGGTCTGGACTGTAAATCTTTCATCCACCTCCCCCCAAAAAATGTCTAGTAACGCTGGTACTTTTTACCCTACACCCACTGAGATGTACTGTTAATAACATTTAATATATAGAGTTCATGTTTATTTGACTTGACTAATAGCAGGTACTTGGAGATATATATTTTTTGTATGTATATGTCTTGTATTTATATTAAAGGGGAATTCCAATGTCCAAAGGTTATGCCATAGATATCGGAAAGATGCAGGTCCCAATGCGTCTCCAGGTCTCAAACAAGGCAATAGAGGACCCCCATCTCAGGGGCTGCACTTTTGTGGCTTAGTCCATTTCCCTCTGCATGTGCACAAAATAATTGCGCTTCTCCCATAGGAGAGTAGTTTACCACATTTGTAGTCAGAACCGCTATGAGGTGCGGTCTGGAGGATCTCCATTCCTCGATCCTCCAACTTTCGGACATCTATGAGATACCTTATTGGTAAATAACCCCAGGACGGCACCTATGTAGCGCAATTTTGAACACTAAATTTCTGGTCTTTAAGGACATTTGGGTGGTTTGGTGTCCCAAATTTCCCTTTAACTAGATTGAGAGGCTTCCGACCATAACATAGATGTCTCGTAGCTCATTTTAGACATTTTACCATTCTGTGTCTCAAACTATGCAACTTGTTGAAGGATTATATACTTTGTCTGTACTGTATATGCCATCAAGCTGGTGTATTGTCAATGCCCTAATTCTTCATTGTTGTCTGGAGCTTTATTTTTTGATTGTGTTTATTGCAAAATTGTAATATTGTCAGACAGAAACCTACTTGAGCAGAATGTAATATTGTTCTTTAAAAAAAAAAAAAAAAAAAAAAAATATATATATATATATATATAATCTCTTTATCTCTATCTAAAAGGATCCCACACAATTCCCCTTCATAGTAACATAGTAAAGTTTCACTTCCCCATTATGACTGACCCCCTCCTTGTTGGGAGGTGTAAACTTTTACAAAGGATATATTGGAATATTTCACCACTTTCCCCTGTAATAATACAGACGTAAACTAATATTTAAGTAGTTACAATAATACTTTAATGAAAGTAACTCCCAAAGTGACTTGTTACAGACCTTATAGCATTTACAACTTTTACACTTAGAATGGATTATGTTAACATATCAGTATGCGCAGAGAACTAGGACTTAAGATTTAGAATATTATTTATAGCCTATACTAATGCTTCCTAGAGCCTTTTGGCCACTTGTCTAGTTAGTATTGCAGCAGGAGATGTAATATTGCCTTTGTTCAGTAGATGGCAGTAGATGTGATTTGTTTAGATATACTAAATTTCAGGCTTTATACAGAACTAGGCCTCGTACACATGACTGGACTGTACAACCTTGTTGGGCAGCTTAATGTGTCCTACTGTCAGATGGAGGCCAAAAAATCAACCTTCTGGCCTCCACCTGGTTAGTATATGTCAAAATAGTGTAATAGCTGCTGTATGGAGCGAGTGTTTGCATCTCCAACGGGACTCTGTGCCTTTGTAATGACTCTTGTGTGTATGAGGTCTTAGAACGGGTTTTGACTTTTGCACTTTAGTAGATACAAAAGCTGCAGATGAGATGTAGTCGAATCTGTAAGGACCAACCTATAAAGTAGAATTCAGGTCCTTGGAGTCTGGCACCTGCTGGGTCTTGTAGTCCCACAGCTCGTAAGGAGCCGAACATTGTTTTTCCGTCCTCTTAGGATGCAGTAGATGTGTGACTGGCGATCTCCAGGATTCTAAGGATGTTTTATCTATGAAATTCAGATTGCAGCCGCTAATCCAGATTTTTCTAATCCCCCAACATCCGCATTGCAGTCACATAACCCATGTATTTCATCATTCATTTCTTCTCTTCACTGTGCATGTCCCCCCCCCCATTTTATCAGAAAAATTTCACATATCTTTTTATTTTTGCTTGTATCTTATATTTTGTTCCTTAATTATTTCTCCTTCAAAAAAAATTGAGTCTCTCTACATTTTGTCAGATCCCAATATTATAATTCATTATTGCTGATTTGACTATTTTATGAGATAAATCAATTATAAATGACTACATGAATGTATGTTGTTAAAGGAGTTGTCCAGGATTCAAAAGGGATTTTTTTTTACCACAGAGAAAGCACCGCTCTTGTTCATAGTTGTATTGCAAATCCTTTACATTACTTAAAGTAACTTTATCAGCAGAGTTTACTACTAGTGACCTCAGGTGAGGTATGCAATATCCTTTGTAGTATTCCCTCTTTTTATTTCACCCATTTTACAAAAAAAAAAAAAAATTGCCTTCAAAATTGTATGCAAAAGAGCAGAAGAGAGTCATGTATTGCATGAGATGCAAGTGAGTTGCGGTACTCTAAGTATGATTTCAGATGTCCAATCTGTAGGACCCAGAGCTATACTTTTGGTATATTAGAGATGAGAATCTCATACTGAAGATCTCATTAGGCGTCTGAGATATGGACAAGATCTGCTGCTCGCATTTCCAACTCAGTCTTTAACTGCCTGTACCTCACAGAACCACAAGAACCTCAAAGGAGATTCTTATCGTTGATATGGCACCAAAACCACGTTTGAAGGTCCTACAGAATAAAAGATAGGGGTGACTGAAATGATGCTCCTCCTCCAGCCTCATCCTGAGCAAAAAGTGACTCTTCTTTGCTAATTTTTACATCTCCTCGGGAGTATTTTTTATATATATATATATATATATATATATATATATATATATATGTAAATGAGCAATAATTCAAATTAAAGAGGCAATTCTAAAAAGGACATTTCATACCCTACCTGACTGGACTTTAAAAATCCTATAAAATATGGTTATAGCATACCTTTAAATGAAGTAGAGCCTACAGTAACAAATTCAGTCTACGGACAAGAATGGAGCTTTCTTTAAAATGTAAAATAATTTGTATTCCTGGATATCCCCTTTAAGTTGCACCTGTTGCCTGCACACGTTGAAGGGGGCCATGTTGTAAGCACAGATCTAGGGTATATAACCAAAGTTACTTCTGAATGATCTTGTATATAATAGTATGCCTTCCTCATTGACCATGGTCCTAAATTCAATATGGCCGCCTCATCGTGTCGCAGGCAGCAGTTCTGACTTCATGATCCTAATGCTAAGTTTATATGAATGTATTTTCTTATCTGAAGATATGACTATTCTATTTTAAAATATTCTTATATTCTTGAGCTATATTTTACCAGAAAGTCAATAAAATGGTGCAGAGACTCCAACATGTCAATGAAATGGAGCCTAGCTTTGTGCATCTGGATCCAGTGAACCATGCCATGCATGACACTAATGATTGACGTTCATCACCCGTCACTGACCAGATCACGTCACTAACAACCGCGCCACGTGAATGTCATCGTCACCGCTGCATGCTCTCAGCATGTGTCCATTAAAGTTTATTTGCTTGTTCATTTTTTACATGTGCAGCATGTTTGTGTCTTTTATGTTAATCCAGATTATGTTTTTATATCTATGTGTATATGTTCAGTGTCTACGGGTAACGTGAAGTTAGTGTTGGCTTTTATAAGTCCGCTTGTGAATTATTTCAGCTCGCATACACAGTGCAGCACATGCCGCTTTCTTATCTACTGATCTCCTATTCTTAGTGTGCGATATAGGGGATGTATAGATCTATAATGCCTCATACAGCATTTATGCTTATGGGATTGTTTGACTCTACCCCATCAGATTATTTCAGTAGGATGGGGGGGGGGTTTCAAATTTTCAAATGCCTTTGGTTCTCACAAGAGACAATGGACCAGGCAGCTTGGTATTCCCCTCTACTTTTTGAGAGCACGCTCAGCCAGGCATTCATGAGTATGGGGAGTCTGGAGAAGAAACTGTAGGTCAAATGAACCAGCTATAGAAAGTGTATAGGCAAAATACTTAAAGGAAATCTACCACTAGGATGAAGGATTGTAAACCAAGCACATTTACAGATGAAGGCAACCGCTACTTCCATTATCCGGCATCACTACGGGGTTATAATGTGGTTGGGTCCATGAATGGCTAAATTTCTTGGTGCACCTGCATATTAAACAATGACCACAACTATTTTATGCCAAAATATTCGGCCCATTATTACACCATTAACATTAGTAGCTACTGGGAGTCTTCAACGGTAAGTAATTCAATTTGTGATAAGAATGCTAAAAGCAAATATAGTTAAAGGAAATCTACCACCAGGATCAAAGATTGTAAACCAAGACCACCTACCTGCTGGTGTGTGCCCCCGCTGGCAGGGTTTTCCCTTCTTTTAGCTTTTAATGCCATAGTTTTCACACAAAAAAAGTTAAAAAATTATGCAAATGCAAAGAGTCCAGGGGCTCTGGGCTCCATAGCGATCAGTTGAGTCGGAAAGCCCTGCAGACTAATTTGCATAATTTTCAAAGCCTTGTTTTGTAAGAACGAGGGCATGAGTAGCAAAAAGAAGAGCAGATCTTGCCAGAGGGGGCATACACCAGCAGATAAGTGTCCCTGATTTACAATTTCCGATCCTGGTGGGAGATTTATTTTAACTATATTTGCTTTTAGGTTTATTTTAGCATTCTTATCACAAATTGAATCACTTACCGTTGAAGACACCCAATAGCTCCTAATATAAATGGTGCTATAATGGGCCAATTATCAACAAGTGTTAACCTAATTTTTAGCATTGGACCAATGAAATAACAGTATTTTGGCATAAAATAGTTGTGGTCATTGTTAAGTATGCAGGTGTAGCTGCACTCAGAAATTTAGCCAGATCATGGGCCCAACCACATTATAACCCTTTAGTGATCCTGGATAATGGAAGAAGTGGCTGCCTTCATCTGGAGATTGCTTATGTTTACTGGGAGTGTCTTAACACATTATTATCATGTTTCTAAGAATAGTAAAATATCCCTTAATATATGTAAAATTGTAATGAATGAATCACCAATGTATCTTGTATATTTCCCATATCCAGTACAAAAATAGACACTCCCTTTGAATACCATGTAGAGCTGCAAGCCGTTTTTGTAATTCCAGCTTTATGACTTGCACTCTTTCCACAAATAATTTTCCACATCCCAATCCATTCATGAATCCTCCGAGCTCTGGTGATATTAACAAGAGTCCAAGGGATTTATCTTTCATTTCACTTTCTAGATAAAAATGTATAAATAGTTGCAAACTTTGCGGCTTTTTGCACGTTTGTGTCCTATATGCTACTTTTAAAAAATTTTTAGGATGTTTGGAGGGAAATAGGGCCAGGGTTAGGATTTCCTATCATTTACATCAGAAAATGTACTTGAAATTCTGCTCTATGGAGTGCGGGAGCTGCACAGATTTATTAATAGACCTGAGCTGGTTAATAAATCAGGTGTTTCTTGAAAAGTGATGTTTTCTACGCCAGTCTTCAGAGCCTCCTTCTTTGTTTTCCATAGACCTCTTCCTTATATATGTCCTACAAGACCCCTCCATTAGCCAAGGAGTGAAAAATTGCCGGCTACAGATATTACATATGTGCATTTACATAGATTAAATATTGATAGCAGTATTTATCTGTAGTGTTTTTAGTTTCAACAAAATTTTATTAAAGGAAAACAGAATGGTGCCTTACAATAGCTCATGGCAAAGCACATACCCCTTGCAATCTGTAGTGTTTTAAAAGGACATCTACCACCAGCCTGAAGGACTATAAACCAAGCACACTGACATACTGGTGTGTGCCCCCTCTGTCAGGACTTTTGTTCCCTGGTTTTTACAAAAAAATGTTTCTAAAATGAGGCAAATAAGCCTAATGGGGCTCTGGGCTCCATAGGCATTAATGATCCCTAGAGCACCTTGGGTTAATTTGCATAATTTTTAAAACTTTTTTTTTCTTAAAGACAAGGGCATAAGAAGCTTAAAGAAGAGCAGGTCCTGCAAGAGGGGGCACACGTCAGTATGTCAGTGTGTTTGGTTTGCAATCCTCGAGTCTAGTGGTAGATTTCCTTTAAGAAAGGACATTGAGTGTTTTTTCACACCAGACAACAGTTTTGTGTTATGAAAAACTTTTATAGATACAAAAATAGTTGAACTTTTAAAAGGGTGGAAACATATTCTCGGAGGGATAGGCAAGTAATTCTCAAAGTAGCTCATTCATGAGTTTCCCCAAAACGGCAATTCAGAATATTAAAGGATTAGTCCCTTGTTCATGACTGGTAGCGGTTTCGCCTCTAGGACACACTCTAATTTCTGCAGCCCCCTTAATTTTATTTTTTTTCCCTAGCACATTCTCACCCAACTTTACAGAACCAGATCAGTATGTTCAGCCCCTTCACTGGTGCCCACAGACCTCCCGCTATCAAATATGATATGTGATTAGCCACACTTTAAGTTGATCAGGAGTTTTGTGTGTCCTATCTTAAGATGGTCAAACAACCCTTCTAAGGTACAACTTTTCACCACCCAGTGTCTTGAGCAAAAACCAGGATATTGTATCAAATACAGAGAGATTTTTCTAAAAACACAAATATTCCCATAGAGCGCTTGGCATTAATCCCATCATGATAAAGCGCTGGCACTTTGCTTTATTTTTATTTTTTGGCATACAATAGGACTGGCGTTATTTGTACTAAATAGTAAGTAGCACTGAGCTTCCATAACTCGCTAATCTCACTCTTCCGGCTGCTTCAGTGATACTAAATAGCAATATAATAGCAGAACTGAATGTCAGGGTGTGAGTCCTATCCGTAGAGAAAAGATACTAGGAATCCATTATAAGTGAACGGCTCCTGGAGACGACGTCAGACGGATAACTTGGCTCTCGAAGCCATCCCCGGTCACAGCGAGCGGCGAACAACCAGATCAACAAAGCCCGCGATGGGAAAAGGCCTTGGTTCTGTCTTTGTTTTGGGGGTAAATAGTCGTGTGGTGTTGCGTGACTGTGGTGGTTTCTCTCGTCCCTTCTTAACTTCAATCCGATTGACTTAATGATGAACAATACCGTAACTTTGGTTTCCATACAATTTGTATCTCACAATTCCTAATTTCCCATCTGCTCTCCTGAAAATCCAAGCTAACCAGGATGATGGAAGTGGAAATGCATGGTGTAATTTCATTTTAATCTTTGCATGTCTTCTGATTTTGTTTTACCTCTGGTAAAATAGGAGCATTTTCAGAAACCGGGGCCGTTGACTAGTACGTTTCTGACAATGCTTATGGGAACTGACCTGTTGTAAATTCCCATTTCTTGTGTGGTACAGGACAGACAGATTGGCTGCCGTTTGGCACCCTATTCTGTGACTGATGGCTATACCCTATACTCTAGAAAAAGGATTGAGGTACAGTTATGCATAGTGCGCACCCCCTGTTTTTCCACGTCTATAAATGATTACTAATCGTATTGATAAATCTAATTGACTTTCTGCTTATTTATACTGGTGTCTGGTGTATGAGCAGATCTGCTGTACTTCAGTCCTTTTATATCCGTAAACTGCAGGCAGCCATTTCTGATGGTGACTGTGCAGCAGGGGTGAATAGTCTTTAGGTAACCATCTCAAGTTTGGCTTTTCAACATATTTTGGACAATATACTTATGCTGGTCTTTTATGTTTTCAGATGGCAGAAAATGCTGAAACCAATGAAATGGTTAATGGATCCACAGAGCAGAGGTCAAGTTCAAAAGAATCCAGTCCGATCCCCTCACCGACTGCTGACCGTAAATCCAAATCGGGCATGCAGCCGCAGACCGCCTCCACTCTACCAGCCAAGACGCAGGACATTCCTTCCGCTCAGTTTGAAGGTTTCCTGCATCGCAAACATGAATGGGAGGCACATAATAAGAAAGCCTCCAGCAGGTAGGTACAATACCTGGTGACCCTTACATGTTTCACTCCTATACTATGATCTTCCAGACTCTAGGAAAATAAATTCAGTTTTATATTTCTCTATAATTTCAAATGTTTAGTCAAAATAGTCGATGGATTGAATTGGTACCAAAATATCTTTACTATTGAAATGAAGAGAGCAGTTGATCATAGCAGCTAAGCTTTATTTTCCTGTTCCTTTCTCCTGTAGTGAGCATTCCACACCTTGAGAATATTTCCCTTCATGATTTAGCTCTATAAGGGGATTAGACAATCCAGGGACTGTCTGTTAAGAGATAAGTCATTAAACGCTTTATTAGGTTCCTTTATCTCTCAGCTGTCAGTGGATACCGGACTGACATCTGACTTACACAAACTGAGCCAGGAAGAAAGGCAGATGAAAAAGAAGGTCTCAGGAAAATTTCTATTATAAAGCATATTACAAAGTTTACTGTTTTCATCTTCACTATTCTTTTATTCAATTTTGTTATGTGTTACAGACTCCTAACTAGAAGAAAAAATGTAAACTCCACAACACTACAGCTCTTATTTGTAGAGGGAATGGGTTATAATAATACTATATTTTTGGGTGTTTGAAGCCCCTTTGTATGTTCTATCACATGATAATTTATTAATATCTGTTTTAAGATGGGCAGACACACAGTCCCCGCCACTACCACTCGTTCTTTACACGATACCTCAGAACACCCCCATGAATTAGGCTGCATTTACACTGACGTATGCCCGCTCAGCTACGGCCGGCGGCATGAGGGTGACTCCTCCCCTCTGCTTAGTGATCCATGGCGCCATAACACGGGGAAAAATAGGACATGACCTATCTTTTCTCCTTGTACAGAGCTGCACATGTGCAGCACCGTATCGCTCCGCGGGCCATTGCCGGCCTATGGGGGACGTATGGACCACCTTAAGCTTGCGGCCCTACATACGTCACTCATGGTCGTGTGAATGTAGCCTTGGATATTGATGATCCACACTAAAGAGTAGAAAGCAAGAGAAGCTTGTCCACAATTTGGCTCATAATCGCAGAATGGGTCGCTATTTGAATCTTCTGATAGATGTGTATTTTCTTTCATTTAGATCTTGGCACAATGTGTATTGTGTGATAAATAACCAAGAAATGGGATTTTATAAAGACTCCAAGACTGCCGCATCTGGTATTACCTACCACAACGAGATCCCAGTGAATCTGAAGGAAGCCGTCTGTGAAGTAGCCACTGACTACAAGAAGAAAAAACATGTGTTTAAACTGAAGTAAGTGACTGCGCACTGTCCACCTTGTGGGGACCATTTTTCTAGTTTGATGTGAAAGATGATATAGTGATATGGCGTAAGCGGTAGTGTATTATAATATAGGCAGTTTGGGTGGTAACCCAGGGCCCTTGGCCTCCAAAACCGTCCACCAAATTGTATAGTTAAAAGACCTTCACCCACGAGATCCTCGTACATCTGTTCTTGCTCTCAATACCCATGTACACAAGAGCCATTTGAAGACCTTTGCAGGTCCTCCAAAGGCCCCGAAACTGCAGATTGAAAGCAGGCAGAAGGGACGCATCCTTCATTCCCCTTTATTCTGTGGGTGGGCAGGGCTGTTCGTTAAATTGTGAATTAATTTCTCTGTTGTCAGCTTCTACCCATTCATAGTGGTAAGATCACTTGTCGTGGGTATGGAATATCCTCACACGTGCCCTTTTTCTACAGGGTTTTTTTTTCTTGACTACTAATAGAGACACAACCTGATTTCAGACTGCAGAGGAAAAGTGATGTCTCCTACAGACTCTTTGGCTCCATAAATGTTATTCAGTATATAAAGACGGGGACAAAAATTGACAGCCATGCTGCATTGACCATCAATACTCAGTCTTTTTCTGTACATGAATACGTGTTACATTTTGTAGAATTGCACAGATACATCAGATCTATTGATGTAATGATCACAATGTATTGATCTTTTTTTTTTTTTTCCTACAGATTGAATGATGGTAATGAATACCTCTTCCAAGCCAAAGATGATGTAAGTTCTTCCGATTTATTTTTCAGTACATATGCTTTGTATTTCATGGAGACTTTTCTCTCAATGATTTGTGGAGGAATTTTTGGTCTGGTATTTTACAGCACGTGGTGGCAAACCGATCATCTTAGGCCTTTTGCGCACAAGTGTTTTTGAACACAACCCACAGACACTTGCATCATAAACGCATATGTTTTTACATGTTACCATGCAATTGGCTGCTTTATAAGCGTTTTCAGTATTGCTGGCAGTGTAAGCAGATGTGTTAACCTTAGGACACGGCTTCATATACTTTCAGCAATGAAGAATATTGCATGGTAACACATAAAACCACATGCATTTTAGAGGCGTTTTAAAAACGAATTCAGAAATGCCACGTGTGGACGTATCATGACACATTCTGGGGAAGTTTCCGGGTGTACAAGCCATGAAAAAGTTAAATTCCTGGAATTGTAACTATGTATCCCCCTACTCTACCTTCACGTCAATGGGATAGGGAATGGGCCTGGCCGGGCAGGATCAGGCGTAATATATCCTCTTAGTATATCAGCTCATTGTGTACATATTCCCCACTGAGATCTATAGTGGCGGGCGAGTTTTGTCGGATACCTCACTCCATAAGTGTCAATGGCTGCATAAGAGAATATCAGACTATCTTTTAGTGTGGTAGAGTCCATGTGAGGATACATTTCACTACTTACAATACAAACCTTCATCCTGAATGGATTACAATTTGGCCGATATGGCTGGACGTGTTGGAATGTCATTGAAATCCACACACAGCCTCCATAACGTCGTTAAACTTTTTCAGGATCTGCCCGACGCTTCCGTTCTCTTCTGTCATGCAGCTTACAGATATCTTACATTGAGTAGCCTGCAAACATTGAATCTGCTCATTCGCCAGCTTTGTACATTGTATCCGTGGTGGTCCATATACATGACTTGTCATCTCTTTCACAGGAGGAAATGAACACCTGGATCCAGGCGATCACCAACGCAATCTCAGCCGATAAAACAGAGGTGTCTCTGAGCACGCAGAGCACCCCAGCATCCAGCCGGGCCCAAACTCTGCCGGCCAGCGTAACGGTCACCACAGAGTCCAGTCCTGGCAAGCGGGAGAAAGACAAAGAGAAGGACAAGGAGAAGAGATTCAGCCTCTTTGGAAAAAAGAAGTGAACTACAGCCTAAAAATGAAAAAAAAGAACCGAAAAAAATTATAAAACCACTGCACTTCTATTACATTTATTTTTCTTTCAGTGAAATGTCAGCATGCAAGCTCAGAACCAATACATTACTCCGTGCCTAATGTTCCCCCGACATCATAGAAAAACATTTAAAAAAAAAAAATAACAAAAAAATAAAATATTTATATTACGCTAAAAAAAAAATGGAGACACACAAGTTTGAGGGACATTGGGCATCTGGGTGAGAGAGAGGACCATTGGTTTGGTTATTTTTTTTTTCCCCCAAAGGCATTGTAGAATATACCGAAATATTTGAACACGTCCTCAATTTTGTGAGGCTGACTTGACAACGACTCGACCTTTCTAATATTGATCAGATATGCAAGGCAGCGGTGCTTCAAGTGTGATTGTTCACATCACCGACAGATGTATAAAGTTCAGACCCATTGTTCACGACCATTCCCACCCGAGAGCTAGCATGGGGTTACGGAGAGAACCCTTCCCACCCGGTAGCAGAGTGCAGACACTTTTTTTTTTTCTTGCCAGTAGATTGGTCAGGCACCTACTTATTAACACAACACAGCTTTCCAGCGTCACGTGTGTATCTTCCGAATGTTGGTGTTAAAGGAAAGGATTAGCAGTTTTAAATACTCCTGTAATTTTACGACATTTCTGTTTTTTTGTTTATATATTTTCCTCTTTTTTTTTTTTTGCCGAAATACACTATATTGTATGTTTCTGATTTAAATTCTAGTACAAACTATAACTAGATGTATAATAAACCCTTTAAAGGAACCATTGATGTTTAAATGTACAAGTGAAACGAAGCATTTACTGGAACAAAAAAGTAACGTTACTCAATTGATTACTTGCTTGTCGGCTACAGCACTGTGTGTTATCATTTTGCTACATTATTTTGCTCTTTGATACATAGTGTGCATTTTTCTGTCACTGTAACTATTGTAATGAAAATTTACATTTTACTGCACAATCAGAATGACCTTTATTAGGAATGATATCCTCCCAATGACTGGGGCCTGTATTCCTGGAACTGGCTTTCAGTTGAATGGAACTTGTACCTATAGAGTCGGGGTAGCACCGTGCACTTTTGACCATTGCTGAACTCCAGCCTCCATGATGCACTCCGCCTGCCTGTGACGTTTGGAGGCTCAGTTGAGTAAGTGTCGGATTGCTGAGGGTTGCCGACCCCCCCCTTGCTCTAGAATTTTTGCCCTATCTGTTAAATATATGCTATGTCATTAAATGCTTTTAAAAATGACAGATACTGGAAGACGTCGGTCTCATTTATTGCGTACTTTAGGCTCTGGTGCTGGGTCAGTCATTATTTTTAGTACAAAGAAATATGAATAAAACAATCCCTTTTTTTTCCCCTCTGATACATTGGGGCACATGTATTATCGCATCTGCGCCAAAAAAATGTTTTAATGTTTTTTTGGCGCAGAATTGTTGCGGATCATTTATAATGAGTTTGCGCCAGAAAGAACATGTTTCCGACTATCCCGACACCTCTGTCTTTTTTTTTTGGCGCAAGTGGGCGTGGCCTAATGTTTCCACATTATCCTCCATATTAATGTGTATTTTGTCAGCATTTTTAGGCCGATTTTTTTTTTTGGCACGCGATAGACCAGGAAAAAAATTGGTCAGATGGCAAAATTAAGGCGCAGTCCATGTTTGGCGCACATCTCATTGATGTCGGCATTTTTTATGGCGCCCGACTGATAGTTCCGTCTACCCATTAATTACGAACAGCCTTGCCCCACTTAAATACATCGAGCTGTGCTTTGCGGAGACTGATCTCCGATGCCGACAGGCGTGCTTGTGCCACAATTAGTAAATCCCCCCCATTGTGTGTGTGATCGGATATGTATATGACATCAGCATAGGACTATCTGGAAAATAAGAAAGCTGAAATTGGTACATGTATGGGCACAATTTTTAGCGCATTACAAAACTTTGCAATTAAAAAAAAATCTACAGATCTGCAGCCTGTGAGTTGTGGATTTGCAGCAGATCTCTGCTTTAATTTAGAGAAGAAATTCTAAGGGATTCTAGAGCAAAGTCTATCCCAAAATCTACTCTTTATTTGCATTTATTACATATGGATTCACAATGGATTTAAAGGAAACCTTTCATGAGGAATTGGCCTAATAAAGTACTACCAGTATGTTGTTATTTCTTTCAAGGCCCAGTGTCGTTGCACCGTCCAGAAAATCAACTTTGAAGTGAGATGTAAATTGGTTGTATAGAGTCAAGGAGGCGGAGAGTTTAACACTGAAGTCAAGGTGGGGAGCTCTGAAAGCCTCCTCCTCTGTGATTAACATAAAGCATCAGACCTCAGGAGATCTGGTTAGTGATGTTTCTGGATTCAGGTCCATTAATTCCACTGAAGGGGGCTTTCAGAGGCAGGGGGAGCTTGACTTGAGGGTTAAAATATCCACCTTCTTGACTTTATACAACCAAGTTATATCTCACTTTGATTATGCCACCATATTGGGTCAAGAAAGAAACACAATCTGGAAGATATTCAGCTACTGGGCAACATACTGGTAGAGGTTTATTAGGTCAATGTCTGCCGACAGGTTCCCTTTAAGGCTGGATTTTCCTGTTATCTAAGGCTGGTGGCATGTGACTGTGGTGGTTTAGTGATGGCTGGGTCTCACTGACCGACCACATTGCAGAGGGTGGGATGCCTACAAGTAGTCCCTACTTCCCCTCTATAATCAGGATTACAGCTTGTGCTGCTGTATTGTGGGAAGGAAGAACTGATTGTATTATATATTACTATGACATATTTTTACATATATCCCTATAGATTAGTCATTTTAACCACACACCCCTAGGAGTACAACTGTATGGCTTGTCTTCAGCTGAGGAATAATTTCTGCAGACATCGATCACGAAAACATGTAAAAGAAAACGAACACCTGTACTTCGACAGAGCTAAAGACTTTTCGTACTATGGCCAACTTTATTCATTTTCAAAAGTATCTGCAACATTGACCTGACCATCTTTCTTTTTTTTTTTTTGTTCAAATAATCGGACTCCTATATGTAAAGATCCTGTGATGTACAGTTTCCAAACAAAATTTTACCAGTAGCTCTTCAGTGCCTGAAGTTGTGGCACATATGGTATAAATGAATGAAGCAAAGTCTTCTTTGTTTCATGCAATATTTCTCCCAAAATCTCACCAGTCTGCACACTATAAAATATGAACAAATCTTGGATATTAACTATCCATAAAAGCCTGTTTAGGACATTATTGGTATTCTAGTAAAATTAAGGTTCCAGTCACACTGTTGTGAAGAATAATTTATTGAAAATTTATAGCAAATTTTAGGTGATGTTTCGATCGGAAAATCGATCTTCTTCAGACTACGTTTGCTTATGGAAAAACACTTAGGCCCCTTCTACACTTGCGTTGCAGATCACGTCAGAGTCTGATCAGGGTGCGGTCAGTGAAAAACTGACATTTTGCATCAGAGTTCAATCAGTTTACAGTCAGAGTTTGTTCAGTGTTTCAGTTTTTCATGCGCGTTTTCAATGCAATTTAAATGTGTTTTTAACGCACAGATAACGCGCATGAAAAGGACTCGGGACTGAGCTCTATCTTTTCTATGGCGATTGATGCGTGAAAAACGCATTGCACTTCGATTGCCCTTGCATGTGTCTCAGAGTGCAATGCGTTTTTGATGCATCTCCATAGACTTGTATGGTGCGTTTTTCTCGCACGTGACTTGCAAAAGTAGAGCATGTTGAGATAAAAGCGTGAGTGAAAAAAATGTCTGAAAAAGCCAATTGATTACAATGGGTCAGAGTGCAATGCAAAAGCATGCGCAGAACACACGCGTGAAAAACGCAAGGGTGGAAGGGGCCTAAAGGTGGCATATAGCATGTAGTGTGTGGAGAAAGCGCTTTCTCCACATGCGGCTTCATCTGCCATTCCACTATACACATGCTACATGCTGCTATATGCCACCTGTTTTTCCATAACAGTCTGAAGAAGGTGGATTGTCTGAGCCTAATGTCACCTAAAGTTTGCTATGAATTTTCAATAAATTATTTTATATTACATAATGTGACTGGAATCCATATTTTACTGGAACTACAAAGGACTGGACCCCTCTTCAGAGCACCTGAGACATTACCGAGTGTGCAGCGAAAATCCTAAATTATTGGTGTTCTGTCCAGATATATAGGATGCTACTGCAAGAACTAACAAAGGCATGTAATGGACATCATGAGGGGAGTTTCAAAAAGATAAATGTTATCAGAAAACTGTTGCTTTAAAGGGGGCCCTGCACCCAATATGCTAATTGGAAAGTGGCACTGGCTGCCAAAAACAAAATTCAAGCCTTAAGCTAAGCCTCAATGTTTCATCATTTTGGGTCTGAATGACTTGTGAATGATCAGTAAATGAGCATCACATTTTATAGCATTTACACAGGCCAATTGTTATTTTAACATGTACCAAGCCCTGCCACCCATACAAGAAGTAATGCTAATTATTGGCAGTGCAGATTTACCTTCTTTTTCTATTCAGATTTCAGAGAAATCAAGCTTTTTAAACTATGCAAATAAGCCTGAGGCGCTCTTCTGCTCGCCTCATGGATCAGCCGATAACTAAATTTATGCATGCCAATTAGCACGCCTACACTGCGCGCATAGAAGAATGCAGTGAGATATCGCTATAATCGTACAAAGCACTAGAATAGCAAAGGGAAAGCCGGTGAGGTCACCAGCTCTCAAGCATAATGTAGGGGCATGCATAAATTACTTATTGGCTCATTTGCATAGTTTAAAAAGTGTTATTTCTACTAAATCTGGCACTTCTAAAAGATAGAAAATCGGAATTAGACTCACCAGTAATTTGGTGCCATAAATCCACTATGACAGCCTCACCTGGAGGCTGCACCTATTCCCTCCCGAGAGAGGGTTAAATTTTCCTCCCTCATCAGTGCCTACCAAATAACACCAGAAAAGGTTGAAATAATATACTGTCTCCATATAAGCATTAGAATAGGGGAGGGAATAAGCGGGGCTGTCATGGTGGCTTTATGGAAACCAAACTACCAATGAGTCTAATTCCTATTTTCCATTTAGTCCCTTATGTCCCCTCCACCTGATTATTACTTCGGGAGGGATCGCTGCCTGGAGAATCTTCCTTCTGAAGGATAATTCCCTGGAGTTACATCTAGGCAGTAGTGACGTCTTCGTTCCCCCCACCCCATTTGGAGGAGAGACCTCTCGCAACATATTCCCGGTAGAGACAGGAAGCACTGGTGAGGAGTTGCTAGGGAGGAAAATGTAACCTCTCTCGACTTCCTGTCCTGTCCTGTCCCTCCAGGTGGGGCTTTTATGGGGGATGAAATGGAAAATAGGAATTAGGCTCATTGGTAGTTTGGTTCCCATGAACCCTGTATTTTATTTTATTTACGCTTATATGGTGATGGTATATTATTTCAACCTTTCCTGGTGTTATTTGGTAGGCACTGGTGAGGGGTGGTCAGGTGAGTTGTAAGTATCAGGTAATCTGATGGTAGATGTTCTATAAGCTTATTGCCCTCAAGCCAGTTTGGTCTGACAAACTAGCACCACGTGTTTGCAGAATTGACCAGATAAAACGTAGAATCACCAAACTGAACGGACAAACTGATTTTATTGATTGTAGGTTCAGTCCTGTGCGTCCCATAAGCACATGGAACGATAGCTAGCCTCTCTGATGCTGCTATTAAAACAATAAACCTTTATACTTGCCTAGCGATGGGTCCGAGAAGCCGGCTTCACTGTACAGGCGCGGAATTCCTCACTGACGGAAGTATAAAAGTTGTTTTGTTTTTTTTTTAATAGCAGGCGGGAGGGATTCGCTAAAGTGTGATTTCAAACACTAAACCACTAGTGGGTTGTTTAATGTCCCAAATCGCCATGAGAGGTCCTCTTTCACACATTTATACATAAAAGGGGCAATATCCTCACCACCTCATATGCATCAGTATTTGTACTGTAGGTCAAAAGTTACAGTTACTGTTACAATTTTTACATTATCCAAAGTCATGTGAAAATGAGTATTCACTGTGAAAAACATAAACCGTATTGCATCTCCGTCACAGTGAAATGAAAAGGGGGTCAACTGCAATACCAAACACAGCCACAGGCAAGAGCGGGACTATTTTTGGGTGGAATTTTTTTTTAATTTTACTAAAAGGGATTACAGGGATTGTACAAAGTATTTTCCACATGATTTAGTATGAAAATCTGACCAGTGGAGTTCCAAATGCTGGGACCCCCACAGTTCACAATAATGAGGGTCTTGTTCTAAGTAACAGAGAGAAGTAACAGATCAACAATGGGGCACATTTATTTAACTGGTCCCGGAGTTCACAGAAAGTACATTGTATGACGATAATGCACTGTGCCGCAATTCCCTGTGCCGCGATTCACTAAAATCGTGTGCCTGATATCCTGCATGTGACACTTCCCCGCTCAGGTCCGCCGGAGTTCACCTTCTTCTTCCTGGTGCATGTAAGTGCTTGCTCTTGCGACACAATTTGAAAGTTAAATCCCGCACTCAGTCCGAATCATTCGTATCGCCCCCCTAAATTGTGTCACACGGAAGCCAGCGCAGCTGCGCCAAAAAACAATTGCGTGTGCCAAAAACCCATTGCAGACACTTGTTAAATACCTGTGCAAGCCGTGTAATCCCCGAAAAAAGGTGCACAGTCCGACAAAAGTGAGCAGCAAGACCCTTAGTAAATGAGCCCCAATGTGTCCTGCTGCTCCATTTGATACTATGGCCGCCTCAGAAATTGCAGAACATATTTCTCGGGGAGAAGGTTAATACGACCCCCCCTGACATTCTTGTACCCCTTCCCCAATAACTCACCATCAATGAGTGGTTCCTCTTGCAACCTTCAGCAAGGAATCCTATTGTTATACTGTGATCAGTCCTTGCCCTTTACAACAGCTTTAGTGTTGTAGTAACTGTAGTAACTGTTGCTGTGCCAAACCAAGCGTTGCCCTGTAGACAATGGCTTAATAACACCTTGGCAATGCAATGCTGTGGCTTACAATCCCATTATATGGAAGCCTTCACCTCCACCAGGCTCCTAACCATAACCCGGTCACATTCACTGTCAATATTTACACTGTGGGATTGTCCTCTTGTTAATAATTAAAAATCTGTTGTGATAGGTGATGTCTGGTTTACTTTGTATATGCAGTAGTAGGTCGTGTTTATATCATATAGCTCCCAGCTCTGGGAAATTGATGCGTCTTGTTTTTTAATCTGTTATTCCAATCATTCCTGTTTTTACTTATGGTAAAGTCTACAGGACATCAGATTAAAAAAGGATTAATGGCGAAATCCATTTCTATCCATCATTTCATTGGCTGTGACAAAATACAGATAAAACGTATGGACATTGTGAAAAATGATGGACAGAATAAAGCATAACTGGGCTGATTAAAACTACAGAATATACACATCATACGGTAGTGTCAGACAATCTAGAAACACAGTATTAAACAGGGGCAGAATAAGCCTGCCATGAGCCCTGGGCTGTATGAATATTATAGTCCCTACAAGTCTGGATTTCACTTACTACTTATGGTACTAGAATCAGCTTCTTGGGGAATGGAGGATGAGTCCCTTCTGCCTGCTTTCAATCTGTGTTTCAGGACCTTTGGACAACCCTCAAAGGTCCTTAAATGGCTCTTGTGTACATGACCGTTTCTAGCCTTATTGCTAGAAGGAAATTGAAATGCCGCCCCCCCCCCAAAAAAAAAGAGTAAATATGCTTAATATAATCCCCTTAGTAATTTATAGTATGTACGGTACCCACAAATTATTATTTATACCAAACCCCCTGCAGTGATTACATACAGGACCCCATAATTAATAATTATATACCAGCACAGGGTATACAGCTCCCCCTCCTCCAGCAGCACATAGCGACCCCCTGTAGAACATTAAAAAAAACCTTACCTTTAGGCTCCAGCCCCATCACTCCCATGAAGTTGCGCGCTGACTGTGAAGGGACACAGGCAAGTCTGTGCTGCGCCGCTCTGACTCTCAATTACTTCGACGTCTTAAAGGCACCAAGGTAATTGATTTTATTTTGGTAGTACGGACTTGCCAGTGTCTGGCAAGTCCGTACTACTGGCGATCCGCGGGACTTCACCCCGCCTCATGACAGATGCGGCCCTGCTTGTGTACATGTGTATTGAGAGCAGGAATGGATGTACCAGGATTTTCTCAGTATAAAACTTGGTGGGTGGTCAGGGTGGCCATGGGCCCACAGGTGCCTATATTATAATCCACTACTGGTATAAATTAATAACTCCCTTAATGCCCTTCACATTGAATATTGCCCCCCCCCCATTATGGACCTGCAAATACTATATTGCTTCCTGTCCCGTGCCCACCAACCAGACTGTAAAAAGCCCCCCTGTCGAGTCCATATATAATACCACATAATGTAGCCATATTCGCTATGGATAAGAAGGAAGCCAGTAATGGTGGGGGAAGGCCAGGAACACACACAAGTGACGGACACAATGGAGATCTTGAAAAATACATAGATCCTTTATTAGGAAAACTCGAACAGTGGCAGGTAGGAGGAATCTCTGCCTGGACCAGAGGACGACTATGGTGGCACCCTCGCGAGTGGTGTAACCACAGCGGTAGTAGCCATAGCAGCTGCTATGGGGCCCGGCAGTGTAAGGGGGCCCCAACATTCCACATTACACACTAAAAATGGAGGATATGCACCACTACATACATATTATGCTGCACATCTCATAGCATAATATTTATATAACAGTACACATTTTCCACAGTACAGAGCATGAATTGGCAGCTCAGATAAGAAATTAGAGCAAAATGACAGGACTAGGGATCTCTCATCTCTAATTCCCGGGACAGATCTTTGTAAGTGTATACATGTATGTATCAGTGCTTAAAGAGAACCTACCACCACGAATCTACCTATAAAGGTAGATCGGGTGGTAGGTGGATGTAAGGGACGCGAGGATATGCGGCTACACGGCGCGGCTACTCCACGCCCCAGTAGCCACATTACTCCTCCTACCCTGTTGTGTGCGGTGCGCAGCTCCTCGTAGCTGCCCGCCCTCGTCCGACAAGCCGGCTACTGCGCATGCGCAGTAGCTCCGGCCTCGGAGCTGGGACTGCTCAGCCGGCGTTCTGCACATGCGCAGAACGCCATCATGACGGACGAGGGCGCGCAGCTACGAGGAGCTGCGCGCCGCACGCAACAGGGTAGGAGGAGTAATGTGGTTACTGGGGCGTGGAGTAGCCGCGCCGTGTAGCCTCATGCCGGCTACTCCACGCCCCAGTAGCCGCATAACGAAATTTACATATTAGGTCAATAAAGTTTCCCAAAAGTTAGCGGGGACGTGAGGATTAGCTCTAAAAAGAGCTCTCCTCACGTCCCTTACATCCACCTACCACCCGATCTACCTTTATAGGTAGTTTCGTGGTGGTAGGTTCCCTTTAAATGGGCATAAGTGTATAAGTGTATGAGGATACAAATATGTATATTTTCTGAGGAGGTAGGGGGGGCCCAGTTAAGAAGTCTGATATGGGGCCCTGCCTCTCCTAGTTACTTCCCTGATTTTTGCCACTTGGTAGTGGTATTGTACCATGCAGCCTAACTAGGGGATTAAATCTGCTGTAAAATGGATCCTGGGATGTAAAGGAAGGTCCCTAAATACCTGAATACCTGAGTTGGGAATCTAATGGGGTTATGTGATGTGATGTTTACCTGATCTAATTTGCGTTATTGCAATTGTTTTCCTGTGCCCTTTTGTGTTGTGTATCCTGCTTTGCATACATTTGTGTCTAGATAGAAATATAAACATCTCTGAAGACCACATTTGCACATATACAGCCAGTAGCAGGTTCCTATAGAGCTCTATTAACTGACTGACACCCTTCTTTTAGCTACAAATTGTTTTGCTTACATCCACACCTTTTATCTTATATCTTATATTACCTTGCATCAGAGGGGGTGTGTCCTGCTCAGCCAGCCCCTCCCACCTACTCCTCCCCATGCCTTGTGCCTCCTTACTGGTCACAGTTCATGTCATGTGACCAGTATCCTACATATCACAGACTTGGAACAACATATCTGACATCAGTCGCACTCTGACAACGGCATCTGCATCTTAAAGACACAGATGCCATTGACTGTTTCAGCTAAAGAGATAGTACTTCAACATCCTGGTTATAGTACTATTACTATTAATGTCAGAGGCCTCCCATAGGGACAGAGACCCCCCAGGTTCCTTATTATTACAGGTGTTGCGCCCTGTCGGTATACAAATATGGATTTGCACTGGCGCACTGAGCCCCAGAGGAAGTGCGTACAAGACGTTTATTATTTTTAGAGCCCAGCCATGTATGCTTTTTACATACAGTAGTAATGCAATATTTTGTATGTGCAATCAGACCGTAAGGATTAAAGTACCCTAGAGGGCCTGAAATAATAGTAAAAAGTGGAAATCACGCCCTTTTCCCTAAAACACATATAAAAATAAACAGTAAAAATCATAAACATGTTCGGTATCACCATGTCCCAAATCGCCCATTCTAAATGTAAAAACGGTTATTCCCAGCTGTTAAAACCGTAACAGTAAATAGCGCCCAAATGTCCGAATCAACCCTTTTTTGCCATTTTTCCATTTACAAATATTTGATTAAAAAATGGTCAAACGTTTACTTAGGTCCCAAATTGATTAAATTGATGAAAACATCAGCGTGTCCGGCAAAAGAAATGACACCTTGTATAGGTCCGTACACCAGAGTCTGAAAATGTTATTGGCCCTCAGAATTTGGCAAAATTGCAAAAAAAATGTGGTGCAAAAGATTTTAACCTTTTTAAATCTGCTAAAAGATAATACCATTATTTAAATCGGCTCCCTGCGATTGCACCGACCCAAAAAGTAAAGGGGAGGTGTCAATTGGAGCGCACAGTGAATACCGTAAAAATAGAGCCCAGGAGAACACGCTGCAAATATGTAAATTTTACTGCACGTGGAATTTTTCTCCAGCTTTCCAGTACATTGCATGGAATATTAAATAGCGCCACTAAAAAGTACAATTTGTCCCGCAGATAACAAGGCCTCACGCAAAAAAGGTGTGGATTTTGGAATGACGGGAGGACAGATGAAAGGACAGAAACTCAAAATTGAAAAAGGGGCAGAGACATGAAAGGGTTAAAGGGAAAGCGATTAAAGAATCTCTGCAATGCTCAGCAAAGTTTAAATAGTGCTTACAATTGCCTACCTTACTGTTCCCATTTAAAGGGGTTGTCCAGAAATCATGGTTGCTTTCTTCATAAAATAGCACCACACCTGACCATGGGTGGTGCATGGTATCCATTCAGCTTTATACAGCTGAGCTGCTATACTGCCACAAACTATGGTCAGGTTTGGTGCCATTTTTTGAAGAAAGCAGCCATGTTTTTAACCTCCGGACAAGCCCTTTAAGTGAAGCTGAACAGCAATACCAAAAACTGCCAATGTACATGGAATTTATTGAAACAAACTCATGGGCAACAGGCATAAAGGAAATCTACCATGAAAATCTATCATGATAAACTAGGGACACTTACTCATAGATCCAGGCACCGTGACTGTAGTATATTTTATATTATATTTGTTATCCATGGCCTCCTTCCTTCTAAAATCAACGTTTATGATGCTTATGTGTCTGAAGGATTAGCCAAGCCCCTCTCTGATCTGGCTTTACAGGCTGTTACACTGTCTCACCCTCCCCACTGCTTCCTTAGTGCACTGCTCATAGATATATAGATGTCTGGTAAAACTAGTCCCAGGCTGGTTGGCCATGTCACTAGTCACTGCTCGCCCACATGACCCAGCAGCACTGCGGGAGAAAGACCCATAGATTTTGCAACAAAATGTAATGAGGCATTTAGCCACTAGGTGGCATTACAACAATAGAAATCAAATCATTAGAAGCTAAATAGAAGCTAGGACTCCATAAAGTTTCCGTGGAAAATAAAAATATAAGAAACAATCAGGAATAAATATATCTAAAACAAACATGGCGTACGTAAAGAGTTTATAACATATCTCACACAGAATGTACAATAAAGAAGGCACATTGTGGATTAAATACATGAAAACAATTGCTACATGTTTACACCCCTTAAAATCTACATCGCATCAAGAGGGCATAACATTGGTTTCCTTGTTGCACTGTAATAAAATCTCCCTGAGGCTACTTCTCAACACTCACACCTCTTGGGATATTGTTGAGTGGTAGACACTTTTTTTACAATCCCTCTAAGGGTATCTGCACAGTAAATCAGTGGTGTAATACAGTAGTAGTGTAGTTTAAGGGATTTATGACAATTCCATTTTCACATCCCGGGAAAATCTACAGAAGAAGACCTACCTCCTAACTGCCCCGAATTCAGCGGGACAGTCCCGGTTGAATCCCAGCTGGAGGTATGTGCTGGGATTATAGCATCAGTCAGCAGTGTCAGCATCCTAACACCGACAGCGCTGATTTCAGCGATTATGCAGGGAGCCAGTAGTCTGGAGCTCTCTGGACTATCACTGTTCCCCTGCCAAAATAAAAAGAAACACTCACCTTTCCACGTTCCCCCGCAGCAGCTCCTCTTTTCTGCTTCTGTATGTAGCAGTGTCGGCACGTGATGACATCGCAGCATCCCCCCACCGGGGCCTAACCTTTCTTCGGTGGTTGTAAACAGCCGGGGCCCAGAATATCATAGTGGCTGGATTATGCGGCCTTGGGCATGCTATGATCATGGTGCTTGTATAGGGACCGGAGTACAGTCCTTACATCTTTTTGTTCAGATGGGCTGCTTGAGCTGTCACATTAGCTGTTTGTCAATCATGGACAAACACTGCAAAGAAAGCAGATACGGCAAACATTCACAAAGCAGCCATAGTACATGTGTGTAAATACATGAATGAGGTATGATTAAAGGGAACCCGTCACCACTATTTTCACAAATACAGGTAGTGGCAGGTTCCTATAGAGCTCTAGTAACTATCTGACCTCCTGCTTTTAGCTAAAAATTGTTCCCCTCAGATCCCCATAAAATCAGAGTTATAATCTTGCCTGGTATCTATGCAGCTTTGGAGCGAGTCCACGGGGGCGTGGCCTAATGTCATGTGACCAGGGGGACATCATCAAAGGTCGTTGAGCTACTTAATATGAAAGCTATACCCCATGTACATATCTGACCACATAAAACCATCACAGCAGCCTCCATGGACTTCTACTCCTCTCCATGCAGGCTGCTGTGATTTCATGTGATAAAATATGCTGTGATTTCATAGTGTACAGTTCCTAATGCTACAAAAGCTATAGGACCTGCGATGATGTCACCCTGGTCACATGACATTATAGCAGCATACAGAGATAGGGATGGGGAGGAGCTGCTGGATTCAGCCCGAGGAGGCCACGCCCACCTGGACTCGCTGTAGCCATGCTTAGTTACCAGATAAAACTATAAAGTTGAATATATGGGAATCTCAGGGGCATAATTTTTAGCTACAAGCAGGGTGTCAAATAGTTATTAGAGCTCTATAGGAACCTGTCACTAGCTGTATTTGTGAAAATAGTGGTGACGGGTTCCCTTTAAGGACAACAATTTATTCCTGTCCAAAATACGTTACCGTGTACTATTTTTTTTTTTGCTTTTTAATCCTATTTTTGCTGGTGAGGATTTTCTTATGCTGTTTCCTTCCTCATCTAAATACGTGAACTAGCTGAGAGGGTGGAAGGTGTTTATAGGCCTCATGCACACAACGCTGTGCTGAAATAGGCGCAAACAGGGAAATATGTGCAGCCCATTGCAGCTGACTAGAGATGGGAGATGCAAGCACACAGTAACGGGGCTCATTGCACCGCGGCTAGGGGTGTAATTTGAGGGGTGCAGAGGGTGCGTGCGCATCCGGGTGGGGGGTGGGGGGGCACGGCTGCTATCATACTCTGGCGCAGGATACCTCTCCTCCATTGTGTAGCTATGGGGTGTGTACTGAAATAATTAAAACTGCATTTTTATCTCGATCTTGAGGAAGGAATGGCTACAAGCGGCTGCTCTATGGGGCCTAGGATAGGTGTAATTTGGTTTATGCTAAACTGGGATTGGTTGCAATGGAAATCAAACACAATGTTAGTGTTAGACAGTGTAGATAAATTTGGCCTTATATACTATACAAGTGGGTTTATCAGAACTGCTACATTGGTATTTAGGACAATTACAGTGTTGCCTGTGAGATATTAGAATCTGATCACTGGACATTCTTTTAATGTTACTAAGATAATGTTTAGCGAGTGAAACACATCAGCATTAAGGGAAAAATTGCTTCTTGTAACTAATTGGACTAATGGAGCCAGATGACATGAGGAAAGTGCCAGGTGGTGGGGCCAGTCTGGTGCCATTACTTTATCACACAGGGAGCGCTGCAGGACAAACTGACATATACACTCACAGGCCACTTTATTAGGTACACCATGCTAGTAACGGGTTGGACCCCCTTTTGCCCTCAGAACTGCCTCAATTCTTCGTGGCATAGATTCAACAAGGTGCTGGAAGCATTCCTCAGAGATTTTGGTCCATATTGACATGATGGCATCACACAGTTGCCGCAGATTTGTCGGCTGCACATCCATGATGCAAATCTCCCGTTCCACCACATCCCAAAGATGCTCTATTGGATTGAGATCTGGTGACTGTGGAGTCCATTTGAGTACAGTCAACTCATTGTCATGTTCAAGAAACCAGTCTGAGATGATTCCAGCTTTATGACATGGCGCATTATCCTGCTGAAAGTAGCCAGCAAGATGTTGGGTACATTGTGGTCATAAATGGATGGACATGGTCAGCAACAATACTCAGGTAGGCTGTGGCGTTGTACCAAGGGGCCCAAAGAGTGCCAAGAAAATATTCCCCACACCATGACACCACCACCACCAGCCTGAACCGTTGATACAAGGCAGGATGGATCCATGCTTTCATGTTGTTGACGCCAAATTCTGACCCTACCATCCGAATGTCGCAGCAGAAATCGAGACTCATCAGACCAGGCAACGTTTTTCCAATCTTCTACTGTCCAATTTCGTTGAGCCTGTGCAAATTGTAGCCTCAGTTTCCTGTTCTTAACTAAAAGGAGTGGCACCCGGTGTGGTCTTCTGCTGCTGTAGCCCATCTGCCTCAAAGTTCTACGTACTGTGCGTTCAGAGATGCTCTTCTGCCTACCTTGGTTGTAACAGGTGGCGATTTGAGTCACTGTTGCCTTTCTATCAGCTCGAACCAGTCTGCCCATTCTCCTCTGATCTCTGGCATCAACAATGCATTTCCGCCCACAGAACTGCCGCTCACTGGATGTTTTTTCTTTTTCGGACCATTCACTGTAAACCCTAGAGATGGTTGTGCGTGAAAATCCCAGTAGATCAGCAGTTTCTGAAATACTCAGACCAGCCCTTCTGGCACCAACAACCATGCCACGTTCAAAGGCACTCAAATCACCTTTCTTCCCCATACTGATGCTCGGTTTGAACTGCAGGAGATTGTCTTGACCATGTCTACATGCCTAAATGCACTGAGTTGCCGTCATGTGATTGGCTGATTAGAAATTAAGTGTTAACGAGCAGTTGGACAGGTGTACCTAATAAAGTGGTCGGTGAGTGTATATGGCCCAGAAGATGCAATCTGTTCTCATTGCCCCTTGTTCATGTCCTATCAGTTGAAGGGAATTTGTAGGAATTCTTAATGCTATGTTACTATTACCGTAGTTATTGTATAAATCTTACTATTGCGAACATCTAAAATCTTTTCCTTTCAGAAAAATCCCAAGACCTCAGCAATCAAGAGAACAGATAAAGTTTCTAAACCTCGAAAAGTCTGTGAACAAAACGCCATCTCCAGTTGTGTGCCATAGGTCATTGTGGGTAATGGACTAACTAAGGCCCCTTTCACACTTGCGTTTTTCTTGCGCGTTTTCTGTGCGTGCTTTTGACGCGCAGATCTTGCATTGCACTCTGACCCATTGAAACCAATGGGTCTTTTCAGACTTGCATTTTTTTTCACGCACACACGCGCGTTTTTTTTTAACGCGTGAAAAACGCACCATAGTCTATGGAGACGCATCAAAAACGCATTGCACTCAGAGACACATGCAAGTGCAATGCATTTTTCAAGCATTAATTTCCATAGAAAAGATAGAGCTCAGCCCTGAGTCCTTTCACACACATTTTCTGCGCTTGAAAAACGCATTGAAATTGCATTGAAAACGCGCATGAAAAACTGAGACACTGAACAAACTCTGACTGAAAACTGATTGCACTCTGATGCAAAATGTGCGTTTTTCACTGACCAAACCCTGATCGCTCCCTGATCAGACTCTGACGTGATCTGCAACACAAGTTTGGATGGGGCCTAATAGGGACAGCTCCATGGCAATTGTCAGAAGATAATGAGGCTCATTTACTAAGGGTCTGAATAGCGCATTTCTGTCGGGTTTTCCGAATTTTACCATTTTTGCGCTAGCAATTGCCTCGGGTTTTTTGCGCACGCGATCGTATTGTGTCGCATCGGCGCCGACCTGCGTGCGACGGAAATCGTGGGCGTGGCCGTCGGAAAACATGAAGGATTCGGAAAAACCGTGGTATTTAAAAACAATTTGTGTCGCTTGACACGCACTTACAAGCACCAGGAAGAAGATGGTGAACTCCGGCGGACCTCGGCGCAGCAGCGACACATGGTGGATATCGGGCGCATGACCTTTGTGAATCCCGGTAGGACGCGAATCCACGTCGGACAACGCGTCGTAGGATCGCGAATGGACCGGGTTAATAAATGTGCCCCAATGTTCGGTATGAGGTGCAGGATGTTATACCTTTAGGAGCAGTCCTGCAGGATCTGAAAGGAGTGATTCATTGTTTTTTTTATTTTAAAGAGGGGAATTTGTTTTGTTTTTTCAAATGTGCTGAAATGGAATTAAGGTTGCGGTTATTATAAGTGGGGGTGTTAAGAAAAGGGTCATGAATTGGGGTCTTCAGAAAAGGGGTACTATACGTGTCAAAAGGGCACCACAGAAAAGTGTAATGGATAAAAAAAAGTTTTTAAATATAATTAAAAAATGTAGGTAATCAAAGTATTAAAAAATTACCAAAAGTAGTCGCCATACAGGGGAACAGGTAGGTAGTACAGTCAATACAAAATAATAAATCCCATGCAGGTATCAAGCTGAGGGGTAACAGATATCACATGGTGAATACACTACATAAAGAACACCAATGAAACAGAAGATTAATGACTGGAAGAAAGACCATACCAGAGAGATGGACCACATGCAAATGACATTTGCGTGTTATTTGCGTGTGGTCCATCTCTCTGTATTGACTGTACTACCTACCTTTATGCCCTCTATGGCGACTACTTTTGGACACATGTATTTTAAACTTTATTGTAGTGCATTCATTATTGCTCTGTGATGTTTGTGTTTTTATTATGTCTCAATAAAGAATGATATTAGATTATACTTTGGAGGGTTGATTTTTCTCTCCTTTCAAGTATTTGGTGGTATTTATCTATGCTTTTGGTATTTTTTGGTCCTCTAGCTAATCTTTTTTGCTGTACAATAAAGCTGAATTTAAGACACCATTGATAACTGTTACATCTGATCATTGTAGCCTAAGGCTAAAGTACAGTAAATTACCAACATCCAGGTCCGTTTGTAACCAGGGGTCGTCTGTAAGTCGGGGTAAGTAGGGGACCGCCTGTATATTGGTAAGTTCGTTGTCACACATTTTTGTAGGCATCAAATACCTCCTCCCAAGTCCACAATAATAAATGTTGTTAGATGGAGAACAAGTACATCCACTCTCTTCTTGCCCGAACTCACATGATTCATTGCACTGAACTAGAATGAGGTACGGAAGGAAATATCTGCTGCGTATTAATTTGCTAATGGAAGCCATTTAGTTTGTCCCTAGTGCTGCAACAATCCCATGAAGAAGGCTGGTAGATGGCCGCAGCTGGCAATGTGCCACGTCACGTAAAGTTTGGAAGCTTACACACCAATTACACAGACATCCACGGATGGACTTCTGCAGATTAGCTGAAGCATCGCTGGGTAATATTAGCAGATATAAATTCTTATTGCAGCTGAAGCCTTTTTGTGAGATTTATTAGATGGTCTCTATAAGACGACTATGTCACTAAAAATGATAGAAAGTAAAAAAAAACATACTTGCTAAAATAGCCTTTTTTATTATTTTCCTGTTTACAGATCTATTTGTGTGCTTATCTGCATTTTTTATATGGGTTTTGTTTTTAAAGCTTTCAGAATGTGGTCCAATTGACACCCCTCCTTTATTCTATGGGTCAGTACAATCATGGAAATAACAAATGTTCTGTATATAGATTGGTCATGTGCACACACAAGTACCAGCACGCCATCAGGACGGGTTGCGTGAATGTAGGCCACAGCGGCATACCTCCCAACTTTTGGACGAGAAAGAGGGACAAAAGCCCCTCCCCCTTTTTCTAAACCACGCCCATTGTCCCACCCACAAGCATAGTATAATATCAACCTTGACGGTCCCCACATAGTACAGTGCCCCTTACTTTGGCCAACCCCCTCACCCCCATGGACCCGTATAATATCCCATAAAGCAAATCTGCAACATATAAAACCCATCTTTAATTTTATCCTCCCTTGACATTTCGTTTTCCACTTTTATTTATCTCCCCAAACTTACACATAATATTATCTGTACCCCTACCCCCACCCCTCCTCACATGGTGTGGTCCCTGTTCTCTATCCTCCTCATAATGTAGCCTCCTTCTCTCCTGCCCCCCTCCAGTAGCCTCCTGTCCTCCAGCCTCCTCCTGTAGCCTCCTGTCCTCCAGCCTCCTCCTGTAGCCCCCTGTCCTCCAGCCTCCTCCTGCAGACCCCTGTCCTCCAGCCTCCTCCTGTAGCCCCCTGTCCTCCAGCCTCCTTCTGTAGCCTCCTGTCCTCCAGCCTCCTCCTTCAGCATCCTCCACCTGTCCTCCAGTCCCACAGTCCCCTCCAGAATCCTCCTGTACTCCGACCTCCCCCTCACGCATCCTCCTGTCCTTCAGCCTCCTCCTGTCCCCCAGCCTCCTCCTCCTGGCCCGCAGCAGCCTCCACCTGTCCCCCAGCCTCCTCCTCCTGCCCTTTAGCCTCCTTCTGTCCCCCAGCCTACTCAAGCATCCTCCTGTCCTGAGCCTCCACCTGTCCTCCAGCATCCTCCTCCTGTCCTCCAGCATCCTCCTGTCCTCCAGCATCCTCCTCCTGTCCTCCAGCATCCTCCTCCTGTCCCGCAGCAGCCTCCTCCTGTCCCCCGGAAGCATCCTCCTGTCCCCCTGCAGCCTCCTCCTGCCCACCAGCAGCCTCCTCCTGCCCACCAGCAGCCTCCTCCTGTCCTCCTGTAGCTTCCAGCCCCCCTGTCCTGCTCCTGTGCCCCAGCCCTCCCTGTAGCCTCCAGCCCCCCCTGTCCTCCTGTAGCCTCCAGCCCCCCCTGTCCTCCTGTAGCCTCCTGTCCTCCAGCCTCCTCCTTCAGCATCCTCCACCTGTCCTCCAGTCCCACAGTTCCCTCCAGAATCCTCCTGTCCTCCGACCTCCCCCTCAATCATCCTGTCCTTCAGTCTCCTCCTCCTGTCCCCCAGGCTCCTCCTGTAGCCCCCTGTCCTCCAGCCTCCTCCTGTAGCCCCCTGTCCTCCAGCCTCCTCCTGTAGCCCCCTGTCCTCCAGCCTCCTCCTGTAGCCTCCTGTCCTCCAGCCTCCTCCTCCTGTCCCCCAGCCTCCTCCTCCTGTCCTCCAGCCTTCATCTGTCCCCCAGCAGTCTCCACCTGTCCTCCAGCCTCCTCAAGTATCCTCCTGTCCTCCAGCCTCCTCCTGTCCCCCAGCCTCCTCCTCCTGTCCTCCAGCCTCCTCCTGTCCCCCAGCCTCCTCCTCCTGTCCTCCAGCCTCCTCCTCCTGTCCTCCAGCCTCCTCTTCCTGTCCCACAGCAGCCTCCACCTGTCCCCCCTCCTGCAGCCTCATCCTCCTGCAGCCTCCTCCTGTCCCCCAGCCTCCTCCTCCTGTCCCCCAGCCGCCTCCACCTGTCCCCCAGCCGCCTCCTCCTGTGCTCCTGTAGCCTCCTCCTCCTGTAGCCTCCTCCTCCTGTCCTCCTGCAGCCTCCTCCTCCTGTCCTCCTGCAGCCTCCTCCCCCCTCCACCTGTCCCCCAGCAGCCTCCACCTGTCCCCCAGCCTCCTCCTCCTGCCCTCCAGCCTTCTTCTGTCCCCCAGCCTACTCGAGCATCCTCCTGTCCTCAGCCTCCACCTGTCCTCCAGCATCCTCCTCCTGTCCCCAGCCTCCTCCTCCTGTCCTCCAGCATCCTCCTCCTGTCCCCCAGCAGCCTACTCCTGTCCCCCAGCAGCCTCCTCCTGTCCCCCACGAGCCTCCTCCTGCCCACCAGCAGCCTCCTCCTGTCCTCCTGTAGTCTCCAGCCCCCCTGTCCTGCTCCTGTAGCCTCCAGCCCCCCCTGTCCTCCTGTAGCCTCCAGCCCCCCCTGTCCTCCTGTAGCTTCCAGCTCCCCCCCTGTCCTCCAGTAGCCTCCAGCCCCCCCTGTAGCCTTCAGCACCCCCCTGTCCTCTTCCTGTGCCCCAGCTCCCCCTTTCCTCCTCCAGTAGCCTCCAGCTCCCCCCTGGGGCCTCCAGCACCCCCCTGTCTTCTTCCTGTGCCCCAGCCCCCCCATTCCTCCTCCTGTAGCCTCCAGCTCCCCCCTGTCCTCTTCCTGTGCCCCAGCCCCCCCTTTCCTTCTCCAGTACCCTCCAGCCCCCCCTGTAGCCTCCAGCACCCCCCTGTCCTCTTCCTGTGCCCCAGCTCCCCCTTTCCTCCTCCAGTAGCCTCCAGCCCCCCCTGTAGCCTCCAGCACCCCCTGTCCTCTTCCTGTGCCCCAGCTCCCCCTTTCCTCCTCCAGTAGCCTCCAGCACCCACCTGTCCTCTTCCTGTGCCCCAGCTCCCCCTTTCCTCCTCTAGTACCCTCCAGCCCCCCCTGCAGCCTCCAGCACCCCCCTGTCCTCTTCCTGTGCCCCAGCTCCCCCTTTCCTCCTCCAGTAGCCTCCAGCACCCCTCTGTCCTCATCCTGCGCCCCAGCCCCCCCTTTTCTCCTCCAGTAACCTCCAGCCCCCCCTGTAGCCTCCAGCCCCCCCTGTCCTCTTCCTGTGCCCCAGCCCCCCCTTTCCTCCTCCAGTAGCCTCCAGCCCCCCTGTAGCCTCCAGCACCCCCCTGTCTTCTTCCTGTGTCCCAGCCCCCCCTTTCCTCCTCCAGTAACCTCCAGCCCCCCCGTAGCCTCCGACACCCCCCTGTCCTCTTCCTGTGCCCCAGCTCCCCCTTTCCTCTTCCAGTACCCTCCAGCCCCCCCTGTAGCCTCCAGCACCCCCCTGTCCTCTTCCTGTGCCCCAGCCCCCCCCTTTCCTCCTCCAGTAGCCTCCAGCCCCCCCGTAGACTCCACCACCCCCCTGTCCTCTTCCTGTGCCCCAGCTCCCCCTTTCCTCCTCCAGTAGCCTCCAGCACCCCCCTGTCCTCTTCCTGTGCCCCAGCCCCCCCTTTGCTCCTCCAGTAGCCTCCAGCCCCCCCCCCCCGTAGCCTCCAGCACCCCCTGTCCTCTTCCTGTGCCCCAGCTCCCCCTTTCCTCCTCCAGTAACCTCCAGCACCCCCCTGTCCTCTTCCTGTGCCCCAGCCCCCCCTTTCCTCCTCCAGTAGCCTCCATCCCCCCCTGTAGCCTCCAGCCCCTCCTGTCCTCTTCCTGTGCCCCAGCCCCCCCTTTCCTCCTCCAGTAGCCTCCAGCCCCCCGTAGCCTCCAGCACCCCCCTGTCTTCTTCCTGTGCCCCAGCCCCCCCTTTCCTCCTCCAGTAGCCTCCAGCCCCCCGTAGCCTCCAGCACCCCCCTGTCCTCTTCCTGTGCCCCAGCCCCCCCTTTCCTCCTCCAGTAGCCTCCATCCCCCCCTGTAGCCTCCATCCCCCCCCTGTCCTCTTCCTGTGCCCCAGCCCCCCCTTTCCTCCTCCAGTAGCCTCCAGCCCCCCGTAGCCTCCAGCACCCCCCTGTCCTCTTCCTGTGCCCCAGACCCTCTTTCCTCCTCCAGTAGCCTCCAGCTCCCCCCTGTCCTGCGGTAGCCTCCAGCACCCCCCTGTAGCCTCCAGCACCCCCTGTCCTCTTCCTGTGCCCCAGCCCCCCTTTCCTCCTCCAGTAGCCTCCAGCCCCCTGTAGCCTCCAGCACCCCCCTGTCCTCTTCCTGTGCCCCAGACCCTCTTTCCTCCTCCAGTAGCCTCCAGCTCCCCCCGTAGCCTCCAGCCCCCCCCCTGTCCTCTTCCTGTGCCCCAGCCCCCCCTTTCCTCCTCCAGTAGCCTCCAGCTCCCCCCTGTAGCCTCCAGCACCCCCCTGTCCTCTTCCTGTGCCCCAGCCCCCCCTTTCCTCCTCCAGTAGCCTCCAGCTCCCCCCTGTAGCCTCCAGCACCCCCTGTCTTCTTCCTGTGCCCCAGCTCCCCCTTTCCTCCTCCAGTAGCCTCCAGCTCCCCCCTGTAGCCTCCAGCACCCCCCCTGTCCTCTTACTGTGCCCCAGCCCCCCTTTCCTCCTCCAGTAGCCTCCACCCCCCTTCTAGCCTCCAGCACCCCCCCTGTCCTCCTCCTGTGCCCCAGCCCCCCCCATGTAGCCTCCAGCACCCCCCCCTGTCCTCCTCCTGTGCCCCAGCCCCCCCTGTCCTTTCTGTAGCCTCCATCCTCCTCCTGGCTCCTCTCCCTGTGGCCCCCCTGTCCCCTTAGTCTCTTTCCTTCTGTCATTCCATCTTCTCCCCTGGACTCGCGGAGGGGGCGTGGCCAGCCGGGAGCGGAGCGCGCTCCTCACATGATTGGTGCAGACATTATGTGAGGAGGGAGCAGGGGCTGGTCCCACCTCCTTCCCGGCCCCATTGCCTTGGCTGCTCTGCAGCTCTAAACTACGGGGGCTGGAGGAGGCGGGACAAAGCGGAAAAAGTGGGCGGGGCCCGGGACATTCTCTCCCCCTTCCGTGGCAGCGTGACAGAGCCCATAAAACGGGACTGTCACGCTGAAAGCGGGACGGTTGGGAGGTATGCACAGCGGTACTAACTCTGTACCTAGGGAGATAAATAAGTGTAGCACTCTCTTACTTAGATTCCTCTCATGAACCCATTCAGTGGCGTAACTTGAAGCCTATGGGCCCCAGTGCGAAGTCTGTGCCAAGCCCCCAACTATAATGTATTGATTTTAGTACAAGTCTTCTAGGCCCCTCCTGGGCCCAGTTGCGTTCGCACCCTCTGCACCCCCCCCCCCCCCCAAGTTACTCCCCTGAAGCCAATCAATCTGGGTGTTCTGCATGGCCAACCCCTCCTATCCACTCCTCACCGTGTCCCATGCCTCGCCTCTTCTCAGCATGTCATGTGACCAGGGTCATCTAAGGTCCTTACTGTTGTTGGACTCACATCAGGTGATTTGCATTTAAGATACAAACTGATTTTTTTAAACATTGCAGCCATGAAAGGAGCCACTTAGACACAAGGGGGCATATTTATCAGGACCTCTGCGCACCGCCAGTGGCGCAGAGGCCCTGAAATAATCGCAAATGCTAGCTTATTGTTAGCTTTTGCGATTATTTTCCCCAATCCGCCACCTTCACGCCAGTGGGGCGTGAAGGGGCGTGAAGGGGGGGCGCGACCGGCCGAGCGGGGGCGCTGACGGAAGGGAGTGGGTTAAACGCTGCTAGCAGCCCGATAGATCAAGAGGCAGAAGCCTCTTGATGTATTGGGCTGCTAATTTGCAGCGGCGGGGCGATCATACACTGGCGCATGAGCGCCAGCGTATGATAAATATCCCCCAAGGGCAATGCTTTTTAATGATAGTTTTTAATGAAGTATTTCATTTGGGCAGGTTCCTTTGCACAGCAAGTTTTTTAACTTTTGTGGGCAGCAGGGCTATACAGTGCCCCTGATTTATTAAAACCCCTGCGCCACTTTTCTGTCGGACTTTGCATATGTGCAAACTGCCTACACATATATTTAGGAAGCTCAGTCGGACCGTGTGACACATTTATCATGCAGAGTCCAACAGAAATGTGCTGCAGGGCCCTATGTTAAAGGTGCACTAAAAAGTTGGTGCACTCTGTCAGGGCAGTGCAGAGGGCACGAGATTCATAAAGAACGTGCACCACAATTCATGAATCTGGCACCTTCTGCACACTACACACACAAACTGCGCATAATGCTGTTTGCACTTTTTTTGATCAATGTGGACCAGTGTCTACATATGAATGTGTAGATGATTGCCTTGTGTGGCTTAATCTATTTATTAAGTGTACTTTTTCATATTTTTAAAATGATTATTATTGGAATTACCTTTTAAATTTAGCCATCGTTACTTGAATTGTATTATCTCTTACTGTGACATCACTGTGTGTATAATCACTTTACTGTGACATCACTGTGGGGCAGATTTACTTACCCGGCCCATTCGCGATCCAGCAGCGCGTTCTCTGCGGTGGATTCGGGTCTTCCGGCGATTCACTAAGGTAGTTCCTCCGCCGTCCACCAGATGTCGCTGCTGCGCTGAAGAGTATCGGAACGCACTGGAGTACACCGAGCCTGGCTGAGTGAAGGTAAGCGCGTACCGAGCGACAATTTTTTATTTTTTACAATGTGGCGGTTTTTCCGAATCCGTCGGGTTTTCGTTCGGCCACGTCCCCCGATTTCCGTTGCGTGCATGCCGGCACCGATGCGCCACAATCCGATCGCGTGCGCCAAAATCCCGGTGCAATTCAAGGAAAGTTAGCGCAAATCGGAAATATTCGGGTAACACGTCGGGAAAACGCGAATCGGGCCCTTAGTAAATGACCCCCTGTGTGTTTTAATTGTGCACTGTGAAATCTATGTCTGTAATATCCATGTATTTTGACGTCACTGTGTGTATTATCTCTATACTGTGAAATGTATGTGTAAATGTATTACCTTTGTGTTCCTTTACTTTTCCATCACTCTGTAATTATACCAGTACTATGACATCACAGTGTGCATTATCCAAACACTAGTGTTATGTATATGCTATGGAGCCCCATGCTTGCTAGTTTTGCCCCTATGCATCCATCACTTGGCATCATTTTGATGGTGTGCCAGTCTTAAACTGTTTATGTTTATGTATAACTACATACCAAAGCTTTTAGTTCACAGGCAATGTCTAAGTATGTGAGTGTTTTGTGATGGTGCTGCAACTCTCCGCCTCTTACGTGCCACCCAAAGATATGCTGTTATATCAATATTTATTCCTATCTAAATGTTCTGATTAGATTCAGCCTTGAATGATTGAATAATAAAAAGTCATAAGAAGAAGAGTTGTAATATTTATTTAAACACTGCGGGGAAATCTTTTTTCTTGCCAAGAGAACACAAAATAAAGCTGAACAAAAATAGAACTAGAATCTTGATGCCAACTTTCTGCCCATTGGCTGTATGCCCTAAACCTATACCCAGCACTGACCACAGGCCAACTACGGCTGGGGGATGCCCCATCATTTTACCGTTTCCATCTTCCCTCCTAGTAAAAATCAGCATGTTTTGTTGTAGTGACATACGAGAGAAGATCTGCAAATTGAATGTTCCGGAATTGTGGTGCAATCTGTCCCAACAGGTGGCAAGCATGTTTTACAGCATTTACTATGTATCGTATACACTTTTTTTGCTTGTGCGGTGAGACTGCACATGGTCCCAGGATTTCTCACTTTTTGGCAGGTCCCATGACCCCTTAGAACTTCCAATGAAGCTCAGGTACCAAAGACCACAGGTGCTGGAGCAGATTAATCTAGAATACATGGAAAATTGGGGGAGATTTATTAATCTGTCCACAACAGATTTCTGTCGAAGTTTGCACGAAAAAAAAGTCTGCACCACATTTATAAAGGGTTTTAGACAGTTTTAGACTGGCTCTCCTACCACTAGCTCAACAAATGGGGCGTGCCCTAAGAAAAGGGGGTGTGGTCTCACGGCAAAGTACGCCAGTAAAGTAAGCCAATTAATAGGAGGTGCAGAGTACAACTAGACAGTCTTATACTAGGAGAGATTTATCACCCAGCACCAGACACTTATATGAATCTGGTGCAGAATAAGGCTGTCTAGTCTAACTTTTTTATAAATCTGCCCCAATATTCGGTCTTAGAATTACAGACACTATTTGGACAGTATTTAGTCTTTAATATATCTGCATGCCCTTTTGGGAATTTAGTGGATCCCCCCGACTGTTTGGCAGAATGATGGGTGAAAGCCTCAGAGTAAATTTTGCTTTTATGCAAACTGCACCTGAAGCGAGAGAGGATAGTGTAACCGTGATCCTGGGTGCTCCGTATTTAGAGCATCAGAGGAACAAGGATCGGAGAGTATTTATTTTTTATCTGAGGTCTTTACAATAAATTAGTTCTTGGGTTGTGTATTAGAAGTTATAGTCTGTCTTTGGCTCTGAATTATAGTTATTGTCCGGTCTCGGGTCTGGCGTTAACAAGGTACTGGAAAGATACTCGAAGTCCAACTATCAAGGAAGTCATCACACAAATCAACACTACTTGCTCCTACAAAAAGGCTATTTCCCTACAAAATGATAATTACATTACTTTAAAAACACAGTGGGATACTTGGATGCAAAGCGTCTACTTCCAAGAGTGAAACTGGATTATTAGTAGCTCTAGGTGTAATATTATGGTTTGTTATTAGAGATGAGCGAACATGCTCGTCCGAGCTTGATGCTCGGTCGAGCATTAGCGTACTCGAAACTGCTCGTTGCTCGGACGAATACTTCGCCCGCTCGAGAAAATGGCAGCTCCCGCCGTTTTGCTTTTTGGCGGCCAGAAACAGAGCCAATCACAAGCCAGGAGACTCTGCACTCCACCCAGCATGACGTGGTACCCTTACACGTCGATAGCAGTGGTTGGCTGGCCAGATCAGGTGACCCTGGGATAGACTAGCCGCTGCCCGCGCTGCTCGGATCATTCTGTGTCTGGATGCCGCTAGGGAGAGAGCTGCTGCTGGTCAGGGAAAGCGTTAGGGTGTTCTATTAGCTTACTGTTAGGCAGGAGTGATTCTCCAAGAACCCAACAGCCCTTCTTAGGGCTACAATAACGTTATACTTTTTTTTTTTTATTTGCAGCTAGTACCATATTGTGAGGAATTTGCAGGGGGACTTGCTACCGTTGTGTTTAGCTCTTAGTGACACACATATCCACCTCAAACACCAAAGTGGGAAAATTTATTAGGGGTTTGATTTCAATTAGGCAGAGTCTGCCATTTACTTTTTATTTTACGTTTATTTTTTTAATAACTCAGTGTCATCTCATCTGGCATAGTAGTGTGCTTTCATACTTGGCTAGAAAATAGCCATAGGAGAATCCAAACGGCTTACTTACGCCTACAGTAGCGTTATATATATTTGATTTCTGGTTGATCTGCTGGTGGCTGTACTTGCTGCAGTGCATCTACTAGCAAATTGTGAGCAATTTGTAGTGAGACTTGCGACCGCTGTGTTTTGCGCTTAGTGACGCACATATCCATTGCAAAGACCGAAGTGGGAAAATTTATTAGGGGTTGGATTTCAATTAGGCACAGTCTGCCATTTCCTTTTTTATTTTACGTTTATTTTGTTTAATAACTCAGCGTCATCTCATCTGGCATAGTAGTGTGCTTTCATACTTGGCTAGAAAATAGCCATAGGAGAATCCAAACGGCTTACTTACGCCTACAATAGCGTTATATATATTTGATTTCTGGTTGATCTGCTGGTGGCTGTACTTGCTGCAGTGCATCTACTAGCAAATTGTGAGCAATTTGTAGTGAGACTTGCGACCGCTGTGTTTTGCGCTTAGTGACGCACATATCCATTGCAAAGACCGAAGTGGGAAAATTTATTAGGGGTTGGATTTCAATTAGGCACAGTCTGCCATTTCCTTTTTTATTTTACGTTTATTTTGTTTAATAACTCAGCGTCATCTCATCTGGCATAGTAGTGTGCTTTCATACTTGGCTAGAAAATAGCCATAGCAATAGGATAGCATCGTTTGCTTTTAAAAACTAAAAAACACAAAAAAAAACAAAAAAACACAAAAAAAGTAAAAAAAAAATTAAAGTTATAACTCTCATTTTAAAAATGTTTAACCCGAGGGCTAGGGGTAGAGGACGAGGGCGGGGATGTGGGCGTCCAACTACTGCAGGGGTCAGAGGCCGTGGTCCTGGCCGGGGTGAGACACCACCTGCTTATGAGGGAGCAGGGGAACGCCGCAGAGCTACACTCCCTAGGTTCATGTCTGAAGTTACTGGGACTCGTGGTAGAGCACTGTTGAGGCCAGAACAGTGCGAACAGGTGATGTCGTGGATTGCCGACAATGCTTTGAGCAATTTGTCCACCAGTCAGTCTTCCACGCAGTCCACCCATGTCACCGAAATCGGCACTCCTCCAGCTCCTGCACCTCAGCCTCCTCCCCCCCAGTCTGCCCCCTCCCAGGAAAATTTGCCATTTGAACCAGCATACTCTGAGGAACTGTTTTCTGGACCCTTCCCACACTCACAAACCACTTGTCCGGTTGCTGCTGAGCAATTTTCCGATGCCCAGGTTTTCCACCAGTCGCAGTCTGTGGGTGATGATGACCTTCTTGACGTAGTGGAAGAAGTGTCTAAAGAGGTGTCCGACGATGAGGAGACACGGTTGTCAGACAGTGGGGAAGTTGTTGTCAGGGCAGGAAGTCCGAGGGGGGAGCAGACTGAGGGATCGGAGGATGATGAGGTGACAGACCCAAGCTGGGTTGATAGGCCGGGTGAACACAGTGCTTCTGAGACAGAGGAGAGCCCTCGACCAGAACAGGTTGGAAGAGGCAGTGGTGGGGCCAGACGGAGAGGCAGGGCCAGAGCTGGTGCATCAGCGCCAAATGTGTCAACTAGTGAAGCTCCCGTGGCGAGGGCTCCTGCGGCGAGGGCTAGATTTTCCGAAGTCTGGAGGTTCTTTAAGGAAACACCGGATGACCGACGGACTGTGGTGTGCAACATTTGCCAAACCAGGATCAGCAGGGGTTCCACCACTACTAGCTTAACTACCACCAGTATGCGCAGGCATATGAATGCTAAACACCCCACTCAGTGGCAACAAGCCCGTTCACCTCCGGCCGTGCACACCACTGCTCCTTCCCCTGTGTCAGCTGATAGTCAGCCCCCTGCCCAGGACCCTGCCACAAAAACCCCATCGTCGCCTCCACGATCCTCCACAGCATCCACCAGCGTTCAGCTCTCCATACCCCAGACGCTGGAGCGGAAACGCAAATATAGTGCAACCCACCCGCACGCCCAAGCCCTTAATGTCCACATCTCCAGATTGCTTAGCCTGGAGATGCTGCCCTATAGGCTAGTAGAGACCGAGGCCTTTCGCAACCTCATGGCGGCGGCCGCCCCTCGGTATTCGCTCCCCAGCCGCCACTACTTTTCCCGATGTGCCGTCCCAGCCCTGCACCAGCACGTGTCAGACAACATCATCCGTGCCCTGACCAACGCCGTTTCTGACAAGGTCCACCTGACCACGGACACGTGGACGAGTGCTGCCGGGCAGGGCCACTATATATCGCTGACGGCACATTGGGTTAACTTGGTGGAGGCTGGGACCGAGTCTGACCCTGCGGCTGGTCATATACTGCCGACGCCGAGGATTGCGGGGCCTACCTCGGTCCAGGTGTTTCAGGCCTACTATGCCTCCTCCTCCTCCCACCCCTCCTCCACCTCCTCCTCCTCCGAATTACCATCCGTGGGCATTGCGCCATCAGTCGGTAGCTCTAGGCACAGCAGCAGTGCCGTCGCTAAGCGACAGCAGGCGGTGCTCAAACTGCTGAGCCTAGGCGATAAAAGGCACACCGCCCAAGAGCTATTACAGGGCATCACGGCGCAGACTGATCTGTGGCTGGCACCGCTGAACCTGAAGCCAGGCATGGTTGTGTGTGACAACGGCCGTAACCTGGTGGCGGCTCTGCAACTCGGCAGACTGACACATGTGCCATGCCTGGCCCATGTGTTAAATCTGATAGTTCAGCGTTTCCTCAAGACATACCCCAATCTGTCTGATTTGCTCACGAAGGTGCGCCACATCTGTGCGCATTTCAGGAAGTCCAGCACAGATGCTGCCACTCTCAGGGCAGCGCAGCGCCACCTCCAACTGCCCGCTCACCGACTGTTGTGCGACGTGCCCACGAGGTGGAATTCAACACTGACCATGTTATCCAGAGTTTACCAGCAGCGCCGAGCGATTGTAGACTGCCAGATGTCAACTTCCACCAGAACTGGTAGTCAGGTCAGTCAGCTTCCTCAAGTCTACAATGAGGAGTGGACGTGGATGTCTGATATCTGTCAGGTGCTGAGTAACTTTGAGGAGTCAACACAGATGGTCAGTGGCGATGCCGCCATCATCAGCCTCACCATCCCGCTGCTTGGCCTGTTGAAAAACTCTCTGATCAGCATGAAGTCGGAAGCTTTGCGCTCGTCACAAGAGACGGGGGAAGAAGATTCCCTTGTTGATAGCCAAAGCACCCTTAGGTCTGTTTCTCAGCGCATATCGGAGGAGGTGGAGGTGGAGGAGGATGAGGAGGAAGAGGAGGAGAATGTTGGCGAGACACAAGAGGGGACCATTGTTGAGTCCTTCACTGTTCAGCGTGTATGGGCAGAAGAAGAGGAGTTGGAGGAGTTGGAGGAGGAGGAAATGGACAGTCAGGCCAGTGAGGGGAGTGAATTCTTACGCGTTGGTACTCTGGCGCATATGGCAGATTTCATGCTAGGCTGCCTATCCCGTGACCCTCGCGTTCAAAGAATTTATTCCAGCACCGATTACTGGGTGTTCACTCTCCTGGACCCACGGTACAAGCAAAATCTTTCCACTCTCATCCCTGGAGAGGAAAGGAGTGTGAGAATGCATGAATACCAGCAGGCCCTGGTTCACAAGCTGAAACAGTATTTCCCTTCTGACAGCGCTAGCGGCAGAGTGCGTAGTTCTGCGGGACAAGTAGCGAGGGAGAGTAGGCGAGCAGGCAGCTTGTCCAGCACTGGCAAGGGTACGCTTTACAAGGCTTTTGCCAGCTTTATGTCACCCCAGCAAGACACTGTCACCTGTCCCCAGTCTCGGCAGAGTAGGGCTGATCTTTACAGAAAGATGGTGAGGGAGTACGTAGCTGACCATACCATCGTCCTAAATGATCACACAGCTCCCTACAACTACTGGGTTTCAAAGCTGGACATGTGGCACGAACTGGCGCTGTACGCCTTGGAGGTTCTTGCCTGCCCTGCCGCTAGCGTGTTGTCCGAGCGGGTTTTCAGTGCAGCTGGTGGCATCATCACCGATAAGCGTACACGCCTGTCGACTGACAGCGCTGACAGGCTGACGCTTATTAAGATGAATAAAGCCTGGATTTCTCATAATTTCCAATCTCCACCAGGTGAAGGAAGCTCAACCTGAATAATTGATCCACTCCTCCTCCTCCTCATTTTCCTCCTTCTCCTCCTCTTTGTACAGTAAAGCAGAGGAAACTGGCTATTTTTTGACAGGGCCCACTGGCTCTAGCTATAGTACTTTATACATTTAATTTTTCTGGAGGGCCACCTACCCGGTCCTCTGTTTTAAACAATTTTTGGGAGTGCCACATACAGGCACTCAATCTATTCAATTTTTCTGGAGGGCCACCTACCCGCTCCTCTGGTTTGAAAACTTTTTTGGACTGCCACATACAGGCACTCAATCTATTCCATTTTACTGGAGGGCCACCTACCTGCTCCTCTGGTTTGAAAAGTTTTTTGGACTGCCACATACAGGCACTCAATCTATTTCATTTTTCTGGAGGGCCACCTACCCGCTCCTCTGGTTTGAAAACTTTTTTGGACTGCCACATACAGGCACTCAATCTATTTCATTTTTCTGGAGGGCCACCTACCTGCTCCTCTGGTTTGAAAACTTTTTTGGACTGCCACATACAGGCACTATCCAAATTAAATTGTCTCCATAGCAGCCTCCACACGTTGTCTCCATTGCTACCTCCAAAAGTCGTCCATATAGCTGCCTCCATACATCGTCCTCTTATCAAACGAGGTGTGTCAGGCAGAAATTTGGGTTGTTTTCATGGATTCCACATCAAAGTTGTTAACTTTGTCGCCACCCTGCTGTGTTATCCACAAAATATACTGGCAAACTTTTATCATTTACCAATATTATTTCAGCGCTTCTTGAGCATCTGTTTACATTCCCCTCACCCGGCATATCCTAAACTTATAAGAACGCTACTACACTTGATCTTATACAAAAGGTTCTTAGAAGTGCTGTTTGGGGAGTAGCCTAGAGACAGGGGCTTGGATTGGCGAAAGCTCGCCTGGCAGCGGAGCGCCAGCTCCTTGTGCATCTGTTTACATTCCCCTCACCCGCCATATCCCAAACTTATAAGAACGCTACTACACTTAACTTGGTGCAGGCTGGGACCGAGTCTGACCCTGGGGCTGGTCATATACTGCCGACGCAGCGAATTGCGGGGCCTACCTCGGTCCAGGTCTCAAAGGTCTAGTATACCTCCTCCTCCTCCCACCCCTCCTCCACCTCCTCCTCCTCCGAATTACCATCCGTGGCCATGGCGCCATCAGTCGGTAGCTCTAGGCACAGCAGCAGTGCCGTCGCTAAGCGACAGCAGGCGGTGCTCAAACTGCTGAGCCTAGGCGATAAAAGGCACACCGCCCAAGAGCTATTACAGGGCATTCCACATCAAACTTGTTAACTTTGTCGCCACCCTGCTGTGTAATCCACAAAATATACTTGCAAACTTTTATCATTTACCGATATTATTTCAGCGCTTCTTGCGCATCTGTTTACATTCCCCTCACCCGTCATATCCTAAACTTATAAGAACGCTACTACACTTGATCTTATACAAAAGGTTCTTAGAAGTGCTGTCTGGGGAGTAGCCTAGAGACAGGGGCTTGGATTGGCGAAAGCTCACCTGGCAGCGGAGCGCCAGCTCCATGCGCATCATGCGCTTCTTGCGCATCTGTTTACATTCCCCTCACCCGCCATATCCCAAACTTATAAGAACGCTACTACACTTGATCTTATACAAAAGGTTCTTAGAAGTGCTGTTTGGGGAGTAGCCTAGAGACAGGGGCTTGGATTGGCGAAAGCTCGCCTGGCAGCGGAGCGCCAGCTCCATGCCAAGATCCAACTAACATAGTTTTAACTGCAGCACCTTTAATCTACTACTAGTTCACTGCCTCCATACATGGTCCCCTTATCAAACGAGCTGTGTCAGGCAGAATTTTGGGTTGTTTTCATGGCTTCCATGTTAACTTTGTCGCCACCCTGCTGTGTAATCCACAAAATATACTGGCAAACTTTTATCATGTACCGATATTATTTGAGCGCTTCTTGCTCACCTCCTTTGGTTCCTCTCTGCCACCCATTGGTTTGAAGCCTGAGTCCATTTAGAGTATGTCGCCATGCCACTCTCTAGCCTGCCGCTGCTGCCGCTGCCTCTGCATGCCGTCCCCTATAGTGTCAGGGTCAATTATTGGATGTTTTACATGCTATCTAGCTTCATTCTGTCACTCTGTCATGGCCATGCTGTTGCCCATAATTTTGGCATAATGGTGCGATTAAGCAGCCTCAGAGGCATCCATGCATGCTGCCCCTGCTGTTTCCTGTCCATTTCCGTGGTGTTTCCATCCTTTTCTGAGGTTCCCAGGTGTTTGGCCAAGCTTCCCTGTGCAGAGCCTTGGTCCCCTTGAAAAATGCTCGAGTCTCCCATTGACTTCAATGGGGCTCGTTATTCGAGACGAGCACTCGAGCATCGGGAAAAGTTCGTCTCGAATAACGAGTACCCGAGCATTTTAGTGCTCGCTCATCTCTATTTGTTATGCAATATTAATGTTAGTTTTTTTCGTTACCCTTTAATCTTTGTATTTGTCCTATGGCCACTTTTTGTCATGTGTTAGACTTCTTATGATCTAAGCTAATATCAATACAGAATTTCAAAAGAAATGTTCAGAGATATAAGAAGAGCAAGAAATTTTTGTCATTGGTAAATGATATGATATATCTCACACACTGGGGCACATTTACTTACCCGGTCCAGTCGCGATCCAGTGGCGGGTTCTCCAACGCTGATTCGGGTCCGGCCGGGAATCACTAAGGTCCGTGCACCCGATGTCCACCATGTTTTTCCGAATCTGTTGGGTTTTCCGACGGCCACGCCCCACGATTTCCGTCGCATGCAACCCAGCGCCAAAATCCGTTTGTGTGCGCCAAAATCCCAGTGGAAATTGGCGCGAATCGGAAATCGGCGGGACATCCGACGTAATCGCGCGATTCGGACCATTAGTAAATGAGCCCCACTCTGTCCATTTGTTCCCATGAGATGTGTAATTGGTGCCCACAGGGCATATATTGTATGTCAGTTATTTGTTGCTGTTTTAAAACCAATAAAAATTGTTTAAAAAAAAAATGATAGTCTGTCTTAGAAGTTATTGTCTGCTCTTGGGTCTGTATTAAAAGTTATTGTCTGATCTAGGGTTCTGTATTACAAGTTATAGTCTATCTTTGGGTCTGAATTAGAAGTTATTGTCTGGTCTCGGGTCTGTATTAGGAGTTATTGTCTGGTCTCGGGTCTGTATTAGGAGTTATTGTCTGGTCTCGGGTCTGTATTTGAAGTTATTGCCTGATCTGAGCTTACTGTAAACTACTATTGACCATGCCCCATTTTAACAGAATAGTTTTGAGTTAAAAGTGAAGTGGATCTGAGTGCCTGACCACCTGAAATCTGTGTCCTTTTTTATTACAGAGGCAACTGTTCAGGAGCCAGAAGTGCTGGCTCGTTTTAGTGAGTTGAGCCAAATGATCCAGCTCACTATAAAGAGTCAAATTTCCCATCTCTAATTGTCGGGTCTGCGCTATAAGGTATTATCAGGTCTGAGGTTTGTATTATAAGATATTGTCTGGCCTGGGGTCTGTATTATGAGCTATTGTCTGGTCTAGAGTCTGTATTATAAGTTGTTGACTTGTCTGGGTCTGCAGTATAAGCTATTGATTGATATGGGAACTTAAAGGGAACCTACCACCACGAATCTACTTATAAAGGTAGATCGGGTGGTAGGTGGATCAATAGGACGTGAGGATAGCCCTTTTAAGGGCTAATCCTCACGTCCCCGCACTGTTTTGAAAAGTTTTATTATCCCTATATTCAAATTTCCTTATGCGGCTACTGGGGCGTGGAGTAGCCGCATCTGAGGTTACCTCGGTAGCCTCTTTTCTCCTCCTACCGAAAATTTTTGGCGCGCAGCTCATGTCTGCGCATGCGCAGAACAGCAGGCCGGTGTCTATGCAGCTCCGGCTTCGGAGCAGTGACCTCGCAGGCGCGGGCCTGCTGTTCTGCGCATGCGCAGACAGCAGATTAGTCGGACGAGGGCGCGCAGCTACGAGGAAAAGATTTTCGGTAGGAGGAGAAAAGAGGCTACCGTGGCGTGGAGTAGCCGCCCCATGTAACCTGAGATGCGGCTACTCCACACCCCAGTAGCCGCATAAGGAAATTTGAATATAGGGATAATAAAACTTTTCCTATTGATCCACCTACTACCCGATCTACCTTTATAGGTAGATTCGTGGTGGTAGGTTCCCTTTAAAAAGGCTGTTGTCTAGTGTGAGGTCTGTATTAATTATTGTCTGCTCTGCAGTCTATATCATCAATTATCTTATGTCCCTGGGTCTGTATTATTATATAATGTCTCCTGTCTGTATTATCAGCTTTTCTTTAGTCTAGGGTCTGTATTATTATTTGTCTGCTGGCCTGTGATCTGTATTGTTACCTATTCTCTGGTCTGGGGTCTGTATTATATTTGTCTGCTGGCCTGTGATCTGTATTATTACCTATTCTATGGTCTGGGGTCTGTCAAAGTCTTCATAGATTATATTGAATAAAATCTTCAGCAGCTCCTAGCTTGATCCTTGATTTTGGTCATTTTTACCACAATTTGCCTAAATGATGATAAATTGGTGCTAGCAGTGGCTCTGGTGCACATTTTTTAGGAGTTTCTTGCAGTGTACATTTGAATGCTGCTTAGAAAAGTCACAACCCTTCCGCTAACAGCTTTCCATCTACCTGTATTATTTACCTAACATATTGACCCAGCTGCACAGGTATCCATACACAAATATGGAATCCTGACAACAGCTGCCTGACAACCAACAACAATAGAAATCCACTCATGTTTGCATTTCCAACTGTATAACTAAACCCTCCAGAGACGGATTTACGCCGCGAAGCATCATGGGAATCGTAGTTTCTTCTCCTCCTTCACACACAGTTCCATAGGAGCACCAGCACTACATCTCCCACAATCCCCCCGCGCGCAAACCGTCCCTTCCACTTCTTCAAGTGAGCAGCAGGTTCCCGCCCGCTTGGCGTCGCCGTTTCCATGTAATGTCTGCCCCTGGTTACTACGCTGGGCCGTATTCTAGAACGCGGCTACTCTAGAATTACAGCGCAACGTGTTACATAATCCCGGGTGTTACGCTACGGTGCCTCCGCCTACTGTCTGTGATTGAGGAGAGTGTATTATTTCACCCCCCAGTGGTTCATGCCATGATTATTTGCCTGATTGCTGATGCTCAATCCCCAGGGGTGCAATAGTCTGCATGCAGATGATCCCTAGTCCTGTATTTAGTGCATTGCTCCCCTCCCTGTCCGATTCTGCTGCAGTGAAGAATCAGTGCTGCTGCAGCAGGAGGTTCAGGCTGGACCCTGCAGCTTAGACACCTACCCTCCTCCTCCTCATCCTGCTGCTGCTGCTGCCCACCTGTTTGTGGCATAAACTTAGCAGCACTGGGCATGTGTGTGGGCAGTGCATCCATTAGCAGCTGTGGTGCCATGAAGGAATGCACACGGATGCAGCAGGGGATTATGGTGGCACTGGATAGCTACTAGAGGCTTCCCTTGTGGAGGAGGAGCAGACACCCTGCCAGGAGAAGACCTTGTGCCACCCTTCCCTCTCCCCCTGTGCACACATCAGTGTCCTTCTCGTATCATGGCGGATAGGACTGCTCCTGGATGCCAGCTGCGCCTGGACTGGGTCTATGGCTACAGGGGGCACCAGTGCCGCAACAACCTGTACTACACCGCCGGCAAGGAAGTGGTCTACTTTGTAGCAGGGGTAGGGGTGGTCTACAACACCCGGGAGCACAGCCAGAAATTCTTCCTTGGCCACAATGATGATATCATCAGGTAAGAAGGTGCTGCAGGTGGTGGGCACAGCAGGCATGCCCTTGGTACCCTGGCACTGATTGTGATCATTCACTAAATCATCACTAACCAGGAGTGCTCTGCTATTACAGCTTATATTATATAGGATGCACAATGTTGAGGAAATTTGGAGAGTCATTGTCACTAGTATTACTTGTGTGGTGGTGTCACAAGTTATCATCAGTTGTCAGGCATTACTTTTGTTACTTGTTGTCGGAACAGGAACTTTGAGACATTGGTTTCCTTATTGAAACATCTGTAGCGAATTGTATAGAATGCAACATCACATAAGTGTGTGTGTTATGTGTATATAGTAAATATATGTGTGTGTGTGTGTGTATATATATATATATATATATATATATATATATCTGTGTGTACATTTTTGTGTACATATATATATAAACGTGCCTTATGTGTGTGTGTGTATATATATATCTCATACATACAAATATGCACATAACACATAACTTACACACTTATATTTTATATACATACACGCAGAAAAATGTACACACATATTTACACACAATATATGTGAGCATAAGTGTGAAGTCCATATACTCAGCGCACCTGATCCTTCCACATCCGGAGTGTGCACAGACCTACGCCTTGAAGCAGGTAGAAGAAAAAGATTGCGATCGAACCCTCCAACGAATAATCAAATGAAGTCCTTTTATTAAGATTAAAATTCCATCGTGCACATATGTAGAAACCTTTACACCCATGCATTTCGACAATAGTGTAGTATAGTGAATGCAATGTGTGCTGATGAAAGTTTTTTGTACATTAATTTACTACTCTCCTACGCTAGTACTGGAGCAGATATATTTACCCAAAGCATATGAGTATATATTTTTCTAATCATGTGATGTTCTATATTTATGTCTTATTGTTCTTCTTCATGTCATAGTCAGAACCGTTTTTTTCACGGATCACTCATAGGCTATAGTTTACAAGGATCTGTAAAAAAATTAAACTATAGCCTATGAGTGATCTGTAAAAAAAAGGACTGAGGCAAATGGGATAAGGGAAAACAAATGTTAATTTCCATTTTTCTTGGCTGTTTTTGGACACCTTCAGGTGCAGGTAGCCTTATTTTCAAAGTAGTTTTTGTTTTTCATAATTTTTCTTACAATAGATTTGTTGAAAAAACGTTAAAACTGCCCATTGAAGTCACTGGGGTTAATTTATCAATGAATTAGTATCTTACTCTAGTTTCATAGAATGTAGTGTTGGAGTGTCTATTGGTGTATTTTGTCTGTCAGATCTATTTTAGTGGTATAGATAGTTTGGTAAATGTGGTTTTAATTTCGCATGTAATAATTCTTATTTAGGCTACATTACCCTTGGCCGGCAGTGACGGGAGAGTAGAGGAGGGGGAGAGCGCCGCTCACCCCCTCCATTGGAATATATGGCGCCAGCGCCGTATTCTGTAGATAGATAGGACATGTCCTATCTTTCTATGGGGTACGGAGCGGTACGGTGCCACACATGAGCGGCACCATACCGCTCCCTTTGGGCGCCATGAGTCCATATCAATGCATGGGGGACGTATATCGGCCATATTTACGTCCCCCATACATTCATATAAATATAGCCTTACCTGTTTTTTTTTATCTCTTGCACCACTATGGGACTGGAGTGGTATTGCTCTGAAACATACACATTGTTATACCATCAGTTCTGACCATACAAAGCTGCAGACAGTGCTAGGTGTTGGTCCTGGAGAGCTGAGTGTTGTTAGAAGCAGAAGGACTATTAAAAAATGGATTTTTATTCCAGAATTGTATCTGGATCACTGGGGGTTGCCCTAACACTGCTGTGTGCTGTGATCTCTATATTCAAACTCCTCTTTAGCCCCTCCCCACGAATAATTTTTTGAGTATTTCAAACAGAAGCCTTCTACAGCAGTGACTCAGAGCATTTGGGGGGGCTGTGCTATGTTCAGTGAAGAGATCTCACACACTCCTCATCAGACATAATGAGGAACCTTTACATATGGAAATAAACGTAAAGGGAACCTGTCATCAGGTTTGATCATGTAAAACTGCAGATGGTGTAAGGTAGTATCCCTGGAGAGGAGTGTATCCATACCTTTGTGTGTCATTAGTGGAAACAGTATCACTTCTCTGAATACAACACATCAGAACTCCGGCCTTAGGGACAGCTACAAGGAGCTGCGCGCTGAAGATGTCTGGGTAGGAGGATCAAAGAGGCTACTGGGGCGTGGAGTAGCCGCGCCTTGTAGCCTCAGCTCCGGCTTCTCCATGCCCCAGTAGCCTCTTTAGAAAATTTGCATATTTCCCTGATTAAAGGTTAGAAAAGATAGAGGGGAGTAAAGGATTAGCCTAAAAAGGGCTATCCTTACATTCGTTAGATGCACCTACCATCGGATCTACCTTAATAGGTAGATCCATAGTGGTAGGTTTCCTTTAAAAAGGCTGATCTGCATTCTCTTCTGTCACGACAGTCCTAATACGGCAGTCCTAATGCTCTCCGCGGGTGCACTTTGTGTCTGATTTATTAAGAGGCTCCGGCCTGGCGTAGGAATCTGCTACAGCAAATGCGCCAGACCGGAATGTTCCTAGCCCAGCATACTCCACGTCCCGATTCCACCATGAGGGTGGCATAGGAAAATAAAAGGTTGCAATTTCAAACTTCTTTTCATCTCTTCTTTTCTATATTTTGTTTTTCCATGTGTCTTATAGCATGGGGTCGCTACCTAGAGGAGGGGACACTTTTGGGCCCTGATATAGACGCCAACAAATCATCAGAGCATTTTGGGAGATGGAGTATTTATTTACTGTCTGTCCGGTGGGAAAGCACTAGTAGACATTTGGATTTTTCTCATGGGCCAAATATAATGACGGTGTGGTCCATATTTGTCCCATGGGGGTGAGTTTGACACCCCAATCTAGATGAAGCCCAAGCTAAAAGATAAAAAAGTTTCTGTATCCCTACACCTATCATCATCATCATCATCTGTTTTCTTGAACAGAGCCACACACTTCATATCAGAAAATAGAAGCAGGTCCCTCCTGGCTGGTTGATGCAATGTTGATGAAGTAAAATATTAGTAGATATGTGGTGTGTACTTTACATGATGATCATGTAGGTTGTATGGTTTATACAGCTTTTTTTCTGTACTTTTTTGGGGATCACAATTGTATAATCCACAAATCCAAAAATTTATTACATTGCCTGTTCACGTTTTAGCATGGTCCCTTGCCAAAAGTATAGGTTTAACTTGTATGGTCTACGTTAAATGGGGGTTTCCACTCAATACTGTTAATCGACTTTTGCTTTTGCCCATCAGTACCTTTTAGCAGCTCACATGCCCAATTGATGAAGGACTAGATAACAGCCTTAAAAAATTACAGGGATGGGCCCAAAATATGTCCCTCACCCAAAAAAAACTATATGTATTTGGGAAACTTAATTATACTTCTATTTTATCATACTTCTTAATTATACTTCTATTTTATCATACTTCTTAATTATACTTCTTTTTTATTAGTTCTGTATAAAGTGGATGGCTATAAAATGGCAGCTTAGATATTTACATACACTGGAGATCAAAATTAGAGAACTGTGAAAAATCACTTGATATTTTTTCAGAAATAATGTAATTCAATGGATCAACATGGATTTTACGTAAGTGTTCACCTTGCCACTAGAACATTGTTTTACAAAAGATGATCATAATTAGAGAACAGCAATGACTGTAGCACTGGGAAAAATTATAACAAAAGTTACTGTAGGTTCCAAAAATCATCAATCAGTAGGCAGTGTACAGGACTTGCTTTGAATGACTTCAGCACATCCATGGCCACATCACTAGTCTCTCACACTGCTCTGCTGGGAATTTGGTTTACTCTTCTTCCAGTCTCTTCCACAGTTCTATGGTTTTTTTGGCCATGACTTTATCACCAAAGATTTTCCAAAAGTTTTTTTTAATTTGATTTACATGAGGAATGGTCATTTCAATGTTTTCTGTTTCATGGAAATGCTTTAGCCGTTTTACCGTGTAACAGGGGTGCTGTGTTAACATTGCTGCCTGATTGATAAGAAGGAATCACTTGTTGTTGAAGAAGGTTCTGATACACACTTGCAGCCATGTCACTGTATGAGAGGTCCAACTCCTGCGGCAGAAAACATTCCCCAAATCATGGCACTTTTTCCACCATCTTGACTTCACTGACTTCTTTACACACTACACACAGGTTCAGTCTTTCCCCAGTTTGTCGATAAACAACCAAAATGCTCTTAATCCCATAGCGCAAAAAGACGTACCTGTAAATCTTGTTGCGTAGGGGGGAGTATGAAGAGGGCTCACTCTTCATACTCACTGGTTGTTTGCTTCACAATGAAGCAAACACCTGTTGCAAAGCTGCCGGTGGCATTTACGAGCCGGCGGCGCGTGGGTGCCGCCATATTGGCTCCGATCGTCGCTCCCCGTGACGTCATCAGCGAGCGGCGATCTGTTGCCATGACAGCCACGGGTCACACAAATATCCGAGGCTATTATGTTTTAGGCTATCTATTACAATGTGCGATTTGCACATTGTAATAGATGATGTGCAAAATCTCCATATACTGCCATACTGTAGTACTACTACATATGTAGTAGTAGTAGTATGTAGAACATTATGCAAATGACTGGAATTTGAAGACAAATAGTAACAATATTATCCAGAAATAACCAGTTTGGTCAACAAATAGTCAATGTTAGCCTCTTGGCAGCAAATGACCTTTATGTAATATTTATTAGCGCCCACCAAGGTATTAAAGTAATTGGCAGTGTAATAAGGTTTAATGGTGGCATACAGTGCTGTCTAGTCTGGAGACCCAGTGTGAGTCCGGCATATACCTCCGCACGCTCCTGTGTCAAGCCGCTTTAATGTTTGCCAATTGACCTTTAATCTGTATGGCTTTTCTTCTTTCCCCATGTCACAATGGCTGCAATGCCTGCGCTCCTATACACTTCATTACATGAGTAAAGATTTTGCACCATGAGAAACACAGCCCATGTATTAAATTTTAATCTTTAATAGGCGATATATACCTTCCTAACACCAAAATGTTCTCTACATATACAGTATTTATCCACAATTTATTCCCAGCTCAAATTTTGTTGGATTTTTCTTTAAAAAAAAAAAAGGGATGGTATAAATCCCCAGAAAATCCTGGTGGCAAGAATGAAAAAAGAAAAGATATAAATTAGAGAATGGGAGAAAGTTGGGCAAAGAAGAATATAAGGTGATTGCAATAGTATTAAGTTAAGATGGGGATTCCTCACAGACTAATCCAGGAGGGGGCTTCTATCACTTACACATAGAGGAGAGAGGACCGATAAATAGGCCACGAAAAAGGGCTGGATAATGTTTTTTATATTACACAAATGAATAGTGCAGGTGATAATAGGTGCTAAAAACTTTGTAATATGCTTCATTAAGTAACCTTTTTTTAACTACTTCTTTCTCCTGTAGTGATCAGTATATCTGAAGTCCCATAAACAACATATAGATATGTAATAGAGGGTTAAGATTTCCCTTGATGATTAAGATTACTGAAGACATTAGACTGTCCAGGGACTGCGTGTAAATAGTTAAGTCATTAGACACTTTATCAGGTTCCTTTATCTCACAGCTGTTGGTGGATACAGGGTGGAAAGTTGATTTACACAAACTGCTTAAAGGGAACCTTTCACCAGGAATGTAATTTTTTGCTGCTGACATGTTCCAATAGCCTATGCTATGCTGATTTTAAAAATGCCTTGGTCAGCATTCTGAAACATTCCAGTACTTTATAAAACTTTTTTTCACATTACCTGGCATCCTGCCAGCGATGTGTGGTGAGTCCCGAGTGGGAAGGGGGTTGTTTGGGATAGGCAACTGCACCAGGCTTTGTGCTGTGGTCTCAGTCTCCTCTTCTCCACACTCATCCAGCTGGGGAGTAATGCATGGTAGCTGTTGTTCTTTTGTTTATTCACAATCAATGGGATCATGTATCCAAAAATTGGATTGGATTGTGAATTAAAGAATAATTTTTAATAAAATCTACCACCAGGATTGTAAACTAAGCACACTGGTATACCGGTGTGTGCCCCCTCTGTCAGGATCTGCTCTTCTCTTAGCTTCTTATGCCCTGTTATTTTTTTAAGTCTTTTAAAATTCTGCAAATGAGCCTGAGGGGTTCCAGGCTCTATAGATGTTATTGGAACCTGGAGCCCCTCAGGCTCATTTGCATAATTTTTAAAGATTTTTTTTTCTTAAAAACAAGGGCATACGAAGCTAAAAAAAGAGAAGATCCTGCCAGAGGGGGACATATTAGTATGTCAGTGTGCTTAGTTTACTATCCTTCATCCTGGTGGTAGATGTCCTTTAAAACAATGGGGCACATTTACTTACCCGGTCCAGTTGCGATCCCGAGGCACGTTGTTGGACGAGGATTGGGGTCTGCCGGGATTCACTAAGGTCATGCGCCCGATATCCAGCCGGTGTCGCTGCTGAGCCGAAGTCTGCCAGAGTTCACCTTCTTCCCGGTGCATGTGACACAAATCGTTTAAATTCAGCGGTTTTTACAAATCCGTCGGGTTGTCTGATGGTCACGCCCCCCCATTTCTGTTGCGTGAAAGCCGATGCGCCAAAAACCCGGGGCAATTGGGCGCAAAATGGAAATATTCGGGAAAACCGATGAAAGTGCTACGTTCGGACCCTTAGTAAATGAGCCCCAATGACTGTAGAGATACTTTAGACTTTTGGTTGTACTCAGTCTGACCACTCTGGAAGCCAAGATGGCTATTTGCTGACAGAAATGGCTTACCTGTACATGTTGAAAAAACAGATTTAATACTAAATCGCTACCAGAATAAAGAGCAAAGTGGAAATCGGTAAATTCAGTGGAGTTCACATTTTGGGAATGCACTGTTCTGCAGGTCCAAAGATTTACAGACAGCAATCCATATATATGTGGGAAGAGCTGCTAGTAGGACTGGGTTACATGTGTCCTTAGAATGAGCAGTATACGTGTGAACGCTGTGTATATTCATGTATACTTGCAATGTACTGATTCCAAGAGCGGGATTCCGGCTCACACCGATAAGAAAGAGAATGGGAGTATAAAGTCCTTAAAGGGGTATCCCCACGAAGACAAGTTTCTTAAATGTACTCAGGATGACAAAATAACATATTCTCCAATTCTATTAACAAAAATACAGCATTTCACTGATATAATTCCAACCTGTCTTTATCAGTCCTTGTGTACACAATTTCAGTTGCCCCTGGTTTCCGACCCTGTATCTTCTTACTTTAGGGTCGGCAGCCATCTTGCTTTTCTGTCTGATGCTGTGGAGCTGAGATATTCTCTGTTCTCTGCCCATAGCCTCTCCCCCCTGCATTCCAGGACGAGCTCACACTGATACACACTGACTTCCTGCCAGCAAACATCAGCAGCAGCGGGAGGATACCTATAGGCAGATAAGTTCTATATCCGGGGAGGAGGAGGGAGGTACATGAGATCTGATAGGGGAGAGATGTAACAGAGCTGAAGTGTGCCAATGTGTGTAATATGCATCTCGTGGATCTCATCATCTCATCTCTGATCTGTCTCATCTCTCTTTCTATGTCAGATACTAGTACAATGTTGAAAAGATAAATGAAAGTGTATATAAACCTGTACCCTGATAATCTAACCACATTTTCAACTCGCAGAAATAAATGGATGATAATGTGTCTGCTTACAGAGTCCCCGCCCACACTCTGGAATTTTGCACCGACCATCATTGAGTAATAGGAGCTAAAACAGCAATAAAACTGGGTAAAATTGTAAAAGTAAAGGGTTAAAAAATTATTTTTATTGTGTCAACATGACTAGGGGAGAATTTTCTTTCAAGGGCAAACCAATTTAAAGGAAATCTACCATCAAAGTCAAGCTTGGATACACCAAGGACACATAACTGTGGTAATCTTCTTATATTTGTGATCCATGGCCTCCTTCCTTCTAAAATCAACTTTTAAAGTTATGCAAATGAGACAGAAGGACTCTCAGGGACGTTACCAAAGCCCCTCCTTGCTGTAACTTCACATGCTGTTACACTGTGAAAGAGTATATCCCTCCACCCACGGTGGGAAACCTGTTATAATCATGTATCATATAATATTACAGACTTGTGTACGTGCACATGTTTTAATTTTACGTGCCATTAGGAAAATCTCTGCAAGCCCATGGACTATGAACGAAGCCTAAACATCTTGTACACGACGCTTCACGCCTTGTTTATCAGGCAGATAATTGACTTTCATTACCGGCATTGCTGCGGATGAGATTTATGTGACAATTTTTCCATCCGTTTTTTGAAATGTCTTTTTGTGTGGAAGATGAATAATTGAGGATAAAAGCAATCGCTTTTATCGGAGCAGCAGAAGAGAACTACGTGTCTATAAATAGCAGCCAGTGATTTCGTCTGACACAGCGCTCATAAATTTTGTGTAGTAAAGTTCTTACTGCTCGAGTCTTTTATGTCTAAGCTTGGAAAATCCAGTTTTTCTGCCATTGTTTGCTTGTCTATCAGGACGATGCCTCTAAATTCTATTTCTGACAGCCGAGAGTCTATTTAGCATCAGAAGCTGTTGTCATGATGACACATAAACACGACATAAACGACAAGCCTGATACCATACACCAACATGATGAGAAAGTACAAGATGGGACGGCAGGGATATATGATTATTTTTACCCTTTAGCTTTTGGAAACACAAACGTTTTTGCGGTCTGTTTTCTCGTGAATGTATTTGCGAATAACTTAGGTCTCTATTTTGTGTAATGAATTCATTCTCACTAAAGTTTCCTTCCTATTGCGGTGTTTGTGCGGCTGTAATCTCAGTCGCTGTCCTATTTTTAGCTGTTGAAGTCACGTTTTTGCATACTGCATTCAGCCTTGTACATTTTTTGGGGGATCCAAAAGACATTTGGATGACACGCACACCACTTTTTTGGACAAGGAAGGAGAAAACAGGCTAATAACGTGTGAAAAAATAAATACGGACCTAATAATAAGTGCTAGTTTGCAGACAAATATTTCCAACATTCCCCAATTTGTCTTGATTTCATGGTTGGATTGCACCGATGCAAAAATTTTAATTGCAATATGATACCCAGGGAAGTATCACAGTACTCGATACCGATATGATATTTTCAAGAATAGAAAAAAGTATTATCTGAATTTTTAGGGTGCGGTCACAGGTGGCATCTACATTGAGGCACATTTACTTACCCGGTCCATTCGGGATCCAGTGGTGCTTTCTCCGACGTGGATTCGGGTGTGCCGGGATACACTAAGGTCCGTGCGCCCAATATCCGCCATGTGTCGCTGCTGCGCCGAGGTCCGCCGGAGTTCACCTGCTTCTTCCCGGTGCATGTAAGCGCTTGATCTTGCAACACAAATTATTTTTTAAATTCTGCGGTTTTTCCGAATCTGTCGGGTTGTCCGACGGCAACGCCCCCTCGATTTCTGTTGCGTGAAACCCGACGAAAGTGCGCGAGTTGGACCCTTAGTAAATGAGCCCCGTTATGTTTAGACACACAATGCAAACATTTAGTGGCGGGGCACAGCCCGATCGCATATGCATTTCGTTGAAATGCATGCATTCAGTAACAATCAACTGGTGTTTTGCAAGGAGAGCTTTAGTTTTTTATAATAGTTATATGTATTGTAAAGGTTGTCCTGGTAACATAAAATGTATAATTCAGGACTCATTTATGTCCGTATGCTATCTGTTTTTTTTTTTTTTTTTTGCGGATGGCATATAGGCTCACCGGCCACTTTAATAGGTACACCATGCTAGTAACGGGTTGGACCCCCTTTTGCCTTCAGAACTGCCTCAATTCTTCGTGGCATAGATTCAACAAGGTGCTGGAAGCATTCCTCAGAGATTTTGGTCCATATTGACATGATGGCATCACACAGTTGCCGCAGATTTGTCGGCTGCACATCCATGATGCGGATCTCCCGTTCCACCACATCCCAAAGATTCTCTATTGGATTGAGATCTGGTGACTGTGGAGGCCATTTGAGTACAGTGAACTCATTGTCATGTTCAAGAAACCAGTCTGAGATGATTCCAGCTTTATGACATGGCGCATTATCCTGCTGAAAGTAGCCATCAGATGTTGGGTACATTGTGGTCATAAAGGGATGGACATGGTCAGTAACAATACTCAGGTAGGCTGTGGCGTTGCAACGATGCTCAATTGGTAGCAAGGGGCCCAAAGAGTGCCAAGAAAATATTCCCCACACCATGACACCACCACCACCAGCCTGAACCGTTGATACAAGGCAGGATGGATCCATGCTTTCATGTTGTTGACGCCAAATTCTGACCCTACCATCCGAATGTCGCAGCAGAAATCGAGACTCATCAGACCAGGCAATGTTTTTCCAATCTTCTACTGTCCAATTTCGATGAGCTTGTGCAAATTGTAGCCTCAGTTTCCTGTTCTTAGCTGAAAGGAGTGGCACCCGGTGTGGTCTTCTGCTGCTGTAGCCCATCTGCCTCAAAGTTCGACGTACTGTGCGTTCAGAGATGCTCTTCTGCCTACCTTGGTTGTAACGGGTGGTGATTTGAGTCACTGTTGGCTTTCTATCAGCTCGAACCAGTCTGCCCATTCTCCTCTGACCTCTGGCATCAACAAGGCATTTCCGCCCACAGAACTGCCGCTCACTGGATGTTTTTTCTTTTTCGGACCATTCTCTGTAAACCCTAGAGATGGTTGTGCGTGAAAATCCCAGTAGATCAGCAGTTTCTGAAATACTCAGACCAGCCCTTCTGGCACCAACAACCATGCCACGTTCAAAGGCACTCAAATCACCTTTCTTCCCCATACTGATGCTCGGTTTGAACTGCAGGAGATTGTCTTGACAATGTCTACATGCCTAAATGCACTGAGTTGCCGCCATGTGATTGGCTGATTAGAAATTAAGTGTTAACGAGCAGTTGGACAGGTGTACCTAATAAAGTGGCCGGTGAGTATACATTGATTCTTATGGGTCTGTTAACAAGTCAGCTGGGCAAAAATTTGATTAGAAACCCATCCGCACCGACCGCGGCTATTAACCCTGTCATTGCCGCCGGCAAAGTCGCCGGCGGCGTTTAAAAGACGGTGGCGCGTGGGCGCCACAATCTTTTTTTTAAGATCACCGCGCCCCCGAACGTCATCGGGGGGCGGTGATCGGTTGCCATGGTAGCCTCGGGTCTTCTTTTGACACGAGGCTACGTCAGGGGAAGCCCGTGAGCCGGGCGATATGCGTGGGGCACCTTCTCCTCCCCAGACTTTACTCCTAATATATGGTAATGTAGCTTCTGCACTTTATTATACTGCACTTTACCTTTACCGGACCTTATGTTTATGCTGTACTTATACTTGTATGTTATTTATTATTAACCTTTGGTCCTGGGTATTTCTATATATTGACTGTGTATTTTTTAGATCACTACTTACCTTGATATCATTCAGTGTGATATTTCCCTGTTATTTATCGTGTTTGTTTGGGGAGTTTTTGTGGTATGTACCCGCATTTGGGTTTTTAAGTGTGTTTTTATGCTTTACTAAATAAAGTTTTCATGTGTCATCCATACACATCTCTTTCTTTATTCCTAATGTATACAATACAGACTGAACATGGACATCACATGAATCGCTATTTCATGTTAGAGGGTGGAGGTTGTGAGTTTAAATCCCCGTCTTGCAACATGAAATAATTTAGAGACCTTGGGGGAGATTTATTATAAGCCTGCGCCCCCATGGTGGCTGCCAGGCAAAACTACACCAGGACTAGCACTGTGCAAGAATTTGCGATGCTTTACTGACGTGTCACCCTCGTGTCAAGAGAAACCCAGGGAGATGTAGAAATACCATATATGGACCGTTTATGATATCTCCCTGATGATGTGGTTCCTGCTCTGCCGATGGCTGGACACATCTATTCAAAGGATTCCCTGCTCGATGTCTCCTCTGAGGATTCCTCTGCAGGTAGATACCAGGAGTCTGTAGAATGGCAGAAGTCATTAAGTACCGAAAATGATTGAAACTCAACGTTTCTAAATGGTCTAAATGTATCGAACATCTAGTGAAGTTTCGATACATCGTACAACCCCATTTCATGGTTTAAGGCAACATTTCACCAAATTTAGACAATGGCTACTAGTGGCTGTCACTGATTTGGGGACCCTGGATGTTCATGTTATAAAAACCTATTTATAGTCATCAGCAGTGGCATGTGTAATAGGTTTATAGTATACACTAAACCGCACATTGGATTGGATCAGATTTGGAACAGCAGGTCCTAAACCTGCTTGAGTTTGTGGCTTGAGTAGACTTATTCTTTTATTATTGGCGCATGAGTAGACCACATCTCCGATGACATTTGGGCCACAACAATGATCCTGTCATATGCGGGAAGGCTTATTCTGCCAACACAGAACTGCAGCTATTATAACATGGCTTTGTTACTGGGTGATGGCTGATGGACAGGACATTCACTGCTTTAATTCCATGTCGGCCGCTTCCTAGCGATAGTGTTTTCTGTGGATGATTAAGTGTAACGCCAGGCGCTGACTCTACGTATAATTCGTCTTTTTTCCCAGAATTGCCCTAGATTCTTTGCATGCCTTCACAACAAGCATCGAGATCCTGACATCCTAAATTAAGGGCCAGACATATGATATCTTTGATTAATTAGAGAACCATAACGCTAACTGCATTCTGCCATTTTAATTATGGAAAAATTAATAAAAACAAGTTGAGGGAATTCCTGAGTAATTAATTACTGGTATAGCTTGGGGAGAATGCCGAAGACTGTGTGGCTACTCAGCTATTCTCAGAAATTGTGTTTCTACTTGACTGGTAAATGATGCCAGAGGCTTCCGTGCCCTCCTTGTTCCTAACAGCAGAGATGACCAGCCCATTCCTGCTGCATTTACAGCCCTGCTACGCCTTAGGATACTGCCTGAAATAGAGTATAACATGCATCTTTTCTCGACAAAGAGTATGATCACATTAATATAAAGCAAGATGATATATATAAAGAAGAAATCTATATGCCTATTGCGTATGTAAAACTACCGGGGTAAGAAAAATAAAGGGCACATACTTGCCACGCTCCAGTTCCCATGTTGCTCCGATACGTTCGGTTTTGGGCTTTGCACCGAACCTGAGGTTCTGATGTGGTCACAGAACCAGCTTTATCAAATGACTGGCCTCCTTGGACATGGTAGGTCACTTCCTGTTTTGTCCCCTGGTCCAAGGAGAACTCTCATTGGCTTAAACAGATCCTGTGACCTCCTGGAACTTCTGGTCGGGCACAAGCCCTAAACTGTAAGTACGAGAGCCATAATGGGGGAAGTATGTGTCCTTTTTCTTTATTAAGTGTAACACCAGTCAAAATTTCTCTTTGTCCTTGTGACAATTTGATTAACAAAATTGTAACGGTCACACAGACAACAGGAACTAAAAGTCTCTATGGGAAGAGTCCGGAGGGAGGAGTCTGTGGATCAGTGGACCCTCTGGACCACTGCGGGAGATGGTATGCGGCCCGCGGTGGCAGCCAAGGTACAGGGTATGCAGGAAACAGTCCAAGCCTGGGATGACAGCAGGAACACTGGTAACACTGGCACGGACTGGAGACACCGCTGGACTGGAACCCTGGTAGGCACAGCAGGAAACACAGAGGCGTCTAGAAACAGGAGACATGGAGGTGTCTGGAAACGCTGGAAGACAGGACACACCAGGAGCATATGGGAACGCTGGAGAAAGGAGACATGGAGGCATCTGGAAATGCTGGAGGATCACGGAGGCGTCTGGAAGCACTGGAAGAACACGGAGGCGTCTGGAAACACTGGAGGAACACGGAGGCGTCTGGAAACGCTGGAGGAACACGGAGGCGTCTGGAAACGCTGGAGGAACACGGAGGCGCCTGGAAACACTGGAAGACAGGAGTGTCTGGAAACGCTGGTGGGCAATCACTTCAACAGGAACCGCTGTGGGAAGCGAGTTGTGAAAACCTTGGAAGTTCCATAGAATGCTGAAGATCCGGCCAGGAAGGAAGCGAGGTGCCGGATTGTAAAAGGGGAGCCGGATAAGCCAGTGCCAATCAGGAAGACGCTGGCCCTTTAAATCTTGAGAATTCAGCGCGCGCGGCCTGCAGGGAAGGAGGCATGCGTCCTACACGCCGCCACCCGGAGCACAGCCAGGAGAGGTAAGTGGGGAGAGGGGGACGGGGACAGGCATACAGCGGAGCATGGGTGCACCTGCGATCCACGACATGATTCGCGGGAGCACCCGTGACAAAAATTTTGGGTTGTCAAGCGAACAAGGACTAAAAATACAGCTTCAGTTGTGATCTCCCCAGAAAGGATTCATTTCTGTAGGACCTGGCGCAATGTCACTGTGGGGTGTTACCTCACGCCTTGGCCTACAGATTATTGCAGCCTGAGGCTAAAGTACAGTTAATTACCAGAATCTTCCAGTGGGCCCCAGAAATCCAGCAGAAGAAAAAACTGTTGTGAAGTGAATGGAGCAATCAGTTCACTATTTCTTATAGGATGATTCTCAATTAATACGGATTATTAGGTTTTATTGATGATCTTACATGAGGATTTTTGGGATTGAGGTGGTGGGCCCAGAAGATTACCACCTCTGGTAGGCCCATGATACTTCGGTCCGACACTCTACTGGGGTCTATTTTTTTTCTTCTCTTAATGGAGTTTTTGATTAGGTTACCCAAAAACCAATTAGATTTTTACCAAAATGACCACCATTTTTGCCAGTAGGACCACCAGTAGAATTTTTTGTACAAATAATTTTTTGTGATGAAATCGTCTAGAGAGATAAGATGTTAAGGTAAGAGGCCAAAACAACAAACACAGCACTGTACAAGGGAACAAATATTGCTGTTAGCAAAGAAAGATCTGTAGGTCCGTGCTGACATAGAAATTAGGACAATTAATGTCACCCTTAAATTGGCTTTATAAGGTGTGTAGGGGTTTAATAAGTAATATAAGCCAATACCAAAGAAAGTTGCTGTACTTTATGACGGAGTTAAAAACTTGGTGGAAACTATTTTTTTCAAAGGTACTTTCCAGCGATGTTCCAGCAATGTGTGATCTTTCTGTAGCTTGAAACAACAAGTCCTGTTCGTTCCCGAAATAATGTTATTCCAATGTTGATTATCCAGCCCACCTTATTCACACATTCAGCGTTCATCCGCCGAGCTGTGAGAATTCCCCAATTTCGCCTTGCTGTGAACTGCATAAATAGACCACAGTCAGACACCTTCTATCTACGAATAATAAGCATCTAATTTCTGGAGAAACCGCAGGTTGTCTGTCACGTTGTCTCTTGCACTAACCTCTCCTGGCTCCAGCGGCAGTCTCTGTGGCTCCTGTGGTTTGACGAGCGTGTCCCCGCCTCCTGGGGCGCGCGTGCGCCGGCTCGCAAAGATTTATAGGGCCAGCATGCCAATAATTGCCGGTAGCCTGCCACCTTCCCACATAAATTCCTGCCCCTTCCTATGACCCTTGCCGGATTTTCAAGCCATCACCTGAAGAGAAAGCCCCCCTGTGTATCCTGATTGGTGTGCCAGTCCGTTGCTATATTCCTGATCTGTGTGCCAGTCCGTTGCTGTGTTCCTGATCTGTGTGCCAGTCTGTTGCTGTGTTCCTGATCCTTGTGTCAGTCCGTTGTTGTGTTCCTGACCTGTGTGCCAGTTCGTTGCTGTGTTCCTGATCTGTGTGCCAGTCCGTTGCTGTGTTCCTGATCCGTGTGCCAGTCCGTTGCTGTGTTCCTCCTCCGTGTGCCAGCTCCTGCGATTCCTGACGAGAGTCCTAGTGTGCCTTCCTGTGCTGTTCTCCCGCTGTCTCCCCGGGTACAGACTGTATCCTGCATTACTACCTTGGCTGCCACTGCGGGCAGCAAGTCCATCCCGCTTTGCGGCGGGCTCTGGTGAAGACCAGGTGCCACTTAGACTCCGGTCCCAGGTGTCGGCTAGTACCACCTCCCGCGGTGGTCCAGAGGGTTCACAGACTCACACCCCTGACATTGTCATTTATTTCTACATAACTCGGATTTTATTGCAAATGTGAACATAACAATTAAAATATTGCCCTAATCCCTAAATGGTTCCTTTTCATGGCTGCAATTTTAAAAAAATGAATTTGTAGACTTATTTGCAACTCACCTGATATGAGTCCATCACACTAAGTGATTCCTGCATATTAAAGTTTACTTGCATTGCCCTGCTTTCTTGTATCTGATTGACATGTTATGATATTCTGCTGTATGGAGAGCTTACTTAAAGTCATGTGACCAGGATGACATCATCAAAGGTCCTGTTACATCCGTAACATCTAACCCATGTATGTATCTGTTCACATGAAATCACAGAAGCCTCCATGAAGGACAGGGAGAAGTAGAAATCCATAAAGGATGGAAAGGAGTAGAAGTCCATGGAGGCTGCCGTGATATCATGCGATCAGATATATGCATGGTTTACAGTTTGCTAATGTTAGTATGCTATAGGACGCATACCGCGTCTCAAACACGTTGGAAATTATGATGTATCCCCATGTCTTTTAAAATGCCTTAAATAAAGAAGAAGTTTTATTCAACGCTGTGCCTGTTTTGGACTGAGCTGGATCGTGCTTGCACAAAATGTAGATATCTCTTTGCTGGAACGAGGATCCGTGCTCTAACTCATTCAGCGTTTTCACGTGGTAGGAGCTGAACACTACGTTTGTTTGTTCACTAGTATGCTATAGGACCTGTAATGATGTCACTCTGGTCACAAGACCTGCTGAGAAGAGGCATGGGACATGGGGAGGAGTAGATAGGTGTGGCTGGTGGAGCTGGGCGAATTTTCACTGATGCCAGGCTATATAATATAAAGTTTATTTATGTGGATGTATGGAAAACAGTTTTTAGCTAAGAAAGGGTGTGAGTTAGTTAATAGGGTTCTATAGGAACCTGACATTAGCTGTATATGTGATTGTGTGGTGACAGGTTCCCTTTAAGATGTTTGTGGATAGATAAGAAAAGACCATAAATGTATATAGGAAATTACTAGTACACACAAAGTCAATAAATGATCAAACTTCTTTAATAAAAAAATAATCACTTGTACAAATCATATTTCTGATACAATCATTATACATGACTCTTGGATTAGAAATTTGTATCCAAATCTTTCTCTGTTCTCTTCTTGCCTGCAGCCTTGCTTTACATCCAGACAGAACCCTTGTTGCCACAGGACAGGTTGGAAAAGACCCTTATATATGTATATGGGATTCATACTCTGTACAGACAGTCTCCATCCTCAAAGATGTGCACACGCATGGAGTAGCGGGCTTGGCATTTGATTCAGAAGGACAGGTTTGTATTGAATTGACTTACATATTTTTACATTTGCTTACGGACTGTTATTGTGGCTAGGAAGGACGTGATCATATAGTCATCTCAATGTATTGTCATAGACAGTGATTTATATTATGTATTGCCTCAATTCTATGTGCACAGTACTTTAGGGATGAGATGTGAGGCAGTTATGGTGCCTAGTGTTCACCTCCCCCATTTTTGGTGTAATAATTCCTATATGTCATTAATATACACTATATATATATATATATACCGTATACGTTTAAATACAACAATCAGGAGCTGTGTGTATTGTAGATTATGTATGAGAACGCTATTTAATAAAATTGCAATGGTGTAGAAGATAATAGTAAACTTTGAATTACACTTTATTAAAGCACATGTACCAGCAGATTTACTGGGGGTACACTGTCACCTCTAGCATGCTCGTTACCTTAGGGGGTCTTAGGCCTCTTTTATTATTCTTTTCAAGCTTCTTTTTTGTAGGGTGGCTGAGTGGGTGCCTTGCTGCACTGGAGTCCTGGGGTCAAGTCCCACCCAGGTCAACATCTGCAAAGATTTTGTATGTTCTCTCTGTGTTTGTGTGGGTTTCCTCTGGTTTCCTCCCACACTCCAAAACATACTGATAGGTTGATTAGATTGTGAGCCCCATATGGACAGGGACCAATTTAGCAAGCTCTGTGCAGGGCTGTGTAATCTGTGTGCGCTATGTAAATAAAGGAATTATTATTATTATTTTTGAGGAGAAATTCACTTTGTAAAAATATGTAAATTAGCCAGAAAGGCTCTGGGCGACGTCACCCGAGTGCCTGCTTGCTCCGTCCGCTCACCTATTATTCACGCCCCCCTAATAAATATTCAATGCTTGTTCTTCCCTATAGCGCTGCAGACGTGACGTCACCGGCTGTCTGCAGCGCTACAGGAGGAACAAGCAGTGAATATTGATTATGAGGCGTGAATAATAGATGAGCGGCCGGAGCCAGCAGGCACTCGGGTGATGTCGCCCAGAGCCTCTCTGGCTTATTTACATATTATTAAAACTTCAATTCAAGAACCTTGAAAAAAATAATAAAAGTTGTGCCCAAGACCCCCTACGGTAACGAGTATGGTAGCGATGACAGTCTACCCCCAGTAAATCTGCTTTAAAGTAACAAGATCCTTTCCTTCTTCCTTAGCAGTTTGTGTAAATAATTTTTCGCTCTTTTATCCACTGACAGACGAAACATAAAGGAAGTTTATCTGTTTTAAGGCATACCTAATAAACATTATAAGTTTTAGCTCACAGCCATGCTGGTAATTACATTACAAAACATAAAGGAACCTGATCATTTACAGGGCTTTAGATACACTGCTCACTGCAGGAGAAAGAGGGAGCAGAAAATACTTAATGAAATATATTACATATTTTACTATTATCTATTGCTCTTTTTATTGCTGAAATAAAAAATGCTTCAAATGTTTAGGTACTTTAAGTAAGAATGAATTGAATTGTTAGTTGTGTGTGGGTTAAAACACTGATATCTTATTGCCTCTCTTTCCACAGCGCCTCGCCTCTGTAGGCCTAGATGCCAAAAACACAGTTTGCATTTGGGATTGGCAGAAAGGAAAAGTTTTGGCTACCGCTACTGGCCACTCAGACAGGGTATTACAATTTTCCTGTATACCTTTTGTTTCCGAATACAGCATATATGTATGTGTATATGTGATCTCTCTAAACTCTTAAGGGTCATTTATCTTTATTTTTCTTCCTTTTTTTCTGTCTTTTTTGAGACTTTTTTTTTGGGCACATTGCAATTTTTGCGACTTTTTGAAATGGGCACTAAAGTCCAGCGGACAGTTTAGTAAGACACATTTATCTTCTATTTCAGATGTTATAAATGTTGCAAATGACATTTATCTTTTCAAATCATCGAAAATTTGCAATATTTTTTGGTGCAAAAAACTCCAGGCTAAACAATACTTAAGGTTGAAAAACATGGCTGCTTTCTTTAAAAAAACAGCACCACACCTGGCCATGGGTATCAGTTGTATTGCAACTGAGCTCTATTCATTTCTGTACAGCTGAGCTGCAATACCTGCCCAAACCATGGTCAGATGTGGCACTGTTTTTGGGAAAAAGCAGCCATGTTTTTAAACCTTGGGAGAATCCCTTTAAGGTAAACTTTGAAAATGGAGAGAAGTGACTTTTGTGCAATATTTGTAACAAATGTTCCAAAAAGAGATCTGAAAAAACAAACCATTTAACACATGTAAAAAGTGAGGTTGATAAATTACCAAAGAAGCCGATAAAACAGACAAAAACAAACAGACCCCCTTAGAGTTGAAAATATGTTAAACATTTTTTACAAAAAGTTTAAGAAGTTGCACATTTTCTTGTTATTTTATGTATCTCCACTCATGTCTATTGCAGTATAATAGAAACCGCAACATAGGTTCATTTGGGGATTTATCAGAGGTTGTACAACAGGAAATTGGCGAACAAGCCCTGAAACAGTTGCATTTCCTGACGCAACTATTTACCCCCTTACACCACCTCCAAGTGGGTGTGGAGGAGCTTGCTCGACCTCGCAGTGGCACTGGCATTCCTGTCCCATGCCTGCGCACTAACTATAACCTGCGCCATAAATCAGGCAGGGCCGGATTGTCCAGCGGTGGCCAGAGCCTTGTGATAAATCCAGCGTGTGGGGGGGTTGAGGATACGATGCTCCAGCGTATGATAAATCCCCCCATTGACTTGCTCTTAGAAGTGTGACATCTAAATGTAAAACTCTTTATTCAAAGGATAAAGTTGAATTCTGAATTTACATGAATTAGACATGAATAGAGAACAGATTATGCAAATTATATATCAGATTGACGCATAAAGTATTTACATTCCTGATCAGCGTTATACTGTATGTAGATATTAGACTCTGTTAACACTTTATTGGAAGATCTGGTCACAGCAGATATGGTTGCAATAATAGCACTCAGGCCCACATTTATTATAGTGCTTCCAGCAGTCTGACTTCGAACTCGAAACAGCTAGCTATGTCCGGCAAGACAGAAATCGTGTGTGTGTGTGTTTGACATGTATTATCAGCTTTCAAACAGAAAACTGGTGGACATTTTTTATGTGTTTTTTTGTTTTTTGGGGGGGGGGTTGCAAAATTGTGTCACCACTTGTGAAACCGACGCTTTTCCGGTGCTTCTATTTTTCAGACTGGTTTTGCAGCGCATTCACACGGCTGTTGGGGGACATATGTACGGCTTCTGTATATACATCGTATATAGATCCCCCATTGGCCGGTAAATGGCACTTCTCACCACTGCCCCTCTTCATAGATATGCTTTGCAAACGGCGCCGTAATACAGGGAAAGTTAGGGCATGTCCTATCTTTTTTCCGGGTACGTAACTGTATCGTTATGTACCCACCATATTTCGGCGCCGTGCGCAAAGTATCTCTGTAGCACTCACCCCCTCCTCCTCTCCCGTGCGCCGACGTGTGCCCGCCATGCTATGGTACAGTGGGCACACGTTCATCTAAATGTAGCCTAAGTTGTAGGAAGACAGGAAGGCAGACATCATCACCGGAATATCCAGTGTCTGTGTTCCTGCATATTTTAATAGAAATATTGCGGATTTCCTTTCAAAGGAAACGGGGGCTTTAGAAATCCGTCTGCCTAATTACCTGCTTGTTGATACAAGTGCTTAGAGGAAACTTTCTCTTGCTGTGCTCCAAATGGAAAGTGGTGCAATTAGAATTCTCTAAAAATAAAGTATTGATCGTGATGGGTGCGTGCATCTGCTAAACACGTGCAATGTAGCATAAACAGCATCGTGAAAGGGAAGTTGCAATATAGAGGATTTAAATCCCTCAATGTTCTTGTCTAGGGGATGCAGAGCACAAGTAATGATCACTCTTTCCAATGCCTTCAATTTCCCAAATTTTTCCTTTAAAGAGTGGTGGCAATATAATAGAAGAGAAAAAAGATTCTTTGCTCCACTATCCTGGCAGTGACAAAATAATATAGCAGCGATTCAGAGTCCTGTTATTCTCTAATGGAGAGTTGAGGGACTGGTGGTGTATATTAAGGTCTTCTCCAATGTTTAATAACAAAACATATGTAGACATTACATATGGTCAGGAATTGTTATGACTACTCTGGAGTAGATACTTATTCCCGGGATAATGAAAAGCAAAAGGTGAAGTTCTTAGAACGTGCCCCCATTAAGAAATTTGCTGATATTGGTGGGCTTTTATTAATTTTGGCGCTGGTTGGTGCTGAAAGTTTGCTATAATTTTAAGTGTGATTTAAAGGAAACCTACCACTTGTAGTGGCAGGTTTCCGATGGAAATACCGGGCACCAGCTCAGGGTGAGCTGGTGCCGGAGCTTATTTTAGTTAGTGTTTTAAACCGCGGTATCGCGGTTTAAAACACTTTTTAAACGCTATAGCCAGCGCAGGCAGGTACGCGCTCGGCGCTTACCGTGCACGCGGCTACATAGGAAGTGAATGAGAGCCGCGTGCACGGTAAGCGCCGAGCGCGTACCTGCCTGCGCCGGCTATAGCGTTTAAAAAGTGTTTTAAACCGCGATACAACACTAACTAAAATAAGCTCCGGCACCAGCTCACCCTGAGCTGGTGCCCGGTATTTCCATCGGAAACCTGCCACTACAAGTGGTAGGTTTCCTTTAAGTTTGTGGCGCAAGGGAATAATGATTTAGCGCACAAACCAAAAGATTAAGGCTACATTCATTTCTATGGGCTCACGGCACCATACGGGAGCAGTAAGGTGCAGCACACGTGCGTGTCCTATCTTTTCTCGTGTTATAGCGCCATGCGCCATATGTCCCTAGTGCATTGTCCGTCTATAATGCACTGTGCTGCGATTCACTAAGATCGTGCACCTGAAATCATGAATGTGTCGCTTCTCCGCTGACTACACCATCTTTTTTGTGGTGCATCTTAAACATAGGGCGTGCGATACAATTTAAAAGTTAAATACGGCGCTTGGTCCGAATCAGTCGGACCGTCTGACGGCACATCCCCTAATTTGTGTTGCATGGAAGTCAGCGCAGCTGCGCCACAAAAAGGGTCACGTGCGATACAATTGAAGCGCAGCCACTTCTTTAATACCTGTGCAAGCTGTTATAGCCCCGAAAAAGGTGCACAGTCCGACAAAAGTGCACAAGTTAGCCCCACTAACTTGAACAATATTTACAACTTCATGACTCTCTGCAAACTCAGTTTTTTTGTAGGATTCCAATACCTATTCTTTCTCCCTGTCACCGAACATGTCGCAGTCTTTTACTCATTTTGGGGCAGAGACTGTCATTAAATTGAACATACAAGGCAGAGGATGGTCACTGTATTGATGCTTAGTGGTCTATTACACTGGGTACACACTATTATGTTTAGTACAACTTAGTACAAATTTAGGACCTTTGCACACAGCCATTCTTTGTGAAATTGGTACAAAGGTTATTATTTGGAGGCCAGAGTGGTGCATCCCAACTAATCTGATGTCCTATGGTTAGGTCATCAATACAGTTTCATTATCCTGGAAAACCAATATAAAAGCAGTTGTACTAACTATTTAAAGGGAACCTGCCAGCAGCAATTGACCTAATAAACCACTACCAATATGTCGTAAAGTAGATTCACACCTTTGAGAACATGTTTTTCCATAGTCCAATCCAAAAAATCTTCATTAGAATGTTCCTTCTGATGTGATTGATATCATACACAGCTGGTTACTTATGATCCAGGGCATAAGGGCTTCAGATATAGCAAATGAGACGTCCTGAGGCATGGAGAGTTTGACTCAAAGGAAATCAACCAGCTCAAAAAGCAAAAAAACCCTACAAATACTTACCTCCTCTCCTGGCACGGTCCTTCACTAGTCTTGACACGCCGGGATCAGCTAGAAAAGAATTTTATGATTTCAGTCCCTTTCTCATGGAACTTGGTCTATCAGGAGAAGCGGAGGTGAGTATTTGAAGGCTTTTTTTGTTTTTTGAGCTGGTTGATTTAATTTAAATGCTGTTGGTGCCACTTTTGTGATTTTATACCAGTTTACATTTCACTTCAACGTTGATTTTCTGGATGGTGCCAACACACTGGGTTGTGAAAGATACATGATCTGGAAGTCCTGAACTTCCTTTACAACTTACTGGTAGTGGTTTATTAGGTCAACTTCTGCTGACTAATTCCCTTAAAGTTATAGACATGTTCAGACACAGATATATACAATTGAATTGAGCTGCTTGTATTGCTGCTTCACCCATTAGTAAGAGCAGGGCCCCGTTCTCTGGATTGCTGGGTGTCATGTTCTTTTGATCGCGGGGCTGTGGTTTGTACAGCACCTTTAATTTTCCCTAGAAAGCCTCATTAACAGTGATGCTCATTATCCATAGGGATCCATCTGAAAATATTATCAGAATTCACACGATACATATTCTTAAGTCACAGATCACTTTTTTAGCTTCCTCCATTTAACTTGGTCTGAAAGCTTTCCCGGAGTTTATTTTGATTGTGTTGGAGGAAAATATTGAAGCGTTATCTTAGGATTGCTCCCATTACATCTCTTCCATTCATCTGTAACTATATAATATAATAGAACTATATATTACAACTGATAATTGGGACGATTTACAGCCAAATTACCTAAATAGGTAGCTCTGAATGAATACTTTCCATAGAGTATAAGGTAGAAGAAGGAATAATACATCTTTGTAACTGCAGAAATTTGATATTTACTCCGAAAAAATATTTTATTTCCTTACAGATCTTTGATATCTCATGGGATCCATATCAGCAAAACAGATTGGTCAGTTGTGGTGTCAAACATATCAAGGTGAGTTATCAGACTATCTTCCTGATACTGTATCACATGAGACATTATATTTCTGGATTTTGATTCTAAAAACATTACACCAGAAATATTATACTGTATAGATGAACACTCTAATGTCTGAAATGAATAACTTGCATGATGTAGAGTAGAAACAAATGTATATAACTTTTACAGTAAGGGACTAAATGACAAGTCCTGGTCTATAACACACTGCCTGCAGATAGGACACTATTTATAATCTGCTCAGCTCCTCCTGCTCTATAACATGCTGCCTGCCTATAGGACACTATGTACAATCTGTTCAGCTCCCCCTGCTCTATAACATGCTGTATGCAGATAGGTGAATATGTACAATCTACTTAGCTCCACCTGCTCTATAACGTGCTGCATGCAGATAGGAGAATGTGTACAATCTACTCTACTCCCCCTGCTCTATAACGTGCTGCCTACAGATAGGTGAATATATACAATCTACTTAACTCCACCTGCTCTATAACGTGCTGCATGCAGATAGGAGAATGTGTACAATCTACTCTGCTCCCCCTGCTCTATAGCGTGCTGCCTACAGATAGGTGAATATGTACAATCTACTTACCTCCACCTGCTCTATAACGTACTGCCTGCAGATAGGACACTGTGTACAATCTGCTAGGCTCCTTCTGCTCTTCATGCTGGGTGGTGGGTCTACATTACCATGATATTTTGTTCCATAGAGTAGGTGTAATTGAAAACTGGATAGAGACCGCATGAAACTAATACAATGAAACCTCATAATATCATAATTATTATATGGTTATAGAACACTATTTGTAGTAACTATTGTAGTATACACTATTTTGTAGTTTATTTTTTGTGATTACTATAATCAGATTTATTTTTATTCTAGTTCTGGACTTTGTGTGGAAATGCCCTCACAGCAAAAAGAGGGATTTTTGGGAAAACTGGAGATTTACAGACCATCCTGTGCTTGTCGTGTGCAAGAGATGACGTTACTTACTCAGGTGCATTGAACGGAGACATCTATGTATGGAAAGGTCTGACGCTGGTCCGAACCATTCAGGGGGCTCACAGTGTAAGTCTTACTATGTTGTTAGGCCCAATACATGAAATGTATATGGTTTGATACTGTGAAATATATATATGTTTATCCTCTCTTCACATGGAAGGCTGGGATATTTAGTATGTACGCATGTGAAGAAGGCTTCTCAACGGGTGGAAGAGATGGATGTATCCGCCTATGGGACAACGACTTCAAACCAATCACTAAAATTGATCTCCGTGAAAGTGATCAAGGTTATAAGGGTAGGTGACATTTATCCAGTATCCACAATTCTACAGAACCTTTATCTCTAGAGTGTTCTCTTACTAAACATATAGCACTCTTCTTATCATATCATATGCTAATAGTAGCAGCTACGTTCACATGATATCTTGTGTCTAAGAGTATCTCAGCCAAAGACATCTAGGTCATATCCCTTTGGATATGCAAAAACTGACAACTGAAGGGGTTCCCTTTTGGGAAAATGTGGATATGCAGGTTCCCAAGACTGACTCACTGACCGACCCAAATCCTCCTGCGTTTGTTCAACTGCGTTTGAGTCATGAGCAATCTATCACTGGCTTTTACAAAACTAAACTACCAACCCCCTCACGTTGGCTATATAATGGAACGGGGATTTTTCAAGGCTTGTGCCCCCTTATGCCACCTCCATGCCAAGTGGACATGGAGTGACATTATCTATAGCCTGCGCTCATTCCTGTTGCAGTTTAAAGTGCAATTTGTAAGGCTGAATGAAGCCTCTTACTTTGTCCAGAGAGACCTATGGGGTAGGGTTAATATCAAGTGCTGGCAAATGATGTATAAATCCCAGACAATGGGGCATATTTACTTACCAGTCCAGGGCGCTTTCCCTGATCCGGAATGTCCGACTCGAATGCATTGTGCCGCGATACACTAAGATCCTGTATGTGTCGCTACCCCGATCAGGTCCGCTGGAGTTCACCTTCTTCTTCCTGGTGTTTGTAAGTGCATTGTATGCAACACAATTTTAAAGTTAAATCCCGCGCTCAGTCTGTATCCGTCGGATCTTCCCCCGATTTCTGTCACACAAAAAAAATCCAATCACGTGTGACACAATCCCCGTTTAAATAGCTGTCACAGCGGCGCAAATCCTAAAAAATTTCTAAAATCCGCCGAAAGTGCGTTCCACAGTCCCTTAGTAAAAAAGCACTCTGTAACCATTTTTGGGTTTTAAAGAGAATGTCATCTTTCAAAATGCACCATGAATATGGTTCTATGAGTTAGAGAACTGGAGATACAGGCAATCATGATGCATTTTGAAAGATGGGGTTCTCATCTTTACAATGACACCAGAATCCAAAGAAAAGCGACTCTTTTCAGTACATTTGCATATGACTTGCATTTGACTAGAGATGCTTTATCATTAAATGGTAAACTTGCAAGTGTTATCATAAAAGATAGAATACTAGATAGGATATTTCACACCCTACCTGAGGGTGCTGGTAGCTTAAGGGTGTAAAAGCTCTTGACAGGTTGTGGCAGGGCAGTGAGTCGGTTGTTGTTGCATTTAGAGCTGAGGTTTCCATTATGGGGGCTCAAGGTTTTACTTTCCTGTATGTCATATTTTAATACCAGTTGATATTTTGTAGCTCTAACACTCTTTCCGTAAAAAGATACATGATAATGAACAACAACTCTCTCCTTTCAGTTTAGAATGTACAAGCCCAGTCCTGCAATTACCATTCTTGTTACCATCTGCTAAGTGATGGAGCAGGTGGCTGGTTAAAAAATAACCCACTAAAAATGATGTATCTCTCTAGTGTTTGTCTAAATGTGCTCCTTTGTTAATATACAGCGCTGAGAACGACCTGGGCGAGCGTGCTTTAGGAAAAATCCATAGCTCTGACATGTGCGTTACATTTTGGTTAATGTTCTCTATTATGACTTTTGACAGATTCTTTCATGCTACGTTCACATAGTTTCTATTATTCATTGCAACCAATGGATTCCCTCCGAATGTGCCTAAACGGTTCGAGAAAATGCAATATTCTTTCAATTCTATGGGTTATGTGACCCTCCCTATACTAAAGCATATCTAATACATGGCTAATACAACAACAAATACAAAACCTTATAGTAAAAAAAAAAAAGTGAAGGTCTTGTCATTAGCTTTAAAATAAAATAGGGAGCAGCGTATCAATATGATAAATAACATCGCAATGAGCTATTGCAGCGTTCCATGTATTCTCAGTCTATTGACTATGCAGTAATTTACTTACAATCATTGGGTTTTATGTTTCTTTCTTCATCGATACAATGGACGTTTTATTCCATTGAGATTTCCAAAGTTTATATTCAGTAACATCAGTCCACAATTTTTTATTTTTACAATTTTATTTCGGAAAAAAATCCAATTGACCGACTAACTATAGAGAGAAAATTAGAATATCCAGAAGGACCATAGTAAAGGAACGTTGTGCTATTTACTGCATCAGTCTTGTCTATGTGTCGGGCCTGGTATCACAGCTTGATCCTAAGCAGCTGTGTGCAGATGAGTCTCTCCGACTTTTTAAGGAGTTTCTGGTTTTACTCTTTTTCTCCATTTAAAAAAAAATCAAATTTTAGGTTTTTACCCATAAACATTGCTTGAAAAGCAAGTCTCCAGGTACCAGCTGAATGTCCTCAATTAGAGATGACCCGGACATCCTATCAGTTTTAGGTGCGCCCTGCACAACCCGGACATTTTGCCGGATTGGCTGCCGAACAGCCAATACGGCATATTATAGCACCTATCAACCAGCCATAGCCAGGGGTGTCTCCTTGGCCAATCACAGCCATGACTAGTATCTAGGGGCATAAGTTTGCTAGATTGGCTGTTTGGCTGGGGGTGCACCCAAACCCTGAAAAGGGAAGTTTGGGTTTGTTCATCTCTATCCTCAATGAGCAGCAGATATCCAAGGATAAGTATAGGATATTTTTTTATTTTTATGTCCTTTTGCAATCTGGCTGGGACAGATGGGGTATTGGGGTATAGATCTTCTGGAGAAGATCTGTAATAGATAGGGTGGTCTGAGGCTTCCACAGTCGTCCAATTCCCACTCCACGTTACAACCAAAGTTGTGTGCGGGCAGAAAACCGTCAAAAATGTTGGGAATTGGCATTTTTTACATGCCTTTTTTCAAACTGACAGACATGGTATGTAAAACACCCTCCAATGTCTTTTATGTTCCATAGCAAGGGAAAGGGTATTTCTGAGTCATTGATGATTAGACATGAGTGAATTATCCAAGATTCGCTTTGTGGAAGCTTCACGGATTTTTATCAAAGGATACAGTACGGGTCCAAACCGATGTAACTCCAATCGTCCTGGAAGTTGGTATATAACCCCCCCCCATTTTAGTCCTTTCTAATAAAAATCGATCTTGATTTTTTAATATTTTTACAATTTGTTGTTAATTTTCCTTCCCCATACCTTCTCCATAAGCCCATGGATGATTGACAGCAGAAGAACTTCATTTTAAAAGGTTCATCCGAAGTGAAATAGAAAATATTCAGGTTTGCTTTGGTGCCTGAATAATTGCAGATTGGTACCAACTCTACGAATCAACAATTTACTCATCTCAATTGATGACCTATTGATGACTCATCAATATCAGATCAATGAGGGTCTGACGACCCCCCCCCCCCCGGGTAGATATCTGATCCCCGCCGATCAGCAATCTTTGGCTGAAGCAGAAAGGTGCATGGATGGACGCGTGGTTTCATAAATTTTTCTACCACTGGCTCCAGGCTGTCTAAAAACAATAAAGCAGTTATACTTACCTCTCACTGGCACACCGCCCCAGGGTGGTTCCTACCTGTGACGGACAATCTCTAGTATATTGCTTCTTCTTGGCTGATGAGGGGGTCAGTGCCTGATCATCCCGTGTATTGCGTGTAGATATGGCATTAGTGAGAAGTCAAAGATATATAGTAAAGACAGAAATCTTCAATGACGCAGTATAATGCATTTATATCTATGCCCGAAGGAGCACAGGAGGACTATATCTGTATTGATTAAGTCATTAGCGTAAGAATTCATTAAGCCTGGACATTGTTAGAAATGATTGTATGGCAGAGATAAATGATTGCACCACAATGAAATAAAGATAATGAAGCTTTTTTCCCCCTTTTTCTACCTCCGCAGGCCTCTCCATCAGGAGTGTGTGCTGGAAAGGAGACAGAATTCTAGCCGGAACGCAGGATAGTGAAATCTTTGAAGTGATGGTGCGGGAACGGGATAAGCCCATGTTGATAATGCAGGGACATTGTGAGGGGGAGCTCTGGGCTCTTGCCATGCATCCGAAGAAACCTTTAGCTGTTACTGGCAGTGATGATCGATCCGTAAGGTATGTGGAAAATGTTATTTTCTTAAACAAATTATATATTAAATTACCGGTAGTCCATTACAAATTAATTTGGATATGGGACATGTTTTTGATGTGCGGGTAAGGGCTAAAATGTTAGGATTTTATTAAAATATTATAGCAACAACTTTCTGTAATTGGGGCTTTGCTACCTACAGACGATCCTCCTGCAGCCAGTTGTGTTACCACCTGTCCAAGGACAGTATTGAGGACAGAAAGGTGGTGCTCACATACTGATGTAAGACCAGATGGCAGGAGATCATGGCTCCAGAATATAGGATAGGTGCATAGTCCAGCTCTCATAACATATTGGGGCTTATTTACTAAGGTCCCGCGGCCGCATTTCCGCTGGGTTTTCTGGTGTTTTCGGGGATTGCGTCGCACGCGATCGGATTGTGTCGCAATCGTGCCGGCTTTCACACAACACAAATCGGGGGGCGGGGCGTCGGATGATCCGACAGATTCGGACCACGCGCAAGATTTAACATTGTGTCGCAAGCCAAGCACTTACATGCACCGGGAAGAAGAAGGTGAACTTCGGCGGACCTGATCGAGGAAGCGACACAAGAATGAAATCGTGCGCATGCTTGTAGTGAATCACGGCAGACTTCATCCTCGTCGGACATTCCGGATCAGGAATCGCGCAGAACCGGGTAAGTAAATGTGCCCCAATGTGCTATTGCATGACCTATTTTGCTACAATGAAACAACCAAACTCCAGTGTATGAGATTAATTTGCACATAGAACCATGGCAGAAACTCCAGAAAACACATGATAACTGAAAAATAACTGAACTGAAATAAATCAGAAGTGATTTATGATGGGTCTTCTTGTTTTTTGTGGCACCAGGCTGTGGAGTCTTGCAGATCATGCTTTGATAGCTCGGTGTAATATGGAAGAAGCTGTGCGGAGCGTGGCCTTTAGTCCGGATGGATCTCAGCTCGCCCTTGGAATGAAGGATGGATCATTTACTGTACTCAGAGTCAGGTAAATATTGTGTATTGATACCTTTCTCTGAATGTTGCTACACGTTACACATGTTTGTCATTTTCAATAATGTGACTTTTCAATTGAGAGCCTCTTTTCCAAAAAAAAAAAAAAGTTTTTTTTTACCAATGACAAATCTGAAAAGTTGGGTGGAGAAGCCATGAAAATCACAATGCCAGGGAAACTGCTGTTTGAAATTGCCCAAAATTAATCATGGACCTATTCATTTGTGTGTACCCTGCAGTATAATTCTTCTGTGGATATGTGTTATCTTTGATCAGGTCCCATCAGCATGGATAAGTGGAAGCCACAATCTTTGCCGATACAGTGCAATTTAATCTGTTTTGTTGTAGGGATATGACAGAAGTTGTTCACATTAAGGACAGGAAAGAAGTAATTCATGAAATGAAGTTTTCACCAGATGGTTCCTATCTCGCTGTGGGTTCTAATGATGGTCTAGTGGATGTGTACGCAGTTGCACAGAGATACAAAAAAATTGGGGAATGCAATAAGTCTTCCAGTTTTATAACCCACCTAGATTGGTCTGTGGACAGCAAGTACCTACAAACTAATGATGGAGCTGGAGAAAGATTATTCTACAAGATGCCATGTGAGTAATCCTGGTATTCCCAGGGGTATGTATTATACATATGACAGAACCAGAGTTAGGGAGACTGTATAATATGGGATGGATTTTTTGGAGCAGCTTTGTGACATAAAATCATAACTTACCTCATGGAAGTTCCAGCTATTCCTCCTGACCTACCATGCACATGCACACTTGGCTTATTCAAGCAAACACAGTAGCAGCTCATTTACCTTGAGAACTATAGCATCAGCTATGGTAAAAGACAACTGCCCCATCGTTCTGGCCCTGATATCTGGTACTGGGGTAAAATCTGAAGGCCCAGATACACTCTCCGGAGTCTGACAGTCAACTATGATGGCTGACATGGGTCTATTTTGTGTTTCAGCTTTAGCATTTCTCAAAACTATATGGTTCAAAAGGCATATGGCAAAACTAGTGCTAAACAGAATACCCAAGAGTAGATTTTAATCCATTATTTGTGTGTTACAGCTGGAAAACACCTCACAAGTAAAGATGAAATAAAAGGTATACATTGGTTTTCTTGGACGTGTGTGGTTGGACCAGAAGTCAATGGAATATGGCCAAAATATACAGACCTTACTGATATCAACTCAGTGGATGCCAATTTTAATAGCACTGCGTTGGTGACTGGAGATGATTTTGGGCTAGTAAAATTATTCAGGTTCCCAAGCCTAAAAAAAGGTGAGCTGTTTCCTTTATTTTATCAATTAGCCATCAAATTTCAAATTAAATCTCTAAGCAGTTCTGCTAAGTAATTTTGGTAATATTAACAATAAAAGTCAAAACTTTTGACCCCTTGCCATAAACGTTCCATAAAATTATGCAAATAGTTGAAATCTTCATCAAACCCTAAGGCCCCTTCTCCACTGGCGTTTTTCACGCGCGAGTTCTGCGCGTGCATTTGACGCTCAGAACTCGCATTGCACTCTGTCCCATTGTATTCAATGGGTCTTTCTCCATTAGCGTTGTTTTTGACGCGCGTGCTTGCGTTCGTTTGCACGCGCGTCAAAATCGCAGCATGCTCTATTTTTGCGAGTCACGCGCAATTTTCACGCCCCATTCAAGTCTATGGAGATGCATCAAGAACGCATTGCACTCGCAATCATTGCAAGTGCAATGCGAGTGCAATGCGTTTTAAACGTAAGGGTTGCTAGGTGACCAGAATAACAGTATTCCCCCTGCTCGCGAACGATCATTTAATTAAAAAAACACAGTGAAGAATAGAATAAAAAGAGTGAACACAGTGAACACAGTGAACACAGGATCATTTAAGATAAAAACACAGTGCAGAACACAGTGCAGAATAGATTACAGATGTTCGGCACATCTGCTTACTTGTCGGGAGATACGCGCGGAACGGCGCGAACAAAATAGCATGTGAAGAACAATATATATGTGTGTGAAGAACACATTGCAGATGTTTAAATACATCTGCAATGTGTTCTTCACACATATATATTGTTCTTCACATGCTATTTTGTTCGCGCCGTTCCGCGCGTATCTCCCGACAAGTAAGCAGATGTGCCGAACATCTGTAATCTATTCTGCACTGTGTTCTGCACTGTGTTTTTATCTTAAATGATCCTGTGTTCACTGTGTTCACTCTTTTTATTCTATTCTTCACTGTTCTTCACATCTGCTAAATTGTCGGGAGATAATATACGCGCGGAACAGTGAAGAATAGATCGCAGATGTTTGCAAATTATCAGAAGACATTATTTTTCAATTAAATAACACATTTTAATCCCAAACCATGGTCCCTTTGAAAAATGCTCGAGTCTCCCATTGAATCGCGCGTCAAAAATGCGCCGAAAACGCAAAAAAAACGCAAATTACTCCAAGGAAAAATGGAACAAAAACGCAGCCAAAACGTCAGTTTTTCACGCATTGCACCCTGACGTGAAACGCAACGCTAGTGTGCAAGAGGCCTAATTGTTATACATTTCTGTGTGTACCATATGTTTGCTGAGGTTCCTGTGCAGATATTTTTGAATCAATGAAAACCCAAAGAAAAATGTGTGGTCTAGACTTACATTTATTCACTTATTCCTTGTCTTTTAGCTAATGATATTAAAGAGCAGCCAAATAGAAGTGTTAAACACGACTTATAAGACCAGACTGCGCACAATTTGTTTGTAGTCATAACCAGGGAGACAACTTTCAATTTAAAGAGGACATGTCACCTCAAATTTCTGCACCAGGAGCTGCTTACTAAAGTAAGCAGCTCCTAGTGCTTGAACAAACGCCGCAGTGTTACAGTGATAGCGTTACAGGAAACCTCCGGTAACGCTATCAAACACTGCGGCGGAGTACAATGTAATCATCGGACAGCTCGCAAAGCTGTCCGATGTATTCATGAGGGGGTGGTCCAAGGCGCTGCCTCTTCCCCGGACCGCCCCGCTCGCTCCATAGGCGGCAGTCACCGCCCCTTGCCTCGCCCCAACACCGCCCCCTCATGAATACGTCGGACAGCTTTGCGAGCTGTCCGACAATTACACTGTACCCCGCCACAGTGTTAGATAGCGTTACCGGAGGTTTCCGGTAACGCTAATCACTCGGTAACACTGTGGCGTTTGATCAAGCACTAGGAGCTGCTTACTTAAGCGTTACAGTGCCGATAAATTGGGTGACAGGTCCTCTTTAAGTCATACACTATAAATGGGAGAATTTTTTGAAACAAAACAATTTGCAACATTGTTTTTTTATTTCAGGCATTGCAACAATACAACATTAGCTGCAAAAGTGTACATACTCATTAATTTGCGCTTACGTTTTTAGCCCTCTGTTGTAAGCATACAATGGGAGGGTTACCACTGTGTCCTTACAACAGAGGATAATAGTAATAATCATTCTTTCATTTATATAGCACACACAGATTACACTGCGCTTGCCAAATCAGTCCCTGTCCCCGTGGGGCTCACAATCTAATCAACCTACCTGGGAGTCTGGGAGGAAACCATAGACCCAGAGAACCCCACGCAAACATGGAAAGAACATGCAAACAATTTCAGATGTTGGCCTGGATGGAACTTGAACCCAGTACCTCAGCACTGCAAGGTTGTAGTGCTAACCACTGAGCCATTGTGCCACCCTGATTAGGGCTTGTTCCATTGTATGCTTATACAGTGGAATCTGTCATCTTATTCAGCTGCTCCTCCCCGGAGTGAACATCGTTGTGAGCCAGGGAATAGCTGCTTCTGGTGTTCAGGGTTTCTCCCAAGTAATGTTACTGTCCTCATACGGATAGTGATATAATTGGGGTACTCCCAGAGTTTACACTTAGCAGAGGCCGGAGGTGGATGCATTACTGTTGCATCCATCCCCTAACGCAGTTATGGAGAACCTTTTCGAGATCAAGTGCCCAAAATGTGACGCACGGGCCACTAAGTTCTCCCAAAGTGTCACATGACAGACGGTAGGGCCCCCTAAATAGGACGATGGGTCACTTTAGAATAGTGCAGACTGCCTGAGACTGCATAAAGATGCCATGTCTGGCAAACTCTATGCCTGGGAGACAGCCCGTGTGCCCACAGGGAGGTCTCGGTGTGCCACTCCTGGCACGCTTGCCATAGGTTCGCCACCACTGCTCTAAAGGCTATTATTGCCTCCGCTGAGTGTTTACGTCTCTCAGCAGGATGTGGCAAGCTAGACAGAGGGAGCTTGCTGTGTCTTTCCATCCACTGTTTTCTGCAGGATTGGACATATACTGTACAGATGGAGGCAACAAGGATGCCCGTACCTGCTGGTATCTGTCAATGGATATATTCAGTTTATACGTGATGAGCTTTCCTGGCGTATCCGCTGAATATATCCATAAAACGTGATGTGAATTTAGCCTAAGCAATATTCCATTTCTTCATAACATAGTTATACTTTACATTTGCAAGTTATTAATAGCTACGAAATCATCTTATTGTGTTTTGTATCTATTTAGAGAATTTCAGGCTATATAGAGCATTTGCAAATGGAAATATCAAACGGAAATGTTCTATATTAATTCAGCTATATCCAAGAATATTTTTCAGCATGAATTTTTTAAAACCGTAATTGCAAATTTCCCGTTCACTTCCCTAAGGCATGTGAGAGAATTATGTAAGATCAATGGATTTCTGTACGCACTGATATGGATTATACTGAATTAGAAAGCGTGGGCTGTATCCTCCTCCACCTTAAGGGTGATGTATAATAGATGGTGTTCACGGAGTACTTACTACTTATTAGCTGAGGCAGTCAGTGTATTCTACCATTAGATCAGGGAGATCCGAGTATATAACAATTCTTACAACCAACGTGAGATGGGATCATTTTGCCACCTGGGTAAAGATTCCTTGATTTCAATTTAGAATCTAAGTTTTAAAAATGTATGATATGGATGAAGGGAAATATGTGCTTTTCTAGAGCAAAGTCCTGAATAAAACAGCCGTCAATGAATAAAATAGCAGTTGTGTTTTGGGTCTGATAAATAATGCAATAGATCTTTTGCATCCAATATATGAACGTTGACACACGTTGCGCTGGCGTTGTATGCCGTGAGTGCTGAACAACCAATCCTGTGTACAAATTTAAAACACTCATGTGTTGCCACTTGATACTAATATATAACACACGGAGCCTTGCAGGATAACTAGATCAAGTATTATATTGTCCCCGGAGCAGCCAATCGGATGCCATTACTGATTTTGTCCAGCACAAGTTGGAAAATAAAATAAGCAGCCCCATGAGTTGATACAGGCCCATTATTTATACGTATAGGAATAAGTAGGCAAACCTTACAGCCTAATGATGAACCACTGACCCAAAATACTGAAAGGTTTTTCAATCCACTTCATACTGTCCTTGATAATTCAAGGAAAATGTAGGAACGCGATGGAACAGAACGTGTGGGGTCCAGCTCATGGTTGACTATTTTATAATAAATCGACTCATCGGCTTATATTTCAGGAGCCAAATTTCGGAAATACGTTGGTCATTCTGCACATGTCACTAATGTACGCTGGTCACATGACTTCCAGTGGGTTTTGAGCACCGGCGGAGCTGATCACTCTGTTTTTCAGTGGAGATTTATTCCCGAAGGAATGGCAAATGGGATCATTGAAACTCCGCCTCAAGGTATGTGCAATTTTTTAAATTTTTTTTTGCATTGACAGCCCAGGAGAAGATAAGTTAAAGAGATGTACCAACTATTTAAACAGATTGTTGAGAGTCCAACTGCTAGACCCTATCACGAGAACCGGACCCCTAGCAATCCAGAGTCCTGACTAATAGGTGGCAGCATTCGTCCTGTCACTCCATTCAATTGTTGGGTAGTGTTGGAAATTGTTGCTATCTTCAGCACTCAACTAGACATTGAATAGCTGCTGCTCTATCAGATAGTGAGAGAGGACCAACATACTCTGGATTTTTGGGTGTTCCCTGCTACTGATCGTGGTGGTCCTGGCAGTTGGGGATAAGGGAATAAAATAAAGAAATCTACCATCAACATCAAGCGTGATAAACCAGGGACACTCACTCATAGATCCAGGCACCGTAACTGTGTTAATCTTCTTATATTTCTTCTAAAAATCAACATTTAAAATTGATGTTATTGAGCCATAAGGGGTACCATAGCCCCTCTGTGTTCTGGCTTTACTAACTGTTATGACACTGTGCAGAAGCATGTCTCAGTCTCCCCCTCTCCATGTACTTCCTGTTACCTCAGCAGCAGTGAGCACACCGTGGGAGGGGGGAAGTGCTTCTTAACACTAATAGCCTGTGTAGCTAGAACACAGAGAGGCCAGAGTAGCACTTCTGGGTCATTATCAGAATTTTAAAAGTTGATTTTAGAAGGGTTTAGGCCATGAGTAACAAATAAAGGAATATTACCACGGTCACGGTGCCTGGCTCTATGAGTAAGTGTCCCTAGTTTATCATGCTGGGTTTTGATGGTAGATTTCCTCTAAATACTTGCTGCAACCCTTTTATTAAGAGAAAAGAAGTACATAAATCAGATGTCTATTTGGCTCAATATATGCACCACCCTACTTGTTAAAAAGTAGAGTGGGTAGCAGTAAGCAAAAAAAAAAATTGTGCAAATTTCCCCCCTAGTTGCAAAGGTTTAAAGAAGAAATTCACTTCAAATGAAATATTTGATGTGACGTAAATGAGAAGATAAGATTAATAAAACATGTGATCTTTGATAACTCACGATTTTTTTATGTAAATAGGAACGCGGGATGTTCTCTCATTCACTTCTATTTTTGTAATTTGTTAATTTTGAAATCTCGGTTCATCTGTTTGCAGCAGAAAAAAAAAAAAATTTCTGCTGACAAGTTAAAAAAGCGGATCCATGGAGACAGCGGGATAATAATGTAGTTACAGAGAGACATGACGTATAGATTGGTTCCAGTTAATGACAAATTTAGAATATGACTAGAAGGGTCTGCTTGTCCTTGGAGGGTCAACTACAAATATTTAGAAACTAGTGCATATAAAATCACACATACACCATGCGATTTTAATAAAAGAAGACCTTTCCCCCTCATTCATACATTTAATTTTGATCCATTGTATAGAATATGTTTATTTTTTCCACATATAACTTTCCACACTATAACACACTTCATCTTCGCATTAAAATGTTGACCGCACAGGCACGGGATTGTTGGTCGCGAGAATAGGAGTCAAAGGCCGGGCGGATGGTTGTGCCCTAGAGGGTGGAGAAGTGAGGGGGGAAGGGCGGAGCAGTTTCCCGAGGGCGGGGTGAACTGCTTTTCACTGGACACACCCCTGGGGAAAGGGTTAGAGAGACAGGTAAACTTTATCTAACTTTTTTATCTAAAAAATCCTGTTTTGTTATAAAAACTGTTTGAGGATGTGCCTAGAATTGTCTATGGGGGCATGGGGGAGACCTAGTGACAGGTTCCCTTTTATACACTTCTAAGGTCAGCTCTGCAGATTTACAGTGCATTTTCTGCAAATTCTCAGTGAATTATTGTTACATATTTATTTATTCATTCATTCATTTGCACTTTAGGCCTTAAGTGTATCAGATACATAGAGGGGGATCTATCATACGCAGGCGCTCCGGATACCGCACGAGGCTTAGACCTTAGACCGTGTTGTGCTGACAGCAATACTACGCAGGGTTGAGTAAAAACCTGATAACATTCGGTGGTGAATGTTCACAGATTTTTAAAAAGTGCACAGACATGAGTAGGAATTCCTGTGCCAGCTTAATCCATCGGTGGCTGTGCCCCTTCTTCCCGCCCACGTGCCAGAAAACTGGCATTGAAGCACTGATAAATCTCCCCTATTGTGTTCTTTACTAACATTTCATCACAGTTGTTATAAGTATGTGATTGCAATTAAGTCTTAGGATTAACTTTATAATGTCTCATGAAATTTCTCACGTATATGTTATAGTTCTTTATATAGAGGATATCAGGGGCGTTACAACAACTGTAGTGGCTGCTATAGGGCCTACGTTGTCCAGAGGCCCGTGATGTACTGCTGTCCATCTGCTGTATGAAGTGTAGAAGTGATGAAATAATGCACACTGCAAGAAATTGCAATTATATTTGCAACTATGCCAACTCCACGCTATGTGGGCATGGAGGGGTGCGGCTGCCAGCTGATTGGATAGGCACGGGGCATTCTCACACCATTCCTGCATACTTTCTGAAAACCTGTGAACGTTCATTTATGGGGTCACGGTCTCCTAAGCCTCTTGATGTATCCGGTGGGTGTAGCATGCTCAGACTGATGATAAATTTGCCCCTATTTGTATATATGGTGAGTGTATACTGTATGTATAAGTATATTATGTATATACAGGCAGTCCCCGGGTTACGTACAAGATAGGGTCTGGAGGTTTGTTCTTAAGTTGAATTTGTATGTAAGTCGAAACTGTATATTTTATAATTGTAGATCCAGACAAAAAAAATTTGGCCCCAGTGACAATTGGAGTTGAAACATTTTTTGCTGTAATGGGACCAAGGGTTATCAATAAAGCTTCATTACAGACACCTTACAGCTGATTATTGCAATCTGGGACTATGATAAAGCATTGAGCAAGCTTAACCAGAGGTCAGAGGGGTCTGTCTGTAACTATGGGTTGTCTGTAAGTCGGGTGTCCTTAAGTAGGGGACCGCCTGTATAGCATATGTATGCATATAATGTGTATGTACTATACAGTATGTGTGAAAATTTGATGTGTGTATTGTGGGGATTTGGCCCAGTAGAGACCGTGGTAGCGGGGTGCTGGGATGCAGTTCAAGACAGGGACACCAGGGTACAGTCCAAACAGGTCTCGCCTGCGTTTATTGCAGCAAAATAAAACCAGCCTTTACATTCAGGTATTTGAATAAACAAAAGAAAACCTACCCGTCAGGGTGCTAACTATACAAATAGTCCACTAGCTCACACTAAACAAAGATCACGTGGCTGCTCCAGACACACAGGTCAGAGCTGTGTCCTCTCAGCCTCCTTCCACAGAGAGACAACACACTCAACTCTGCTGAGTCATTTTATCCAGGCTAATTAGGCTGTTCCCATCACCTGTGTCCAAGGTGCTGGACAAACCCACCTCAGCACTAAGGCCTTGCATAGAAGCAAAACCTAGGGGAAACATACCGCCCATCCACAGTTAACCCCTTCAGTGTCTCACATACCCTCCCCCTCTGTTTGACCCTGTGGGGACGAACACTTTTGGCCATCAGACAGTGGGTACGGGATAGGGCATCGGCATTCCCATGCAATTTTCCTGCTCGATGTTCCACCGTGAATTTAAAATTCTGGAGCATTAGGAACCACCTTGTGACCCTAGCGTTCCTCTCCTTGGCCTGACTCATCCAGGTTAGGGGAGAGTGATCGGTCACCAGTGTAAACTGCCGCCCTACCAAATAATACCTCAGGGATTCCAGAGCCCATTTGATCGCCAAGCACTCCCTCTCAACTATACTATAGTTCTTTTCAGGAGGTGTGAGCTTGCGGCTCAGGAATGTTACAGGATGTTCCTCACCCTCCACTACTTGGGACAGGACAGCCCCCAAGCCCACGTCAGAAGCGTCAGTCTGCACAATAAAGGTCTTGGTGAAGTTAGGGGTGATCAGTATCGGTCCCTCACACAAAACCGTCTTAAGTCGCTGAAACGCCCCCTCAGCCTCTTCACTCCACTTTACCATCACCGCCCTGCTACCCTTAGTCAGGTCAGTCAGAGGTGCCGCTATTGTCGCAAAATCGGGGATAAATCGGCGATAATAGCCCACTATGCCCAGAAAAGCCCTCACTTGCTTCTTGCTGAAAGGTCGTGGCCACTGCTGGATCGCCTCTACTTTATTTACTTGGGGTTTGATGACCCCTCGCCCAATACGGTACCCCAGGTAACGGGCCTCTTCCAGACCCAGTGCACACTTTTGGGGGTTCGCTGTCAGCCCTGCTGCCCTCAGGGAGTCTACCACTGCTTGTACTTTGGCTAGATGACTCTCCCAGTCATTACTATAGACTATGATGTCATCTATGTAGGCCGAGGCATAACTCCGGTGAGGTTTTAGCACGAGATCCATTAACCTCTGGAATGTGGCGGGAGCCCCATGTAGCCCAAAGGGGAGTACCACGTACTGAAAGAGCCCATCAGGGGTAACAAAAGCGGTCTTCTCTTTAGCCCTGTCAGTCAGGGGTACCTGCCAATACCCTTTCGTCAGGTCAAGGGTGGAGAAGAACCTAGCCTGTCCAAGTCGTTCTATCAACTCGTCAACCCTGGGCATGGGATAGGAATCAAATTTGGACACCTCGTTCAACTTCCTAAAATCATTGCAGAACCGTAGGGAACCATCAGGTTTGGGAATCAACACAATAGGACTCGACCAGTCACTTTTAGATTCCTCGATAACCCCCAGGTCTAACATCTGCCTGACTTCTTCGGATATGGCAAGCCGGCGCGCTTCAGGGACCCGGTAAGGTTTTTGGTGTACCCGGATGTGGGGTTCGGTTATGATGTCATGCTTGATGACTGAAGTACGTCCCGGTAACTTAGAGAACACATCCATATTTCGGAGCACAAACTCCTTCGCTTCCTGAATCTGGGCCCTGGAGAGGGACTCCGAGATCCGTACTTCAGGCACCTTGGCATCGGGTACACCTACCTCCGGTGTCCCCTTCTTGGAGACAGATGCCTTCTCTACTCCCATGGCCATCAGGGACTCTCTTTCCCTCCATGACTTTAGGAGGTTCACGTGGTATATCTGTTCGGGTTTCCTCCTCCCCGGCTGAGATACCCTGTAGGTTACCTTCCCCACTCTCTCCATGACCTCATATGGTCCTTGCCATTTGGCCAAGAACTTGCTTTCCACGGTGGGCACCAGAACTAGCACTCTGTCGCCTGGGTTAAAGGTCCTGAGTCTGGCTGACCTATTGTAGACCCTAGACTGGGCCTCTTGTGCCCTTGTCATGTGCTCCTTTACAAGGGGCATTACCGCCGCTATGCGGTCCTGCATAAGGGAGACGTGTTCTATCACACTATGGTGGGGGGCCTCTCCTGTTCCCAGGTCTCCTTGGCTACATCCAAAAGCCCACGTGGGGAACGGCCATATAACAGCTCAAAGGGTGAGAAACCCGTGGAGGACTGGGGAACTTCCCGTATGGCAAACATCAAATAGGGCAACAAACAATCCCAGTCCTTCCCATCTTTGCTGACCACCCTCTTAAGCATCCCCTTCAAGGTCTTATTAAACCTCTCGACCAGGCCATCTGTCTGAGGATGATACACAGAGGTGCGGAGCTGTTTTACCTGTAGTAACTTGCACATCTCCTTCATTACCCTAGACATGAATGGGGTACCCTGGTCAGTCAAGATTTCCTTGGGGAGGCCTGTGCGTGAGAACACCTAGAACAGCTCCCTAGCAATATTTTTGGAGGAGGTGTTCCTTAATGGAATCGCCTCGGGATACCGCGTAGCGTAGTCCAGGATAACTAGGATGTATTGGTGCCCCCTGGAGGATTTGACTATGGGGCCAACCAGATCCATTGCAATCCGTTCAAAGGGCACTTCTATGATTGGTAGCGGGACCAAAGGACTCCTGAAGTGGGAGACCGGGGCAGTAAGTTGACACTCAGGGCAGGAGCTACAATACCGGTTTACCTCCTCCCACACCCCGGGCCAGAAAAATCGCTGCAGGATCCTCTCTCGGGTCTTCTCAGCACCTAAGTGCCCTCCCAGCACATGTTTGTGTGCCAACTCTAGCACCAGCCTACGGTGAGATTGGGGTACTACAAGTTGCTCAACCTCCTCACCCCGTATCTGGTCGACCCTGTACAACAGTTCCCCAATAATCACCATTCGGGGGTATATTTTATCAGCCCCTGGTATTTGGAGTACCCCATTTACCACCTTAACATTCTCCCGTGCTTTAACCAAGGTAGGGTCCTGTAGCTGTGCAGCCCCAAAATTTTCACGGGAAATCTCAAGGTCCAGCATGTCGGCCATCTCCTCGTGGCCCTCGACCTCACCAGCTAGGACCTCTAGGGGAGAGAATTCATCACATGGGGTCACCCCTACTGCTGGTGTGGGTACATCAGCCTCAAAGGGTTCAGGGGCCAAGGCCGGACATACCTGATGTCCATTATCTGCAACAGCACCTGAGGTGGGTCTTCGTCTCCAGAGGTCCCAAAACACCGGTAAGTCTCTGCCGATAATAGCCTCATGAAAAAGGGTCCCCACCACCCCCACTTCATGGGTAACAGTACCACAAGGGGTATGTAGGTTGATGACAGCAGTGGGATATTCGCGAGTGTCCCCATGTATACACAACACTCCCACTCTCCGCCCACTGTATAGTCCAGGATCAACCAAAGTTCCCCGCACCAGGGTGACCAGACTCCCTGAGTCTAGCAAGGCTTCCACTGTGTGACCACCGATTGTGACCATGCATACTTGGGGTTCTGCATCCGTGACTGACTCAGCCGCCAGAACTGGCCGGGCAAACAGTGACACTCGCCGGGTCTGGTTGCAGTCCATTGGCTCCACTGACAGTGGACAGTTGGCAGCAATATGGCCCATTTCATGGCACCGCCAGCACTGGATACGGCCATGACCTCTGTCACGAGCCTCACTGGGTTTCTGGGTATCCACGCCCCCCAATGAACCCCCTCCCAACCTGACATGTCTCCCCTTTTCCGCAGTAGCAGTCTTACCAGCTGGTTTGGTGACCCTGTCACTGGCACTGCTTCGTGTGGGAGAGGTAAGTAGAAGGTCCTCCGTAGCCCGATACCTCTCTACAAGGGACACAAGCTCCTCAGCTTTTGTGGGACCGGCCTGTCCAACCCACCGCTGGAGCCGAGAGGGCAGAGAACGGGTGAACTTGTCGAGGACCACTCTCTCTACCATCTGTGCTGGGGTGCAGTCCTCTGGTTGTAGCCACTTCCGGACAAGATGGATCAGGTCATGCATTTGGGAGCGTGGGGGTAATTTTTCTGAGTAAGCCCACTGGTGGACCCGGCTGGAGCGAACTTGAACGGTGACCCCAAGACGAGCCAGAATCTCCGCCTTTAGCTGGGGGTACTTACGGGCCTCCGTTTCACTCAGGTCGTAGTAAGCCTTCTGCGACTCGCCGGTCAGGAACGGTGCCAGGACATCTGCCCACTGTTCAGCCGGTAACTCCTCTCGCTCAGCTACTCGCTCGAACACAGTGAGATACGCCTCCACGTCGTCGGTCGTTGCCATTTTTTGTAAAGCCTTTTGTACTGCAGCCCGTGCGGAATGCTGGACAACCGGGTACCCTTGCAGACCAGTATGGGACCCCTCAGTAGTCGTCGCTTGCGGTGCTGCCATCATGCCAGAAAACTTCTCCATCATCAGCTGGAACATGGCTCGGGATTCTTCCTGCTGCTGGCGGGACCTCTCCTCCTGCAGCTGAAACATGGCTTGCTGCTGGCGGGACCTCTCCTCCTGCTGCTGGCGGAACCTCTCCTCCTGCAGCTGGAACATGGCTTGCTGCTGACGGGACCTCTCCTCCTGCTGCTGGAGCATGGCTTGCTGCAGCTGCCGATTAGCCTGGGACTCTTCCTGCTGCTGCTGCCGATTAGCTCTGGCCTCCTCTTGCAGGTATTTAATAAAGTCCTCCATCTTGGCTGTATCCTGCAATTTGCCTGCTGCTTTCACCCAGGCCATGCAATGTTGCAGGATGTATCAAGCCTTTCAGGTGTATGTCTTTTTGAACTGCCCGCATCCTCCACCATATGTGGGGATTTGGCCCAGTAGAGACCGTGGTAGCGGGGTGCTGGGATGCAGTTCAAGACAGGGACACCAGGGTACAGTCCAAACAGGTCTCGCCTGCGTTTATTGCAGCAAAATAAAACCAGCCTTTACATTCAGGTATTTGAATAAACAAAAGAAAACCTACCCGTCAGGGTGCTAACTATACAAATAGTCCACTAGCTCACACTAAACAAAGATCACGTGGCTGCTCCAGACACACAGGTCAGAGCTGTGTCCTCTCAGCCTCCTTCCACAGAGAGACAACCCATTCAACTCTGCTGAGTCATTTTATCCAGGCTAATTAGGCTGTTCCCATCACCTGTGTCCAAGGTGCTGGACAAACCCACCTCAGCACTAAGGCCTTGCATAGAAGCAAAACCTAGGGGAAACATACCGCCCATCCACAGTTAACCCCTTCAGTGTCTCACAGTATATAATGTACACTCACCGGCCACTTTATTAGGTACACCATGCTAGTAACGGGTTGGACCCCCTTTTGCCTTCAGAACTGCCTCAATTCTTCGTGGCATAGATTCAACAAGGTACCAGAAGCATTCCTCAGAGATTTTGGTCCATATTGACATGATGACATCACACAGTTGCCGCAGATTTGTCGGCTGCACATCCATGATGCGAATCTCCCGTTCCACCACATCCCAAAGATGCTCTATTGGATTGAGATCTGGTGACAGTGGAGGCCATTTGAGTACAGTGAACTCATTGTCATGTTCAAGAAACCAGTCTGAGATGATTCCAGCTTTATGACATGGCGCATTATCCTGCTGAAAGTAGCCATCAGATGTTAGGTACATTGTGGTCATAAAGGGATGGACATGGTCAGCAACAATACTCAGGTAGGCTTTGGCGTTGCAATGGTGCTCAATTGGTACCAAGGGGCCCAAAGAGTGCCAAGAAAATATTCCCCACACCATGACACCACCACCACCAGCCTAAACCGTTGATACAAGGCAGGATGGATCCATGCTTTCATGTTGTTGATGCCAAATTCTGACCCTACCATCTGAATGTCGCAGCAGAAATCGAAACTCATCAGACCAGGCAACGTTTTTCCAATCTTCTACTGTCCAATTTCGATGAGCTTGTGCAAATTGTAGCCTCAGTTTCCTGTTCTTAGCTGAAAGGAGTGGCACCCGGTGTGGTCTTCTGCTGCTGTAGCCCATCTGCCTCAAAGTTCGACGTACTGTGCGTTCAGAGATGCTCTTCTGCCTACCTTGGTTGTAACGGGTGGCGATTTGAGTCACTGTTGCCTTTCCATCAGCTCGAACCAGTCTGCCCATTCTCTTCTGACCTCTGGCATCAACAAGGCATTTCCGCCCACAGAACTGCCGCTCACTGGATGTTTTTTCTTTTTCGGACCATTCTCTGTAAACCCTAGAGATGGTTGTGCGTAAAAATCCCAGTAGATCAGCAGTTTCTGAAATACTCAGACCAGCCCTTCTGGCACCAACAACCATGCCACGTTCAAAGGCACTCAAATCACCTTTCTTCCCCATACTGATGCTCGGTTTGAACTGCAGGAGATTGTCTTGACCATGTCTACATGCCTAAATGCACTGAGTTGCCGCCATGTGATTGGCTGATTAGAAATTAAGTGTTAACGAGCAGTTGGACAGGTGTACCTAATAAAGTGGCCGGTGAGTGTATGTGTATGTATGTGTGTATATACTATATGAGTTTGGATATACTATATGTATTAGTGTATAAATGTATATATGAGTTTATAAATGTGTGTGTATGTACCCTGTTTCCAAGAAAATAAGACAGTGTCTTACAATAATTTTTGCTCCTAAAGAGGCACTAGGTGTTATTTTCAGGGGATGTCTTATTTTTCCATGAAAAAGAATTTACATTTATCATTGAACAAAAAATCTACTTCTCTAACATCCTTATGACACTCCAAACTCTGAATTTCGTGCTGTATTTCTTGTGACTCCATTTGTATTAGAATCATTGGCCCCAATCTCTCATGTTTAGTAAAAGTACTTTCCATAAATGACCCTTCTTATCCTGGAAGCTGCTGGGATCACATTTTCAGCACAACAGTCAGTGATTTAATACCATGAATTCTTCCCCATGTCACAACCTTCTTCAGCATCTAAAAGATTTCCTAATACTAATGTATGTCTTGGGGGGAGCTGCTGCAATGACGACCACTAGGTCTTATTTTCCGGGGAGGCCTTATATTTCTAAGGCTGAACAAAATTGTACTAGGTCTTACATTCGGGGGATGTCTTATTTTAGGGGAAACAGGGTATATATATATGTATGTATGTGTGTGTGTAATGGCATATAAAAGTGAGTGTATGAGTGAATAGTAATAATATCTGTCCTTTGCTTTTTAGAAGGGATTATTGATTCCTGCAGTGAAGAGTCAGATTCAGATGTTTCAGATGTTCCCGAACTAGACTCTGATATCGAGCAGGAGACGCAAATCAATTACGATCGCCAGGTCAGTTCATAAGTATAAGGAATAATTATTGTTAGTAATTATTCCACTACAGGTCAAACTGTTCCCACCTACTTCCAAATTTGCACATATGTGGGGACATTTATCAGGGCTTTTATGCCACTTTTCTCCCGTACAAGTTCTGGGGTAATCACAGTTCCTTGTGATCTGCCAGGAATTGCTATTATTTTGCCCTTTTATGCCACCTCCACATCAAGTGGCCGTGGAGGGGAGTGAAGGCGGCATGTCTGGCAACGGCGTGTCATACGTAAAGTGACACCTATCTTATCTTTTTCCTCATCCTCCAGAGATTCTTATCCTGAAAATGAAGCGTCATGTGATCTCTAACTGTCCATTAACAATCACCCTGCCAGGACCTTTAATATATTAAAATCATGAATAGAACATAAGCTCCTGCCAGGGCAATTGTTCATTGCCAGATAGATATCACTTGACCCTCCATCTGTGGCCATATTATGGACAGGAATCTCTGGCCAATGGAGTAAAAGGCAACAGGTGTCACTTTACATATCAAGAAAGCGGAACAGAACTTTTAGCGGATGTATATTGGTAATTGACCTAATATCCTGGCCCCTGCACATTTATACACATTACATAAAACATTTTGAATTGTGATTTGGTTCTATTACAGTGCATGCCTTGTACTTTATTAAAAAATTATACTGCGCCTATAATAACTACTATAAAAATCTAAACAATTTGTTTTCTCAATGGCTTTGTAATTCTTTAACTCAAACTGATTTGTGTGAAGGACAAAAGAACGACGGCATCCAGAATAACAGTGACTTTGGATAATGGCATTTATTTCCCTCCCCTGCCAGCACATCTTTCTTTATATCTTCCAAGCCGGCATCTGTATTCCTGGCAATAACTGATGGAAACATTCAGCATTTTAATTAGAGTGAAAGCTTCGTTTTCTTTTACACTGCAGAAAGCAGTCATTCATAAGCCATTAATGTATCCTGGGCCGTATACTGACAACAAGATTGTACAGTGCACACTAATGGTGGAGGTGACTGCATCCGAGAAGATACTCACCTGGACTCAACCGACTCACTCCTCTACATGTTATACCACAACAAGCAATGGAATCTGCCAATAGATGGCTCAGCAAGTTACAGATAGCAAAAAAAGATTTAATTAACTTAGCTTAGTTGTGGCAATGTCCTATGCCACATCTTATAGTGCCTGGGCAATGATATTTGGTCGATGAGGATGATGCCCCGCATAGCAAAATCCAGCTAGGAGCTATTGTCAAAATAAAATATTAATGGCCTACCAGCAGTTTTGTACCAAAACTTTAAGGGGTTGGCCAGGGCAGTTGCAGGTTTCAGTAGGACCTTGGGCGACAGAGCCTCAGTGGGCCCCTTTGCAGTAAACTTATGTAGCGGCATGGATTCATTATATACAGCCCCCTCACCTCCCCATGGATTATATGCAGCCACCTGCCCCTCCATGGATTAATTATATACAGCCTGGGCCCCCCTCACCGCCCATAGATTAATTATATGAAGCCTCCATGCGCCCCATTGATTATATGCACCCCCCCTCACCCCCATGGATTAATTATTTACAACCTGGGCCCCACTCACTGCCTATAAAGCCTCTTTGCACCCCCATGGATTAATTATATAAGGCCCGGGCACTTCTCACCACCCATAGATTGATAATATGCAGCCCCTCCTCACCCCTATGGATTAATTATATACAACCTGGGCCCCCCTCAGTGTCCACATATATATTATATGCAGCCCCCCTCCACTGTCAGGGATTATTTATATACAACCCCTCACTGCACATAGATTAATAATATGCAGCCCCCTTCCTCCCCCATGAATTATATATATACAACCTGGGCCCCCTCAGTGCCCACAGATTCATTATATGCAGCCCCTCCTCACCTCCATGGATTATAATCATCCCCCTCACCCCCCATGGACTAGTAGATTTGATCAACAGTCGCATAAAAAATATCCTATCGGAATAGTCCTTGAGCGTTTATTTGGGTCTCCACGCCCTGAGTAATCCTTAAAGTATGAATGAAACGCTCACCACGCTGTTATTTGCTATTTAGCAATTTTACTTTATCCAAAATATATCCATTGTAACAAGCATTTAAGGCAAAACATAATCACTCAAGTGTGAAAGTCCATATAATCCAGCGTGACCTTCAGGGAAACGGGCTGAGTACACCATGAAGTTACTCCATTAAGGAGGACGGCATCCAATAGTTGGCCGGGTAGTGTGGCTGGCGCGAGAATGCCTGATGCGGTCAACGAGAATTCAGGACAGTGGGCGGGATGTGGGTAGGTGATGTGTGCAGGGGGGGCCACCCAGGGGGTGTAAGAATGAAGGAAAAGGGCAGGATTAGTCTTTAGTAAATCACACACGGAAGAGGAGCGGTTTCCCAAGGGGGGGGGGACTACTCCTCTTCAGCCCCCGCCCAGGGGGCAACTTGACGCACGTTATTCTAAGGTAATATATGAGTTATCTTTTGTTTTGTAAAACCGATTTTTTCCTACATAAAATTTTTAGCAGTGTATGTGCAATGCTCTATGGGGACGTAGGGGTTGCTAAAAAGGGGTCTCCTGGTGACAGGTTCCCTTTAATGAGATTTAATTGGAGGGGAACAACCCCCAGCTTTCATTGGCATACAGTGGCCAGGCGTCTTCACTGCATCTGTAGCTCTCATTGATATTCAATGTTGGCCACTACAGGGACACATAGCCAACTGCTACAAGCCCCCCATACCACAGATCTGATTGGTATGGGGGCTGGGTATGTAACCCCACCCCCCAATAAACATTTTGTGATGGCCCATCCTGAGGAAATGCAATAAAAAGTTATTTCTTAACAACCTAATGTGAGTGTTATTTCTTTCTTTCTCATTTGCAGGTTTACAAAGAAGATCTACCTCAGCTCAAGCAGCAAAATAAAGAAAAGCAAAATTCATTGCCTTCCCTTAAAAGAGAAAAAGCTCCAGACGAAAGTTTAAAGTTAAAATTTGTACATGGGTAAGATTGTGACTGATTTGCATTGTATTGTTCATATGATAACATTGGGTGGAGTTGACAAAAGTTCTTTCATTGTAGGGAGAATGGAGGCAGCATCTTCTTTATATTTGCTAATATTAGTGCATCATTTACTCCAGTAATGTGACATTTCATCTTTGTATTCCCTTTTTAAGAATCGAAGCACTGAGCACTAACACACCCCTTTAGGCGCACATTTTTTCTGTCTTGTTGGCGCGGTGCAGCCATTACACAAAGCTTGATAAATACATGTGCAAGTTCCAAAGTAGGACAGAAAACTGGCACCTGCAGTTTAATAGATGTAGCCCATTGGGGGGGGGGATTTATCAATGTGTCCCAGGTTCCACTGTGTTAATGAATCTGGCGCAGGATAAGACTGTCGGTTTCCAGTTTAGACCTACTTTAAAGTGGTCTAAACTCTGCGCCACAATTTTTGGCGCACAGAACATTAGAATAGGCCACTCCCCTTTTAGACCAAGCCATGCCCCTTTTCTGGAGGCCACGCCCCCTCAGTCGGACAAGTCGGAAAATGGCTAAAAACAGGTCTCAAAAGCCTTGCTAACTGTGCTGTAAGGCTTTTCACACTGTTTTTTTTTTTTGCCGCAAAACCACCAGAATTGTGGCACAAGTGCATTAATACACCCCCCCCATTATGTCACTGTAGACAGATATGAGCAATAAACTGAGCAGTTTAGCAGGCAGGAAAAGGCTCTGTTGGGTCATGGTAATTTTCCCCTGATCCGATATCTAAAAGAACATTTATTAAAACAACTGTTACTCTTTAAAGCAGTTTTCCCGGATCAAAATGGTGATCGCTTATCCTTAGAATAGGTTATTAGTATTAAATCAGTGTGGGCTTGATACTCAGCTCCTGCACCATTTACCTGCTTGAATTGGTCACATTGCTCCAGCAGGTGGCACTTCCACTGTCCTGGCCTTTGACCCTGTGTCCATCAGTCACATCCTATAATGATGTAGCACGTTTCAAATAAGCAATAATCTGGTCCGGTTATTTTTGTAGCTTGGGCAGTGGTTGCTAAGTTTTAGAATAACAATAAATTCAACTTAATTGCTAGGATATATCTGTGTTTTAGGTGTTATGTAATATCCAGATTTTTTTTCTGCTCCAGCTACAGAGGCTATGATTGTAGAAACAACCTATTCTACACTCAGACTGGCGAGGTGGTGTACCATGTGGCAGCGGTGGCAGTAGTGTATAACAGGCTGCAGCATTCTCAAAGACTGTACCTGGGTCACGATGATGACATCCTCAGTCTGGCCATTCACCCAGTAAAAGATTATGTAGCCACTGGACAGGTAAGAAAATAGTTTTTAGTTTTTAAAATGTATTTATAATGTATCAGTTCTCTTGCAGTTCTAGTGCACATCCCTAGAATCAAACATTGGTGTTATAGAGCAGGAGGAGCTAAGCAGATGTCCTTATGAATCTGGGGTTACAGACTCCAAACCTAATGATTTCAGGCCACAATTACCTCCTGCTCTATAACATGCTGCCTGCACATGGGACTCTATGTGCAATCTTCTTAGCTCCTTCTGCTCTATAACATGCTACAGGCATATGGGACTGTATGTGCAATCTCCTCAGCTCCTCCTGCCCTATAAGATTCTGTTTGCAAGTGACACAGTGTGCAATCTGGTTAGCTCCTCCTGCTCTGTAACATGCTGCCTATAGATAGGACACAATGTACAATTTGCTTAACTCCTCCTGCTCTATAACATGCTGCCTGCAGATAGTACACTATTTACAGTCAACTCAGTTCCCCCAGGTATATAGCAACCTTCCTTCAGCTAGGACACTATGTACAATATGCTCAGATCCTGCTGCTCCATAGCATGCTATCTGCAGATAGGACACTATGTACAATTTGCTTAGCTCCTCCTGCTCTATAACATGCTTCCTGATTATAGGAAAAGTATACAAGTTGCTAAGCTCCTCCTGCTCTATAACATGCTGCCCGCAGACAGTAAACTATGCACAGTCAACTCAGCTCTATCTGCTCTTCAGCCTTCAACCTTCCTTCAGCTAGGGCACTATGTACAATGTGCTCAGCTCTTGCTGCTCTATAACATGTTGCCTGGATATAGGGCACTATCTACAATCTGTTGAGCTCCTTCTGCTCTATAACATGATGCCTGCAGATAGGACACTATGTACAATCTGTTGAGCTCCTTCTGCTCTATAACATGCTGCCTGGGTATAGGGCACTATGTACGATTATCTTATGCCCTTCTGCTTTTATTGCATGCTACCTACAAAAAGTACACAATGTACAATCTGATCAGTTCCTCCTGCTCTATAACATGCGGCCTGCAGAGCAAACACCGTGTTCAATGTGACAGATTTGGTTTAATAGCAAAAATCTTTTCATACATATTAGTCTATTTCAGATGGGAAACTGCTAATGGAAAATAGGAGGATTGAGTAGTACATACACATAGTATTGAATTATGTGTGAATATAACCAATGTAAAAATAGTCCCCAACCTTGAAAAGCCTTGGATACAATAATCTATTGTGTGAAGGGGCTGTGGAGATCGGGACACCTGCCCTAGATGTATAAATAATTCAGTATAACTATGGTGGTAATGACAGGAGAACAAAGATGAAAAATCTCTTACATGTAGGTAAAAATGGAAAACCGTCACATCCTTACGACTTAAGTCGTAGCCCCGGGCAGAGTTACTGTACTGTACAACAATGGACGTGAGAGCAGACTGTCACTGACGTGTCACATCTTCTAGGATAAACTATAGTACATGTTTGTACAATGTAGAAACTTCAATAAAAAACGTACATTTCCGATTTTGTTAGCTTTATCCTAACTCAACAAAATGGCCCAATTTCAAAAATAGCTTTAAAGCAGGAGGCATCACTATTCACACAATATTTGGTATTTAGTGTTGTGTAATAACTAACATGATGAAGATGTCTAATTTCCATTTGATTTAATAAATTATTATGTAATAGTCATCAGATTTATGGTATCCACGGCATCCTGGACATTTAACAAAGTCTCCTGTGTAGTGCAGCATCTTTTGCTAGGAAATTGTCCATTTTGGTCCTTGTTCTAAAAGTAGAAGATTTTACACTATAAAGTCTGCTAAAATGTTCTACTGCTCTTACTCCTGCAATAGATAATAAAATCCAGATAAGGAATGAATGAAAACTGAAAAAATTGCACCCTTTAAAAATATCACCATCAGATTAGGGGAACTATTTAACCTTTTACTGTAGTGTCAATTTCTAAATATAAAAATATACATTCAGTGAAATTAAATATTTGTTTATGTGCAACATGCTCAATTTCCTCCTTCTCTATAACATGCTGCCTGCAGATAGGACACTATGTACAATCTGCTCAGCTCCTCCTGCTCTAGAACATGCTGCCAGCAGATAGGACACTATGTACTATCTGCTCAGCTCGTCCTGCTCTATAGCATGCTGCCTGCAGATAGGACACTATGTACAATCTGCTCAGCTCCTCCTGCTCCATAACATGCTGCCTGCAGATAGAACGCTATGTACAATCTGCTCAGTTCCTCCTGCTCTATGGCATGCTACCTGCAGATCGGACACAATGTAAAATCTACTCAGCTCTTCCTACTGTATGGCATGCTGCCTGCAGATAGGGCATTATCTATAATTTGCTCTACTCCTCCTGCTATATAACATGTTGCTTGCAGATAGGACACTATGTACACTCTGCTCAGCTCCTCCTGCTCTATAACTTGCTGCCAGCCGATAGGACACTATGTACAATCTGCTCTGCTCCTCCTGCTCTATAACACGCTGCCTGCCGATAGGACACTATGTACAATTTGCTAAGCTCCTCCTGCTCTATAACAGGACACTATATATGCCGCTACCTGTAGATAGGACACCATGTACAATGCTTAGTAAAAATGACTTTGATAATGCATTTTTTTGTGATTTAGATTGGACGAGATGCAGCAATTCATTTATGGGATACACAGACACTGAAGTGTTTATCACTGTTGAAAGGACAACATCAGAGAGGGGTCTGTGCGCTGGACTTCTCAGGTATTGTGTGACCTTCTATATGTTAGATACCTCCAGCACTTCACCTACCTGCATTGATCTATATCCTTTGCAACAAATGTAATCCTGACATATTGGGGCATATTTACTTACCCGGTCCAGTCGCAATCCCGCGGCGTGTTGTCCAACGAGGATTCGGATCTGCCTGGATTCACTAAGATCATGCGCCCCGATATCCAGCAGGTGTCGCTGCTGCGCCGAGGTCCACCGGGGTTCACCTTCTTTTTCCCGGTGCATGTAAGTGCATGTCTTGCAACACAAATTGTTTATTAAATTCCACGTTTTTTCAGAATCCGTTGGGTTGTCCGACAGCCACGCCCCCCGATTTCTGTCGCGTGAAAGCCGGCGCCGATGCGCCACAATCCGATCGTGTGCGCTAAAAACACGGGGCAATTCCGCACAAAACGCAAATATTCGGGAAACCCGACAAAAGTGCGGCCTTCAGACCCTTAGTAAATGAGCCCCATTGTGGTAGGTGCGGCACGGACAGCAGGGCAGCTACTTTTATCCGCCATGTGGCACTGCTAGGCTGCAGGCATTAATTTTGTAACCCTAGCATTATTATGTATGATACTTTTTGTAGTCTGGGGGTCCCAGATGCGTACATACATGATTAACCCCTGCAGATATTTATAGTGAGCAGATTACACATCAGTGATTATTGTCATGTACAGCCATTCCCTTAATGATAAGTCATCTCAAAGAAAGTAGAATACTATAATTATGTGAATTATACAGTCCTGGTACGTGAGGGCCTACAGCTGCATGTTGTGAGTCAATGGGTATTTGAGATCTAAATCTGGTGAAGTAGGAGCATTCTTGTGCTGACTCATTTTGCAGTCTATAAATGCGAGGTTAGGGCGTTTATTCATATTCAGTTTTTTTTTCCTGCAGTTTTTGAGGTCAAAACCAGTAGCCTTTATAGGTTATGTCCTTTTATGATCCACACCTGGAGTTGTCTGCATCAGAAAACCTGAACATAATACTTCAAGTTTTCCAGTTTAATGATCGTTATGTTAAGATACGTCATTAATATCAGAGAAGCGGGGGGTCCACCAATTGGCACCCTCTACACATCATCTGTTCATAAAATTGGGCTGAAATAAGGGCCATATGTTACCCATATTTCTGACTGAACACTGCTCGGAGCTTTCATCAGGGTCACATACAGGCAGATTTTGTGGGCCCACCCCAGTTCCAGGTAGCACATTACAGTTTACTTTGGTGCACCATATAACATTCATACCAATGACACGCACACTAGACACAGTGACACAGTCAGAATTTTCCACTTCGGGATACAGAACTTTATGAAGACTTCTACAAAACCTGACATATCAGTGAAAAATTTATTTTTTAGTTCCTTGCAGCAAATCTCCACATTGTACTCCTAAAAATACCAAAGTCACTATATAGCAGTGGTGGCGAACCTATGGCACTGGTGCCAGAGATGGCACTCGGAGGCCTCTCTGTGGGCACCCGGGCTGTCTCCCAGGCATAGAGTTTGCCAGACATGGCATCTTCCTGCAGTGTCAGGCAGTCCAAGTAGTGCCCTGGTATTTTAAAGTGACCCATCCTGTGCTGCTTGGGCCTGTCCGAAGAGTGAAAAGTTGAGGACAGGGTTGGATTGGAGCTCCAAAATTCTGGTAGCAATAAGTACTGCCTAAATTGCTGTGTTGGCACTTTGGGAAAAGCTAGTGTTTTTTGGGTCTCATTTTGGGCACTCGATCTCTAAAAGGTTCGCCATCACTGCTATATAGTGTCACATAGATAATGTACTGTGCTCCTAAATAATATATACCTCTCACTGCAGAATTGGCCACACTTTGCTCTCCATATATATATAAATATATACCTTACACCACAAACAATCATGATGTGCACCCCGCAGATGTCAAATAATCCACTGTAACCCCCACCATAAGGGTAGATATTAATTAATAGTAGATATTAATTCATAGTTGATAGTATGCCCCTTGAATAAATTATATAGAAAATAATGTGATATATTAAGCCTTATTCTGTAATATTTTATGAACTAATTAAATGGTATATAACATCCTCCGCATGAATAAATATATATATATATATGTAGTTTCCACTAACAAATGTGCCCCCGAATAATTTACAGTGGTCAAAATTTATTATGTGGGAGGTGGGTATAAATTATTGTTCACATTTTCCCTTCTGCCCAAGACCTTAAATCCCAGCATCCTAGTCTTCCCTATAAGTGGTGACTCTGATCCTTATATCTGACCCCTAGGTGAGTCCACTGCTCAGGACCATTGCAGTGATCCTTTCCGGGAATTGCTTTTCTATTGACTGTTATCAGTGGAGGACGTCCTCTCGTGCTTTCTAGCTATCTTCTTGGTGATTTCTAGAATGAGATCTGTCTTGTTGAGGGATTCTGAGCCCCATGTATTCTGTACTGATAAGAGTTTGTTCCTTACAGCTGATGGGAAATGCTTGGTGTCTGTCGGCTTGGATGATAATCACACAATTGTGTTCTGGGACTGGAAAAAAGGAGAGAAAATTGCTACAACACGGTATGTTAGCCATCCTCTTGTTGGCTGCTGTCTTGTATAATGCTGGATTTTGTCTTATGTTTTGCTGTGGAATCGCTCTACATTATTGCTCTTCCGAAAGTTAGTTTACATGCTAAATATTATTCGGCAGGTATGATGGAATACGTAAGACTTCACAATGTGATGTTTTCACTCATTGCAGGGGTCACAAAGACAAAATATTTGTTGTGAAATGTAACCCACATCATGCTGATAAGATGGTCACCGTTGGCATAAAGCACATCAAGTTCTGGCAACAAACAGGTAATGGTTACTAAAGAAATCCTAAAGCATATACCCTATCACTGACAACTAATACACATAAAGGGGCTAAATCTTTATTAGCTGTCCTATCCTTCCAGTAGATATATGTGTCATGAGCAATATGGCTTTTCAATATTTTATATTTTATCTTTGTATTTGTCAATGGAAAGCAAATGAGGTTTAGAAGATGATTATGTAATGGTCACCTCCGCACTACATTAGGTTTGTAAGTGAATAATAGAAGCACCTCCACTATTACTATGTAATACAGACTATTCAGTTTAAAGGGGAACCTGTCACCAGGGGGGCATTTTTAGCTGATGACAGATTCCCACAGATACAGTACTGTATTTCTCATAAATGTTTGTAAAACAGTTGTGCGTTACATCGTTATTGGAATAATCGATCTCAAACTTTACCTGGCTCCTTGCCTGATTGAGCAGCTGAGTACCGTGGTGGTGGTGGTGGTTCGGTGCATTTCAAATGATAACGTCTGCACCTGCATGCCTCACCCACAGCGTTTCTCCTTCAGCCCTTCCCATATCCTTTCTCACTTTCTATCCAGGAGCAGACCCCCACCCACCCTGGGACTCAGGTGCTCAATCTGGCAGGGAGCCAGGTAAAGTTTGAATTTGATTATTTCAATAACAGTAAAACTTAGCAGAGCTATTTTAAAAAAAAAGTGTGAGAAATACAGTATGTAAATTCGGTGGACCCATCTGCCCACAGTATGTGTGATCTAAGTCTAAGGCCCGTTGCACCGCGGGAGTGAACTGACATGCTGAGTTCACTCCCACGGTGCAGCGTTCAGGCCGTGCGTTCCTGGCAGAATGCGTTACGAGTGTGATGCGAGTTCATCGCATCACACTCGCAAGTGTGGAACGGGCCTAAGATTTATAAAATGAAACAGTAAGTGAATAATATATCAGCAACAGAAACAGCTATACTAAACTGAATAGGGGAATTTGTGATTGGCTCTGTCAGATATCCCATACAACAGAAATGATATGTTGGTAGCAAACTACAATTTATTTTAAAAACCAAAAAGACAATATCAACGAATATCCACAAATGAAAATACAATTTAAAAACATTACATCCTTTGGTGCCCCTCTCCCCAAGAGGCCTCCCTTCCAAGTACTCTGCAGGCCCTACCCTGCTTTGCTTCTGAGATCAGAAGAGAATGGATTCAGGGTGGTCTTGGCCGATAAAGTATCTTGGAGTTTCATGTAGATGAAAATTAGGGTCTGATCTCAGATGCAAAGTAAGGTTGAGCCTGGACAGTACTTGGAAGGGAGATTTGCTGGCAGTGGCGTAACTTGAAGCTGATTGGCCCCAGTGCAAATACTGTGCCAGGCCCCCTGACTATAATGTATGGTTCATAGTACTAGTCTTCTCATATTGGAAAGTGACACCTTATGGGCCCCCTAAACCTCCTGGGCCCGGTTGCAATCGCAACCTCTGCACCCCCTCAAGTTATGCCCCTGTTTGCTGGGATGAGGGGCACCTCATGTTTTAAATTGTATTTTCATGTGTGGATATTCTTGATATAAGTAATATTGGGGGTCAATTACTAAGGGTCCGATTCGCGTTTTCCCGACGTGTTACCCGAATATTTCCGATTTGCGCCGATTGTACCTGAATTGCCCCGGGATTGTGGCGCATCGGCGCTGGCATGCACACGACGGAAATTGGGGGGCGTGGCCGAACGAAAACCCGACGTATTCGGAAAAACCACCGCATTCAAAAACCGAAAATGTGTCGCTTGGGAAGTGCTTACCTTCACCTGGTCCAGCTCGGTGTATTCCGGCCCGTTCAGATGATATTCAGCGCCGCAGCGCCACCTGGTGGACGACGGAGGAACTACCTTCATAAATCCCGTCCGGACCCGAATCCTGTTCCGAGAACGTGCCGCTGGATCGCGAATGGGCCGGGTAAGTAAATCTCCCCCATTGTCTTTTTAGTTTTTTAAATAAATTATAGTGTGGTACCAGCATATCAATACTATTGTATGTAATATCTGATGGAGCTATTCATTATTCACATATTGTTTAATATATTTTTATCCTATTATACCTAGGACGGTATTTTAGCACAAATTCAGCTTTTTGCTTTCACTATGACGCCCCTCCCCCCTAGTCTTTTTAATTAGAAGATTGATATTTCTAGAATTATGGAGAAACTAAGATCACAAAAACCATTTCCGGAGCCCATTCAGTATCTATCCAGCATGCAGGGAGAAAAGCGTCAACCATTCAATTCAATGGGGATTTCAATACCTTTTAGTTTCCTTTCACATTTCCTGGCAGTTGCAAATAAGATTTGTGCTAAATGGAGGAGGAATGTCGGGCCGTTCCTTGCTGAAAAAACGTTTATGATTAAATCTGGGATGTCTTGCATACTCACGGCATCTTGATTCTGTTCTTTTAAAGTCTCAAATATTTTTTGACAGGAGGGGGATTTACCGCAAAACGGGGAACTTTTGGAAATGTCGGAAAGCTAGAGACAATGATGTGTGTGTCCTATGGACGGTCAGAAGACTTGGTGTTCTCTGGAGCAGCGACAGGCGACATTTATGTCTGGAAAGACGTCCTCCTCCTTAAAACCATTAAGGCCCATGACGGACCTGTATTTGCCATGTACGCATTGGATAAGGTGAAAACATCTTTATACGTACAGTGTCATCTGGTTATAGTTCTGGGCAAGGGAGTGGAAATTAAGGTTCTTAACTGAAATAAACATAGATAAATAATTTTATTTAATTGACTATTGATTTGCTTGAGACTTGTGATTTATGTGGATGTTTCCCTTATCCACTTATATAGTTAGTGTCAAACGCAAATGAACATCAAAGTGATTTATCGAACAGTTTTGCACTAAGTCTCACACATCGAAACGTTATTGGCTCATGGAGGTTCCAAACTGTGTGCGCAGACCCTGTAAGCAGATGTAAGCAGGGCTGTCTTCAGGGGGGTTTAGCGTGACTGTGCTCAGGGGGCCCCAAGGAGGAGAAGGGGCCCCAAGTCAAGAAAACCTTCCTCCTTTTCCAGGTGCGGGGACCTCACTGTGTACACAGGGGTGGATGATCATTCTGTAGGGGGGGCCACAAAATTTGGCAGTGGCCCTGAATTTCTTAATGGCGTTCCTGGATGTAAGAATTCTCTTATGATTTCTGTATGAACCAGTCGGCAAAAAACACATGTGTTTCAGATCTCTGTATGTATTTAAAATAAATTTGGTAGAATTTTTGGCTACATTCACATCTTATGTTTTTGATACGCTCAGGGAAGCTGTATACGGCATATCCATAGACTCATACTGGCAGATGGAGGCATCCTTTTTGACTGTGTCTGCTCAGTGTACCTCACATACAGAAATACAGGATGTAAAGATGCAGCATGCAATGTATATGCTCAGCGGAGGCCTTAATAGTCAATGGAATAGAAACACAAAGTATTACATCCAGCCCTGGCCTCCGCTGAGAGTTGTTACCTCACTAAGGAGACATCCAGAACATCAGCAGCCAATCACTGGCTGATGCCTATGGTCACTTTCAGGGCAAAGGAGATGAACAGAACGATATATAAACGTGTATGAGCATATAGTTGGAGACGCCCTAGCCCTCTATTTAAAGGATATCCCTTATCCATCCTTACAATGGAGGGCGCAGGAATGTAACCTTGCAGATGTATATTTGATAAATACTAATTATGGCTACTGGTCATACTTTTACATGACAGGGTTTTGTAACCGGAGGAAAGGACGGAGTGGTGGAGCTCTGGGATGATACATTCGAAAGGTGCCTAAAGACATACGCCATTAAAAGATCTGCAATATCTTCTACTTCGAAAGGTAAAAGATTGGAATACAATTACATGAATTGAGTTGAGACGTTATCCTCACATCTTTAGGATTATGTGGACTGAATATATTTATAATTCGCTCATATAACAATTCCATCATATGTTCCCATAAAAATGTGAGGATGCAGTCCGGTTGATACCGTACTTTATGACTAATGCATCACCTGAGAGGGCAGTACATGACAGAAAACCCATAAACAAGAGCCCCATTCTACAGTGGGTACAAACATTGTACAATTTTTTTTATAAAATACTTTATAAGGGAGTATTTTGTAAGTGGAATGAAAGTTACTGTTACATATAAATATAACAAATCACAGGCTAAGGCTTCACGCACACGTCTGTATAGGGCCCCGTCATCAGGACGCACAATTTGTGGCCAGCCGCCGTAGAGGTTTATGGGAACCGGTCACCGTGTGGTGAGCATAGTGTCATAGAGTCAGTCGGCTTTCCTTTCTACATCTGGCGATACTCCCAGGATCTGGTCTGTGTGAATGTGTCCTAAGGGTTGTCACACATTAGAAGATTTTACTCACATTTGGACTCATCTGACACAGGCTAAAGTGGCATCTGGTACCTCACAGGTGACAAGTCTTCTCCTTTGGGTCAAGTAGTTCATGATGACTTTAGCTCCAGAAGTGCCATGACTGGATGCAGAATTTTACCCCAGATATCTTCAGCTCCACTCAGCACATCTCCACACTGCGCAAGTAAAAATACCACAGTCACTTACAGCATGGTGTCACCTGTATAACAGAAATGCCCCACAACATAAATAACATTACCCCCTACAACTGAACACGCTACGCCCCACACATATATAAAATATACACACCCATAAGCAAAAAAATTACATTGCCACCCTCAGTATTGTCAGGTTTGCGGGTAGTGGATCCACTGGACCACTGCAGACGATGACTCAAGTCACTACCTGGGACCGGAGTCTAAGTGGTACCCGGTTTTCACCAGAGCCCGCCGCAAAGCGGGTTAGACAAGCTGCGGCGTGGTACCACCAGGTCGTTCCTCAGGCGTGACTTGTCTGCAGTGGCGGCTAAGGTTGAGGTACAAGAACGGCAGTCAATCTCGTGGTCAAAGTCCAGGCACAGAGTCAGGGCAGGCGGCAGAGATGCAACGTCAGGGTTCAATCCGGGGTCAGCAACAGGAGGTCCAAGCAGAGGGGTACGGGAACACAGAACAGCAGCACGGAGGAACACAGGAACACGGAAACACAGAGGAGCTCAGGTAACACAGGAACACGGAGGGACACAGGAGACACAGGAACGCAGGATACACAGGAACGCAGGCAAATCGCAGTAAAGCTTTCTCTCAGGCTGTGAGGCACAAAGATCCGGCAAGAGATACAGGAAGAGGCAGGCTTAAGTAGATTTGGTGAAAATGGCCAGCGCCAATTAGTGGCGCACTGGCCCTTTAAATTTGCTAAAGGTGGCGCGCGCACGCCCTAGGAGGCGGGGACGCGCGCGCCGTGCTGCCGGAGTCGGCGTGGGAACGGGACGGGGTAAGTAAGATGCCGGGGGACCGGGGCAGCCATGGACCGCGGCACGGGTGCCCCTGCGACCCGGGAGGGGGGTCACAGAGGCACCCGTGACAAGTATATTGCAATATACGGTATTCTCCCAATAATTACAGAATATATGTAAATGAATTAATGTATCTATATGAAGTTCCCTCTAATGATTTATGTTTTATATAAGGGTCCATTCTTTTTTTACAGATATTGCACTTCTGATCAATAATTTTATGTAAAATGCATGCAATCCTTTAGATATTTTGTCCCCCATTACTGTATATACTCGAGTATAAGCCGACCCAAGTATAAGCCGAGACCCCTTATTTTACCACCAAAAACTATGAAAAACTATTGACTCGAGTATAAGCCGAGGGTGGGAAATGCATTGGTCACAGACCCCCCCCCCAGTATATAGCCAACCAGCCCCCTATAGTATACAGCCAGCCCAGCCTGCCCCCAGTAGTATACAGCCTGCCCTTAGTAGTATACAGCCTGCCCTTAGTAGTGTACAGCCTGCCCCCAGTAGTATACAGCCTGCCCCCAGTAGTATACAGCTTGCCCCCAGTAGTATACAGCTTGCCCCCAGCCTGCCCCCAGTAGTATAACGTTTGCCCCCAGTAGTATAACGTTTGCCCCCAGTAGTATACAGTTTGCCCCCAGTAGTATACAGCCTGCCCCCAGTGGTATACAGCCTGCCCCCAGTGGTATACAGCCTGCCCCCAGTGGTATACAGCTTGCCCCCAGTAGTATACAGCTTGCCCCCAGCATTAAAAAAAAATATACTTATATACTCACCCTCCGGTGGCCCCGATGTGCAGCGCTGCTCCCCCGATGTCCGCGCCGCTTGTCTTCAGGCGTCCGCGAGGCTTGTCTTCAGGCTTACGCGCCCGTCTTCTTTCTTCTGCTGGGCTCCGCCATTGCTCTCTCCCGGCCGGCGCCTAGTGTGACGCGCTGCTGCTGACGTCATACTAGGCGCCGCCCGGGGGAAAGACATGGCGGCGCCCAGCAGAAGAAAGAAGACGGGCGCGGAAGCCTGAAGATAAGCGGCGCGGACGCCTGAAGACAAGCCGCGCGGACATCGGGGGTGCAGCACTGCACATCGGGGCCACCGGAGGGTGAGTATATAAGTTTATTATTTTTTTTACTCTTTATAGCTGGATATTGGGTCATGTATAAGCCGAGGGGACGTTTTTCAGCACATTTTTTGTGCGGAAAAACTCGGCTTATACACAAGTATATACGGTAATTACTATTCTGTATAATCTCCTAAAAATCGCCACTCTCAACACCACTTGCCATTTGTATACAGAGGTGACCACACAAATATAGTTCCCCCAAAAATATTAATTCACTCCCCCCCCCCCAAATCAATACTATACATATAGCCCCCTTTAAATTAGTACATTACATCTAGGCCCTTCCAAATTTGTATATTATATATGGGGCCCCAAATTAGTACATTATATATGCCCACCCCCAATTAGTACATTACATACAGCCCTGCAAAATCAGTGTATTGCATATATTAATACAATAAATATAGTCTAACCCCAAATAAGTGCATTGCATATAAGCCCCAATTAGTGCATTGCAATATAAGTCATTACATCTAGGCCCCCCATAACCGTTACATTACATATAGCCCCCCCCCCATTTGTTACATTACATATAGCGACTCCATCGTTACATTACATATAGCCCCTCCCCAATGGTTACATTACATACAGGCCCGCCATCGTTACATTACATATAGCCCCCCATTTGTTACATTACATATAGTGACTCCATTGTTACTTTACGTATAGCCTCCCCTCAATGGTTACATTACTTACAGGCCCGCCATTGTTACATTACATATAGCCCCCCAATGATTACATTACATACAGGCCTGTCATTGTTTATCAGTTCCTTAATACTTGTTTTGTAGGCTTGCTCTTAGAAGATAATCCTTCAATTCGTGCCATCACTTTGGGACATGGACACATACTAGTTGGGACCAAGAATGGAGAAGTTTTAGAAATCGACAAAAGTGGTCCGATAACATTACTTGTTCAGGTAAAGTATTTTCACTGTTTCACTGTTTATTATTGTATGTTTTCACTAAATCTTGTAACATTTTATATATACTATGGGCATTACATACATAGAGCAGTTTACAGCGTGTATTATAGTTTAGAGCTCAATTTGCAGTTCTGATGGTTGTTGTTGGAAACAGTCCATAAGCGTGACAAAAGATTCTGAACATAATATTTTTAGGATGAACTTAAACGACATCTACCATGAGGAACAAGGATTGCAAATCAAGCACACTGACATACTGGTGTGCGCCCCCTCTGGAAGGATCTGCTCTTCTTTTAGCTTCTTATGCCCTAGTTTTCACAAAAAAAGGCTTTTAAAATTATGCTAATTATAGGTTCCAGCATTTATGGAGCCTGGAGCCCCCCAGGATCATTTGCATAATTGTTAAAGCCTTTTTTTCATAAAGTCAAAGGCATAGAAAGTTTTAAAGAAGAGCAGATCCTACCAGAGGTAGCGCACACCATTATGTCCGTGTGCTTGGTTTACAATCCTTCATCCTGTTGGTAGATGTCCTTTAAAGTGGCAACACCTGGAAAACCTGGGCAGAAATACTTATTAAAACCACTGCTTAGAACCCTATCACACTTAGTTTTTCTACAATTGCTATTAGACTCATTTTCTGCAAGTTTGTTTGCCACCCATTGAATTGCGATGGTCACTTCTAATCTGGTCCGTAGCTTCCGTCTTCCCATACAAGTTTTAGGATTCCATCCCAAAATATTAAGACATCACTTACATGGCAATAGTATGACAGCCAGAGAACTTGCACAACAGAACAGAGGGAAGACCAACAGGATCCGAAGAGTCAGGACAAACATTTATGCAAACGGAGACAACAGGAGCTCAGACCCAGACCAAGAGGCGACCCAGAAATGGAGCCAAAGTGATATGTAAAGACACAATCTATATCTTGCCTTATATAAAGTGGCATTTCTCTTTGTACATTTCAGAGCGGTGTTCATGGCCCGAAGCCTTGCAATGTTCATTCATATTTATATAGGTATTTCTATATCCCAGACTACAGCGCTGGACTGTTTTGTATTAGCAAGTATACTTGTATCTGCAGAGATCACAAAAAATTTCCTTATACATAAAGACAGCAAGGAGTTTGATGTGAGCGCAGACACACTCATGAGACAGAGCTTCCCTAGGATTTGACACTGAAGAGACCGAGCGTGACAACGTGTTATACAGTACTGCATGAACCTGCCAGAATGAGGCCGCTCCATGATAAATCAGCATCTCAGAGACAATCGGGGAACACAAAACACGTAACACATGCATGCAGTCGTCTTTTTCATGCATTCAGTCACCCGCGCCTCTGGAGTCCAGTATATGGCATGTTTTATGGACGCTGCGGATGCTCGGGTAGGACTCTCATAATGTAATTGCCTATCTGCTTAGTGAGCAAAAACAAGCCCAATGTAGATGAAGCAATAATACAATTAGCGGAGGGGAAATAGAATTATTTTGTAGATTGATTACATCAATGAGGACATGTATTGACTTCCGCATAAAATGAAGAAGCTATTAGATGTAATTACGGTGTTCTGGAAAGCCGTGGAAATACTCATCATTACAAAACACAGGGTTACATCATTACTGATAAAACAGCAGCTCATTCCTATCCTAAACAGGATTTTTTTGCCCACACATATGGGGCATCAGTGTACTCGGGAGAAATTGGGTAGGTATCTTTGTGGAGCCTTTTTTCATTTAATCCATTTCAAATGTTTAATTTTCCATCCAAAATTAATGTATAGTCAAAAAATATTACAATTTGTAGACCGCAGCTCCGTTTTGTTTTAACTAAATTACGAGTCTCGCTATTATTTAGGCCTCTTACAGTCAATTAAAAGTTGAGCAGGTCCATCTAAAAATTTTCCTGATTTTCCAATAAATTTTAAAAATGGCACCCAAATTCTGAGCCTTATAACATTCTAGTAAAATATGTGGAATCTTAAAAAACCATGACAACATAAAGCAGACATTTGGGAAATGAAAGTTTTGAATTTATTTGGGTGCTATGACTATCCGCCTCAAAAGTAGAGAATTTAGAACTTTGAAAATAAAGAATTTTTCAAAATTTTTGCCAAATTTAGTTTGTTTTCATAACTAAACACAAAAGATATCATCCAAATTTTTAAACAAATTTGAAGTACAATGTGTCACAAGAAAACAGTCTCAAAATCCCCTGGATATCTCGTAGCGTTCCAAAGCTATAAGCACTTATAGTGACACAGGGGGGATTTGAAAAATGGGACCGCGTCCAAAAGGCCAAAATAGTCTGAGCTCCGTCGAGGTTAAAGCTTCTATGTTTTCTACCAGTGGACCGAAATCTGACCATGGTCACAAAGGTGCACGGCTCGTTATATCACACATCTCTAGTTACTCTCTGTGACTGTAAGAAGCCGTGCACCTGTATAATTGTTGTATAATTTTTCATCATACAAACAATAACATTCATTTGCCGAAAAAAAGGAATACCCCTTTAATACATAAATAGAGCAACAGAATAGAGCTCTTTATGGAAATACAGAATCAAAAGCGGACTGTATAGAAATGTAGCATCAGAACCAGGCATGGTATAGAATTACATCATCAGAACTGTGCTCTGTACAGAAAATACAGCACCAGAAGCAAGCTTAATATATACACTTATACTTTGCCCCTAATGAATGTCTCATACATACAAAGTCTCTGATTGAATTTGCTTATACACATTGAACCAAATACTTTTTCATATAGAAAAAGGATTATTTCAGATTTGGCGCAAATTACCAGAAATTTTTATGAGTATTAGTAGTGTCGCTAGTATCTATGGATGGTGACCTGCACCCAAACAGCTGAATGGATCACAATAAAGGAAACCACTATAAATAACTAAAATACAAATACAATACCTGTGCCAACAGAGTATATCCCGTTATTCTCTGTTGGCGCAGGTATCGTATTTGCATTTTCATATATATGTAAATCATTGTTGACCAATCCATATAAAAAATAAATGCTGATGAATCTGTTCTTCTGGCAGGATGATCTGATCTATGTGGCTTGATTTTTTTGTTGTTGTCATTATTATCAATGACAGGGTCATATGGAAGGAGAAGTCTGGGGCCTGGCAACCCATCCACAGCTACCAATAAGTGCCACAGTGAGTGATGACAAAACACTCCGAATCTGGGAACTCTCCTCCCAACACCGCATGCTGGCTGTGCGGAAGCTGAAAAAGGGTAAGCATAGGGTTACCAATTAAATATTAAAGGGCATCTACCACCAGGATGAAGGACTGTATGCAAATGAGCCTGAGGGGCTCCAGACTCTATAGGTGTTATTGGAGCCTGGAGCCCCTCAGGCTCATTTGCAAATGGTCTTTTATCCTGGTTGCAGATATCCTTTAATGTCTGGTTCTGCTGCCTTTTATTTAAAAGACATCGGTCCACATTTACTAATTCAGATGTACCTGTGTCCAATTAGGAGATAGTTGAATCTCATAAGTAGAAAGCCAGACCTACAGTTGCTATGAGATGGTGTGCAGTTACCTTTGACAACTTCCAAGGCTTTAGTTGGTCCTCCGTTTTTTTGTGCATCTCCTGGACTTTCCAGAACATTATTAACTAATTTATGGATATCATTGACGAGGACTTCTCTTAATCTGCGGGAATAGAGAAAGGAGAGAGTTCATACATTGTTCTTGCGCAGGGCCTTAAAGAGGACCTGTCACCGCGGAAAACCCACAGAGCAAATGTGCCCCCCATAATCCTCCCCTCAGCCCCTTTCTCCTGGATTTAACACGATCCGACCTCTTACCAAATAAGAGGTCGGATCGTGTATCTGGCAGTCGGCGTTATTCATTAGTGCTGGGGGTGTGTCGGCACGCCCCTGCCAGCGGACACATTGTACCGTGCAGCGGTAAAGAAGCCCGGCTCGGCCACAGCCGCTGATAGTACGCGATGCTGCCGGCTACTCGTACAATGTGTTCGCTGGCGGGGGCGTACTGGGGGTGTGTCGGCACGCCCCCTAATGAATAACGCCATCTGTCAGCGCGCCAGATACACAATCCGACCTCTTATTTGGTAAGAGGTCGGATCGTGTTAAATCAATTTACTGCACATAAATTAAAAACAACACGGCTAGGGAGAAAGGGACTGGGGGGAGGATTATGGGGGGCACATTTGTTCTGTGGGTTTTCCGCGGTGACAGGTCCTCTTTAAGGCTACTTTTTTCCAAGATTACAATTGATGGCCTATGCTCAGGTTATGTAATCAATGTCATGTTGTAAATGTTTACAACTGTCCATACACCAGAACACCATATATCATTAGTAAATGCATGTCTTTAAAGAGAGCAGTTAAACTAACACATAGTAACTAAAAATATAATTGAAAACTGCTATTAAACAGCAGCACAACTATCCATATATTGTTCCTCCCCATGCCTGTTAAATTTTAAATTCCACAACTTTGCAAAGTTGACTCACCATATGTGCAAATGACCCCATGTCAGTCTGATCATTGTCTTTTCTTTGAGCTGCGTTTGGCATAATCATGTCCTGCTCTGCAGTGCCTCCCGCTCATTCCCCACTCCCAGACATTGGGGCATATTTATCAAGGCGTGGCGCAGAGGCCTTGAAATAATCACAAATGCTAGCTTATCGCTAGCACTTGCGCTTATTTGGCCCAATCCGCCATCTTCGTGAAGGGAAAACATGTCCGGCTGGGCGGAGGGTGCAGTCCTCAGGGAGTGTGCCGGCGCGGGCGTTACTGCCCCCCACCCAGCGCACTCGATGCCACCGGCGACTTTTCACATGTGAAAAGTCGTCGACTGAGTTTGTTTCTACGGCAGACCCTGCCTGGCGTAGAGTAAACGCTGCATTCAGCCTGTCCGATACATTAAGAGGCGGAAGCCTCTTGATGTATCCTGCTACGAATATGCAGCGGCAGGCATATCATACTCCAGCGCACGAGCAGCTCACTGAAGAGAATTTCTGAGGGTGGGGTAAATGAGGGAGCTGATTTCTCTTCAGTGAGTCACACACAGCCAGCGTCTTTCCTTCAACCCCCTCAGGAATTCACTTCAGTGAGTCACACACAGTCAAAGTCTGGCTTAGCTAGAAGAACATGAATATGCATAGATGGGAATTCAACTTTATGAACAGTTTGTGGAACTTTACAGGCGTAGGGAGGAACAATATAAGGATAGGTATACTGCTGTATAATTGCAGTGTTCAAAGACTTGTTTAGTTAGTGTGGGTTAGATTATCTTATAGGTTCCCTTTACGTAGTTCATGTTCTATTTTTTACCACTAGTATTGATTCTGAAACAAATGGTTTGGGCACATTGAAATTCAACATGCCCCACTTGTCTTACTCCAATGAGGCCCTCATGCTTGTTAGATTTTTAGCCAGCTCAGGATCAGGGGGCTTAATATGTATGGTCATCCTCAGTGTCAGTATGTAGGAACAAAGTGTATGATTTTAATTGTACCATTTCTAAAATTAGTTCAATTATGATGGTACTATAAAGAGATTGCAGTTCTTCCTCCAAAATATTGTAAAAGTTACCCGTTACTTTTTAGGCGGACGATGCTGTGCCTTCTCTCCAGATGGGAAAGCCTTAGCTGTAGGCCTGAACGATGGCAGCTTCATAGTGGTAAATGCTGACACTCTTGAAGACATGGTTTCCTTTCACCACAGGAAGGAGATGATATCGGATATAAAATTTTCTCCAGGTATTAATTACTCTTGCATCATATTTTTATTTTTTTTTGCTTTTACTTATTGGATATTTTTCTTGTATTTACTAATTTGTTTTGTTGTTAAATACTTTTTAATATATAATGATGTTCCCTCCGAGCCTGTGTTTCTTAAATTATTAAATCATAGTTTTAAAGTGAAAAGCAGAGGTGTTAATCTAAAATTCTACGCAGACACGTTTAAGGGGTATTTCCACAAAGTCAAGGCTCTTAAATATACTCAGGATAATAAAATAACACATTGGGGCAGATTTATCAAGCTGTCAGAATATTTCTAGTTGCCCATGGCAACCAATCACAGCTACACTTTCATTTTACCAGTGCTCATGAATATTTTAAAGGGGAGCTGTGATTGGTTGCCATGGGCAACTAGAAATATTCTGACTTCCAGACAGCTTGATAAATCTGCCCCATTATTCTCTAATTCACTGTTATAAACAAAAATACAGCATTCCAGAGATATAAGTACAACCTGTCTCTATCAGTCCTGCTGTACACAATATTGGTTGCCCCTGGATCCTACTGTAAATCTTCTGACTATGGTCGGATTTTTCTCATAAATACTCTGTCTCTTGTTTGCGCGATGAAGTGATTTTTGCTGAAATCAGCTCAGACACGGGCACCTCTTGCCAGCAAGCAGCAGCCGCAGTGTGCTAGCTACAGATAAGGTCTTTACAGCAGAGCTGACATTGGGGCAGATTTATCAAGCTGTCTGAAAGTCAGAATTTTTCTAGTTGCCCATGGCAACCAATCACAGCTCCCGTTTGAAATATTCATGAGCACTGGTAAGATGAAAGCTGAGCTGTGATTGGTTTCCATGGGCAACTAGAAATATTCTGACTTTCAGACAGCTTGATAAATCTGCCCCATTGTGTTATATATAAATTTCATGGATTTCATCCACTCATCTCTGATATCTCTCATCTCTCTTTCTATGTGTCAGATACTAGTAGAATGTTCAGAAGCTAAATGGAAGTGTAAATAAACCCTGTACCCTGATAATCTAAGCACACAGCATCTCATAGCACAGAGGGATTATGAAATGTCTGCTTAGAGATTCCCCGCCCACACTGACCATCCCTCAGTTATAGGAGTTAAAATAGCAAACTGAGTAAAATTGTAAAATTAAGGCATTTAAAATTATCTTTATTGTGTAAACATCACTAGGAGATTAAAATTTTAGAACTTTTTTCATGGGCAAACCCATTTAATGGGTGGGGAAAGAATGACATAGTTGACCTCCAGGGAATGTATAGAAGATTCTTTATAAAGTTCTTATAGTTTTCATATCATTTAGACAGTCAATGATAAAAGGGGCTGGAATTTGATCTATTGTTGAAATAGAGTGAAGTTAAAAATATTTTTATAAGTCTTTTTTAAATTTCATGATGAGCTAATTATTTTTAAATTGTTAGGTTTCCTCCAATATAATCCAAATAAAGTAAAACACATTAAAATACAAGACATTGGCCATGAAATCTGATAATGGACTGATGCTTCCTATTCTGCATAGATAACTTTTCAGTATTCATCTCATTATCACCCCAGCTCAGCATCCACCATTCACAATAGGTGATGGTCATAATTCATTGGCTCCCCCTTACCTGCACAATATTCTCTATACAGGTGACCAAGCATTTTCTAGAAACCTCTCCTATAGACAGTGTGGGACTAAGGTTCCTTGGGCCCTCCATCAACTCCTAAGAAGATAAATCTAGTAGCCTCCAAATTGTGTTGTATCTCGACAATCCTCAGCGGTCCAGTATTGAGTGACAGCCTGCACCCACCATAGGATCCTCTGATTCTCTGGTGGGTCAGTCCCACACTGCCTATAGACATTAATGGACATCATCATACAATTGATGTCCATCATCATGTATAGAAAACAGAATAAAAAATTAGAAATAAAACAATTATTGTATTTTTTATGAAAGGCTGATTTGCGTTGCCAAAGAATTCACTGATAATTGACTATACAGGCGGTCCCCTACTTAAGGACACCCGACTTACAGACAACCCATAGTTACAGACGGACCCCTCTGCCCACTGTGACCTCTGGTGAAGCTCTCTGGATGCTTTACTATAGTCCCAGACTGCAATGATCAGCTGTAAGGTGTCTGTAATGAAGCTTTATTGATAATCCTTGGTCCAATTACACCAAAAATTTTGAAACTCCAATTGTCACTCGGGCAAAAGAAAAAAAATTGTCTAGAACTTCCATTATAAAATATACAGTTTTGACTTACATACAAATTCAACTTAAGAACAAACCTCCAGACCCTATCTTGTATGTAACCCGGGGACTGCCTGTAAATGAGAAAGCTGTGTAGCTTTTATGTACTTATGGTGCCGTTACCATTTATTGTGATCGTAAAGTAAATTACAAGGTGATGAGATGACATTACATGTACATACAGAATACATGAACTGCATGGGCCATATTGTTATTTACATACAGCACTATTAGCTAAATTGGATTTCTCATTAAACAGAGTTCTGCTCCCGACTGAAAAATCTGTATTTTCTGCATAATTTTCTATTAGGTTGTAAATGTGGGGAAGGTTTAACAAGCGGGCAGTTACTGATTTATAGGTTTTCAATGGTTTTTGTGGTTTGTTCTTTATATGCCTGGTGTAGCGATACTTTGTAACAACTGGTTACACTTCTATCATGGATACATTTAGTCAAAGCCTCCTATCATTGCATGAATATGAGGTCTATGTGAGTATTGCAATATTTTTGTCTTTTTTAGATGCTGGAAAATATCTGGGCGTAGCCTCTCATGATAATTTTGTTGACATCTATAATGTGCTGACAAGTAAGAGAGTTGGTATCTGCAAAGGAGCATCCAGCTATATAACCCACATTGACTGGGACTCTAGAGGTAAATTTGCATCTCTACATGATGTGGTTTGCATGATGTGATCATATGATGTATTGTTGTAGTGGTTTAACCGATCATTACAGGTGAGATCCCACTTAAATGAATGTAAATTTATCTGCAGTACCCTGGTCTGACCACTATGAGGAGATCAGGGATGTCTGCTTTCTTTTCTGTTCTATGTGTCTCAGCTGATGAGAAATGTAGATATGTAGGAGCTCCACTATTCTGATATTATGGACCTATCAATATTTTTAGCCAAATTAACCACTTTACAGTGGTTGTTCCAACTTTTCAATTTATCCTATATCCACAAGATGGGGGATAACTGGCTGATTGGTGAGGTTCTAAGTGGTGAAATCCTCTTGAGAACGAGACCCCCTAGCAATCCTGAGAAAGGGGGTCCAGTTCTCATTGATTGGTGGAGCGGCAGGATGAAAGTGCTTGTTGCCACTCTGTACAATAGTATTGGGAGTGTTGAAAATTGCCAAGCACAGCACTCACCTATCTCTGGCAATCACCTTTACTCTCTATGAGAGTAACGGAGGTAGCTGAGCGCTGTGCTCTGAAATTTCCGAGACTTGCATACTGTTGAAAAGAGAGGTAGTAGGATCCATGCTTGTCCTGTTGCTTCACCCATTAAAGAGAGCAGGATTCCCTATGTTGTGACGAGAATAGGTGCACGGAGCGATACGGTGCCGCACACGTGTAACACCGTACTGCTCCATACACGGGGAAAAGATTGAACATGTCCTATCTTTCCCAAATGCACAGCTGTACGATGTGCATCTCTACGGAGAGGGGAGGGGTCACCCCCCTTAGTCCCAGCAGTAGGACCCTCACAGATCAGCTCTTTAACCATACCCGCAGGATATGGGAGAACATGGCTACGACCCCTTTAAGGAAATCTTTATTTTCCCCCTCCATTCCAGCTCCAGCACTTGCCCCATTTTTAACTAACACCCTCCACATTTAACAAATCATCGTTAATGATCCTAATTTCTAACTTTGTTGCTTTCCATAACAATCTAGTGTTTCCCCTCTCTTTTTGTAAAGGTAAATTGCTGCAAGTTAATACCGGTGCCAAAGAACAATTATTTTTTGAAGCTCCAAGGGGGAAAAGATATGCCATAAAATCTGCAGAGGTAATAACTCTGAATATGTAAAAATAATTTTTGTAGGAGCGTTTATTTTGGTGATTCCTCAATCATTCTCCATATTGAGAAATTTTTTGTCATCTCCTGTTCTTGTGTTTGATAACATTTGATGGTTTGTGTTGTTACCGGTGAGTTACTTGGTTGCAGATGGAGAGGATAGAATGGCACTCCTGGACCTGCGTCCTTGGCCCCACATGTGAAGGAATCTGGCCTGCACATAGTGACGTGACCGATGTAAATGCTGCCTCTCTTACCAAAGACAGAAAATCCTTAGCCACAGGAGATGACTTTGGCTTTGTGAAGCTCTTTTCCTATCCAGTAAAGGTAAATGTATAAATATAAAAGGTAATGTATGTATATACGGTAATAATGACAGTGGCCAAATATGAAGCTTCACCCTTCTGACAAACCTTAGTGAATTGACATATCTGTGCCTGCCAAGAAAAAAAGGATTGTTATTTAAGGTTCTGTTTGGGACCCGAACTGATAGTTATACTCAATAGAGAAAGGTTCAAATTCAGCATCTGTCGAGCACCTGTACTGCCTCGCTATGTAAAGTCTATGATGGATTGATGGAGATAGCAAGCATCTTCACCAGTCTCTTAGACATTGAATGGCAAGTTCACCCTCCCTGCAAACCTTTGTGTGAATGGGCATATCCTTGCCTGCTAAATAATTTGTATAATGATTGAATGGATTGTATTTGATCTCTATCCTGTGCAATGAGGATGGTTCAAAATGCAGCAGCTCTCGAGCATCTGTACTGTCAACCTATACAAAGTCTATGGGATTGATGAAGACAGCACCCAGCCGTCTTCATCAGTTCCTTAAAGGGAATCTGTCATCAGAAATTGACCTAATAATACACTACCTGTATGTTGCCAAGCAGCTGAACACCATCAACATCATGTTTATTTCAGGATTTAGTGTGGTGGCATCAACCAGAAAATAAACTTTGAAGTGAGATGTAAATTGGTTGTATAAAGTCAAGGAGGCAGAGACCTTAGCACTGAAGTCAAGCTCTCTCTTCCTCATAAAGCCCCCCTCACTGTAATTGATGGTCCTGCATCCAGAGACATCACTAACCAGATCTCCTGAAGTCCAATGCACAATGTCAATCACAGAGGAGGAAGCGTTCAGAGCTCCCCACCTTGACTTCAATGTCTCCGCCTCCTTGACTTTATACAACCAACTTGCATCTCACTTCAGAGTTGATTTTCTGAATGATGCCACCACACTGGGCCATGAAAGAAACAAAAACTAGAAGATGTAATTGCTTGGCAATATACTGGAAGTGGTTTATCAGGCCAATTGCTGATGACATGTTCCCTTTAAGCAATGAATGAAGAAGCAAGTTATATGTACGACCATCACGCTACTTGAATTCCTACGTCTTACAGTTTTGCTGTGAGAATCATTCTGTGACTGAAGACCCCTGATCATTTGACTTTTGAGGGTCCCTGCAATAAGATCTTTATTTCAAAACATTATTACATTTATCCATAGGCTTTGTCTGGAATTGTAGCTAAGTCATATTCCGGGTAATAAGGCTTAGCTACAGTATCTGGAACACCAAGTAAAAAGCAGTTTCTATCTATAGGAACTATTTATTAAAAAAATATATACATTGAGTCTTGTTGTTTTTGTTAGTCGATACTGGAGAAATATATATATATATAAGTTTTATTTGTCTCACACTACAGGGTCGTGATGCGAAATTCAAAAAATATGTTGGCCATAGCGCTCATGTGACCAATGTTAGATGGTTATATGATGATTCAACACTGCTGACCGTAGGTGGAGCAGATACAGCGCTGATGATCTGGATACGAGAGGCCTTCGGCAACTTGGAGAGCAAACCTGTGGACAGCGAAGAGTCAGATACAGATGCAGAGGAAGATGGAGGTAGGAATGTAGACATGCTTATTTATATAGAGAGGACCTCCCCATTCTGGCTCTTATCTTTAAGAGAACCTGTCATCAGAAATTAGCCTAATAAATCCCTAACAGTATGTTGTCAAGCAGCTAAGCAGCTTGTAGATGATGTTTCTTTCATGGCCTAGTGTGGTGCTATCATCTAGAAAATCAGCTTTGAAGTGTGATGTAAACTGGAAAGTCAAACTTTCCCTGACTTAAAATGCCCCCTTTACTGTAATTGATGGTCCTGCGTCCAGGGACATACATCATTGATCAGATCTCCTGAAGTCCGGTGCATGATGTCAATCACATGGAAGGAGGTGTTCAAAGTCAGGGAGAGCTGGACTTCAATGATAAACTTTCCGCCTCCCTAACTTTATATATCTAACTTCAAAGTTGATTTTCTGGATGATGCCACTAGGCTGGGTCATGAAAGAAACATGATCTAGAAGCTGTTCAACTGCTTGACAACATACTGGTAGTGGTTTATTAGGCCAATTTCTGATGACAGGTTCCCTTTTCAGCAGCAGGAAAGAAGTCACACAGAGATTGTCCTCCTATAGACGTGTGTTACAGGCCAGTGATTGGTTGCAATAGTTATGTGAATTATGTACATGACATCCTCACTGCTGGATCGGCACCAGTGAAGTTGTGGCAATAGAAATGTTGGCGGATTTAACAAGTAAAAAATGATTATTTTTTATTTTATGTCAAGTTTTACTCTTAGTTATTTTAAAATTTCTACTACCTTTTAACTTCCTACATTTTTAATATTGTACGTTTTTTCTTCTTCATTTACAAAATCAGATGAAAATGTCTTCATTTTATTCTAGGTTATGACAGTGATGTCGCAAGAGAGAAATCAATCGATTACACCACTAAAATCTATGCAGTGAGCATACGAGAGATGGAAGGAACCAAACCTCATCAGCAGATAAAGGAAGTGTCTGTGGAGGAAAGGTACATTCACGTGTGGACACCAGGTGTGGGTGACCTCTGGATCACATAGGTGTAGCTCACACTTCAGTCATTAGGATATTCTAGAATCTGCGTTTGCTGCCGATGTCAGTTGTTACCATGACCATTATATTTTATATATTCATTTCCCCTTCATGTTGTATTTCCAGACAGAGCAAGCCAAACCTATTACAGATCTATAGGTCACATTTTCAATAACTTCCTATTAAAGATGATGCACATTTTTTGCAAATAATTCATATGGTTGGAGTAATGAAAATGACAATTTTCCAATACACTTTCTGTATCAATTCCTCGTGGTTTTCTAGATCTCTGCTTGCTGTCATTCTGTAGGACACTTCATTGTTTACTTCCTGTGTATAAAAACTGGTCCCTGGTCATGTGATGTCACACAGTTGCACGACTGAATTAAGCAAGTGATCAGAGCTTTGCGTTACAATCAGCCATGCACCCGTGTGACATCACATGACCAGGAATCGATTTTTATCCACAGGAAGTAAACAATGAAGCTTAAAGGGAATCTGTCACCGCCTTTTTCATCAAAACAGATATTGACAAGTTCCCATAGAACCCTAAAAGCCCAAAGGCACCCTGCTTTAAACTAAAAAAAACTCAACTCAGAAGCTGGTAAAATGAACTTTGATTCTCTACCTGGCATCCAAGCCGAGAAGCCAGCGTGTCAGGCGGGGCTTGGCCTCCATATGAGGGTTAACGAATGGTGCCCTTAAAGGTTCCCTTTAATACAGGATGAAAGCAAACAGAGATATAGAAAACCATGAGGAATTTATACAGAAAGTCTATTGGAAAATTGTATATCCATTCATTGCACAAACAATATCAATTATTTGCTAAAAGTGGACAAGCCCTTTAATATGTGGATGCAAATTATAAGCCTTGTCTTGCAAAATGATACATTTCTGGTAGAAGATTTCGAGAACCATAATCAAGAAATCTGACATCATGTTATCATCACAGCCGTAGTGAATAAAAAAAATCTTCATTGTATTCAAGAGCTCTCTGTGTATGTAGCAGAGTTTGATGTGTTTAGAACAGTGAATATAGATGTCTTCTGCACACAATAGTGAGGTACAATAGTGAACAGATCCTCAGGAATCTGAATCATTTCATGCTTGCTTCATATCGATTAGGAAGCAGATGTCTTACAAAAAGATTGCAAATACCTTGCCATGCCTATATTTGGCGCAAGTTCCTTGGCATATAAATTGTACCAACAGAGTTTTCCCAAGCAAAGGTCATGTGGAAAACCTTGAAGCAAAGGGCCAAGCAACAGGTGCTAAATATTGTGACATGTCTGGGGGTTCACTGTCCCTTTAATGTTTCATTTCGCATTAGAACAAATTTTTTTTTTTAGAATTTTTAGTCTAAATTTCATCCCTTTGTTATTGAAATGAATTTAAAAAAAGTACAGAAGAAAAGTCGTGTTCTCCTTTCTTCTGTCTCCCTCTATATCTTGTCTTCTTTTCTCTTTTTCTGTCTTCTTCCCCTCTATTTTTCTGTCCTTTCTATGGGCATTAGGTTCAGATACCAATGTAACCTGCCAAAATCAGGTGATAATTTTGGTGTTTGCGAGTATTTTGACCCCTGCTCATCTCTAATCTCTATGATCATGCAATTTCTGAGAAGGTAAGTATTCTGCATGGATTCGCTCTGGTGAATCATGTGCCTTCCTTTGCACGTGGCATCCGACAAGATGCAGAGCTTTGACTTCCAGAATGCAATATGACTGCAAGATGTTGCATTTCACCAATACATGCATATCCACCTCCCCCTGAGCTAACCACCAACTCCTCCTTTCTTCATGTCGTTTCACCTGTGGCTTTCCTATGCAACACACAGGAATATGTGCAATAACCAATATACCTTCAGCATAATTCCTGATTTCTCCTTTGTCGAGATTAGTGAACTGATAAAACTGATCTGTACAATATACTTGACAGTAAAACATGTTTTATATTCCTATAGAAGTGACCTGGATTGGAATGTTATTCATTGATTACGTTTTCTAAAACTTAACGGGACTAATAATTAATAGGCAGAGTAGTCATAGTGCATTCTACATATTGAAACTGTTTGTAAATGAAGAAGTTAGAAACTGCTACTTTGTCAGGACGGTTGTCAAAACCACCCACAGGTCATTATGGACTGATGATTAAAGAGTAACTGTAAAGCACAAGCACTGTTCCCCCACAAATCAATAGCTCTTGGGATGTAAAACAACTTTGCCTATTATCTTTGTTACCTATATGCAGCAGTTTCCTTGCTGTACCTCTCAAATCTGTCAGTGCTGCAATGGTTGCTTCCTCTGCCTGTGCTGATAAGCCCTGGAGTCTGTACTTTGTTTATTGTTTGTTTATCTGTCAGTTTTATGGTAGGGAGGGGCTGCCGCTTCCTGCTCACAGAGGAGGATGTCATGTAACAGAGCTCTCTGTGTATGTAGCAGAGCTTGATGTGTTTAGAACAGTGAATATAGATGTCTCATGCACAGAATAGTGAGGTACACAATCTCCTCTGTTCCCTATCAGTTCCTCCATCCCAGTCTGTGATTCTACAGAACTTTCTCTGTCTCTCTGCACCTTATGTTGCAGCCCTGCCCCCACCTTGTACTCGGCAGCATCAGCTATGATGAGAGAAGACATTAACCCTGAGCCATTAACCCTCGGTGCTCATACAGGCTTTGACCTCCGTGTAACTGGTTTACTTGGAATTCTTCATCTTATTACATGTTCCCTGCTCCTCCATGTGATGGATGCTTCCAGGCTGTGTTCAGTGGCAAACTAAATGGAAGTAATGCTAAATTACTTTGAGAGAGAACACAAGGCATCATGGGATCTGTGGGCAAGCTAACTGGCCTCAGCTTGAGGGAAAAGACAGACAGACATTAGTCTCCGCCCACTTAGCTTCCGGTGAGAGATTTTTGTCAAACACTTTCAGAACAGAAAATGCTATAACACTTATAAGCAGGAATCACATATAATAATTTGATAAAATCACTATGCTTTAAGTGTCCCAAATCATCTTATAATATTTCTTTATGTATCTACATTTAATAGAAAACAAATGTTTATACTTACCTCTGTCCGGAGCTCCCACTGCAGATACGTTCAATGAAGCTGGTGCAGTAGTACTATGGCTTCAATGAAGCATCGTATCTGCTTCAAGCGCTCTGGACACAGGTAAGTATAAAGTTTCGCTTGGTTCCTATAGCGCACACAGACAGCAATGTTACAGACCGTTTTATGACACTAAATACAGGTCCATAGTTGAGAGGTTCCCTTTAAAATATGTGTAAACTTCTGTGTTGAACATGGTATGTACTGTAGAGCAACCCCTTATATGTGTAACACAGTAAACCTTGCACTTCTTAGTGTTTTACTCAATATACTTAATTTATTTTATGAGCTAATACAGGGAGTCCCCGGGTTGCATACAAGATATTGATTCTGTAGGTTTGTTCTTAAGTTGACTTCGTATGTAAGTCGAACCAGGATTGACACTAAAGCTGTGATAGCTGTTATAGATGTTTATTGTAGCCTAAGGCAAAATTACATGAAATTACCATTTGTAACTAGGAGTCGTATGTAAGTTGGGTGTTCTTAAGTATGGGACCACCTGTACTTACTAATGGGTCATTAACTCCTCAGCTGCTGCATTACTCACCCCCCCCCCAAATATAATCTATCACAATAGGAGATGATAAGTGCTCCTGCACAGTGTAACAGTCTTTGCAGCTACAGCACGGAGGTACTCAAGTAACACCTCCCAGAGCCCTTCAGAGGTTAACTTACTCATAGTTCCAGGCACTGTGACTGCAGTTATCTCCTTATATTTGTTATCCATGACCTCTTTCCTTCCAAAATCAACTTTTAAAATTATGCTAAAGAGCCTGAGGGGCTACCCTACCATCTGGCTTTACAGACTGTTACACTCTCACCTTCAGCCCATCAGACAGATAAGCATCATTTAGAAATTCATTTTGAAAGAAAGGAGACCATGGATAACAATATAAGAATATTACCTCAGTCACAGTGCCTGGATCTATGAGTAATGTCCCTGGTTTATCATGATGGATTTTGGTGGTAGATTTTCTTAAAAGAGAAGCCGTTGTGATCATAGATTTTTTACTTGCAGATACAGGTTGAAAAGTCAATGTAGAATGCAAAACTTTATAGTAACTCTTAATCCCCTAGTGATTTTAGTACAATAAAGATAGCCTTTAACCCCTTACTTTTCAATTTTAATCAGTTTTATTGCTGCTTTTGCTCCTATTATTGCATCAGAAGTGTGGGCAGACCCTTCATAATTTTTCTCTGAGCTATGCTCCTGCATAGCTTATGAAAGATTCTACTTATATCTTACACATATGAGACAGATCAGAGTCATGGGATGGATATAAGATTCCAAATGACACAAACAGCGCTGCTATTCCACCCATCCAACCCACACACTGCTCGGCCCCTTCCCCTCAGATCGAGAGCTTATCTTGTATTATAGCAGCTCTCCTCTGCACAGTACACTAGACGCCTGCTCATGTGAGAGGAATCTTAGCAGACAGGAAGACCTTAGTTTATGGTTGTATCCAATGCCAACCAAAACACACAATAGGTGTAGTGATAGACAGGTTAGAATGATATCTGTGAAATGCTGTATTTTTGTTAATAACATTGAATGATTTTGCCATCTTAAGAACATTAAGATAGATTTGAGACCGACAGATAGATTTGAGACCCTAAACTAACTACAGGTTCTTAGGGACCTGTGGTTTGGGGGTCCTAAATTGATCTGCATGAGGGCTGTTGGTGGGCAAAATTTATTAATAATAAACTTGTGCTCACCTAGATGGGAGTCCGATGAGGCACATCTCCAGATCCCTCACTGGCACCTCCCCTTGCGTTGCGTGAAGCCGAGATAATAACACATTTGCACAGTGAAGCTGGGGTGTACAACGCCAGCTTAACTTGTAGGACCACGCAGGCGCCAAACGAAATCAGAAACAAGGGGTGTATAACTTTTTGTATGGGCCCACATAAAAATTCCTCAGGGCGATTTTGGACAGTAAACCAAGGGCCTGTGGGTGGTCTAGTGTCCCAAATTACCCGGACAGGTTCCCTTTTAAGAATTTTGTCTTTGTGAGAATTCCCCATTAAGTTGAATGGACGTGAATCTGAACAGTTATTTTTTGGAAGTGTAACTCTTCAGTATGCTACGCCAGGGTCCCAGCCCGGGCATTTGTGACAAATCACTATAGAATAACATTTGTAGGTTTACATTATATCAGACTTAATATTTTCAGCAACATAAAATAAACCATAGAGTGGCTCGGGAGGTCCTGTACAACAATAAATCATTACTTATGACATCCCATTCCCCATCCTCTTCATTATTAACTAGTCCCACTGCACTTCATTCATTGGATATTTCCCAACACCAAAGGAGTTAGCTGGGGAACGGTGATTAGGACTTTATTATATAGCGTCCCCCTGTAGAGCCCTTAAAATAATAAAATATAATTATTTAGGGAAATAAATTCAACTTTATCTTACTTAGAAACCCTTTAAAAGTCCTCCATAAAGTGAAGTTATTAACTGTTTTCTGATTCTAAAGGCCTGTGTATTGTAACTCCCAACAAGAAAAATTGTCAGGTTTCATTTTTCTGCCGTTTTTTCTGGATTCTTTTAAGGATTTGTTTTTTATGGTAATAATTGTATTTTCCATTTTATTTCTAGTTTCATTTTTAGGGTAAAAATAACATAAAACAATTATAAAATCTTTCATGTGGGGAAGCGGGAAAAAAACAGTTATGGCACCACTTGTTTTTTTTTAAATTAAATCAGAGTACTAGCCCAATGATCAGAACAAGAACACTCGTCCTAATGTGGCAACGGCCACTGCTTAGGACAAGCATTGTCCTCCATTATCGGAAACCTGTTAAAGATATGAATCTCATCTTTCAAATCACATCAAGCTTGTGGTTCTTTGAGCTACAGAACCGTATATAAGGGCAGCTAAAGAAAAAGGTTGGAAATGTTATTTGAAAGATGACATTCTTATCTTTAATATGATATTAAAAGCATGGTTCTAGATGACATTCTTATCTTTAATATGATATTAAAAGCATGGTTCTAGATGACATTCTTATCTTTAATATGATATTAAAAGCATGGTTCTAGATGACATTCTTATCTTTAATATGATATTAAAAGCATGGTTCTAGGTACTATAGAGCCTAGGGTTTGGACATCTGAAGTGACTTCCCTCTAAAAGTGACTCATCTCAAGCTAAAAGTTATACTTCTCAGCTTATTTGCATATGAATTGGAGGAGGCTAGTTTATGGTAAATGGGTGACAACTGATAGAAAAGAGGCAATTCTAGGAAGGATATTGAATACCCTACCTGAGGGGAATTCTAGTTTAGTGGGGTAAAAACTGGAGACAGTGTCCTAATAAGTGTCATCAGCTTCTGCTCTTGTTTCCTTGTGTTATAAGGACAAGACAGCTCTCCCAGCAAAAGTAGCTTACAGGGGACAACTAACAAGGGATTACCTAGACCCATTATTGTCAGGCTGACTCCAATTAACAATATACACTAATTGTAATGTTAGAAGACCAGAAAAGAACGCAGGAGTGAGAAACTTTTATAAAAGTCCCCCTACCCAGATCTCTGGTGGTTCTTACAACTGGTGAAATGTGCAGTAATATAATGATCATGGTAGCCAGACAAATTTTACTCATGGACTCTCAGATGCTTTTTTAGTGGTTAGAGGGTCAATTTCTACGAGAAACTGAACATGATAGATCTATTTTTGTCTGCTTCCAGCTGTCGAAAAATTCTTGACCACACTTTTAGGACATCTTTAGTCATCCATGCCAAAAACGACAGATGTGGGTGATGCTAATTGTAATGCTAATCTGATTGTATATATATTTGGTATAGACGTAGTCTCCCTGGCCCAAAATGTCTGCTCCCCTACACCACAAGATATTGGCCAACCATAGATAGAAAATGTGGATTGATCACTTGTCCTATGAGCTGAATGGTCATATCACCCAAATCTCCATGCATGGACTGAAATCTAATTGATGGGGCATTGTATACATAGAATATGAAATGAGCAGTGCTTCCACATATTGTGTAACACAGTGTTATTACAAATGTGTGGGCCCGTAGCATATTAAAATATACAAAATAGTGGTTAATTCTGACTCTTAAAGTGAACCTGTCATCAGAAATTGGTCTAATAAACCACTACCAATATGTTGTCAAGCAGCTTAACAGCTTCTAGATCATGCTTCTTTCATGACTCCAGAGAACTTGCTTTGAAGTAAAGTAATCTGTGTATAAAGTCAAGGAGGCGGAGACTTTAACACAGAAATCAAGCTTTGCATGCCTTAGAACAGTGGTGGCGAACCTATGGCACTGGTGCCAGAGGTGGCACTCGGAGCCCTGTCTGTGGGCACCCAGGCCATCACCAAAGAGGACACAAGCGATCTTCATGGATTCCCAGACAGCCCAGGGCGATCAGTGCTCAGTGCTATCTGTGACTACAGGAGGAATGGAAAGGTGTGGATAGATCTGGAATATTATTGTAGCTTCTCTCCAGGCCTGAAAATTCTTCCTATTCAGGGGAACCTGAATTTGTCACCCCTTCTGTCTACTGTATTGGTGTTCTTAGGATTCTGATACAATTTTAAGCTATAACAGAGAAGGGAGCAAGAAGTTACTGCATAAATTGTACTTAAATGTTGACACTTTGGGATAAATAAGCGGGTTTTGGTTGTAGTCTGGGCACTCCGTGTCTAAAAGGTTCGCCATCACTGCCTTAGAACAACCCCTTTACTGTAATTGAATCTCCTCAATCAGGCTTCAGAGGTGAGGAGAGCTTTACTTCAGTGTTGAAGTTTCCACCTCTCTGACTTTCTGACTTTGATTTTCTGGATGATGCCACCACGATTGGCCATGAAAAATAGTAAGCTGTTGAGCTGCTTGGCTGCATACTGATAATAGTTTATTATGCCATTTTCTGATGACAGGTTCCCTTTAAAATGACATATTTTGGTAAAATGAGTTCTGATTTCATCTGCTCATGTCTGGCCAGCTTCTGTATGAATGGAAATGTACGGCCCTTTTGTGTTGTGCGGACAAAAGAGAAAACGGTTAATATTTGTATTGTGTTTTAATCTGCTTTCCTTTGGAGGCAGGGCATTGTCAAGTAAGTATCCACACAGAAATCGCTCTTTTACATACATATACACTAGAGATGTGCCGACATGATCATACATCACACTGCGGTCTGATGTCATATTATTGTCATGAACTATTTACCAATACTAATGCCATCGGTTGTGTGTAGTCCACCGGCATCTCGGATAGTGTCAGAATAAAGCCATGCAGCCATATAGATGTATATTCATTGTATCATTATCAGTAACACCGTCCATAGTGCAAGAAACATTTCCCATTGAACTGTCCCAAGTTACTGTAAGTCTGGGCGTCCACGTGAGAGGAAACCCTTGGGGTACAATGTGGCACACGCACACCGCTATATTATATTATCAGTTTTGTACAGATTTGTAATACATTGCTGTAATGGGTATATACTGCACCTCTATAGGCACCCAAAGTCCTATGATAAAATTGCTGCATGTTCCTACAGTAGAGTTAGTGACTATGGGAGGCATCATATTTCAGTGTAAGGAGATATTTTTTCACATCTGAGGCCAAACTTTTTCTTTCATGCCAAATAAAATTGTTTACATGCCTTACTATAAAGCCATTGGAGTCATCCTAGGCCAGACTATATTCATATATAGCTAGTACATATAATGGCCCTGTTAAAGGGGTGTAATAAGAAGAGACTGGCTCCCATAGCAGACTTCTAAATGGGCCCCCTCCCCCATAAAAAATATACATATACAATCACACACACATAATACACACATTAAAACCCATGGGCACACATCTATGCATTGACATATACATTTACATATCCACACATAAACGCATATAGTAAATACTGTATAAATCATATTATTACACAGGCAGCATATACACACATACACTGTAAATAGTCGTGCTCCTCCCACACAGATCGGGTGGCTGGGTTCCTTGACGCTCTGGGCCCCGTAGCAGCTGCTATGGCTGCCACCCCTGTAGTTACACCGCTGCCCTGTCATGTGCCTAATATTGAGAATATTGTCTGATATGACATAATATAAGTTATACAGTGATAGATTAGAAGATAAAAAATCCCAGCATGTCCAACCTATAATCTGTCCAATATACTGTATGGACAATGATATAGTCCAATGGATAAAGTCAGCAGGGTGGACAGAGTGCCACCAAATACTTGCAAAACCCAAACTGAGCTTACACTCTAGCTGTGGCTTCCATTTATAACTAAAGCAACAACCAAGAATTGGATCCATTCTACTATGGATTCCACTGATGACTGATGGACAGCATTGACTTTATGATGGAGCTCGTTGTGCTCTGTATGTTGTGAAATTCTTTCCATCAATTCTGCCAAAATGGTGCCGAACCAAACCTCACATGTTTTATCCTTCTTATAGTGTCAGAAACAATCCATTGTGATCAGCACAGGTCGAACATTTTGGTCATTGATTATTTCCAATCTGTTTATAGTAATTTACTATTATGTATACTAGACATTTGTTGAGATATTGTATCATCTATATATGTTGATAATTGACACTGTGGCCCACATTTACTAAAAACAGTGTGCAGTGTGCACTATGAGTAGTTTGCCTGTATGATATGCCGAGGGCGCTAGATTCAGGATTTCTTGTGCACGTTCTTCTGCCCGACAGAGAGCTTTTTTTTATGCTGCCCCTTTAACATGGGCCGTGCGACACAATTCTGTGGGACTTTGCATGATAAATCTGGCACATGCTCCAACTGAGCACCAGAACGCCCCCTTCGGTGAAGGAATTTGTGTTGCGTGAAGAATAGTACAAGTGCGCCACAAAAACACAATTGTGGTGCAGGCACTTCTTAAATACGTGTGCAAGCAGTTTACACTAGAAAGAACTTGCAAAGTCCGACAGAAAACTGGTGCAAGGGTCTTCGTAAATGTGGGCCTGTGGGTTTTCTCAATGGCTGAAGTTCACAAAATAGTACATTTTTAGTACATTATAAAAGTTTATTTTACATGACCTACCTCCCTGTCAGCAGTGTGGTAAGTCCCCTTCAGCTGCAGCAGCCTGTGTGCCTGTGTCAGTCTCCTTTCCTTCACACTCATCCAGCTCCCTCCCCAATTCCTGTTAGGTGCATTAAGTAGGGAAAGGGATTGTGTGTAGTAGGAGGAAGAATGCATGAAGAGAAACACAGGCATATAGGCAGCTGCAACACCCACATCCCCACTGGCACTCACCACACACTTGTGGCAGGGAGCTAGGTAATGGTACATAAACTTTTCTACTACTGAAATGATTCAGAATGCTGACAAAGGCATTTTTAGAATCAGGATAACATAGGCTATTGGAACCGGTCATCAGCTTAAAATGATATTCCTGGTGACAGGTTCACTTTCATTTTTTAAATTTTCTCTGAGGTTGTGTCTCTATGCGCTGTATGAAAAGTTTAGGTTACTGCCCCCTTTGGCTAGTGTTGGATGGATTTATTTATTTTTTTATTAAACATTTTCAGAAAAATAAGAAACACAGTAGCAGATGGACCTGCAATGTTAAGAGAGCCACAGGTCAAAGCAGTTACCCCTAATTGATCAGTAGCACCTTATTTCATGATAGCTTCTGTTGAGTTAACTCTTAATTTTTGCATTAGATTTTTAAATAACAGTATAGTAATCCAGGGTATAACATGGCAGGACGATAACATATCAAAGTTACATACGATATACAATAACTTTAGTTACAAAAACCGAATAACTAAAAGAAAGGAGGATGGGGAACACAGGAGACCTACTGTTGGTACTTCCTTTCTAAAAATACTTTAATATTATATGGATTATGTGTTTCTTGGAGGTTTAGATTTTTAGATTATAGAATGTTGCTGTAGTTTGAAGACTTCATTTGTAAGAAGGAAGTAAAAAATTAGTATTCTGATGATGACATCCCTTGTCACTTACTCTATAAGCTAGAGCTGAGAGCTGTTATATAATATATATATTATATTACATGAAATGGACTCCATCTAATGCTATATATTTCCTGAACTAGGCCACTGAACTGCTTGATCAGATTTCAGACTATTCTCATAATCCCATAATAGAAACACCTTTAATAATCCCTAGCATCAGTGACCATGTAATAATCATGTCACACAAGCGACTACGGCAGTTATCAGTAATCCAAAAATTTCCTGGATTTTATTGTGTTTATATAATGAATAGACATTATTGCCATTGGTTTTCAATAGTTTAGGACTTGTACATGTAGCCAGCTCCCCTATGCTGAACATTATGGGGCACATGTACTTACCCGTCCTGTCGCCATCCCTGATCCGCACTGTCCGCCCAATATCCTGCATGTGTCGCTTCCCGGCTGAGGTCGGCCGGAGTTTACCATCTTCTTCCCGGTGTATGTGAGTGCATGTCTTACGACACAATTAGAATTTTAAATCCCGAGCTTAGTCCAAATCAGTCAGGTTGTCCGACGGCCTAGCCCCCCGATTTGTGTCGCATGAAAGTCGGCACGTTTTGGCCAAAAACCTCTGTTAAATGCGACGCAAATCGGAAATAGTCTGGAAACCCGGCGGAAATGTGGTCCGCAGACTCTTAGTAAATCTGCCCCTATATGTGCAACTTCAAAGCTGAAGCAAGATTTTGGACAGTGAGAAGAAAAACTACACTCAATACTAATAAAAACCTAAATTAGTTGTGGCAGTTGATCCTTTATTGTATACTGTGTGCTACTTTACTGTTTATGTGTTGAAAACCTTGTGCACTTTGTGACATAATTCTGGATTTAGGAATTTAGTGGAAGCTCATGTATGAGTATCTATACATAGGTAGTTATCAGTCACTGAGTAAGGCTGGGTTCACATTGTGTCTTTTGGATACGCTCCTCGTGTACGTTAAGAAAGCTCCCAGCGTATATGCTTAATGCTTAATTTCCTGCTGAAAATTGCAGTATATGTTATACATTAGAGGCTACAGGGGATGGATGCAACTGTATGGCATCCATCCTCTGCCTCTGCTGAGTGAACGTTGTTAGTGTTTCCCAAGTGATAAGACTCCCGTAACACTGGTAACAGCAAATCACTGCCTGCTCCAGATGTTCAGGGGGCAGGGTCTGAAACAGAGAACGTATCCCATTGCACAGTTGGAAAAGTTGTAGCCTTCCATAGTAAGGATCCTCCCGATATATCCTAACAATAGAGAAAAAAAGTGAGATTTGAATCTAGCCTAAGAGCACCTATATTCCTAAAAATGCTTTCCTCAAAAACTATGGTCATATTAAAATATTTGTATGTAACCTGGACAATTTGTGTAAAAATATTTGCATAGCCTAGTGTATAGGGACGTAGCATTGTATGGGCGTAATAATATGCAAATGCGATCCATTTGAAAAAAACACTTTTATCAAAGTATTCAGCTCCATAAAATTCTGCCTACTGACAGGGCACTATACTATATACTCACCCCCCTCTCATAAAGGACAATATGATCTCATCTGTTATATGTTACCTATAGGTAGGACACTATATGCAGGCTGCTCAGCTCACCCTGCTCCATAACATGCTGACTGCAGACAGGACACTATATAAAATCTACTCAACTACTGCTGCAGATTTCACTCTTTTAGATGTTAAATCCTTCCTGCTATATAACACACTTCCTGCATATAAAACACTTAGTACATTTTACCCGCTCCTTCTCCTCTATAACATGCTGCCTGCAGATAAGATGCTATGTTCAATCTGCTTAGCTCTGCCTGCTCTATAACATGCTGCCTGCAGATAAGATGCTGTGTTCAATCTGCTTAGCTCTCCCTACTATATAAAATCCTGTTTGCAGATAGGGCACTTTGTACAATCTGCTCAGCTCTTCCTGCTGTATAACATCCTGCTTGCAGACAAGGCACTGCTGTATGTATGTAATATGCTCAGCTTAATATACTGCTCAGATCTGCCTACAGTGAAGGCAATAATCAACCTAATCTAATCAACCTACCAGTATGTTTTGGAGTGTGGGAGGAAACCGGAGGACCCAGAGGAAACCCATACAAACACAGAGAGAAAATACAAGCTCTTTGCAGATGTTGACCCTGGGACAAATTGTACAATGTATGACTATGGAGGAAGGATGGGATAGGTGAGCCAACTAAGCGAGACACTGACTATTGGACATATTGCATCAGGGAGCCGTAAGTGTTGTAGCAGTTTTGTAATAAGATTTCAGCAGGTTTAAGTAGTACTGGGCACTATGAGGATGCGTCCACATGTGGCAGTAACGCATGCGTTTTCAAGCGTCATCAGAACAGCTGAGAAGAGGAGATTTGCCTGATTTCATTGCTATTAACATTGCGCTTACAGAACACGTTAACGCATGCAGTTGTTAAACACAATGGGGCTCATTTACTAAGGGTCCGCTGACCAAATTTTTTTCGGGTTTCCCGATGATTTCCGTGTTGCGCCGTATTTAACTGGGGTTTTTGCCACACGCGATTGGATTTTGGCGCCGGCTTTCACGCGACACAAATCGGGGGTGCGGGCCGTCGGACGATCTGACAGATTCGGACAACGCATGGGATTTAACATCGCAAATTGTGTCGCAAGACATGCACTCACATACACCGGAAAGAAGAAGGTGAACCCCAGCGGACCTGAGCGGGGAAGAGACGCACGGTCTTAGTGAATCGTGCCGGACTTCATCCTCGTCGGACAACTCACCTCGAGGATCGCGACAGGGCCGGGTAAGTAAATGTGCCCCAATGTTCTAATGATCTCATGCGTACTGCCACTTGTGAACGCACTCCAAGGGTGCGACCACACTTTCAGCTTTTCAGATGCAGTGTTTGATGTCCAAACCAGGAATGAAGTAAGAGTAGGGGGCAGAGGAGCAGCACCTTTTAATTATTTGTCTCAACCCATTATCATCCACACCTGCTTTTGGCTTCAAAAACTGTATCTGAAAAACTGAACGTCTGAACGCACCCTCAGGAATAAAGTTCTGGTGAAATAAGAGGCCTGATTCTGTTTCTTTCTCTCCTCTCACACATCTGCTGCTTGCTGGAGATAGATCTGAGCAGTGAACTGAGCAGTTTAGCAGGCAGGTGAGGACTGATAAGAGCAGATAGAGGCATTTTCTTCTGATAAGATATATTAGATGATATATAAAGCTTCGTAAATAGGCTGCATTGTATGAATGCTCTCCTTGTTCCTCTGGGCTTCTATCCCATAGACTATGATTTCTATCATAGGTTTTCTTGGCTAGTGTGAGCATCCCTACCCTCCCAGCCCAGTGCACTCTGTCATATGTTCCCTTACAGTCGCTGGCATGCGTTCATTTGATTTGTTCAGCAAATCAAAGCTCATCTGACCCTCGCTTGTGCATGTAACGCATGCTCGGGTATCCTCAGCAAAGTTTTACTAAGTTTTTCACTTGGTTTTATTTGCTGCTTGCAAGGGGATCAAGGTAAAGTTGAATTTTGTGATTGTTGTAGACGTTACATAGACAACACTTTACAGCAAAAATTGATTTATTTATTGCACTTTTAGGAGTCTTAGTAAACTGGAATTATTGTTTTTACCAGTTCCTTACTAGTAAATGTACAATACAGACTGAGGCCATGTCCATTGAAATGACCCAAAGTAAAACTTTTAATGGATTTTTTTTCTGGGTATATTTGTAACACTGGATTTACGAATACTATAATATTTTAACATTTAGTTCCCTTTATCAATTTAGTTAATGGAAACCTACCATCAAAATCAAGCATGATAAATAGGCACTGTGACTCCTCCCTTCTAAAATCAACTTTTATAATTATTCTTATGAGTCTGAAGAGCCCTAGGGCATGTTTGTAGAACCCCTTAAAGCTGTAGCTTCACAAGCTTTTATAATGAGCAGAGCAGGTCTCCCCTTCCCCTGCACTTCCTGTTGCTGCTAGGTTACACGGGCAGAGAGAGAAGGTAGAGAACAGGGGGTTGTGTGTCTGTTCTGCTCATTGTAACAGCCTGTGAATCTGCAGCACGGAGGGGCTCTTTATAGCTCCCAAAGAGCTTCATGCATTAGCATACTTTTAAAAGTCAGTTTTAGAAGAAAGGAGGCTAGCAAATATAAGAAGATTACCGCAGTCACAGAGCCTGGATCTATGAGTAAGTGTCCCTGGTTTACCATTCTTCATTTTGAAGCTAGATTTTCTTTAAAAAGGTTGGATTTAGATGAATGTTAAAACTGTGGAAATCTGCTGTGTGAGAAGTCACCCTTATTGTACCTTGGACATCTAAACATGGTTTATAAAGTGCTAAAGTAGTGGGCAAGGGCAGGAATTACCGTAGCAGTAGGAAGTACCTCATGAGCCCCTTTCTACCCATTTGCACATTCAATCTCCCTCATATTTTTTAAGAAATTCTGATTCTCCTACTTTTTTTTAGCAACCCTCATGTTGGATCATAACATATTGAAAGTACCTGGTGAACCTGCCACAATACGTGCGATAATCTGCAGCATGTTATAGAGCAAGAGGAACTGAGAAAATTGATTTACAAATATTATATGAGTATATATTAATTATATTTCTGCTCTTTCTAGACAGGTAGATGGTTCTGTGTCTGACAACCTTCATGTATAAATGTTCTAATAGAAATACCTAACAATACCACTGCTCAGCTCTACCTGCTCTATATTTTGCTGCAAGCAGATCATGATGATAAGTTCCCTTCAAGTGATAAATTGCTTGTTAGCGGTAGTCACAACATTGGGAAGCCCTAAGCACATAGCAAATCATTGATTTATTGTACAGATCCATACTTCTGTTAAGTTTTTTACACCATTTAAGTTAAATAATATGGAATTTTTGAACACTTAAAGCCGATAGTGGACGCCCAAGTCTACACCGCCCCATGTAGCACCTAACTTTCTAAGGCTACGGCTTCATGGCCACTTTGGTGACACACAACATATCATGACCATGCTGGATTATTATTAGCATATACTACACTAGATCTATATTGCTGGATCTCTCTGTAACCTTGTCTGAAATGTTGCCGTTTTGAACAAACAAATCATATTGCTAAAATAGTCACATGACAGGAAGTTGGTTCTGTGACTTGCATAAGACTTAATGTCGGGCAACCAACGTGCCATGTAGCTTTCACCTCAGTGTTATGGGCAGTATCACAGCAGCCATTGTGCATCTCTAACAATGAAAGGCTGTAGTACAGATATCCCAGTAACTGCAGAAAGACGGGAATTATCCCAGACTATATTACCATCCAGCTACGCCCACTACTTTACCACTTTACCATCAATCCCTTACTAAAAGTATTAGCTATGCTACTTTTTTGACCCATCTGAACCAAGAACAATGGGGGTTATTTATGAAAAGTATCTGAGAGCAGAACTGATCTAGTCACTCGTGGCAACCAGTCAGAGCTCAGCTTTCATTTTCCCACAGCTGTTTATAAAATGAAAGCTGAACTCCGATTGGATGCCATAAGAAACTAGAAGAGTTTTGCTCTGAGACACTCATATAGCAAAGGTTAGACATATATGGGGACAAAAGTATCTAAACTGTCTGTGCTACCAATAGCAGCCAATCACAATGCAGCTTCCATTTTAGCAGTTTCAGAAATGACAACTGAACTGTGACTTGTTGCTATGGACAATAGGACAAGTTTTATTTAGGACTGTTTTAAATATGAGACCATATGTTCCAAGGTTTTTCTTGATCCACAGTGTAATGATATTTCATATATGAAGGTTTGGAATTTCCTGTTTTGATTTTACCTGCACCCTTAGGCTGCCTTGCCATGGGATGCAGCCACAGATATAGCAGTGGCTTATCTGCTTTAATATACAGTAACAGGAGAAACTATGAAACTTATTTAAATCTCATGACCTACGCTGCAGGTTTTTAACCCCTAGTATGCCTATTTATGCTTGAGGCCTTCATGTAGCATTCAACATACTCAATGCCAAAGTGAAGAAAAAACATAAAATATACTGTTACACCCCATTTTGGTCAGATTTTGCAGAGATGAGTTTTAGAGAAATCCACTTCTTACTTTTTGACAGAAATCCTGCAGCAGGGGTTTTTATAGGTCTTAAAGGGAACCTGTCATCACCATGCTGACAGGTTCTGATAAATTACTGCACACAGAAACCAGTTTGTTTTTTTTATAAAACTCCCCTGTGCTTTTGAGTACTGAAAATGTACCTGGCTGCCTCCCAACAAAGAACCTGAGTCAGGGGAGCATCAGAGTCCTAAAGTCCTCCTCTCACCGCCTTTTTCGAGTCACATAGTTGGCCGCAATGTTAAAAATCCAGCGCTGGATATGCGCCCTGAGCAGTGGATTGTACAACTTCAGCTTCACTTTCTCCATGCGTTTAAGTGTAGGTTCAACTCCTCAGTTTGTATGTCCAACCCCGGATTTGAACAGCATAGCCAACTACGTCACTAAAAGGGAGGGGGAGAGGAGGGAGATGCCAGAAAGGATTCGCAGGATGACTCCATGACCCTTCATTGGCAGTGAGACAGGCACAGAGGACTTTTCTTGATAAAAAACAATGTGTTTCCTTGTAAGCTATAGGAACCTGTCATCAGTCTGATATGTCAAAAGTTGATGACAGATTCCCTTTAAAATCACCTTTTTGATTATTTGGGGGTGGTCTGCAGTGCAGTGAGTGCTGTACCCCCTCCATTATTTACATTTTGAAATGAATAGGATAAGTCTCATGACAAAGTACAGCTTCTGTGCCTATTGTAAACCTGACAAGGATAAAGAGTGGCCTGGTGGTTGCACTCAGAGAATATAATATGAATATCAGGATTAAGTCAGGATTATGTTTGCTGTCAGTCTTCTGATGGGCTTCTCTTTACATGTTTTTAGGCCATCAGTTAGCCGAGCAGCTCCCCAGCCGGAAAAGTTGCTGAAGAATAACATCACTAAGAAAAAGAAAATCATTGAGGTAAATATAAACGTATAGAATGTATTTGTTCTGCTAAATATTGACTGAGCCCGGCTCGCTATGGAGATAGGAAGGGTGAGGAACGCTCACCCCTCCCATCTCCACCCGACCCATGTGCTTTGGCCCGTTGAAGAACACAGTTGTGTGCATGGAGCTTCAAAGGGGTCTTTGCAAAAGAAAAACTGTTCTAGCTACTCTACCTCACCGTTGTACTATCTTTCAGGAGCTCTCATTGGAGCACGTATTTGGATACAGAGGCTTTGATTGTCGTAACAACCTCCATTACCTCAATGATGGTGCTGATATCATCTTTCACACAGCTGCCGCTGCTGTTGTCCAGAGCCTTTCCGCAGGTATGGTTATTAATAACTGTGCCAGGGGTGCCCCGTCATAAGTAGAGTTGAGCCTTTTGCCTCGGGCAGCAAGATGGGGGGTCAACATCAGGTGCACAGTTACCTGCTACAAAACAGGACTTGAAACTTAAAAATATTGCCTCATCCGATGTTAGTACGGGCATGAGAAACTGCATGGAGAAACCACTTGCTAAAAAAATTAACCTGTTATATTACTACTGATTTGGGAAGAGGGGGTGCCATTCTATAGCTTATCTCTGGTAGCAGAGAGTTTAGGTTCCCCCCTGAGTGCTGCCATAGTATCACTTTATTGCTGGGCCTCATAGCAGTTTCGAAAGTTGCTATCCTATTTTGGGTTATTTTTGCAGTGACATTCTGAGAACACCATTTCTGATTTTTCAATGTGTGGAACCCATCTAAGGAAACAAAGGGCATCCATTCTTTTAATATTAGATATTTAGCAATTACCTTTCTTTGGTGATATTTTGATAAATGAACATTTTACTTCTATATAGGAGGCCAGAGCTTTTATCTGGAGCACACGGATGATATACTTTGCCTGACTGTCAATCAACACCCAAAATACAAGAATGTTGTAGCTACTGGACAAATCGGTAAGAAATACCATTATGACAGCCGCATGTGTCTATGGCACCAACATACTCGATTTATGTTGCTGGCTTATGATATCCCCACCGACCCTCTGGGCGCAGCCGAATTAATACACGAAGAGGCTCTGGCCTCTTGATATATCCAGTGGGCGGCTGCACATCATTTATTTCTATACACCAGTGTATCTCACTGGCCTTGCCCACTCCCTGGCTGCCCACGCCACCTTCACGCCCCCCTGGCATGGAAGTGGTGGAAAGGAGAAAATAATTGCAGAAACCCTGATAAATGTATCTCATAGTTACAGTACATTTGTGGTCACAATGACCTTTTTTTAATCTGATATCATTTATGTCCTTACTGACAACAGAATAAAAAGTAGAGTAAAAAATGAAAAACAAAACTAAGATATGTTGTACCACATACTTTCATCTAGTGGTATAGCAGAATGATTGACGACTACACCATTTAGATTCAAGCTTAAGAAGAGTACATACTTTTGATCTTACTATGGGAATCCAGCTAAAAACTATATTTGGGAAATCTTTTGACAATTGATAATTTGCTAGATGGTATGTACCCTAACTACCATTTCCATAATTAGATGGCCGTAGATACCCTGCAAGTCAATATCTGACCCGTTAATGTTCATAAAATCCTTATAGATTGGTCATGACTAGCGAAAGTAGGCAAACCTGTTCAAAGCTCTTGAATTGGTTGAACATAGAAGCTATTGTACATATACTAGAATGAGTCTTCTTCCTTGTTGAGTAAAGCTTATCAGCATACATTTCCCCTGTAAGATTAGCTGCCTTTTGTACAAGTGTAACAAGTTCTTCCCAATAACAACTGTCTAAGGCCACATGCCCACGAATGTGTGCTCTTTGCCGCAAATCAGAGTACTTGATCCCTTGTTTGTGGCCCGCCTGTGATCAGCATGTGGAGAAACACTACATGGGTGACAAAGATGGTCAGAAATAGGACCCGCTCTATCTTTTGCAGCCAGTCAAGCTTATATAAAGTAATGGTGCCATGAAACACAGCCAAAACCGTGGTTGAGTGCACGAGGCCTAAGACATATTGATGGTCCTTTGTTGAAGAGTGTTGTGCCCAAAATTTCCACTGATGCTACTGATTGGAACTCTCAGCCCCAAGTGTTTTTCTTTTTCCTTTATATGTTTCTATCCTTAGTGGATATATTGTTTGGGAATTTACTTTCTCATTAGGGAAGTGTAGCCATATGCCATCGGTACCTAGCTGCTTACATCACATTGACTATGTTGTTGCCTCTTGCATCATCCTCCCATGACCCACTACACATCTCTACCAGATGCAAGAGCAACAAAGTTGGGTTCCACTCTCATCCAAAGTAATGCATGACTTCTTCCCAAAACAGCGCCACACCTGCCAGTGGGTTGTACTTGGTATTACAGCTTTTGAAGTGAATGGGTACAAGTTGCAATACCACAGGTTTTTAGGAAAAAGCAGCCATATTTTACTCATTCTGTACAAAAACTTAAGCATGCAAATTGCTGTAAATTCAGTCTCTTAAAGGGAACCTGTGAGCAGAAATTGACCTAATAAGCCTCTACCAGTATGTTGTCAAGCATCTGAATAACTTCTAGATTGTGTTTCTCTCATGGTCCAGAAAACCATTCAGAAAAACAACTTTGAAGAGAGTATAAATTGGTTGTTTGAAGTCAAGGAGGCGGAGATTTTAACACTGAATTCAAGCTCTCTCTTTCTCAGAAAGCCACCTTCATTGTAATTGATGGTCCTGCACCCAAAAAAAAATCACTAACCCGATCTCCAGAACTCCTGTGCATGATGTCAATCGCAGGGGAGGAGGCGTTCTGGGGCTGTTAGAGCTTGACTTCTGTGTTAATCTCTCCGCCTCCTTGACTTTATACAACCAATTTACATCTCACTTCAAAGTTGATTTTGTGGATGATGGAACTAAGCTGCGCCATGAAAGAAACATAATCTGGTAGGTGTAAAGCTGCATACTGGTAATCATTTATTAGGCCAATTTCTGATGACAGGTTCCCTTTATTACAGTTAAACGGTTTCAGACAATCGATCATCACATGACTACTTGATGCAGCCCAATGCCACTAAATACTAAACAATAGTTCTATATTTTATTTCTTTTCCAATCATTTCCATACTTTAAACATTTTGTTTTTGCATGACCCTAATGCTGATAGATCTTGCCTCAGCATTAGCAATATTACTACTTTAAGTTGTTGGTAGCCCTGACGCTTCCCCATTTGCCATTGCTCTCACAACGCAGGTGAAATTGCTGAATATACAGGTAAGGCTTACCCACGACTTTCATGTGTGTAGCTCCAGGTCCTTTCTAGTCCAGTCATTATGTCTGGCTCAGATACATATCAGCCATGATCCAGTTTTTGCACGGCTTCCTCCATCCCGCTCATAACTTTTAGTCATTCTCCATAAATCACAGTACTCCTGTTACCACAAGCTTCTAGTATGTACAACTAGCATTGCATAGTACATATTGAATTGTAGATGTTGTACTAGTATATGTTTATATGTTGTATATGAATTGTATATGTCTGTGCAGGTGTGAATTCATGCTATCAGCCCAAAATTCCTTTAGAAATGTTTATCTGCCTTCCTTCCGATACCCTGTCCCCAGAATAAGAAAAGTAAAAATATGTTTTATTGTCTTCTCTAAGATCCTTTTTTCGTAAGGGGGAGGGTTTTGGGTGGTAACCAATATGGCTTTTCACTTTTGTTAAATCTCTCTTTCAAGGTAAATCAGCCCAGTTTTACATTGATTTAGAAATCTAGGGGGGTAAGTTGTGTATTGGGAGTCTTGGAATGCACGGGGCAACAATACTGTCCCAAATATGTTATCACTCCTAAAAAAAAGATACCAAAGTAAGAAACCCATCAATAGACCCAACAAAAGTGGACAATTAAATCATTTAAATAAATAATAGGGGCTATATACCATGATGGGTTGTTTGGTAAGATAAACTAGGGAATATTTAACACTTTCTGAATTTTAATACCGCCACATAAATTCACTGCAAAGGGGTCCACTAAGGCTCTGTTGCACAGGGGCCAACTGAAACCTGGAACTGACCCTTATTTTTATTATGTGCTGGAACAGCACAATTTTCAAGAAAAATAAATGTAAAAATATGCAGATTAGCTAAAGTGTCCCGCCTTGTCCTGCTTGAAGAGCTTACAGAAAGCTCACAGCCTGCACTCTCTGATGTCACCGGCTTCCTCCATGCTCTTCCTCCAACTCCAGATAATCTGCATATTGGCACAAAATCTTTTTCTTGAAAATTGTGCCATTCCAGCACATAATTAAGAAAATTTGAACTACCTGCTAAAAACTGAGCATGTGAGTTCTACACATCTGCCATCAGTCAAAGTGATGGTAGATGTTTTTTAAAAAAAATGCTACCACTGGAGGGAGCATAAGAGCTGATTGCATACTGTGCAGCAGAGTATAATATGCATACAACTTCTCACTTACTTTAATGATGGTTACAGACAGCCAACATGTTATATTTAATATAATATTAAATAATATTAAACAATAATCATAATAATCATAATAATATGAATACTATTGTTTTCTATAAGAAAAAGAAACTTAACCTTATAGCAACTAATTATTGGGTTTTTCGGGCTAAATATAGTGGTGACCTTTACTAACAATAGATCTACAGTATCATACAGGTAGTGGTCCAACACCCAGTATCCCCACACACCAGCTGTCCTAGACAGTTGATACAGTAGATCAGGTTCCTGCAGATCATCTCATATTCATAAGGGAGTTAAGCTGCAATTACTTAGTTCAGCCACAACACAGGATATAGAGCTGTTTGCTTCCTGTTCCTTGTTAATCAGATGAAACAGAAAGCAGACAGCTCCATATTCTGTGTGGTGGCCAAACTGAGTCACTGTAGCTTCATTGATGGATGGAGGTGCTGGGTGTCAATCCCCACCAATCTCATATTGATAACCTATACGTAGGATAGGTCACCAAATATTTTTTATAAAAGAAAACCCTTTAAGAAATTACCCGGCACAGAGTTGTGAACCTATATAGACAATATAGATAAAATTGTGTTCAAGGGGGAAATTTTCACTTTAAAGCAGATACTGCCTGCATGAGGTACTTATCACAGTAATGTATAGATAGTGAAACTTGATCTTAAACACTTTATTATGGATTCTTTATTCTTGATGCAGGCGCTACTCCCTCCATTCATATCTGGGATGCCATGAGCAAACAGACACTGTCCATACTGCGATGCTTCCATGCCAAGGGAGTTGGATACATTAATTTTAGTGCAACAGGGAAATTATTGGTGTCTGTAGGCGTTGATCCAGAACATACCATAACCGTATGGCGATGGCAGGAAGGTAAGTTCTGTCTGTTCTATTGTACAACCTCACTTTTATCGGTGTCATGAGAAGCAGGTTTTGTCGCCACATGGACTGCAGTTTGTTTCCGTATAAATAAGAATTGCAGTCCTTTAAGTGAACCTGTCACCAGGAATGTAATTTTTAGCTGTTGACAGGTTCTAATAGCCTTTGCTATTCTAATTTTCAAAAATGCTATATAAGCATTCTGAATCATTTCAGTACTTTATAACACTTTATTTCACATTACCTGGCTTCAGCCATGTGCAATGAGCAGGCAGAAGAGGGAGGGGGATGGTGTGGAGCAGAGGAAGAATGCATGAGAAGACTAAGGCTACATTCACACTAACGTATGGGGGACGTATATATACGGCCGACGTATATACGGCCGATATACGTCCCCCATAGGCAGCAATGGGCGCACGGCACCCTACGGGAGCGGTACGGTGCAGCACACGTGCGGCACCGTACCGTTCCGTTCCCGGGAAAAAGATAGGACCTGTCCTATCTTTTCCCGTAATACGGCACCGTGCGCCATAGGTTGCTATGGAGAGGGGCGGGGGTGAGCTGCGCTCACCTCCTCCTCCTCTCCCCGTACACTGCCGTTGCCCGCTACGGTATGGTACGGGCGGGCAACGGCAGTGTGAATATAGCCTAAGACGCAGGCTGCTGCAGCTGACCACCCACCCCTACATGGGACTCACCACCTGCTGCTGGCAGCGAGACAGGTAATGTGAGATAAAGTTTTATAAGCTACTGAAACTATGTATAAAGTAAAGAAAGTAAAAAAATACAAGTGTCATACTGGCCAGAAAAAGTGTTACTCTTTATGTGTATTATATATACAGGACAAGTATATGTTACCCCACTTTCTACACCAATCCCTAACAGAGTAAGACTGCAAGAATTGTTGAGAGTTTAAAAAAGTGTTTTTTGTGTCTTCTATATATCACAATTAACTATAGGAAATAACTTGGATGTGACCACATTATGTGATTGTTAATGCTGCCAAATACATACATGTTTCTGGACTGGTACAAAGCGCAGTAATGTCTTATATGTCTTATGTTTCCTTTCCAGGTGCCAAAGTTGCGAGTAAAGGAAATCACGTGGAGCGGATAATGGTGGCAGAGTTTCGTCCAGACTCCGATACACAGTTTGTATCTGTGGGAGTAAAACACATAAAATTCTGGACTCTGGCTGGGAGCGCTTTACTCTATAAGAAAGGCATTGTCGGATCTGTAGACAATGCCAAAATGCAAACAATGCTTTCCGTGGCCTTTGGTGCTGTAAGTTTCACACTAATGTGTATTATGGATTTTTTCCTGGTATGTGTTAAATTAGTTTTTATTCATATTCTTTGTTCTTTTGATTGGGAAATCCTTCAAATCTTTTTAGAATTTGAACTTAATACCTGACTATACATATTAGGCCTCTTTGACAGTGCTGTTTACCCGCTTGGCCATAGCCCAGGAAAGTATACAGCTGCCCTCCCCTATTCATAGCGACCAGTGGCACAGGTGTGCGCACCGTATCGCAGCTGGGCGCCACAGGCGTCTTCTGGACGCATATCCGTTCCCACAAAGGCAGTGTGAAAGGGGCCTTTGACGTATATTGGCAGTCCGTGTGTATGGGGCTCTCCCGAATCTCTGTCACAATGAAGATGTTGGATTTTGGCTGACAAATCTTTCTGCTCTTGAAGTTTACTAAGCACACCGACAGTCATCACTGGGAATTTCAGGGTCCCTGACTGGCAAATTTTGTGGTCCCTTCCCTTACATACGTTAGTTTCCCAACTTCTGAATGCTATATGGTATGATAGTAGTTTAATGCTACCAATGTTCCTCGGCTGTAAATAGAGTGTGGCCTTACCAATGGTCTAGATTTTTTAAAAGATTTGATGTTTATTGCAAAAGCGTATGGCCTGTGAGAGGGATATAGAGAATCAGAGTACAGAGCTGAAGGTTTTACTCCTTAAACTACACTAGTCCCCTCAGTTAAGGTATGAAACGCCCTTTCTTTAATTCCCTCTTTTATGTGAAATCTCGCTCATGTGAAAACGAACTGGGAAGAATTATGTAGTTTCAGCAGAGATAAGTCAAGTTAAGAGGCTTGAATTCAATCAACCCTATCTTTGGTTCTATAGTACCTACAAAAATGTAGCTGATGTCATATTAAAGATAAGATCCCATCTTTCAGATCACATCAGGCTTGTGGTTTTGTGAGCTACAGCTCTAGATATACAGACAGCTACATAAAAGTCAGGAATTGGATTTTTATCTGCAGCTCACATTATCTGTCTGTATCTCCGGTTCATAATAGATCACAGAACCACAAGATAACATGATTAGCATAATTTTTTTAACTCTCTATCACGACGTGTAGTGATATAATAAAAGACGTCCTGAGGAGCACAATTCTTCAGGAACTGCTTATTAGGACGTGTCTACCCAAAACATGTTTCTAAGTACTTTAGAACCAAAGACTCACCAAAGTGACTCACTCCTTACAGCCTCTAAACCTGACTCATCTTGTCAACTATATGACTGTTCTTTGCCCATTTTGACCTGACTTGGGGGGAGATTTTTTTATTTGTAAACAACTCCCATATGCACATAATAGGATTTTTAGGATTTTTTTTCTTTAAAATTTTGATGCAATACTTTGAAGCAATACCTGTTAGATCCCTAGTATGATAAATTAAGTCTAGTAGCAATATACAGATATTAAAAACCATGTTCTTTTGTAATTTTTACAGAATAGCCTCACTTTCACTGGTGCCATAAATGGAGACGTCTATGTCTGGAAAGATCACTTTCTAATCCGACTAGTGGCTAAAGCACATACAGGCCCTGTCTTCACAATGTATACAACGCTACGGGATGGGCTCATTGTGACTGGGGGAAAGGAACGTCCGTGAGTGTTTTATTCATTTAAAAAACATTATGAATAGGAATTATAATTTCTCTATATGAAGTAGATGCATCTATTCAGGACCTACAGCATGAAGAACAATGGTGTTCATAACACACAGGACATAAAAACTGCAGTAGGTGTCATTGTTCCCATTCTTGTTTATATGGCATCAAAATGTATTAATACACCATGATGAAAAAGGGGAGGTTAGTGGAGTGACCCCCACCGATCATGAAGATGGGGGACCATTGTACCCCAAATGAATAGAGCAGCCGCTTACACATGTGCCAGGATGCTTTTTTCATCTCATTGGTGCTAAGATACCTGAGAGCCATACTCAGTTATCTCCATCAGCTCCACAGACATAGCAGTTCTAATGTCCGACCTGACACAGGGTACAATGGACCCCCGTTCTTGTGATCTGTGGGGGTCCCACCACTGAGACTACCACCAATCAGCAAGTTATCTCCTATCCTATGAATAGGGGGCTAATTGTTGTGACTTGACAACCCCTTTAAGTATTAATGAAATTTCAGGCTTACAGGGGTGGCTGCAATACCAAACACTGCCACTATACAATATTCACTGCAGTCTGATCAGTGGCTGTCCCTGATATTAGACCACAATGATCTTACATTGAGCAGGTATCCCAAGTGATGGTCATCACTAGTGATGTACAAGAAAACCCCTTGAGTGATGTATTAATAATAATTGACACCCATCATATGTAATAGCTCTGAATCACCATGCATGTTTGAAACGCCGTCCCACTCTGTGAATATTTTCAATTTTCAGGACAAAAGAAGGGGGCGCTGTTAAGCTCTGGGACCAGGAAATGAAACGTTGCCGGGCCTTTCAGCTGGAGACGGGCCAAACCCTGGACTGTGTGCGATCAGTGTGCAGAGGCAAGGTACGACCACCGGACTGCACAAAGTCTTGTTTCTTTGATACTTGTATCGTATGTTAAACCCAAAGCATTTTTTTCTGTAGGGCAAAATATTAGTGGGGACCAAAGATGGAGAAATTATTGAAGTCGGGGAAAAAAATGCTGCTTCTAATATCCTAATAAATGGTCATGTGGAAGGAGAGATCTGGGGCCTTGCTGCACATCCATCCAAAGACATGTTCGTGACGGCAAGTAATGATGGCACCGCAAGGATATGGGACCTTGCCGATAAAGTGAGTGTACAGGGAGCATATTATATTAAAATAAAAATGGAGAATCCCCTGGTCATGGCATTGACTGGTCTGAACTCTTATGTTTCACAGAAACTACTGAATAAAGTGAGTTTGGGTTATGCCGCATGTTGTGCCGCCTACAGCCCCAACGGAGAAATGGTAACAATAGGAATGAGGAACGGAGAGTTTGTGATTCTACTTGTAAATTCTCTCAAAGTGTGGGGCAAAAAGAGAGACCGCAAAGGAGCCATTCAAGACATCAGGTACCCAGCCGGAGGACTTATAGTGGCTAATAATGTCAGCCTTCATTATATTATCACCTTTTCAAAAAATTAAAGGAAATATATCATTAAAGGGCACCTACCACCACAAATCTACCTATAAAGGTAGATTGGGTGGTAGGTGGATCAATGGGACGTGAGGAGAGCCCTTTTAAGGGCTAATCCTCACGTCCCCGCACTTTTTTAATAACTTTAATTTGGTATTTATTCAAATTTACTTATGCGGCTACCGGGGCGTGGAGTAGCCGCATATGAGATTACACGAGGCGGCTACTCCACGCCCCGGTAGCCATTTTACCCCTCCTACTCACCCATCTTCGTCGCGCAGCTCCGCGTAGCTGCGCGCCCTCGTCCGGCGATCCTGCCGTCTGCGCATGCGCAGAAGAGCAGGCCCGCGCCTGCGCGGTCACAACTCCGAAACAGGCGCGGGCCTGCTCTTCTGCGCATGCGCAGACGGCAGGATCGTCGGACGAGGGCGCGCAGCTACACGGAGCTGCGCGCCGAAGATGGGTGAGTAGGAGGGGTAAAATGGCTACCGGGGCGTGGAGTAGCCGCCTCGTGTAATCTCATATGCGGCTACTCCACGCCCCGGTAGCCGCATAAGTAAATTTGAATAAATACCAAATTAAAGTTATTAAAAAAGTGCAGGGACGTGAGGATTAGCCCTTAAAAGGGCTCTCCTCACGTCCCATTGATCCACCTACCACCCAATCTACCTTTATAGGTAGATTTGTGGTGGTAGGTTCCCTTTAAAATCAATAATGATAAACCAGAGATACAGGCAGTCCCCGGGTTACGTTCAGGATAGGGCCTTTAGGTTTGTTCTTAAGTTGAATTTGTATGTAAGTCGGAACTGTATATTTTATCATTGTAATCCCAGACAGAATTTTTTTAGTCTCTGTGACAATTGAATTTAAAAAATGTTGGATTGTCATAAGAACCAGGATTAATAATGAAGCTTAATTGAAGACACCTGTGATAACTGTTAGAGCATTTTATTGTAGCCTAAGGATAAAGTAAAGTAATTTAACAATTTCCAGAGGACCGTTTGTAACTAGGGGTCGTCTGTAAGTCGAGTGTTCTTAAGTAGGGGACCGCCTGTACTTTCTCATAGATCACAGGGACTGTGGCAATCTTTTTATATTTTTTATTCATTGCCTCCTTCTTTGTAAAATCGACTTTTAAAATTATTCTAATGAGCCTGGGGGACTGACCTTTAGAGGCTTTTACACTGTCTCACCCTCCCCCTGCTTCCTCAGCACTTGTGCAGTGAGCACTACTTGATATATTTTCAGCGCTGAAGGAGTGTGGGAGGGTGAGACAGTGTAACAGCCTGTAAAGCCACATCAGAGAGGTTAGACCCTCAGGCTTATTATCATAATATTAAAAGTCGATTTTAGAAGGACGGAGGCCATGATAACAAATATAAGAAGACTACCACAGTCACTGTGCTGGGATTTATAAGCTAGTGTCCCTGGTTTATCATTGCTTGATTTTGATGGTATATTTCTCTTTGAAGTTAACCTACTATAAGGAGTCTACCCTCAGAAGTAGATGTGATGGTAGATTCCCCCTGCCTCCCTCTGCCCTAATCTGTAATTTAATAATCCTGTGACCTAACATTACTTTATTTTAGTAATATGTAAATTACCTGCAGAGGCTAAAGGGGTGTGGAGTAGCCTTAGTTTCCAGTGTCCGGCCAGGTGGCTAGTACACATCCCAGTAGCCTCTGCAGTTAATTTACATATTACAATTTCCTTTAAGGCCATTCATTGTCACAAATAACCCCTTTAAAGGGGTTTTTCTGTGTCAACAAGTTGCTGATCAGTGGGGGTCTAAGTGATGGGACCACTACAGAATCCATTAGGGTCCATTGCACTGCAAAAGAATGGATTGGCTTCCGGCTATCTCCATCATTGAGATGAATAAAGCAGCCAGGCATGCGCAACTGGCTGGTCTGTGCATCGGTGGTACTTCTCATGATCTGTGGGTTCCCATTATCCCTTGGATAGGAGCTAACTTGCTGTCACTGGACAATAATTTAACTACAGCCAGAAGTGTCTGGGATCATTTTAGCATTACAGTAGACATGCACCCTCAGCCAGATGTGAATTCTGGAGATGATAGTTAGCTGCCAAATAAGAGTTTGACCAACATGGATGTGTATGGCTCGCCTAAGAGTTCTGCACATCTCCAATAGTTTTGTCATATGTTGCTATTGTTTTATTTTCGCTGTCATAACCTCCGAATATGCAATTGGACGAAACTATGATTCCATTTTTTTCTTAGGATCAGTCCTGATAACAAATACCTGGCTGTCGGCTCTGCTGAAAACACAGTGGATTTCTATGATATCACTCAAGGGTCTTCACTGAACAGGATCGGATACTGCAAAGACATCCCAAGTTTTGTGATACAAATGGACTTTTCTGCTGATAGTAAATACATTCAGGTACAAGTCCATAGACCTTAATCTGTGACACAGGGATAATCCATGGGATGAAGATTAGAGGTTTAGCAAGTGATTAGTAAACACTCCTTAATATATATATAAGAACTTAGAATCCGCTGTATTCCTAGTTGTAGGCACATTTCCAACCACATCCACCTGTGACATAGGATGTGCAGGGGCATGCATTATACTTAGACTTTTGTGCTCTGCCCCCTAGTGGTGACATTAACTCAGTGCATGTTTAATACTATGCACATACCAGGAGTTTTCATTCGGAAAAAAAAATCTTACTTTGCTACTATATATTCCCATTAACACTATCTTTTTGTAGGTAGCAACCGGTGCCTATAAGCGGCAAGTACACGAAGTGCCATCTGGAAAGCAAATTATAGATGGTGCCTTTATAGAGAAGATTACATGGGCTACATGGACAAGGTGAGCAATATCTAATGCTAAAGGTACAGTGCCACACAATGTCTAGTAGTATTGTACAGTATTATACAAGTCTTGTTTATAATTATAATGTGTCTGTATTAATCAGCATCCTGGGAGATGAAGTCATCGGGATCTGGCCGCGTAACGCCGATAAAGCGGACGTGAACTGCGCCTGTGTCTCCCACGCTGGCCTCAACATTGTGACAGGAGATGACTTCGGCCTAGTTAAGCTCTTTGACTTTCCTTGCACTGAGAAATTTGTAAGTGTAAATGCAGTAAAACGAGACTGTAGTGCTGCAAAACTACATGTATTTTTCTATCGATTTACATAGTGTATTTAACAAGCTAAATCATATTAAGGCATTTATTACTTTTTTAAAGCTAATTACCGAATAATTACTAATGTGACTGATTGCTGTAGTAATAAATATATATATATTTTTTGGAGGATAGTGTTAGGGCACTCTGCACTTTTTTGGATATATTCAATGAAATCCAAAAACACCGCTAATCTGCCTCCCATTATGTTATTGAGTGTCCACAGGCCCACTATCAATAATCTACCACCCAAATCGAGCATGATAAACCAGGGAAACTTACTCAGAGATCCAGGCTCTGTGACTGTGGTAATCTTCTTATATTTGTTATCCATGGCCTCCTTCCTTCTAATATAAACTTTAAAAATTGTCTCCTCCCTCTGCCTGTAATCTCACTGCATCAGATAAAGTTTTAGCAAACAGTGGGAGGGAGCAAGTGCTCCTGAACAGTGTAACAGCCTGGAAATCTGCAGCACAAAGGCTCTGCTTACATGTCAGGCTCATTAGCATAATTTTAAAAGTAGATTTAAGAAGGAAGGAGACCTTGGATAACAAATATAAGAAGATTACCTCAGTCACGGTGCCTGGATCTATGCATAAGTGTCCTTGGTTTATCATGATGGATTTTGATGGTAGATTTCCTTTAAAGGACATTTATAACCAGGATGAAGGATTGTAAACCATACAGGTGTCTGCCCCCTCTGGTCTGCTCTTCTTTAAGCTTCCTATGTCCTGGTTTTTAAGATAAGGGGCTATAAATATTATGCAAATTATCCATTAACAAATATGGAGCCTGGAGCCCAAGGCAAGTGCCAGGGCCCAGAGCTGCTGTGGGGGGGGGGCACATAAGGGGTACATAAGGAATCCATCAAGGTGAGGGCTGTATCTTATGAATCTTTAAGGGGTGATGAGGGCTTCATATAAAATAACCATGAGAGAGCTGTTTGGGATGATGAAATAGGGAATATTTAAGGGGACTATATTAGCTTCTGAATTTTGAATGCCGCCATGTGAGTTCACTGCAAAGGGATCCACTGAGGCGCTGTCGCTGAGAGCAGTACTGAAACCTGGAGCCGACCATGCCAGAGCCCCTGAGGCTAATTTGTATCATTTTAAAAGCCTTTTTTGTAAAAGACCAGGGCATAAGAAGCTAAGAGAAGAGCAGATCCTGCCAGAGGGGACACACACCAGTATATCAGTGTGCCATTTAATGAAGCTAATCTCTATGCAAACGGCAGCTGCCATCAATCCAAGAGTTGTATGTGGCAAAATCTCAAAATTTAATACAAAATCTAATATTTCCAGGAATGTGATGTAGCATGCATCATAATTATCAGATTTATAGGGTCAATATCCAGAAAACTTACTATAAGAACATTACATTTGGCAGAGTACACTGATCATGTATTCCCCCACTCATGGATTCTGCAGTATGCTGTTTCATAGACCAACCACAGTGCTGGGGATGGACTCAGAGTATCATAGGGATATATGATGGAAGGAGTCCTGCTTCCCCATGGTGAACTGTAATCACGATGCAGCAGTGTGTGGTTGGTCCGTGAAATGGGACACTGCACAATCAGTGATTCTCGGACTTGCCATAGATGTGTCAAACTGTCCTAAGAGAAAGAGCGATATAACCCAGCAGGAAATTATACAGTGGGTACAGAAAGTATTCAGACCCCTTTACATTTTTCAGTCTTTGTTTCATTGCTGCCAATTGTTAAGATCAAAAAAGTTATTATTTTTGCTCATTAATGTGAACTCTGAACCCCATCTTGACAGAAAACAGAAATGTAGATATTTTTGGTAATTTTTTAAACATCATAGTTAACTCATGCTGTGTTAACTCATAACACTGATGCTCCTTGCGTGGTTCTACTACTTCATTGGAGTCCAGTAGTGTTTAATTAAACTGATTATACTTGATTGGGAAAGGCGCACACCTGTCTATATAAGACCTCACAGCTCACAGTGCATGTCACAGCACATGAGAATTATGAGGTCCAAAGAACTGCCCAAGGAGTTCAGAGACAGAATTGTGGCAAGGCACATCTTACAAAATAATTTTTGGAGCACGCAAGGTTCCTAATAGCACAGTGGCCTGCATAATCCTTAAATGGAAGAAGTTTGGGACAACCACAACTCTATCTGGACCTGGCTGTCCAGCCAAACTAGGTAATTGTGGGTAAAGTAGCACCACAAGATCACTGTGGCTGAGCTCCCGAGATGTAGTAAGGAAATGGGAGAAAGTTCTACAAAGTAAACTATCACTGCAGCCTCCACCAGTCAGGGCTTTATGGAAGAGTGTGCTGATTGAAGCCTCTCTTCACTGCAAGACATATGAAAGCTGCATACAGTTTGCAAAGAAAATGCACAAAGGACTCCCAGACTATGAGAAATAAGATTCTCTGGTCTGATGAGACAAAGATTAAACTTTTTGGTGCTTATTCTAAGCGGTATGTGTGGAGAAAACCAGGCGCTGCTCATCACCTGCCAAATACAATCCCACACATGGTGGTGGCAGCATCATGCTATGGGGGAAGGGGCAGGACCACTGGTTGTAATTGGAGGAAAGATGAATGCGGCCAAGTACAGAGATAATCCTGGATGAAAACCTCTTCCACAGTGCTCTGGACCTCAGACTGGATTTACCTTCCAACAAGACAATGACACTAGGAACACAGCTAAAATAACAAAGAAGAAGCTTCTGAACAACTCTGTGACCATTCCTGACCGTCCTAACCAGAGCTCGGACCTAAACCCAATTGAAAATGGCTTCCACCAGCGTTCACCATCCAACCTGAAGGAACTGGAGAGGATCTGCAAGGAAGAGGCAGAGGATCCCCAAATCCAGGTGTGATAAACTTGAAGCATCTTCCCAAGAAGACTCCTGGCTGCACCAGCTTCAACGCTGCTTTTACTCAGTACTGAGCAAAGGGGCTGAATACTTATCACCATGTGATATTTAAGATTTTCTTGTTTAATAAATTAGAAAAAAAAACTACATTTCTGTTTATTTCTGTCAAATGGGGTGCAGAGTGTACATTAATGAGCAAGAAAAATAACTTTTTTTGATCTTGCCAATTGGCTGCAAAGAGTGAAAAATTTAAAGGGGTCTGAATACTTTCCGTGACCACTTTACCTTTTATTCCCCTGGTTGACAAATTAGGTGTCTTGTAATGGCTTAAAGGGCATCTCACCAGATCAAGGATTGTAAACCAAGCACACTGACATACTGGTGTGTGCCCCCTATGGCAGTATCTGCTCATCTTTTAGCTTCTTATGCCCTAGTTTTTAAGAAAAAAAAGGGCTTTTAAAATTATGCAAATAAGCCTGAGGGGCTCCAGGCTCCATAGGATATCATTTGCATAATTTTGAAAGTCCCTTTTTCTTAAAAACTAGGGCATAAGAAGCTAAAAGAAGACCAGATCCTGCCTGAGAGGGCAGACACCAGTATGTCTGTATGTTTGGTTTACAATCCTTGATCTGGTGATAGATGTCCTTTAATTACCTTCCCCATATCAATACATATAAACATTCAGCTTAGCCGAGTGTGCATGTGTATGGGGGAGTAGGGAAAAATAGTTGTTGGTTGAATGAAGTGTCCTACTGAGCGTAATCTAGTCTGGACACAATTGTACTGTACAGTGTGAGAACAGGACTACCGGTGGCTATGTTGGAGTTTGCATCATCTGAATGTACACAAGAGCGCCCACACATACTGTAGAGCAGAATGCAACAGCTTCAAGTCTGCATTGGAGACACTTTCACCTAATATTCTGCTTTTAACATTCTGTTTCTTTCAGGCCAAACACAAACGTTACTTTGGTCATTCGGCACATGTGACTAATGTACGTTTTTCGCACGATGACAAGTACGTCATAAGCACTGGAGGGGATGACTGCAGGTAAGGTCAACAGCAGAGAATTCAGGGTCATACACTCTGAAAACATGGACAGCAATAAGTGTACACAGTGCGGCACATTTACTCACCCGGTCCTGTCGCGATCCCCGATCCGCACGGTCCGACAAAGATGAAGTCCGGTGCAATTCACCAACATCGCGCGCCTGAGTTCCTGCATGTGTTGCTTCCCCGCTGAGGTCCGCCAGAGTTCACCTTCTTCTTCCCGGTGTATATGAGTGCATGTCTTGCGACACAATTTACGATGTTAAATCATGCCCATTGTCCGAATACGTTGGATCGTCCGACGGCCAATCCCCCCCCCCCCCCCCCCGATTTGTGTTGCGTGAAAGCCTGCAGAGATGCGCAAAAATCCAATCGTGTGTGCCAAAACCCCTGTTCAATGCGGCCCTATTCGGAAATCGTCCGGAAACCCAACAAAAATGCACTCCGCAGACCCTTAGTAAATGAGCCCCAGTGTATCACACCATGTAGCCTGGGTTTCGGATGAGTGTGTGGCGGTCGAATTTCACAGACTACAAGCAAAATAGTTATATATGTGTCGTAAAGTCCCTGTAACTACACAGCACAATACTATAATCATGTCCTGCACAGGGAGTGGTTGTCCTGCATGGAACTACGATGCTTGGTGTCCTTTCTTTACATAACGCAAGCTTTAGAGAAAATCTAATATCAAAATCGATCATGATAAACCCGGGGCACTTACACATAGATCCAAGCACCGTCATCTTCTTATACTTATTAGCCATGGCCTTCTTCCTTCCAAAATCACCTTTTAAAAATTATGCTAATGAGCCTGAGGGGCTGCTGCTTGAGTGTTTCCAGAGACCCTCAGTGCTGCAGATTCATATGGCGTTACAATGAGTAGAGTAGGTACTCTCCTTCTGCTGCTGCTAGATTACACAGGCAGAGGGAGGAGGGAGACAGCAGGGTGTTGGCTGAGACATCTTCTGCTAATGAGTCTGAAGGGCTTCGGGCGATACCAGAACCTCTCACTGCTGCTGATTCACAGGCTGTTACAATAAGCAGAACACATCTTACAAAAATTCCCTGCTCTCTCCCTCTGTCTGTGTAATCTAGCAGCAGCAGGAAGTGCAGGGGGAGGGGAGACATGACCTGCTCATTGTAACAGCCTCTGAAACTACAGCACTGAGGTGCTCTAGCAACACCCAGCAGAGCCACTTTCCTGAATTGTAACTTTCCTGCACAGAAATGCCATCTATGGGGACATATTTGTGGCTAAATATTTGCGGCCGTATATACTTCCCCCCCAGAAGGCCATGTGAATGAGGCCCTAAGTATGTAAACTTCACTTATGGTTTGTGCTATTTATAGCTCTCTTTTTGTTGCAGCGTGTTTGTATGGAGATGCGTTTAGGAATGGTGGAAGTCCTTGTAAAATGCTGCGGCGGTCCCTGATGTCCTGCGGATCTGTGATTATTTTTTTTAGTACAATTGCAGCATTTTACTTCCAACAAGACTGGAAAAGTGAGCGTCCAGAGGATCCCATCCGTCCACACATGATTTCTTTAGCCTTTCACTATATTTTAGATATTGATTGAATCAATGTACGACTTCCAGGCCCCTGATATCTGAAATGTGAATTTCTTTTCTTGATGGATTTCATAGAGCCGCGTTTGTCGTGATTGTGATAATTGCACATTTTGTATATAACTATTCGGAGAATATTCATTGCTATTTTTACATTTTCTATTTGACATAAGCCATGTTTAAAGCACTTGGACTTTTTGGTTGCTTTATGGTTCGTCTGTTTTCTTTTTTTAACTCATGAAGTGCCTTGAACTATTTGTTGGCAGCAGCGCGTGGCATCGGTGCTATGACATCCCCCGCCATGGTGGCTTTATATGGAGCGACGCTCCGTCACTTGTTCTTAATTGTGACTTTCTATATCAATCTATTCAGTAATATAATACAATGGCGTAAGCGATCACTGTGTAAAAGTAGGGTGTGTATATGTGTTGAGAGTAGCCAAAGTGAAGTCTTCCACTTGTGTGACTTAATGTATTAGATCATTTCCAGTGTCACATTGTATACTGTACAAGGTCATAGGTTGGTCCGTAGTGTGATAGTATATAATTATAGTGTCACTTACTAAAATTCCTCTAGATTACTAATCCGAACAATCAAATGTATGTTCAGGCTCATGAATCAAACACCTAATAGAAAGAACAGCCCCATCCGCACACAGAATGTGGGATCTTGTGACATGGAGGCCCTGTACACTAGATTACTATAAGCTACAGACTTCATATATAATGTCCTTCATCTTAATGGCCATTACATTTTAGATGGCTTACATATATGTGGAGAATAAACCAGTGCGGAGTCAGACTACACAGTCGTATTCTGCGCCAGATACCGTATTTTTCGGACTATAAGGCGCACAGGATTATAAGGATGAATGACCAGCAGGTGGCAGACCTGTGCACAGTTCAAGGCAGCTGTTGTCTGTAAGTGCGGTTCATATATAAGGCGCACTGGACTATAAGGCGCATCTTTGATTTCTGAGAAAATCAAAGGATTTTTTGTGCACCTTATAGTCCAAAGAATACGGTAATTCATGCTGCATGATGTGTATGGAGTAGCTTACGACAGTGGAGTCTACTTACCAGCAGATATTAGTTTCCAACAGAATTTGTAAGCCACACCGCTTTTCCTGAGGCCAAGCTCCGTCAGAAAAGTGCCCAGAATGGTCTAAAACCCTTAAAGACCTGTAACACCCCCCCCCCCCAAAAAAAAAAACGCACTAAAGTAAGCAGCTCCTAGCACTACCCCATTTTTAGCAGTGATAAAATGTTAGCTTTATCAGAACCCTCCGATAAAACTAACAGACATTGGCACGAAGTACAATAGGAACGTATTCATGGGGGGGCAGGACTATGAGGTGTGACTGCCGTATGAAGCCCAGCAGTCACCGCCGGTCTATGGAGTGGGATTGGCGGTCCAGGGAAGAAGCAGCGCCTTGGATCGCCCCCTTCTGAATACGCCGGACCACTTTGAGCTATGTCTGGCGTTCCTATTGTCTACTAGCGTTATGGGAGGGTCTGATAAAGCTTCACTGCTAAAAATGTGGTAGCACTAGGAGCTGCTTGCTCTAGTAAGCAGTTCCTTGAGCGTTTTTTTGGGGTGATAATTCCTCTTTAATAAATGTGGTGCAACACATTTCCGGTACAAATGACTCCAGAATTGTGGCTTGGACACATTGATACATCTCTTGTATTGTGGAGCCGGCACCACCTGCTGGGATGAAGTCTCCCCATCAACGCTTGTTATGGGTCTTCGGTATGTGCCCAATGCTAAGAAGCACCAGCATCAATACTCCTGAACTAGAGTAACATTGATACACACAGGGACAATTTAATGGTTTCACAAAAGCGTTTTTATGTTCAGTTTTTCCTACCCACCCCGTTGCTGTATGGGGAAAGGTGGCGGTCACTGGCATAAGAAATTTAGCCTAAAATTCTTCTAAAAACAAATAACTATTTGTATCCCCAAGTGTCATGTTATTACCCAGAATATGATATACTGTATGATATGTGATGCATCAGTGACCAGGGCTATCTGAACGCTAATCAGGAGGTTTCTATTGCAGTGCAGATTGTTTATTTGGTATGTGACTGTGTATAAGGTTTTTTGTACTATGCGGTATAAAGGTTTACAGTTTACATCCCTCCATAACATCACACTTAAGGTGGAGTTTAATATACAGTGGGTACGGAAAGTATTCAGACCCCTTTCAATTTTTCACTCTTGGTTTAAGTGCTGCCGATTGGTAAGATCAAAAAAGTTGTCCTGCCCCTGCCCCCATAGCATGATGCTGCCACCACCATGGAAGAGGTTTTCATCCAGGATTATCTCTGTAGTTGGCCGCATTCATCTTTCCTCCAATTACAACCAGTGGTCCTGTCCCTGTCCCATAGCATGATGCTGCCACCCCCATGTGTGGGATTGTATTTGGCAGGTGATGAGCAGCGCCTGGTTTTCTCCACACATACCGCTTAGAATTAGCACCAAAAAGCTCAATCTTCATCTCATCAGACCAGAGAATCTTATTTCTCATAGTCTGCGAGTCCTTCATGTGTTTTTTTGCAAACTGTATGCGTCTTTCATATATCTTGCACAGGAGAGGCTTCTGTCGCACACTCTGCCATAAAGCCCCGACTGGTGGAGGCTGCAGTGATAGGTGACTTTGTGTAACTTTCTCCCATCTCCCTGCTGCATCTCAGGAGTTCAGCCACAGTGATCTTGGCGTTTTTCTTTACCTCTCTCACCAAGGCTCTTCTTCCACGATTACTCAGTTTGGTTGGACAGTTGGATCCAGGAAGAGTTGTGGTTGTGCCAAAGATTTTCCATTTAAGGATTATGGAGGCCACTGTGCTCTTAGGAACCTTGAGTGCTGCAGAAATTCTTTTGTAACCTTGGCCAGATTTGTCTCTGAGCTCCTTGGGCGGTTCCATGATTCTCTTGTTCTCTGACATACACTGTGAGCTGTGAGGTCTTATATAGACAGGTGTGCGCCTTTGCTAATCAAGTCTAATCAGTTTAATAAAACACAACTGGACTCCAATGAAGGAGTAGAACCATCTCAAGAAGGATCTGAAGGAAATGGACATCATGTGAGTTAAATATGAGTCACAGCAAAGGGGCTACTTATGACCATGTGATATTTCAGTTTTTCTTGTTTAATAAATTATTAGCATAAATATCTACATTTCAGTTTTTTTCTGTCAAGATGGAGATAGAGTGTCCATTAATGAGCAGAAAAATGACTGCAATGAAACAAAGAGTGAAATATTTAAAGGGGTCTGAATACTTTCTATGCCCACTGTTTGCACCATGTGTCCCAAAGAGCATTGCGTATGTATAATGCTCATGTATACTGTGTCTGATCAATGCCTTACATTCATCACAAAATATCTGAGCGCAGAACATAGTATGGTTCATAGTGTGAAGCTGATATATTGGGCTATGACTAATGAAGGGCTAGTACTAAGGCGTCTCTCCCCTGGTCTGTAGCTGCTGCCCATTGGTGCGTGTGGGCTCTGGAAAATATCCAGGAGCAGACGTCCATTTCATCTTGAACCCCTGCCCCCGGGACTCAGCATGGGAGCTTGACAGGGAGCCAGGCAATATACACTGTATGATTATAGCAAACCTTTACTCTACTCACAAACATGACAGAAGCAACTATACAATTGTCATGTTATGGGCTTTTGGAACGTGCCTGGTGAAAAAATCCCTTTAAAGAAAAAATGTCACCTGTTTTGCTGTCTGCAATATCTTTAGTTGTATAATGTATCTAAAAACTCTTCTCTTATGCGTCATATCTGCAGGCAGCATGTTATAGAGCAGGAGGAACTATGCAGATTGTACATGGTGTCCTATCTGCACACAGCATGTTATAGAGCAGCAGGAGCTGAGCAGATTGCAAATAGTGTCCTTTCAGCAGGCAACATGTTATAGATCAGGAGCTGAGCGGATTGTACAGACAGCATGTTATAGAGTAAAAGGAACTGAGCCGATTGTACATAGTGTAATATTTGCATGCGTGTATTATAGAGCAGGAGGAGTTGAAATGATTATATGTAGTGCCTGCAGGTAGCATGTTATAAAGCAGGAGGTCCTGAGCAGATTGTACCTGGTGTCCTGTCTGCAGGCACTATGTACAATCTTCCCAGCTCCTCCTGCTCTATAGAGGCTGCATGAAGATCAGAAACTATATACAATTTCCTCAGCTCCTCTTGCTCTATAACATGCTGCCTACAGAACAAACAGTACAGAGGAAAGCTAAAACAGGTAACATATGCTATGACGGAGCTCACAATACAATGGCCTATACCAGTGGTGGCGAACCTATGGCACGGGTGCCAGAGGTGGCACTCAGAGCCCTCTATATGGGCACCCTTGCCATCACCCCAGGGTAGAGTTTGCCAGACAGTACTTAAGGCCTCTTGCAGTCCCAGGCAGCCCAGGACCCTACCAGGAAGCTACAATGATGATCCAAACTTCTTCTCCTTCTTTCTACTGTATTTGTGTCCTCAGATGCCTATACAATTTAAACCAGTGAAAGAGCAGGGAGTAATAAGTTACTGCTTAAATTGTCGCATTGGCACTTTGCGAAAAATATATGGGTTTTGGTTGTAGTTTGGGCACGCCGCGTCTAAAAGGTTTGCCATCACTGGCCTATACCATTGATCTGGCGCAAACACCTCCTTTAGCGCCTCATAATGATTGCATGACGTACGATGGTTATGTGAAACCTAAAGGTAACCATAAACCTACAGATCCTTTATTTAATAACCTTACCAGGAAAAGGTTACATAATATGATCAGTATAAACTTCTGTCCCTATTAAATGGGTTTTTGGTGGTGGTGACCTCTCATTTAAGACACTGATCAGTTGAGTTGTATAGTGTACAAAGCTATAAGTGAATAAGAGCTGCAGTAACCCTACGTGACCACCACACAGTACACGGAGCTTAGTCCAGGGATGTTCTGGCACCAGAGGTTTCCAAAAAAGGACAGGTGATCAGTGGAGGTTGTAGAAGTCATATCCCGACCAATTTTATGTTAAAGACCCAACAGTAATCTCAAGAGTCATTGTCCAATGTGTATTTTGGATCCCACCACTGTTCTTCTCTATGGCCATATTCACACTACGCATAACACCTAGTGCCATACATCTACATGGGCTGATTGCAGACAGTCAGTATCCACGCCGCTCACCATGTTTGCCTATGTCTTGATGTAAACCATACTGATTGTATCCTAAAATCGGCAGATGTGATTATATATATATGTAGAGGGAGATCTATATAGATGGAGTTATATATAAATGTGTGTCTGGCAGTGATCAGCCATTGCGGGGGCCACATTCTCTGGATCTCACCCACGGTGCTGTTCAGTGAATTCCCCCATCCTATATATAAAGAGGCTTTATTCCTAAGATCTGTACAATAATGTAAATTGATATATTAATGTATAAAATTATTTTTGATTCATTATTTGTGCAAGTTTAAAGATAATCTAATTTTATGTTGAATAAATCCATGTTGCATTTTTTATGGAGTGATTTTTTTTGTTCTGTGTAGATTTCAGGTGAAGTGTAAAATCACTGACAAAATACCGGTATATCACAGGGTATTTTATAAAAAGATCTTACCTGCAGCCACCACTAGAGGGAGCACTGCTACTTGTGTTATTCTTGGCTTTCGTACCAATATGACAGATTATATGTTTAGATGTAGATTTCACAATAACAAGAAACTCTTACCCCTCCTTACTGTCTGCGATCCAGGGAACACTATGGATATGTAATATAGCAGAAGCAAGTAACAGGGCGGCAGTGGGTTTAACTATTTGTTCTCTGCCTGTGTCAGAGGGATTCGGGAATAAAGGTCCAACTGTTATACACTGCTCACAAAAATAAAGGGAACACTAAAATAACACGTCCTAGATCTGAATGAATGAAATATTCCCATTGAATTCTTTGTTGTGTACAAAGTTGAATGTGCCAACATTCATCAATGGAAATCATGTTTATTAACCAAAGGAGGCCTGGATGTGGAGTCACCCACAAAATGAAAGTGAAAAAACACACCACAGGCTGATCCAACCTTGATGAAATTTCCTTAAAACAAGACAAAATGAGGCTCAGTATTGTGTGTGGCCTCCACGTGCCTGTATGACCTCCGTACAATGCCTCAGCATGCTCCTGATGTGGTTGTGGAGTCCTGAGGGATCTCCTACTAGAACTGGACTAAAGCATCCACCAACTCCTGGACAGTCTGTGGTGGAACGTGACATTGGTGGTTGGAGCAAGACATGATTTCCCAGATGTGCTCAATCAGATTCCGGTCTGGGGAGCAAGTGGGCCAGTCCATAGCTTCAATGCCTTCATCTTACAGAAACTGCTGACACACTCCAGACACATGAGGTCTAGCATTGTCCTGCATTAGTAGGGACCCAGGGCCAACCGCACCAGCATATGGTCTCACCAGGGGTCTGAGAATCTCAACTCGGTACCTAATGGCAGACATGCTACCTTCGGCGAGCACAAGGAGTGCTGTGTGGCCCTCCAAAGAAATGTCACCCCCACATTGTCACTCACACCCCCACCACTGACCCACTGCCAAACCAGTCATGCTAAAGGATGTTGCAGGCAGCAGATTGCTCTCCATGGTTTCTCCAGACACACGTCTGCCACATGTGCTCAGTGTGAGCTTGCTTTCATCTGTTAAGAGCACAGATGAAAAAATTGGTAAATTTACCAATCCTGGTGTTCTCTGACAAATGGCAAGCGTTCCTGCACGGTGTTGGGCGGTGTACTGGACTGTCTCCAGACACAGCAAACCTTCTGGCCACGGCTCGCATTGCTGTGCCTTCCTCAATAAGATGCACTACCGGAGAGCTACATGCTACGAGTGCAACCACCAATATTCAAACTTGACCAAAACATCAGCCATCAGTACTGAGACGTGGTCTGTGGTCCTCACCTGCAGAACCACTCACTGCCAATCATTTCCACCTGTTGTTTATTCCATTTGCACTACAGCATGTGAAAACGATTGTCAATCAGCGTTGCTTCCTAAGTGGATAGTTTAAAGTTTGATGTACTTGGAGTTATATTGTGTTGCTTAAATGTTCCCTTTATTTCTTTAGAGCAGTATATATAAGTATATAAACCCATGCAGAACGTAGGACATGATAAAAGGGAAACATTAACTTTATGTTTCAGGAGTGTACCAGTGACAACAAAACTTCTTAAAGGGGTTGGTTATGTTCCTTTACTGCATTGTAGATAATCCCTGAATGTTCTTTAAGCGATTCAGCAGTCCTGCTACTCACTTTTGTTCTGTGTGCAGAATCTCCATGCTTCTTTCTTTACATCTCCGAGCTCAGCTGAATAGGACTCATTCTGCTCCCTCCCATCTCGTCAATGAGAGATGTGAAGTTGTGTATACATGGAAACGGCTGCAGCTTTCAGAGGAGGCAAAGACACAAGTACATATACATGCAGACTTATTGAAAAGTAGTTAACCCCTTCAATTCCAACCCCTAACATAGAGAACAGTTTAACATCATGTAAACCACTGAAAAATTAAGGGAACAATCTGAAATCACACACTGGAACTCAATGAACACAAGTGAAGATGAAAATCTTTGCTGACAGGGTCATATCCTTAGATGCATCTGGGTCCCCATAATGTGTCTTCTTTACGTCACCCCAACTCACGTCTAGACACGCTCCTGATAAACTGGCAGCAGGTGTCCTTCTCAGCGGCCTGGATGTGGGCATTGGTAATATCCTGGATATTATGATTCATGCACCCAGAGATTCTGAAGAACATCAGGGTTGAATACCTTGGTCGCTCAGGATCTGCCTACGACATATTACTACAGGAACCTGTGGCCACCACTACGTGTGAGCTTCACAGTGCTGGGCTGTGAGCACAGGTCCAACTACAGGACATCAGTAGCCCAATGGAGGTGTTGGTAGTGTTCTTGACCAGTCCCTCACACATAATAGTAAATATCTGCACTGAAGTCATCACTTGCATTCTGGAGACTGGATGATGCATCAGAAACCTAACATATCTGACAAAAACTGTTCTTGGAATATCATCTATACTGAATGTCCTACTTTGGGGAAGCACAAAGCCTCCTGCCCTCCCATCTTCTGCTTTCCAACCTATCACTCAAGCTCTTCCCAGAATGTAACACGCAGAACTCCACAGGTCCTTATCAGGGGACTTGCAGTTTTCATATGAGCAAAAAAAAAAAAAAAAAAATCAGCGACATTCACCAAATAGGATGAATCAATGAAAAATCTTTATTGTTCCATGTGGTAGTGCGGGGAGGACACCGAGGTGATGGGCCGTTTTGCGCACCTCTGCCCCTCGTTCTTTTTTATAAGTCTTATGCTTGTAGTTTTTATATGGAACATTAAGATATTTCACTTATTTTAGAGAATTATTTGGACAAACTTGTCAAGGAATAAGTGATTGCTGACACTTTGTATGAAGTGAAATGAAAACAAGGGGATACAGAATGGAGCAGAACTTCTAGGGCAAGAGCTTCATTACTATGTGGTGAGTTACTAGGCAAAATGGGATGAAAAATGGATTTGGGGTGTAATTAAAACTATAGTTGTAACCTAAATGGAACTTGCCAGGATGTTTGGGGTACTAAACAACCCAAATGCCTTTACACATCTGGAGTTACTACACAGTCCCAGTCTCTGGGATGTGGAGAGAAGGTGCGTTGGGCCACTGATTGTGTCCATTTCAGCCCCGGTCACATAAGTATGGCAGCGGTGAAGAGTTTACTACAACCCCCCTCCACTGTGCATGTTTTGGACACAAAGACAATGAGATGTCTCGACCTCAGCTTCATAAAGACACAATTGCTCATGTTCTGGGGAATGGGCGTGGAAATCGAGGTAGTGGACTCCTTCGCTTCCCTTCTTCTCCCCAGGTCTGGTGGCAGATTGTTGAATAGGTTTTGACGAACGTGGTCAGACTGAAGTTTCACAGGTAGGACCCCGTACATCTGTCCATGAATCGTGAACTTGCAGTGGCCAGAATTTACAAGAGCGTGCAGATACCTGGGACTCCTTGCATCATAGTGACATCGGATACAAGAAGTTCCTGCTTATCCGGGAAGAGGGCGTCCTTTCCCTGGCACTGCAGTAGGTCTGTAAACTCTGGTCACTGCAATGCGGTTATTCAGGGACCGACCACATTTGTCAGTAGAAGCCCAATAGCACACAATCGTTTTTCTGTGTCTGCAGATGTAATGGCCATATTTGCGGGAAGCGTATAATCCATATTTTACCTGCATCATGGCGGTTTGTCCGTGTGTAATCCAAGTTTCCGTGATCGAGTTAGGACAATCTTTAAAGTCACGTGATTGTTGCCCAGAAACCAACCACAAAAACGGACAGAAAACCTTGTACAACCAGATGCAGTCAGTTTTTTTTCGCAGCCCCATAGGGGGAGGTTTATCTGAAGTGGCAGAGAGAACTGTTCTAGTTACGAATGGCAACCAATCAGAGCTCAGCTCTCATTTCCCCACAGCTTTTCATAAGGTTAAAGCTGAGCTCTGATTGGTTGCCATGTGTAACAGTTTTACCTCAGACACTTCTGATAATTCTTCATTGACTTCCATGGGACTGCCACAGATTAGAATATTTCAGTTCAGTTTTTGCTGAAGGGCACTACTAAGCTCAGCATACAAGCTCAATACATGGAGCTGTGAGACAGCCCAGAAAAATTGCCATCGCACATGTGGGAAAAAAAAACATTGTGTGGTGAAGGGTTTAGGCAAAATTCACAAGTAAGAAAGTAAATGGTTGCCCCAACACAGGTGTGAACTGTTCCTTATACTTGGTCACATGGACCCTCAAGGCAGAATTTTGTATGTGGCTAAAATGCCGATTACTAAGCGTAGTAGAGAAAAAAAAAAAAATGAAAAAAAAACCACAGACCCGGCAATAAGTTTAAACAAGTTAAGGTCTACAAGCTTTATTGATACTTGTTTTTCTTTAGTTTTTACATACAGTATCACAATGCATTCCATAGACTTGCTGCAGCACATTCCTGTAGCTGGGAAACACTTCACGTTTTGTTTTATTTTTGCAACAAATTTAAGATTTTAGGTTTTTTTTTTTTGCTTCCCCTCCCACAAACAAATTTGCAGCATTTAGCACTCGGTCCACAGAAAGTTCAAGTCCCTGTAAATGTGTTTGTGAAAAGGAAAAACCAAAAAAAAAAAAAAAAAACCATTGACCCTGCCTTGAGCGTTAAAACGTGTAAGTTCCTAGATCGGTAGACATTATACAGACACTAGTGTTTCTAGAAGTAGGATCTCCTTTAGGTGGATGTGCTATCGAGCTACAAGTTAGAATGTCATTTTATTGTTTTCTTCTAAAAAATAAAAACAACAAAAAACCTGGAAAGCACTGTGCGAGCGAGTGACCGAGCGACACACACTCTGAAAATACTATAGATATTGGCAATTGATAAAACAATAAAATCACGAGATTCGCTACCGTCATTCCGTGCAGAAGCCGTGGGGTTTCTTCAGGTATGGCGACAATGGGGCGGGGCTTAGCTTTGCAGCGGGTTCAGTGCTGGGAGGGGCTTACAATGCAGAGCGCGATGCACCGGGCGCCCAGTCTACACTGAAGCAAATCTCGACTTGTTGCTCGTTACGCGGTGCAAGAACTTGTTAACATGACGCCCATGAAAGCTCAGTAAGTCTACGTCTGAAGCACAATATACAGCATGCTAGAAAACAAAGACTTCTGGATTGAACGGCGCTTCACACAGGAGAAACAGAAAAAAATATATCGTCTCAAACCCTCACATAGCAGCTTACAATACTCAGAAGGAAACACATGGCAGTAAAACAATCGTTTCTTCCTTAAACACTGCGTTGCAAAATAAAAAGGGGGAAAAAGAAAAAAAGGAAAGAAAAAAAACAAAAAAAATAATAATCTGGGAGATTGCACTGCAATGTCAAGGCTGGTCTTCCCTGACCCACCCCGTGTAATCCAAATACACAGCGCTCGAATATTCAGAGGCTCCTATTGGTATCTGCGGCAAACTTGACGTGTTTAGTAGCGGTTAATCGGCTTTGCGTTTCAGTCCGGGGACTTTAGACAGGATCCTACAGGAGAAGAGGGAAGAATAAGCAAGTCAGTGAGGAGGCTCCAGGAAACAGGGCCGCAATGCCATGCACAGAACACAGGTGGCGCCAACACATGGATTTGATTTCTCTATCAATATCGCACTCTTGATAACAAACGTCACGGTTACACTTTATGGAGGAGATTTATCAGAAGTGTGATTGGTGGCCATGAGCAAATAGATCACTCACGATACATCTCCCCATATGAATTTAAGACTTTGGAGGATGTGGTCCGTCCACCCATTACATCTCACTATAAAACCTTTGCACAGATTTGTGCTCCGCTTTCCTTGGCGTTCGCCGTTTCATGAGAAAACCCCTTTAAATCTGGCTGGAGGTTTCCAGTTTCCACTCCCGATTTTCCATGGGTATAAAGTCTGATATTTTGGTCATAGCGGACGCATTGTATTATCCTTGGTGCAGAGCCTGGTGGACCTAGAGGTTGGTCACTTCTCACTGGCAACGCATGAACGCTTAAGCCTGTTGTCCATGAAGGAGTTTGTTCTGACAAACATGCTTGCAGGATTAAAGGCTCCTTAAAGGTGTTATCCGGGTTTTAAAAATAACTTGATGCCGGGCTGGGGTGTTTTTTTTTTTTTTTTAAAATAACAAACATGTACTTACCTCCTCCAGCGGCGCCAATGTCCTGCGCCGCGGTCCCTTCGATCTATGCCCCTGTTTGTTTACAGGGGCACAGAAGCCGCGCACAGGGAACTTACGGCTCCATGTTTATTATTTTTAAATAGCCCGGCCTGGCCCTCAGTAATTTTTAAGACCCGGATAACCCCTTTAAAACTGAGGGCTAGGGCGTATGCTTCCCCACTTCCTTTAGTTTTAAGGAGAGGGGTGATCATTGGCAGCAGTCAGCTTTTGGCTGCTGCAGACTTTCAGGACGTTTCCCCAGTGATGTAGCACTTCTATGGACAGTGACATCACTGCAAAGCTTCCCCCCCCCCAGGAAGGGCTAGGAAGCATACGCCCTAGCCCTCAGTTTTAAAGGGGTTATCCGGGTCTTAAAAATTATGTTGAACGTTTCCTTAAAATGAGATGTGAATGCAGCCTGAACTGTACTCGGCAGGTCCATTTGGTTCAGTAGTTCCGTGGTCCAATAAATCCTGCAAGCGAACAAACTCCCTGATGGTCAACAGCTTTATCCATCCTTACACACAAGCTAAAGCTGAGCGTAGCAGAAACGATTGGGGGTGACATATACATTACTGTAGAAGAGAAGATACTTACAAGTCTGTGGTATTTTTCACATTCTTGTTTATGAGGGATAGGTAGTGATCAATCTGAGCCTGTAAGGAGAAGGTTCCATCATATCAGCATAGTGTCAGCAGTATTCTGGTTCTCTCTATGTAATGTACATGCAGGAGCTACAGCCACTTACCTGATGTCTTTCATAAATAACTGGAATACTGAACAAAGAAATCAGCGCTGGAAAGAAAAAAAATATATGTATATTAATAACTGAATGTAACCAGAGTTAAACCTTTTTACATTGCCCCCAGCAGATGACCTGCAGAGCATTGCCACCAATTGTCTGACAGCGATATCACTCAGATGTTACCCTGTGTGTAGCCAGTGCGGGCACAGGCAGGGGCATAGTATACAGGACAATGCTCTAATGGTCACAAGGAGCAATGATATTGGCTGCGACTAGCGGTAGGAGCGAGCCTGGCTTATCAGTAGCAGGTAGTGATGTTGTAAGGGGTGATCCACAAGGGTTTTTCTGGGTCTAAAATACTGAGCTTTAGGTCATCCATACCAGATTGTTGGGGCTGGGACACTGTGGACCACTGCAGTGGAATACCTAGACCTGCTTCAAGTAGTGCAATACATGCTGTAGTGGCTGCGCCTGGTACTGCAGCTTGACCCCACTTACATGAATGAAACGGGCAATGAGAATGTGACATCTGAGACCTGCTGCTTCTGATTAATGTAGACATGTAATGTTAAAGGGGTTGTTTGGAGGTTGAAAAACATGGCTACTTTCTTCCAAAAAGTGATCTACTCCTGTCCATGGCATTTCCACTTAGCTCCATTCATCTCTATACAGTCGAGCTGCAATACCAGCACAAACCATGGTCAAACGTGGTGCCGTTTTATGGAAGAAAGCAGTCATGTCACGACAACCCCTTCACGCTGTGACTAAACCACGATGATTACTACATACTTACCCAGAATCAGTAAGGTCAATCCATTGAACAAGGCACCAATATAGGTGAACACCCACATCAGCACTGCAAACTGAAGAGAAGAATCCGATTAGAAATACAGCAACGACGATATCATCTCATAAGTCATATAAACTGATAAAAATGGGCCAAAATACACAATGATGAGAGTGACAAAGGCCACAGCGCCTCCTCAGCTGCTGATAAGCCAAAAAGTTTAGTGACCTTTAAATAAAACTTGAGAAGATGACCGGACAGGCTCCCCAGTCTGCACAGTCAATTGTAGAGGCCGGCATAGGCCGCTGCTGCATAGGGTTACATAGGAGATGCTAGGAATAGGAGACTGCCCACATGCCAACGTGTCCTCAGGTTACAGGCTGAAGCAGACGCTCATCCATGTCACCCCCGTCACCATTGTCACAGACCAACATCTCACTTACATTAAATTCTCTGCTTACAAATAAATCTAGCGCTGACCCGGAGCGGGGGGTATCAGATGGCGCCCATCTACGCCTATACACAAACTCAGAGCGGAAGGTCTGCCCATGATATAGTATTAGTAGTGTCCGTACCTTCAGAGAGTCCACTAGATCCTCCACCAGGAAGAGGCGCCGCAGCTCCTTGATGGTGCAGTTAACGTGTGATAGAGCAATATTACAATACTTCTGCACCAGGTCCTCAGACACCGTCACACTGGAATCTAAATAGGCCCTGAAACAGGAGAATAGAGAGGCCGGATCAGAACCAAAAACATGTAGAGGAATTACACCCAATACCCAATAATGGAAAGCTCCGCCATATGTCGCTGTAAATGTACAAAACAAGTCAAATATAATGTCTAGCGTCACAGACACAACACGACCGTCTGCCAGCAGCAAACCTCTTCTTTACCATATCTGGATTATAATAGATTGTAAGCTCTTGTGAACAGGACCCTCTCTCATGGCAGCATCTGACCACATTATTACTCCAATGTCTTTTCTCGGAGCTTTACAAATCATAGGGGAGCTATACAAAATATGATGGCGCTACATAAAGATTTATAACATTTATATTATTTTTGTATCATTTGCAATTTTAATTATTTTTATATTACTCCAATTTCTTGCTACTGGCTGTGACTTCACTATAATAAAAGGGTTATGGCCTTTCTATCCGATAGTTTCAGTAATCTGCAGGAGGATACAACTTCCCCTATGACAGTGATGGCTAACCTATGGCACTGGTGCCAGAGGCGGCACTCGGAGCCCTTTCTGTGGGCACTCAGGCCATCACCAGAGATGACTCCAGGTATCTTCCTGCAGTCCCAGACAGCCCAGGACTTGCTGTGCACAGAGCTATTTTAAAGTGACAGCTCTACCTGAGACTATTTTCTGCTTTATTGGTGTCCTCCGGTGCTGATATCAATAAAAACTGTGACAGAGAAGGGAGTATAAATCATAAATGAAATTTCTGTGTTGGCACTTTGCAATAAATAAGCAGGTCTTTGTTGTAGTTTGGGCACTCGGTCTCTAAAAGGTTTGCCATCACTGCCCTATGACGTTACCTCCTCTATATCTTCCCAAGATTTGTTGGATGCTTATAAGCTCCTTGCATCAAAGATTTTATCATCAGAACCAAGACCCTTCTCCCGTCGTAGATCTGAGAGGCTATAAAAGCGTAATACGACGTTACTAGCTCTTCTCTCCTCCTCCAGCCAGCCCGAGCCGTGAAGCTGGTTACCAAAAATAGTTGCCCTCTGTAAAATGAGAAGGCTCCCGGGACTGGGCGATGGCACCCTGTGATACATGTATTCAGTGCAGCCGAGCGGGGGAACCATCAGAATAAAATCAGGGCTGACTGCGAATGTACATAGACTGCAAGAATAGAAGGAAATTATCTTAAATCAAAGTCCCAGGAGCTGAAATATAAGACTGGGGCACAGTGGGGACAGGGGAGGGCAGCTGGTACACACAGCGCTGACGTGCCAAGCCAGGACTGGAGTAGAGGATACATTCAGCTAATGGGGATTATATTTTGGGAACAAGGGGTGAAGATGGGTCACGCTGTGGAGACATTCCTCTTCCACTGACCTTGAGGAATCGTGTAGGCTTTACCCTAAACTGCTCGGTATGTGGAGGGGAATTCGCCGGAGATGCAATGTAGGGCACCTAAAAATGGAGCGGGGCTGCGGCGTCAGCTTCTGACTATGACATGGATTATACTGAATGAACACTAGCATCTTATTCACCTCAGAGGGGGGAGCCCAGAAAGCTATAGGAAAGTGGCACTGCTTATTGGGAGCTTCCCTGTAATGAATGCAAATCTGGACTATTGGGGCCACAAGGAAATTTATGGTTTATCTACAGGACACCAACACCATTACAAGTCACTCCCTACTGCTCTGCCTGTGTCGTCACCTTAGTGCGGAGTTTATTAGTTCTGGAATTAGTCATGCACAGGGAGGCTCAGGATGAGCAACATCTCATAGAGAAGGAACTGCAATGTATGGCGGGCCTCCTGAGACATCTGTATGTGACATAACACTTGGATTAGGTTACTCTGCAGTAAACATCGATAAGGGTTCACCAGTTTTCTCCTATCAGGCTCCTTGGTGCCCTACGGCTATGTGGTTGTTATTAAAATGTACCCCATGCAATCTGCATAATGATCTGCTCCATAGAACGGGGACTAGAGTCCCATAGCGAAGGCCACAGCTCCATTCACTTCTATAAGCAGATCCATAAGTCCAGATCAGGGGGATGTGTGATCGCCCCCTGCTCCCCCCCCTGGTATGTTGGTTCTTGTAGAGTCCAACCTCAATCCTGATCCTACATGTCCCTGTATAGCCATAGTCTTCCTCATCACCAACACTGTGTTATGATTTTTAAAAGAAAAGTTCATTGTGGAGAAAAATTGAGAACAGGGAAAACAAAAACCTCAGTCCGGAGCTTCAGATATTTCCCCATCGAGTGCTAGAAAATGATGCAAGTGGCGAGAATAAGGAACATAATAACCCTGTGACCTAAATATAAGGCGAGGGAAAGATCACCAGCTGTGCCGCTCATTCCTACTGTATATAGATATATGAGGGCTACAGGGCACGTCGCATCTTATGTAACGCGAGCTATGGCTTATGGGACGGTTGCATAATAAATATTTATAGCCGCCTGCTCAGCTGGATTGGGTGCGAGGTCCATTTAATACATTTTGCCTGAAATCTCCCAGAAATCTCAAGTTTCTAATCTAGTCTAGCACAAGGACAGGAAGGACATAGGCCAAATATAATAGTGGGGTAATAGTGGTCAAAGCCCCCCTCCTTACAAAAGGTCCTATAGGGGCAGTACAACCCAAATGCAGCATAGTTTACCCCGCCTGGATGTCACACATCACAAAAAGGAGTCCGGTTGTGCATTAATGAAATGTACAACATTGTGTAATGAACACAACCCTGACCGCAGTTGTAACTTCTGCTCCATCATCTGAAGATGGTAATATCTTCTATCGTCTTCAAGGAACTTCTCATCGGCCGAGTATTTTTAATAGCATTGGGCCACATGAGCGGCTCTTCCTCTCGACTCCCACAACACATGCATGCTTAGTTCTGGAAGGTGTGCATGCGTTTTCAAAGTGCATCTGATGGCATCTCTCCTCAAGCTCAATGCTACTTTATATCAACATTTATGGCCAAAATGTGAGCCAACACCAAACACAAATAGTGGTCTGGCGCCAATAACATAATTGGGTTCAGGTCAACTTTTCCTCCATCTCCAATGTTTACAGGACATGGATAGAGATTCTACTTAAATTGCAAAATGGCCACTTTATTAGGTACACCTGTCCAACTGCTCGTTAACACTTAATTTCTAATCAGCCAATCACATGGCAGCAACTCAGTGCATTAAGCATGTAGACATGGTCAAGACAATCTCCTGCAGTTCAAACCGAGCATCAGTATGGGGAAGAAAGGTGATTTGATTGCCTTTGAACGTGGCATGGTTGTTGGTGCCAGAAGGGCTGGTCTGAGTATTTCAGAAACTGCTGATCTACTGGGATTTTCACGTACAACCATCTCTAGGGTCTACAGAGAATGGTCCGAAAAAAAAAAAACATCCAGTGAGCAGCAGTTCTGTGGGCGGAAATGCCAGAGGAGAATGGGCAGACTGGTTCGAGCTGATAGAAAGGCAACAGTGACTCAAATCGCCACCCGTTACAACCAAGGTAGGCAGAAGAGCATCTCTGAACGCACAGTACGTCGAACTTTGAGGCAGATGGGCTACAGCAGCAGAAGACCACACCGGGTGCCATTCCTTTCAGCTAAGAACAGGAAACTGAGGCTACAATTTGCACAAGCTCATCGAAATTGGAGAGTAGAAGATTGGAAAAAACGTTGCCTGGTCTGATGAGTCTCGATTTCTGCTGCGACATTCGTATGGTAGGGTCAGAATTTGGTGTCAACAACATGAAAGCATGGATCCATCCTGCCTTGTATCAACGGTTCAGGCTGGTGGTGGTGGTGTCATGGTGTGGGGAATGTTTTCTTGGCACTCTTTGGGCCCCTTGGTACCAATTGAGCATCGTTGCAACGCCACAGCCTACCTGAGTATTGTTGCTGACCATGTCCATCCCTTTATGACCACAATGTACCCAACATCTTGCTGGCTACTTTCAGCAGGATAATGAGCCATGTCATAAAGCTGGAATCATCTCAGACTGGTTTCTTGAACATGACAATGAGTTCACTGGACTCAAATGGCCTCCACAGTCACCAGATCTCAATCCAATAGAGCATCTTTGGGATGTGGTGGAACGGGAGATTCGCATCATGGATGTGCAGCCGACAAATCTGCGGCAACTGTGTGATGCCATCATGTCAATATGGACCAAAATCTCTGAGGAATTCTTCCAGCACCTTGCTGAATCTATGCCACGAAGAATTGAGGCAGTTCTGAAGGCAAAAGGGGGTCCAACCCGTTACTAGCATGGTGTACCTAATAAAGTGGCCGGTGAGTGTATATAGCTTATAGCGCATGGCGCTGCACAGAATTTGCCAAATAAGTCCCTGTCCTCATGGGGCTCACAATCTAATCAACCTACCAGCATGTTTTTGGAGTGTGGGAGGAAACTGAAGGACCCGGAGGAAACCCACACAAACAGAGAGAACATACAAACTCTGTATTCTTATTGCTTACCTGTCCCAAAAAGCACAACGATCCTGCTAGCTGATACTAAGGGTGCTGTCACACGGTGCATTCTCGGACCGTTTTTAAACTGACTGAAAAAGCATGCATGCATGTTTACCATGCATTTGGCTGGTTTATCTTCATTTGTAGAAGTCTAGGTACCTGTGAGATGGATTAAAACCAGCCAAACCTACAAAAAAGTAGGAACTGTAGAACGGACTAAGAACGCACGGTGTGACAGCACCCTAAGGCTGCGTTCACACTGTGTTATACATATACACACACACACACACACACACACACACACTATAAAAGCATATGTGTTTTCACCAAAACATGCGTTTCACAGCACAACCCCCCCCCCCTCCCATTTGTGAGCGTGGCCTATGGATTATAGTGCTGCCATATCCCTGCAGCCTTCACCTTCCTGTCCCTATATACCAGTGGTGGCGAACCTATGGCACTCCTTCTGGGCACCCAGGCCATCACCCCAGAACAGAGTCTCCAGACAGGACAGAATGTGCTGTGATCAGGGCTATTTTAAAGCTACACATCCTTAGCTGCCTGGGACTACAGGAGGAGCATGGAGGTCCATACAAGGCTGCGTTATTATTGGAGCACCTGCACAGGGCCCGCGCAATTCTTCCTGTTCAGGGGACCCTGGAAGTTACAATGATAGTCAGAATTACTCCTCTTTCTCTTTATTGTATTGGTGTCCTCAGGATGCCAATACAATTAAAAGCTGTTGCAAAACAGGTAGCAACATGTAAATTGCCATGTATGCACTCTGCATTTAAATAAGTGGGTTTGGTTGTAGTTTGGGCACTTGTTTCCCAAAAGGTTCGCCAACACTGCTATATACACCATCTGCACTACAAAGAGATCTTTCCTCTTTTTAAGGCCAAAAAATATCTAAACAGCGATCTGCATTACTGAAGGTTACGCTGTCATTGACTAGTGGCTTATCTAAAAGAAAAGAAATTTACAGCACAAAGGAAAAGCTTTTTACATGTGAAGTCTGCAAGGTTTTCATTTACAAGACATTCCTGCTCCAACATGGATACTAAAGCCCCAAACACGATGGTTCTCCTTCCCAAACATGGCACCAATACCAGACACATGCTAAAGCTAACTTTTTGACAACATTTTTTTTATGCTTTGGCAAACAGAAGAGGCTACATCACATCCAAATTTTGTGGTGAAGAACACAGATGTCCATGACAAGAGGAAGGGGGCTACTTACCTGAATGGATGCCCTTCCTCAGATTTCTGAATGGCTTGCAAAACCCCCTTGTATATTCTAAAGCTGATAGAGACAGACAGGAGACCCAAGGCAATATACGCAGCCACACTGACGATGCTAAAGACTGTCAGAGACAGGAGCAGGAAGAGGCTGGCACCGAACACTGCGCCCGACTTCTTAATATCCCGCCAGTACAGGAGGTCGACAACTAAAAAGAGGAAAAACAAAATTACACACAAATTAGGTCAGAAATCATTCTATACTCATTAACATAACAGCCATATAAAATAAACAGATGCCACGGTGATGCCAAATCAGCCATGAAAGAATCGGGCGCGACTCTGAACATAGACCGAGGTCACAAATCAAACTCCATATAATGTCAGCAGCAACAGAAAAGTAATGCAACATCTTCAGAAGTGGAATTAAGAGTCACAGGCATAGGGCGACCACACGTGGGGCACAGATGGGGTTAACTAGAAATTGATTCCAATCCACGTGTATTATATCCCCCTTCAGTACAGCACAGCGTGTCAGACAATGGGTTTCACTTGCTTCTAAATATGGTTTAGTTCACAGTAAGATAAACATGGCAAAGACTCATTGCTCAATAATGCACAAGGAAAACGCCAGAAAGTGACGACAAGTCTTTGTATCCTCCATGTGTAACTAGTCCTTGCAATACAGACAAGTCTCAGTCCAAAAAGTCTAAAAGTTAAACCCAGCATTGGCTTTATAGCAGTTGCCGTGGCTGTGAATCCCAGACCGTGCAGTGTCCTGCTTCACAGACCAACCACACGGAGTCCCTGCTTCCCTGCAAAATAACTGTTCAGAACTGTAATGCAGGGGAGCAGGGACTACATGTAGCATATATCAATAGTATTCTCAGTCCTATTCTCCACACTTTTGTCCCTCCGTGAAATCCGGGCAGCGTCTGGTGGGTGATTCACAGACAAGAGCCGCGTAAAACAGTGCTAATAAAAGGGGACACACCAAATATTACACATGGGTGTGAGAAGTCACCCAATCTATGCGCCTCGCTCTCCGCTAAATCATCTTCAGTCCAAGGATGCAAGAAGAGGTCTTACAATTTAAGGCCTTCCGTCAAAGGTAAAAAATGAGGAAGATTTCATAAACTATGATCCAGGTGGAAGATGGCGCTGATTGTTAAAGGGGTATTCTGGAATATTTAGAAATTACCTAGGATTAGTGTTTGCAATTAATATCCAATCTATCATCCACCACCCCCAAGGACCCTTTCCTTGTTAAGTAAACTTGTAGTTTATAAAAGTATGCTAATGAGTCTGAGGGGCTCATGTGGGGTGTTTCCAGAGCCCCTCAGTGACGTCTTCACTGGTTGTTACAATGAGCAGCGCAGGTCTCCCCTCCCCCTGGTGCTGGATTACACAGGCAGAGGGAGGAGGGAGAGAGCAGGAGGAGGGGGTTCTGCTCATTATTATAGCCCATGTATCTGCAGCACTGAGGGACGCTGGTGGGTTTCCAGAGCCCCTTCATGCTGCAGGCTCATTTGAAGAATTTTAAAAGTTTATTTTACATAGAAGGAGGCCATGGATAACAAAATAATATAGATCCAGGCACTGTGACTGGTAATCTTATAAGTGTCTCTGGTTTATTATGATGGATTTTGATAGTAGATTTCCATTAAGGGGTTGTCCCAAGTTGCATTGTTATTCCTTATCCTGTGCATAATCTGATCAGTGGGTGTCCGTCTGCTGTGACCCCCACCAATCACATGGGCAGCCAGTCCATGAGCTGTGTATGGAGGACTTTGCGGCCATTGTGATCCTGGGTGTAGCTGGGGGGCGGATGAGCCGTGGAGTCAGTGGTGTGGGGCAGCGGGGAATGAATGTCGTCAGGAGAACACATGGCAGCATGAAAGTGACACCATGCTGACTCCGGTAATCTTTAATCCACAAAATACTGAAGCCAGGAAAGGTCTGCAGCTCCGAACATAGAAGACACGGACAATATACCCCCTCAGGCACAGGGTCTCCTAAGCAGCCATCACTCCACACACTAAATATTAGGACTATTGCTTCTGGACTTTTCTGTTCAGAATGTACCAGAGTGAAGTTTCCCAAAACTGGATGCACTTACAAGTTCTGAGACTAGAACAGAACGGAACTTTATGCTTTGTAGTCTCCAATTATCACCTAGCACTCAGTAGGGTTATGTTACATCATGGGGTGTTATCCTACCCAGCATGCAGAAATATTTAGTACTACAATCTATACACTAGATACTACTCCATACAATGCAATGGGATTCATTTCCCTACCCATATGTGTCCTGTTATACAGTAACAAGCCCTCACTATGAGCTGCAGACATGTATAGAGCAGTGGGCACAACAGATCAATGAGAAGGAGACCTGGTGACGGCAGTGAAGTAACCCAACAGCTGGCAAGCGAGCGCCACTGCCCATGGTCACTAGTAAAACCTAGTAGAAGTTATCAATCCCCAAAATCATGTGGAACTAATATTTTTTAAATAGTTAAAAGAAGTTAATAAAACAAAAAAATTAAACCTGAATACAGTACCAGTATAAGAGTCAGGTTTCTAAGGGAGAGACATGTATAGAAGTTCAGTCACAGCCTGGAGCACATGGAGTCTACACAAGGGTCTATAACAAAGTAAAAGCCCTGACCCCCCCCCCCCCTGCTCCCTGCCCCCAGGGTAAAGTAACACAGTTCTGAAAACTAATTGACAAAAAAAAGTGGAGGATCAGAAAGCAGAACTTGAAATAAAGCGTCTGCAGCTGGCGACATTTGGTAAGGAGGGATGGAAGAGAAGTGGCATCTGCTAGCACTAAAAATAGCCGCCTGCATCTCTGCCTTCCATGTACAGCGGGAACACCGAGTCCAGGCAGGAATACACCCAGCACCATCCAGCTCCTACCAGATCACAGCCCAAAAGCCTCACACAAAAGCTACAAGCATGCGGCAGCTGCACCATCTGCAAGGGCTGCACATGCAGGAGGGCAAAGGCGATGGCCGCCAGGGGGATCATGCACACGTCAGCCCCGCACACAGCACTGACCCGACTTGGAATCCATCTTGGAGCTGGTCGCATGCACCGGGATCTTCCACAGCTGACGGACTGGGACTCCTATTACTTCCTGCAGGAGGTCACAGTGAACACGCAGGTCCCTGGTGTGACTCAGCCCCGGGCAGAACACACCCCCAGACCCCAGACTAACAGGGAGACACCAGGGGGAGGGGGAGACAGAGCGGCCACCACTGCAAGCAAATTCACTCCTGGGGACGACACATATCTAACAAGTGGGAGAGGGCTGTTTGGACCAAGAACTTAACTTATTTATGGGAATGTACAAATGTTACAGTTGTAATTATTCTACAAAATGACAGCACCGATGAATCTGCCGCACCCTGCACATAGCACAGATCACACTGGTTTTGGTAAATGTGGCCCAGTGTGTAGTACAGACAACCATAGGAAACTGGATAGAGTGTGCATATATTTATGTATAGGCTAATTGCCTCTAGTAATGGCTCTAGTGTGGCTGTAGATGCAGAAATCTACCATCAAAATCCAGCAAGATTATCCAGGGACACTTAGTCACAGTGCCTGGATCTGAGTGTTATCATCTTCTTATATATTTGTTATCCTTGGCTTCCTTCTATAATCAACTGTTAAAATGATAAAATTAGCCCAATTTAGCTCTAGAGGTGTTACCAGAATTCCTCTGTGCTGCAGCAGCATATGCTCTTACAGCATCTCACCCTCCCTCTGAGCACCTGACCCCCCCCCCCCCCCTCTGTCTGATGTAATCTCACTACAGGAGGGAAATCGGCAGCACTGAGTGGAAGGCAGAAGTGCTCCTGGACAGTGTAATAGCTTGTAAAAATGCAGCTTGGAGGGGCTCTAGTAACACCTCCCCTTCTGGCTCCCTTTTAAAAGTTGATTTTGATAAGGAAGGAGGCCATGGGTAACAAATATAAGATTACCACAGCCACAGTGTTTGGATCTAGGAGTAAATGCCCCTGGTTTACCATGTCAAAGATTCCCGTCCTATAGCTCTGGGTTAAAGGGTAATAAGGGGTATATTGGTAGGGTTGGGATAATGGTAAAAAAAAAGACTAAAAAAGTTTATATAAACATAAACAATCCATCAGAAAATACTATTCCCTGCCCATGCATCTGAGTAAGAATAAGTGGAGACAGAGTCATCTCTGCTGCACAGGACACTAAAATGGATCAGATGTGTCTGGGTTGTCATTAGACACTTCAGAAACTCGACTTTATGGCCCGCGGCACATGTGGCGTTTTGAACCCGTTTTTAAGCAGTCCGTTGAAAAACGCATCCATTTTTCCCAATTACCATATTTAGCATAATTGGGGAAAAACGGACCAAAAGTGAAAAAACGGATGCCTTTAACGGACTGCTTAAAAACGGCCCCAAAACGCCACGTGTGCCGCCTGCCTATGCCAGTCAAATTTTCTACCCCAACCAGATGATCTGAATTCAGCAAGTCATTGGATCAAGTCTCAGACCAGCAGATATTTTTAACTCCTACCTGCTCACCAACATTACAAAAATGGGGTGTAAAAAATTTGTTGACATTTGGTTGCAGACTTGCATTCGTCTGCTTTTTCACAGATCCTCATGACTATAGTGAGTGATCCATGAAGAATACGTCTGACCAGGGCATGATCTGCTTTTTATAGGAACAGTCGCGGTCTGGAAAAATACAGTCTGTGGGCACTGATCCATTATAAAGTATTGTATTTAGGATCTTCATGTTTGACTTCTTACATATATGTGGCTTTAGGAGCAGCTCACAGGCATACAGGGCCAACTATGTATGTGTATGGGGGGTGGAGAGATGGATTTTGGCCAGACGACAGCTATCCTATGTGAATGGTCAGCCTTAGGGCGCGTTCACATGTTGCACTTGTGCTGCGTGCCAAGCATGGTAATGCATGTGATTGATAAGTGCCACCTGGTGTCTTACATTTACATAATAATAGAAACTGGGACATGATTAGCGACTGCATGCATTTCTAAATAAACATATGCGATCGGGTCGTGGCTCACCCCGGACGCTAGCGCAACATGTGAACGCGCCCTCATAGGAAGGAAAAGTTGCACGTTCAGTAATAGAAGTTACGCTGCAGAAAGGACATTACAAGAAATCTGCTGAGGTTTCCAGGGAACAGAGGATACAGAAGAGGGATACTGCTAGTACTGCAGGGGTTTCATTTGCAGCAGTCACCTCATTTGCAGCCAGGATTACAATTGCAGATAACTCTTCCATAGGAAATACTATCATCACTTCTGACAATAGATGTTACAGCTCATCTCCTCCCCCTACTAGGAAGCAGTCTCATAATCCTCAATGATTAAGCTCTGGTCATTAGCTAGCCATGGCTATAAGGCTGCTGTTATTCACCAAATTCTGTGAACAGAGCAGAGGAGACACCCAGGTCAGAGGTCGGCTCCCATAATCATGCACAAAAGAAAAAAAAAAAAAGGGCTTTACTTTTCTAGTTGCAATTAGAAATTTGGCAATACATTTCTTTTAACTCACCGCCAAATTGTTAGCTCATTGTACATTCTCACACCCACCTACGAAATATGTTATAAATAACCTGCAGTAAAGTAATGAGCATCTTACAAAAAAAAAAACTTCTGGTATTCAACTAACACACATGTATATACTCAGCTACACCAAACATGGAGGCTCAGATCTGACAGGTATCACTTGTGACCCTAAGGCTGCAGCCGTATGGGGGATGCATATATGGCCGACGTATACAAGTCTCCCGTAGACTGCAATGGTCAGCAATATGATCACGAGGATCTACAGAGCATGGCCAGATTTACAGCTCAGATCTGTTGCACCTCTCTGCTAATCCTCAGATAAATATATACACAATAACATTTTATACTATAATTTGAACCACGAACCAGGGTTTATTTCCAGGGGGAATAACAGAGGCGCAGATTAGAGTTCTAACAATTTTGGGGAGCATTTAGTACAGCAGACATGTCAGGATAAGGTGTCGGGTCCTCTTTAAACAATTGCTTGGAAGGATTGCCAAGTGACTAAGCGTCTGCGCTCAGCTCACAATGACCTGATAAGATTAGGAGTAATAGGAGGGGACTGTGGGGTAATGCTCCAGCGTTGGAGTACACTGACCTTTGCACTGCAGACTTATCCCTCCATAAATTCATAATCTGCACTAACAATGTAGGCAATATGCCCCCTATAGCCCTCCCCACTAATGCACCATCGGCACCCACCCATTACACAATTATCACTCCAATACTGGCACTGAACTTAGATATTAAACTAAAATTTAGGGGTTAACTGGGTGTTTTCCTAAAGCTTCAGTAACGGCTCTAAGCAAGTAATAACCCTAAGGACTGACCACATGACGGAGCGCGGCCGTGCCAAGCAGAAGGGGCAGATTAGTGCCAGCAGGGAACACATTACACTAAGTGATTTCTCGCTTCACTTACAGCAAAACACCAAGTGCAGAAATAGGACAACAAAAGAAACACAGAAATGAGTGGAAACGTACCAGAAAATCTCACTAGATAAGTGTAATGGAAAGATTCTGGTTACTTGCAAGTGAATGCGAATGGTCAGAGGTAAAAGCCGATTATCAGCTCTCGGGCTACAGCTAAGAGACGGCACAAGATGCTGCGGATACAGGGTATAAAGGGAGGACATGCAGGTACCTTTCTGCTTCCAGGGACTCCGCTCACTCGCCATCTCTGATCCAGTATATTCTCCGCTAGTCACAATACAGAGAACAGCATAGCCCTATAGCAGAGCCGCCCCAGCCTGCAAGCCTCACCGCACGCACTGTGGACTGGCTACCAGACGGATTACCCTCTGCTCCACTGCTCAAGGGTCACATGGGCGGGTGCCGTGTGATGCAAACAGGAGCCCTTCACCGCAATCTATTGCCAAAAATCCCATGGTTTAGGTCACATGCCCTCTGCTGACCAGAAGATATACAGTGTACAAAGCCTGCTCCTATATAGGGCAATATATACTACATAGATGGTGCACAAGGCAGAACATTCTTTATTTTAAATAAATGCTATAAATGCTGACGCTAATTTGTAAACAATCAGAAAATAACGGTATCCTGTCCTAAGAAGGCAGCATATTCAGATTTCTGGTCCATTATCTCTAAAGGCTAGAAATTATCATGGATGTTGCCCTGATGCAGGAATATCAACTTTGGTTCTATCCAAATTCCAAGCAGCTTTAGAAATATGCGAGTTCACCCAACATTTCATTTTAACCTTTCATGTTGAAATAAAGTCTGAATGCTAAATACAAATTTTCTTTTAGAAAATAAATCCATAGGGCAGCACGGTGAATCAGTGGGTAGCACTTGTGCCTTGCAGCGCCGATGTTCTGGGTGCAAATCCCACCCAGGTTAACATCTGCAAAGAGTTAATATGTTCTCTCCGTGTTTGCATGGGTTTCCTCCAGGTGCTCCCACACTACCAAACATGCTGTTAGGTTGTTTAGATTGTGAGCCCCATGGGGACAGGGACCAATTTGGCAAGCTCTGTGCAGCGCTGTGTAATCTGTGTGCGCTATATAAAGAATTATTATCCATGCAGAGGCTTTTACTGTTCTACTTGCTGCAATATGATGAAATCAGTTGTGTTATATGTTGAACACCAGGTGGCGCTATAGTCATACAATAGGGTAACATGCAAGCTCTATGGAGAGACGCATGACAGGGAGATGCTTCTGAAATATTTAAAGGTACGTGACATCACCTACATACCTCAGGCTTGGCTCACACAACATTTTTTAGCTTTTCTGAGTGCAAAACAAAGACTACAAAGATAGAATTAAGCGGATCTTTCTGCCCCTCAATAACAGCCCCTTCTATCACTCTAGAGATCCTATAACCCTTGTTCTTGGGCTGCTTGAAAGGAACCTGTCACACAATTGGGGAAAATACTCGACACTGTAGTCCTATCCCACTATTCTGCCTGTAATGGAATTCCAGGATTGTGAAGTCGGAATGCCAAATCCAAAACTAGAGCTTGCCATCAAGGCATTTGATAAGTCGATGCTGTAATTTTCCTTGAGATTAATCTCTTTATATCACATTGGGCTGGTTTCTATACCCGAGTGCATGTATTGTGCTGTGCAGGAGGAATCATAGGATTCATAGCAAACCACAGACAATTCGAAAATTCCTTCTAGAAATTTAGGAGTAAATAGACAGCTGGATGTTACCAGTTGTGGGCGTTGCCTTGTCCAGGATGACACTGTCCAATCAGCACTGGCAGTATCAGACTGCACAGGTACACCTTCAAATGGTCACACCCAGATGTCAATTTACTAGGAGAAATAAATTTAATCACAAGGATAAAAGGAACATCACAATAGTTGTAAAGATCACACAAAGGTAGCAATAATTTAACCAAAAGGACTTGTTGGAGGAGGAGAATGATCCTTTTTAGTGTTCTTAGTGACTTGTTTGATTTAACCAGGCGGCCGTAACGAGTTGTCCCCATTTATAAAGATGGCCTTGAGAGAAACAACATATTCTCCATCAACAGAGACAACTGTTATCCCTGGAGACCTGCCTGCAAATAGCAGAGCAAAAACCCAAGTGGCCAACAAACACACAGCTCAGTAGATCGGTAGGGACTTCCAAACAAGTATAGTGGGAGAGGACACCTGAGAAGACATGCACATGGCTAGTAAAGCATCTACTGAACCTGCAGAAAAGCGTGCAGGACATGCATCATTACCTGAATTAGAGAAGCAGCAAGGAGCCTGAGGAGCAGAGGCTGGAGAGCTTTCCTTCTCCTTACTGGCTGGAGTGGGGAAACTGGTTTCTTTTGCAGGTGGCATTGGCTTTGAAGCTTCTTCATGGACCACGGCCTCTGACCCTGGTTTGCTCAAGTCAACTACCTTATCAGAACTTTCTTTGGCTTTGTCCTTCACAAACACATCTTCTTTCACCTTGGGCTGTTCTTTTGGGACCTGGTCTTCAAACCACTTAGGTGCCTTAATGTCTACTTGTTCCACTATAGAAGGTGCAGAAATATCTTTCTTAGGTGCAATTGTGGTTGGTATTTCAAAGTCTTTAGAGTATTCAGCTTTTCCAAATTCTTCCATCTGTAGAAGCTTGTCTGGTTTGGAAATTTGGACAACTGGTTCCTCCGCTACAAATTTAGACACATAGGCCTCGGGTTGAGAAGACTCTAGGTATGATTTTCCCAGTGAAGGCTCCTTCCATTTTGCATCACTTAACGGTTCCTTTTCTGGGGTAACGCTACGTTCAGTACCTAGCACTGTAGTAGCAGCTTCCTTGTGAATCACCTCGGCTTCCCAGAGTTTGTACGAAGGTTCACTTTGTTCAGACTCTGGAGAACTATCTTCAAAGTGGGAGGAAAATTGAGAGTCAAATTCACTCTTTAATGCCTTGGAGAAATCGGTTACCACCTGCTCCGGTATGGTTTCCTTCACAAGGTCACAAGCTATGGATATGTATGAGGCTTCAGGTTCTTCTACTGGTGCCTCCTTCACAGTTTCCACAACAACTCGTTCCTCTTCTTCCTTTGCACTTTGCTTATTTGTGGCTTCTTCGTACGATGGAGGCTTTTCTGATTCAAACTTTAGTTTTTCTTCACACACAGGGGTCATGCGGCCAACTGGGGAAACATCAGGCTGAGGGGCCACAGCATCGAGACCAATGGGAGCAGATGTCACAGGAGCTTCCATGACAATATCAGGCAAAACTGGCGAGGAGACTGAATCAGAATCCTCAAACAGTGCCACGTTTTGGACTGAAGGGCTGACGCTCTCCTGTGACGCTTTAGTAGCAGTGGGAACCAAATCAATTTTTGGTTCGTAGCCAAGTTTAGGTCCGCCTAGGTCGTAGACTTCACTTTCGTAAGCTTCTTGCACAATATCTGGAGTAAGCCCTTCTGCTTTGCTTGCTACACTTCCATGCACAGCATCGGTGGCGACATAGTCTCCTTCTTGGTCGACAAGGAATGGGTTGACTGTGGCCACGTTTGAACCTACACGGGAAGAAGTAACATGAGATTTCAGTTCTTCCATTTTTTTCTCATCGGTTACGTTGTCAGACATTTGGTGTGCACCAAACGCAAATGGATTGGTCTGCTGTAAAGGAGCAAAAATTTCATAATCGGAGGTTGCCTCAGGTGAGGCTGGAGAAATATCATCTGAAACATCTACATCCTTTTCTTCATTATATTTATCCTCTAACTTCACTGCGGGTTCAAAACTCAATGTAGAAATGTTGCTTTTAAGGTCCACAGAAAAATCTTTTGGTTCAAATTGAACACCATGGCCCCCTGTGCTTCCAAAAGGCTTGAAATCCACATATTGTTCATCAAGACCTTCTGAAAACTCCTCATGAGGTGGTCCAACAGATTTAAGCATCCCTGAAAACATCTCTTTAGCAGACTGTGTGTATATTTTAGAAGCAGATTCGGTGAAAGACGTAGGGTGCTCTATAGCATGACCTCTCTCGGAAAAGAACAGGTCTTCTGAGTCATCCTTCACAGCAGAGGTGCTTTTATGGAAACTAGATGGTAGGCCGCTCCCTAACTTCTCTACTATAGGAGAATCATCTATGGTTCTTGACTCCATGTGATCATCTCTAATGGGATCTTTAAAAGCTTCTGGTGTGGTGGAGTCAGCAGGAAAGGCTACAAGCTGCTCTTTAGAAGAATCGGCAGATAGAGGAGACAAAGAGTGAAGGGAAGCAGCAGACTCGAGCAGCAGAGATGAAAGCTCCTGGTGGCCAGCAGGCACAGTGCTAGAAGGCTGCTGCAAATCCATTACAAAGTCTGTAGCGACCAACAAAAAAGGAAAGAAGTCAGTAGAGGACAGGAGCAAATTACATCAGAGAAAACAGTTACACGGATAGAAGATGGCATCAATGTCATTAATCCTGACCAGTCACCACAGATATTTTAGAGCATTAACTGGTCTAACACAGTCTCTCAAAATATACACTTAGGCCTCATGTCACCCAACTATATTTTGGACATGAGCTAGATGAGCATTTTTTTGCGGATAACCCATGACCTCATTGGGCTCGATAATGGGGAGGTGACTGAGGAGTCTGCCTGCCCTACAAATTATAGAGCAGGTCCGATTCCATTTACATGTGCGATGGGAGCAGCACTCAATCCACCAGTGTCCTAGGGGTCGCGTTCCCGGCTAGTAACCCCAAAAAGTGCTCATGGCCCCAAGCCTCATGCAACTACATGGCCCATTGTTTGAGTCTTGCGCTTGCATCCCTATGACAGCAGAAGAGTCAGCCAGGATTAGGACCCGCTCTGAATTTTGCAGCTCACGCAGTCGGTTCACACATACGGGACTGTGGAACCACAGATGTGTATGAGCCCATAGATATACATAGGGACATGTGATTAAAACATTGGCTTGCACATGCCCAACAGAATACATTCATTTGCATGAGAACTGCATGGTCATGGACTCGCCAAGTTTTCAGCAAGAAAATCCAGGTCACGTACTGGGTCAAAATCCACCGCTGCAAAATTTGACTGGCATGCCCTATATTTGGAGCATCATCAAACAAGATTCAGCTTAGAATATAGGGCAACGTTTTAGCACCATGTTCTCTTTATTTTCAATGAGGGGAAGATTTTCTATTTATCTCAAAGGGAAAGGTTCCTTGTAAGCTAGCCTTTTCCCATAGAGCCACAATCTATATCGCTATGGGAGAAGAATATTCTAACACTTACAAATAGTTGCAGCTTGTGGGAACTTAGGTTACCAAATGTAAATGTAAACTTCTGCATCATCCCCTTTGAGTCCTATGGAGGGCTCGAGTCCTCTGTGAATGTAATGAACACATAACAGCTTCCACTAAAGCAATGAAGGGGATGACTTTTACCAGACATCTTGGAATACCTGTCCTCCAGCAAAATATCTGTGGCGACCAGTACACATGGAAGGGAAGGCTGTGAGTGTGGTTAAGAAGTGAATGGAAGCAAATTTAGAAATGTGGCTATAGAGCAAGAGAGTGTTATAGAGCAATGAGAGCAGAGAACTTGCCTGAAGAGGAGTGCATCAGAGGAGCAGATGAAGCAGGAATAGGAAAAAGGTTCACATCTGAAAAACAAATATAACAAGACCTCAGCAGAAGTAAAGATCAGCAACGTGTAGAACATATGAATGGGTGTAGAATCAGACATAGAATAGGCCAGAAATGCTCAGTCACATAACTTGAGTGTCCCAAAACATGAATCATTTTCCATAATTTGTAAAGGGGATAAATGTCAAATTGTGCATGCCATAGACCGAGACTTCTGGCTAGGCTCACATGACGACCCAATGCCAGTGGTTGGGGGTCCGGGTCCTGTGGATAGGGGATAAATATTGACCATAGGAAAACCTCTAAAGGTGCCTGTACACAAAATGCCTTTAAATCCTCGTCGAAAGATGTGGGAGGAATGAAGGATCGGACAGGTTGGGTCGAGTGTGCATGTGTATAGTATACTTATGAGGAATAACTCATTATATAGACACATATACACTAGAAAGCATCTCACGAGGACCATGGCGACTACTGAATATAGAGAATTAGAAAATATTTAACGCAACATTCATAAAGGAATAAAGGGTCAGCCTGTGTAGACCTGCGTTTACATGGCACTGGACAACTGAATATATTTACTTATTACTGGTCATTACCTTTAAAGTCCAAAAAAAAAGTGGTAGACGTTCATTCAGTCGTTGTGTCTATCATGGATGGAGTGTGGTGGGTTGTGGTCTGTTGGAGTCTCCCTTATATGATAGGATTTTTATTACAGGCTGCTTTTAGGATTGGCAGCAATCGCTACTGGATCTCATGGGAGCCAAAATAGGCAGTCTAGAGGCCATCACTTTCAGGATCTCAAGAGTGCAGACCGGTGCTCCTGATTATCTTTTACATCTGACAATAAAATATCTCCAATGCATTTTGAATAAAACAGGACAAGGCGTGTCAGAGCAGAGTTATTAATATTTCAATGGCAAGTGGACTGTACAATGCATTTTCCATGTACAGCTACACACCGGACCCCATCCTGTAGTCATTTACAATCTCTTTCCAAACACACCCGAGTACACACACATCTCATCACTGCAGAATTACTAAACAGGCAGTTTCTAAACCAAATACAGAAATGATAGTGTCTTAGTTCCTCTTTTTAAAGGGAGCTTCTGGGGTTAAAACATGGATGACCTCTCTATGGGATACGTCATACAGATCAGATTGTTGGGGTCCCTGGTGTCGTCATCCCACTAATCAGTGAGCACTACTTCCACTTCAGGTATCCAATGATACATTCACCGGACCCATGAGCGGCCAATGCAATGGGCTTAGTAAGCAGTGAAGAGCTGGGGGGGCTGGGGGGTGGGAGTCCAGCTTCACAAGTGTCTACAGCTACACACCAGGCTGTGTTAATGGAGATATGACAAGGACCTGGACATTGGACAGCTTCTACCTCATCACAGATTGAGCTTCATTTTATTGTGCCACAAACACAATGGTGACATCTAATAGCACCAGGAGCATTGTGAGAGCATGCCCCGCATTTATTAAACTGCTTGCACATGTATTTAACAAGTGCTTGCACACATTTTGCGTCCCGGCTGCACCATGTCTGACAAGAAAAAAAATGTGCACCTACAGGGTAGACCGTGCGCCACAATACTAAAGCTTGAAGAATCAGAAAAAAAGTTGGTGCATTCTGCCGCAGCAGTGCAGGGGGCGCCAGATTCATGAAGAACGTGTGACATTTCATGAATCTGTCACGCTCTCCACAAGCTTGCACTAGTTTTGATGTGGGCCAATGGGTTAGGACGGGGTCACCTGCTGTATGAATTCTGTATTAATTTATACATGGCTCTGGATAGCAGAAACGTCACTAGTACACCAACTAAATCATAAAACGTTTGATGGACAGGAAAGGGTGTTTAAGTGGCCCAAAATTTAGGGTTTACGGTCAAAGGTCTTACACAGGAAGTCAACACGAAACCACAAGCAGGAAAAGGATGTAGAAGTTCCTAACCAGATTGCAAAACCTAAAAGCTAGAAATAGGAATAGAAAAGAAAAAGGAAATCTACCATCAAAATCCATCATGATAAACCAGGGGCACTTACTCATAGATCCAGGCACTGTCACTATAGTAATCATCTTATATATGTTATCCATGGCCTCCTTCCTTTAAAAATCAACTTTTACAATTATGCTAATGACCTCGACTGGTTACACAGTCATCCCACCACTCTGCCTGCTGTAATCTCACACAATGGGAGGCTGGGGGATTGCTTCTTGCACACCAACAGCCTGTGAATCTGCAGAAAGGATGGGCTCTGGTAATGCCCCCCAGACCTTTTTCTGCTTCATTAGCATAATTTTAAAAGTAGATATTTGAAGGAAGCGATGGATAACAAATATAAGAATATTAGCACAGTGATGGTGCCTAGATCGACAAAAAAAGTGCCCTGGTTTATCATGATGGATTTTGATGGCAGTAGATTTCCCCGTTGACTAGAAGACGTGTTATGTGTTCACATAAACCCTAAAGGCTTCCTAGGTGTCTCCATTAAAGATATTTGATGGAAAACAAAGCACTAAATACACACTTTCCAGAAAAATTCTGAAACCTCAGTATCTGACACGCGATGGCAATGGTTTCCGTTACGAGTAGAAACCACAATGTGGGTATGAACAAAGCCTAGTAGGTTCCTAGTCAGATCACATGGTACAGACAATGTGCTTATCCGTCTACTTCTCTGTATCCTCCTCCGAGAGGGAGGATGGGAATATTAGCCAGAATCAGTCTCCCTCCTCCTGTATACTGCTATACTACTACATAGGATTGGATCCTTCCCTGACAAGCCAGGCAAACCGCTACATCTATTGGCTACTGCAGTTAATGGAAGAGGTCCTGTTTGTGAAAGATGAATAGGCGGGTGTGTCCTCCAGTTCTCACCATAGGTTTTAAAAATATTCTTTATAGCAATATGAAAATGAAAGACTAGATGTAAATTAATTCAAGATTTGATGATTTTAGTACCACTTGCCATCACTAGGCATAGCAAAGCTTTAGTGCAGAACATGGATGAAATAAGTAACAAGGGCTTATTCACATGACCTGTGAAAAACCAGCGTATGCACTACATCAGACTGGACACATGGGCCAGTTCTCCATAAATAAGTCATCCATTGAAGTGAAGGGAGTCCACTAAAAACGGTTACAGCCACATGGGACGATTCTCCACCATGGAAAACAGAGCCAGCAATAGGAACGGTCATGGGAATACAGACGCAAGCATTGCTCAGGTATCACTAACATGAAGACATTTCTCCAATTAAATCTCCATCAGTTTATCATTTGAGTGATCAAAAAAAACCAAAAAGATTAATAACTAAGTAAAATCCCATCCATAACATTATCTCAGATCTCCTGGAATTAACACCCACACACGTGCAGCCGACACCAAACCCATATTCATTCTATAAGGATTATATATTTGTTCTAGGATTAAAATGGGTAGAAATTAAGGTAAAAAGGCCAATATTCCTAAAATACAAGTCCGGTGTATTCTCCTTTACCTAACTATAAGAGTAAAGTAACTGAACTGGTCCTTCAGGATGAGATGGGGTTTCCAAGTCTATGGAATTTCAATGTAAATCTGGCCATATACATTAGACGAGCCACGTCTGAGCCTGCCCATTGCCTTGGGTTCAGCTGACCCCATATGGTGTTATGGCGAGGCCATACTGTCCCTGTAAAGACAACATTTATAGGAAAAAGAATCAAGTGGTTGAATTTTCCAAATGCTAAATCCTTTGTTCCCATGGTCACAAGCCGCTTCCAGAGATATCTAACAGTGGCTATAGATGGCTGGATAAAGTTTGTAAGCAACTCTTTATCAGCAAATACACTATTACAGGGATGGTAACACATGGCTGCCTTCTTCCAAAAACAGCGCCACCCCTGACTATGGTTAGTGTCAGTATTGCAGCTCCGCTGTATAGAGATGAATAGAACTTTGTTACAATACAAAACACTATCCATTAATCAGGAAAGGAGTTTTTTTTTTCTTGAAAAAAAGCAGCCATGTTTTTCAACCTCCGGCCAATCCCTTTAAATCTATATATTCTCTGGTTAACAGCATCAATAATTGGGAATCATTAGGACTCCCGGGTATTCAAAAACTGATCCATCACTGCTCCTTTATTTTGTTACTCCTAGATTCACACTGGGTCCGTGAACCAAGGTCCTGCTTCATAGACCAAAACCACTCCTGGGGACTAAGCACCATTTAATGTAGGATGCAGTTCCTGATTCTCTGCTAAATAGCAGCGATGACACTGTACATTTTCGGCTCTGCTGCATATTGGGGAAGCAGGAACTGTGCATCACATATCTTTATGAAGCTCATAGTCCTATCCCCAGGACTGGGTTCGGTGCGTGAAGCAAGGCCCTGGATGACAAGTGTGAAGCCACCATTAGTTCACGGCTGGTCTGTTTACACTGGGCAATGATTGGGAATGACCAATCAGATGTAGGACCCTCAAAGGTTTCCTCAGCCACTGCATTTTGCTCTTTAAGTACCAAGAAATCCTCCGCTTATAACAGCATAGTAACTGTGACCCTACCCTACATGAGCCTACAGTGATAAATTACTGAAATGACTGGAAAGGAAACCTAACCCCTCCATCCTCACATTAACACGTCCAGCACAGAAGCCTCAGCCTACAATCTCTTCCAATGTCTTTCCACCTGAGACGGACTTGTATTTGTGTATAATGGCCTTTACATAAGGAGCAATTACAAGGCGTTGATTAAATTCTACAAGATCATCAGCGAATCCCATTAATATTATCCACGTTACCTTCTCCTCGTAGATATTGTGCTATAAATGCATAGCCTGGAAATAAAATAGAAGATGCAGGTCAGACAACAACCAAATAAGGATGGAAGGAGACAGAGGCCGTGATTTACTATAAGCCCCGCTGTATGTACGCGTCGCCCGAGTGTGTGCTGGAACATGAAACCAGAGGGGTAACATAAAACATGAATGTAAAAGCTCAGCCGTAACTACTCCAAAATAGACCCTACACTCCCTACTACACCCGTCATTACCGAGATCCCCTCCCGCACCTTCCAGTAGTCCTGAGGCCTCTGCGCACCCATCATACCCACAATGTAAACCTTTTACATAAGAAATCAGGCCCCTGCTGCCCTGAGAGTAGGGTATGACACAGGGACAGGAGCAGAACTATTCTATTGTACACACAGTTGTACTATGTGGTCGGAGTCCACTCTCCGGAGCCCCGTCAGGATTAGGGCACATGTTTTAGGCTCATGTATGTATGGTCACCATGATGAACCTGTAGGCACTTTACCTCCAATGTGAGGGCATCTTTACAAAAATAATAATAAAAAGGGGGGCTCAATAAAAGCTGAATGTGCTTGTTTACTCCCACCCCACCCTGCAGACTGCACCGGATATACTGATATCTCCAGCCTCCAAGTACTATTGGATCATGACCCAGGCTGGCATAGAATTCAGCTGCAACCTGCGTCCAGGATTGGTGCCCACTCCATGTCAAGAATCTTGCCCACTTGCCAAGGAAGAGGCAAAAGAAGGGGGGGGGGGGGGCAAGTGTTACAATTCCTTGCAAATAACCTCCCAGGATGGTATTCTATGGGCAGCAAATTTGGATCCTAGGATCAACCATTGCTTTTCTAGCAGCTACCAGAGCCCTTCACTCCATGGTTTTGCCACTTCTTCCAGGAGCTACCACGGCTTTGAGTAACATGTACCTGTAATGGTAGCCACAGTACGGTAGCTGCCAAAGATAAATTGTAACCATGTGACAGATAAGGACACAATCTCTTTGTTCTCAGCTACTAAGTAGAACATGTATAAAATCCTGTATGAAACTTTCACATCCACCGTGATGAAAGTTTTCCTCTTAAGGGATTAATGTAAGAGACACCAGAAGATGCAGGGCCTTAGAAAGTTCAGCCAGCGTTAGTCATGTGCAGACAACAGGGCACTGCCACTTGCCAACTCATTAACTAAAATGTTTACTTGGAACTGTATGAGAAGGAATCTGGTGGCAGCCGTCATCTTCCGTTACCAAAACTACTGCAATATTTAATCATCCCCAGACAAGGAGGTGCAAATCTCACTCACTGCGCCCAAAAATCTGCAGCTGGAGCTAAAAGTGTAGAATTATTTTCTACCGTCTTAGGCTGCATTCACACTACCGCAAGGGGGACGTATATACGGCCGATATACGTCCCCCATAGACGGCAATGGGCGCGCGGCGTCCTACGGGAGCGGTACGGTGCCGCACATGTACTGCTCCATGCCCAGTGAAAAAATAGGACGTGTCCTATTTTTTCAGGGCATACAGCGCCGTGCGCCATATATCCCTATGGAGAGGGGCGGGGGTGAGCAGCGCTCTCCCCCTGCGCTGCCGTGTGCCCGCCGTGCTACGGTACGGCAGGCACCGGTCGTGTGAATCCAGCCTTATAGGGGTTGTCCGGACGTTGAAAGACATGGATGCTTTCTACCAAAAACATGACCATGGGTAGAGTGTGGTATTGCTACTAAGCTCCGTTCATCTCTATACATTTGAGCCTTGATTCCAGAGGAAGCCGTTCCAGAGGCAGCCATGTTTCCAATCTCTAGACAACCCCTTTAAGTAAACAAGTCTATCTTCCTTCTCCCAAATTGAACAGGAACTTCTCATACCCAAGTAAGGTATCATATTCCTATATAAAACATCTGCACAGGGTCTACACATGTTCTATTCTTCAGTCTATAGAGATCTAGGCACCAACCATCAGAGCCATTAGATCTTCTAGTGAGATGGACCGTACCACTCGCAGGTTCTTCACAGGGGGAGCAGAAACCGGTATCAGTTTCTAACACAAATTACACAAGTTTTGGTCAGTTATACATAAAGAGCTCAGCGTCGCTGCATGTATAAAGAGGATATATATGGAACTAGGTAATTTAGTGAACCCTTTAAATGATAACTTGATGTTGTGCTGAGGCATTATGGGACTGACAGGAAATCTAAAAAATTGAGGCCATTTTGTTTAGCAGATGGAAAGTGTAGCGTGTGATATACAGATAGATGGGGATCGGGGAGGTTACACTGGTTGACTCCCCAAGAGCATTCAGTAACTGATGGGGTTGTGAAAGGTTATTTTTTTAAGTGCATTTTACCATAGCAAAAAAAAAAAAAAAAGTCTGGTGTCTAGCGTTCTCCTTGTACTGCAGACAATATATTACTAACCATTTTGGACAAATATATAACATCTATATAGGGAATATGAGCCATAAACTGTGCAAGCTAAAGTAAAATAGTAGCTTGGAGCTGGAGATGACAGCCAGGCCTGGACTACATGGTTTTATTTAGGTATGACTATGGGCACTACTGCAGACCTGCTGCCAATTTCAAGGACAGCCCATTCTACAAAAAGAGTCACTTTTTTGACCATTAGGGGCCCAAGTCTTTAAAATTAAAGGGGTCCTGAGCTCCTCTCACTCACCTGCTCAAGTGCATCCCTCACAATAAAAGATTAGGGGGATCTTCTTTGTTAATGTCACAGATTCATATAACAGTTCCCACCTATAGGGACTGCCCTAAGAATAAGGCCGCTTGCCCTTGAGCGGGTTTGTTTTCACACACTCCCAGTGTGCAGGATTAACAGACTGATCCGTGTTCACTTTAGGAGTTCTAGGTTCAGTCCTGGAATCTGGGGTGACATGTCGTGTCCAAGCGGCCTAAAGTCCGTTCACAAGTTTCTCTCGAATTGTTCTTTGAAACACAATGCAAATCACATCATGGAAGAGGTTACTCCCAAACGCAGATGTGTTCAGACCCAAACATTTACGTTCAAGAACCAGCAGCAGGCGATTAAATCGGCAGAACACGTGTCACTAGTTCTCAAGCATTTGGGTCTAAACACATCCTCCCCAATGTGCTTGTATTGTATTTAAAATCACAATTCAGAATGATGTATGAACGAGGCCCAAGACTTAACCTCTTCGAAACAGGGCAGGAGGAGACCAAGACCTGATCGCCGGGGGTCGCAGATCAGGAGAAATGGGGGTATCATCTACCTGTTGAATAGAACTGCAGCCACACAACTGCTGCTATAATTCTGAAGATAAACAAAAGCAGCTGGATCAATCTTAGGGGTGGGTCTACAGCATCCATGACCATGCAAAAACACTGGGGGTCCGATGGTCTTGCACTAAAGGTCCCCCACGAAGAAGAGCTGCTAACATTCACCTTATGTATCTAGATTGAAGAACACTACCATTTGTCACTCCCCACCCATCTATACACGGCCCCTTCTGTTCAATAGAAACAATAAGTGTTGGCCCCCCCCATCCCGATTTATTCGGCATTTTTGGAATAGTTTCTTCCTATGCCATAAATGTGCATGGTCTACTGCCCTTTAATTCATATAGCAACTAAAATCCTACCACAAAACTGGCATCCACGCCCATCACTGGCATCCTCACATCAACTACACTAAAACAAAGAAACAATGACGACAGTTCCCACAAGTTACCGTCCTAAAACCCCACCGTAGGGTGTGCACGACACCAAACACGAGGAGGACGACAGTGGCGCAGAAGTCCAGCACATACAAAGAACAAGATCATAGATGAGGATGTGATGGGGGAGCCTGACACCGGGCACACCCCCTGAGTCTTCTTCAGCTATGAATCAGGTTTCTTCCAGCAGCTGGCACACATCAGACCCCACCCCACCATCTCTATTATGCACACTCACTGCCCACACTCCAACCGTCACAGCAAGACGCATGGGCAGCGAGGTGGACTGGCGTATACAGTGCCAACTCATGGCCTACACTGCACAGGATCAGGCCAGATGTGGAGGGGGGGCACAATTTTAAATATGATTGGAGACCCTGATAACTTAAATACTGCATCAGTACAACGGAATGGGAATAGCAGAACTTCAGATACCCAACAATGTCTGCGCCAATCATGATCAGTCACATGGGGCACTAATGTGAAAGGCAGGACCTCTCAGGAATGAATCTGTATGGACAATGATTGTGGAGTATATATGTTACATAGGTCAGGTGTGTAGGGAAGGCACATAGAACCAGTATCTAGCGGCGGTACGAAAGAAGAGCACGTAGAGACAGCAATCAGGTTAGTAGGTAGGGGCAGTATAGGAGTAGGGCATATAGGACTGGCATGTATGGGTGGTACATAGGTGTAGTAGGCAGGGCAGTATATAGGACTGGCAGATATGGGTGGTACATAGGTGTAGTAGGCAGGGCAGTATAAAGGACTGGCAGATATGGGTGGTACATAGGTGTAGTAGGCAGGGCAGTATATAGGACTGGCATGTATGGGTGGTACATAGGTGTAGTAGGCAGGGCAGTATATAGGACTGGCATGTATGGGTGGTACATAGGTGTAGTAGGCAGGGCAGTATATAGGACTGGCATGTATGGGTGGTACATAGGTGTAGTAGGCAGGGCAGTATATAGGACTGGCATGTATGGGTGGTACATGCGTGTAGTAGGTGGGGGCAGGATATGAGTAGGGTATATAGGAATGCCATGTATGGGTGGTAAATAGGTGTAGTAGGTAAGACGGTATAAGTAGGGTATATAGGACTGGCATGTACGGGTGACATACAGGTCTAGTAGGTTGGGGCAGTATATAAGTAGGGTACATAGGGGCAGCATATAGGTACAGTATGAAGGATAGAGGATTGTGGGTAAGAATGGGTGGTCCTACTGAGCCAGTTGGTGGGGGATGACCTTCAGCAGGCGGGATGCATGTGCCTGACATGTGTCACTTACCCACTGAGCCGGGTTTGGAGGGGGCGCCGTAAGGTGCGGCCGTCCTGTCGTGCTCCTCCTCGGGCGCGCTGGGGATGACGGGTGCCCGGGGCAGGTCGCTGCCGATGCTGCTGGGCTCCTCATCCTCGGGTGACGGCTCCAGGCTGTCCGAGTAGCTCTTCCTCTCCTCTTCCTCCTCCTCTGCTTTCCCGGGGAAGGAGACGGAGAATGGCGGGTGTGAGAAGTGCCCCGCTCCCCCGGTCAGGTCTAGCACGTCGTCCATGTCATCCCATGGCTGCACCCGGGGCTTGGCCTCCTCAGACCCGCGGTGCTCATCCTCCGGAGCATCGCTCCCAAAACTGCTGGATGTGACGAAGGGGGATTGGTCCTCCATGGCGGCGGCGAGGGACGGGGCTACGAGCGGCTGGACACTGCGCGCTGCCTGCGGTGCCGGCTGGAGAGAAGTGCGCCACCCGTCTGAGCGGCAGAGGAGCGATAACAATACAGAGAAGGGAGGGGGGAGGAGGCCGGGCCACGCCCTGGTGACTCATCATGGCGGGGAGGATGCTCTCCCCACCTTGACTGAAGAGAACCTACCAGCCGCGAGAGACCCTCCTGATTGACGTAGTCCTCGACGAATAGTAGACATGGGGGCGGGACTAGAGGAGCCCGGTGAACTAATGCGAGACGGTGGTTGTCATCGCAACCGACGAGAACCGCTACGCCTCGCTGCTCTGGCAGTGTGCACACAGACATAGCCGGCATACCGGAACACACTGCAGAGGATGAGGGCCATTCATAGGCTGCTATAGGCCCAGGAGTCATGTGCTGGGCTCTGCGTATGTAGGGCCGTGTTCACATTGCACATCATTCATTGCAAGCAGTGGCTTAACTAGAAGCTGATGGGCCCCAGTGCAAAGTCTGTGCCAGGCCCCCAACTATAATGTAGGGTTTATAGTAATAGTCTTCTCATATGGGAAAGTGACACCATAAGGGCCCCCTTAACCTCTTGGGCCCGGGTGCGATTGCAACCTCTGCACCCACTCAAGTTATGCCCCTGATTGCAAGTGAAATGAACACAACATCATCATTAACAGTACTCTAATCCTGTGCCCTGTGTATATAGGGGTCCGGAAACCCTGCGGCCCATACAGAATAATGGCACGATAAAGATATGATACCAAACCAAATACAGGCGGCCCCCTACTTAAGAATACCCGACTTACAGACGACCCCTATTTACAAACAGACCTCTGGATGTTGGTAATTTACTGTATTTTAGCTTGGGGTTACAAATATAAAATATACAGTTCCGACTTACATACAAGTTGAAGGAACTTTTAGGAGTCCATGGGTAGGGGGGGTTTCTTATGGTTACGCTATGTAGCATTGGCCTGGGCCCTGTCATATTGGATAGGATTATGGACCTTTACCATAACTTTGGTCCGTAATGGGACCAGACACTAATGTACATCTGGGCTATGGAGTCCCTAGTTAATGCCATCAGAGCTAACGAGGACATTACGGGGGGGGGGGGGGGGCTACTCACAAGATGTCAGTCTTCTCAGATGACCTGATGCTATATGTCACCAATCCCAAAACCAACTTCCCAGCAATTTTGCGGGAATAGGATGGGTACACCTCGGTATCTTACTTTAGGGCAAACGTTACCAAGTCAAAATTGTTCAATATCCATCTTCCCGATCAGGTGCTCGCTGACCCTAGTACATCCCTCCAGTTCATTGTGATGTACTGGGTCCATGAAATACATGGAAGTCCTCATACCCTCCAACCCCAGCAGGGCATTTGATCTTAATTATAAGATAAGATAATCCTTTATTAGTCCCACAGTGGGGAAATTCACAGCGTTACAGCAGCAGAGAGGGTACAGAGAGTGAAGTACAAACTATGACAACAATAATATTAGGGATAAATGAACAAAAAGAAAAGGGGGATAAAAAGACAAAAAAGAGACAAGCAATGATCGGCAGTTTGATGTTTAGTCTGTGGATGGGACCTGCAGGGACTGGTTAGGTGGGGGGCGCAGGATACTTCTGTTTGGGCCTTGTTTGTTGAACAGCCCGATGGCAGCGGGGAGGAATGACTTACGATAACGCTCCCTCTCACACTGGGGGTGAAGCAGTCGGTCACTGAATGTGCTCCCCAATGCCACCACAGTCTCATGCAAGGGATGGGAACTATTCTCCAGAATAGACTTCAACTTACACAGTGTCCTCCTCTCAGCTACCACCTGCACTGTGTCAAGAGGACCCCCCAGGACAGAACTGGCTTTCCTAATCAGTTTGTCCAGTCTGCTCCTCTCCCTAGCTGAGATGCTGCTTCCCCAACAGACTACACCAAAGAAGATGTCTGGTGCCACTACAGAGTTGAAGAAGGTCTTAAGAAGAGCCCCCCGCACTCCAAATGCCCTCAGCCTCCTCAGCAGGTGTAGCCGGCTCTGACCCCTCCTGTGAAGTGCGTTTATGTTCTCTGCCCACTCCAGTTTATTGTTGAGGAGGACACCCAAGTACTTAGAAGTAATAAAAAAGAGAATAAGCTCATAGGTGAGCAGGAGCTGCTGCCACTCCAGGCGGCGCCTAACTGTCAACTACTCCATTGCGCCTTAGAGAGGGATTTGTCCTGTTGGGCTACTGTAGACTGCCCCTCGTGAATGAGAAGGATGAACGCCCTGAAAATAGATATCCTCCACAAAATATGTATTTCAGATGGTCCCGTGGGCGATTCCTGGCACATTCCTACATAAACTACGCTCTATGGCTTCTCGCTTTGTTGAGGTGCCTCGCGACCCCTTGTGGCCTATTTCAATTTCTCTAGACCTAAAGGTGAGGGGGGGGGGCAAGCTATGGGAGGAACACTAGCCCATGCCCTCTAGTGTACCTGCTGGCCCTTGGTCGGGCTGGTCTCGTCTCTCTCCTCTATACAAGACTATACTTAAGGTGTGGGGTGGTGCCTTGCGAAGAGGGTTGATATCCACTTGTCCTGGTCCATTTTCCCCTCTGTCATACAATCCAGAGTTCTTCCTTGGCCTGGCTGATCCGGACTTTCTGACAGTCCCTGAGACTGCAGTGATTCCAATCAGACATTTAGTATCCACGTCAGGTCTTAGACCTGTAGTGGATGTGATTCTGCAGGGATGCAGATGGCTCATATACAGCAAGTTCATAGTTTCTGTAGATCCCTGGCTCTTGTGGCTGATCTATCCAGAGATTTGACCACCTTTGAGCCATGGTGGGTGAATAGAGCATCATTTGCTCATCTGATATCGGGGGTATACGGGTTGCTGCATAGGAAGAGCTATGGTGGTGGTTGGATAGGTTTCCAGGGCTCTTGGGAGGTGGCCTGTCAGAAGGAATTTCGGATGGGGAGTGGTCGAGAGCTATGGCCTTCACCCACAAGGCATCTATCTCATGTCACTTCCACCCCTGTAGTCCTCCACTGCTAATATCCCTCTGTATTCGATAGTTGCTGGAGGTGTGGGACTGCTGAGGGGTCAATGCTACACATCTGGTGCAGTGCCCAGGGGTCATTGGGCTATGGGAGGCTGTTTTTGTCCCCCATAACCACCTAACGTCGTCCTCGACCCCTTGAAAGCCCAACATTACTCTCCTGTCCATGTTCCCTGGAGCATACAAAAAGGTGAAAAAAGAGCTTTGAATGCACTTTGTCATGGCAGGAGAATTATTCCCAAATTGTGGAAATCCGACTCGGTAACTACCAGGATGACATGGGCAGCCGAAATGGAGGAACTGATGGTATTGGATGACTTCAGATTGGATGTGGCCCACACGTTCCATCTTAGGTGGCTTCCGTGGACATCTTTTAGGGACTTCCCGGAGCTTGTCGCGTGGATCTCAGGACATTAACACGTGGGTCATAAGTGAGATACTGCCCCCATATCCTTCCCCCACCCTCCTCTCTTGTCCTCCCCTCTCCCTTCTTGAGTGTGTGTTTGTCGGTGTCTCTGTGCTTTGTCTTGTGGATGTTGTATTGGTTGTCTGGTCCCAGTTTGATTATGGGCTAACTATAGTTTTCGGAATGGAGTAGCTGGGTCTGTGCCCCCGTCCTCATCCAGGTCTCGTGAGATATGTTGAGTGAGATGCATTCATATTTGTCTTTAATGTTTTATCTAGCAGTGGCATTCACTGTCTTGTTTGTAAATGATGTTATTATCTTGCAATAAAACTTTATTAAACATAAATAAGTTGAAGGAAATCTACCAAATGGATGCAGTATTGTGCACCAAGCACACTTAACTTCTGGTATGCTTACCTGAAACAGGATCCCATCTTGCTTTATCTTCTAATGGCTTCGTTTCGGGGGGGGGAAATCGTCTTTTAAAATTATGCAAATGAGCCTCAGTGATTTAGACAGGAGCCAATGAGGCTCGTATGCATTACTTTAAAAGCTCATTTTCTACAAAATGGGGTCATTAGAAGATAAAGGAAGAATGGATCCTGTTTCTGGGGACAAGCAGTAGCATCTGGATGACAAATAAACCCAAATGGAGTAACCAAGCCACAAAGTACAAATTCCATATTAGCCTCAAAGAAACTACCTCTTATTTGCCTCGAGGCACATACTACAATTAAACCTTGTGAGAGAGGAGAGGGAAAGGCAACCTATAGAATGCATCACGCAATAAAAGGTTAATACAGACCAGGGGGTTCTCACTAATTAGTGGAAATTTGGCATCACTCTTCTACTATTGAATGCAGTGGCAGGACATGTGCTTGACTTGTCACTTCAGCCATAAGTGAGAACGGGACCTCTGATGTTTGGGGTTCCATTTTCGGGATTGATCTCAGCAGTTTGCCCCTCACCAACCAATAAAATGCAAATTCGGTTCAACCCCTTAAAGATGCAGAAAATCAGTCTACACTGTAATGAGAGTGATGTTCCTACTTCTGCTGTTGGGGGAATGAAACCTATTTAGCAAGGGTAAGGTAAATTGAATATTAACGGAATAGATCCTCTAAACCACAACTAAATAAAAGTTGCTAGAATTTCCCTACATACAGTACTATACAGGCATCATCTTCATATCTATGTTCTGCTTCAGGTTATAAGTCATCCCCGCATCTCATATATGTGAAGCTGGACCACTATGTAGGGTAGTATAGTCCCATGTTCTGCTATTACATCTAAGCCATGTTACATATTTTTATATAGGGTGTGGTTAGGGGATGGGTCCAGGAGAGCTAAAGGTTACATACTTTACTGCTAGTGTGAATCCAGCCCTGGTAGTCATAACAAATGGAAAAAAAAGTTATTTAAAAATAGTCTCCCTATTTGTAGAAGATGCATTGTATCCCCCGGTGAATGATACACTGAATCAGAGAAGCAGTAGGTTTTGAACTACCTTTTTAATCAGTGGCAATAAGTTTGGAGTTATTTAGAAAATAAGAAAATTATATTGAATCCCTGTATAGTATAGGTCAGTGATGGCTAACCTATGGCACGGGTGCCAGAGGTGGCACTCAGAGCCCTTTCTGTGGGCACTCAGGCCATCACCAGAGAGGACTCCAGGTATCTTCCTGCAGTCCCAGGCAGCCCAGGACTTGTTGTGCACAGAGCTATTTTAAAGTGACAGCTTTACCTGGGACTATTTTCTGCTTTATTGGTGTCCTCAGGTGCTGGTATCAATGAAAGCTGTGACAGAGAAGGGAGTATAAATCACAAATTAACTTTCTGTGCTGGCACTTTGCGATAAATAAGCGGGCCTTTGTTGTAGTTTGGGCACTCGGCCTCTAAAAGGTTTGCCATCACTGGTATAGGGTTTCTCCCTGATGCTGTATAATATGCAACATGATAAAAGGCAGGATATTCCTATTGGTGTAGGGGTAGTAGTACAGTATGGAGAATACAGGAGATTCCCGGCTGTGTAGGGGTAGAAGTAGGGGCAGCAATAGAGGATGGATAATACAGGGGGTGCTTGTCAGTATCGGTGTAGTAGTAGTAGTGGTAGCAATAGAGGATGGACAAGGCAGGAGATGTCCATTGGTGAAGGGGTATTAGTAGTAGTGACAAGGCAGGAGGTGCCTGGCGCTATAGGAGAAGTAGAGACAGCAGTACAGTATGGACTAGGCAGGAGATGCCCAGTGGTGTAAGGGTAGTAGTAGTGGTTGCAGTACAGTATGTACAATATAAGAGATACCGGGATGTGTAGGGGTAGTAGTAGTGTAGCAGTACAGTATAGACAATATAGGAAATACCAGGCTGTGTAGGGGTAGTAGTAGTGTAGCAGTACAGTATAGACAATATAGGAGATACCAGGATATGTAGGGGTAGTAGTAGTGTAGCAGTACATTATGGACAATATAGGAAATACCAGGATGTGTAGGGGTAGTAGTAGTGTAGCAGTACAGTATAGACAATATAGGAGATATCAGGATGTGTAGGGGTAGTAGTAGTGTAGCAGTACAGTATAGACAATATAGGAGATACCGGGATGTGTAGGGGTAGTAGTAGTGTAGCAGTACAGTATAGACAATATAGGAGATACCGGGATGTGTAGGGGTAGTAGTACAGTATAGACAATATAGGAGATACCGGGATGTGTAGGGGTAGTAGTAGTGTAGCAGTACAGTATAGACAATATAGGAGATACCAGGATGTGTAGGGGTAGTAGTAGTGTAGCAGTACAGTATAGACAATATAGGAGATACCGGGATGTGTAGGGGTAGTAGTAGTGTAGCAGTACAGTATAGACAATATAGGAGATACCGGGATGTGTAGGGGTAGTAGTAGTGTAGCAGTACAGTATAGACAATATAGGAGATACCGGGATGTGTAGGGGTAGTAGTAGTGTAGCAGTACAGTATAGACAATATAGGAGATACCGGGATGTGTAGGGGTAGTAGTACAGTATAGACAATATAGGAGATACCGGGATGTGTAGGGGTAGTAGTAGTGTAGCAGTACAGTATAGACAATATAGGAGATACCAGGATGTGTAGGGGTAGTAGTAGTGTAGCAGTACAGTATAGACAATATAGGAGATACCGGGATGTGTAGGGGTAGTAGTAGTGTAGCAGTACAGTATAGACAATATAGGAGATACCGGGATGTGTAGGGGTAGTAGTAGTGTAGCAGTACAGTATAGACAATATAGGAGATACCGGGATGTGTAGGGGTAGTAGTAGTGTAGCAGTACAGTATAGACAATATAGGAGATACCAGGTTGTGGAGGGGTAGTAGTGTAACAGTACAGTATAGACAATATAGGAGATACCAGGATATGTAGGGGTAGTAGTAGTGTAACAGTACAGTATAGACAATATAGGAAATACCAGGATGTGTAGGGGTAGTAGTAGTGTAGTAGTACGGTATGGCACATGATACTCAGACAGATAGCGGCTGTGACAACATTAGGCTGGTGATAAATGAACAACAATCTATTCATTAGACCTTTCATCTGCCAAAGATGTGGGAAAATCCTTGCACTTCTATGCCTACTGTTTTCCATGCATATGGAGGACAATTTTGGTTGCTTCAGTTTGATACCTGAAGTGCTTACTCCCCACATTCAGCCCACACAGGACAAAACAGGACATGACTGTGCTAAAAACATTGCAGATCAATAAGATGCAGATCACCAGAAGATGTATGAAAGGAGTTGATACAATTACAATAATAACAGCTATAAACAGTCGTCAGGACCCATCACATGATGACTCTGTTCTGATTATCACTGATCCCAGAATACTGTGCGGTGATATCAGCATCTCTAGCCCTCGCTGCCTGGATACACTGTCCCCAGGCTACAATGACTCCATATAAACAGCAGCCTCATTACATGGAAACATTAGAAATGGCAACGTCTTGGATTGTCATCTCTTCCGCAGGCTTCCACGTGGATTACTGTCTCCATTGTCACAAGTGATTGGCACACGGATTACCATTCATTCTTCTCTAGTATAATTTAGCTAGTAAGAGTCATTTGTTTTCGGATAACTGCTCGGCCATTATTCTGAGCTCTTGATATGAGTAGTTCGCTATGGAAGGAATGTCAGCGCTATCATACAGATGGAATGAGGCTGCTGCGGATTACATGTATGTCTGCTATATACTGTCCACTGTGACCGGCATGTTTATAAATAACGTGGATGTGGGTGCAGGGTCTAAATTTACCTCTCCATTCAGATCCAGACTAAGTGCTGTATCAGGGTATGCAGAGCTAAAAGTGATAGATTCCTCACAAATACTCTCCAATACTCAGAGTCAAGAGTTGTAGGGTAAGGTTCCTTTTGCCGGGTGTCTATAACCAGTGGCATGACTAGAAGCTGATGAGCCCCAGTGCAAGGTCTGTGCCAGGCCCCCGACTATAATGTATGGTTTATAGTACAAGCGGTCCCCTACTTAAGAACACCTGACTTACATACGACCCCTAGCTACAAACGGACCTCTGGATTTTGGTAATTTACTGTACTTTAGTCCTAGGCTACAATAAACAGCTATAACAGTTATCAATGGTGCCTGTAATTAAGATTTATTGTTAATCCTGGTTCTTATGACAATCCAACATTTTTAAAATCCAACAGAGACCAAAAAAATTTTGGCTGGGATTACAATTATAAAGTATACAGTTCCGACTTACATACAAACTCAACTTAAGAACAAACCTACAGAACCTATCTTGTATGTAACCCGGGGACTGCCTGTAATAGTCTTCTCATATGGGAAAGTGACACCATTAGGGCCCCCTAAACCTCTTGGGCCCTGGTGCGACCTCACCCTCTGCACCCACTCAAGTTCCGCCCCTATCTATAATTGTCAGTGCTCCTACAAAGAAGATGTAGACAGGACCAGTTTCCTCTGTCCACCGGGTAGAAGCCTTCAAATGTTACTGCAGTAATAGCTCCCATTCACTTCAATTGGACCTAGCCTGTGCCTGCAGTAACCCAGAGTTTTCACTAAACATAAGAAAAAATCCCCACCAATGGCATATAACAGCTTTTGACCCAAGTATATACATTATCCTCTTTCCACAGCATGGGGCATAACAATGTGATTAGTGAGGAATCAACTGCGGGGACCCCCATCGATCACGAGAACGAGACCACACGATCCAAAAAATGGGCATTCCATTCTCACTAATGTGAATAATGTCAGGACAAGCATACATCCTCCAGCTCCATTCTGTTCTATGGGAGTAGCACTCATTGAATGGAACAGCGGGGTGCATGCTTGTCTTGCTGCTCCACCCATTAGTAAGAGTGGGACCTCCATTCACCAGATCGCTGGAGCCTCATTCTCGTTATTGATGGGAGCCCCAGCAGTCAGAGCCCCAGTGATCACCTTGTAATCCTCTATCCTGTGAGACAAACCCTTTAGTATGAGATTGGTGGGGATGTGACAGCTGGCATCAGCAGGTAATAAGGGGTAACTTATAAATTTTGGACGACCTCATTAAAAACAATCTTATGCATTGGTAAGTAATATGATGGTGAAGAAAATGCCCTTTAAATCCCTGGATATCCATTCAAAACAGAAATGATAAAAAAATACAATAATAAACTTAATTTTCATAAAAACAATGTGTATAAGAATTAGTGACAGTGGGGGTCATTTACTAAGGGTCCGAATCACGTTTTTATGGCGGGTTACCCGAATTTTTCCGTTTTGCGCCGATTTTCCCTGAATTGCCCCGGGTTTTTGGCGCACGCAATCGGATTGTGGCGCATCGGTGCCAGCGTGCACGCGACGGAAATCGGGGCCTGCGTGGCCGTACGAAAACCGGACGGATTCGAAAAAAACACCGCATTTTTTTAAAAAGGGTGCGCTTATCTGCACCCGGCCCTGCTTGGTGAACTTCAGTGCATTCCGATGGACTTCAGCGCAGCAGCGACACCTGGTGGACGTCGGGGGAACTACCTAAGTGAACGCGCAGAACGCACCGCTGGATCGCGAATGGACCGGGTAAGTAAATCTGCGACAGTGTATTTATTACAAAAAAATAAAACACAAAAACTGCTTCAATCAATAAATTTCAGTCCTTATTGCTAACTCAAAAAAAAAAGATTGTATGGGTTAGTGTGCAGGTATCTCCTGTTCCCATGTCATATCGACATCACAGAGGATGTACCCCATTCAAAATACATTTGGTACTTCCAATGTGGCTGTGAGCAAAGATGGACATGGCGCTTATCCAGTGCCCCCGTCTCCCAAGGATTTCCCCCCGGTTTTCGGGGTTTAGAAACCCATTTCATTTTGCTGTTTCTGCAGCTGTGTTTGTGCTTATTTTTCTGCTCAACCTCTTATATAAAAATCCATATTGTGCTCTGAATAATTTAATAGTCTTAACAATAGTGCATATCTAATATCTATAGTATATATTCACACATGCAAAAGCTGGACTTACCCATAATACACAGGGGGTGGCAACTTTACCTCATGGTTTTTGTAATGTGGGTGTAAGTGTCAGGATATGAAGTCATTTACCAATATGCATCTATTAAAGTTCTGCTATAAAGTGAAGTCTCCTGTGTTTTACCTGTCCATAAAATGACTACAGATGGACAATCATGTGAACAGTCATGTGTCCGCGAACAAAAAACCTACCAGGACCTTATTTTCATGAATACTATCATAGGGTCCTGGCAGAGCGATTGCTCATGGACAGTTAGAGATCACATGACCCTCCATCTGCAGCCATTTTATAGATAGAAATGTCTGGCTGAGGGAAAAAAAAGATGACGTCACTCATATCCACAATTATCAAAAAAGTGTTGAAAACATTTAATAGATGTATATTGGTAAATGACCTAATATCCTGCTCCCCACACTTAGGCTTAATTCAGACAAATGTGTGCTCGCTGTGCTATAGCACGGCAGGTACACGTCAGCAACTGGGAGAGGAGGAGGGGTGAGCGCCGCTCACCTCCACCCCTCTCCATAGAGAAACATGGCACACGGCGCCGTATTCCTGGGGAACATAGGGCATGCCCTATAGTTTCCCTGGCTACGGAACAGTATGGTGCCACATGTGTGATGCACCATACCGCTCCATATGGCCCCGTGCGCCCATTGCCAGCCTATGGGGTTGTATATCCAACGTATATACGTCGGCCAGATATACATCCCTCAACGGCTGTCTGCATGCAGCCTTATACACCAAAAACATGAGGTAAAATAGCCAACCCCTTTAATATATAACAACCATCCAAATTCAGGAGATTTGGACAACACTGTGATGTAGGGCTGGCGCCAGCACTGGGCATACCCAGGCACATAAGGCTCTACATAAGGAATCCATGGGGGTGAGGGAGGCTGTATCTAATGAATCCATGGGGGTGAGGGTGCTTTATATAAAATAACCATGAGGGGGCTGTATATAAAATAACCATGAGGGGGCTGTTTTGTATGATAAACTAGAGAATATTTTAGGGAACAGGAGACTGTTTTAGTTTCTGAAATTTTAATGCCGCCATGTGAGTTCACCGCAAAGAGACCCACTGAGGGTCTGTCACCCTGGAGCTGGCCCTGCTCGGATGTGTATTGGACAGTTCTCAGATGACAAATTTTGGAAGAGGGAGGGGAAAAGCACATTGAGGCATAATCCCCTTCTGGAGAAATCAGCTTTAGCTGGCAGCCATCTAAATTGTACAATACAATACTATACAACTTTATTAATCTTGTGAGCAGGACCCTCACGCCTGTTGTTCTATATGTACTCTGTAATGTAATTTTATATTTGTATATGTCCTCTATGATTTGTAAAGGGCTATGGAATATGATGGCGCTATATAAATAAAGATTATTCTGATTATTAATCCCTTGGTTTGTTTAATCGGAATGGCCAGTTTTGTTCTACCACCATTCACCTTTCTTCTGTTTTAATAAAAATAATAATACTTTATGATGTAATTTCTTTGTTAGATCGCCATCCTCTGTAGGGTTCCCGTTGATCCTTATGTTAGTGCTGCATCAGATCCGTGTGTTATAGGACAGGCCTGAGCTGTGCAAATCAGAATTAAAACCAGATCCTGCGTATGCAAAGAAATCCCCAGAGTTTTTATACTGCGGAAACACAAAGAGATGAGGATATATTTGAAGCAGGCTCATTTTAGTAGCAGGTCGCCACTGCAAGTATTTAAGGAATGAGGTCAATGCTTGTTCCGCAGGGTCGAGTGATTCAGCAGGATAAAAATCCTTTTTCGCTGTCATATACAGGAATGAAGAAATTATTAAATGTGCCCACATAAGACATGAGGATCTGGAGGACACTTTTTTGTGTCACTGTACAGTAGTGGATTAGGCGTATATTGGCACATGTTTTTTTTAAGGGACCTATGGCCACCCAAACCACCCTTCAAATTTTATACTGACTCACTAAATTCTTGTACATCATGTACACAAGAGTCATTTCAGGACTTTTGAAGGTCCTCCAATGATCCTGGAACCACAGATTGAAAGCAGGCAAAAGGGATGCATCCTCCATTCCCCAAGGGCACTTTCAATTTTCTTTCTAGCCCCCATGGTTGCTGAGATATCAATCCCAATATCTGACCATTATAAACCTCTCCACTGTCAGATAGGAGGTGCTGGGAGGGGGAGTGTCTTATGATAATCTTCTCTGAAAAGTAATAGATTATCATAACACATACCCCTCCTCTACTTCAGTTCCTCATCTCTGTCAGTGGAGAGGATTATAATGGTTAGATATCTGGACTGTTATCTCCGGGTAAGGGGGGGGGGGGGCAAGTAAGAAAATTAAAAGTCCTATTGAATCTATATAGCAGCCTCTATAGAAGGGTATGTTCATCTCCATGTGTGTGCGCATGCGCCCAATCTTGCTGAATATTGCCAACTTTCCACCAGTTTTTTTAAACAATAATAAACAACCATTTTCTGCATGAATATCTAGAAGTGAAACACACCATGTGCATGTGGCTTTACAGTGAATCTAAAACAGCCTTAGGCAGTGTCACATGTCAATGTTACACATAGATATGATTTATGCTTCATGTGTAATTGAATGCTTAGTGAACACGTATGGATGGGTAACAGCCTCACACCCTCGGAATTCATCCGGCTCATCCCTATGCTTCCTCTTGCGTTACAGGATCAAAGAGTAAACAGGAAACGACTACACCCCTAAGATTATATATGCATATAAGTAATTTGAATTTAAGATTATCATAATTTTAAGTGTAATAATAAGTGTAGATTAAGGATTCCGTCCACCTAAATATGTAGGAAGCTTTCTAGAATATCGGAGAGTGACATTACAGAGTTACACAATTTTCTACTGATACTCTACACTCTACTGTAAAAATGAAAGAGAAACTCTGACTTTCCTATTGTAATTATTCATTCTGTCATTCAGTGTGGATTATGTCCAAGCCGTTGCTTAGCTGCAGACGCTACAGGGAGCAGATGACACAGACACAGCTACGCACTCCTGTGGGGATCCAGATGTGACACTCGTTGTACTTGTGAAGGTCTGGTGAGGCTAGTGATGTGCACCCAAAGCACTTACTGACACCAGTACACCGGGTGGATGCCCTTACTTAGATTTTATTCATCTATTTTATTCTTACTATGTTTTTTATATAACTATATATACGCATGCATATCAATGGGGGACATGTTTTTTTTTAACTTTCTGCTAGTCATATTGTCTTTTGTCGTTTTTGCGACTTTTGCTGTTGTTTTTCGAGTATGCCTTGGAAAGTACCTTGTGCAGTGCCTTATGTATCTTTATTTTCCAGATATTCCGTGCAACTTCTCACTTATGTATCACTGTTTTTGCTTATTTTTGTGACTTTTTAGACACAAATCTGCACCTGGTCCAGGGCAGGTGCAAAGCTAGGATTTTTTTTCATGGACCCTGTTTTAAAATGTAAATTGGAATTATTTCACATTACAGACAGTCCCCGGGTTACGTCTAAGATAGGGATTGTAGGTTTGTTCTTAAGTTGAATTTGTATGTAAGGCCCCTTCCACACTAGCGTTGCATTTCACGTCAGGGTGCAATGCGTGAAAAACTGACGTTTTTGGCTGCGTTTTTGGTCCATTTTTCCTTGGAGTCATTAGCGTTTTTGCGTTTTTCACGCGCATGTTGTTCGCAGTTTTTTGCCCATCCATACTATATATATGTGAAGATCACATTGCAGATGTATGGAAACATCTGCAATGTGTTCTTCACACATATATATTGTTCTTCACATGCTATTTTGTTCGCACCGTTCCGCGCGTATCTCCCGACAAGTAAGCAGATGTGCCGAACATCTGTAATCTATTCTTCACTGTGTTTTTCACTTAAATGATCCTGTGTTCACTGTTTTTATTCTATTCTTCACTGTTCTTCACTGTGTTTTTTTAATTAAATGCGCGATCGCGAGCAGGGGAATTATTCATGTCACCTAGCAATCCATCCCTTTAAAACCCATTGCACTCGCATTGCACTTGCATTGCTTGCGAGTGCAATACGTTTTTGATGCGTCTCCATAGACTTGAATGGGGCGGGAAAAACGCACGTGAAACGCAAAAGTAGAGCATGCTGCGATTTTGACGTGCGTCAAAACAAACGCAAGCACGTGCGTGAAAAACAACGCAAGTGAGGAAAGACCCATTGGAAACAATGGGACAGAGTGCAATGCAAGTTCTGCGCATGAAAAGCACGCACGGAACTCGCGCGTGAAAACCGCTAGTTTGGAAGGGGCCTAAGTCGAAACTGTATAAACTGTATTTTATAATTGTATCCCCAGCCAAAATTTGGTCTCTGTGACAATTGTATTTTAAAAATGTTGGGTTTTCATAAGAACCAGGATTAACAATAAAGCTTCATTACAGACGCCTCTGATAACTGTTACAGCTGATTATGGTAGCCTGGGACTAAAGTACAACAAATTACCAATGTCCAGAGGTAATGTCCAACTAGGTGTTTTCTGTAAGTCGGGTGTTCTTAAGTAGGGGACCGCCTGTATTTAACTGTTTAAAATACTGCATAGTAACCTGTTTTTTGAAAATTCATACATTTTTGCATTTAAATTTTTAATTAAATTTATTGGTTAATTCTAAGGGTTCATTCACACACAGTATGCTCGCCGTGCGGGCGCACGCCTCTATCTTTTCCCGGTGTACAGTGCAGAACGGTGCCATTACCATCTATGGGGGCGTATATGCGGCTTCAAATTTGCGGCCGCATGTACGTCCCCCCAGACGGCCGTGTGAATGAACCCTAAGGGTGAGGTCACATGTGACGTTTTGGTTGCGTTTTAAAAAATATTACAACAACTGAGGAGAGGTGATTTGCCTAATTACATTACTATTAACATTTGTGTTTGCAAAACGCAATGTAAACGTGATGTTAACACATACATTAACATCACGATTACTATGCGTTTTGTAAACGCAAATGTTAACAGTAATGTAATAAGGCAAATGACCTCTCCTCATCTGTTGTAATGTGCTTCCCTTTATGTGTGACCCTTAACATATGTCGTCATCTCCATGGGTTGTGGCTAGAGTGCTTAAAAATGTAGTGTCCACTCCTATATATAACCCCTTCACTTGGCTTGTGTCCATGTGGATTAGAGACATTTGCAACAAAAAGTCTCAAAAAGAAGCCAAAATTTGCGCCTGCCAGGATAGGAAAAACTGAACATGTATCACAAGTAAAAAGACAGGATCATACATAGGGTGCAAAAAAAGAGCTGCCAAATGTCTCTAAAATTCACCTCAGAGAGACCAAACTATGATACATGTGCCCCAATGACTTTTATAAAAGATAAAGTGGTGCTTTAGGGCAGTTTGGCTCAATTATGTGCACCAGATTATTCAATAATGACACATTGGGGGAAAATTTACTAAAGGCTTTGCGCCAGTTTTCTGATGGACTTTGCGTGTTCTTTCTAGTGTAAACTGCTTGCACAGGTATTTAAGAAGTGTCTGGCACGGCTGCACTAGTCTCCATGCGACACAAATTAGGGGACGATCCGGCGATCCATTCATGCAAAGTCTGTGGCACGCCCTATGTTAAAGGTGCACCACAAAAAAGTTGGTGAACTCTGTCAGGCCAGTGCAGGGAAACAACACATTCATGATTTACGGCACAAGTTCTTAAAGGAAACCTACCACTTCATAAGGTAGGTATGAGATACAAACACCGGGCACCAGCTCAGGGTGAGCTGGTGCCGGTGCTTAGTCTCGTTAGTGTTAAAACCGCGGTATCGCGGTTTTAACACTTTTGAAACTTTCTAGCAGGCACTGCTTCGGCGCTTCGTGCACACGATCGTGCGCGCGCCTACATTGGAAACGCCGCAGGCGTTGCGCGCGCACGGTCGCGCGCAGCGCCGAAGCAGTTTCTGCTAGAAAGTTTCAAAAGTGTTAAAACCGCGATACCGCGGTTTTAACACTAACGAGACTAAGCACCGGCACCAGCTCACCCTGAGCTGGTGCCCGGTGTTTGTATCTCATACCTACCTTATGAAGTGGTAGGTTTCCTTTAATGAATATGTGGCACCCAGCATTTTATACAGACAGAGCACTTAGAGAAGTTTCCGACTTTTGTGCCCTACAGTGTTGAATTATCTGGCGCACCCTGAACTGTGGATATGGTTGCACCTTTTTATTTTTGGTGCACTTACATTGTACCGCGTATAACACAATTGTGTTGAGTTGCAGTAATAAATGTGTTGCAAATGCCAACTAAGAACTACCATGCCTCTTTAGGTGCCCAGTTGTCTAAAGGGTTGGACAAATTGCAGCCGCAACACAAAAGTGGCGCAACTGGCGCAGACACAATAATATATTTGAGCCAATGGGTCCAGACAGTGCACTGATGTCATTTGTGTGTGGTCCATTTTTTTCTGACATGTTGACCTGTCTGCTGGAGAAAGTTCCTCCTTTCTATGAAGTCCATACACAATACAGCGCAGCCTCAACTGTAGAAGAGTTCTCATAAAGAATGGTGCACAAACTTGTTGGACACAATCAGGATAGGTATGAATATATATTTTTTTAATTCACTGCCAGCAAGCAGAGAATTTGAATTGAATAATTGAACAAACAACATAAGTTGCATAACCTTAGATTATGCCATGAAGAGATTTAGAATAAAACCAGAATACTTCCTGTTGCTACACGATGAGACAGAACATGATGTAACATGTTGGTTCTGTTGCAGAGGTTTACACTACACACAGCTACTGCTATCGGATTGTCTCAGGATAGCAATGTGTACCATGTGGCTAATATATGAGGTGGCTCATCATATATTAGGCGCATGGCTTGCTACAATTGACAATTTTTTGCCTTTATCTTTGCCAAAAAAGCGACCATCTGTGAATAGGGCATAAGTATTTATCAAAACTGGCGTTTTTTTTATCCTGGTCTTGAAACCCCATTACCCCTGTGCACGGCGTGCCTATTATATAAGAAGGCATAGGCTTTGTCATATATTAGACAAGGCTTACTATGAGTAACTCCAGCAGGGCACTGGAGCAAGAAAATACCACTAGTGAGGCGATCTGAGAAAATTACCTCAGGCAGTGCTACATGCTGGATGACTGGGGCGGCATGTTGGGGCCTTAAGCAGCAGAGAGGCTAGCTTCACCCCTGGACTGGAGTCAATTTGAGAGAGGTTTCACGCTAGAAATCTGGTGCAATAGTTTATAATACTTTCTAGGTAGTAGCGGAAAAACTCCAATTGCGAAACCTTCTTTTCTGAAAAATGGGGGTTTGTGCCTTTCCTCTGGCAATCGTTTCCCTACAAATTCACACAGTGAGGCAATGAGGTGTCGATTATGTAAGTAGCAATGCCTATTTCAGGCGTCCTTTCAAAGACTCTTGGCCTGGGTGTGTTGGTATCATGTTTATTCAGTGATTGAATATATAGAATTCTTATCAGTCGGGTCAGTACAGACACTAGTCACCTTTGTATGTGAATGTCTGAGTTACCTATGGGAACAAATTATATGAGAAACCAGGTGCGGTTTACAAAGTTATACTTACATGGGTGGATTGCCTAAAGGTTCAGAGCTTGAAGGACAGGATCTGTAGACAAATTTCCTCTAGTTACTATACACTTTCTTTTATTCTAAAGAAAAAAAAAATTATACTTTTGTCCTTTTACACGCACATTTTTTCAAAACAAAATATAAAAGCCATTTCACAGTCATAGACCAGAAAAATAACAGTAACACTTTAACTATTATATTTAACCATTTCTCGACCATCCACTCGACTAGGAAGAAGTTGACTCAGTTACCCAGTTGCGTCGGGCAGGGCTGTATGATTATTATAGCCCCTACAAGTCTGGGATTCACTTCCTATATGTGGTACTAGAATCAAGCTTCTTGGGGAATGAAGGATGAATCCATTCTGCTTTCAATCTATGGTTTCAGGACCCCCTGAGGACCTTCAAAGTTCCTGAAATGGCACTTGTCTACGTGTGTGTTGAGAGCAAGAACAGGTGTTCAAGGATTTCATGGGTAAATTTCCTTCTCAACTTTTTGTGTGGCCATGGGCCCCATAGAAGACTTGGACCTCCAGTTACCGCCCAAACCGTCTGTTTTATAATCCACTACTGGTGGCCGGAAGTTCCCATTGAAGGTGAATGGAAGCCATGGCAGCAGTGACAGTGCTGGAAACAAACCGGGACATTGAATCAACTGCTTCCCCATGCACCTGTTATTACAGATCTCCAACAGGTGATTTATGCAGTGGATGGGTGTCAAACCTCCATGAAAAATGATAGCCATCAGTGAAATGATTGGTTGGTGAAGGCTTCATATTCCACCACACTCCGGCACAGTCAGCCTGGTCATTTGTGAATGTGCTGGGATCAATCTTTCCACAGATTCCACAGATTCTGTAGATGAGATTTATTTTAACTACTTTTGAAATGCTATGGAATTCCAGACAGTAGAAATGTCACAGTCATTTCAGTCCTGGGTGAGCATAGCCTTAGGGTTTATCCAGGGAAGTGTTTCAGCTTGTCCACTGGTCAAATCTCCCCCTTTCCCTAGAACTGTTATAAAATGTAATAAACATTAAAAATCACAGACACAATAGGTATCACCACATCCCAAAATAGCCGATCTATTAAAATATAAAAACTGTTATTGCCGGCGGTGACCACCTTAACGGAAAATAGCGCCAAAATGTCTGAAATGCGACTTTTACACCATTATACATCACATAGAAAATGGAAATAGAAAGTGACCAAAATGTCACACAGACCTCAAAATGGTATCAATTAAAACGTCGGCTCATTTCGCTAAAAATGACACTTAACACAGCTCCGTACACCAAAGTATGAAAGAGTTATTAGCGTCAGAAGATGGCGATTTTTTTTTTCTTTTTTGTATACATTCGTTGAATTTTTGAAAATGTATTAAAACACAATAAAACCTATATAAATTTGGTATAACCATGATCGTACCGAATCAAAGAATAAAGTAGAGGTGTTATATGAAACTAAGCCCACAAGAACGTGACGCTAACATGTTTTTTTTTCCAATCTTTCCACATTTGGAATTTTTTTCCAGCTTCCTGGTACACAGAATAGAATAATAAATAATGTGACAGAGACTTAAAATTTGTTACGCACAAAATAAGCCCTCACACAGCTCTGTATACAGAAAAATGAAAAAGTTATGGATTTTTGAAGGTGGAGAGCATGAAATGAGTGAAAAAAAAAAACCCTGCATGGTGGTGAAGGGCGGCGCCATGCCTGAAAAGGAGCGCTAGGGTGTGTGTGTATTCTTTGTTTATGATTTTATTACCCCCAGAGCCATATATAAAAATATTAATTTCAGAAATCCTCTTTAATAAAAGTGACAAAACATTTTAACCCCCCTCCTCCACTGACAACGCACAAGCTCCACACTCTCTTCTGACAAAAAACACACCCCTTCTTCACTGACAACATGCAAGCTCCAGCCCTACCCCATTCATAACATACAAGTCCCCCCCCCCAAGCTTACCTGTCCACAATGAAAACACACACACTCTCTCTCACTGACAATACACAAGTCCCCCCTCACTAACAACACCCCCCCCCTCCCCCCTAAAAACATCCAAGCGATTCATTTATGCATTTTTATGCATCAAGTTTATACTAATCAAGTCCCAGAGTCAACATCTGAAAAGAGTTTGTATGTTCTCTCCATTTTTGCTTGGGTTTCCTTCAGGTCCTCCGGTTTCCTCCCACACTCCAAAACATACTGGTAGGTTGATTAGATTGTGAGCCCTATTGGGGACATGGAGCGATTTGACAAGCTCTGGGTAGCGCTGTGTAATCTGTAGGCGCTGTATAAATAAAGGAATTATTAATTGAGTAAGATGTATGTGTAATGTATTTTAGTAAAAATTTTATGCAACTGCAAAAGTTCTAACTTTCAACATGGTTGGATTCTTTGAAAAAATGTGGATTCTTAATATTTGTGAAATCTGCAACATTGTTTTGCCCATGTCCCTCCTGTGGCCATTCAGGATATTTGACTTCCTATAGCAGTGATGGCAAACCTTTTAGAGACCGAGTGCCCAAACTACAACAAAGACCCGCTTATTTATCGCAAAGTGCCAACACAGAAATTCAATTTGTGATTTATACTCCCTTCTCTGTCACAGTTTTCATTGATACCAGCACTCTGAGGCACCAATATAGCAGAAAATAGTCCCAGGTACAGCTGTCACTTTAAAATAGCTCTGTGCACAGCAAGTCCTGGGCTGTCTGCGACTGCAGGAAGATACCTGGAGTCATCTCTGGTGATGGCCTGAGTGCCCACAGAAAGGGCTCTGAGTGCCACCTCTGGCACCAGTGCCATAGGTTAGCCATCACTGTCCTATAGGAATCCATGTTTACTCCACATCTTTTATGTTAGCGTAACATTTTTCTTCACAGAAACTGAGCCGAAGGCATTTCCTCTTGGGACATTAGATGCTGTAAACTTTTTTGATTACAGAAGACTCTGACCAGCGCATGACGTGTGGTTTGCACATAAATTTCCTTTAGAGAATAGACAAAGAGACTTCAGCATCTGGTAAAAGATTCATGCCCTTACTCCTAGCTACCCCCACTCCCTTTTTAGTGTATGACTGCAGTAAAGAGTTTGAATAGCCTCATAGTCAAGTACGCACTGAACTTCAAATCCTGCATAGGGCAGTATGGCAAACCTTTTGAAGATAGAGTTCCCAAGCCACAACCAAAACCCACTAGTATGTCGCAAAGTGCCAACATGACAATTTAACCAGTAACTTATTGATCCCAGCTGTATCACAGGTTTTAATCGTATTGGTGTCCGGAGTTCACCAATACAATAGAAAGATGTAGAAATTTGGATTGTAGCTTCCTTCCAGGGTCCCCTGAAGAGGAAGAATCAAGGGACCCAGAACAGGAGCTCAAATGACAATCCATCTCTATCCACACCTTCTCACTCCTCCTGTAGCCCTGGCAGCCAAGGATGTCGCTTTAAAATAGCGCTGAGCATGGCACGTCCTGGGCTGTATTGGACCACAGGAGAAAGCCTTGAGTCGTATCTGGTAAAGGCTGTGTTGGGGTGAAGGCCTGAATGCCCACAGAAAGGGCTCTGAGTGCTACCTGTGGCACCCGTGCCATAGGTTCGCCACCACTGACATAGGGGCACATTTACTAAGAAAAGTGCAAACTGCACTATGGGCAGTTTGCCTGTGTAGTGTGCAGAGGGTGGCAGATTCAGGATTTCTGGTGCCCTCCTTCATGGATCTGGCGCCCTTTGCACTGCCCCGACAGAGTGCACCACTTTGTTTTTTGTGCACATGGTACGTGAAACACAATTCTGTCAGACATTGCATGTTAAATCTGGCACATGGTCTGACTAAGCACCGGATCACCCCCTTCAGTGCAGAAATTTGAATGAAGAATAGTGCAGCCGCTCCACAAAAGGGTTACGTGCGGCACATATGGGGCCAGACCCTTCTTAAATACCTGTGCAAGCATTTTGATCTGGTACACAGACCTTAGTGAATGTGCCCCATGGGGTCGAATTTCTTGGACTGAACTTGCTCATGAGCCGGGAAGTAAGAGTTCTCCTCATGGAGAATTCCAATAAAAGCCGCCTTGTAGATGTGTGGAGACATGCGAGTAAGTTTTTCAGGATGACCTCATGGGCAACAGACTGAGGGTGATGCCACACATGGCATTTTTAGTCCGTTTTTAAGCAAGTCCATTTAAAAACACATGCTTTTTTGAAAACGCATGCGTTTTGACCTTTTTTGTCCGTGTTATGTCATTATCTTAATAGATAAACAGGTTGTAAGTAGCCAAATGCATGGTAAACGGTCAAAAACTGATGCGTTTTCAAAAACGGAGGATTTTTTAAAATGCATGATGCCACACATGGGGTTTTAGTTCGTTTTAAGTCTGTTTTTAAGCATGAGTTTTCAGTCCGTTTAAAAATGCATGCGTTTAAAAACGTGTGCGGTTTTTGAAAATGTATGTTTTTTACCGTTTTTCCCAATTATCTTAATAGATAAACAGGTTGTAAGCAGCCAAACGCATGGAAAATGGCCAAAAACTGTAAAAAACTGATGCATTTTCAAAAATGCATACGTTTTTAAACTAACTGAAAACGCATGCTTAAAAACGGACCAAAAACGCCATGTGTGGCATCACCCTTAGGCCTTTTGCCCACAAGCAAGTTTGATGCATGCAACTTGCACCAAACTTGCATCGTGTGATGACTGGAACATCTTACCCTAAGGCCGCAGGCGACCCTGTTGTATTGTTTTAATGCAAGACACTGGGGACTGGACAACAATAGCTGCATTATGGCAGCACATTTAATTGTGGCACAACACTCATAAACTGGAACTGAACTGACATGCACACAATGCGAGTTTGATGCATGTTGCACACATCACACTCACTCATGGGCACTAAGCCTTAAATGTAGTCCAAATCCTTTTCTATCTACTATGTGCAGGTGGGCTGTTACCATATATACACACCAGACTGCATTGCAGCTATAGACACAAACCAGGCAAAGATTGTTAAACATATCAATGTAATATATTATAAAAATACACTTTATATTTTGAACTATTCACAATAATTATTTCTTCCATGATAGATTCAGCTCAGTAAATTTAGTCATAGGTTTCAGTTTAGAACGCGCAGAGTCTACTTCCTTTTTTTGGGCTTTGTTATTTCCATCTACTGAATTTTGTGTTTCTGAAATGTCTTATCTTCTGTTCCAGTGAATCAGAGCTGCTAAACCCTCTGCAGAGAAGCAGGAAGCAAGCTGCAGTCACATCCCGAGCCACTCGGATGAAGTCATAGCTTGGCCGCAGACTATCATTTGCAATCCAGACAGCTTTTCAGTTGTGGTAGAAACCTGCTGTTTATCTTGGCTCCATAGAGACAATGCCCTGATGACCAGGCTAAATGCTCCATTTCTGAGCTTACCTTTCAGAGTCTGAATGGGAAGTAGAGCAAAGGCCTTCCTTAGATAGGTTGGCAAAGTCTGCAGTGTGACCCCTCTTTTACCCAATTCAAGATATCTTCATTAATAGTCTGCAACATCTCATTCCCCATCAAGTCTTCCTCCTTATTCCTAGCCCCAATGAAGAATCTCCCAGTATCAATCCCAACCCACAACATAGCTACCCTCTTATGTCTTGTCTCTAGTCTAGTACTGCACTTTATCTACTGTCTGTCTCCCCATCTTATTCTAGGCTCAAGTATAGTAATTCTCTAAATCTGGACCCCTAATCTTATTTTTGTTCTATTATTCTTTACTACCAGCATTAATGCTCTTCCCGATATGACCCATATTTTATTTATGATCCCTACATGGCCTCCTTTTCATTTCTCGGCTCTTTTGTGTCTCCCTTTTTATCCATATTCTCAACTATTACTCCCCCCCATCATTTTTCCCCCACTATGTCCACTAAGGGGTTGTCTGCTTTCCTCCTACAATGTTTGTTGGTGTTGGAAATTATCCTTTTGTTGCTTTACACTTCTCTCCCTGATTTTCCTTTCCTCCTCACTCTTGTTCAGTGTATTGCATTAATTCATACATTCATTGATACATTTAAATCGCAAGTAAGTCTGGTCTTTCGATGGACTGTATACCAAAAAGAGGTCTCAAAGAGGAATTCTTCTTCAGAGATTAAAGGAAATCGACCATTTGTTTTTATGCATTGTGAACCAAAAATAGCTGTAGCTGTAGCTACACTGATGTAGAAACATATCTTGTTTAATTCCTGATCTGGGTGGTTTAGCTTAAAAAAAAATTATAAAATTCAGGATCTTGGGAAAGCTGGGTGATGCTGGCTGCTGTACATAAACACATTACACGGAGCTTCCTGTACTGTCCAGACAGGACTAATCAACCTGAGCTAGATGACTCATATGCAGCCGCTGGGGGATGGTAAGGCAATTGATTACTTCTGCTTGTCAGGGACGACACAGTGAATAGAGCGTTCTCTGAAGCAGTGCATAATTAGGGTAATAGAAGAAGCGCCGGAGCAGCCACAGGAGTGATAGAGCCTCATTATCATCGTTTTATAAATGTTTTTGTAAACAAAACAGCTCAGGGGTTAAACAAGATATATTTCTGCATCAGTGTAGCTACAGCATTATCAAGGTATGTTTGGTTCATATATTTACACATACCTGAATTGTTTGCCATAAACGTGATGTGAATAGAGCAGCGGTGGCGAACCTATGGCACGCGTGCCAGAGAGGGCACGCAGAGCCCTCACTGCTGGCACGCGCCCCATCCTCCCAACCACTGCCAGGTGCGGACAACCACTGTCCACACCTGGTTGTCATGGCTGCTAGCAGTATCGGAGCTGCGCTCCGATACTGCTAACAGCCATGACAGTGCAGGGCGCCGACACTGCCTCCTCTGTCACTCCGATCACAGCAGCGCACAGGACGGTAAGCGTCCCAGCGCTGGCAGCGAAATGATGTCATTACGCTGCCAGCGCTGGGGAACCTTACTCCGTGTGTGCTGCAGTGATCAGCCGGAGGAACGCCGAGTCTGAGGTGAGTGTATTTATTTATTTTTTTACTTCGGCGCTTCCACAGATAGATAGGAAGGCTGATTTCCTGCCCGCTCCCGCACCTCCCATAAAACTCCGCCCGCAACCGGGCCGAAAGTCAGTGCACAAACTGCGCCACAAGCACTACCACAAGCACACACCCCCCCCCCCCGCGCCCGAACCCCAGCCTGTTCTGCCCGCTATCGCAATTCAACCCCCCCCCCGCAAGAACTCCGGCCGCTCTCACTACCGCCCCCCCCCCCCCGCTCAACTCCGGTCACTGCCCCCCCCCCCCCCATCACCCTCTCCCCTGGAACTCATGCCTCATAACCAAACTGCCCAGAACTCCAGATGCTGCATCCCCCCCCCCCTGGAACAACAGACACCTGAGCAAGAGTAAGTAACATATGTATTTTTATGTATGTATTTATGTATATGCATATTATATTATAAATTTATATGTGCATTTATATATATATACCTGTGTGAGGGCTTATATTTTGCGTAACATATTTTACTTGTCATTTATTATTCCATGTCGTGTACTAGGAAGCTGTAGATTTTAATACTTTTGCTGCTCCAAATCATTTGTGTCCTTTATTCTTTGGTTCGGTCCTATCACAGTGATACCAGATTTGTAGGTTTTATTGTGTTTTAATGCTTTTTCTATAATTAAAACAGTGTACGAAAAAGAAAATAGTCTGCCATCTTGTGACGCTAATAACTTTAGTGCACGAAGCTGGGGAGGGGTGATTTTTTTGCTTAATGAGCCGTTGTTTTCATTGCTACCATTTTTAGGACTGCGTGACCTTTTGATAACTTTTTATTACTCTTTTATGTGATATAAAATGGTGTAAAAGTGGCATTTCAGTGTGTATAGGACTGCTGGAATCTGAGCTCAGACAGTCCTGTGTAAATTGATTCTAAACTAAACCGTCAGTTTTCTGGTTAAATTGCCGTACTGGCACTTTGCGATAAGTCATTAGGTTTTGGGTTGCAGTTTGGGCACTCGGTCTCTAAAAGGTTCGCCATCACTGGAATAGAGCCTTACAATGCATTATTTTAGCAAAAGTAGCCAACAATCCTATGTGTATGGGATCGGGCATATTGAATTTTCTCTGCACAATTTATTTGATGAAAGGGATCATGAGCATAAGTTATTAAAGGATAGACACTCCTCATTAATTTGACTTTTCCTTTAACACTGCATATACACAAGTGACCTTTGTGTGTCCTTTAAAAGTGCAAGTTTATTTACATTTGCTATTAACTATGCCTTTATACTGTCCTTTATTGCCAAGTGACATAGTCCTATTCTTAAGCTAGTTTTATAGGCTCGGTAAATAATTCATAGATCTACAGAATGACAGAATTAATTTTGCATGCATTATGTACTTCAGACCGTAGAGCAAAGCGTTTGCAATCTGCCCTGGACACATTCCTTCAGAGATTACAGATGATTTGCTGTCAGACCACTTGTCACAATTTATCATCTCTAATTCAAAATCAAGACTATATGAAGGCTTTATAGAATCTGCCTTGCAGTGATAATAGATGTTTATTTGGGATCATTCCAGATACAGTATTTCTTTTGTAGAATTCAAAGTAAAATGTATTAGAAATGGTAGGAACAGAAATGTACTAAATATACGTTATTGTCAGAATCACACCAGTAACGGGTTGTGAGTTTCAGAACCTCTACTGCTGCCCTATAGGTGGATTTAGTAGCTTGCAAGAGCCCATACAATGCAGAAATGGTCTTCAGCCAACAAAGATAATCCATTTGCCTACAGAGGCCTCTGACTCAACATTGTTATACTGGTACTTTCCCTAGTAAAAAAAAATTCCAATGGTAGGAATTGCTGATCATTGATTGGTGGCAGCCTGAGGCCTAACCAAGCTCCCCAAGCCTCTAAGTGTATGTCCGTAGCTCATCCTCATAAATTGCATGTCAGTTTACTCAAACAGGCAATAACGCTTTGTTATACTGAATAGTTAAGTCTGTGAAGCCCCCTTAAAAAGACAGACTTAAAGAAAGGAAAATAAAATCAATTAAAAGTGGTTTTATGTTTAAATACTGATATAGGGCATTGTCACAATCTTTACATCCTAAATAATAATGTTGGCATATTTTTTTTACGATTGCACAGTGACAAACATAATGAAAATGTGAAAAATAACAACAACCCAAGCCCAGTAGCGTAACAAGACGCCAGTGGGACCTGGTGCAAACTTTGGACTGAGGCCCCCATATACCTCAACTTTCGCTGCCTCACCATCCCACAGATTAGATTTGAGAATAGATATATGCTACACAGACATATAGGGGCTCATTTACCAAGGGTCCGCACTATCGTCAGAATACCCGTCGGTTTCCGATGTGCGCCGCATTTAGAAGGGGTTTTTGGTGCACACGATCGGATCGGCGCTGGCTTTCACGCGACATAAATTGGAGGCGGGCCTTCGGATGATCCGACAGATCCGGACAACACTCAGGATTTAACATGCAAAATTGTGTCGCAAACCATGCACTTGCATGCACCAGGAAGAAGAAGGTGAACTCCGGCGGACCTGAGCAGGGAAGTGAGACATGCAGGAAATTGGTGAATCGCGGCAGCTCCGAATCCTCGTTGGACAACGCACCTCGAGGATCGCGACAGGACTGGTAAGTAAACGTGCCCCATAGTCACAGCACCATACACATATAGCAGCCTTACCTTATTTGTGAAATGTCGGGCAGCCTCCATTATCCATGAAATGTCCAACAGTCTCCACAGGATAGAACCTTACTTGCTGAACGTGGGGGTCTCATCACTGAGACCCCCACCGATAAGCAACTTAAGCCTTATCCTGTGGAACCCCTTTAATAATAAAATGTGCATCAGCTAATTAAGTGTCCAGCAGTAGCCTCCCCTTACGAATAAAGCAGCCTCCCCTTATTGAAATGTTCAGCAGCCTCCCCTCACTGATGAAGAATCCAGCTACAGCCTCCTCTCACTATTGCCCCCACAGGACCCCTTGTAATATAAAAAAATATACACGTTACTTACCTCTCGTGCTTCGTCGATTCTGGTGGCTTCCTTTGATCTGTGAACTCTGTGTTAGGCGGACTTGGGTAATGACATCATGCAGTGTGCACAGGTAGAAGGCTCCAGTGTGTCTTTGTCTGCCCCACTGTTGTATATAATTATACACATAAATTTGATTTTATTCCCCTCTTGTGGCCCCGCAGTCTGCCATCATTTGGACGGCAGATGAAGGTCCTTTCCATCCCTGGGCTCAGTGGCGGTTTCACCCCCTGCGACCGTGATCGTTTTGTCCCTGTTAGTAACCTGCAGTGTTCAGCAATAATTCTACAAAAACTAAACAAAGTAAAGTAACTTTTAATATTTTGGAATTCAGTTTCAATAAAACAAACAAGGAAGTGTTTTTTTCACATTCTTTTATTAGAGGTATGCAAATATTTAAACAAAAAAAAAAATCTAAATTATGTCTTCATTGCTTTATCCTCACTTTATACACCCCCCCAATTAACCCCACTTAGATTTACAATTTTATGTAACTTTTCCCAGCACATTTTTGACACTTGAAATACCCTTTTCTGTAGCCCCCAATGTATGCCCATTTTGTTAACCCCCCACCTTATAATAACCCCAATCCTCTTTCCATTTCAGTCAATTTGAAAATAATACAAACACAAAAACAATTCCCTCTCTTTAAAATAAAAATAAAAACAACAATGAATAATTCATGATCCTAATCTGTCCCTATATCTCTTCATTCCCTGACTAGGCCCTCAGCTACAGGACTGCTCCTAAAGGTGGAACATCCTGCACCTCGCACCTAACCTAATCTCCTGACACTCTCCCTAGCACTGTAGGTTATTTATACATACCACCCAACTTCCTGTAGCCTCTTATTATGTCTTTTCCCACTTTCTGTAGCACCTTTTTGACACTTATAATATCCTTTTTTAACCCTCCTTATAACAACAATCTTCTTTCCATTTCAGTTATTTGAAAAACAAACAATCAAAAAAAGCAAAATGAAAAACAATTGCCCCTCTTCAAAAAAACAAAAAAAACAATGAATCATTCCTGTCCCTAATCTGTCCCTATATCTCTTAATTCCCTGACTGGGCCCTCAGCTACAGGACTGCTCCTAAAGATGGAACATCCTGCACCTCGTACCTAACCTAATCTCCTGACACTCTCCCTAGTGCTGTAGGTTATTTATACACACCACCCAACTTCCTGTAGTCTCCTATAATGTTTCCCTTCCTTTATACTTCAATTTATACAACCCCCCCCCCATTTATTCCCCAATTTATAAGGGTTTATGTATCATTTCCCATTTTCCGTTTGCCCCTTTAAAACTTATAATACCCCTTTTCTGTAGTCCCCAATGTATGCCCTTTTCTTAACACCCCCACTTATAATAACCCCAATCTTCTTTCCATTCAGTCCATTTGAATAAAAAACAATTCTATCTTTTTAAAATAAAAAAACTATGAATCATTCCTGTCCCTATATCTCTTCACTCACTGAATAGGCCCCCAGCTACAGGACTGTTCCTAAAGGTAGAGCATCCTGCACCTCGTACCTAACCTAATCTCCTGACACTCTATGTAGCGCTGTAGGTTATTAATACACACCACCCAACTTCCTGTAGCCTATTATTATGTCTCCCTTTATCCTTTACTTTATACAACCCCTTCCATTTACCCCCCTCCACTTATAATTACACTATTATTTATATTTTCTGACTTCCTTTAACACCCTTTTAACAATTATAATACCCTTTTCTGTAGTCCTCAATTTATGCTCCTTTTCTTAACACCCCAATTATAATTACCCCACTTTTCTTTCCATTTCAATCCATTTGAAAAAAAAAAAAAACAAATCTACCTCATTAAAATTAAAAAAACCCAAAGAATAATTTCTGTTCCTAACCTGTCCCTATATCTCTTTATTCCCCGACTAGGCCCTCAGCTACAGGACTGCTCCTAAATGTGGAACCTCCTACACCTCGTACCTAACCTAATCTCCTGACACTCTGTGTAGGTTAATACATACCCCCAAATTCCTGTAGCCTATTATTACGTCTCCATTTGTCCTACACTTTATACAACTCCCCCATTTATCCCCCACTTATAAATACACTTTTATGTATGTTTACCCACTTTACGTGACGCCTTTTTGACATTTATAATATCCTTTTCTGTAGCCCCTATTTATGCCCCTTTTCTTAACACCCCCTTATAATAACACCAATTCCCCCTCTTTAAAAAAAAACAAATTAAAAAAAAACAAAAAACAATAAATCATTCCTGTCCCTTATCTGTCCCTGTATCTCTTAATTCCGTGACTAGGCCCTGAGCTATAGGACTGCTCCTAAAGATGGAACATCCTGCACCTCGTACCTAACCTAATCTTCTGACACTCTCCCTAGTGCTGTAGGTTATTTATACACACCACCCAACTTCCTGTAGCCTCTTATTATGTCTCCCTTCCTTTATCCTTCACTTTATACAACCCACTCCCATTTACTCCCCAATTTATACACTTTTATGTATCTTTTCCCACTTTCCGTTTGCCCCTTTAAAACTTATAATACCCCTTTTCTGTAGTCCCCAATGTATGCCCTTTTCTTAACACCCCCACTTATAATAACCCCAATCTTCTTTCCATTTCAGACCATTTGAATAAAAAACAATTCTATCTTTTTAAAAATGAAAAAAATATGAATCATTCCTGTCCCTATATCTCTTCACTCACTGACTAGGCCCCCAGCTACAGGACTGTTCCTAAAGGTAGAGCATCCTGCACCTCGTACCTACCCTAATCTCCTGACACTCTATGTAGCGCTGTAGGTTATTAATACACACCACCCAACTTCCTGTAGCCTCTTATTATGTCTCCCTCCATTTACCCTTCACTTTATACAACCCCTTCCATGTACCCCCCTCCACTTATAATTACACTATTATGTATCTTTTTCTGTAGTGCCCTTTTGACACTTATAATGACCTTTTCTGTAGTCCTCAATTTATGCCCCTTTTCTTAACACCCCACTTATAATAACCCCAATCTTCTTTCCATTTCAGTCCATTTGGAAAACAAAAAAACCCAAAAACAATTCTACCTCATTAAAATTTAAAAAAAACCCCAAAGAATAATTTCTGTTCCTAATCTGTCGCTATATCTTTTTATTCCAGGACTAGGCCCTCAGCTACAGGACTGCTCCTAAATGTGGAACCCCCTGCACCCTGTACCTAACCTAATCTCCTGACACTCTCCCTAGTGCTGTAGGTTAATAATACATACCCCCAACTTCCTGTAGCCTATTATTACGTCTCCCTTTATTCTTCACTTTATACAACCCCCCCATTTATCCCCCACTTATAAATACACTTTTATGTATCTTTTCCCACTTTCCATGGTGCCTTTTTGACATTTATAATATCCTTTTCTGTAGCCCCTATTTATGCCCCTTTTCTTAAAACCCCCTAACACCAATATTCTCTCCATTTCAGTCCATTTGAAAAAACAACTAAAAAATACCAAAATGAAAAACAATTCCCTCTCTTTAAAATAAAAACAACAAAAAAACAATGAATAATTCCTGTCCCTAATCTGTCTCTTCATTCCCTGACTAGGCCCTCAGCTACAGGACTGCTTCTAGGGGTGGAACATCCTGCACCTCATACCTAACCTAATCTCCTGACACTCTCCTTAGCTTCGTAGGTTATTATTGCACACCACCCAACTTCCTGTATCCTCTTATGATATATCCCTTCCTTTATCCTTCACTTTATACAACCCCTTCCCATTTAACCCCCAACTTATAATGACACTTTTATGTCTCTTTTCCCACTTTCTGTAGTGCCCTTATAACACTTGTAATACCTTTTTCTGTAGCCCCCAATTTATGCCCCCTTTTCTTAACACCCCCTTTTATAATAACCCCAATCTTTTGCCAATTTCAATCCATTAAAAAAAAACAAACAAACAGTGGGCAGCACGGTGGCACTTCTGCCTTGCAGCACTGGAGTCCTGGGTTCAAGTCCCACCCAGGTCAACATCTGCAAAGAGTTTGTATGTTCTCTCTGTGTTTGCGTGGGTTTCCTCCAGTTTCCTCCCACACTCCAAAACATACTGGGAGGTTGTTTAGATTGTGAGCCCCATGGGGACACGGACCAATTTGGCAAACTCTGTGCAGCACTGCATAATCTGTGTGCGCTATATAAATAAAGGAATTATTATTATTATTCCCCCTCTTTAAAATTAAAGAAAAAAACAATGAATCATTCCTGTCCCTAGTCTGTCCTTATATCTCTTTAGTACCTGACTAGGCCCTCAGCTACAGGACTGCTCCTAAAGTTGGAACCTCTTGCACCTTCTATCTAATTTCACTTGATACAACCCCCCATTTATTCTCTACTTATAATTGCACTTTTATGTATCTTTTCCCACTTTCTGTAGCTACTTATAATAACCCCAATCTTCTTTCCATTTCAGTCCATTGAAAAAAACAAAAAGAAAAACACTTCCACCTCTTTGAAAAAACATTGAATAATTCCTGTCCCTAATCTGTCCCTATATCTCTTCATTCCCTGACTAGGCCCTCAGCTACAGGACTGCTCCTAAAGATGGAACATCCTGCACCTCGTACCTAACCTAATCTCCTGACACTCTCCCTAGTGCTGTAGGTTATTAATACATACCACCCAACTTCCTGTAACCTCTTATTGTGTCTCCATTTATCCTTCACTTTATACAACCCCCCCCATTTATCCCCCACTTATAAATACACTTTTATGTATCTTTTCCCACTTTCAGTAGCGCCCTTTTGACACTTATAATACCCCTTTTCTGTAGTCCTCTATTTATGCCCCTTTTCTTGACACCCCACTTATACTAACCCCAATCTTCTTTCCACTTCAGTTCATTTGAAGAAAAAAACAAAACAAAAAAAAAACACACCCCCTCTTTTAAAAAATTCAATGAATCATTCCTGTCCCTAATCTGTTCCAATATCTGTTCATTCCCTGCCTTGGCCCTCAGCTACAGGACTGCTCCTAATGTTGGAACCTCCTGCACCTCGTACCTAACCTAATCTCCTGACACTCTATGTAGCGCTGTAGGTTATTAATACACCACCCAACTTCCTGTAGCCTCTTATTATGTCTCCCTTCTTTTATCCTTCAATTTATACAACCCCTTCCCACTAATGACACTTTTATGTCTCTCTTCCCACTTTCTGTAGTGCCCTTATGACACTTATTAAACCTTTTTCTATAGCCTCCAATTTATATCCCTTTTCTTAATGCCCCCCACTTATAATAACCCAAATCTTCTTTCCATTTCAGTCCATTTGAAAAAAACAAAACAAAACGAAAAACAATTTCTTTAAAATAAAAAAGAGATTCATTCCAGTCCCTAATCTGTCCCTATATCTCTTCATTCCCTGACTAGGCCCTCAGCTACAGGACTGCTCCTAAAGTTGGAACATCCTGCACCTCGTACCTAACCTAATCTCCTGACACTCTCCCTAGTGCTGTAGGTTATTTATACACACCACCCATCTTCCTGTAGTCTCCTATAATGTTTCCCTTCCTTTATCCTTCAATTTATACACCCCCCCCCCCCCATTTACTCCCCAATTTATACACTTTTATGTATCTTTTCTCACTTTCCGTTCACCCCTTTAAAACTTATTATACCCCTTTTCTGTAGTCCTCAATTTATGCCTCTTTTCTTAACACCCCCACTTATAATAACCCCAATCTTCTTTCCATTCAGTCCATTTGAAAAAAAAAAACAATTCTACCTCATTAAAATAAAAAATAAAAACAAAGAATAATTTCTGTTCCTAATCTGTCCCTATATCTCTTTATTCCCTGACTAGGCCCTCAGCTACAGGACTGCTCCTAAATGTGGAACCTCCTGCACCTCGTACCTACCGTAATCTCCTGACACTCTCCCTAGCGCTGTAGGTTATTAATACATACCCCCAACTTCCTGTAGCCTCTTATTACGTCTCCATTTATCCTTCACTTTATACAACTCCCCCATTTATCCCCCACTTGTAAATACACTTTTATGTATCTTTTCCCACTTTCCGTGGCGCCTTTTTGACATTTATAATATCCTTTTCTGTAGCCCCCAATGTATGCCCTTTTCTTAACACCCCCTTATAATAACCCCAATCTTTTGCCAATTTCAATCTATTAAAAAAAAACAAAAAAGGAAAACAGTTGGCGGCACGGTGGCTGAGTGGGTGGTACTTCGCCCTTGCACTGGAGTCCTGGGTTCAAGTCCCACCCAGGTGAACATCTGCAAAGAGTTTGTATATTCTCTCTGTGTTTGCGTGGGTTTCCTTCAGTTTCCTCCCACACTCCATAACATACTGGTAGGTTGATTAGATTGTGAGCCCCATGGGGACAGGGACTGATTTGGCAAGCTCTGTGCAGCGCTGCGTAATCTGTGTGCGCTATATAAATAAAGGAATTATTATTATTATTCCCCCTCTTTAAAATTAAAGAAAAAAACAATGAACCATTCCTGTCCCTAGTATGTCCTTATATCTCTTTAGTACCTGACTAGGCCCTCAGCTACAGGACTGCTCCTAAAGTTAGAACCTCTTGCACCTTGTACCTAACCTAATCTCCTGACACTCTCCCTAGCACTGTAGGTTATTAATAGATACCACCCAACTTCCTGCAGCCTCTTGTTATGTCTCCCTTTATCCTTCACTTGATACAACCCCCCCCCCATTTATCCCCCACTTATAATTACACTTTTATGTATCTTTTCCCACTTTCTGTAGCTCTTTTTTGACACTTATAATATCCTTTTCTGTAGTCCTCAATGTATGCCCTTTTCTTAACACCCTACTTATACTAACCCCAATCTTCTTTCCATTTCAGTCCATTGAAAAAAACAAAAAGAAAAATACTTCCACCTCTTTAAAAAAATATGAAAAATTCCTGTCCCTAATCTGTCCCTTTATCTCTTCATTCCCTGACTAGGCCCTCAGCTACAGGACTGCTCTGAAAGGTGGAACATCCTGCACCTCGTACCTAACCTAATCTCCTGACACTCTCCCTAGCGCTGCAGGTTATTTATACACACCACCCAACTTCCTGTAGTCTCCTATAATGTTTCCCTTCCTTTATCCTTCAAAACGTATAATACCCCTTTTCTGTAGTCCCCAATGTATGCCCTTTTCTTAACACCCCCACTTATAATAACCCCAATCTTCTTTCCATTTCAGTCCATTTGAATAAAAAACAATTCTATCTTTAAAATAAAAAAAAATATGAATCATTCCTGTCCCTATATCTCTTCACTCACTGACCAGGCCCCCAGCTACAGGACTGTTCCTAAAGGTAGAGCATCCTGCACCTCGTACCTAACCTCTATGTATGTATCTTTTCCCATTTTCAGTAGCACACTTTTGACACTTATAATACCCCTTTTCTGTAGTCCTCTATTTATGCCCCTTTTCTTGACACCCCACTTATACTAACCCCAATCTTCTTTCCACTTCAGATTATTTGAAGAAAAAACAAAACAAAAAAACACTCCCCCCTCTTTAAAAAAAAATCAATGAATCATTCCTGTCCCTAATCTGTCCCTATATCTGTTCATTCCCAGACTAGGCCCTCAGCTACAGGACTGCTCCTAAAGTTGGAACCTCCTGCACCTCGTACCTAACCTAATCTGCTGACACTCTCCCTAGCGCTGTAGGTTATTTATACACACCACCCAACTTCCTGTAGCCTCTTATTATGTCTCGCTTCTTCAATTTATACAACCCACTCCCCACTTATGACACTTTTATGTCTCTCTTCCCACTTTCTGTAGTGCCCTTATGACACTTATTAAACCTTTTTCTATAGCTTCCAATTTATGTCCCTTTTCTTAACACCCCACTTATAATAACCCGAATCTTCTTTCCATTTCAGTCCATTTGAAAAAAAACAAAACAAAAAGAAAAACAATTCCCCATCTTTAAAATAAAAAAAGAGATTCATTCCTGTCCCTAATCTGTCCCTATATCTCTTTATTCCCTGACTAGGCCCTCAGCTACAGGACTGCTCCTAAATGTGGAACCTCCTGCACCTCGTACCTAACCTAATCTCCTAACACTCTCCCTAGTGCTGTAGGTTATTAATACACACCACCCAACTTCCTGTAGCCTCTTATTATGTCTCCCTTTATCTTTCACCCTCCCCCATTTATCCCCCACTCATAAGTACACTTTTATGTATCTTTTCCCACTATTTGTAGCACTTTTTTAACACTTATAATACCCATTTTCTGTAGTCCTCAATTTATGCCCCTTTTCTTGACACCCCACTTATAATTCCCCCAATCTTCTTTCCATTTCAGTCCATTTGAAGAAAAAAAGAACAAAAAGAAAAACAATCCCCCCCCCCCCTCTTTAAAATAAAAACAATAAATCATTTCTGTCCCTAATCTGTCCCTTTAACTCTTGATTCCCTTGATTCTTCAGCTTCAGGACTGCTCCTAAAGATGGAACCTTGTATATAACCTTATCTCCTGACACTCGCCCTAGCGCTGTCCCTATTAGTTACTAAAGTCCATTACCAATGATGACGACTTATGGCACACAGATGGAGATTACGTCTTCTGCGCAGACTTTTTCGAAGGCTTAGAAACTTCCTCTGTTCTCTTGATTGCTGAAGTCTTGGCTTTTTCTGTGAAGGAAAGATTTTAGATGTGAGCAATAGTAAGATTAGGAATACCTACAAATTCCCAAATTCCTAACTGATAGGACTTCAATGAGGGCCAACCAGAAGAGAGGGCATCTCCTGGGCCATATTTATGTCAGTTTGTCCTCAAGCGCCCCCTGTGGTTCCCCAGCTCCTACCACCTGCCACCCTCCTCCTGGTGCTGGAAACACGACACGTAGCAACATTATCTTAGTAACATTATAAGAACAAATCATCAAACAGGCTTTTTCAGACTTGCATTTTTTTTTCACGCACACATGCGCCTTTTAATCTCGCCATGCTCTACTTTTGCAAGTCACACGCGTGAAAAACACCATACAAGTCTATGGAGATGCATCAAAAGCGCATTGCACTCTGAGGCACATGCAAGTGCAATGCAAGTGCAATGCGTTTTTCACGCATCAATTGCCATAGAAAAGATAGAGCTCAGTCCTGAGTCCTTTTCATGTGCGTTATCTGCACGTGAAAAACGGATTGAAATTGCATTGAAAACGCGAGTGAAAAACTGAGACACTGAACAAACTCTGACTGAAAACTGATTGCACTCTAATGCAAAATGTCAGTTTTTCACTGACCAAACCCTGATCGCACCCTGATCAGACTCTGACGTGATCTGCAACGCAAGTGTGGAAGGGGCCTAACAGTAAAGTTTGATTTCAATGGCAACCAATCCCAGTTTAGCATATACCAAATTACACCTATCCTAGACCCCATAGAGCAGCCACTTGTAACCATTTCTTCCTCAAAATGGAGTTAAAAATGTTGTTTTAATTATTTGAGCACACACCCCATAGCTACACAATGGGGCGTATTTATTAAGGGCTGTAAAGGCTTTTTTTCTGGTGGACTTTGCACGTTCTTTTAAGTGCAAACTGCAGTGCAGGGGGCGCCAGATTCGATGCAATGAATGGGCGCAAGAAATACTCAAACTGGTGCACTCTGCGCTATACACAGGCATGTAGTGCAGTTTGCCCTGTTCTTAGAAAATGTGCCCCAATGTGTGAATGTGATCTCAGCAGTGAGTGAGGAGCTACATACCGGCACTTGTTCCCTTTAAGACGTCTCACTCAACTGACACAAGATGGCGCTGACTGGTAACTGCCCACATTCCGCTCCAGTTGTGATGTCATAGTAACTGCGGCAACCAATGACAGCACAGCTTTCATAAGATACTGTTCCGACACTGATTTATTTCCTAATAAATGAAATAGATAGGAATATGTGCCGAAAATCATGACCTCTAAAAAAAACCTAGTATTGTCAGACCATGGGCGCCTAATGAATGATCAGTTTCTGAGCCAACATTCGTTGCCCACCAAAATGAACAGTGTGTTAATCCATTACTTTGGGTCAGTTGTGAGATTGGGTTCAGGGATGATAAGCCTGGTCCTCCTATCTGGGCTTCTTCTGCATATTAGAAATAAAAAGGTTATGGATATTAGTATTATGTAAAAAAAATGCAAAGGGCATTTATTATGCAAAAGTAAATAATATAGATGTATATTTGTTATCACTGTTAAAATGAACACATATAGGGCAGATGTGCACTACAATGTGGAATCCGTTTTTTATTTGGTCTGGTTCGCGTGTCACCATTCATTCCTTACACATATACATGTATAATATGGAGATGGAGCCCTTTGTTCTCTACCAGGGGTTGTATGTGTTTGAGAAAGGAGTTTGCATGTTCCAAACACAACAAATCTCTTTTTACTACTACAGCGCAATAAATTGATAACGTTTTTTAGATTTTTTTCCAGTGGTTTATCTTAATTAGTTTAAGGAATGGAGAGAGCCACAGCACCCGGTACGATTCAGTTCCAAAAAGTCTTTATTGTAACATCATCCAAGCATAAAACCAAGCAATTTTTATGATTGGATGATGTTACAATAAAGACTTTTTGGAACTGAATCGTACCGGGTGCTGTGGCTCTCTCCATTCCTTATGCTGATTATGGGACTCTGAGCACCGGATCCCCAGCTGCGAACACCACTCAAATCGTAATTACCTAGGATTGCTGTCTTTCCCTCTCCCTTTCTTATCTTAATTAGTGGCCATTAAGATCAGTCATATAACATTTGTTGACATTTTGGCAATTCTGACACCATGAAGTTTTATTAAGAAGTCTGTGATTTGTTCACACTTTCACAGGTGGAGTCAGCAGCAGGACTATCGTCTAACAGGCTCTTCTGCTTATGTAGCCAACATTTTTGACACCTCTGCTTCAGAAACATTTTTTTCAGAAAACGACAGGTTTATAGAGAGTCAAAATTTAATTCTAGGAAATCCTCAACATATATTACATTTTTTTGTACACGTCAATTCGCATTTATATTTTTGATAAAAATAAGAATTGCTGTTTACTTCAGAAACTCTAGACATATAGGGGGTCATTTACTAAGGGCCCGATTCGCGTTTTCCCCAACGTGTTACCCGAATATTTCCGATTTGCGATGATTTTCCCTGAATTGCCCCGGGATTTTGGCGCACGCGATCAGATTGTGGCTCATCGGCGCTGGCATGCACCCGACAGAAATCGGGGGGCGTGGTCGAACGAAAACCCGACGGATTCGAAAAACCGGCGCATTTTAAAAAAAAAATTGGTTGCACGCGCCATACTTACATGCACCAGGAAGAGATCAGTGAACTCCGACGCAACTCGGTGGAACTCGGCGCAGCAACGACAGCTGGTGGACATCGGGTGCAGGACCTTCATGAATCGCCGGAAGACCCGAACACTCGTTGGAGAAGCCGCCGCTGGAACGCGAATGGACCGGGTAAGTAAATGTGCCCCATAGTGAAGAAATTAGGGCTCATTTACTAAGGGTCCGCGGACCGTACTTTCGCCGGATATTCTGCCAATTTTCGATTTGTGCCGCATTTAAAAGGGGTTAGTGTCGCATGGCATCGGATTTTGGCGCATCGGCGTCGGCTTTCATGTGACACAAGTTTTCTGAAGTTTTCAGAATAGGTGCAGAATAAAAAATCTTGGGATTGACTGTATACTTATGGAGAAAGGAGAAGTGCATTCCTGGCTTCCATTGATGGTTTTGTCTCTACTTGGTCTTGTGGTGCTGTCCTGGACTCCACAGACTCTGCTAAGAGATTTCTGGCATGGCTTACATGCCAGAAGCCAGTAGCTGGCATCACAGGGCAGCTAATGGGGGGCTTGGGGTCCACAATTCAGCCGATTGTGGGGGTCTTCCGAAATGCCCTTAAATCAGACAATTATACTGAGCTTCGAAAACTTTCATGCATAGGAGATTGTTATATTTTTGTTTATAAATAACTTGGCAAATGAGGAATGATCCTAACATCTTTTATCTTGTGTCCGTTCACTTGTACATGTTATGTTTGGATGATTTCCTATTCAACCTACTAATATCTTTTAATGTAAATGCCCCTTTAATCAGGTTTGTGTCTATGGACAGCCGTATTTATCTGACAAACATTGTGTTGTTCTCTAATGAGGATGTGATGTTCTTGACACAATCTCTGGGATGAAAGCCTAGTCCTCATACCAAAGGAAGGTGAAATCATACAAACACAAGCACAATTATTCCATTCAGAGCCTCTTTGTTTAGGAGAGATCTCAAAAATGACACTTCTTCACACATGAACAGTTATCTGGGCAAATAGAGTAAACGAAACAAAACAGCTTTACCAAGTGGTGTCTGTATTTCCAGACAGAGTATGAAGATCATACATTCAGGTCACTGTGTCGCTGTGGTATTGGATGATATAAATGAAGGTTATCAAAATTAATTCCACTTTTGTTTAAATATGAAAATATTTTGTAGTACTGCCAGAGACTATGTGGGCAGTAAAGGCGAAATTTAAATGAAAAATGCCATTTTGGAGGAACTGGGGACCACACATGGACATTGTACACATAGAAATCTCCACCGGGGGAAGGGTGTGGTGTTGTTAGTAGAAGTTGCAACTAGGCCCCTGCCAAATTGCAAATCTGTAGACCATATATTAAAAAGGCATTTAAAAGTGTTTCTTTAACTTATTACATCGTCTTGTTTCTCTTCTGGGGGGTCCCACAGCAATTTCATAGAGAAACCTTTATGTTAGATAATTTATGTTCTCTCAGGATTGTGCTATCTATTTGGGGAATTGTATAGCGTTAGTTATCTTCTGTTCAGTGAATAACATTGCACTATACATATGTAGTTTTGCTGACACTGAATTTTCCAGGTAAAGGGACTAATATTAGATTGTGTTGTGCTGCCTCTTTAACTGTATGTTCAATAATACTGAGAGATTATTTTTTAGATGTAGTCTTAATTGGTTATTTTTGTAGTCATCTTGTCTGACCATGTTCTCCCCTCTATATGCTTATTGAGTAGACAGCTATTATTCCCTCTCATGTGAATATAGAGAACAAAATGCTCGTGTAATATAATGGGGGTCATTTACTAAGGGCCCGATTCGCGTTTTCCCGACGTGTTACCCAAATATTTCCGATTTGTGCCGATTTCCCCTGAATTTCCCTGGGATTTTGGCGCACGCGATCGGATTGTGGCGCATCGGCGCTGGCATGCATGCGACGGAAATCGGGGGGCGTGGCTGAACGAAAACCCGACGGATTCGGAAAAACCGCCACATTTAAAAAAAAAAAAATCTGTCGCGGAGCTTGCACTTACCTTCACTCAGTCCGAGCCGGTGAACTCCAGCGCGTTCCGATGCTTTTCAGCGCAGCTGCGCCACCTGGTGGACGGCGGAGGAACTACCTTAATGAATCCCGGCCGGACCCAAATCCAGCACAGAGAACGCACCGCTGGATCGCGAATGGACCAGGTAAGTAAATCTGCCCCAATATGTATTAATTGGACTCTGGGACCACATTTTCTGTTTATTTACACCTTTATCATAGTCCGATCAACTTTACCGAAAGGAAGGAGCCTGACCCCAACTATGGTACAGCACTCAAAGGGCTGAAGCCTAGCTACCCTAGTTTGCAACCTACAAGACCAAGCCAAATGGACCATGAAGATCCCCTTGTGTAGCTGGTGTCCTCATACATGTGAATTTCACTGCCATGAGGCACATGGTACACTCACTTAGGTCCATAAGAACAACACACAGTATCGCACCATTATCCAGACTTGCATCACCAGCAACCCTTCAAACATCACGTCATGTGCCTGCTATGCCTGGAGGAGCTAGAATGCCTGTTTGGTACATCTCAATGAACTCTTATGGCCATGAGTCAAAAAAATAAGGGCTATTTGTACCTGATTATTGCTCTACACAAGGGCGAAGCTGCTATGTATCACTATGGGGCACATTTACTAAGGGCTTTGCCCACACTTCTGACTTTGCACGTTCTTTTTGGTGTAAGCGGCTTGCACAGGTATTTAAGAAGTGTCCGCCCCACTATTGTGTCGCACGCCATCCTTTTAAGGCGCAGCTGGGCTGGCCTCCATGCTACACAAATTATGGGGGCTCCGTCGGACCGAGCGCCGTATTTAACTTGCTATTTGTGTTGCAAGCCCTACAGTATGTTAAAGGTGCACCACAAAAAAGTTGGTGAACTCTTGATTTCTGGCGCACATTCTTAATGAATGTGTCGCACCCAGCATTAAACACGGCCAAAGCACTTTTAGTGAAGTTTCCTACAATCTTAGTAAATGTGCCCCTATGTGTGACTTGCTGTCTACTGCTACGTATGTATATATGGATTCATCCATTAGTATATGTTAATTATTGAAGTTACCACGCTGTGTTGTAGTGTTTCCTGTCTGAATAGGGCCCATGTCCTTAGTGCAGGTCCTGAAGTTGAAGTTAAGAGCTATGTTATAGGATATATAAGATCATTTCCTATAATCGTGCTCTGGGTTTCCTTAATTTCGTCTGTGAATCCTTGTTATAGGTTTAATACTAGATCTTTTTATTAAAGTGCATATTGCAAGAAGTGCCAATGATAGAAATATACATTTTGGGTACTGCTGAGGCAACATAATAGATAATATTAGTAAGTGGTAATGAGACTGATAATATATATTATTGACATAATCTGGAAATGGTAAGATCTAAAGAAAGTTCATAGATCTAAAATCCAGCATATCCAGATAATAAGTATTACATCAATAGGTATCCTTGAACTTATGTTGACATAACCTGTTTGCTGTGCTACACAGACAGATATAAAGCATTGGCATTGCAAAAGTTGGACTCATCCCAACTACTAGTGAAAATCAACAAACCTGTAGATGATGGTAAGGCCCTGATATCATCATGATGTAATGTTTGCTCCGTGTGTATGCTGAGAAAAACGTAAAGCATAAGTCTGATGTTATAATTATTTTTACTAAATTGTTATGTGTCTCCCCCTTTAAAACAAACAGAAAGATGCCCGTATTGTGCTGCTCGCAATTTTCTTTCCGGAGTTCTGATATTTTCACAAAGCACAGCACATCTGACAGCAGGTTGTGATCGGTCTCATCTCTCTGATGCTGTCCACACAGTTTTAGGCCTTATTCACACAGTCGTTCAGTTGACGTATATAAGTTGTATATATACGTCCCCCATAGGCTGGCAATAGACGTACGGCGCCGTACAGGAGTGGTACTGTTCCGTAGCCGTGAAAAGATAGGACATGTCCTATCTTTTCTCGCCATACGGCGGCGTGAGCAATATATCCCTTTGGAGAGGGCTGGGGGTGAGCGGCGCTCACCTCCTCCTCCTCTCCCCGACGCCACCGTGTGCCCGCCGTGCTACAGTACGGCGGACAAAGGCAGTGTGAGTGCGCCCTTAGTCAGTGACAAAGAACTTAGTGGCATCTAGTATCTTACAGGATATGATCTGCTCCACCAGAAGGAGAACTTCATTACGATCATACGACCAGCTCCATGCAGCACATCTTCCCCCTTAGCCCCTAAAAATACCACAGTCACTTACAGTATATTGATTAAATTAGTTATTGTATATCATATACAGGGAACCCTCATTAATTAATGTACAGCCCCTAAGGCTGGGTTCACATGCTGCTTTTATATTGTATTTTCAAACCCAGTACAAATGCATCAGGCAAAACTCATCAAGATACATAAATATATTTTGTTTGAGGGCACCCTAATATTAAATGTCCTTTAATATTTATACGGCATCCTGATATATTATACAGCCCTCTAATGATTTTAGATGCAGTAATTAATGTATAATATACTGATTGATACAATGAGTATATAACCCTGTAATTTATCTATTTATTTAACTTAATTAAAGGCCTCAGTATACATCTCTCCATATGTAACCCCAAAATAAATTATGTACATTTTCATCAAAATCCAGACCCAATACACACATAACCCCCAGTTTCATTATATACAGCCCCACTACATATAAGTATCCACCTCCCGTGTACAGATGCCCCCCAGGAATATTATACACAGCCATTAAGTTATATTATATACAGCCCCCTATATTAGCATCCACCTCTCCTGTACAGATGCCGCCCCAGTTATGTTATATATAGTCCCTTCAATCCCTCCATATTCAAATCCAGCCCCCATATACAAATGCCCACTCCCCAGGTATGTTATATCTAGTCCCCTTTCATATTAGAAACCAGCCCCCATGTACAGATGCCCCCCAGGAACATCATACATTATACCTGTACATTGTACCCCCAAAAATGATTAATAAAGACCCCTCCATTCAGTACCCCTCCACTCCCAATGTGCATAAAACATGTAGGCAGTCGTAAAATAACGGACGGTCAACAGTGAAGACTATTGTTGCATCTGCGGCGTCTTCCTCCAGCAGCGTCTTCTTTGCAGGTATGCAGGCGGCGTCATCACGCACTGCCTGTGTCTACAATTGTATACAAGAAAAAAGCGTGTCAAGACAACCAAACTATAAGCAAAATATCAAACTTTATTTACACATATTCAATTTTTGACAAACACTGGCCGGTTAAAAACACTTAAAACGTGTAACAAGTACACAAACAAGACTCAATGGGATGAGAAAGTGTCCGAGTCATCCCAAGAAAACCACCCTGGCTACAACAAATCTTATCTGGTGTTGATAAATATACAATAAGAGCTCCCAAAGGGAATCAGCTACATAAAGTGCATAATAACACAACAGTGTGGTAAACTTTTCCTACATAACAATGATCATAAGAAATAAGGCACTGCATATAACCCATGTATGTACAAAATCATGGTAGTTTACCAGACAGCACCAAAAACAGCCAGGGGGTTGTGATGCCCCACGCATTCCGTCACCTAAGGTGACTTCATCAGGGAAGATGTGTAAATAAAGTTTGATATTTTGCTTATAGTTTGGTTGTCTTGACACGCTTTTTTCTTGTATACAATTGTTGGCATTTTTGTGTCTATAAAACAACCGGTACATATTAGCTGTGCAGGGCCCACACCCTTCTTCTGTGCACTGCCTGTGTCTTTCACTGTATACAAATCGATGGAGATGCATCGCACCGTCCACTTATTGCGCCAATGTCTTAAAGTCACAGATGCAATTAATTTTTTTGATGGGCAATGTCACGCACATTTCAATTTGTCAACATGCCCCCCCCACCTCATGGCTTTCAGCATCTGCCGCCTGAGGCAAGATTCTTATCTCGTTTCTTGGCAGATGCGGCCCTGTCAGTACCCTATAATCTAACCACATTTTCAGCACATGGCATCTCACAGCACTAGAGGGATCATGAAGTGTCTGCTTAAAGAGTCACCGCCCACATTCTGGAATATTACACTGACCATCACTGAGTGATAGGAGCTAAAACAGCAATAAAACTGAGTAAAATTGTAAGGTAAGGGGGTTAAAAATGATCTTTATTGTTTAAACATCACTAGGGGATTGAAATTTGAGAATTTTCTCTTTCATGGGAAAACCCCTTTGAGTTTACCTCTGAAACTCTATCCATCCTATGCAGATGTCAACAACGCAAGTGGACTTGTATCTGAAGACAAATCATGACTGTCTCCGTTGCACTTGCAGGTTGCTTCTTTGGTTTTTGCTTAGGTTTGAGAAGAACTGTCGGTGGACCTAAGAGATCTACTTTTATGGTAATCCATGTTTAATGTGCTATCCAGAATTTTATATTGATTGCCTTCCCCCATTGTCTAATTAGTGGACCAACACCTGACCTGGTCCAGAACACCACATTGGTACTTGGACTGAGTGTATCCCCCTGATTGGCTATCCTGAGGATAGACCATTAATATAAAATTATTAATATAAATTAATATTGCTCACCTTTTTTTAGAAACAGCATCACTTTTAATATAATTGCCTCTGCTACCAGTAATAAGGACAAGGATAACACAATTTCTGGGGAAAAGAGATGACTCTTATTTCTAATCCTTTATAACCATTTTAGTTGTACATTGTTTTAGATGAGAACTGAGGTCCAGCAATAAATTATATTTTCTCCACATCATGGTAGACTTTACTGTATTATATCTTCTGTGGGGTTAAATCTTTTCTTTTTTCTTTAAAATAATCTTTTTCTAGAATCTGGAGACATATGAAGCTATTGCAGCAGATGAAGCTTTTATTGCAGTTGTAATTGGCTTTTATAAATGAAGTGCTCAGCTTTTAAAATCATGTAAGATCCTACTTCATGTCAGATGTGCTCATCTACTGTGAATGATGAGGCTATTGTAAGTAGGATACGAGGAATTTCTGTCTTTCTATTAACAGGCCTGGTGAGTCACAGTGATCTCATTGTCCAACAGTCCTATCTGTGATAACAGAATGGGTACAATCCAGATAGAATATGTTAAAGTAAATCTACCACCAAGAATTGTAAACCAAGTACAGGCAGTCCTCGGGTTACATACAAGATAGGGTCTGTAGGTTTGTTCTTAAGTTGAACATTTTTGGTCTCTGTGACAATTGGATTTTAAAAAAGTTGGGTTGTCATAAGAATCAGGATTAACAATAAAGCTTCATTACAGACACATTTGATAACTGTTATAGCTGTTTATTGAAGTCTAGGACTAAAGCACAATAAATTACCAATATCCAGAGGTCCGTTTGTAACTAGGGGTCGTATGTAAGTTGAGTGTTCTTAAAGGGGTTATCCGGGTTTAAACATTTTTTTATGGCCGGGCTGGGGAGGGCTATTTAAACATAATAAACATGTACTTACCTCCTCCGGTGCTGCCGATGTCCCGCGCCGTGGCCCGTCTTCTCCGTGCGCCGGTTTCATTACACCGGCGCACAGGGAGCTTCCGGCCGGCCGGATGCTCCCATGCGCACCATCTCCCAGAGCTTACAATGCTGAGAGATAGGGACGGATGGGAGGAGCCGTCCACAATGCGGACCGGAAGCTCCCTGTGCGCGGCTTCCGTGCCCCTGTTTGTTTACAGGGGCACGGATCGAAGTGACCGCGGCGCGGGACATCGGCGGCGCCGGAGGAGGTAAGTCCATGTTTATTATGTTTAACTATCCCTCCCCAGCCCGGCCATAAAAAGATTTTTAAACCCGGATAACCCCTTTAAGTAGGGGACCGCCTGTACACTGACATACTGGTGTGTGCCCCCTCTGGCAGGATCCTCTGTTCTTTTAGCTTCTATGCCCTGGTTTGTACAATTTAAAGGCTTTACAAATTATGAAAATGAATCTGAGGGGTTTCAGGCTCATTTAACAGCCATGAAGCCCAGAGCCCTTTAGGCTCATTTGCATAATTTTTAAAGGCTTTTTTGTAGAAGCGGCAGATACCAATATGTCAGTGTGCTTGGTTTACAATACTTGATCCTGCTGGTAGATGCCCTTTAAATGACTACTCTACTATGTGAGTGATTTCCCAAGCTGTACCTGGACATGCCAGACATATAATTTCCTGTGCATTATGACATTTCTGAGAAATTCCCATTTAAATCCATATGCTAATGGAAAAGTTTGTGTACACAGGGCATGTCCTTAGCATTGGGAGAACTGATGTTCCTATATGAGCAATTACCCTCTTTCTCAAAGAAGTGGTAGATCTGTCTTGTGAGACACAACACTGAAAGATGAGGGAAGTGATTTAGATGGGAATACCCATGCTCCAGGTGTGGAAGACACCAACTGCCTCATTAACATACAGATTTAACTGGGAATATCTTACAAATATCTTAATAATGGACAGACATAATACAGGTTTATTACAGTGCATTATTCTATAACATGCTGTCAACAGATGATACTTGGTACAAGCGTTAAACTCTCTTTAACTGGGAATACCAAGGCTTACTCGCTAACAAATGTATTAGCTCCTATATGTGACACCTACAATACACACCACTCTATCTGCACGGACCATTTAGAAGTTGCTTAGAGAAAAAAAAAAATTAATAATAATGCTCAATACCAAAAGCACAAACAGACTTGTCACAGGTGCTCCCATGACCCACGACTCGGGTCGTAGGCGCACCCGTGCTATCTCTCTCTGAGATCCCACGCTGGCTCCGATTTAAAGGGCCAGAGCGCCCATTATTGGTGCCGGCCAGCTGCCAATTCTGATAAATTCCCAGCCCCTTCCTGTGTTCCCTGATGGATCTTTGTGCCTCATAGCCTTAGAGAAAGCTTGTCTGATGCCCTGTGCGATTATCCTGATTTCCCGTTGTGACCTCCATTCTGTTCCTGACCTTGCTCCTGTGCTGCCCGTCCTGACCATCTGCTTCGTCCCCGACTCTGATCCTGTGCTGCCTGTCTCAACCTCCTGCCTGTCCCTGACAATGACCTTGTCATACGATTCTGCACTTCGCCTTGGCCACCACCGCGGAAAAAGTAGTGCCTGTGGAACGACCGCAACAAGTCCAACCTGCTTTGCGCTTTGGGCTCTGGTGAAAACCACTTCGACTCTACTTCCAGGTGTCGGCTTACGTCATAGTCCGCGGTGGTACAAAGAATCCACTACCACTGATCCTGACAAGACTCAGTGATTAGTGGGTTAAAGAACCTGCCTAGGTTTTTTGTATTCAGCATGATCCCACTCACTGCATACTTTTCTGAAGATCACTGAAAACACCACTGTAGATTTTATACACAAAAGATTTGTGAAACCCAAAATACAGTTAACAAAATATTTTGTTAAAATGAAATAAATTGTTTGGCACAGGTTCTCCAAAATGTAAGATGCAAACCACAAACATTTACTTTTTCAGGAGCTGACAGACATTATTTGCCTGTATCAGGCTCACTGCCAAGGGATAATGTTTTGTGTCACTAAGTGGTACTAGAAAGATTTGTATTGATTCAATCAAATTGAAGGGGTTGTACAATGCCAAAACCAAACAAGTCATTTCCTGTGCTGTGCAAATACAAAAAAACTTACTAAAATGATTTCATTTTCTAAACTTTATAGATTTATGATTTTAGTCCCAGTTACATGTTCTCATATCAGGTGCCAGGGTGAAACAAGTGTGCGGGAATTGAGATAGAGAAAGACAAGGGAAGAATCCAGAGGCAAAGCCAAGATCAAAATCAGATATGGATTTAGTTCACAACAACATTACACATGCAGTGGATGACAGCAGCCACGAGCAAGGAGGCCACAATCAAAAAGCAAAGAAAGCACAATCAAAAGCAAAGAAGACACATCTAAGTAAAAGGAAGCTGCAACCAAGAGCAAATTAGACACAATCAAGTATAAGGACTACACAACCACAAGCAATGAAGACACAATCAAGAGCAAGGAAGACACCAATTAGAGAAGAATAGACAAAACTAAAGGCAAGAAAGCTGCAACCAAGAGCAAAGGAGACACAACCAAGTACAAGGAAAGACACAACCAAGTACAAGGACGACACAAGCAGCAGCAAGGAATATACAAGAGCAAGGAAGCTGCAACCAAGAACAAGGAAGCTGCAACCAATAACAAGGAAGCTGCAACCAATAACAAGGAAGCTGCAACCAATAACAAGGAAGTTGAGCCAAGAGCAAGGGAAACAAAACCAAATGCAAGGGAGACACAACCATGGGCAAGGAAGCTCCAAAAAGGAGCAAGGAGGGCGACCTAAGGCTGCATTCACATGCGGTATTCCCACCGTGCGGGCATACCAACATGTGCTGGAGAGGAGGAGGACCCTCCTCCCTCCATAGGAAACAGCGGTGCACGGCCGTTCATCAGGGAAAAGATAGAGCATGTTCTATCTTTTCCTGGTGTGCAGAGTGGCGCGGTGCCACGCATGTGTACCGCAGCCGTGCCGCCATTGCCTTCTATGGGGACGTATATGCGGCCGCATGTACGTCCCCGCAGACGGCAGTGTGAATGAACCCTAAAAGCAGAGGAGACACAACCAAGTGCAAAAAAACACAACCAAGAAGAAGGAGGACTCAGCCCAGAGCAAGAAGGGAGAAGTGAGTAGCACACACTACTTCACCATATACAAATTGCCAGGCATGCCAATGGTCAGTGATCCGATCCCAGTTGATGTGATGTTTATTTTCTTTCATTAACATATAGAATAAATGTTATTCTTATAGAAACATCTTTAAGACTAGTTTCTGTCTCTAGAAATAAGCTTGAGGAAGACTTTAAGACTTTCAAAACTACACTAAATTACCACACTAAATCTGCTGTGGTTCCCAAATATGGTTTTATCTATGATGTGGTTTGATAAATTTTTGTACATACTAATTTATACTGTTCTTATATTTCTAAAGAAAGTTATGAATCAGCATGATCTGCTGATGCCTTCTGTAAGGCAGGTGGCGGACAGGGAAAAAATGGACCATGTCAAGCAAAATATCATTTGGACCTAAGTAAGAAGCATATTCGCAAAAATGAACTCCTATTAGTTGCAAGTGAGAAAATAATATGCACTGGAAAAAGGGTTGCATCTACATAAACCATGCACAGGCCTAACCAACATCATCTGTTCACGTGAATGACATATCTGAAGATGACTTTAATGGGCCTGTCTGATTTACAAAAACCTATTTCAAAATAGCCTATCCAAGTTGTTTAAGTTACTTGAGGGACTCCTCCACTTAGGAATCTTATCTAATAGCTAGAGCAGATAGCTGCTTCCAAAAGGGTCTTTCTTTGGGCAAACTGACATGTCTATGCATGAAACACAAATAGCTGAATCCATTATCTTATCTACCAAAAAAAGACCATCCAAAGTGAAGGGATAGTCTTAATTAAGGATAAGAATAATTTAAAGCTCCTTGACTAAAAGGAGTTTTCCATGTAAACTGAACATATTTATTTAAGTGTACATGGAAACTTAAAGAGGGCTTCCATGAATATGGTACCCAGTTCCCATGGTACTATGGTACTTATGGTACTTCTTGCGATCAGAGGTTTTGGTTGTTCATGGGATCTACTTCTTCTAATGAGTTGGCTCCTTGGACAGGGGATGTCATTTCTGATTTCATGGGGACTTCCCTTCCTGTGTAGTCTGCTGGTTTAAGGAGGCCACTCAATGGATAAAGCAGGTCCCATGATTCAGAGAAACTTCTGGTCATACACAAGCTTAAATATAATGAAAGGAAATCTACCATTTGATTTGATGAAGCAAACATACTTTGAGAATGCTGTAGCTGCAATGATGCAGTATCATATCTTGGACAATCCCTGTGCTGAGTGGTATGCTGAACCAGGGTCGGACTGGGATACCTGGGGCCCACCAGTGAAATTGATTTTGGGGGCCCACCTACTACTACATAGAAATATTCTGGAATAAGGGAATTTATACGCACTAGCAGGGGCAGTGAAGCAACGGATAAGCTAAGCCCTTTCTCCCTGCAGGGGTGACGTCAACTCCGGGGCAATAATGTTAGGAATGGTATAAGAATTACCACTGGTTTCAAGGGCTTTCTGCTGGCGGCCGGACTATGGTTAGGGATGTAAGTGTTCGCACTGCACACCGACCTTTCAATAAGGAAATGCTACCCTACTCTGGCATCCCGCACCACATAGACAAGTCACACCTGGCTCTCTGACCCTATAGATGTAACCGTACATACTCTGAGACCTGTCTCACACTAGAAGGTTAGTCAGTGACTACAATACTGATCTGACACAGGAAGAAGTAGCATCTAGTACCTCACAGGTGACTTGTCTTCTCCTTCACAACCAGAATCATCGTAAAATCTGGTTGCAGAATTTTCTGGCAGATGTGTTCAGCTCTGGGAAGCAGATCCGCCGCAATGCGCCCCTAAAAATACCACAATTACTTACAGTATAATGTCACCTGGATAAAACAATGTCCCACACTGTACGTATAAAGAATCTACATAAGAAACCCCTCTGTGCCCCCAGCATATCAAAAGTTACATTGTTACCCCCAAATATATTACTACATTACAGTCTGTGAATAAATAATACCGTGCCTTTAAAAAGTATGGTTCCCCCCATTAATTACATAATATTTGGTTCCCCTGTGAATTATTTTAATGAATTAATTTATCTATTTAATGTCCCTTCTAATTATTTTCATACATTTCCCCTACTAAGAAATGTGTTATATAACAATCTACTTATTATTTTTATACAAAATGTACTAATACGTTTTTATACCATGTCCTAATTATAATTATACATATAATCCCCTCCAATTTATTAATGCGCATATAGCATCCCTTCAGTTATACATTTCTACAACTTGCCTCCTATTTATTTACACATAGTATCTGCACATTATTTAATTGTATTATAATATAAAGTGAATGACTTGCTGCACAGGTCGCTGGTTACTGGGAAACTCCCTGCTGACACGTTCCATCTACATATAAATAGTTTTATTTCTGTATATTGTATATACACACTGCCCCCCTTATTATACATCCCCCCCTCCACCTCCATACACACTGTCCCCCTTATTATACACCACCCCCAAGAATTTAACATTTGCCCCCCTCCAGATTTTAAATAGGCACCCTCCATACACACTGCCCCCTCCAGATTCTAGTAAGACCCCCCATACACATTGCCATCCACCCTCCAGATTCTAGTAAGACCCCCCCATACATGTTACCCCCCCCATACACATTAAACCCAGCTTCATATTATAGTTAGGCCCCCATACACATTAAACCTCCCCCCTTTCATATTATAGTTAGGCCCCCATACACATTAAACCCCCCTTCATAATATAGTTAGGCCCCTCCATACACATTAAATCCCCCTTCATATTATAGTTACCCCCCCATACACATTAACCCCCCTTCCTATAATAGTTAGGCCCCCCCATACACATTAACCCCCTTCATATAATAGTTAGGCCCCCCATACACATTAACCCCCTTCATATAATAGTTAGGCCCCCCATACACATTAACCCCCTTCATATAATAGTTAGCCCCCCCATACACATTAACCCCCCTTCATATAATAGTTAGGCCCCCCCATACACATTAACCCCCTTCATATAATAGTTAGCCCCCCCATACACATTAACCCCCCTTCATATAATAGTTAGGCCCCCCCATACACATTAACCCCCCCTTCATATAATAGTTAGGCCCCCCATACACATTAACCCCCCCTTCATATAATAGTTAGGCCCCCCATACACATTAACCCCCCCTTCATATAATAGTTAGGCCCCCCATACACATTAACCCCCCCTTCATATAATAGTTAGGCCCCCCATACACATTAACCCCCTTCATATAATAGTTAGCCCCCCCATACACATTAACCTCCCCTTCATATAATAGTTAGGCCCCCCCATACACATTAATCCCCCTTCATATAATAGTTAGGCCCCCCCATACACATTAATCCCCCTTCATATAATAGTTAGGCCCCCCATACACATTAACCCCCCCCCTTCATATAATAGCTACCCCCCCCCATACACATTAACCCCCCTTCATATAATAGTTACCCCCCACCCCATACACATTAACCCCCCTTCATATAATAGTTAGCCCCCCACCTCCATCTGTTTTGCCAATAGAAAAAAAAAATGTACTCACCTCATCCTGCGTCCTGTCTCTGCTGCTGCCGTGGGACGGGGGAGAGATGCGCGCCCGCGTCGTTACGTCACGGCGCGGCCGCGCAATGACGTCACGACGCGGCGCGCGCATCTAAGTTACAGTGTGACGTGCGCCGCAAAGCAGCCGGCCGCGTCACACTGACAGCTTTGACTGCAGGAATAGTACTCGTGCGGCCGTTTCAGCCGCAACGAGTACTATTGCAGCCACTGGCAGGGGCCTCCGATGGATACGAACGGAGGCCCCTGCCATAATGACCGGAGTCGGGGCCCACCGGGGAATTACCCGGCCCCCCGGCGGGCCAGACCGAGCCTGTGCTGAACAGATATAACATTATGATAATGAAGCTCTGTCGCTTCTATGGCTCCTTCGGCGCTTGTCCTTGCTCCTGAGTTTTTCTCTGCAGGAGAATATGATGCAATCACTGTTCTCCCTGCCAGACTGCTCCATCCCCCAGCTGCTGTGTATGAGTGATCCAGCTCAGGTTGATTAGTCACGCTTGACTAACCTCCATTTGTAATCACAAGTTCCCATGTCTAATGAGTTTATGTCATCCAGCCTGACCCAGCTTTCCTAAGATCCTGAATGTTATAATAGTTTTTTCAGCAAAACCACTCAAGTCAGGGCTCAACCAAGATATAATCCTGCATCAGTGTAGCTACAGCAGTCTCAAGGTATGCTTGCTTCATAATGCATGAAAACAAATGGTAGTTTTCCTTTAAAAGTAGTTAAACATAGGATCCCCAAATTAAAAAAAACTATCCCTCCAGCATTTTGATATAAAATCTGCTCTGGTATCCACTGTTGTCTACTTCCTGTGTTACTTGACACACAGGAAGTATCTGGAGATACTCTGTCAACCAATCATAAGCAAGTCATTTGCTTAGCGTAGCAGGCTGACACATTTTTTGTGTGTGTGTAATAAATGCAAGGAAATGAAGAGAAATCGGGAATTGTTTGAATTTTGAACCTTTATTTATTTTAGAACCCAAATCAAAATTAAAGCTGCTTTAACAAACAAATCTATACCTACCATGGAATACCCACCATCAGAATCACTGGAGTCCCCCTAGTAGTCTATTGCTATGCCACATATTTTACATGACTATGAGGACCAATGCCAACCTAGGGGCATGAACTAAAGAAGTCCATTCAATCATTTAGATTATAGAGCATTACATATCACTTTATTTGTTGTGTGCCACGTCCTGTTGTTGTAATATGATTAATAAATGCAGGGAATAATTATTCACTAAGAAATGCTCAGTGCCTACAACAACATGTTTATATACCCATCAATATGCCAAGGACTCAACTGGAAAATATTAATAATGTGTTGTTCTAGATGTCAGATGATAATCATGTAATTATTTCCTGATCCTGACTGTCAGGTATGTGATCATGATACAGAAGAAGCTAAAGAAGTTGCAACCTGCCTGCCAGTGGAAAGTAAATGATGCAGAACATCCATACACTTTTCGGTCTTTTCAGGGTCCAGGGGTAGTGGACCCACTGGACCATCATGGACGATGACACAAGCCGACACCTGGGACCGTATAAGTGGTCACCAGAGCACGTCGCAAAGCGGTTTAGACTTGCTACCGCGTGGTACCACCATGTCATACCACAGATGCAACTTTGTCCGCGGTGGTGGCCAAGGCGAGGTACAGAGTCAGTAGGCAAGTTTGTGGTCGGGGACAGGCAGGAGGTCAAGACAGGCGGCCGAGGTTCAGGGTCAGTGGCAAAACAGAAGGTCAGGGCTGGCTGTGGAGGAGCGTAAGTGGGAACAGGTCTGGGGTCACAACGGGAAATCAAATCACAGGCGCAAGGCAAAGGAGTAAGCTTTCTTGATCGCATAGAGCAGTGATGGCTAACCTTTTAGAGCCCGAGTGCCCAAACTTTAACCAAAAGCCACATATTTATTGTAAAGTGCCAGCACAGCAATATAAGCAGTAATTTTTTTCTCCTTTTTCTTTGACAACTTTCAATCGTTCAGCCTCCTAAGGACACCAACGCAGTTGAACGGAGGAGGGCAAATTTGTCTATCATTGTAGGAAGATTCTGCAGGAAGATTCTTTGAGTTCTGTCTGGTGAACTTCATGCTGGGGTGATGGCCTGGGTGCCCAAAGAGAGGGCTCAGAGTGCCACCTTTGGCACCCGTGCCATAGGTTCGCCACCACTGGCATAGAGCATGAAGATCCGGCAGGGAATGCTGGGAGACGCCGGCTTTTAACCATTTCCTGACAGAGGGCCAGCAACAATCAGCTGACCCTTTAAATCTTCTGAAGCTGGCGCGTGCGCCCTAGGAGGCAGCCGCCAGACGGGAGTCAGGAACAGGGAGAGGTAAGATCGTGCAGCAGGGCACACGGAGGATCACGGGTGAGCCTGAGACGTGGGATGCGGGAGCAGCCGTGACAGGCCTCAGAACTGAATCTGTACTTGACCACCAACTGCTGTCAATCGCTCTGTAGCGCCCCCTCTCCTTCTCTGGCTGCCGTCACCCTATCTAGGAAAATCTGTACTCGCTCACTGCATTATCATACACTACAGGCACCAAACCTTGTGCAATCACTATGCTACAGATATAGTGGGGGTATCTAAATTTCATTTTACTTAAAACTTTATCTTTGGAAAAACAAGAAAGAACTATTTAGAAAGAAAGGTATGTTGGAAGTTGTAGCAGATCACAAGTGAGGGCAAGGTGGAGATCTAACAGCAAAGCACATCTGCAACACACAAAGGTGCCATCTAGTGTTCAGATCCAGCAGATCCAATTTCAAATCTTGTGGTCCCATAACTTTGATTATTTGCTACCAGAACCACCATCAGGGCAGAAGAGGCAGCGCCTTCATCAGGTGCCCAGACACTGTGCTGAGGAAAGAGGGGCTGGCACTATAGGCCTGAATAGAAGTACTCTGATGTTCAGGGGGGTAATAATCATGGTCACAGGGGATGCAACTGCGACCGATGCAGGGTGATTCACACTACAGCCTGAACTCGCTCTCACCTCTCTTCTGCAAGTTGGGTCACTGAAATAAGAGGAAGGGCGGAGCTCAGTGAGAGAAGGGGCAGAGCACAGCAGGGAGGAAGAGGAAGCTGAGTTTCTTTACCCTCCGCCTCCTAGTGTTGGGAATTACAGCTCTTCTTAGTGATCTGGCTCATTAGGCTCCTCCCACTAAGAAGAGCATAATAGGGAGCCACAGTCCAGCCAGTACCTTCACTCCACACTACTTTAAACCCGATGGGATTGAGTTAAAGGGGGCATGGAGAGACAGTTAGGAACAGGGTTACGTGAGCCACCAGCTCACTGATGGGAGACGGCTTTTAGTCATATGTGTAAAAAAGCCAGCTCTTAGAGACAGCTTGTTTGTGAACAACACGCCACTGCTTAAAGCAACAGCCAGGCCACCCTTAGGCCGGCGGCACACATGGCATTTTGAACCCGTTTTTTGCGTTTTGTATAAATGGGTGTATGAATAAATGAACTTAAAGTGTTGCATATTTATATGTTTGTTAGTATTTGTGCATGCAAACATGACTGGGTTATGAGATGTTAGTGACGACATGTCTGTACGCTCTGCCCGCACATACTGGCCTGAACACCTCACATCCCTGTGCGCCTCATGTCCGGCCTGGCCCGGTCCACGCACCTCGCAGGGCTGTCCACCTTCTCACCGTGCTGTCCACCTTCTCCTTTGCGGTCTCCTTCCTGAACCTGCCACCACGTTCCGATCGAGTGAGATCCAGCTGGGGTCAGTATAATTGCTACATATATGTGTTTGTGTGTATATATGCTGTATATTTGTGCTTATGTGTTGTGTATATACTGGATGCGTGTGTATATATGCTGTATGTCTGTGCGTATGTGTTGTATATACTGGATGCATGTGTATATCTGTGTGTATGTGCTGTGTGTATATATTGGATGTGTATGTACATATGCTGTACAGTATATACTGATGTGTGTATAAATCTGTAGACACGTGTATGAGTGTAAAAATGATTGTGATTGCGTAAAAACATGCATGTGTTTTTAAGGAAATGGTCTTCTATGGAGCCCAGCCCCTGCTGGTTATGCTCCTGATCAGAAAATGTAATTACATCAGAGACGGCATCCTTGTTGCCGATGTAATTGAAATACCGTATATACTCGAGTATAAGCCGACCCGAGTATAAGCCGAGGCCCCTAATTTTACCACAAAATACTGGGAAAACCTATTGACTCGAGTATAAGCCGAGGGTGGGAAATGCATTGGTCACAGCCTCCCCAGTATATAGCCAGCCAGCCCCTGCCCCAGTGTATATAGCCAGCCAGCCCCTGCCCCAGTGTATATAGCCTGCCAGACCCTGCCCCAGTGTATATAGCCTGCCAGACCCTGCCCCAGTGTATATAGCCAGCCAGACCCTGCCCAAGTGTATATAGCCTGCCAGACCCTGCCCCAGTGTATATAGCCTGATAGACCCTGCCCCAGTGTATATAGCCTGCCAGACCCTGCCCTAGTGTATATAGCCTGCCGCCGCTGCCGGACAGATCGCTCAGAAGATATAGAGGGGTTGCCGGAAAGGCGAGTTTAGATATATTTCTTTTTTTGACTCGAGTATAAGCCGAGTTTGGGTTTTTCAGCACATTTTTTGTGCTGAAAAACTAGGCTTATACTCGAGTATATAAGGTATAATTGTCTCTTACTATCTGAGCTCAGGTGGTAGGGTCATGCCACCACATGAGTTCACTGAAACCTGGAACCGGCCCTGGAACCAACTAATGGTGCCCGAGTAAGGACCAACATAGTGGTACCCAAATAATGACCAATTAATGGTGCCCAACTGAGGACCAACTAATGAAGGCTAAATGAGAACCAACTAATGGTGCCCGAGTGAGGACCAACATAGAGGCACCCAAATGATGACCAACTAATGGTGTCCGATTGAGAACCAACTAATGGTACCCAAGTGAGGAGCAACTAATGGTACCCAAGTGAGGACCAACTAATGGTGCCCGAGGGAGGACAAACATAGTGGTTCCCAAATAATGACCAACTAATAGTGCCCAAGTGAGGACCAACTAATAGTACCCGAGTGAGGACCAACTAATGGTGCCCGAATGAGGACCAACCTTTGATGCCCGAGCGAGGACCAACTAATGATGCCCGAGTGAGGACCATCTAATGGTGTCCGAGTGAGGACCATAGAAATAATAACTGAGCCCTAATACTAAAAAGGGCCAAATAAAATGCTTCCTTTCTGTGAATATGGTTTTAGTCCCACATCAATAATAATAATTATAAGAAATGTCATCTGATTATTGTAGATTATTGTCTTGCTTATTGGGGCTAGTAGCTGTCTTGCTACTACAGGAGTAGTATCACTGTGCAGTGCCCATATATGCAGGATAAGAGTAGTATTGCTGTGCTTTGCACACCTTCAAAGGATAAGAGTAACAATAGTGTGCAGTACTAATGTATACAGAATAGGAGTAGTATCACTGTGCAGTGCCCATATATGCAGGATAAGAGCAGGGGCAAATTAAGACTGCCTTGGACAGCTGTATGAAAATGATGGGCTCCACACGGGTCTAATTTTTATGTTGCACACATGTATGAGGGTTTTAGGGATAGCAATGACTAGCAACATTGATATAGCAGAGCTTATATTTTCAAAAAATTGTATCTGAACCACAAATAGAGGTTATATAATTTATGTATATTTTTGTAGCAAGTGGGTTCTCCATGCAGCAACTCATACCCATGCTGACATCAGGTGTGAAGAGTCCAGCTTTGTAGCAGGTGACTGCGGCCTTGATGCTACCCTCATCTTGATACAGTTGTTGCTGTCTGAGGCAAGAGGCTCAACTCTTGGCTGGCGCACCCCTGACCGCACAGGTAGCTGTAACAGCGCATGAATGTAAAGGGACCCAATTTTCAGCAACATTTAGTGATTTCATTAAAATAGTTATTATTTTTGTACATTCAACCCAAAGTGTGACAAACATCTGACAAAATTATATAATGTCCATTAAGAATAATTAAATATTAATGACCAACTCAAATCATTATCCTGTTAACCCTGAACGTGCCTGATGTCTCCAAAAATCTAAACACCATCAAGAGACAGGAAACTGACCCACAGAGAAGAAAGTGACACATCCTATTACATTATGTATGTGTGGTAAGTGTTCACTAACTGTTCCTCCATTTACTACTGCAGGACACAGCAGCCAGTCATGAACTCGGGACTACTGGGAGCCACAGTCCTGTCAAGGTTAGGGACGAACATTCAGGTTTTTAATGCAGTTTGTAAAGCAAAAGCCTGGAGAGGATTTTTTTTAAAAGGTACCATCCTGTGCATATGCAGATATTAAAGGACCCCATATTTTTATTATGTTTTATTAGAAGAAAAATGCTGCCTCATCAGATACTTCTGATACCAGTATGTGTCTGTATGTGTTTTTCTATTGAACTGAAGGTGATGAAAGGGCCTCTTAAAGTGCAACTCTGATAATTTTTTTCGTTCACATATCAGTAGCTCTTGAGACGTAGGACAAGTTTGCATATGACTTTCATTAGCTATGTCCCGTAGTTTCTATGCCATCCTCCTCAGTTTGGCATCAGTTTCCGTCGGTGAGGCAGTAGTTTGTTTACACAAGGCATTCTAACAATTGGAGGGGAGAGGCTGCTTTTCATTCGGTGCTTTGTTTTGTGTAGCTAGCTGTAGAGCTATGTGTTTGCAGATCTGTAGATTTCCTGCAAACAATAGTTAGTTAAACAAGCTCCCGTGTTCCCTATTAGTTCCTCCATCCCAGTCTGTGAATCTGCAGAACTTTCTCTGTGACTCTCTGCACCTGAAGCCTAGTCATTCAGTCCTATTTAGCAACCTCTCCCCCCAGCCCCTGTTCTCTGGACACTATCGTCAAAACTGTGCACTCACAGCACAGACTATACACTTCATGCAATAATTTCACTGCTGCTCTCTACAACTTATTATATGCTCCATGCTCCTCCATGTGATGAAAGCTGCCATCCTGGTCGCTAAATGCATCCTGTATGTACACTCTAAAGTATTCAGTGGATTTACTTGTAGAAATCTCACTGGATTTGCTGCTACATTACTTCATGGGAGAACATAAAGCAGCATGGGATGTGAGGGCAGCTTAAAACAAACTCAGCTTTAGGGTAAAGCCATGTAGAAGTCTCCGCCCACTTCATTGCTGCTGAGGAAGATTTTTGACAAGTAGCTTAAAACAGATAAATGCCACGATGCTGAAAAATAGAAAGTGAGCAGCACAATATGGGCATCATTCTGATTGTTTTGAATGGGAAATCACATGACAAAGTGGTAAAATCATTATGAAATCTGAGTTACACTTTGAGGAATGGAGATAAGTGTTAATAAAACATTATTTTTTAGAATTGTATTGTCACAGTTGTGTAGAATGACAAAACATTTCATACACATTATATAGATCTAGCTGCCGTCTACCAGCTGTCATTTATATTAGCGATCTACATCCTGGAGATCATCCAACTGCACTCAGACCACAAGGAATGCAAAGGCTAAAATAATATTTTCTTAACACCCGGAGAACCGCCATAAAGATAACTGTATTGATGCTGCAAAAAAGTGTATAATGCAGCCTCCATAGGATGTTGCCATTGAAATAAATGTATGTTATCATCCTGCCGCTTGCACTTATCTTTTCCTATTGCTTATATATTGCTTTCCTAAAGAACTGAACAGAAACTTTACTAATAATGTTAAAAAGCTGTTCTCTCTGATTGTTCTGTTTAGGAGAGGGTTAATAACATAAACATAAGTTCGTGTTATACTTTCCAAAATTTAGCTCCAGATAAAGACAAAATTTACTTCATCTCTGTGCTGCTCCTCTTTTCAGCCCAACTTCTTCTCCCTGATGCCTGCCTGCATGAAGCCGGTGATGGGGCACACTTCAGAAGGCCGTAACTTTGGATCAGTGGCACCTAGAATCACCTCTTAGAGTCTCCTCTTTCACATGATGCCAGGATTCTGCTTCTAGCTGTCAGGAAACCCAAGATATCGCACTTTCCTTGGACTGTTCACGGTTTTCGGGATTTGCACAGCTTTGAATTGTGAATATCTCAGTTTTTTTGGCACCTAGATACACAATCCCAAATTCTCCTTTACAGAACTTTTTTTTTCCGAACTGTGATTCTAGATTCCACCAAAGTTATGGCTCTAAGAAGCCAGCATGTATCACAGAAGTTCTTGGCCACTGAGGTGCCACAAAGTGAGGACGTATCAGATATGTCCTTAGAAGGTAAAGGGTTAAATAAATCCAAAGAGCGCAATTACAGAGTTTAATCATACTTGCTAAAAATGATGAGGTATCAGTTCCATGAACGTCTCATTAACATTTTATATACATGTAATGTACTCCTATGGACTGCAACTGATCTGTAACAAAACTCTCTGTATAGTCTTGTTATTTTTTGCAGCTTTTTAACCCCTTCCCGCTCTGCCTCCGATATATCGGACGCCGATCGAAGTGACTTAGCGCTCAGTGTCCGATATATTGGACGCAGAGCTGATGCCGGTTCATCTCAAGATCTGAGCTGAACAGGCATTGTTCATGTCCCATGGTGGAAATAGTCAAAAAGAAAAAAAAAAGTTATTCAATAAAAAATAAAGTAATAAATCAATAAAAATGCCCATAAGCCCCATAACATATAGAGACATGTAACGCAAAAAAAAGTCTAAATCACAACACAAACCCCACATATATATTATCACCGCGTCTGTAACAACCCGTAGAATAAAAGTAAATAATTATTGAACCTGCATGATGAACGCTGTTCAAAAAAACTGATATAAACTTATATCTTTAACTATAAAATTGCAATAAAAAGTGATCAAAAAAACATATGTACTCCAGAATGATACAGGTGCAAAGTACAACATGCCCCATAAAAAACAAGCCATCAACCAGCTCTGTAGCCAAAAAAGTACAAATGTTATGCCACTTGGAAGACCGCAATGCAAAAATGATTGATTTTTCCCACATTAGGGCTTTAGGGAAAAAATATTCATGTCTGGTATCCCCGTAATCGTACTGACCCATAGAATAAAGATAACATGATTATTGGGCTATACGGTGAACACCGAAAAAAAGTTAAAAATCCAGCACAGAATTGATGCTTTTCTCAAAAAAACATTCCAAAATTTTCAACAATAGGGGATAAAACCCTAAAATAGTAACACTAGAAAAAACATCTCATCCCTCAAAAAAAAATGTCACCACACGGCCCCAATAATGAAAAAACTAAAATTTTATAGCCTACAAAAGGGACCAATGAGGAAACTAAAATCCTGGCAGCTGCAGGGCGCTCCTTCCCTTCTGTGTCTTCCTGTGCGTCCATAAAACAAGTAATGGACACATGAGGGGTCTCTGTACTCGGGAGAAATTGCAGAACAAATTGTATGGTGGGTTTTCTTTTTTTATCTTTTGGAAATGTGTAAATTTTAGGGCTAAATGAACGTATAACCATCAAAATTTGACCATTCTAAATTTCACCTCCATTTTGATTCAATTACTATGAAGATCTCAAGGGGTTAACAATCTTCCTAAAAGCTGTTTCTGATAGCTGGAGGGGTGCAGATTTGAAAATGGGTTGGTGATATAGGGGGTTTTGATGTTAAATATGTAAAATTTCATTCAAAACAGTATTTATCCCCAAAATAGTCAATTCTGAAAATCCGGAAAAGCGATATTCGATTTGTAAGCTGCGTGACGTCAAAATAAATTATCCAAACATTTCAAAAATTATGAAAATGTAAAGTAGACAAATGGGAAATGTTATTCAGCAATTTATTTAGCTGGTAAATCTATCTGCCTGAAAACGCAATGATTTCGAATTTCGAAAATGGCATATTTTTCAAAAAATTAAATTTTTTTTTTTTTTAAATAAACTCAAAACTTATCAGCCAGAATTTACCACTAAAATGAAGTACAACATGTGGGGAAAAAACTATCTCAGAATCGTTTAGATAAGTAACAGTGTTCAAAAGTTATAACCATATAAAGCGACGCAGGTCAGAATCCAAAAAATGGGGCTGAGCCTTAAGCTGTAAAATGGCTGCGTCCTTAAGGGGTTAATCTACTACAAATGAGCTAAAGGTTATAAACTAGTCAATGAAACTATTTCCCATTGAACATAAGAGTCTGGAGCAAAGTGTATCCGGAATATCAACCTGTTATTTGCATAGCGCGGATTACACACATCTGTATGTGAAGTGACCTGCCGAAGAGAGAAAGCCGCCAGTTATAGAAGTGCAAACATTTGCTCTACCCGGACAGCGATCCTGCAGGGGAGCACAGAACATATTACTGTAGTATCAAGTGTTTACTCCGCTACTGAATAGAAAGTTCTCCTAACTGCAGACTCAGAGGCAAACAAAGTGTACTTACCTAAATTTTTACCCAGGCGATCCAGCACTAATGTTCTTACAGTTACAGGACAGGGGGCACAAGAACCATCTGGATGAACACCACATTTTTACTGGCTAAGTATAATATGGGCAACCTTATTAGGGTCCTAATCCTACCCGGTTAAAGTTTAAGGTTAGAGGACAACCCATTTAACCATATATTATATGAGCAACACACTCAGTGACTGACAGCCAATAATAACTTCCATCAGGTCCCACTCATTCTTCAATCATATAAAACAGGGAAAAGGTGGCGAATAGTGATGGGAATTACGGCTCTTCTTAGTGATCTGGCTCATTAGGCTCAGCTCACTAAGAAGAGCCGGCTCCTCTGGCTCCTTAACGGCTCCCTATTAAATATATAATAGGGAACTGCAGGACAGTCAGTCACCCCACTCCACTTTTAACCCGATTTTATTGTGGTAAAGGTGATGTGGTAAGCCGCTTAGGAACTGGGTTAAGTGAACAAGAACAAGAGTTCACAAACAAGAGCCGGCTCTTAGAGTTGGCTTGTTCAAGGACAAACAGGACTCAAAACTTCCTCCTGAAGTCATATTTTCCCAGAATCCCCTGGTAGAGCATCCATGCCTGTAAGTATCCACATGCCTACACGGCGGCCTTAAACCTACCACCACGGATCTACCTATAAGGGTAGATTGGGTGGTAGGTGCATCTATTGGATGTGAGCCCTTTTAAGGGCTAATCCTCACGTCCCTGCAATCTTTTTATATCTTTTATTTTCCTAATATGCAAATTTTCTAAAGAGGCTACTGGGGCGTGGAGGAGCCGGAGCTGAGGCTACACTGTATGGCTACTCCACGCTCCAGTAGCCTCTTTGATCCTCCTACCAGATAGCCTCCTACCAGATATCTTCGGCATGCAGCTATGAGGAGCTGCGCACCCTAGTCGGCGAAGCCAGCGTTCTGCGCATGCGCAGAACAGCAGCCCCGCGGCTGCGCAGTCACTGCTCCTATGCTGTATATCTGGGCACAGCACTGTACTTCTACTCCTATGCTGTATATCTGGGCACAGCACTGTACTTCTACTCCTATGCTGTATATCTGGGCACAGGACTGTACTACTACTCCTATGCTGTATATCTGGGCACTGCACTGTACTACTACTCCTATACTGTATATCTGGGCAAAGCACTGTACTACTACTCCTATACTGTATATCTGGGCACAGCATTGTACTACTACTCCTATGCTGTATATCTGGGCACAGCACTGTACTACTACTCCTACGCTGTATATCTGGGCACAGCACTGTACTACTACTCCTATACTGTATATCTGGGCACAGCATTGTACTACTACTTTTATGCTGTATATCTGGGAGCAGCACTGTACTACTACTCCTACGCTGTATATCTGGGCACAGCACTGTACTACTACTCCTATACTGTATATCTGGGCACAGCACTGTACTACTACTCCTATACTGTATATCTGGACACAGCATTGTACTACTACTCCTATGCTGTATATCTGGGCACAGGACTGTACTACTACTCCTACGCTGTATATCTGGGCACAGCACTGTACTACTACTCCTATACTGTATATCTGGGCACAGCATTGTACTACTACTCCTATGCTGTATATCTGGGAGCAGCACTGTACTACTACTCCTATGCTGTATATCTGGGCACAGCACTGTACTACTACTCCTATACTGTATATTTGGGCACAGCACTGTACTACTAGTCCTATGCTGTATATCTGGGCACAGCACTGTACTACTACTCCTATGCTGTATATCTGGGCACAGCACTGTACTACTACTCCTATGCTGTATATCTGGGCACAGCACTGTACTACTACTCCTATGCTGTATATCTGGGCACAGCACTGTACTACTACTCCTATGCTGTATATCTGGGAGCAGCACTGTACTACTACTCCTATGCTGTATATCTGGGCACAGCACTGTACTACTACTCCTACGCTGTATATCTGGGCACAGCACTGTACTACTACTCCTACACTGTATATCTGGGAGCAGCACTGTACTACTACTCCTATGCTGTATATCTGGGAGCAGCACTGTACTACTACTCCTATGCTGTATATCTGGGCACAGCACTGTACTACTACTCCTACGCTGTATATCTGGGAGCAGCACTGTACTACTACTCCTATGCTGTATATCTGGGAGCAGCACTGTACTACTACTCCTATGCTGTATATCTGGGAGCAGCACTGTACTACTACTCCTATGCTGTATATCTGGGCACAGGACTGTACTACTACTCCTACGCTGTATATCTTGGCACAGTACTATACTACTACTCCTATGATGTATATCTGGGAACAGCACTACTACAGTACTCCTATGCTGTATATCTGAGAAAAGTACTGTACTACTACTCCTATGCTGTATATCTGGGCGCTGCACTGTACTACTACTCCTATGCTCTATCTGGGTATAGCACTGTACTACTACTCATATGTTGTATATTTGGGCACAGCACTCTACTACTACTCCTATGTTGTATATCTGGGCACAGCACTGTACTACTACTCCTATGTTGTATATCTGGGCACAGCACTACTACTCTTATGCTGTATATCTGGGCACAGCACTGTGCTACTACTCCTATTTTTTTTTTACTATTTCGGGGCAGATCACCCAGTATTGCCCCTGGCCTCTGCTTCCTCTTGTAGGGATGACACACAGGCACTAGGACATGTTTGGTGAGGGGCATGGAACCAATTGTAAATTGTGTAGGGTACTTTGATTCTATTAACTTCTATTTTTTTCAATTATAAATATAATTAGGATATATTATCCTATATTTATCCTATATATCTTGTATAATATATATATATATAATTAGGATATATTTATCATATCAAGTGAGGATATAAAATGAGACAGCAACATCGTACATGAGATACTGAAATACGAGCCATGGTTTCCTATGATAAACCCTTTGTCCACAGTCCTCAGCCTACACAATAGAGATCCTGTACCAGCACCATCATTACTACTATTAGTCATCACTATAGATGTCTCCAGTAACAGGCCTGGAATTAGAGATGTTATAGCTTATAGCTAAAAACTACACCTACCAAATATAAACTACAATAACAATCATGTCTTGTCATCCCAACTTTTACATTTCACAGATGCAATTTTTTAAACATAAAAATTCTAATAGGACTATGATAAATTGATTTATATTCCAGGATGTAGCTGGACTGATGCACTGGTGGGTTTGGTCTCACACTGCTGTACTCTTAGATCTCTGTACTGAACTGCTCCATCGACCCTCCCCTTCAGCCTAATAACAGGAGAAGTCTAATGCAGGGAGCAAAGAGCCCAGTAGTGTGAAGACATGTAGTATACTAGTAGTGTGAAGACATGTAGTATACTAGTAGTGTGAAGACATGTAGTATACTAGCAGTGTGAAGACATGTAGTATACTAGTAGTGTGAAGACATGTAGTATACTAGCAGTGTGAAGATATAGCAGTATACTAAGATTTGCTACAATCCTGGAATATAAATTCATGTTTTATACCTTCTTCTACTTGCACTCTTATGGTATGGTTACACAGATCGCCAGGGCCAATACCTAATAACTACTGCGTGTTCTGGCTCCTTTAGAACCTCTTTAAGCCAATAACAAGGGCTTTATAGAAATCAATCTCTGACAGACATGAATCTGCTCTTTCCTTTTCTAAATCATCTGCAATAACTGGGGTCTGTATTATACACATTACTGCCAAAGCTGCTTCAGAACTTCGTTCAAATTATATTAGCCACTTTGCCACAGATGCTGCATAATATAACCCGAAGGATGAAGGAGACCAATGAGGTGGCGAAATGCGTTATTAAGGAAATATCGTAGGGGATAAGAGAATCCATGAAGGGAAATGTCAATATCAGGTCCAATAAATTCCATTAAAATATTTCTCAATGACGTCAAGATTACTTCAATGCTGCAAAATCATGGTCTGTTCTGCAGCCATCTATGGCATCCTTAAAGGAAAATTTTATTATTCCATCTAAATCTAAACCATCTACCTATAAAAAAAATCTCCTTCAAAGCCAGTTGAAAAGAGTCATTTTTGCCTTACATGAGTCAAGTATAGAGGCTGCTGAGGGAGTGTCAGTTCATATGCTCCTATCTTTGATTTTATAGCACCTACACACATGCTGCTGGTGCCATATTAAAGATAAGAATCTATTCTTTCAAGTGGCAACAGCCGTGTCATATTTACCATAGATGTGTGAAGTTTACAGTCTGCCCGGGAGTGTCTGTTCAGATGCTCCTATCTTTGGTTATGTAGCACCTACACACATGCTGTGGGAGCCATATTAAAGATAAGACCATATTCTTTTAAGTGGCATCAGGTGTATGGTTCTTGAAGCTACAGAACCAGAGATACAGGCAGTTAAAAAGAAAGGCGGGAATTGGTTTAAAATGGGGGGGGGGTGAAATTCTAAAAGAAAATCATTTGTCAATATACCCTATTAGGACATATGTACACTCTATACAGGGGGGGTGGGATCCATCACTTTATGAGACAGAGTTAAGAGTGACTCTTTAGGAGAGGCGTCTGTTCTGGCAGACACCAGTTATCTGCATTATATTGATGGTGATTCATATTAGAGGCCACTAAATATAGCTACATCTTCCTTACAATGGCCGCTGCAGGGGTAATGGCAGGGCGACTGTGACTTCCCCAAAAGAAGATTAGCAATTGCACAACAAGGATATTAAAAATCCAATCATAATCAGGTACCATTACTATTTTACTAGTTTTAGGCATGAGAGATAATAACAATTATTACAGTCTATGAGCTGACACATTGGTGCTAGAGCTCCCTCTGCTGTCACACAGCAGCATTACATATACACATGCTCCATAATTTTTGCATCCACATCCTTGGATGAAATCTCCACAACTCCATCTTGTGAAACGACAATGGACTTGATCTTCTCGGACAGCTGTCTGTAGTCATTGCTGGAACACTCCTCAGCTATTTCCACCCATCCTTCCGGGGTGCAGACAACATCATTGAGGATGACTTGCTCCAAAGCAGCTGGATAATAAAAGGATAGATGGGAACAATAATAATATAAATCTTATGTATATAGTTACAGTGTAGTAAGATGAAATATTGGGTAATGTAATTGTCACTACAAGCAATTTTCCAAAACCTAACTGGATATTTTCCATAGGACGAGTGCTGGGAATGTTTATGTGCATGTCAGATTATTGAATGCTCCTTCTCTATTCCCAGAAACCGGATACTTTTTCATCCTGCAGAAGAAGGCTATGCCGAAAAGTGTGCAGGGGTCTGCATCATCGCAGGTGTAGGCTCTGTGTGGTATGTGACAACTATGTACATTTTGTGATACAGCAGTGACATTACCATCTATCTAGCAAGTGTAGAACAGGTAGGCAGCACTGTGAGAAGAGTAGAAGAGAAGGCAGCAGCACTCCGTTTTCAGGATATGTTTATTCACATGTGGATACAAAGCTACGTTTCGGCTAGCTCAATGTAGCCATTTTCAAGCAGTCTAGGTGACTAAGCCTAATCCAAAAGAGAGAGGACCCCTGCCAATACCTAAGTCAGTGATGGCAAACCTTTAGAGACTGAGTGCCCAAACTGCACCCCAAAACCCACTTATTTATTACAATGTGCCCAGGGCCGGATTAAGGGTGGTGGGGGCCCCTGGGCGCAAATTGGTGGGGGCCCTTCCAATAATGTTTTTGGAAGTATATAGCCACTGTAAACAGTGCATCGGCGATCTCCTCCAGTGATAGCAGCTGTGTCTCACTGACATAGCTGACATCCTAGACCCCTATGTCTGATGCTGCGCATAACACAGAGACAGTCAGCGACTCAGCTGACTGTGGGAAACTGGTGGGGGCCCCTTTAAAAGTGAAAGTGGTGGGGGCCCCAGGGCTCGAGCCCCGGGAGCCCCTCCTTTAATCCGGCCCTGAATGTGCCACACGGTAAATTATTGCAAGTATTGCTTCTTGCTCTGCCACAGAGAAGACACCAATAGTAGTTAATGAAGAAGAGGAAATTTGGATCATCATTGTAGCTTCGCTCCAGGGTCCCCAAAACAAGAAGAAACATGACAAGCGGAGCAGGATCTTGAATGATAATTCAACTGTTGGCACCTTCTCTCTCTTCCTGCAGTCCCAGGCAGCTCAGTATAACGCCGGTCCGTGAATCATGTGCCGTGTGCTGCCCCGGATTTCCCTGGCTAACAACAGTGCTGGGGTTGGGAATCCGTTCAGCATCATGATATAGGATACATGGAGTCCCTTCTTTCCTGCAAACCGGAGAAGAAGGGAGTCCTTTTGTCACATATCACTATGATGCTAGGAGTCCCATCTTCTGCACTATTGTTGGTCTGTGAAATCCGGTCCATGATTAATGGTCCAAGCACAGACGTGTATCTCTGGGGTAAAGGAACTCTTCGGTAAGCATTGTGAAGGACACTTTATAAACTTTCATCACGCTGCTGATTTATTCATCCATTTTGAGAAATACTCAAAAAATAAAGAAGTGGTTTTACAAAATTTTCCCCAGACAATAAAATACCAATACTAAAGCAGATTTGTCAGAAGAGACAAATTCTGAATTCACCTACGACCATCTTGAGTGTAATTTACTTGTTGACCCCTTAGAACAAATATACAAAAATGTAGGTAAAACCTTCTTTTGTTAGTGAGATGACAAGTGCCTATATCTTGAATAGAAAAAAAGGACACTAAACCAAGAGCCTCTGCTTTCTCCATAACCCCCCCATAACGTTGCCGCTTACCTTCCCCGCACTGATATATACTCTCCAGCAGCTGAAATCCATACTCCTTGTGATCAGTGCACAGCAGGGAGAGCACAGCCTGCCCAACAGACAGCGCCGCCGCTTTACCGTTCCACTCCTTGGTCAGTCCATTGATGAGTTCTGCAGTGGGGCACTTCTTCAACAAGAACAAGTAGTCATCTGTATGGAATACAATGGTAAGAAACGTAATAATTAACAATTGTATGAATAAATATATCTAGTATATCTATATAGTAACCATATTATAGAGCTCAAAAATAGTGGCCCTGTATGAGCGTCACGGACCCTTCTTCTTAACCCCTTAGCGCTCTGCGCCGTAGCTGTACTGCTCTGAGTCCCGCGAATAGCGCTCAGCGCAGTACAGCTACTGCACAGAGACGATGCCGATTCAGCGCTGCATAGCAGCCGAACCGGCATCGTTAGCCACGGGATTTCAACGATAATCTACCGTTGACATCCCCCGCTAACACCCGCGGTCGGAGTGGGATCCGATCGCGGGTGTTTAACCCGTTAAATGCCGCGGTCAACACGACCGCGGCATTTAACATGCCTTCCGGGGGTCTTTACCCCACGAAAATTTTATAGCCTTCAAAAGGGGGCAACAAGAAAACTAAAATCCTGGCAGCTGCAGGTCCCTCCTTCCCTTCTGCGCCTCGCTGTGCGCCCATAAAACAAGTAACGGCCACATGTGGGGGGTCTTTGTACTCAGGAGAAATTGTAGAACAAATTTTATGGTGGGTTTTCTCTTTTTATCTTTTGGAAATGTGTAAATGTTAGGGCTAAATGAACGTATAACCAACACAATTTGACCATTCTAAATTTCACCGCCATTTTGATTCAATTACTATGAAGATCTCAAGGGGTTAACAATCTTTGTAAATGCTGTTTCTGATAGTTTGAGGGGTGCAGATTTGAAAATGGGTTGGTTATATAGGGGGTTTTTGATGCTAAATATGTAAAATTTAATTTCAAACAGTATTTATCCCCAAAATAGTCAATTCTAAAAATACGGAAAATCGCTATTCCATTTGTAGGCCGCGTGACGTCAAAATAAATTATCCAAACATTTCAAAAATTATGAAAATGTAAAGTAGACAAATGGGAAATGTTATTCGGCAAGTTATTTAGGTGGTAAATCGATCTGCCTGAAAACGCAGTGATTTTGAATTTCGAAAATGGCAAATTTTTCTAAAAATTCATCATTTTTTTCCTTTTTTTGTAAATAAATGCAAAACTTATCAGCCAAAATTTACCACTAAAATGAAGTACAACATGTGGGGAAAAAACAATCTCAGAATTACTTTGATAAGTAAAAGTGTTCAAAAGTTATAACCATATAAAGAGACGCAGGTCAGAATCCAAAAAATGGGACTGAGCCTTAAGCTGTAAAATGGCTGCGTCCTTAAGGGGTTAATCATCAGTAATGGAATAGCCCAACAGTATCAATGATAGGAGCACTGATCTGAGAAGATACCTAACACTGCGGTTCACAACTGAATAGTTTGACCCTTTTAAGATTTTAAAGCTGCATTAACATGATACCCTTGAATTACATTTTGAGTTACTCCAAAAAGTAGATGAGCTTAGACCAAAATACATGTGTTCAGGAATGTATTAGGCCTCAGGCACACGTCCGTGTGAGCCGCAAGCACGAGGGAGTCTGAAGAAAGTCTTTCTATATCTTTTTAATGTTGCCAAAAAAGTACTTTTATTTCTTCCTAAGATGGAGTCAAGGAGGTGAGGAGCCCGACCAAGCAGTCAGGCCACCCCGCCTCCTGCCATTAGCTCTGCCCACTCCGCCTCCGGCCATGATCTGGCACTTCCCACTGCAGGCTCTTCTCGAAACGTCAAGCTTTGGCTATCCAGGGCTTTTGCGCATGTGCTGTCCTACACCTTGTGGCAGCGCCTCATAGACAGCTAGTGGCAAGCAGTGTGCACTGCACATGCATAAGGCTTAGCCAGAGGTCGGTGAATGGAGGCTGCAGTGGAAAGTGTGCTTTTGGCTGCAGTAGCTACATGGCATTTCCCAATGATTTATCCAAGCATGTACCCACTATATAATAGAGACTGAGGCCTGCAGTACAAACATTTATAAAACCAGACATCCCCTTTAATAGTGGGCAGAAGCAGATGGTGTGCTAATTCTATTTCTTCTTTATTTTTAACAAAAATATAAATATGAAGAATCATTTCTTACCTAATAAGAAGCGTTTACTTTGATAAGTGTAGTCAAGAGCCCCTTGGATCTGACCTTGTAAGCACATACAGAGAGCGGCCTTCCGGAGGCTAGAACATTTTCGGTATATTAGCTGAGCCAGCGCCAGGCACGTGACCTTGTGGTATGGCTCGCTCTCTCCATAATCCCAAATTACATCCCCCAGAGCTTCGGAGAATGTTATCCTGGAAAGGAGGTGACACACAAGGATTTATGTAAATTACTGTAAAATAAAGTTGATTTTAACCCTTTGTTTTATTATAAAAAAAAAAATAATTGCAGAATTTAACGTTTTCTTTACCTTATAGTGTATATATGTCATTGCTAAGAGAAATATCTGCTGATCTATTAAAGAATAATTCCTAATAATGCTAATGATATTGGGGTACAAAGAAGCTCTCCATGTAATAGGGTGCTGTGTGATATAATGCTTTGTCTGTGTCCTCAGCTCTGCTACTCCTCACCAGCAAAAGTAGTGCTCTTCTGTAGTTTTGGACCACGGTTTTAGGCAATGACTTAAGTGATAGATCTAAAGGGACTCTGTCACCAGATTTTACCCCATTAAACTATTAGCCCCATCAGGTAGGGTATGAAATGTTCTTTCTAGAATTCCCTCTTACCCATTTACCTATAAATAATCATAAGCAAATGAGCAGAGAAGAGTCATATTTATCCAGGATGAGATCTCAGCTAGTGAAATGACAAGTACCGTAGTTGTGTACATTTTGATCAAACTATACAGAATCGTCCTTTTGTTCATTCCTCACTGTCACTGTGCTATTCACATGACATGAGGCTCTTGTGAACCACCCGGATCTGAGAAATTGGACCTGGGAACAAGGTATTGTGTCTTTTGAGGGAAAACTCCTTTATAAGTCTTATATATACATATCCTTGTCTTGTTTTTCACTAATTCAAATGTATTACTGATGTGTAACGTAACGTGACAGTCGGATGTCTTACCTTTGTTGAGTAACCCAATGAACAACGTGCTCCATCTTATCATGAGACAGAGCGCACTTTATCGCTTCTAGCGTAAGCGCCGCATTAACCGGATGCTTGGCAAAGCTGCTGGACTCCATCAAAGCCTCGAAGAACATCATCAAAGGAGACAAATCGTCCTTACCGACTACAACACCTGAGAATGAGAAACCCAAATATCTTTGACAAAGGGCAGAAGTTTTTAGCTTTCTAATATGTTCTGGTTTACTCCATGTGTATGTTTTTGTTCATATCATATTTATAGTGTTGTTTTATGTATAGATGTAGATGGTGATGTAGAAGCGGATACCTGTGATGGAGGTCACACATTGGCATGTGTCAGTTATAGATATATAGTACACAGTGCTCCAGTGTATTGTGTACCATATACATACAAGTTTGGGAATATTAAGCAGACCCCTTAACAATGGGTTGTGTGAACTCAAGCCATTCATCTGGGGACGTCTTGTTTCTTTACCTCTGAATTTCTCCATGGTCTCCATATTCCTGAGGATTCCCCGGGGACTGTGTGCGGCATAGACTGCGGCGGCCTTGTACTGACCATTAACAAACAGCTCATTAAACCTGGGAGGAAACAGCACAGACTCAATGTCAGAGCAGCCGGGAGATTAACACCACGTTCACATTCACTTGTCGTCTACCACATGGGAATTGCAGTTAATAAGGTTAATTAGTTGTACATTGGGTTGTCTTTGTGTGAAATTATTTTGCTACGTCTACAATGGAAGTGTTAGGAAGAGAAATATGAAATATTGGAATACACAAGACTGACATCTGCTGGATCAGGAAATGTCTGATCTCCAGAAGTCCCCTAAAAATAGAGGCGCTCTGGTGGTTTAATGCTTCATCCTCTTCAGGTTTTTGCCTGCACATTGGTGCTTCATTCAATCTCAAGATTGGTGGGAACTCCTAAAGATGGTCCACAACCAACCAAACACAGGCACATCTGATTGATATGGTCGACTTTGGTGGTTCTTCTATTTGTAGGACTCCAAGAAATTGCTTTACAGGCAATCCCCCCCCCCCCCATTTAAGTTTACCATGTACCCAGTGAAAACTCTCCAAAAGACTTACAGAAGGTCCCTTCCTAAAAGACCATTTTTTCCCCCATTATACTCTATGGAAGCTGCCCCCAATGAGCAAATTACTCCTTTTGTGCAAAATATGGCACTTTGCACAGAAAGGTTTTATAGTATAGTATAAGGTGATTTTAGACTTTAGCCATAAATTTAGCAACTTGTTGTTGCTTTGTGAAATCTAACATGGCAAAAAGTGTCTACAGACGCTGTATGTACACTTGTCAATCCCTTACTAAAACTGACTCTTATTAGAATTGTCCCTCAATACTCACTGGTTGCCGACCCCTCCAGGGATTTTGTGTTTACATGTGTTACAAGTCTAAGTTTAGAGTCATATCCCATCCATGTGATTGTGGCAAATGGCAAAGAGAGAGGTCTGAGAGCCCATTATGGCATGCCGTAGATTCGACACTACTGCCCTAGATGATCCAAAATAATCACTGTGATCTGTATAGGTTGATTCTCCCTATATTTAGTGGCTAGCTACTCTTTGGATCACTCATGCAGCCAACATTTAAGGAGTTGGCCACTTTACCTCATGTTTTTTGTAGTGTGTGTGTGTAAGTGTGGGGGGCAGGATATTAGGTAATTTACCAAGGAAAAAGCAGAAGGTGGAGCGGCACCGTGTAAAAAAATTAGAGGGTGCAGGTCTTCGTCGGGGTCCGACAATCCCGTTAGTCGTAGCAGAAAGGCAACAAGTGAAGCAGCACTCCAAATGGTTAAAGTGAAAAAGTGTTTTATTCCACCATGGATAAGGATGCCTCCTTATCCATGGTGGAATAAAACACTTTTTCACTTTAACCATTTGGAGTGCTGCTTCACTTGTTGCCTTTCTGCTACAGGTAATTTACCAATATATATCTATGAATAGTTCTACACTGCTTCCTTGATATGTGAAGTGAAGCCTCCTGTCATTTACCTCATCAGCCAGAGATTACAGACCATAGTATTCAGGAATATAAGATTAAGGTCCTGTCAGGGAAATTGCTCATGTTCCGATAAGATCACATGACCCTCTATCTGCGGCCATGTTATGGACAGGAATGTCCGGCTGCTGAGGTAAAAGACAGTAGGCTCCACTTTACATATCAAGAAAGCAGAGCAGAACTATTAATAGATGTATATTGGTAAATTACCTTAATATCCTGCCCTCTGCACTTACACATACATTACAAAAATCATGAGGTAAAGCGGCCATCCCCTTTAATTCTTACTAACACCACCATACACATGCATGCTCAGCCTGGGTCAGTGTAAACAGTTGCAAAAGGAGCAAAAGCAATTGCTATACACCGATGGTGCATCTTTCATGAGAGTAAAAGGATTGGGCATATTAACATTAAACATACCCGGCCTACATTGTTGGGGGAATCAGGTGTCACATACATAAGCTGGTTGGGCTAGTCCTACCAAAATCAGTATTTTGGATAAGATTAATCTAATGTATATTAAACACCTTAACAGTACAAATATTTTTTTATACAGGCAGTCCCCGGGTTACGTACAAGATAGGGTCCGGAAGTTTGTTCTTAAGTTGAATTTGTATGCCGAAAATGTATATTTTATAATTGTAGATCCAGACAAAAATTTTTTATCCCCAGTGACAATTGGAGTTTAAATATTTTTTGCTGTATTGGAACCAAAGATTATCAATAAAGCTTCATTACAGACACCTTACAGCTGATCATTGCAGTCTGAGACTATAGTAAAGCATTCAGAGAGCTTCACCAGAGGTCAGAGGGGTCTGTCTGTAACTATGGGTTGTCTGTAAGTCAGGTGTCCTTAAGTAGGGGACTGCCTGTAATTGAAATGGTGTCACCAATAACCGTCATTAGGATGGCTGCAAAACAAACACCGCAGTAACCTCAACAGCTTTCGCCATACTGGCGTCCTCAGAGGAATCTGCAATTTTGGAGTGAACATAATAAAATCCAGAAGGGGAATATGTCTTTAAAATAAAGCAATACATTCTTGTGCCCCCTGTGCGGGGAACCTGTTCCTGTGATGAATTGTACAGCTTTTGTTTTCATATTCCTTAATAAAAATTCTTTGTAAACTAAAATCCAGTAGGGATACTGTAAATCTTTACGTTTTTAAATAAAACTATTTTTTGGGGGGTAAATATTCCTGTAAAATAAAAAGAAACCACCTGAACATTTGGCAGTGCTTTGCCATATTGACTCTAAGCTGACATCTGATACTGAGGACCGACCACACACCAGAGGATGGAGCCATATAATAATATTTGATACAAGGAGTCCCTGCTTCCACACAAAATAATCAAGATTACAGAAGGGAAGCAGGGACCTCTTGTATCACATATCACTATTATGTTTGGAGTCCCAACCTCTGCACTTTGGTTGTTCTGTGAAATTTGGGTTTTTCAGAACCACCAGCCGACCTAAATCTCTCCCAGTTCATCAGGAATAATAATTCTGTCTTTCTATGTATCTTATAGATGGTGATCCATCCATAGGTGCACTTGAGCGGGCACCGGTCTCACAGTCTGTACCTTTCAACATATTCCAGCAAAGCCTCCGCTTCCTGGCCCTTCCGTGGATCCAGATCTTCAAATACATTTGTGGCAGCAGTGTCATCTACAGGACAACACAATGTCAGTGATCTATGAAGCTGGATAAAAACAAATGTCTCCTTCCAAACAATGCTGGGAACAAGGTTATTTAAGGTAATGTTCTTCAAGGGAATGTACCAGATACTAAAAACAGGAAAAAGAACTATTTCCAGCTGGACATCAGACGTCAGTTTTAGGATAAAAAGTAGCAAAATTTTATTTGAAATCCATTAAAAAGGGTACAATGATACATGACACAGCATAAGGAATAAAAAATAGCATCAAAGCTTACGCGTTTCGGTGATTAAACCTTATTCATAGCTTCATAATGAAGCAGTTATGAATAAGGTTTAATCACCGAAACGCGTAAGCTTTGATGCTATTTTTTATTCCTTATGCTGTGTCATGTATCATTGTACCCTTTTTAATGGATTTCAAATAAAATTTAGCTACTTTTTATCCTAAAACTGACGTCTGATGTCCAGCTGGAAATAGTTCTTTTTCCTGTCTAATGCTGCCCGCACCTGTGACCGAGGTTTGTCCGTGCTGGAGTGTCCAGAGTCAAGACTAAGAGGATTGTTCGAACGGAGAGGGTGAGCTGATTTCACAAAAGTATCTTTGTGATAGTTTTTTCTGTGTAGATACTAAAAACACTAACATAGGGCATTTTGTAAGCTTTCCCTAAAGCTCTTCTCTTATCTTTATGCAAATTAGGTCCTCCGTGCACCAGGGGTGTGGCTCCGTCTGCTGGTGCACCAGGAAAGTATATAAGAACACAAAAAACTGTTTTGACTTTTTTGGAGGTTTCCTGAACTGGTAGACTACCTTGAAAGACACAAGATGAAATCACTGCTTCTGTGAGTAGGATTTGGCACAAAAATGGAGAAATACAGGTAATTTTGGTAACATCAGTCCAATATAACAGCCCATTTGTAATTTGAGGCCATCAAACGTGGAAACTGAGAATTACACCTACTGGTAATTTGGTTTCTATTACTCCACCATGACGGTCAGAAATTACAGGTGGGCTGTCATGGAGAACAATGTGGACAATTCTTTTGCAGATTTAAATCAGAATAAATTCAGGACATTTGTCAGGTAATAAACAAAAGGGCCAACAGCCCTCAGGGTGCATTCGCACGTGGGGTCCTGACGCATGCGCTCTGAATGGGATAGGAATGGGTTAGGCTGTATTTCTAAAAGCAAGCTGAAAAGAACATGTGAACGCAGACCAAGACATTTGTAAACATGTACCGTACTCTTCCGACATTTACATACCAACATAGTAGTGTTTAGGGTTTATTTACTAAGGGTTTGTGGGCGCACTTTCGTCGGACTTTACGTTTTCGGGTTTTGCACGGCTGTGACAGGTATTTGACAGTGGATTGTGTCGCATGTGCTGGGAATATGTCGCATGTGATGGGATTGTGGCGCAGCTGCGCTGGCTTTCGTGCAACAGAAATCAGGGGGCGTGCCGTCAGATGATCCGACTGATTCGGACTGAGCGCAGGATTTAACTTTCAAATTGTGTCACAAGATCAAGCACTTACATGCACCAGGAAGAAGATGGTGAACTCTGTCGGGCCTGAGCGGGGAAGTGACACATGCAGGATATCGGGCGCACGATCTTAGTGAAGCGCGGCAGATGTGCATGATCCTCGGACAATGCACTTTCTGTGAACTCCTTCGGACGGGTAAGTAAATGTGCCCCATTGTATCAGGTTAGCTAGGACCTAAACTGAAACATTATTGGAGTCTGTGTATGCAGCGACGGTGTACAAATTTTTGCAGCCATGACTATTTACTATCTAGAGATTGAACTTGGGTCAACTAGAGCTGTCAATATTGGGAGCTCTATGCATACACTGAAGTCAACAGACAGATTATACTTAGTAAGCCCCCAGCCCCATTTTCCCAAAGTGGTAGTTGCAGACAACTACCGTAATTGGTGAGCAAACAGATGCCCTTAAAATGTGACAGAGGGTGCTGTAATCCAATCAAGTTGGATGTAATTACTATTTTGTTTCATTGTGAAAATCATGTTTAAAATCCTGTATTATAAAGAACAATGCAAAAGATACATAAAACAACAAGCATTTTGCATTAACAAAATACATGATAGCAACACACGTTTCTGAGATGAGATGTCATCTGATATCATAGATATAGATATACATAACATGATGTCATGAGGCTAGGATATGCCATAGGATTTTGATTGATAGTCCTTCTCTAGGACCTTATAGATGAATTGGAAAGGTACTAGAGGATCCTGAGAAGGTGCAGAATGAATTTACCAAGAAACAATGGGGAGGGGAGAATACCTTTCACTTCATTTTCTTTTCCAACCATCTGCGCCAGCGCCTCATGCAGAGAAAGACTTTTATCTGATCTCGCCCAGGAGGAAATTGTGTCTGCGATGGCTCTTTTCTTTCTGTAACTGTAAGAAATAAGAAACCAGAACACAGCTTATTACTAGCTCTTCATTATATAGGATAGACATCTACAAGGTGGCTGAGTGAGTAGCACTTCTGCCTTGCAGCGCTGGATTCCTGGGTTCTAATCCCACCCAGGTCAACATCTGAAAAGAGTTTGTATGTTCTCTCCGTGTTTGCGGGGGTTTTCTCCGGGTACTCCGGTTTCTTCCCACACTTCAAAACATACTGGTAGGTTGATTAGATTGTGAGCCCCATTAGGGACAGGGACCAATTTGCCATGCTTTGTGCAGGGCTGCATAATCTGTAGGCGCTATATAAATAAAGAATTATTATTATTATTATATAACTAATAAAAGCAAAATATGTATGTTATAGGTTTACATAGAGGATGCCTTCAGTCGAAAACAGCCCAGGACTCCTGTAGTGGTAGATTTGTTGCTTTATAGCTAGATCACTATTGTTAAGACAGCTATAAGGGTGATGCCACACGTAACATTTTTGGACCATTTTAAAGCATGTGTTTTCAGTCCGTTTAAAAAACGCATCCTTTTTGTATGTTTACCGTGCGTTTGACTGGTTTTAATCTGTTTATCTTCATTTCTAGAAGTGTAAGCAGCTGTGAAACGGATTAAAACCAGCCAAACACATGGGAAACGTTTAATAACGGACCGAGAACGCACCGCGTGACAGCACCCTCAGCATATTTTCTGTAATGCCAAATAAATTCATAGATTTTAATGAAAAATACACAAACTACAGTGATCTTGGATGATTGTGGTACTAAGCAAACAAATCCCAACAGATAGCAGGAAAGTAGTGTATAGAAAATAGGAGCAGCACAAAAACACAACCAAAATGTACAAAGTGTTAAAGTGAATTCCTAATATCCTTTAAAAGCATTAAAACGTTTGCACTACTACACTATATATATATATATATATATCCAGATTACCTGTCCAGCAATCTCTGGTTGATTAACTCAACTTCTTCTCTTTCCTGTAAAGCAATACTGAGCTTCACGTCCAGCTCCTGCTTCTTCTGGATGGGAACAAACTTGGTTTTCATGTCAGCCAGTAATGCAGACTTCTTGTCGTCTAAATGCTGGTGGTACTTTATAAGGGCGGCCATGTTCAAGGAATCTTCTATGGTCATACCTATAGGGTGTAACCATATGCTACACTATAATTCACCTTTATTATACTATATATACATAATACACTAGATAATATTGTTTTACCTCCAGATGTGTAACGTATATACTCCAGTATAAGCCGACCGAGTATAAGCCGAGGTACCTAATTTTAACACAAAAAACTGGGAAAACCTATTGACTCGAGTAAAAGCAGAGGGTTGGAAATACATTGGTCACATGCCCCCCAGTATATAGCCAGTCACCTAGTATATAGCCAGATGCCCTGTAGTATATAGCCAGCAACCCCCTTGTATATAGCCAGTGCCTACCTCTTGTATATAGCCAGTGCCTGCCTCCTTCCATATATCCATCAGCCCCCTGTGACCCCCGGTATATAGCCAGCAGCCCCCTTGTATATAGCCAGTGCCTGCCCCCCAGTATATAGGCAGTGCCTGCACCCCCATAGTATACAGCCAGTGCTTTCCTAAGCCCCCCCAGCAGCCACCTGTCCAGCCTAAAAAAAAACGCAAAACTCTGTCCTCAGCTTTCTGACACCCCCCTACGGTCCTCTTCTGTCTTCAACCCCGCCTCCTTCTTTGACTCCCTGCACGGTCCCGCCGCATACACCATCAGCCGCTTACTGACATCATAGTGTGTGCCGATGGCGGCACACACACAGTGATGTCGGCAAGCAGCTGATGTCATGGTGTGTGCAACGCACCCTAAAAAAAGAAAGGACCTACAGGGAGTTTCGCAAAGGTGAGTACAGATTTTTTTTTCCATTGACTTGAGTATAAGGTGAGTTTGGGCTTCTCAGCACATTTTTTGTGCTGAAAAACTCAGCTTATACTGAAATATATATGGTATTTAAATTGTATTTGATTAAATCTGGATTGACAAGTATTTTTCTGTCAGTCACGGTTCCTGGATCCATGAGTAAGTGCCCCTGGGTTATCATACTTGATTTTGATGGTAGATTTTCATTAAATAAAGGTCCATTTAGTAAACATCTTCGCTATTTAATTTTATTTAAATTTTATTAAATAAATAAAATGTCCCTATTTTAGGCTATGTAAGATGTTACAGGCAGTTTAGCCTCCATACTAGCTTACAAAGGAACCGTATATAATACAATATTATGTAATGTATAATATAATACATACCTGGGATTGGAGCTGTGGGGTTTATTTCATTTTGGGGTGTTCCTGCCTCTTCTATCTGGGGAGTCTTTACTCTCCTTTCATCAAGCAATTTTTGTAACTCATTTTCAATTCTTTGAGAATCTTTATTGACTATGTCAATTCTAGAATAGAAAATCGGATACAGCGGATTAGATTTACTCATGGATTGTGTATTCCTGATCATGACCATTCTTGCGGTATCTGCACGAGTAGCATAGTACCTGCAGAACATTAATTCCACAGCATTATAATGTATGGGATTTATTGGTGAATGTGCGCCGGCGTATGATGAAGGCCCTGTCCTCCCGGACTTCTGATGCATCTAGCGGCAGGGTGGTGCAGTGTACAAATTTGTGCTCCGATTGAATGCTCCTCTTGATGTGGAGTTGGTGTGAAGGGGAAAACAATCATAATGCCTGGTGGTTTCAGAGGCATTGCAATTATTTCAGGGCTTGTATGCCAGAAAACTCGTGTACAAGTCCTGATAAATCTATCCCATTATCTGACACAAAAATATTTATACTTATAGCAAGTAAGTGACATGTCTTGTAATGCTGCGGATTGTGGAGCAGAAAGAAGGTGAGCCCCACCGCTGGCACAATTGCAGCATTATACGCATCAGAAAACATGCGTAGGGATTTTAATGCTTATTGAATGGCTGTGGCAAATCCCACAGCCTTTCTGCAACGTGTGCATATACCCTTAGGCTCCCTGCAGATGAACGTAACTCGGGTGAGCGTACAGCTGCCCATAGGAGAGAGAAGGAGTGAGCCCCTCCCCTCTCCATAAAGAAGTAAACAGCCGGCGCCGTAGCACGTGAATTATAGGACAGGTCCAATATTTTTCCGTGCACATCATGGTAATGGTGTGGTGAGACAACGTGTCGTACCATGGACAGGCACCATAGGCATCCCTGGGGACCGATATACGGCTGCAAACTGTGTGGCAAAATATCGGTCCTGCGCATGTTCACGTGCATGAGGCCTTAGGCAGTCATCCCTGCTGTATGATAAGGAATGTTTTATTACCCCATACAGTTTGTATTTGTAGGCATCACGTCCCATATCCTGGCCCCCTCCCAGTTGTACCACATGAAAGCTCCTTTCTTGTATTACCTGTCTTCCAGCTCCGCTGCCCGTTTCCGGTAATACATGAGTGTGGTGGGCTCAGAGGCTAGTCTTTTCAACTTTGTATGGAGATGCATTGCATTTATTTCCCCTTGTTTTGTGGCATCAATAAACTCATCGTACTCTTGTTTGATGGCAGTAAGAAGGCGCTTGTAGTCAGTGCAATATTCAATGATCTGGTAGCAAAAGAAACATACAGAGAGCGACAGTCATATACAGAGGAACACAGCAAAATCACATAATATATTCATTGTGATTGTAATAAAAACCTTATCAAACGCCTGTCCATAGATAATATACTGCTGCTCGGCATCGAGTTGACCCACGGCAGAGAGTTTTTCCTCCTCAGATTTTATGTTCTTCTCAATGCTGGTCAGAAAGCTCTTACTGCGGGCACTAGTGATGGGTGGGAGAACCCGAGGTCCTGATATTCCCTGGAAGGACTTCACAGCTCCAGTGGATATGTGCCGGGCTTCTTCCTGCCTTTAAAGTTGTAATGGAGAGGGTATTTTTTCAACAATGCATTTATTTATTTCCTAAGTGCCATGAGAAATGGTCCCTCAAAAGGCACAGAAATTGTCATCATTCACATCACTTCTCTTAGGTTTGAGGTAATTTAACAAACTGCATGTATTTGCAGCTTGGGAGGTAACCAGAGCCAAAAGAAATACAATTAACGGAATACTATTACCCCATAAATAAGATGCAGAACATGTATAATAAAGAACAAACTTGTCATTTATTTTTCATAAAAATGTTAGAGTGCAGTTTTCTTAGGGACCACTAGTTCTTAGCAAAGGTGACGCTGCTTAAAGGGAGCATGTTAGGAGGTTTGGGGCCTCAAAACTACGTGCATATCTACCATCAAAATCAGGCATGGATAAACCAGGGACACTTACTCATAGATCCAGGCACTATGACTGTGGCAATCTTCTTATCTCTGTTAGCCATTGTTTAAAATTATGCTAATGAGACTAAAAGGCTAGTGGGGTGGTTCCAAAAGCCCCTCTGTGCTGCAGATTAACATGCTGTCTCGTCCTTCCATGCTGCTCCCTCAGCACTTTCCCCTGGTGTAATCTCACTGCAGGATAGGAAGTTTCAGCACACAGTAAGGGGGAAGTACTACTGTACAGTGTTATAGCCTTTGAATCTGAATCTGGAAACTGCCCTAGTAGCCTTTGAGTCTCATTAGCATAATTAGAAAGTTGATGTCAGAAGGAAGGAGGCCATGGATACCAAATATAAGAAGATTACCACAGTCACAGTGGCTGGATCTATGAGTATGTGTCCCTGGTTTGTCCAGGCTTCATTTTGATGGTAGATTTCCTTTAATCTACTACATGGCAATGGGTCGATTCAGTTCAGTTTGGCTCAATTCTTTGTGGTTGGTTTAATACTGCAGGAAGTACCTATGTCATACTAATGATGAGCAAAATTAGAGTTTTGTCCGATGCGCTCGTAGTGCGTTACAAAACATGATACAAATGCATGGTGTGGACTAAGGCTTCTTTCACACAAACACATGTTACACCCGGGTGGGACTGGCACGTAGCATAGGTTCAGCTATAGGTGGAGGAGTGAGAGCTGCTCACATCTTACTGCTTCTTTCTCATGCAGTGAGCAGTGTATCTGATAGCCTCCTGTGGTCCGTCTATAATAAAATATATGACAAAGTTTGCTATTATCATCTGCATTATTCATTTATGAAAACTTTTTCAAAGTTTAGTTACACTTTAAGTTTTATTAAAAGTCTGTGTTGTTGCATCATCCTTTGATGGGCTCAACATCAAGAGAGAAAGTGATTATTCCTACCATCATATGACCCCCTGCATGCTTATTTTTGGGGGTCTCTAGCATTAGACATCAACCATTTGTAATGGTATCCATAAGTTGGGTCTGCTGGACATAACTGTATTTCTCCCAAACTTGCAATGGCTGACAGCAGAGAGCAACAGACTGCACAGAGTATATAGAATAGCCATAGTGCCCCTTCACCCCTGTTTGCCCTGTTACCTCGCCATCTCATGTAAGGGCATCTGTGTACAGACTTGCTACTAAGGGATGTTGCTAGTGGGCGTGATCATTAGGTAGGTGGGCGGAACAATGTTAATGAGTATCTGAGCTCAGATGCATCATGGGAATTGTAGTTTACAGTGAAAAGTGACGTAACCTTTATACAATCATACGTTGTATTTTTTAGTTCACAGACTGGTGTAAATATTTTTCAATTTTGGCAAATTAAATTGATTATTCCCATTGACGAAGTCAATGTTACAAGAACTACAATTCCCACAATTCTTTGATGATGAAAGCCCCCCCCTCCCTCGCAAGAGACGAATGTAAAATACAATGGAGCATTTTCATAGAGCGATATTTTATAATGGACTGTAAGGCTTCAGGATAAGCTCTCCGCTCGCTCCGATGTATTTGTAATACGTGACAGCGCAGAAAAATTTTAACAGGCATTGACAAGGACAGCTGTCTCCGCCCACCGCCCTGCGCTGCAGCTAGGAAAACCCCGTAGCCGCCGGAAGGAGGCCTCTCTCCAGGATCCGCCATTAGCAGGAGGTGAGTGTGGCGGAGGGCTCCCGGGTATTGGGGGATTTCTCCGGTATACCGGGGCTCAGGCCTGGGGGAGTGCGGTCCTTTTCGTGCCTGTAATAACCGCCTTTCATGTCCTGCAGGTGGATCCGCCGCCAAGATGCAGATCTTCGTGAAAACCCTCACGGGGAAGACCATCACCCTCGAGGTGTGTGCTGGGAGGCGGCGGCGTGTGTGCTGGGGCCTGTAACAGGGGGGAGCACCGAGCTGTGGTGATAATGTGGCGGGCTCATGCAGCTCCATGTGCGGCCACGTGTGTGCGGGCCCGGGGGTGCATGTGCTGGGCAGTCGGGTCCCGGGGGATACATGTGATACATCCACCAGAGGAGAGGCCGCCATAGTGATGTCAGTGTGCTGCAGCTAAAGCATGGACCTTGTGCTCTATACAAAGATTGAATAAAGCTAGCGGTTAATTTCGCTCAAACGTATAAGTGAGATCATTGGCTAAGGGTTTCCTCAAATTATTTTTAACCTTCTCCCTGCTATGTGCAGCTGCATTAAAGCAATGGTATAAGACCCTAATCCAGTGATGGCGGACCTTCTAGAGACCGAGTGCCCAAACTACAACCAAAATCCACTTGTTTACCCTGATGTGCCAACGTGGCTTTTCTGGCAGTAATTTATTGCTACCTGTTCTACATTATTCAATTGTATTGGCTCTCCTAAGGCCACCAATACAGTTGAAAGAAGGTGGGCAAATTCAGACCATCATTGTAGCTTCTCTCCAGGAAGACTGGTGGGTCCAGCAGGATGACCTCCAAAGACAATGCAGTTCTGTCAGCACCTACTCACTTGAATGTCGCTTTAAAATAGTGCTTATAGCATTATCTTTCAAGTTGCTTGGCACTGCAGGAAGAGTTGGTGGACTTGGTCCTGTTTGGTGAAATTGGGACAATGGCCTCAGTGCCAACAGAAAGGGCTCTGAGTGCCACCTCTGTCACCCGTGCCACAGGTTCGCCACCACTGCCCTAATCCCTTACTGTACAGGGGAACAAGTGTTTGACTGCTGAGCCCCCATAGTACACCACATAGATTTGTGATGGGACATTGTAAAGTGTGAAAGCTGTCAGTGTGCACATAATTGTGGTTACTGGCTAGGACCACCCACTGGACTCCTCATCATAGGGCAGAGGTTAACTAAAGTCATAAAGGTGCAGGTCATGTACGTTTTAGTGGAGCCTCTGTATTGTGATTTAGCCCCGTCGCTCGGTTGTGGTATTCTTGGAGTCAGCTGTAACCTTGGATCTGTTGATAATGCCTTGCTTTCTTTTTCTAGGTTGAACCCTCTGATACTATTGAAAATGTCAAAGCTAAGATTCAGGATAAGGAAGGTGAGTTTTACTGGATTGTCCTACTGCACAACATTTCTATCCTGGTACGACTTTCTTTTTCTAGAAGGTTCCTTAAATAGGATCCTATATTTACAACTCTGCACTTCCCTGGTCCAGTGTGGTGTCTCCTGTAACCGCTGTAGCAGTGATGTCATGTTGTTGGCCTCCCATTAAGGCCTCAAAGGGAACCTGGGACCTAATTTTCACTAAAGACAGGTTGTAGACGCACTTTACAGCTGGATGGTATAAGATGTCTCTTCCCCTTTCTGTGCATATAATTACAATTTAATTGTGTTTTAACTTGCCTTGTTCCCAGACAGATTTATGTTCAAAGTCCCAGGTTTGTTTTGGCTGCATTTAATAAAAACACACACAACTCTTCGTGCTCCTGTACAGCTCCTCCTTGTCTCACTGTCAGCTCAACAGGCTGTGAGTGAGAGCAGGAGGGAGGAACTGAGCTGAGTGAGCAGCACAGACAAGTGAGTGTTCTCTTTGAAATTTAGCCAAAACTAACCTGGCATTTGGGACAGGTTTATGTCAGGGTGCAAGGTAAGTTGAAACAATTATATTGTAATGCAGATGAGGGGCAGAAATCTTTGCAATCCACCTGTATTGGGCTTCTGCAACCCCCCACCCAATCAGCAATTTCTAACTTGTTTTTGTGGGAAACCCCTTTTAACATCTAAATTTGAACCATTGTGTTCACTAAAGCCTATATATTTGATATATCTATACTTGGTTGTCGTCTTAAAGATCATATCTAGACAATATGTTGGGCTTTTTTCAGAAGCTTTTGGAAGACAAAAAGGGGTTGGCTACTGTTCTGCAGAACTGCATATTTATAGGTGGTTACAGAAAATGGAACAACAAGCAAAATCCCTCCTTTCATCTGCTGAATTACCATTTACCCCTTAATGACTTTACAGTGGTCATTAAGGGCGCGGTCCCACGTTGCGTTTGCAAACGCAGACGCAGACCAAACCGCGCCCACCGGGCGGTCCGCGGTCCAATCGCATCGGCGGTTCTCTATGTTTCTATTGAAAACGCCGATGCGATTGGACCGCGGACCGCCCGGTGGGCGCGGTTTGGTCTGCGTCTGCGTTTGCAAACGCAACGTGGGACCGCGCCCTAAAGGAAACCTACCACTTGAAGTGGCAGGTTTCTGATGGAAATACCGGGCACTAGCTCAGGGTGAGCTTGTGCCGGAGCTTATTTTCGTTAGTGTTTTAAACCGCGGTATCGTGGTTTAAAACACTTTTTAAACTTTATAGCCGGCGCAGGCAGGTACGCGCTTGGCGCTTACCATGCGCGCGGCTCTCATTCACTTCCTATGTAGCCGCGTGCACGGTAAGCGCCGAGCGCGTACCTCCCTGCGCCGGCTATAAGGTTTAAAAAGTGTTTTAAACCGCAATACCGCGGTTTAAAACACTAACGAAAATAAGCTCCGGCACCAGCTCACCCTGAGCAAGTGCCTGGTATTTCAAGTGGTAGGTTTCCTTTAACCCCTAGGCGCACCTGGACGTTATAGTACGTCCCCGGGGCTAGATGCGCGGCCCTCTGGGGTCCACAAATACACATGTAAAGCACTGTACAACTATTAGTAAATTTCATAATCTTGAAGTTCCATCATATTCCGTAGCTCTTTACAAATCGTAGGTGACATATGCAAATATATTAGAGTACAATTATTCGTATGGAACAAAATGAGTGACCCCGCTCACAAGAGCTTGGATCAATGAGGGTGGCTGACATCAGATGTAAAAAAAAAAAAATTAAATCTCCATGTGAATGTCCCCTTAGACAAAGTATATTGCTTAAAGTGTGTAAATTATTACTCACAGTAAACGTGATCAAAAACGTTATGAACCCAAAGTATGTACAAGCAAAAGTTGTGGCAATGAAAAATCTGGTTATATTCTCTGCAGATAACTGCTGGACAGATGCTTAAGTGGTAAAAAAATTTCAGTTTCTTACAGAAACTACCCAAAGTGTGTAACCTTTACTTGTATATTGGGGTTGACATTGCTGATATGATGCACACATGACTTGGCTAACCCTGTCCCTGGTGTTTCTAGGTATTCCTCCTGATCAGCAGAGGTTGATCTTTGCCGGCAAGCAGCTGGAAGATGGCCGCACTCTCTCAGATTACAACATCCAGAAGGTGTGTATTATCCATGGATAGTTTCATTTAACTTTTTGAATATAAAGGAGTGTCCTTGCTTGGTAACTTATGATATAGACCAGACCTTCAAGTCAATGGGAGATTGTGGAGTCCGTCAAAATGCAACAACATTAGGAACTAACGGTGGTCAATTGACTTCCACTTTTTAGATGGGTGAGTGAGGGTCTGGCCTCTATAAAGTATTTGACTCGTGTGGGTATGTGTATACCTAAAGTGGACAATTGTTTTTAAAGGTAAATGTGTCAAGCGCCATCTCTTGTGTATCAGAGGTACATTTCTGTTTGGATCAGAACAAAGTTTACCAGACAAACTTTTGGTTCTCAAGTCAGACCTGCAGGACATAAACTCATACTTGATACCTGTAATGGTTCAGTTTCTTGTTCAATTGTCCAACTAATCCATAAACCCCTTTAACTTTGTAGGAGTCCACCCTCCATCTGGTGCTGAGGCTCCGTGGTGGTGCTAAGAAGAGGAAGAAGAAGTCTTACACCACACCCAAGAAGAACAAGCATAAGAGAAAGAAGGTCAAGCTTGCTGTGCTCAAGTACTACAAGGTAAGTCTGGAGATCACTGGGAGGATATTCTTTTTATATGTCCTAAAGTTGATACAGAAGGAAAAGTAAACTAACGATAATCTACAGATTGAAGCAAATTCTCATTCTGTAGATCAGCGGCCCCTGGCAGCATGACGGTCATCCATTTACATATTTTTATGGGGGAGATTTATCAGAAGTGTCTGAGGCAAAACTTTTCCAGTTGCCTATGGAAACCCATTAGAGCCCAGCTTTTATTTATAAACTGCTGTGGGAAAAGTTGAAAGTTGAGCTCTGACTGGTTGCCATGCACAACTAGAACAGTCCTGACTCTTCCAATAAATCTCCCCCTTACTGTTTGTGGCTGGGCTGCCAGATCCTGATATTATATGGTATTTGTACAGCATTGACATTGGATTTTTATTTTTCTACTTATGACATTGATCAGTTGGATGTATGTAACAGACTCTCAATTTCCTTTAGCTTTAGTCATTCCATGATGTATGACAAAAACATAGTTCAGGCATTTCAGCCTGCCCAAGGATAGATCGTAACTCACTGCACATCTCTATATCTATGTGCAATATGAGCTACATTCACATGGACGTATATACGGCCGCAAGCTTGCAATAGTTGCACAGAGCGTTACACTACTGCACACGTGTGGCACCGTATTGCTCCATGTACTGGGAGAAGTCCTATCTTGTGCACCTCTATGAAGAGGAGAGGGGTGACCTCCTGCCCACCTGGCCGTACATTTGTCTGAATATAGCCGCAGTCTAATGGTTTTTTGTACTTTTCCTGTGAGGATCTATTTATCCAGAATGCAACTTATTCCTAAAACCAGTCTCATGTGAACCTTTTATTTCTTTTATAGGTTGATGAAAATGGCAAAATCCACCGCCTGAGGCGGGAATGCCCATCGGATGAGTGTGGCGCTGGAGTCTTCATGGCAAGTCACTTTGACAGGCATTACTGTGGAAAGTGCTGTCTGACCTACTGCTTCAACAAGCCTGAGGACAAATAAATGTACATGTGTTAATAAAAGTCCACCCACACCTCACTTGTGTTACTGTCTGGTTTTATGGCCACAGCTTCCTCTGCCCTCAGTACTTGATAATAACATTGACTTTACATGTGATGGAAGTGTAGCATCACCCCACTTACATGCTGCTGAAAAATAAGATATTGGGGCACGTTGTGCTATTTAGGCTGGTGCCTGCATCTATTACAGTAATTTAGTATCTATCATCTAAATTGCCCTTAAGACTTTAAAAAATATTTTAGTTCTAATGCTGATCTTTGTGGGGCCACCTAATAGTTGGGATTACCAACAATTGGTGATAGAATTGATCTGCAACAAATGAAGTTCATAATGACATTAAGTGCTGCCATGATCACTTGTTCGTATCCCTTTTGGGACTCAACAAAACTGGAGGGGGATGAGTTATAAGGAACCATTGTTCAGGAGGGGTATACATTTTAGACTTCTAAGTATTGGTTCAAATACTGTAACTTCCACTTTTCACAAGAAATGGGGGTCCTAATGCTTGACCCCTTGTCTCAATCAAATGTCCTGCCCATTGTATGGGTCAGAAATTGATGAGCACAGCCCTCAGATTTCTTTGGCACCATTCTAGACAAGACTGAGAATGCTGAAGATAATAATAATTCTTTATTTATATAGCGCACACAGATTACGCAGCGCTGCACAAGCATGTCAAATTGGTCAAGATACTGAGCCATTTAATCCGTTTGATGCTCCCATAGTGTTGGATGGATAAGGGTTGGCGCTTGAGCTGCTGCTTCATTCCATTGGCAGAAACTGGACTCCATTGTGGGGGTCCCAGCAGACTAAACCTATAGCGTTGCCTTAATGCAACTATAAGGACTATAGAAAGTCTGGGAAGGGGGCATGCTTCGTGTGCCACTTTGATGTACAAGCCATGAATTGGAATTCCCCCCACATTCCAAGGGAGTGGGACATTGCAGGGATGCTCCAGCCTGCAGCATTTGCCATAGCTTGGGCTCTGTGGAGTCTCCTTTATTCCTAAAATTGAGCATAAAACTGAAACTTTATATTTGGTATAACAATCAGTAGGGAGTGCACAGGTCTTTGTGTTGAATGACCTTAGAACATCTGCAGCCACATGACATCACTAATTTCTCACATGGCTCTGTTGGGATTTTGGTCCACTACTCTTCCAGTCTATTTCATAGTTCACTTTTTTTTTGACCAGAACTTTTGTCACCATTTTCGAGAGCTTTTCTAATGGGTTTAGGATGTGATGGCAGTTTCTGTGTTTTCTGTTTCATGGAACTTCTTAACCTGTTTTTCGGTGCGACACAGGACATTGTCCTGCACCACAATTGTCCTTGTATTGGACCACATGGTGTTGAAGGTTCTGATACACTTGCATTCAATCTGCCATGTAGCTGTATGGGGAGGACCAATTCCTGCTGCAGAAAACACTACCCACACCATGACCCTCCACCCAAACACTTCCTCCACCTTTCACTTTTTTTTTTTACACTTTGGGTTCAGTCTTTCCCCAGTTTGACAATAACGGGGGCCATTTTTATCTTAAAAATTCTTATTTTTTCCTTTTATTTTGAGACCCTTTTTTGGAACATTTGCTAGGTGAGGGAAAAGTAGCAAATTAAGGCACAAATATATCAAAGTTAGTCACACAAGAATGTTTCAGTGTTGCACTTGATTTGTTTAAAATCCATATCTGGATGTATGAAAAAGATGCATTTTTGGCACAAAGCGTGGCAAAAAAGTAGCAAATTCCAGTCCTGATCCAATGTAAGAAACTTTTAGGAGTGTGAATAGTTTGCAATTTTTCAATTAAAAGTCATTAAAACCCCAAAGACTTGGCTACCTGATCTATCAACCTTTAAGATAAACAAGTCAAAAACTCATAAAAATTAAGAAAAGACTTGCACAAATGTCCTGACTAAAGTTAAATGACCCCCATAATCTTTCCCATCAGATCCTAAAAAATTAAACTTGCTTTCATCACTAAAATGAAATATGGACCACTCTGTCCACACTACATGCTCCTCAGTAAAGGGGAGTCTAGTCTTGATTCTTTTTTTTTCTAATGAGAGGTTTGGTAACTAGAGTGGGCTTTCATTTCAACTGCTCTTAACCCCTATGTCCCGCTTCTGGTATCGGCTCATGAACAGAGCCAGCAGCGGCTGTCAGCTGTATATTACAGCTGACACTGCGCTCTAACACCCGCGCTTGGAACCGACTGCAATTGTGGGTGTCAAGCATGACAGCGGCATTTAAGGGTCTTCCCCCTATGGATCTGATCCTCTTCTGGGCAGCCCCGAGGTCTGCCCGATGTTCTATGCAGTCAGACCCGTAAACTCTGCACATGCGCCTGCATGCTCAGACAGTTTATACTGCTCTACAATGAATTAGTATTGTAAAGCAGTGTATTGGATGGAGTAAAAAAAAAAAGGTAAAGACACTGAAGTTTAAACAGAATAAATACATAAAAATATAAGCTCCTAAAATGTCACATAAAATGTCTCATAAAAACACTTAATGAAGTATAAAAAACACATACACAACCCCCCCCCCCCCCCACATATTTGGTATTGCCACGTCCGTAACAATCTGTATAATAAAGCAATTGTTACTGGACCTGCAGTCCGGAGGAAAAACGTTCCAAACAAAGATAATTTTTAATTAATATCCTTTAAAAAAAAATGCTCTAAAAAGTGATTAAAAAATGTTATGCACTCCTAAATAAGGCGTACCGTTCTGTAAAAATGAGCCATTTTCTTAATCGTGGTGACCCATAGAATAAAAATAATATACTATTTTTATGGTATGGTTAACGGCCAAAAAAAAAACAGAAAAAAAAATCTTCCTAAAAATTGATGATTTTCATTTCCACCACCAACAAAGAGTTAATAAAATCTCGCCAATTAGCTATAGATGTCCCAAAATTATGTACCAGAAAAGTGCATCTCGTTTTTGCCAAATTTCTTGCCAAAAGACAAAAGATTTCATCCAAATTTTTAAACTAATTTGAAGTACAATGTGACACGAGAAAACAATCTCAAAATCCCCTGGATATCTTATAGCGTTCCAAAGCTATAACCACTTATAGAGACACAGGGCAGATTTGAAAAATGGGGCCGCATCCTTAAGGCCAAAATAGGCTGACTCCCGAAGGGGTTAAAGGAAATCTACCATTTGTCTTCATGCATTGTGAGCCAAACATACCTTGAGAATGCTGTAGCGACACTGACACAGAAACATATCTTGTTTAATCCCTGATCTGCATGGTTTTGCTCAAAAACAATTATAAAATCCAGGAAATTCAGGACCTTTGGAAAGCTGGGTTGAATGTCGGCTGCCGTTCATAAACACAATACATGGATCTTCCAGAACTGTCCAGACAGGACTAATCAACCTGAGCTGGATGACTCATGATTGATTACTTCAATCAGTGATTGATGACTTCTGCCTGTTATGGACAACAAAGTGATTACATCATTCTCTGGAGCAGTGCATAATTAGGGTAAGAGGAGAAGTGCTGGGGCAGCCACAGGAGCAAAACCACTCAATTCAGTTATCAAACAGGATATGTTTCTGCATCGTTGCAGCTACAGCACTCTCATGTTATGTTTAGTTCACAATGCATGAAAACAAATGGTAGATTTCCTTTAACTCCTTAAGCCACCGTTTCTGTATGTACCATCATGATGTTCCCCGTCATGTGAATCGCACAGAAGCAATGACTGTGGGATCCATGCAGAGTGAAAATTAACTTGGTAAGATAAAGAGTTCTAAAGTTATAACTGCATATCGTGACACAGGCAGCTTTGAGTCCTAAGGGTGAAAATGAGCTAAGTCATCAAGGGGTTAAACGTTTTATGAGACAGTTACCCTGATCAGTGCTGACCTGGCGAGCACTTCCAGCTGCAGTGTTATACCCATGGAGGTTTTCCGCATTATCCTGTCCTCTCTTACATTTGTCTTTCCATAAAAAACATCTTTCTTGGGGAACTGAAATATTCTAGAAATTAAATACTTTGAACAAACTACTTCTCTTGCTGTGGCTGATAGGGTCACCCCTTTGGCCTTCATCTGGACAAAGTGCTGCCACTTTGAAATAGCACATTTTTGCAAAGTCAGTGAAAAGTGGAAAGGTAGGCTGCCATTGGGCAGTCTTGATATATATAGTAAGATACCAACAGATTTTGATTCTGCATTCTCCCGGTTGTTTATACATTTGGAGATTTGTGATGGGATATTGAATGCCATTTGCCCTTGCCTAGTTTGGATATTCATGTTGAATTTGTAGGATTTGTTATCTTCATTAGTGAAGATAATGTTTGAGTTTACCTCTAACAATATTTTATAAAATGAAGATACCATATATACTGGAGTATAAGCGGAGACCCCTAATTTTAACATAAAAAATGGGAAAACCTATTGACTCGAGTTTAAGCCTAGGATGGAAAATGCATTGGTCAAAGCTTTCCTCCAGTATATAGCCTGCCTGTCCCCCATTATATAGCAGCAACACATGCCCCCTAGTATATATCCTGCCAGCCAGCCCCTGGGTCCCAGTATATAGCCAGCAGCCCCCTGGCCCTAGTATATAGCTAGGAACACATGCCCCCTAGTACAGTGATGGCGAACCTTTTAGAGACCGAGTGCCCAAACTACAACCAAAATCCACTTATTTTCCCGTGAAGTGCCAACATGGAATTTTAAGCAGTAACGTTTCGTTTCTTGTTCTTACACATCTTTCAATCGTATCGGCCCCCGTGAGGACACCAATACAGCTGAAAGAAGGAGGGCAAATTCAGACTCTCATTGTAGCCTCTCTCCAGGGTCTCTCTGTAGAGAAATAATGAAGGGTCCAGCAGGGGGACCTCAAAAAGATTTTGCAGCCCTCTCCACACCTTCTCACTGTTCCCGCAGTTCCAAACAGCGAATGAAGTGTTGCTTAAAAATAGTGCTGAGTGCAGCATCTCTTAAGTTGCCTGGGACTGCAGAAAGATTTAGTGGATCCGTTCCTGTCTGGTGAACTCTGTCCTGGGGTGATAACCTGAGTGCCCACAGAAATGGCTCTGAGTGCCACCTCTGGCACACGTGCCATAGGTTCGCCACCACTGCCCTAGTATATAGCCTGCCAGGCCCCAGGCCCTAGTATATAGCTAGGAGCACATGCCCCCTAGTATATAGCCTGCCTGCCAGCCAGCCCCTGTGCCCCAGTATATAGCCAGGAGCCCCCTGGCCCTAGTATATAGCTATGAGCACATGCCCCCTAGTATATAGCCTGCCAGACAGATCCTGGGTCCCAGTATATAGCCAGCAGCCCCCTGGCCCTAGTATATAGCTATGAGCACATGCCCCCTAGTATATAGCCTGCCAGACAGATCCTGGGTCCCAGTATATAGCCAGCAGCCCCCTGGCCCTAGTATATAGCTAGGAGCACATGCCCCCTAGTATATAGCCTGCCAGCCCCCAGTATATAGCTAGGAGCACATGCCCCCTAATATATAGCCTGCCAGCCAGCCCCTAGGCCCCAGTATATAGCCAGCAGCCCCCTGGCCCTAGTATATAGCTAGGAGCACATGCCCCCTAGTACAGTGATGGCCAACCTATGACACGCGTGTCAGTGCTGACACGCACAGCCATTTTCAGTGACACGCGGCCGCCGGAGAGTTAAGTTTCATCCTCGGCTCCTACACGGCCAGGTGAAGTAGTCGGGAGGTTGAGAGATTGTCCAGCACATTGTAATAAATAGATGATGTGGAAAATCCCCATATACTGCCCTACTGTAGTATACTGTAGTATCGCAGTACATGGTAGGATCAATCAGACAACCTAGGGTTAAAGTACCATAGAAGTTAAATAATTATACATATTTGTTATCTAAACTATAAATATCACAAAATTATGTTTTTTTTTGTCAAGGTGACACACCAAGGTGACACACCATGCTCGGTTTTTTGGCGAATTTTGACACACCAAGCTCATAAGGTTGCCCATCACTGCCCTAGTATATAGCCTGCCAGCCAGCCCCTGGGCCCCAGTATATAGCCAGCAGCCCCCTGGCCCTAGTATATAGCCTGCCAGCTCCCTGGCCCTAGTATAAAGCCTGCCAGCATCCTGCCCCAGGTATGCTCAACCAATAGTAAAAAAAAACAAACACTGTACTCGCCGGCCCCCGGAAGTGTTTTCTCATAGACTCGAGTATGAGCCAAGTTAGGGTTTTTCAGCACATTTTTTGTGCTGAAAAAACTTGGCTTATACTCGGGTCTATACGGTAAACCCTTCATAGTCTCTAATAGAAATTTTAACCATAATTGGGTTAGATCCCATAGTTGGGGGGGAGGAGTTGACTTTAGTTAGAGCCAATGTCTGGTAATACTGTGGCAGGTCTGGGCCTGTTATCTGATGGTCGGTTATAATTTGGGATAGTGGTTTATCACTGATTTTCCTTTATGTCACCTAAATTGCTTTATCTATTGAGAATCCAAGAAGGGATTTTAAAGTTGTTAAAACCAATTTTATAGACACGTGATGCGGATATCTTTTATATGTATTTGTAGGAGTTGTTTCTGTGTTAGTTTCAGCCAAGACCTTCATAGCTGAAACGGAGAGGTGAATTTGTTGTTAAAAATAGATATGCTGTGTTTTTCAAGAGGATCTGCGGTTCCTGTTATAAATATATGTATAAATACAATATATGAAATGATACAGGTTCCCTTTAAGCCATATCCACCTCAAGATCTGTTCTACACCAAGGGGGGATGTATTGATGATAATGTTGGGTTACATCCCCACTGAATGTCCCTGTAAAAATCTCCAGACTCCAGGGATGGTCATATAAACCAAGCTAATTCCTTTTATATACGCTGCGCCATGTTTTAACAGAGGGCCTTCTTTTAGTGAGTATTTCCAGTCCTGGAAGTATCAGGCGCATTCCTTATGGCTCCATCCTCTATATTCACCATAAAACGCAGGACTTTAGGATTAATGTTGCTAACGCTGCTGTAAATAGGACTGTACACAGCTTCCTTCTGTGGGGCTGCTGCTGCCGCATTGAACCAGTCACCAGATTTTACCACATTAAACTACTAGCCCTCACACATTAGGAAATGTTCTTTTTAAAATTCCCTCCTTTATAAGAAATCTCATATGAAAACGAGCAGAGAAGAGTCATATTTGCTCAAATATTTAAATCAAGTTTAAAGGTTGCAGGTGGAGTGTCACCTGACCCTTTTTATTTGGTTCTGTAGTATCTAGATATGATGTCTTGTAACATTATTATTGCTTTGGTGTAATATCAAAGATGAGAATCTCAGCTTTTAGATGGCATCAGTCTGATGTTTCTGTTATCCACAGGACTGCAAATACAGGCAATTAATAAGTCGGCTGAGCCCTCTCCATACCAGATGGGCGTTTGCTGTATATTGCAGCAAACACCCACCAGTAACACCCGTGGTCGGTGCTGGCACCGAATGCAGACGTTAACCCTATAAATGCCTCTGGCAAAGCTGCCAGAGGCATTTAAATCCCGGCAGTGCGTGGGCGCCTCCATGTTGGATTTGATTGCCACCCCCTGTGAAGTCTTCAGCGGGGACAGCGATCGGTTACCATGACAGGCCCAGGTCATGCACAGACCCAAGGCTTTCTGATTTTAGCTCATTCATTACAATGTGCGATTTGCACTTTGTAATATTTGATGTGTAAAATCCCCACATACTGCCATATTGCAGTATAGCAGTATATGGTAGGATTAATCGGACAACCTAGCGGTTTTAATTTGTGTAAATGTATGAAAACATAAAACCTCTAAAAATTTGGTATCCCCGTGATTGCACCCACCCAAAAAATAAAGCTGACATGTCATTTGGGATATTTGGCAAAAGCTGTAAAATCCAAGCCCACTGCATTTGGAAATTTCCCCCCACTTCCCAGTACAAGGCATGGAATATTAAATGCCATCACTATGAAGTGCAAGTTGTTACACAAAAAACAAGCCCTCACACAGCTCTTTACATGGATTTTTGAAGGTTGGGAGTGAAAAATGAAGAAGCAAAAATGAAAAAGGGTCTGGTCGTTAAGGGGTTAAAGACATGTAAATGAACACGCTACAGATAAAAAAATAGGTGGGAACTGGCTCTTTAACTTTCTGTATATCTGGGTCTGTAGATCAGAGAAATGCAGGCCAATGTGAAACATGAGATTCTTATCTTTAATATGACCCCAGCATGTTTCTAGTTATGATAGTCAAAGGTAGGGGCGTATGAATTGACACACTCCTACAGCCTCTAAACTTGACTCATCTCAGGCAAATGTGACTCTACACAGCTCATTTGTACAACATGAGGGTTTTTTTTGTTAATGGGTTAACCTGTTGAGATTTCACATAAAGAGTGAATTCTAGAAAGAACATTTCGTATCCTACCTGAGGAGGTTAGAAGTTTATTGAGCTAAAATCTCCTTTGGCACATTAAACCCCTTTAAGCCTCCATAAGAAGACCCTGCCACAATGGCAGATAGGAGGGGTCTCTTTATATACCTAGACGTCTACTTAGCATGGCAAATAAGAGGCCAATGTAACTCTTCAACCCCACTGTCATTTCTAAGGCAGCACCAAAAAAATCTGTACCCACGTTACACCAATATTAATATTAAAAAAAAACACTACTCAATTTTTTTTTTACAAAAATAAATATAAAAATCTGACAGATTATTTTTGAACATACTCTTACAGTTCTACTTTCATGCTCTTGATGTTTAACAAAAAGTCCCAGGATGCAAATGGGGAGCAGAGATGTCCATGTTTTGCCATTCTGGGGGGTCATTTATTTGAAAACAAATTTCATTATTAGGAATAGTAGTGACTCTAGAATGGCGATATTTCACGGTGAACGGTAACAGTAGACATTCAACAGGTACGTCGTCATCTTCTCTGCCCTCGGACCGTTTATATGCAAAAATGTATATATTAGGCCAAGTCTATTCTCCCGTAGTGCACACACATATATTATATATGTGTATATTTAACCCCTTCACACATGACAGATGTCTCATCTACCAATCATGTCATTCTCCCAGTTAGAATCCGGGATCCCATGATATTTTCTGAGGGACCGTCTTTTCTTCAAAGCAAATAATTTCATCTCCCACTTTAATCTCTACATCTTGATCAAGGCTCAGGCCGCACTCCACTCCGGTTTTTACTGTTGGCACATCGTTTTTGTGGTGCTTAAGAGAAGTTAATGATCCTGCGGAGGAACGCAACATATTTCAGGGCAGGTGATCATTGACAATATGAAGTCATAAGAAGCAGAGGCTGAATATCTCACCTTCCCATAGAACAGCATTGTTACGGACTAATTTAAACTTCATTTTCTTATCTAGAAATCCCTTCTGCACCCTGCAGCCGGCCACTTGTACCGTCTTCCTTCCTACTGAGACATCAAACAAAGCCAGAACGGAGGCTTCACCTGGAAGGGCACAAAATGTATTACGTTACCAACTGGTGGCATCACTGACCCTTATATTCACAATATGTTTCCATAGATAGTCATATCCGTTGTTCCCGTTGTTGCAAGTATATGTCGGGAAGATTCCTGGCATATTCTCACAATAGAGGTCTAGGACGTATATCACTGTATATTCATACCCTCCCACCCTGAAAGCAGAGAGGAGGGAACATTAGCAGCAACCACTGTTCGGGAGACAGCCAGAACATCAGCAGCAGCAAGTTATTGGCTGCTACCGATATTCCGGGTGTCTCCAGAGTGACGTAACTGTCCTTATATGTACTTTGTGATACAAGAGTGTAGATTCAGAGGAGGAAGGGGATAGATGCAATAAAGGTGCGTTCCGGCCCCAAAGGGCTCCAATGGCCTCAGCTGAGCGTATTAGACACTGAGCAGAAGAAAGAAAAATGGAAAGCTTGCTGAAAACTGAGGCAAAAGGATTCATCTGTCTGCCAGTATGTGTTTGTATATGTTCAGTGTATACACTAAACTTATCCAATAAAAATAAGAATGTATCCTTACATTACCAGAGGCTATTCATATCAATATAGATGGAACACCGCCACATGCCCGACCAGACCTTGACGATTAAGAGGCTCTTTATTCTGGCACATAATTCTGGCCTTCCTTGCACCACAATTGAAATCTACAACAGTCAGGGACTGGCATGGGAGGGTAACTGTAGTATACCCCCTTCCCCCTTTGTTAAATCACAGTTTTCAAAGTTTTCCCAAAGCTATGGCTTTCATTTTGGTGCCTCGTCCGCTATAAGAAAGGAAAGGAGCTGGAAAATTTGTGAAGCTCTGATAATGGGAATATGGGCAAATGTTTTACGCTTTATGTTCTCTTTTCCTAGTCTATGCCAGCGATGGATACTGGAAAGATATCCTAAGCAGTCTTCCACATACCTTTCACAGTCTCTTCAGTAAGTTCTGGTAATCTGCTGTTCAGTTCTTCCTTCAGATCATCAAAGAGGTGGTAGATGACCTTGTGCAGTTTGATTGGGATGTCGCTCTTGGCAGCAATTTGCTGAATGGATTTGTTAGCATTAACATTGAATCCATATATGGAAGCTACAAGCAAAGAAGAAATAATCAGAAGAAATCTCTGAAAACAATACAAAGTCCATGGAACAATTAGCTTCCATTTACTTTACTACCAATTCATTTTTAGTCCCCGGCATCCAGGCTCACATAAGCCAAGAATAAAAGTTCTTACCATTAAAGGTTTCTGCAAGAGCAATGTCACTCTCACTGATGTCTCCAACTCCAAAATGGACCAAATCCAGTTCACATTCATGATCTGCATCATACGTGTCCACTACACCAAGAATGGCTTCAACTGATCCATCAACGTCACCTAAACAAAAACACAATTAAGGAAGGTCCTCCTAAACAAAGGTTGTAGAGTACATGGATAAATAAAAACTAGTGAGCATAAGGACATACATAACCTATTGGAAAACCCTTTCGACTGTATATTAATTAGAAGTAACAATACTTATGGCCAGTATATAACTTGCATAGCCTTCATCTGCTGCTAGGATGTCGCCAATAGCCAGCAGATGAAGATTCTGCTCCTTACCTCGTTTCCGTTCAGAGGGCATTATAGAAATGTACTTAACCATCTTGATGTGACCATCTCACCCCAAGTGCTTTAGACTATTATCTCGAATAGCCTCAGTTTTCTTTCCTCTACATATGGTTATGGAAAACTAAAAATTCATGTGTGTATTCTTACTACACTAGAACAAACTACATTAGAATACCAAGATGGATTCAGTAGAGATCATAGAGTAAATGTTAATAGAAGGCAGTAACCCAATCACAAGCCCCTTGTCGTCCAAGATGTCATCCAAGGAACGGGAGGTGTAGAGCGCCAGGGAAATAGACAGTGGGGGAGATGTATAAATCTGTCTGTCTACACCAGAAAACTAGAATAAGGGCTCATTACTGTGGCCGTAATTTGGCAGCAGCAAATGCACTTGGTCACGGTGCGGTTAGCCTTTTCTCCAGCGGCAGACCCGTTCCTCCTCTAGCCTGCGCTACAGCGGTATATAACCGCTTATACCTTTATTTTTTTCCTTTTCCTCCTGCAATCCGTGTATGAAGAAGATGCAATGTTGATCGAAACGTTACACACTTTTCTTCTAACTTGCGAAAAAACGGAGTGCCGAATTTAACTACAATTGGTCTTTATGGGATGGTACCCTATTCGATGCACCTGAGCTATTGTGGGAGTGCCGTGTATTCCTCATCTATGTCTCATCTATGTGATGGAGCTAGTCGCCCGTCTGCCTATGGAGGAAGGAAAGGAGCGCTCGTCCCTCCTCTTCCAGGCCCTATGCTCGCCAGGGATCGGGTCGGGCAAGCACACAGCCATCTGAACGCACCCTAATTTTCACCTAAAATACTGTGTGTCACATTTACACCGTTTCCCGACTTCTGAGGGGGGTGTCCTCAGTAAAAGGGGGGCGTGGTTGTGCAAAAATTAACAAAGGCTCCAGAAAATTCAATATTGTGGTGCAGCAAACTAGACCAACTAATAGGAGGTGCAAAGTACAACTGCGCCAGGTAATTCTATACTGCACCAGGTAATCGTCCAGCACCAGACACAGGGATTATTCTACTGGAGCAGCAGAGAACAGTCTAATTCTACTCTGCACTGGTCCTAAGACCAACACATAAACACATCTCCCCAGTGTTGCGAGCAGTGAGAGATTTGTGTGTGAAAATTTTACTTCTCCATCCTGTGGGTTCCAATTGTGGATTCGGCACAAAAACCTATATACACAATACGGATCTTGAAAGCGAAAGAGACCCTGCTGAACACAGGATAAAGCGAGCGCTGACCTTTTATGATAATGGGGACCATTGGTTTATCCTCGGTCGTCTTTTCTGCTGGTCTCTTGCCCATGAGATTTTTCTTAGCCTTATAAAGTACAGCACTTTTCTGTTTCCAGGTCATGCCGATAAAAGAGTCCAGATGCTTTCTGTGAGCGTCTCGGTGTTCCTTCTGTTTGGCTTCAATCACTTCCATGTCCTTTTTGATTTTTTCTTGTTCCTCTACGTACATTCTCCATTGTACGACTTCTTTGGCCCGTTGCTTGAAATCCACAAAAGGCAAAGTTATCAAGTATTACAAGACTTTTATATAGTATAAACTAAATGACTACATTAAAGTCACATGAATACAACATCGACTAAATGCAGGCAAACATGACGGATCCTCAACAATCTGTTTTCACAGTTCTATTCTCTCCAATGGTTAAATTGGGTTTGGAGGTTTAATCTGCACAAACACATGTGTGCATGAAACCTAAGCTGTCAAATATACCTTCAGCAATCCCTATCAACTCTCCTATACACATACAAGAATGCACATGTGATCTTAAAGGAAACCTACCACCACGGATCTACCTGTAAAGGTAGATTGGGTGGTAGGTGCATCTATTGGACGTGAGCCCTTTTAAGGGCTAATCCTCACGTCCCTGCAATCTTTTTATAACTTTTACTTCCCTAATATGTAGATTTTCTAAAGAGGCTACTGGGGCGTGGAGTAACTGGAGCCAAGGCTACACTGTATGGCTACTCCACGCCCCAGTAGCCTCTTTGATCCTCCTACCAGATATCTTCAGAGCTACTGCGGATGCACAGACGGCAGCTCCTCATAGCTGCACACTGAAGATATCTGGAAGGCGGTTTAAAGAGGCTACCGGGGAGTGGAGTAGCCATACAGTGTAGCCTCAGCTCCGGCTACTCCACAGCCCAGTAGCCTCTTTAGAAAATCTACATATTAGGGAAATAAAAGTTATAAAAAGATTGCGGGGATGTGAGGATTATCCCTTAAAAGGGTTATCCTCATGTCCAATAGATGCACCTACCACCTTTATAGGTAGATCCGTGGTGGTAGGTTTCCTTTCTTTCTACGATCTCCCTGGATACGCATCCGTGAAAAAAATAGGACAGGTTTCAGTGGGAAAAAAAAGCCAAATGTGAAAACACCCAATGAAAACAATGGCTAAGTAAGGCTTTAGTGAATTAAGAATGAGAAAAATGCCAACGTGAAAGATAAATCCTGCATTCGGCAGGTTCTGTTCCCCATTCCATTATCTAACAGCAAAAAAATAAATAAATATTGCCACGTTCATCTGCTATGTATCCCTTCAGGCTTTGGCCGCTCATCAATTATTCACATCCCCATAATCAAAGTTTATTTTCTGTCCCTCACGTTGACTTCACCCAGCTGTCTGCAAGTCTCGCGCATGCGCAGTAACACCTTCCTTGCGCAGGCGGAAGGAGACCAGCAGGGTTTCCTTGCGAAGCAACGAAACTTGCAAGCAGCGGAGTAACAAAAATTAATTTTGATAACGGGGGCGTGAATAATTGATGAGTGGCCGGAGCCAGAAGGCTCATAACCGTATTTTTAAAAGGTCGATTTCTCCGAAGGCCGGACATTCAGGCATCAATGACCCTCGGTCCCGAAGGGGTTAAGTAAAATACTCTGGCTCGCTGTATTTGAATTTTGTATTTGAAAGAAAACTTCTAAAATGATGCTTACAGATTTTAATTCAGAGAAAAAGATTTTTACCTCAGATTCTACTTCCAAGATTTCGTCTCCAGCAGACGGCAGCTCTTTCCAGCCAACTATTTCCACAGGCATGCTCGGCAGCACTTCACTCAACATGGCGTTGTTTTCGTCCAGCATTAACCGGACTTTAGCCCAGGCTTTTCCAGCCACCAGTACTGCTCCTTTTTTAAGGGTTCCCCTCTGTATAATTGCTGTGGTCACTGGACTGGGGGCCGAAAAAAGAAGTGGAGAGTAATAAAGAGAGTTCAATTAAAGGGGTATTTCACTCATAAGCATTAATGTACCTTTCCACCAAACGGTGAGATGATTGGCTAGATCAGATCTAAATTTACACCTTGGTTCAGTTAATGAACTTGGCGTGTGCCTAAACTACTTCCATACAAAACACACAAGCTCCATGTACATCCATCCATTATTTACACAGCTATCTGCTAGGGGCATCAATCTGCCAATCTGGTAATACACCCTGGTCGGGCATCTGAAACCAAACCCGACACAGAACATCAGGTCCACACATCTCGATTCCTCCTCTCTTCTAACAGTGTCGTCCCATGCCTCTCACAAATCTCCTTCATGCCTGATGGAGAGGGTAGTGGGCCAGGCAACAGATGCAGCGCTCCGGGTGCTGAGGGCAAGACATTGGTGCACGGACTGTCTCATTAATATATGGATTAAAATTTTATAGAAATGGCAATTTGGACAGCAATAAAATACGTATTTTTACAATCACTGTACTTTTTTTCAACAAGATGCTGCCAACAGATAATAAATTGGAAAACGGTGGACATACTTCATACTTTAAGGGGAAATTTACCATCAAAATGAGGCATGATAACACAGGGGCACTTATTCATAGATCCAGTCACTACTTGTGGAAATCTTCTTATATTTGTCATCCTTGGCCTCCTTCTGTCTAAAATAAACTTTTAAATGATGCCACTGAGCCAGAAACAGGGGGTGTTTCCAGAACCCCTCCATACTGTAGCTTTACATGTTAATCCACTGCGCAGGAGCACTTCCACCTCCCACTGTGATCTGTAAAAACTTCTTCTGCTGCAGGGAGATTACATCAGTTAGAACGAGGGAAGTAAAAGCTAAGAGTCAGTTACCTGTTACCAGGTAACATGCTCATTAGCATTAATATAAAAAAGGATTTAAGAAAAAAAGCAGACAATGATAAAAAATGTAAGATTGCTACAGTAATCTATGAGTAAGTGCACCTCATTTATCATGCTGGATTTACAGGTTTTAAAGGAAATCTACCAATAAAATACTCAACACACACCAAAATTCCACAAGTGTGCGGGACCCAGTGCATACATACATCAACAGCCCAAAACTAAAAGCTAGAACATACAGTGAGAGTCAGAAGTGAAGCTATATATACCCTTTCCCTTTGTCCGTGCGACACTCAATGACCGTTCCTTCCACTAAGCCCGTAGGATCAGCCTTCAACTCCAACATCTCCGATAGCGTGATTACAGCCTCCGCTAGAGCTTGCAAGTTTTCTCCCTGTAATAGAGGATGTATAGATTAGAAAAGAGCTTGGGGCCACCATTACGATCTCCCACCACATGGGTGCAAACATGAGATGATCCATATAGAAAACATGGGTTATGACACAACCGGACTCAAGGACAACCTCACAGTATAACTACTTAGGAATTCCCTATTAGTTTAGTCCATATATCAGTTCTGTACAGAGAACACTCATTTCAGTCCCTTCTCTGACTGGGGCTTAATTTACAAATTAAAAGGGGTTTCGTAGGTTCATCACATTGATAAACTTATCTATAGTTTAGATTATCAATATCAGAATGAGGGGAGTCTTACACTTGGAACCCCCAGCAATCAGCTGATCTAATAATTTTTGCAGGAGCAGCTCATACACAGAGAACAAAGCTGGACTTTCGGCTTATTCCTTATTCGGCCTGACCAAATCCGCTGGAGGTTTTGAGTGGAGGTCTGAAACAGATCTGATATTGTTCAATATCATGAACCTATAACCTATGGGCAGATTTTGGAGTGTAGGTGTAAACCAAAAAGTCAGTGAAAGAGAATGTTCCCCTTTGTAAGATCCAAACCCAAGACTTAAAGGGAACCTATAAAGGTAGATCGGGTGGTAGGTGGACTGTTTTGAAAAGTTTTATTATCCCTATAGTCAAATTTCCTTATGCGGCTACTGGGGCGTGGAGTAGCCTCATCTGAGGTTACACGGGGCGGCTACTCCACGCCCCGGTAGCCTCTTTTCTCCTCATACCGAAAATCTTCGGTGCACAGCTACAAGGAGCTGCGCGCCCTCGTCTGACGAATCTGCTGTCTGCGCAGAACAGCAGGCCCGCTCCTGCGCGGTCACTGCTCCGAAGCCGGAGCTGCACAGACACAGGCCTGCTGTTCTGCGCATGCCAAAGATTTTGTATGCGCCTCATGTAACCTCAGATGCGGCTACTCCACACCCCAGTAGCCGCATAAGGAAATTTTAATGGGGATAATAAAACTTTTCAAAACAGTCCGGGGACGTAAGGATTAGCCCTTAAAAGGGCTATCCTCACATCCTGTTGATCCACCTACCACTTGATCTACCTTTATAGGTTAATTCGTGGTGGTAGGTTCCCTTTAAGTCTTGCTGCTGAGGTGCATAAAGCAAACAATACTAGTTTTGGTGACTTCAATGGAAGCCTCGATTTCAATTATTATAATGGATGTTACTACTGCCTGCATCTTATATACTATATAACGGTCATAATGATGTCCTGTAAATACCTTTAATGCAGAAATGTTAATTGCTTGGACATCTCCCCCAAATTCTTCACATACTATATTATGGGATAGGAGCTCCATCTTTACTCTTTGGGGATCGGCCTCAGATTTGTCACATTTGTTTATAGCCAGAATGACTGGGACTGTGTAGAAGTTAAAAGAAAGAAAAATGTATAAAATAAAGTAATTACACAACATTTCTACAAAGAATGAATAAGATCTTCAAACTGATTAGTAAAAATTACCCTCCCAAGTGTAGAGGTGGTAAACCATATTACAAATTGCGATACTTAAAAACCTCTTAACATTGTGCGCCTGACAGGCTGAGGCCTATACATACAAGGTGGGTGTCTGCTGTATTATACACCCAGTGCTAAAGCACGCAACCGCCACATTTCAAAAAAGTCAAAATCAAGCCTGATAAACATGTGACACTTATAGATCCAGGCACTGTATCTGTAGTAATCTTCTTATATTTGTTATCCATGGCCTTCTTCCTTCTAATATCAACTTTTATGCTACTGAGCCAGAATGGCTGTAGGGAGCATTACCAGAGTCCATCTATGCTGTGTCTTCACAGGCTTTTTACACGGTCTCCCCATCCTCCCTTGGCCTGTCACAATCTCACACAGCGAGAAGGGAGCAAGTGCTCCTTCATAATCTAACAACCTGTGAAGCTGCACCACGGAGGGCTATGGTAACACCACCACAGCCCTCCTTGCTATGAGTAAGTGTCCCTGGTTTATCGAGCATGATATAGGCCTCAGCCTGTTAGGCGCACAATGTTAAGAGGTTTTTAAATATCCCAAACAGGCTGAGGCCTATAAATACAAGGTGGTTGTCTGCTGTAATATACACAGACTGCTAAAATATGCAACCACAACATTTAAAAGGAAATTAAAATTAAGCCTGATGAACCAGGGGCATAGATCCAGGCATTGTGACTGTGGTAATGTTATATTTGTTCTCCATTGTTTTCTTTCTTCTAAAATCTACTTTTTATGCCAACGAGCAAGAAGGGCTTTGGTGGTGTTACCAAAGCCCCACCGTGGTGCGGCTTCACAGGCTGTTACATTATGAAGGAGCACTTGCGCCCTTTCACTGTGTGAGATTGCCCTAGTCAGAAGTGTGCCAAGGGAGCAGAGGGGGATAGGGAGACAGTACAGTACAGATGGGCTCCGGTAAAGCTCCCTACAGCCATTCTGGCTCATTAGCATAAAAGTTGATTTTAGAAGGAAGGAGGCCATGGATAACAAATATAAGAAGATCACGGTCACAGAGCCTGGATCTATGAGTAAGTGTAAGTGAGTAAGGCTTGATTTTGATGGTAGGTTTCCTTTAAATGGCTGGATGAGATGGCTGTCCAATTCCTGCAAGCTAAAGCATCTTACCTCTAGCGTTCTTGGCGTGCTGGATGGACTCCACGGTTTGCTTCATTACACCATCGTCTGCTGCCACCACCAGCACAACAATGTCAGTCACATGGGCCCCTCTCTCCCGCATGGCTGAGAAGGCTGCGTGTCCAGGAGTGTCAAGAAAAGTGATCTTGTCCCCTGAAGCTAAACAAACTAGAAGCAAACATATATAATTACTTACAAGGAAATCACTGATCATTAGAAGCTCTGACCGAAGATATATTTACCACCAGAAACTTAAAAACATTCTGTAGTAAACCCAGAGGTTCCCCCTATTCACATGATAAGGAATACATTTATGATCACTGGACGTCCGACAGCCGGAATCCACAAATAAGGGAAGTGCCCCAGGATGCCCCATGTGTATAGAGTGGTGGTGCACTTCTAGTATAGCCATCTCCAGCAGTCCTATAGAAGTTAAGAACACCAGTAACCCATTTACATGTTGAACTTTTGGAAACCAATTTTTGTGAATGCCATTGATTGGACCCCCATAATCTATCCCCAGCCTGTGAATACACATCACCAGTGGAAACCTTTAGAGGGGGGGGGGGGGGGGGGGGTCACCACTAATACAAAATGTACCATAACAAGGTCATCCTTATCATACTTACGCTGGTAAAGTTTCTCGCTAGTCCCCGGAACTAGTGGGTCATGTGACCCTCTGGCAGCAGAACTTCCTGTGACATCCCTTGTCCTGCTGCCTTACATCGGATGGACGGGCTGTGCAGACATCTGTAATCACGTCCCCTCTACTATAACCAGTCCCATGTCAGTGGTTAGAGGGGCAATGTCATGGACATCCACATACCACTCCCACCAAAAATATGGTAGTGGTTACATGTAGGGGGTGTGCACACAGTAATGACTGCACGGCCTCCTCCATTCACTGGAAGCCAGCAGGACACGGGACATCACACAAAGTCAGTCCCAGCAACTACACAGGAACTTTACCAGGGCAAGTATGATATTGATTACCCTATTAGGGACTAACACTTACTAGTAAACTTTTCAATTAGTTTCCAACCCCACTAACTGCATTGTAATAGTCCATACTGCTGCTCCTTCATACACATACTATACATATATATACTCTGATATGAGGTTTATGTCACATGTTTGCACAGTTCAATTAGAAACCGGGGAATCAACTAGAATAAAGTATTACTGAGCCCGATCCTTACCACTGAACGCGCCTATGTGCTGGGTGATACCTCCTGCCTCCATAGCTACGATCTGGGATTTCCTCAATTGGTCGAGCAATGTTGTTTTTCCATGATCAACGTGTCCCATTATAGTAACTACAGGGTGTCTGGGCACCAATAGAGAAGGGTCTGCAGGGGCCCTAGAAATAGAACAAAAGGTTTAAACTAAACAATAATTATTCTCTTAGATTCAATTATTATTCCATTCTTAGCCAAATATATAGAGAGAAAGACTGATGACTGCTTCTATGCAGGGGCTACCATAGTAACCGCTATTGGGCCCACAGTGTCAGGGAGCCCCGGCATTCGACCTGACAGCCTAAAGAATAGAGGATTTGCACCGTTATAAAGCATAATGGGGCAGATTTATCAAGCAGTCTGAAAGTCAGAATATTTCCAGTTGCCCATGGCAACCAATCACAGCTCAGCTTTCATTTCACCAGTGCTCATGAATATTTTAAAGGGGAGCTGTGATTGGTTGCTATGGGCAATTGGAAATATTCTGACTTTCAGACACTTGATAAATCTGCCCCAATATATATATAACAGTGCACATCTTACACACAGCATGAATCCACAGATAAGAAACGTTGGGGAAGAAAGAGAGCAGAACAACAACACACACAGCGGCCTCCCTACAATGGCCTCACACCCAGCGCCCCCCCTGCAATGGCCTCACACCCAGCGCCCCCCCCCCCCCCCTGCAATGGCCTCACACCCAGCGCCGCCCCCCCCCCTGTAATGGCCTCACACCCAGCGCCCCCCCCCCCTGTAATGGCCTCACACCCAGCGCCCCCCCCCCCCCTGTAATGGCCTCACACCCAGCGCCCCCCCCCCCCTGTAATGGCCTCACACCCAGCGCCCCCCCCCCCCTGTAATGGCCTCACACCCAGCGCCCCCCCCCCCCTGTAATGGCCTCACACCCAGCGCCCCCCCCCCCCTGTAATGGCCTCACACCCAGCGCCCCCCCCCCCCTGTACAGGCGGTCCCCTACTTAAGGACACCCGACTTACAGACAACCCATAGTTACAGACGGACCCCTCTGCCCACTGTGACCTCTGGTGAAGCTCTCTGGATGCTTTACTATAGTCCCAGACTGCAATAATCAACTGTAATGTGTCTGTAATGAAGCTTTATTGAGAATTCTTGGTCCAATTACACCAAAAATTTTGAAACTCCAATTGTCACTGGGGCAAAAGAAAAAAAATTGTCTAGAACTTCCATTATAAAATATACAGTTTCGACTTACATACAAATTCAACTTAAGAACAAACCTCCAGACCCTATCTTGTATGTAACCCGGGGACTACCTGTAATGGCCTCACACCCAGCGCCCCCCCCCCTGTAATGGCCTCACACCCAGCGCCCCCCCCCCCCCTGTAATGGCCTCACACCCAGCTCCCTCCACCCTGTAATGGCCTCACACCCAGTGCCCCCCCCCCTGTAATGGCCTCACACCCAGCGCCCCCCTGTATTGGGCTCACACGCAGCACCCCCCCCCCCCTGTATTGGCCTCACACGCAGAACCCCCTTCCCCTGTAATGGCCTCACACGCAGCACTCCCCCCCTGTAATGGTCTCACACGCAGCACCCCCTTTTAATCTGTCCACAGAGCCCCCCAGTAATGTCCTCCAAGCATCCCCCAGTAATGTGCACACAGTTACCCCCTATGTTCTCCCCCTCACCTCACTGGTGCTGTTTTGTGCACGGGCATCCCCTAAAGGTAATGTGACACATGACATCATCACATGTCCTGCAGCCTCCAGGAAGTAATATTTTATGAAGGCTACAGGACCTGCAGGGGAATCAGTGTGCTTAGTGCACACTTTCTCATCACGATCTGTGTCCTCAGGATGATGATGAGGACAGTGGGGAGGAATGCCTGGCCAGGGAGACATATGTCCTGGTGACCTGGGGAGATCAGGGGCACGGGCCCCAGATCTTTTGACCTAGCGACGCCCCTGATATCAGTGCATAAATATGTGCACACATGTGTGTATGGGACCCAGTCTCTCCTAGTTACGCCCCTGTCTATGGAATAGGTTAGAGCTCTACAAGTAACTACATATACATCAATGAAAAGACTCATTAGATGAATTACCTTTTCACAGCATCTTTATTTTCGATGACTTTTTCTATCTTAGTCTCTGCATACACGCTCTTCATACCAGACTTCTTAATGACGGTCTTAAGCATCTCTGGAGTTAATGCTGATGAGGGCTTTAAATTGTCCACATCAAAGTCCGAGAGAATGAGAATCTCATAGACATCATCTGAAAAGAAATCACCAATGAATACATTTACTGGGTCCATGATACTTCTCTCTCTCATACATCACTAACAGAAAAAGTAATGTTTTATTTCACAGCATCCAGTTTTGTAATTTGCGGTACAAAGTCCACCTTTTAAAACATAATGGTGCCAATAAATTGGGGGGTCCTCTTGACACAGTGCAGGTGGTAGCAGAGAGGAGGACACTGGGTAAGTTGAAGTCTATTCTGGAGAATAGCTCCCATCCCTTGCATGAGACTGTGGTGGCATTGGGGTGCACATTCAGTGACCGACTGCTTCACCCCAAGTGTGAGAGGGAACGTTATCGTAAGTCATTCCTCCCCGCTGCCATCGGGCTGTTCAACAAACAAGGCCCAAACAGAAGTAACCTGCGCCCCCCACCTAACCAGTCCCTGCAGGTCCCATCCACAGACTAAACATCAAACTGCCAATCATTGCTTGTCTCTTTTTTGTCTTTTTATCCCCCTTTTCTTTTTGTTCATTTATCCCTAATATTATTGTTGTCATAGTTTGTGCTTCACTCTCTGTACCCTCTCTGCTGCTGTAACGCTGTAAATTTCCCCACTGTGGGACTAATAAAGGATTATCTTATCTTATCGCCCCCAAAAAACATTTCTGATGCGTTCCGAATTGTATGCAGTTCCTATTCTATGACTAAGCTGCATATAGTTAGATACTTGCCAGTAATTTTTTAAGTTGCGCCATTATGTTTTTAAGTTGATTTCAATAAAAGGTGGACGTTTTACAGAGAATTACAAGCCTGGATGCTAGAAACCTTCCTTTTTCCCTCTCTTGGACAATAAACAGGCCCCCTTGCATCGGCATCTGCATAAGAGGAGCTTATCCCCCCTCCCATTTTAATGTATTATTTAGCCTTCCATGGCATGAGCAGACAATTCGGGTCCTGTGGACACTTTAAAATAGGATTCTTCAGTAGGTTGGACCATGTAAGGCTGCATATATTATTAAGTATTGTCCCACGGTAAGCCTTTAGGGCATAAAAACAAAGTTTCAGCACAGAGCTTGGAAAGAATGGGATATAAAAATCGGCTATTCCTGAGCAATGGTGGAAATGTTTTTATTTCCATAAGCTCAGAATGACCCATAGACAAAAAGTTTGTTCTATTGTTCATCTCCTTCATGATGGCCTTTTTTTTTTTTTTTTTTTAAACTGAGGGAAAGAAGAAAAGGAGATACTCACCAATCTCCCTTTCCATGGCTCTGGCCAGTTCACGGAGAGTCATGTTGTGCCACACTTCTACCAGCTTCTTCTGCTCTTTAATCTTGATTGGCTTTAATTTCTCTTTCTTCTGTACTTTCTCCTATAAAGTAGTAAAAACACAAAGTAAGTGATCCCAAAAATGTATCAGGATAAAAGAAAAAAAAAAATGAAAAAGAATATGACCTTCTTGGCTGAGAGGAAGCGGTCATGCTGCGTGGTCATTTTCATCAAGGAGCTGGATAGATGGCGCTGGTGAATGGCGGCCGAGGGGAACAGCACAGGTCTCCATTGCCTGGCGGACAGGTTCCTGAGGCACAGAATATTCAGCTGTCGGCAGACATTGTGGATGTGGACAAGCTGTTCTATTCGTTGTATGATGTTTCTGTTCATTTTCCTGTAGGAGACATGAAAAACCGGACTGAAACCACCTCACATGGTCACCTATTCCTCATTGGGACCTTTCTCTAGAAATCAGCAAGTAGCCATAGCAGTGGCTCTAGCAGACCTGGCCCTGTCACCTTTATATGTTCAAACATCTATTTTAATAGTTGTCATGCAAATGTATAAATTCTTTTTGGCCAGGTTAGCTCAACAATGATCGAACCTCGCCTTAGGGGCTGTCCAGGACTACAAAAATTTTGACATGTGTCTTGGTTTGTATTCAGAGGCTGGCTGTGATAAGACGTTAAAACCTGTGGCCTCAAACTGAAACAGGTAGGGGAAAGCAAATTTCACATTTATTTTGTGAATTTCACAGCCGTGCAAAACCCAAAAATGTCAGAAAGTCTGACAAAAGTGCTTCCACAGACACTTAGTAAATAAGCCCCATTGTTGTAGCCTGAAAACCAGATCACAGAGTGACTAGGGTAGCCCCTTCAGGCTCATTAACATAAATTTTAAAAGTTGATTTTAGAAGGAAGGAGACCATGGATAACAAATAAAAGGAAACTTTCAGTGTCTGGAGTTATGAGTAAGCGGTTTATCATGCATCAGTTTGATAGATTTTCTTGAAATTGCCAAGGCCTTCATATACCCAACTAATACGGCCCTGTGTTTTTTTTTAAAGATTTCCAAAATGTGCCCCATTGAATAAAAAAAAAGAAAGAAAAACACATTAAAAAAACACACCTATACGTTCAAAGTTTATTCCAGTAGAAATAAAAACAAATTGATAAAAGCCTGAAAAAAATGTCTGATTCTTTGGGGCCCAAACACTGATAAAGGGTAAAACTGTCAGAACACTGTCCCTGCAATGAACAGTGACTCAGATGGACTACAAGACTCAGCATGGCCTGCACTAAGCTGCAGTGACTGATCCCGCTATTAGCTATAATGGGGACCCCACCTGCATCACTACCTGCACACCCGGCATATGACAAGCGTTACCTCTGTGCGGCTTATAGAGAGCACGCCGACCTCTGCAGCACGTCACGTGACACGCGCCCTCCTTTACGTCACGCCGGGAAAGTGCAAACACTAGAGGTAGAATATCCCCTATGTCCGTGTCTCTGAAAACACTATGAACGCGTCACCAGTGCAGCGGTATATAACGTCTGAGAGTACCTAAGGAAGTTGTAATAATATTAGCCCATTCTGGAGAAGAAGGGTTTTTTTTTGCATTTTTCTTTTTTATATTTTTAGTTTTGAGCTTCGGCAAAATGGCGTCGATAAGGAAATGGTAAGATTCCTTCCATCTTTGTTTTGGGCAGATATAATACTTAATACTTAACAACGTTGTGAAGTGAAAGACCAGACCAGTGTATAGTGTTATATGCAATGTTAATGTGCTCAGAATTATAGACCTCAGAAGTGCCTGAGGTAAAACTGTTCAATAAACCAATAAGAGCTCAGCTTTAATTTTAAGCAACAGCTGTGGGAAAATGAAAGCCCAGTTCTGTTTTGTTGCATGGAGCAACTAGAATAGTTTTACACTGACCATCAGTGAGTTATAGGAGCTAAACAGCAATAAAACAGTACAATTGTAAAGTAATGGGTTAAAAATTATCTTTATTGTGGAAACCTTGATAGGGGATTGAGATTTGGGGATTTTCTTTCATAGTAAACCCCCTTTAAAGAGAACCTGTTAGTGGTTTAGTGTCCCAAATCGGCCTTTTCAAGTGCCTCCGTGGGCGCAATAAAAAAAAATGATCTAGAGATGAGTCTCACGTACACCCCAGCTTCATTCCGCAAGCACCGTTGTACACTTCACTGCACGACTACGCAGACACGGGATGAATTAAAACAAAGTATAAACATTTCACGACTTGGGACACCAAACCACTAGAGTATAAGGAACTGTGGGTGGTTTAATGTCCCTAATCGCCATGATAATTCCTTGGAGATGTTTGGTCACTACATTATGCACAGAATAGGGGATAACTTGTTGATTAGTGGGTCTTGAGAATGGGGTCCAATAGCAGAGCCCAGAGCCCAGAGAGGGACTGGAACAGTGGCTCGCATGTCTGGCTTGCTGCTCAATTCATTCTTCTTGTGATCTGTGGGGGTCCCACCACTGAGACCACCACTGACCAGCAAGTTATCCTCAATCCTGTGTGAAGGGGAAAACTTGCAGTGACCGGACAATCCCTTTAACCCCTTTTTCATTTTTTTGTTTCTATTTTTTGCACCCCACCTTCAAAAATCCATAAATTTTGAAGTACCGATATTCCATGTTCAGAGCTATATAAGGGCTAGTTCCAAATGTGCTGAAATTGGCAGAAAGAACGCATTTGTGCCATTTTCTTGTGGTCTCTGTATTTACACCTTTCACTTATGTTCCAAATTACATCTTCTTATTATTCTTTGGGTGGTACAATCATGGGGATACCAATTTTGTATAGGTATTAATATGTTTTAACAGATTTAAAGGGGTTATCCGAGTTTAAGATATAACTTAGGGCTGGGCTGGGGCGGGCCACTTAAAAAAAATAAATGAAAAAAATAAATGCGTACTTACCTCCTCCAATGCTTCTGGTGTTCCTTTGCCGTGGTCCGTCTGATCCGTGTCCCTGTTTGTTTACAGGGGCACAGAAGCCGCGCACAGGGATCTACCAACCGGCAGAGGTGGCCGGCTCCTCCCATCCGTCCCCATCTCTCAGCATTGTAGGGCACTGTTAGATGGTGTCGGGTGAGAGCCCCTTTAAAAAAATTAAAACCTTTTGTATGAAAAATATATGTTTGGACACCAATAACTTTTTCATACTATGGTGTACAGACCTATGTACGTTCTCATTATTCGCAGAATGAGGTTGTCATTACTGCCATTTGGCTTACTGTACGACCTTTAGATCCCATTTTATTAAAATTTATAGAGTTATGAAATGGTGGAAAAGTACCGGTTTGTACATTTGGGCGTTATTTCCGTTACAGGGTTTACTGCTTGGGAATAACTGTTTTTTATATTTTGATAGATTAAAACTTTTGGGACAAAGGGATACCGAACAAGTTTGTGATTTTTTTGTTGATTTTTTTTATCAGTTATGTAAATAGGTTGATGGTTTTTTTTTACTATTTCTAGAGCCCCAAGGGTACTTTAACCCTCTGATCGCTTCTAGCAATTTTGCTAGTGATCTCTAAGCATCTGCTTCCGGCAAACACTTAGAGACAAGTTTGAATGACAGAACTGGGAGTCTTGCATAGACTTCCGGCTGTCATAGCAACCGTTCACCACCCCGGTGAACTCAACGGGGGTGATGATGGAATCAAAGATGGCGTCGTGCATGCATGATTTATATGCTCCTGGTAGCCTTGCCGGATTAACACCTGCGATCATTGCAGCGGTGTGTTTGCTGCTTGTGATAACTGCTTGTTAACTGCTTGTGAAAACTGTGTGTTTGCTGCTTTGCGGCCCGAGATAACATTTTACTGCTGCAGCCATTTACATTTTGTCCATTTTGTATTTCACTGCATCTTCTTCACTGCTATCTGCGCATGCGCCATTCCGTTGATGCGTTGCATGTGCAGATAGCATTGAAGAAAGGCCAGCCGTCTCTATTCAGCGCCTGTACAGAAGAAGGTGCTGACTGCACAGGTACAAGATTTGCTTGCTTCACTCAGCGAGGAAGCAATAGAGGGGGGTTAAGGAGTGAAAAAGAGAAGGGAGGATATTTTTAAATGTGCAGAACGACAAGCGTTTTCTGGAGTCCTAGGGAAACTCTGCTCCTTGCTTAACAACTCTTCCATGGACTCAGGAAACAAGCTGACAGGGAGCCAGGATGACTTTGATTTAAATTATCTTTTTAATCAAATAGAGTGTAACAGTGTACATATCACCAAAGAGTTTTATAGTATAACTGACCTTTTCCGAAATAAAGATAAGTTGGATAAAAGTTTACCTTGCTGTGTCCTTAGTCCCATGGGAGGCGCCAGTGAGAAGTGGTTCCCCCTCCCCTCGGGAAACCGCTTCATTATACATCCATTAAAAAAAATACAAAGCACCCACGTCCCCCATTTCTACACCCCCTGTCGCTTCCCCCCTCAGGATGTCATACATGTCTGCCCCACTCCTCACTGACCGCTCCCATGGGACATAGGACACAGCTCTTCATACAAAAAGGTAAACTTTGATGTAACTTATCTTTTTTTTTCTGAAAAAGACAGTTTTACTATAAAAACTCTTTGTCAATTTATACTCTATTCTCTATGGGGACATGGAAAAGTCAGAAAAAGGGCTCCCGATGTCAGGTTCCCTTTAAAGGAAATATACCACCAGGGTGAAGAATTGTAAACCAAGAACACTAACATGCTGGTGTGTGTCCCATCTGTCAGTTACTCCACGCCCCGTAGCCTCTTTCAATCCTCCTACTATATCTTCTGCACTTGTATGGGCTGGCGGCTGCGCGTGCTGGGTTCCGAAGCTGGAACTACTGCGCATACCACTGTCCCGGCTCTGCATGCACAGTCTATGCTGTAGCGCAGTAACTCCGATTTCGGAGCTTAGTACGCGCAGCTGCCAGCTCTACAGACATAGTCTTTGCAGAGCGTGGACGCGTGCGTGCAGCTACCAGGAGTTGCACGCTGAACATCTCTGGCTGGGGTGATCGAAAGAGGCTACTGGGGTGTGGAGTAGCGCGCTGAGTAGTAGCCTCTTTCACTAATTTGCATTATAAGGCAATAAAACATATCCAAACTTATCAGCCACTGAAAGATTAGCACTAAAAGGGGCTACAATGGCATTTATTATAGGAACCTGCCACCGGATCTACCTGTTAAGATAGTAGGTTTTGCTTAAAGGGAACCTGTCACCAGACTGCTGTTTTTATGAGAGGACAGGTTGCTATAGGCAAAGTACTTTATATGCTAAATATGATTTAAAAAAATGTGTGTGTTATATGGGGTTTGAAATAAAGTGTGAATCTTTACCTGGCTCCCTGGCGAATTCTTTTTTATACCCCAGAGTATTAGAGCTGTGTAAGGTGTCATTTTTGAGCTAAACGCTAAACATTTTGAACTCCAAGTGTCTACATATAAAATCTGTCAGTCTTTACACAAAAAAATTGGCAAAAAAATTTAAAAGTTACTGTGCTTGGAAGACGAAGATACAAATCTTTTTTTTTCACCCAAATCATCATGCAAATGATGGTGATTTAAAAAAAAATATATATAAATTTGGTATCGCAAGTACATGTTGTCCTGAAAAAAAACAATAGTTATAGTAACAGAAATAATAAAAAAGTTATAGCTTGTATAACGCATTGATGAAAAAAAACTGAAAAATTGCTTGGGCATTAACGTCAGAGGAGTAAAATTAAAATCACAATTTTTTTTAAAACCAAAATGACAAATTTGAAATTTAATCTAGACTTTCTTTGTTTCTTACTAAACATACCTTAATCATTTCTGAATCTTGAGACTGGTACAATAGGCTTCTCCAGTATTATGCTATTTCATATGTTCACCATTAGAGGGCACTTTAGCGCTTTATTATTTTCTTCAGTTTTCCTCTAAAAGCCAAGGCGAGGATGTGTAAGCGGAGAACCTGCACTATGTATGTTTTGTTAGTATTTTCCAAGAACTCTATATATACATTATTGAATAATATGGATATGAATTATTTTCAGATAAGATTTTTACAAAAGTGCTTTAAACCAGTCTCGACTGGTATTATAATGCAGGAAAATTGTCAGATTAGACTATGCTGAGTGCACCTTTAGCTCTAGATTTTAATATTTTATAAAGATATTACATGGCAGATATAGAATTTCTAAAGTCTTGTTCACGTACTGTAGTTTTGGATTAGGGTTTTGAATGTAAAAAGAAATCCGGAGAAAAAACCTTTTCTCCTTAGGCCTTATTCACACTGCCGTATACTCACCTGGCCATAGCCCGGGCAAGCATACAGCTGCATGCTAGAGAGGGGAGAGGTCAGCGCTGCTCACCCCTCTTACAGGGAAAGATAGAGCAGGCTCTATATTTTTCCCTTTTATGGTACGGTACGATGGGCAATACACCCATTCAAATGGACGTACGCATTAAGCATTGAAGTGCATGTGGCTGTATGCTACCTGTACGGAAATAGTACAGTATGGGTAGCATACAGCCGTAAAAAAACGTTAGTGTGAAAGATGCCTTGGTTTAAAATCCAGATATGGCAAAAAATAAGGGTCTAAAAATGTGCTTTGTGTGTGTGTAAGGCCTTACGAAACAGGGTTGGGATAGATATTTAGGGTCAGATTAGATATTTTCCAATATTGCAATTTGTCATTTTAAAATATGAAGACTGATGTACAAATCCTGGCTCAGGGGCGCAACTGGAACGGGTGGGCTCCATACAAAATAACAGTAGATGTTCAATGGGGATACGGTAGGCTTCCTGCTTCACCGTTGCAACCAACTCTGTCTACATCCTCAGAGCCGCTGAGCAGCCTGTCCACGCGCCTCTTTCATAATAGCAATTTGACTTTTTAGAATGGGTCAGATTGCAATCCACAAGACCCTTCTTTGGCTTAAAGAAGTAAAACAGCCATTGCAAAAATACAATAGAAAGAATAGAAAACGAATCACAAGAACTATTGCATTGTTTGAGAACTGAGTCTCTTCACTAAGGGAGACTCCGCACACCTCATCATGTTACGTGCACTCCTGTCTGAGGCCATTGTGATAACTATAATAACGTTGATCTTTGTTGCAAAATAACTGTGTGTGCGCCATTCTTAGCTGTAAATCACCCACGGCCCTCTACAGCGAGGAATTGACCCCTCAGCTCTTACACATCCAGCCTTGCACATACATAACACGGATCTTCTCTGCTATGTGTAATACATCCTGTTTTCTAGTAGATCTTCCCTTCCTTGTACAAATCTTCTGTGCACATCAGATGTATAAGATATAAAGAAGTAATTATTACATGGTGTTCGTATTCTTTGAAGCCTTGGATTGGAAAGAAATTCCATTTTGAACAGTCCTAAGAGCCCTTTCATATAGTGATACCAGGCTAATCTAAAAATCCCATCACACTGAGGTGAGAGGACATAGCGGCTTGTCAAAAGCTCAGGGTGACAAAAGCTTATTCTATCAGACTTGTTATATTCCATAAACCTTAGAAATCTCAGTGTGGTTGTCTGTATTTGTTAAAGGGGTATTCTCACAAAAACAAGATTCCTAAATTTAACAAAATAACACATTCTCTAAATCACTGTTATTAACAGAATTACAACATTTTAACAGATGGAATTCCAACCTGTCTCTATCAGTCCTGGTGTTTACAATTTTGGATCCGACTGTAAATTTTCTGACTATGGTCGGATTCTTCTCATGAATAGCTTCTCTTGTCTGCACACTGCAGTGCTCTCTGCCTCCTGCCCCTCTCCCTGTATTACAAGACCAGCTCAGACACAGGCACTTCCTGCCAGCAAGCAGCAGTGTGCAGAGACTTACTGTACAAGCTACAGACAGATAAGGCCTTTATAGCAGTGCTGACTGTGTGTGTTATAAGTGAGATAGCAGAGCTGGAGTGTTGTATTGTCTTTTATATCCATCTCTTGGATCACATCATCTTTCATCTCTGATCCTTCTTTTTCTATGTGGTAGATAATAGTCAAATGTTCAGAAGCTAAATAAAAGTGTAGATAAACCCTGGACCATGATAATCTTAGTACATTGTCAGCACACAGCAACTCGCAGCACTACAGGGATCATAGAGTGTCTGTTGAAATTTTACACTGACCATCACTTATCCATTATAGGGATAGCTAAAACAGCAATAAAACTGAGTAAAAAAACCAACATGATGAACTCTGGAAAAAGGCAACAAAAGTCACACAAAAAAAAAGTTGGATAAATGCCTCCCTCTGAGTTGGTTGTAGTAGAATAAACAGACATACACAGCAATTCTACACTGGTTCCTATAGAGGTGAGTTGGAATTACAAAAACAGAGTAGCCCTTTGGCCCAGATCTATTATTCTGGCTGCGCCAGTTTTCAGTTTGACTTTACACTAGAAAGAACGTGGAAACTGCTTGCACATATATTTATAAAGTGTTTGACCACTTTTGTGGCGCGGCTGCACTGTGTTCGCCATGCCACAAAATTCTGCACACGATGGAGCGTCCCAGTGCGCCACATTTATTACTGCGACTAGACAGAAATTCAGCACACGCCCATTATACTGTGTGCATCAAAAGAAAGGTGCACTCAGTTTAAGTACAATTGGCAAGTGCAGGGTACAGATTATTGAAGACTTTGCACCATTATTCAATAACTGTGCACACTAGTGAGGCAAACTGCATGTAGTGCACTGTTGATAAATCGGGGCCATTGTGCTATGCTGTTTCTGTCATTCCTGTTCCCTTCTATAGCAGTTACAGAAACGGTTTAGCCACATATGGCTGTTTCCGTAAACAGATCACCTGGCACAGACTAGGCTACACAATTACAACAACTGAATGTGGAGACAGGCCTATTCCCATTTAAGCAGTGAACTCCTTAAAGGAACACTCCAGTCACAGCTGATTTCATGAATTTGACATTCTTCAGAGCCTAAAGGGACATAACTCTAGGTTCTATCAAGGATCTAGGAATACAATGATATTTCAATCCAAAACAAACAAGAGCAATGTTCAACACATCTAATATACATGGTTTCTCAAAATTCAACACCAAATGATGCTTTTAACCTTTTAATGAAGTATAGTATACATGCATGGCATTTGATTGTTAAAGAGGACCTGTCACCTGTAAAAACGGCACTAGGAGCTGCTTATTAAAGTCCCGTCCACTCCACTAAAGACCCGTCCACTCCATAGGCCGGCGTTGACTGCCGAGCTTCATCCTGCAGTCACGCCCCCTAATTCTTCCGCCTCATGAATACGCCAGACTGCTTACAGCGCGTCCAGTGTTTCTAGTATACATCGCGGCAGTGTCTGCTAGCGTTATCGGAGGTTTCCGATAATGCTAGTAGTGTAACACTGCTACATCTGTTATAGATATATACCGTTTTTACAGGTGACAGGTCCTCTTTAAGTCATAGAGGGCCAGTGTCTGCTGTATTATAGAGCATACACGCGTCGTTAATACATTTTGGAGCAGGTTCTATTCCTGCCTGTATTTGCGTCTCAGTCAGTCGATGACACCACAGGTCTGTTTTTGAGGCCTGTGAATGCACATGCAGGTAGACATAGTCCATGCCTTTCCCTTTCACAATCTCCGCAGATCCCCACAGTCTATTTTTCCAGCTGATTCTTGTATAGTTTAGACCATTTGAGACCAGTACTTCATAACTTCCCGATTACCTGACAAATCAAACATTTTCCATGTGACACTTGAATAAATCTGGGCCTAGAATACAGATTTGTGTTCTCAAAAAGTGATTTATTTTCACAGACTTTCCAAAATATTCTTCGTTTTAAGCATCTGTTTCATAAATTAATAGAAAACAGGTTGTATGGAGGCCTTTATTTCACAGAAATAGATTAATAAATATTTCTTACAAAAAAAAAAATCCTGATAAATGTAACCAGATGGTTTCTCCGAAACATGGAATATTTTCTCTCACTGTCTGCTTTGTGAGCACTTTGTGTTCAAGCAGTTATTGGCCTATAATCATCATTGTTTGAAAAGTATTGTGTTTACAGGCGGTCCCCTACTTAAGGACACCCGGCTTACTGACGACCCCTCGTAACAGACGTAGTGCTCTGCCCACTGTGACCTCTGGATACTAATAATAATTCTTTATTTATATAGCGCACACCGATTACGCAGAACTGCACAAAGCATGGCAAATTGGTCGTTGTCCCCATGGGGCTCACAATCTAACAGTATGTTTTAGAGTGTGTGAGGAAACCAGAGTACCCGGAGGAAACCCACGCAAACACAGAGAGAACATACAAACTCTTTACAGATGTTGACCTGAGTGGGATTCGAACCCAGGACCCCAGCGCTGCAAGGCAGAAGTGCTACTCACTCAGCCACCTGGATGCTATTTTAATCCCAGGCTGCAATTGTCAGCTGTATGTAATGACATTTAATTGATAATCCTTGTTCCCATTACAGCAAAAAATTTAGAAAATCCAATTGTTACTGGGACAAAAAAAATTTAGCTTGGAGTTACAATTATAAACTATACAGTTCCGACTTACATACAAATTCAACTTAAGAACAAACCTAAAGAACCTATGTTGTACGTAACCCGGGGACTGCCTGAATTGTGAATCTGACTAAATGTCCGTATATCATGATAATATCTCTACGACTTTAAAAAAATTATGGCTATTTTATGTTATCTTTTTGCACCAAAATCAGTATTGGTTTGATCTGGCAGCAGTTTTGGGTGATATTGTGTTAGCTAGTAGCCTGTATACTATCTGTAGTTTAGCATGGTCAAAGGAGGCAAATGATAAAGGGAGATTTCTAGGCATAATAATAACATAAGGGTTATGTAATCTGTGCATCAATAATGTATAAGAGTAATATGTAGAGATGAATGCTTGATTATAATGATCTTGAAAGCATCGTACAGGTTGCTGAGACATCATCAAGGCATAACACTTTTTTATAAGGAGATCTAAATGAAAAGGTAAAAGCTCAAGAAAAGCTTCACAATCAAGAAAATGAGAATAAAGTAAGGAAATCGGAGAGCGGGAAATGACATAAGTAACTAAAATGGACTAGATGTTAAGAACAGGGCAAAAAAATGTTAAACTGGGATTTTAGCCATTACAAGTAATGGTAGTATATACTTTATAGTGATAAAACTACCTGAAAATAGGAATAGGAATTCTCCTATTACTATACTATTTGGACTTCTAATATATATATATATATATATATATATATATATATATATATATATATATATAGAGGCAGACCAAAACCTTGGATTATGAGCATAAATTGTCCCGGGAACATGCTTGTAATCCATATAGCATATATATCAAAGCAAGTTTTCCTATAGGAAATCATTGAAACCCAGATGATTGGTTCCACAATGACTGAATACCTTGGATCACAAGCAGAATTTTTGTTTGTAATCCAAATCACTTGTATATCAAAGCCAGTTTTTCCATAGTAAATTATTGAAAAGCAGACAATTGCTTTCACATCCCAGATATATTTCGTCAAGTGTAGTACAACACGTAGCCTCTTTATTTTTTCTACTTCTTCAATATTGCCATGGCTATGATTGACCAGGGCGAGTCCGAACAGGAACGTTGGGTCCGCTGATCTATACTTATAAACCAAGTTACAAGCAACACAATGGGGCTCATTTACCAAGGGTCCACGGACCACACTATAGTCGGAATATCCAATGATTTCCGATGTGCTCTGCATTTAGAAGGGTTTTTTGTCGTACTCAATCGAATTTTGCCGCATCGGTGCCAGCTTTCATGCGACAGAAATCAGGGGGGGGGGGGGCTTTATTTGTTTTGTTTTATTTGTTATCCATGGTGTCCATCCTTCTAAAATAAACTTTTAAAATGATGCTGATATGTCTGAAGGGCTCTGGGAGGTGTTAACAGAGCCCCTCAGTGGTGTAGCTTCACACTCTGTTACACTGTCTCCCCTGCTTTCTCATTGCTTCCCCCTCCCTCTGCAAACTCACTGCAGCAGAGGAAGATTCAGCACACAGTGGGAGGTGGGGATGCTCCTTGCACAGTGTAACAGCCTGTGCATCACATAATTGTAAAAGTTGATTTTAGAAGGAATACGGCCATGGATAACGAATATAGGAAGATTACCACAATCACAGTGCCTGGATCTATGTGTAAGTGTCCCTGATTTATCATAATGGATTTTCATGGTAGATTTCCTTTAATATATAGATACATTTTTTTCATAAATGTTAATTCTATGTATAAAACTTTGGGCCACATTTATCACTCGTTTTTTCTGTTGTTTTTGCGCCTTTTCGTTTAGGCGCACCGTTTTTGCGCCATTTTTGCGATTAAACGTCAAATTAGCCGCGCAGCTAAAATAACCACCTTTCCCTCATCTATCGTTCAATTCCAGATGTTTTGCTGCGCCTAATGATATTCATCACGTGCGACTTTTGCATTTAGGCGCAAAAACACTCCAGCTCGAAGGTGGCGTTATCTGAGAAGAAAGCACTGAGCCCCTTTGCAGAAGAGCTCATTTCTAGCAGCAGAGCTCAGCCAGACACTGGAACATATAATAGATACATGAGATACACTGCAGACAGGAGCTGCAGACTATTTACAGTTCATCACCTTCTATTTTCAAAATATTCTGCAAACGCTGAGCTCACAGCAAGAGCAAGAGAAGTTTGCACAAGTTTTCAGAAGCTTGCAGAAGTTTGCAGATACTACATACAAGTGTCCCCCATGTAATTCTGCACAGTGTCTGAGGGGGATATTGTGCAGAATTACAGGGGTGCAGCAGGAGACCAGCACTAGGGGATCCCCTCCAGGAGAAGCCCCTGCTGAGGAGGTCACTGGGTACAGGGTGTCACACACCTGGGTGCTGCTGTGAGTGTTATCCTCATTCTGGGCTGTGGGAGAAGCAGAGAGGAGCTTGTAGCAGGATCACATGTAAGTACCCGAATCTAACATTGCGCCTAAACTGCGCCTAAACTGTGTTAAAGTAAAGTGATTAATAAGAGGCAGAAAATATACTTATCACAGATGGTTGTAGCTTGTGATAATTCTGGCAAAACAGTGCGCCAGAATTTAGGCGCAACTACTACACTTAGGCGCACAAAAGTGATAAATGTGGCCCTCTATGTATAAGCCTGTATTGACTCTGTTAGGGTACATTAACAAGACGTATGTTCATGAACATACAGCAGCACTCTGGAGAGGAGGGGGATTTTATTTAATAGGGAGTATTGCTCTTCTCTCTCCATAGAAAACATGTTGTATATTTCGCCGTGCAAGGTCACTGTGCAGTGAGACAACGTGTTTACCTCACTGTGACCGGGCGTCATAGATGGCAAAGGAGGCCGATATGTGTCCGCAATTGGTGCGGCCACATATCGGTCCCCATAATGTTCGTGTAAATGAGCCCTAAGAAATACAGCTGTGCACAAATAGAGCACCGCCTGAAAGGATTTCCTAAAATTAGGCATTTGGGAAGTTGTCCAGACAGTTTTCAGCTTGAGATTGACTTACCTGGCAGAGCTCACAGTGGAGAATCTCTCTAGCATCAGTTCTCTAAAGGTCAGAATGATATAATGTCAGCCAAAAATGTTTAATTATGTTATAATACTGAATATGAATTGTGAAGCAGACCGAAAACAGCTGGATGAAGTCAGGTTTGCTACACTGTGTTATTATGTCTTCAGATTTAATCTGTCTGTGATATCAGTAATCTGTTACAGCAATTAATATGCATCAGACTGAGGTTAAAAGGCAAAAAAAGTTTGGTTATAAAGTCCAAATGGTGCATTTCTGATTCTGGCGTGACTTAATATTAAGGAGAATACATTTTTCAGGGGTTTGTGGAAAAATACACTCACTCATCATTTTTAATAAACGTAATTTATTGTTTTAAAAGGCAACATGTTTTGACGTGGGAGCGATCTTCATCAGGCCAAGAAAAAGCTAAAAGGAAGAATAAAAATATATTTGAACACACTATAATAATAATAATAATTCCTTTATTTATATAGCGCACACAGATTATGCAGCACTGCACAGAGCTTGCTAAATTGGTTGCTTCTCCCACTTTTTGGTGGTGCACCTTTAACATAGGGTGTGCAACACAATTTGCTAGTTAAATACGCTGCTGTGTCGGACTGAGCGCAGGAATGCCCCCTAATTTGTGTCGCATGGAGGCTAGTGCAGCTGCGCCACAAAGGGGTCCAGTGTCACACAATAGTGTCGCAGACACTTCTTAAATACCTTTGCAAGCCGTTTTAGTCTTGACGAACGTGCAAAGTCCCACAAAAGTGCGGCCCAAAGCCTTAGTAAATGTGCCCCATGGGTGTTTCACCGCACCGTGACTAAGCTTGGTGGCTGCGCCACAAAATTTAGGACATTTCCTATATTTTGCAGCTTGCTTTCAGTGGAGAGGGGAGGGCTGTGGAGTGCTCACCCCTCCTCCCTCTTGCACCTGGCTGTATGCCCACCGGGGCTATGGCCAGGTGAGCTTATAATCATGTGCATGAGGCCCTAGAGCAGGGGTCAGGAACATTTTTGGCTGAGTATACAGCCAGCCAGTCCCCCCAGTATACAGCCAGTTCCCCTAGTATACAGCTGGCCCCTCCCTCAAGTAAATAGCCAGCCTGCCCACCCAGTATATAGCTAGCCAGCCCAGTATATATCCAGACAGCCCCCTAGTATATAGCCAGCAGGACCCCCAGTATATAGCCAGCATGCCCCTCCCCAGTATATAGCCAGCCAGCCTACCCAGTATATAGCCAGCCCGCCCCCAGTATATAGCCAGCCATCCCCTCCCCAGTATATAGCCAGCCAACTCCCCCTCTATACAACCAGCCCCCCATTATACAGCCAGCCACCCCCCTGTATACAGCCAGCCAGCCCCTCCACTGTATACAGCCATTCTGCCGCCCTCTGTATATAGCTTGTATACAGTCTCCCAGCCAGTCCCTCACCCCAGTACATACAAATTACAGTACATACAGTTCTTGCACCTGTACACCACACGATGATATACTAATATCTCAGCTTTTACAATACCTAGAATTGTACAGTTGCAGTATATACAAGTAACATTTAAGATGTGTGCCAGCGCCTTGAAAATGTCTTTCATGTTGAGATCTCTCATCTTTGTGTGATATTATTCAGCATTATAAGGGCTCATTCACACTGCCGTCTGCGGGGCCGTACATGCGGCCGCAAATTTGCGGCCGCATTTACGTCCCCATAGACGGCAATAGCGGCACGGCGGGGATCCGGTGCCACACATGTGTGGCACCGATCCGGGCCGCACACCGCAAAAAGATAGAGCAAGCTCTATCTTTCGGCGGATGTGCGGCCGTGTGCCGCTATTTCCTATGGAGGGAGGAGGGGTCACCTCCTCCTCACCTCCAGCACACGGCGGTATGCCCGCACGGCGGGCATACCGCGTGTGAATGTACCCTAAGATGTTTACCTGTACAAGTTTCTTTCTGCAGTTTGAAATATAATGAAAGAAAGTTAATTTGTGCCTTTTCTTGTTTTTGTGTGCTGCTATAGACAAAGCATTTTGTGTGAAGATAATATCATTTTTAAGTGTGAAGATAATATCTTCATTTCATTCCCTTAAATTGCAGGTTTATGAGTCCAGTAAGTACAGACACCATCAGATGGGTAATTGTGGGACTGCAGTCCCGGGCATGTCAACAGTTCGACTCCCGGTCCTTACTCAGTGCTATGTGCTTCTAAGACACACACAGCACTGATCAGGGCCATGCAAGGGGGGCAGGTGCCTATGTCTGTAGATAGGTAGCCCAGCACACAGTGCTGCCCCCAAGAGATAGGTAGCCTAGAACACACTGCCCCAGCACATAAAAAAATAAAATCAGTACTCACCCTTCAGCACACCCATGCAGCTTCTTTTCTTACTGGATTCCTTAGCACTCTAGTGGGTAGAGCCAGCTCAATGCTCTCTGCCCATGCACACAGTATGACGCAACATGACGCCATAGTTTGTGTGTGGGCAGAGAGCACAGAGCTGGCTCTGCCCACTCTACTTCTCAAAAGAGACGCTTTGTTCTATTATGGGAAGAAGAAGCTGCATGGGAGTGCCGGAAGGTGAGTACTGATTTTACTTTTTTATGTGCTGGGGCTGTGAGTTCTGGGCCAAATATATACTGGGGGACAGTGTGTGCTGGACTACCTATCTACTGGGGGGCAGCATGTGCTGGTCTACCTATCTATTGGGGGGGGCAGTGTGTGCTGAGTTACCTATCTACTTGGGGCAGTGTGTGCTGGGCTATCTATCTACTGAGGGAGCAGTTTGTGCTGGGCTACCTATCTACTCTGAAGAAGCATGTGCTGGTCTACCTGTCTACTGGGGGGCAGTGTGTGCTGGGCTTCCTATATACTGGGGTTGGGAAGTGTGTGTGCTGGGCTACCTACCTACTGCGGAAAGTGTGTGCTGGGCTACCTATCTACTGGGGGCAGTGTGTGCTGGGCTACCTATCTACTGGGGACAGTGTGTGCTGGGCTATCTATCTATTGGGGAGACATTGTGTGCTGGGCTGCCTATTTGTTGAGGGGGGGGCAGTGTGTGCTGGACTACCTATCTACTGGGGGGCAGCATGTGCTGGTCTACCTATCTATTGGGGGGGGGAGTGTGTGCTGAGTTACCTATCTACTTGGGGCAGTGTGTGCTGGGCTATCTATCTACTGAGGGAGCAGTTTGTGCTGGGCTACCTATCTACTCTGAAGAAGCATGTGCTGGTCTACCTGTCTACTGGGGGGCAGTGTGTGCTGGGCTTCCTATATACTGGGGTTGGGAAGTGTGTGTGCTGGGCTACCTACCTACTGCGGAAAGTGTGTGCTGGGCTACCTATCTACTGGGGGCAGTGTGTGCTGGGCTACCTATCTACTGGGGACAGTGTGTGCTGGGCTATCTATCTATTGGGGAGACATTGTGTGCTGGGCTGCCTATTTGTTGAGGGGGGGCAGTGTGTGCTGGGCTACCTATTTAGCAGGGGGGGGGGCAGTGTGTGGTGGACACTAGTGGCGGCTCTGCCAGTAGGCGGTCCATGCAATAACTATCTCTATACACACACAGTTACACAGGGGGAGCTGCCAATCACTGTGTATGACTACCACTGCATTGCACTCACTGTCAGTTGAATAATATTTAATGGCATATACCCTGAATTCCATCTTTCTAGAAAGACAGACAGAAGCTCACAGATTGTCAGATTACATAGAAGCTCCTTGGTACAAGTGAAATCATTACCAGAAACAGTGTTATTATTCATTTACACATTGCTATTGTTTTGTAACATGGTAAAAAAGTACAATGAAGCAATTCAGCTGTTCAGTAAGATAGTTATTTGTGAATGTTACTTACATTGTATAGTAAAGTACTGTCTACAGGACACTGGCTTTTCACTTAATACATGTGGGCCTAAAAAATTATACAAAAGAACCTGAGAGGCTTAATTAAAGGCTATGATGCCCAGAGCCCTTTAGGCTCATTTGCATCATTTTTAAAGCTTTTAATTTTGTACAAACAAGGGCAAAAGAAACTAAATGAAAAGTGGACCCTGACATTTAGTAAGCAGCTCCTAGTGCCTTTTTATAGGTGACAGGTCCTCTTTAAAAGCTTTCTTTCTCTAAGCAGGTACTTGATAGCTCCACAACTCAAGAAACAAAGGAGAAAAGATGAACAGGGTGAGACCATGTGACATTTTCGGCAACTAATGTGTGAAACTTGTGCTGAGGATGGAGAGCTAGGGGGCCATCATCTGATGGGACAGGCAACACACCTCCAACATCACACCATGAGTCCTCCAACCCTGCACAGTTATAGAGAGAAAGGCAACATTCACTGCCGATGTTACAAAGTGTGGAAAACAATCAATACATCCGCAGAGGCTGAAAAAGTGATTGGGATTGTTATAATGATAGGGTCTCTTCAAACGTAAGCATGACTATAATTTACAAGACCACCCAGCGAGAAAGTGTTCTTAAAAGCTTTCAGGCCGCAATCATCCGTTCAGCCTACTCGTTTCTTGGAAAAGAAAAAAAGTTACATCTGATATATTTGTTCAATTTGACCTATTTTTCTATAGCTTCTAGAGATGTATCATGTGGATGACCCGTGAATGCCCCCTATGACGTACCACGTCTCCTATCAGCATACGGAGGAAGAAAAGTTTCATATTGGACACCTGGTGTATATCTTATGTATAACCATGTGCTATACCATAGCCCTTAGTTATAGCCCTTGTAACAATATGGCAATGACAAGAAGTTCTGTTTTGCTGCCACAATAAATCAAGGTAGCCATAAAGAGAATTTCCCTTTTATATACGGTAAATATAAAAAAAAACTCAAAATGGTAAAAATCTAAACAAAGATGCCATAAAATATGGTTTGCACAGAGACATAACTGCAGTACTTCAGATATTCTCTGTTGACTTTATGTAGTCTGTAAACCTAAGGACGGCATGTCCTATTTTGGTCTTTTTAACCAAACCAGACATGTCTCTTAAAATCTATGGGCGTAAATATAAGAAAAACTCATTATTTAGTTTTGGAAATAACAATCATGAAGTGCTCTGCTCTTAGTCAAAGGTTTCGTTTTTCCATTTCTGTTTTCTAGGCTGAAAACTGCCAGCATTTAAAAGGATATTCTATTGAGGGCAAAAACATCTTCCAACACTCAGTTCCCCTGCCGTTCCGAGGAATTTCCAGCAGCTAAAAATACTTAAGGGGTTCCAAAAAAGGTCCTACAGATAGCTAAGCGGATTGTACAAAGTGTCCTATCTGTAGGACGCAAGACAAATTTCTGCACTAAAATGGGGCGCTCCAGTGCACAGTCAGACCGTGCGCCACATTTATCATGCGGTGTCCGACAGAATTGTGTTGCACACCCCATGTTAAAGGTGTACCAAAAAAAAAGTTGCTGCACTTTGTCGGAGGGAGCGCCAGATTCATTTTTGTCCTGAATTGCCCCTGGTTTTTGGCGCACGCGATCGGATTGTGTCGCATCGGCTTGCATGCGACACAAATTGAGGGGTGTGGCCGTCGGACAACCCAACTGATTCGGTCAAACTGCAGAATTTAAAAAGCAAATTGTATCGCGAGATCAGCACTCACATGCACCGGTAAGAAGAAGGGGAAATCCGGCGGACCTCAGTGGGGGAAGCGACACATGCAGGATATCGGGCGCACGATCTTAGTGAATCGCGGCAGCTCCGAATCCTCATTGGACAACGCACGGCGGGGATCGCAACGGGACGGGTAAGTAAATGTGCCCCAGCATGTTATAGAGCAGGAGGAGCAGAGGAGATTACACATAGTATCCTATCTGCAGGCAGCATGTTATAGACCAGATGTAGCTGAGCAGATTATTTTCCATAGGCAGAAATGACTGTAAAGGAAGAAAAAAAGGTAATGGCTCCATTAACTTCATGGGTTTAAGATGTAAACTATTCAAAAAAGTTGTGTGATCATATTGTATGTCAGTAGAATTTCCCTTTAAATCTTTAGCTGTATACATCACCATGGTAACTGCAACCATCAACAGCCAATCGGATTTGAATTTACAAGTAAACAAGCCCTCAACTGCCGTCAGTTGATACCTGGTGATGATGGAGATGGACCTGCAGGTGCTGGGTTCTGCTTTCGGTACTGATAACTTAGTGAAGGCGTCTTTGGTGAGAGACCTGGAATTAATCCTAATACTGAGCATTTTAAGAAATGACAGAGTAATAGACAGAAAATATAACATAGTGGCTGAGGAAGAGGGACTGTGACTGTTGGAGCTTCTCTCTATATTCTTCTGCTCCATTATTTTTACAGCAAACAAGAAACATTGGGGGACATTTATCAGTCCTCCAGCGCCACAGAAGACATTAGGAGGGGGGCGCAACGGTGTACAATTCTACGACAGGTTCTCTCTGTCGTAGAAGTGAACCACAGCATGTGAAGTTTTGGTAGCGCCGCACCCCACTGCACGCCCCCTCCACGCCCCCTCCACGCCCACTTGGTGTGGGGGTGGCCTAAAGTGGAAATAATCAATGAAGTGGCACTTCTCAATTAATTGTGATAATTTCAGGACCTGTAAGCCAAAGTACTGGCATACAAGTCCTGATGAGATTAACGTCCCTATTAATTATACTAGGATTTTTCTATGTCTAATGTCAACCAGTTGTCAGTTGTCATCAGTTAGTTGTCATCAGTTATCATATATGTAATGAATATGTCCATTGAAAGTGGCCTGCTGGGCCGAAAATCCGGGCAGAAATGGGACCTGCTCTATAATTTACCATGGGGCTGCATTAACTGTGCCTCATAGCACTGGGACCGTTCACAATAGGAGTCAAGGGGGGCATTGAATCAGCCTCCGCTTGTGTGGCTAGCTCCCGGCCGTCAAAGACAGTGAAAGAGGCCTAATACATACATATGATTCCTCAGGCAGGAACTAATAGACTTCCGTCGAGCAATACACTGCAATAATTTACATATGTCTCCATATTTAAATGTTACCTTTATATATTATTCTAAGTTTCTATATAGTACATATACATATATATTTATTCTTTTTATGTATATGGAATAAAATCCAGGGTATTCATATATTTTGGTCTAAAGCACTGCCTCTTTCTATGCATATGTCCTTTGCATATATATATATATATATATATATATATATATATATATATTTATTTTTTTTATTATTATTTAGTATTATAATTTTTTTTTTACATTATGTAACATAATTAAAAAAAAAAACCATTTATTTGTATTTTACTGAACACCTACATACCTGTGATTCATATATATTTATCTATATTTGTATATTTTTTTAAATGTTTTTACATAGTGGGGGGAATCAATTCAGAATGGTGTATAAAATGGCAGTCTTAAAATCCCCCTTGCTGGTGGTCCTGTGATCAAATTCACAAAGAGCCTGCTGCGGAAGACGGGGATGGTGAGCAAACCTGCACTGTGCAAGAATTTGCGATTATTCCACTGCTTCCAGAATGAAATTACAGATGAGCTGTGATTGATTTCCATGGGCAACTAGAAGATTCAGCTGCCTTGCCAGTTTGGCCATTCTGGGACACACATGCTGCAAGTCAATGATGTGTAACCGGCCCTAGGAGAAGCACAGCTGAAAGTGCCTTATGTTTGATGGAGCAGCAATGCCAATAACATGGCCAGAAAGTTGTGACTTTTCTGCCCCCTTTTGCCACCCTCTTGGAAAGTGGGTGTGGTTAGGCAGGGAAGCCGGCTGCTACATTTACTATAGTATGAGCCAGTTTATATATATTATGAGCCAGTTTATAATATTTATACAGGTTATAGCTGAAATCTACAGCAGACAGAACATGCATGTATATTTCTTTGGGTACACAATCAGCACCTTCATGATGTGATTGTTGGGTGGTCATGATGGTTGTAGTATTTTAGCACCTAACGATGACCTCTGGATATGCCATATATTCCAGCCTATAGCATGAATTGAGATGTGTATGATTACAACCCCTGTCCAAATATCAGATTCTGGTGTATTAGTATAATGCAAGACAGGGAACCATTGATTTTAAGTCACCTACAACAAGCGGCGGCATGGAGGAGGATGAGGACGAGAAAACTTCCATGATCCCGAAAGTGCATCCCTGTGGCACGTGGCCAACTCACCCATTGAACCAACAACGAGAATTGTAGGAGAGTGCATGGTGAGCGGGAAGGATGAGAGCGAGGAAGCTTCCATAATCCTAGCAGAGCCAATTGCGACCATCATCAGCACCGTAGCGCCGAGAAGAGACCGGAGACCAGCATGGAGAAAGAGGATGAGGAGGTTTCTTTGCTCCTAGCGGTGCCCCTGTGCCCTATCCAATGGCAGTGCAGAAAGGAAAAGAGATGCTGCTGCAGCATGTGCTTGTGTCCGATCCCCACTCTTTTGACGGTGCCCGGCAGCACTGGAAAGCGGCCCACCTTGTTCTGCTCCTTGGTGCACGAAGAGCTAATAGCTCACTTAACTGCACCCCTAGTCGGCTCACCACGCCCCCTTAACCCTGACAAAATTGGTTTAAAAGTGAAGTGGGGGACTTCCTTATATATATATATTGCTCACCCGTGCCGCCCTGCCCCCGCCAGCGCGCCGCCAGCGCATCTCACCCGTCCCGGTTCCTGGCTCGCTCCCCTCCGCTGTGCCGCGCGCGCCCTAGCAGTCGGGGACGCGCGCGGCACCTTCTCCAAATTTAAAGGGCCAGCGCGCCATTAATTGGCGCTGGCCATATTGCCCAATTCTTCATAAGCCTGCCTCTTCCTGTTACCCTTGCTGGATCTTTGTGCCTCATAGCCTTAGAGAAAGCTTACTAGCGATTATTCCTGCATTCCTGTGTATTCCTGCGTTCCCGTGTATTCCTGTGTGTTCCCGCTCCTGTGTTACCCGAGTTCCTCCGTGTTGCTGTGTTCCGTGTGCCTGTGTTCCCGTTCCCACCTGCCTGGACCTCCTGTTGCTGACCCCGGACTTGGACCTGACGTTGCATCTCTGCCGCCTGCCCTGACCCTGTGCCTGGACCTGTCTACGAGATTGTCATCCGCTAAGGTACCTCGACCTCGGCTGCCACCGTGGGCTAGTCACACCTGGGAACGACCTAGTGGTATCCTGCCGCAGCAAGTCCAACCCGCTTTGCGGCGGGCTCTGGTGAATACCAGGTGCCGCTAGGCTCCGGTTCCGGGTGTTGGCTAGTTACATCTCCCGCGGTGGTCCAGAGGATCCACTGATCCTAACAGTAAGATCCGGCCATGGATCCCGCCGAGGCTCCTTCTCCCAGTCAGCCTGATCTCGCCACCATCGTGATCCACCAGTCCCGGCAGATTGCTGCACAACGGAATCAACTGTAGCAAGTCACCGCCATGCTGCAACAGCTGCTAGCTACCCAGCATCAGCAACAGTCTCCTGAGGTGGTCGCTGCGACTCCTGCTACCCCGGCTTATCTCCCTGCTGCTGAACCCAGGCTACGTCTCTCTTTGCCCGGCAAGTATGACGGGGATCCCAAGATGTGCAGGGGCTTCATCACCCAGTGCTCCCTGCACATAGAACTTATGCCGTCGCAATTTTCCACAGAGCGGTCCAAGGTGGCATTTGTCCTCAGCCTCCTTTCCGGGAAGGCCCTGGCCTGGGCTACTCCTCTTTGGGACAGGGATGACCCGGTTGTCGCTACCCTCTCGGAATTTCTGGCAGAGTTCCGGTCAGTCTTCGAGGAACCGGCCCGAGCTTCCTCTGCGGAGTCTGCATTATTGAACCTGCGCCAGGGTAACTCATCTGTGGGAGAGTACGCAGTTCAGTTCCGCACCCTGGCTTCTGAACTTGCCTGGAACGATGCGGCCCTCATTGCTACCTTCAAGAAAGGACTTTCTGCGCAGGTCAAGGACGCGCTGGCAGCACGGGACCTGCCGTCAACTCTGAGTGGTCTGATCACCCTGGCCACTCGAATTGATGTGCGGTTTAAGGAGCGCGCTGAGGAACTACGCTCCGAGTACCCCCAAGGCCGTGTTAGACGTCTTCCTCGCCTGGCACCTGTATTCCAAAAGCCGCTTCAGCCCCCGGCTGAATCTTCTGCTGATGAAGCTATGCAGGTGGACCGAGTCCGGCTTTCTCTACAAGAGCGTTCCAGGCGACGTCAGGAGAACCTGTGCATGTATTGTGCCAGCCCAGGGCACTTCGTCGGGGCTTGTCCTGTCCGCCCCCAACGTCCGGGAAACGCCAGCACCTAGGCTTCTCAGGAGAAGCGTCCCTAGGTGAGAATAAAGCTTCTCCATGCTTGACTCTCCCCGTACTCCTCAGCGTTGGCACTGGCACCCAGATCCAAGTTTCCGCCTTCCTGGATTCAGGCTCTACAGCGAACTTTATGGATGCTGCCCTGGTCTCCCAGCATCACTTCCCGGTGGTTCGTCTCAGGAAGCCATTGTCCATTGCCTCGGTCAGTGGCCAAATTCTCTCCATGCCCATCCGGTTTCGCACAGAACCCCTGCTCCTGCAAGTTGGAGCATTACATAGAGAAAGACTGTCCTTTTTTGTGCTGCCCCAGTGCACTTCCACTCTCCTGCTGGGCCTCACCTGGTTGCAACATCATGCCCCTGTTCTGGACTGGTCTTCTGGGGAGATTCTCCGCTGGGGTCCGGATTGTTCTTCACACTGTATGAAGGTTCTACATCCGCTCCCTGTCGGGACTTCTACCTTGTCTCCTAAGCCTTTGGGGGGGGCTTCCCGCTCCATACCAGGACTTCGCGGATGTGTTCTCTAAGAAACAAGCTGAGACCCTTCCTCCACATCGTCCCTACGATTGCCCCATCGACCTGCTGCCTGGATCTTCTCCTCCTCGGGGTCGGGTGTACCCGCTCTCGGTACCTGAAACAGCCGCCATGTCCGAGTATGTCCAGGAGAATCTACAAAGAGGCTTCATTCGTAAATCCTCCTCTCCGGCAGGCGCCGGCTTCTTTTTTGTCACCAAGAAAGATGGCTCTCTCCGCCCCTGTATTGACTATCGCGGTCTTAACAAAGTCACCGTTAAGAATCGCTATCCTCTGCCGCTGATCACGGAGCTGTTTGATCGCCTACGGGGTGCGAGAGTCTTTACCAAGCTGGATCTTCGTGGGGCCTACAATCTTATCCGCATCAGGAGGGGCGACGAGTGGAAGACCGCCTTTAACACCCGTGATGGGCATTTTGAATATTTAGTTATGCCTTTCGGACTCTGTAATGCGCCAGCCGTTTTCCAAGAGTTTATCAACGATATCTTCAGGGACTTATTGTACCGCTGTGTTGTGGTTTACCTGGATGACATCCTTGTGTATTCTGCTGACCTCGAGTCCCACCATTCCCATGTACGGCAAGTGCTCAGCCGCCTCAGGGCCAACCATCTCTACGCCAAACTGGAGAAGTGCCTGTTTCATCAAAAAAGCCTTCCATTCCTCGGCTACATTATTTCCGATAAAGGCTTGCAAATGGATCCTGATAAGTTATCTGCGGTTCTTCAGTGGCCACGCCCAGTGGGACTACGGGCTATTCAAAGATTCCTGGGCTTCGCAAATTATTATAGACAATTCATTCCTCACTTCTCGACTCTGGTAGCTCCTATGGTGGCGCTAACGAAGAAAGGTGTCAATTCTCGTGCCTGGCCCCCAGCGGCTGACCAGGCCTTCACGAGACTAAAGTCTGCTTTTTCTTCTGCATCTGTCCTTACCAGACCAGATACCGAGAAGCCATTTTTTGTGGAGGTTGATGCCTCCTCCGTAGGAGCTGGAGCGGTCCTTACTCAGAAGGGGCCTAGGGGCCGTACTCTATCTTGCGGCTTCTTCTCCAAAATTTTCTCCCCTGCAGAGAGGAATTATTCTATTGGAGATCGTGAGCTTCTGGCCATCAAGCTTGCCTTGGAGGAGTGGCGTCATCTGTTGGAGGGAGCCAGATTTCCAGTCAGCATCTACACTGACCACAAGAACCTCCAATACCTACAGTCGGCTCAGCGGTTGAACCCGCGTCAAGCCCGGTGGTCTCTCTTCTTTTCCCGTTTTGACTTCCAAATCCATTTTCGCCCTGCCGAGAAAAACATCAAGGCTGACGCCTTGTCCCGTGCTTCGGATGTTATGGGGGAGGACTGTGCCCCGAGATACATCGTTCCTCCTGAGAGACTTGTGCTGGCAGCGCCGGTGGACCTCTGGCAATTACCTCCCGGCAAGACTTATGTGCGACCTGGTCTTCGAAAGAGGATTCTGACCTGGGGACATTCCTCTCGTGTGGCTGGGCACCCTGGGGTGCAGCGCTCTGTGGCCCTAATTTCCCGATTCTATTGGTGGCCTGATTTGGTCAAGGACGTTCGGGATTTTGTGCGGTCCTGTACCTCTTGTGCTCGTAATAAGCCCTCACGACAAAAACCAGCTGGTCTTCTGTTGCTGTTACCCGTGCCTACCTGCCCGTGGTCTCACGTGGCTATGGACTTTATTACAGATCTGCCACCATCATCTGGCAATACCGTTATCTGGGTGGTAACCGACCGCTTTTCCAAAATGTCTCATTTTGTTCCTCTGCCAGGCCTGCCGTCTGCTCCACACCTTGCCAGCCAGTTCTTCACCCACATCTTTCGCCTACATGGACTTCCGTTGCACATCGTCTCGGACCGAGGGGTCCAGTTTGTCTCCCGCTTCTGGCGAGCCCTGTGTAATCAACTGCAGATAAAACTGGACTTCTCTTCTGCGTACCATCCTCAATCTAATGGACAGGTTGAAAGAGTTAACCAGACTTTGGGCTGTTACCTGCGTCACTTTGTCTCTGCCCGTCAGGATAACTGGTCCACTTTGCTACCTTGGGCAGAGTTCTCTTATAACTCCCTGGATTCGGAGTCTGCTGGTGCATCACCCTTCTTTGTTCTATATGGAAGACATCCACGTCCACCCCTACCTCTCTCCGTGTCTGCTGATGTTCCTGCTGTGGAAGAGTTGGTAACGGACCTTAAAGCTATTTGGGAACAGACTCGTCAGTCCCTGCTTCAGGCCTCTGCCCGCACCAAGACTCAGGCCGATAAAAAACGCAGGTCTCCTCCCATCTTCTCTCCAGGGGATAAAGTGTGGCTGTCTTCAAAATATGTCCGGTTGAAGATTCCCAGCTACAAGCTTGGCCCTCGCTATCTGGGTCCATTTGAGGTGCTGAAGCGTATTAACCCTGTGGCCTATAAGCTGCGCCTTCCTCCCACCATGCGCATCCCGAACTCCTTTCATGTCTCCCTGCTCAAGCCTGTCATCTTGAATCGCTTCTCCCAGCAAGATCCTCCTCCTACTCCAGTGGCGGACTCTACCAACACCTATGAGGTAAAAGAGATCTTGGACATGAAGACGGTGAGGGGGAAGCGGTTCTTCTTGGTTGACTGGAGGGGGTTCGGGCCTGAAGAAAGGTCGTGGGAGCCAGAGGACAACATATTGGATCGTAGTCTTCTGCAGAGGTTCCTCCAGCCTAGGAGGAGGGGGAGGCCGAAGGGGGGGGGGTACTGTCACGGGTGGTCCCGCGACCCACATCGTGGGTCGCGGGCTCACCCGTGCCGCCCTGCCCCCGCCAGCGCGCCGCCAGCGCATCTCACCCGTCCCGGTTCCTGGCTCGCTCCCCTCCGCTGTGCGCGCGCGTCCCCGACTGCTAGGGCGCGCGCGCGGCACCTTCTCCAAATTTAAAGGGCCAGCGCGCCATTAATTGGCGCTGGCCATATTTCCCAATTCTTCATAAGCCTGCCTCTTCCTGTTACCCTTGCTGGATCTTTGTGCCTCATAGCCTTAGAGAAAGCTTACTAGCGATTATTCCTGCATTCCTGTGTATGCCTGCGTTCCCGTGTATTCCTGTGTTCCCGTGTATTCCTGTGTGTTCCCGCTCCTGTGTTACCCGAGTTCCTCCGTGTTGCTGTGTTCCGTGTGCCTGTGTTCCCGTTCCCACCTGCCTGGACCTCCTGTTGCTGACCCCGGACTTGGACCTGACGTTGCATCTCTGCCGCCTGCCCTGACCCTGTGCCTGGACCTGTCTACGAGATTGTCATCCGCTAAGGTACCTCGACCTCGGCTGCCACCGTGGGCTAGTCACACCTGGGAACGACCTAGTGGTATCCTGCCGCAGCAAGTCCAACCCGCTTTGTGGCGGGCTCTGGTGAATACCAGGTGCCGCTAGGCTCCGGTTCTGGGTGTTGGCTAGTTACATCTCCCGCGGTGGTCCAGAGGATCCACTGATCCTAACATATATATATATATATATATAAAATAATTTCTTAGTGAGAAAAGCCTCAAGAACCAGCACACTAAGAAGAGCACGACTTCCGATCACTAGTGGCCTGCTCCCTACTCGTCGTTGGCAGGGCTAGATCTCTTCCTCTGGATCGTGCTTGGCGATTGGCAGGGTATTCTCCCTGCACCCCCCCACAAGAACTCAAGACCAATGGAACGGCCAGAAGACTCCACGTTCACCTTCCGGTGCCTGCTCTGTGCCCTATGTGGAAGGCACAGTGGAACAGCTAGGGCCCTGCACCAGCACAATTCTCCGGCTCTCCAGCATGGTGGGTGAGCACCTGGACACCTGGGATGCCCAAAGCCCCCCTAGAAGCAGGATGGCCGCCTGATCATGCTCAACTGAATCCACAGCACTCAAGCACTGGAAGGCTCAGTCTGGATCTCGCAATTGAGTGACACCTTCACCTAGTGGCTCAGAGAGCCAATACTGGGTCCTATAAGTATCACAATGCTGTGCAGCAATCCTAGGAACTGTACCCAGATTGACAGGTGCACATAACCAGGCTGTATCAGAGCACCAGCTCAGGAGCATTAGAGAGCCAGCACCTGGCAGCACACAGCACCGAGATGAAAACACCCATCAATGAAGGCCGGTTCCAGCACCTTTCACCTGCGACCCCCCCCATGTATATAGATCTGTTATCTGCTCTCCTGTATCGTATGACCAAGATGGATTGAGTGTCCGTAACCTGTAACCTGTAATATATGTGTATGCCATATGTGTGACCTCTTATACATGTCATTTGTAAACTTTGTAACGGTGACCGGACACAATGTACAAAACAATTTCCCCTATGTGATCGATAAAGTTTATTGTATCTTGCCTTTTTGATATGAGATAAAAGTCTGATATAGGAATACCCTTTTAATGGAAAAGACTTTCTAAATGGGGGCAGGAGATAATGGTGCAAATGATCTCGAGTTTTTACAAAACTTGAGATGAACAAGCTTATGTATAAAGGGTAACCCCTTCTCTAAAGATAGATCCACCAGTAATCATGTCTACTGCAGATACAGTATGACATGGTGGAAAATATATGGCTGACCATGGAATATATTAATATGCCAGACCTGTCAAAGTAGAACATTCTCATATTTAGTGGTTATCTACCTTGGCTCTTAGAGTCGGCCCCCCCCCCCCCCCCAAAAAAAAAACCCCAACCCTAACAAGACTAATGGACAGTTTTTGTTTTCATGATGCGGATAAATTCCCAGATTAGCAAAATCCTAGATCCTCAATATTTTATTGCAGAACTATTAAATGGTATCTGTGACCCCATCAACCACTTTGTGGCCTTATATTGATGGGTCCCTACACTAACACTTTACTTTTAGGAAAAGGGGTAATTTATCTTATTTATTAGTCTAGTGCAGTCTCTTAAAACTTCTATAAGATCTTGTCTATAGGTGGCGGCAACATTTATTACACAAGTAAAGTGTTAGTGTAGGGACCCATCTGAATGAGGTCGCCGTGACGTGGCAGATGGGCTCGCACAATTTATATAACTGTGCGCTAAGAACCTCATTGTATTAAGCTGTAGTTGGAGGATTTTAGAGAGTATAATTACTGGGGCACATATCGTTTTTGGCATAATTGTCTGTAAGACAAGATATAACATAAGAGTGGTAAACATTAGGGATGGGGCATTATATAATGTAAGGCGGTTTTCTCTACTGGGGATGCCACATAGTAATCCCTGCAGGAAAATCTAAATCTTTTTCAAAGAAATGACGACAGTACAACTAGACAATACAAGTCCCCACTGTGCTCCTTGATTAAGAAAGTACCCACACTGCGCCCCTGTTTATATCAAATACCTTCACCATGTCCCCTGGTTAAAATAAAAGTGCACTCTGATTAAAGAAATGACTACACTGCGTCTCCTGATTATAAACACAATGGGGCACATTTACTAAGCTCCATGCACCAGTTTTCTGTTGGACTTTGCATTCTCTTTTAGGTGCAAACTGCTTGCTCAGGTATTAAAGAAGTTTCTATGCCATATATGTATCGCACATGGCCGTTTTCTGCACTGAAGGGGCGCCGGTGCTCAGTTGGACCATGTGCCACATTTAACGTGCAAAGTCCGACAGAATCGTGGTGTCGCACTCCATATATAAAAGGTGCACCAAAAAAAGTGGTGCACTCTGTCAGGACAGTGCCAAGGGTGCCACATTCATGCAAAATGTGTACCAGAAATCCTGAATCTGGCTCCCTCTGCACTATACACAGCAAGCCACAGAAATTCCACTTTCACCTATTACACCTATTTGATTAAATTTAAGAAAGCAAAATACACTTTCAAGCAAATGGGGTCACAAATACACACCTTACTGTCGTCCTCTGCCCGCAACCAGGTAGTTGAGTTAAAAGGAGGTGGATTTTGGCATTGATTTTTCTAGAAAAAAGTTACCCTATTATTGAATATATGAATTCATTTTCCTTCTTTATTGATAGTTAGAGGTTTCACTTTTTCCGTGTATGGGGAAAACCCCTGCACATGGTTCTTTGTACCATAGGGGTCCTAGAGACTCTATTTAGTAAAAAAAAAACCTGCCGTATACACTGGATGTTATTATACTTAATAATTACTTTATATATAAATCACGCTGTCAATTAACATCATTGTCAGTTTAAAACTTCCTATGCTGTTAGAAGGCCCATTATTGTAGTACCACATATAACCAGTAGGTGATGCTCTTAATCTTTGTACTCACTATCATTTCACAATAGAAGTAACAGGGTGTTGTCTACAATGGAGGAGGCTTATCTTCAGTAACAAATGTTTTTGTTAAAGGGTCAAAAAAAAACCCTGAAAAAATCAGTAAAGAAATGTTGAAAAGAAGGACAAAGGTGTCAGGACAGAAGTTTGTAATTGTTGGAGGGAAGGAAAGAATAATTTATCAAGTTTAGAGATAGTGGACTGTACAATTTACATGTGACTATGTACTATATATGGAATTATTATTATTGCAGCTTCATCTTGATTCTGAATATTTTATATGTCCATCATTAAATTAGTTGTAATAAACTATAATAATGATTTTTATTCATAATCACCTATGGCTTGAACTGTTCCGCTCCTAGAAATGTATAAATTATTGCACAACTGCAAAGGACAGATTGGGGCTCATTTACTAAGGGCTCCGCGGCTGCACTTTTGTCGGGTTTCCCGACTTTTTCAGTTTTTTTGCGCTATATTCCGCCAGGATTTTGGTGCACGTGATCATATTTCGGCGCTATGGGGGGGGGGGGGCGTGGCGGATTCGGAAAAAACGTGGAATTTAAAAAACGAATTGTGTCGCAAAATCAATCACTCACATGCTCCAGGAATAGGTTGGTGAACTCCAGCGGACCTCAGGGCAGCAGCGACACCTGGTGGACATCGGGCGCACGACCTTAGTCGCCGGAAGACCCGAATCTTCGTCAGAGAACACGCCGCTGGATCGCGACAGGACCGGGTAAGTAAATGAGCCCCAATATTTTTGTACTCTCCCCTCAACTGAGAACACACATCAAAGTATTTGTTAATTTCTAGTAGGAAAATCAGAAGAATGTCACAAAGTTGTAAAAGAAGATCCAGAATTAGTGCAGGGGAGGTGACAGAACCTTTTTAAGTTTAGGTGTGATACAAGATATCTGACACCAAGTCATGACTAAAACTGTCCTTAAAGGAAGTCTACCGCCAAAATCAAGCAGGATATACCAGGGACACTTACTCATAGATCCAGGCACCCTTACTGGGGTTTTCTTTTTATATGTCCTTCGAAAATAAACTTTCAAAATTATACTAATGATCAGGGCGTTGCTAGGGTGGTAAAAGATCCGGGGCGCGGGCCCCAATGCATTTGTATCAGAGTTTCAGTACTGCCCCCTCCTGTAAATAACCCCCTCACATGTGGCTGTGCCAATAACAACTTTACTGAGGGGGCTACACAGCTACAGAAACACCAGAGAAATCCGGACTTACATCCAGTGACTGCAGGTGACATGTCCACTTCACTATTAGGGTGGTGGCACACGTGACGTTTTGAACCGGTTGTTAGTCCATTTTTAGTCAGGCATTTTAAGTCTGTTAAAAAACGCATGCGTTTTTGAAAACGCATCTGTTTTTGTCCGGTTTTACCAATTATCTTAATTTAAAATGGACAAAAATGGATGCGTTTTCTAAAAACGGGTTCAAAACTCCACATGTGCAACCACCCTTGGACTCGGCATCACCACGTCTCCTTTCTGTGGAGTTCACCACACAGACATCTTATGTCCTTTATTATCCTAAAATCTTCGTTCTCCGAAGTTGCGTTCACATGTTGCAGTTACAACTGCATCACCATCAGTTTTGAGGTGGTTTTAGGTGCAGTGAAGAACATTTGTGGAACAGGTTTCCCCTTCAAACTCAAATTCACCAGTTCATGTCTTTCACTTGTTAAATTAACATAACTGCACCTAAAACCACCTCAAAACTGAGGGCGCGTTCACACGTTGCGTTTTGGTTGCGTTTTCATTGCGTTTGAAACGCATATACAACAACTGATGTGAGGTTATTTGCCTAATTACATTACCGTATACGTTTGTAAACGCAATGTTAACTCATGCGTTAACAAAACGTATGTGTTAACATAGCGTTTACGATGCGTTTTGTAAACGGAAACGTTAACAGTGATGTAATTAGGCAAATCACCTCTCCTCAGCTGTTGTATATGCGTTTCAAACGCAATGAAAACGCAGGTCAAAACGCAACGTGTGAACGCGCCCTGACAGTGTTGTCCTACTGCTGCCCCTAACACTCTCCCAAAATACTGTAAGGGTGATGTCACAAGTTTTTAAGCAGTCCGTCAAAAATAGTATCCATTTTTGACCAGTTTGAATTAAGATAATTGGTCAAACCTGTCAAAAACTGATGCGTTTTCAAAAATGGATTTTTTAAAAAGGGGCCAAAAATGCATTTAAAATGCCACGTGTAACATCACCCTAAGGCTGTGCTCACACGTGGCATTTAAACAAATACAAGAGACCAGCCGCTCGTTATCCATCACATAAACATCACTGGAAACTCATGTGAGCTCAAACCTAGGCCCTTCCTGCTGCCACGTGTGAACACGCCCCAAGAAGTGTCCCCACAGCCCCCCTGTAATGTCCTCACACAACCCCCAGTATTGTCTCCCACACCTCTCTTCCAGTAAAGTCCCCCCCCCCCCAAGTAAAGTCACCCACTCATCCCCCAATAATGTCACCCACACATCTATCCAGTAATGTCCCCCTTGTAATCTCCCTCAGTAATGTGCCCCACACACAGATCCCCCTGTAATGTGCCCCACACAGATCTCCCTGTAATGTGCCCCACACAGACCCCCCTGTAATGTGCCCCACACAGACCCCCCTGTAATGTGCCCACACAGATCCTCCTGTAATGTGCCCCACACAGATCCTCCTGTAATGTGCCCCACACAGACCCCCCTGTAATGTGCCCCACACAGACCCCCCTGTAATGTGCCCACACAGATCCTCCTGTAATGTGCCCCACACAGATCCTCCTGTAATGTGCCCCACACAGATCCTCCTGTAATGTGCCCCATACACGGATCCCCCTGTCATGTGCCCCACACAGATCCGCCTGTAATGTGCCCCACACAGATCCTCCTGTAATGTGCCCCATATAGATCCTCCTGTAATGTGCCCCATATAGATCCCCCTGTGATGTGCCCCCACACAGATCCCCCTGTAATGTGCCCCATACAGATCCCCCTGTTAAGTGCCCATATAGATCCCCCTGTTATGTGCCCATATAGATCTTCCTATGTTCTCCCTCTCACCTCACTCATGCAGCTCCGTGCACTGCTTCCCCCTGCAGGTCATGTGATCGTGACATCATCACAGGTCCTGCAGGATAAGCAGTGTACACTGATCGTGAAGAGAGAGAGGAGAATGCCGGGCAGCGGGGCTAATGTCCTCCGGACCCAGGGAGATCCGGCGCATCGGGCAAAAGATCCGGGGCATGAGCCCCGTATCTTTTGACCTAGCGACACCCCTGCTAATGATCCAGAAGTGCTCTGAGGGGGTGTTACCTGAGCTTCCACGTGCTGTAGCTTCACAGGATGTTATACTGTGCAAGGTGAATTTCCCTCCTACCACTGTGTGAGAATACAGTAGGTAGAGAGAGGGAAGTGCTGAGGGAGTGGGGGGAGAAGGAGACCTTGTAACAGCCTGTAAAGCTGCAGCATGGAGGTTGACAGCTAATTAAATTATTAATTTCACATACAGAGCTCCTGTATCACGCTGTAGGGGAAAAGGTGCCAAGAGGATGAGGAAGAGGAGGAAGCAGAGTTTTCATAAACTATGGGTACACTGTTACTATCAAGGGAGGGGGGTGAGGGCGATACGTTAACTTGGTTACTACAGGGGAACAGTGACTTGCATAAATTCGGGGTACACTGAGACTTTGCTAATGTGGATATCAATGTGGCTATTTGCTTTTGTGTCTTGGCTACTGTGTTGGATACTTTAGGGGACACTGTGACTTGAATACTGTAGGGGGCACTGTGACTCAGCTACTGGGTACGGCAATCTGACTTTTGGCTACTGAGGGGACACGGTGATTTGGTTTACTGTGTGATTACTAGGTACTGTTGGGGACTCCGGGGCACACTTACTAAGGGCTTTGTGCCAGTTTTCTGGTGGACTTTGCATGTTCTTTCTAGTGCAAACTGCTTGCACAGGTATTTAAGAAATGTCTGCACCACAAATGGATTGCACGTGACCGTTTTGTGGCGCAGCTGCACTAGGCGTTCTGGTGCACAGGCGGGCGGCGGGCAGATTTATCATCCAAGTACGACAGAAGTGCGTCACACGCCCCATGTTAAAGATAGACTAGAAAAAAAATTGTGCACTCTGTCGGGCCAGTTCAGGGAGCACCAGATTCGTGAAGAACGTGCGCCAGAAATGTGCCACACTGATTTAGCTCATGTGGTGAGCAATGTGACTGTTGGCTACTGCGTGGGGGACACTGTGACTAGGCTACTGTAAGGGCACTTACTGGCCTGGGCTGTGTAATGCCAATAAAAGCCCCTATTTTAGACCCAAATTTAAGTGCAATGACCATAGTAAACGCCTACCAGTGGTAGTAAATCTGTCCTAGTCTATCACTTTGGGAACACTCAGAGACTGTGGGGCATATCTAGGAGGACCTCTGTGCCATGCCAGTGGTGCAGAGGCCCTGAAATAATCGCAAATGCTAGCTTATTGCTAGCTTTCGTGATTATTTGCCCCGATCCGCCACCTTCACGCCAGTGGGGCGTGAAGAGGAAGGGGGGGGGGTGCGGCCAGCCAAGCGGAGGGCGCGGCCGGGAGTGGGCCGGTGCAGGCCCCTGTGTGACCAAATGATAGTTTCAAACCTGCCCAAAATGGCTCCAGTAGCTACTTTTTAAACAGAAGTTATGCTAAATAGGAGCATAATAGCATGACATAGAAATAAAAACTCACTGCGCCGTAATAATTCACCTAAATGTATTTTTATTCAGCGCAGATGTTCTTTAATCCCGTAATGTAATGAGCAGGCTGCACGGACCCGCTGGCGAGTTTCTGTCGCTAACATTTCTAACGTGAAATTAGTAATTGAACGCTTTTCTATGTGACTTGTTCCCTCGGTGACTTCTGTAAATTGCGAAAGCGATCTCTGGCCTTCCTTCATGGGCTGCCGTGTAACAGCTCATTCCCGTGGCATTCTCCTGCTTACTGGTGAGGGATCCAGCTGCTGCCTCTGACTCACATGATCCATGACTATTAAGGAACTGAAATGGAAAAAAAAATACAATTATCCTTGCCAAGAAGTGTTTTAGGAAACCACAACCTTGTCAGGGTTTTTGTGCTGGATTTATAAAGAAAGAAGCGACTAAGATTGCAAATTTGGCATCCAAGAAATGTCGGCTCACATAGCATCGTGCAAAGAAATGTAATAAGGAATTATCAACCTGGCCAGCGAAGGTTCCATAGTGCAGGACTTGAAAGGTCAATCTGCTGGGTCAAGGAAATCTTCCACACTGAAGCGGATTACTAATAGTCTCTAAAATTTAGAGGGGAGGCATTAAAGGGGTTTAAACACGAAAGAAAATTCTCACATTTCAATCCCCTAGTGATGTTAACGCAATAAAGATCATAATAACCCCACACTTTACACTTTTATTCAGTGTTATTGCTGTTTTAGCCCCTATCATTCCCTAGGCTGCTCAGTGGAAAATCCCTTTTTAAGCAGACAGATTACTGTATTATCCATCTAGTTCTGTGGGGTCACAAAGTGGTTACATTATCAGTATACACTTTCATCTGGCTTCTGACATTGTACTAACACATAGAAGGAGAGATGAGACAGATAAGAGATGCATGAGATCCATGAGATGCCTATTACACACTATCAGCTCTGCTACATCTCACAGATATGTCCCTGCCTCCCCCTTACCCCAGATCACTGATCTACTTGTAGTTTGTAGCTTGCAGCTACTCTCTTCTCACGATCTCCTGGCAGGAAGTGATCAGTGAGTATCTCTGAGCTCTGTGCAGGGGGCGTGGCTACAGGCTCAGAGCAGAGAGAGACAGAAACTCTGCAATCACTGCAAAATCCAAGATGGCGTCTGACCCTAAAGTCAGAAGTTACAGGGTCGATTCTAGCGGCAACTGAAATTGTGTACACCAGGAACGATAGAGACAGGTTGGACTTACATCTGTGAAAGTCTGTATTTTTGTTAATAACAGTGAATTAGAGAATGTGTTAGTTTGTTATAATGAGTATATTTAAGAAACTTGTCTTCATGGGAATACCTATTTAAGTGCTTTTTGCAAACTTTAGGCACTCCAATCCTAGAGTCATATAAAATAAGCCAACAAAAATGTTTGTTATGTGACTTTTTGTGGGATTCAGTGGATTGTGGATTGGCCAACTACCCGAGCCGAAGAATGAAAAATAAACAAGATAAACACAAGCATTTAAATTAATTGGAATGCTGCATGCACGCTGGCATTTAAAGGGTAAACACCTACAATCCGTGCCAGTACTGATTGCGGGTGCTACCGGCAGGGGATGAGATATAGTTTGGGTTCGGGCACCTGGATTTGTAATGTCTGTCAGGATCCGCTCATTCTTAGCGATCACCCCAGTAAATGTGATGTGGATTGTAAAGCACAATTTTTGCAGTTTTTGTAGCACAAAATAGACATGTGGTTGATTATTTATTAGTGGACACAAATCTTAGAAAATCTTATACAGGGATAGTAAAAATCGATTTTGAATGCATTTTTCCCACTGTGACTGTGATATATTTTTTATCCATGACCTCCTTCTTCTCCTTCTTCTAAAATCAACTTTTAGAATTATGCTAATGAACCTGAGAGGCTACCCCCTCTGATCTTCAAAGGCTCTTACACTGTCTTACCCTTTCTCATCACTTGTGCAATGATAACCAATATAAGAAGATTACCACAGTCGCAGTGTCTGGATCTATGAGTAAGTGCCCCGATTTATAATGCTTGATTTTGATGGTAGATTTTTCCTTTAAACCGCAACCGTCATGTCAGATGATTTTTTATATTGTGTGGGGGAAGTGCCGTAACAATTATTTTTAGTATCATTCATTCTCTTTAGTTTGGAAAGAGACAGTCTGCTAAGTTCCCCTCTCCTGTTTCTCCTGTCTTCTCCTGTTTGTTACACAGCTGTGAGTTTTAACCCTTTCTGCTCTCTCCCTGGCTGTAGTATGCTATGAACACTATAATCAGACATCAAGCTGAAAGTAAAGGGTTTATCTTCATTGGCAGAGCTGTTTAAATACACAGATTAGTTGTGAGCTCATGCAGCCTCCATGGACATACAATGTACATGCTGCAAATACACATCTCTATTGGAGAATTATCTTTATTTGTTTTTACAAACTAAGCAGAATTTGTTAATGAAGTATATTAGCAAAATGCTCACCACATCCCCCCCCCAGACACAATATCGATGATATAAATGATCTCAAATGGCGGTTACACTTTAAGCAATAACACCAGCCAAATAGCAGAGAATTAGCAATTCATGAAAAACACAGGAATAAAAAGTTACAAATCTTACATGCAACATATACAGTATATGAAAAAGGGAGAAACCATATGACCAAAGTGAAATGGGTGGCACAGTGATAATGAATCCAGTCCAATTTGGGTGCTGGCTTTAAAAGGGCCGATTCAAGATCCCAAAATCCAATCCAATAAATTGGATTGAAAAAAAGAGAAACGATAAAGAAAAAAAATCATCCACACAATTTATGCAAAGCACAAACATAATAAGCTTGGAGCAAACTTTTACTCCTGGTTTTTTGATTAATAAAAATTGTTGCTAAAAAGCTAATAAAAACCCTATGGATTTTCAAGACTTTTATGTATGACGTCTTCATTCTGCCCTTTCATGCTTAAAGGACATTTACCACCATGATGAAAGACTGTATGCAAACGAGGTAGAGGGGCTCCGGGCTCCATTAACACCTATGGACCTTGGAGCCCCTCAGGCTCATTTGCATAAAATCCTTCATCCTGGTGGTAGATGCCCTTTAAGTTGCCCAAACTAGAATAAATTATTAACATTTTCAGGTAAAAAGCTTTCCATCTTTTTTTATCCCAGCCTATTCTACTTCATTCTAAGTATTTCTTCAGCACAAGTGCATGGGAGCTCGAGACTTTCCAGGCTATATCATTTATAGTAATGCCGCAAAAATGGATTAGAAGCATCTTAGCAGAGATGTGAAATTAGTTCTGTATTGTACTTTTTAATTAAAATATTAAAGCATGCATTGGTAATGTGCGTGCGCTATGACACACGCCTTGTCATTTTCATGATGCTAACACGGAATAATTCATAAAAGGCTGTAAATGGAACTTGTAACCTCGACGGTTTAAGGAAGGCTAATTTTAGCTGCACAGAGAAGAATTCTCTTAGTAATGTCTGTGTTTTCTCTTTTTAGCAATGTGGCCAGATATTTTCACTCTGTGTTATTGTGAGCACATATAATACACACAAAGGAACCTAGAATGAATAGACAAAATAGAAAGAATATTTAAAAAGTAAATCCGATGTTGAAATGATTTTTACTAAATTGTCTTATGTGAGTCTAACTTTTAAGGCAAACGGAATAATGTCCATATTGTGTTGATTGCCATTTTCTTTCGAGAGGCATTTTTTTTGTTCTGAAGCTGCTTGTCAAAAATCTTTCCCAGCAGTAGTAAAGTGGGTGGAGACCTTTCTGTGTCTGCCCTTCAGCTGAGTCAAATTTAGGCTGTCCACAGTTACCACGATGCCTTGAGTTTTCTCATTAAGTAAGTAAACACTAAGATTCCCACAAGTAAATCCACAGAACACTACATAATGTACATGGAGGTGAATTCAGCATGTAATAACTAGTAGAAACCAACAGTGAAACAGTTACATGAAAGGTACAGTATGGGCTGTGTCAACACTAAGGGTTAATAGCTTCTTTAAGAAAGTATTAACTTTAAGAAAAAGATGATGAGTGTATGACATAGATTGAGATGCAGAGAGAGGCAGAGAAAGTTATGCAGAATCACAGACTGCGCTTTATTGTGCTTTTTACAGATGGTCACTGCCTCTGCTATCAGCTGGTTGATGGAAGGTGAGGGTGTTGGGCCTATACTGAATCAGCTTAAAGTCTAGTAGTCTTAAAGGTTATTAGGTCAGTAAGAGAAGTTCTAAAAAATAAGCCTTCAGGTCGCCTGAGTGCATAAAATGTAATATAATGTAAAATATAATTCCCTCGTAGTTCCAGTTGGGAAGCTCTAGTTATTTCTTCCATGATATCATGTACATCCTGAGTATAAGTCATTCATATTTAGCTCCTGATGGAACCCTTTAAGTAATATACAACATTCTCTGATTTACAAGTCTCATTAACCCCTTAACAACTGGTTCTCATGACGCTTTTATGCCTGGGGCGTTTTATACAAATTTTTGTACATAGCGGTTTAAGGGCCGCATCTTCTTCAACTCCTCGCTCCCTTTTTGCTGTGTTTTTTTTATGACAAATATGGCTAGTTACAACTTACCACAAGTTTAAGGACTTTTTAAAAAACATTTTTGGGGTTAAATTTACAAAAAGTATATATAGTGTATATATAGCAGAAAAAAGCAAGGATGGCACTCATACACAGGTACACCCTAACAATTAACCAATGTGCACCGTGCTATTTGCAGATAGTAGCTGGAACTAAGCTACAAAGTAAAAAAGACTGGCACTAATAGACATGGTAAATTTGATACATTTAGTAAATTTTATAAATTTAATAAACAGTGATAAAAATTTCAAATATGAAATAAAATTCATTCCATGAAATCTAATTCATAACATCACTACATACAATTATCTGAGACACAATTAATGATTGTTAAAAATTATTAAGAATATTAAGAATATTATCAATGTATAAGGCTATATTCACACTACCATATGGGGGACGTAAATACGGCTGTCGTATATACGCTGTATACAGGCGGTCCCCTACTTCAGAACACTCGACTTACATACAACCCATAGTTACAAACGGACCTCTGGATATTGGTAGTTTATTGTACTTTAGTCCTAAGCTACAATAAACAGCTGTAACAGTTATCACAGGTGTCTGTAATGAAGCTTTAGTGTTAATCCTGGATCTTATGAAAATCCAACATTTTTAAAATCCAATTGTCACAGAGACCAAAAAAGTTCTGTCTGGGATTACAATGATAAAATATACAGTTCCGACTTACATGCAAACTCAACTTAAGAACAAACCTACAGACCCTATCTTGTATGTATAATACCAATAAAGATATATAGGACCACAGAATGCTCTAACCAGTAATACACATAAACACTTCAGATATTAATATATAATGCAGACTTTATTCATCAATATGGCCATCAAAAAAACATTAAAAACATAGAATAAAATCCACAGGAACAAGAGCGTGGCGATAGTCAGCAATATCCAAATACATAACGAGCATTACCTAATGCACATAAACAGATAAAGATACGGTATACTCAATTTTGGTTGTAATCCAGCACATTACCCACCCGGGTGTTGCATAGTACCAAAATTGCCAGCCTGTAGGTAATGACCACCGCCACAGCACCCCGACGCACGTTTCGCCGTCGCTTCCTCCCGGGGGTGTGTCCCCCATAGCCATCAATGGGAGCACGGCGTGGTACGGTGCCCGTACACTTGTGACACTGTACTGTTTCATAGCCGGGAGTAAGAAAAGACATGTTCTATTTTTCCCCGGAAAACGGCGCCGTGCACCATATATCGCTGTGGAGAGGGGGCAGGGTGAGCAGTGCTCCCCCTCCTCCTCTCCCCAGCACCTACATGTGCCCGCCGTGCTACGTTATGGCAGGCACACGTCGTGTGAATATAGTCTAACTCAATATGAATTTGTTGGAATTCGTTGAAGAAGTCATATCTACTGTATCTATCTGTGTAACAGTAATTCAAGAAACAGTTAAATAACATTTACTAAATGATTGAATGAAAATTGAACCCAAACTTGCTCTTTTCTTGCCCTTTTTCTGTAGTCTCCTTAGCAATGGAAGAAATATACTTGATGAACATGGTTGCTCTGAGCCCAGGTCACCTATTTTTATCTAAGGTCTCTGTTCAGGACAAAAAGATTTCTATTAGCCACAAAGCGTCTCCATAATGATAATCACATATCAAGGAAGCCAAGTATGTGACCTCCTGCTATTAGTCTTACGCTGCTCTATTAAGGAAGAAATTGTTGCTGAAAACACTGTATTTGTGTCTGTGAGCAACACTAGTGATTGTCTCTCTTGTGTCTCCAACATCATTTCCTCTCTCTTTTTAAAACTTAATCTTTCTAAGACTGAACTCCTTATCTTTCCACCATCTGCTAACCGACCCAACCATGATTTCTTGATCTCGGTCTGTGGGATCACTATAGCACCGAGGCAGTAGGCCCGCTGTCTTGGGGTTGTGCTGTACTCTAACCTCACCTTTTTACCATATATTCAATCTCTTGCTCACTCTTGCCTCCAGAATCCAACCATTTCTATTGAAACTTCTATAATGCTATTTGTTGCACTTATTCTCCTCTACAATCTATTCTTAATGCAGCAGCCAGGCTCGTCTTTCAGAACAAACGCTACACGGATGTCTCCGGTTTGTGCCAATCACTGCACTGGCAGCCTGTCTCCTTTCGTATTCACTTTAAAATATTAACCCTCATCCACAAAGCTCTGAATAATGCTGCACCTCCCTATCTCTCTTCTCTCATCTCAGTCTATCGCTCTTTGATGATATTAGATTAACCTCTACCTTAATTTGAACCTCCCATGTACGTCTCCAGGACTTCTCCCGAGTTGCAGCAATTCTCTGGAATGCCCTTCCCCAGACTCTGAGACTAATACCCACCCTCCAAAGTTCAAACATGCTCTTAAAACCCATTTTTTAGGCAAGCCTATCACACTCGCTAACTGCATGAAATGTCAACTCTCCCTTTACTAATCCATCCTATATCCTATCTCCCGTCTGTTGTCTGGCAAACAACAGATATATACCAAGCTCCAGGCTTCTCTGCAGTCACTTCACCTTGGACCTTGTAAATAAGATGGCTTGGCTGCTGTTGCACTCTGATGCAGCTCTAATTTGGGTTGGGTCTATTGTTTGTAGAACATCTTGGGAAGTTGGGTGTTTACTACTAGTTCTATGGGGTAAAAGGACGACCACAACACAAATGTTGAAAGAGCAAGACAATAACATGTTTCAACTTAGGAAAGAGGTCTTCTTCAGGTCAGTCAACCTTCAGGAAATTAGCCAGTATCATTCACCAATTCTTCATCAATCTCTCCTTTCTCTAATTGATAAAAGGAGTGTATCCATCTGATGTTAGTTTTCAGAAACACTGTTCAATACAGGCAAGGGATAAAACAGAACAAGAATTTTTTTATATCTTTTTCATCTACACTATTGATTTCTGAAATGAAGACAAAAATTGGCTTCAAATGTTTAGTTGCACTTTGAGGTCCAGACAAGCAGTTATGTATGATTTGTTTGCTCATTGTATTATATGATTAAAATCACTGCATGACTATGATATCAATAGTGGTGTAACTATGGAGGGTGTAGAGGAAACTTACGGGGTCAATCTCTTCCCTACATGAAGAAAGCAGTACAATGAACAATACCTTATACATAAATGTTGAATTCACAGAGCCCCAGCAGCTTCAAGATACGGCTCTGGACAGCTATTTTTCACCAAACCATGTCAAGTTTTGCCTATATACCGTAGATTATAGATATCTAGATATAAAGATCTGTACATCTGATGCAGTTGGCAGGGACTGTATTATAAGGGCTGTATCACATGGCCAAGTTCCGGGTGTGAAACTTGGTCTGTGTCCCAACCCAATTTACTGACCTGAACCCCAGACAGAAGAACTGAACTCATAATGCCAGTTTAGGCTGGCCTACGGGGTCCAAGATGCTAAGTTTAACCAAAATGGCGTCATTAAATCTGTGAAGCATGTAGACCATTCATTACCAACTGCACCTCACATGTACATATACATGACTTTATGTACAGCATATCTATGTTATCTATGTTATCAGTACTCATCCATGTACTTGGGAGTAATTATAGCTCAAGTATATATTTTTCTATTGTACTGAAATGGAGGCTAAATACTATATGCAATGTTGTGCATATGTTTCAGTGCAATAATTGATCAAAAATGTCAAAGTTACATGGACTCTCTCACCCTCCATAACTTGCTTTTATTGCAAAACAATTTAACAATTTGACTTTAGAGTCTTGTGTTTTAGCTTTTCATTGGTGTGACCAATATGTATTAAAAACAAAAAATTGAAACAGCAGGTCAGATGCAGATCCAAAGGGAATTTAACTCAATGGTCACCAATGGTCTGAATGTTTGTCCAGAACTTTGGCTTTGGCACAGTATATTGCAAATTGTCTTTCCCTGGCTTCTATGTTACATTCATTCTATGTCATGGTTGCATTGATTTAGCTTTATCGAAAGCTGGTCAGAAAATAATCAATCAGCATACATCTATTAATACATTTTTTTAGCTCTACATGAAAAGAAAAGACTTATTTTAACTATAATATATCTATGTCCCGCTTCATATGTCAGAATTCTTGACCCTACAGTCATTAGGAATTTAATGGATATGGTGGACCCAAGCCAGGATACATTACAGGAATAGGAATTCCAACTGGGAGAGGGACAATTTCTACTTAACTTACTAAAAATAGACAGGGCACGAGGAGATGAGAGAACATAGAATGATAGATGATCATAGAGATGATAAAACCTTCAATAGCCAGTGACAGGAGGAACTTGGAATATAAAGGAGAAAATGTTTTTAAAGGGAACCTGTCACCACATTTGCACATATACAGCCAGTGACAGGTTCCTATAGAGCCCTAGTAACTGACTGACACCCTTCTTTTAGCTAAAAATAGTTTTCCTTACATCCCCATAAATCACCTTTTATCTTATATTCCTTGGCATCACAGGAGGTGTGTTCTGCTTGGCTGGCCCCTCCCATCTACTCCTCACCATGCCTTATGTCTCCTTACTATTCAGCAGTTCATGTCGTGTGACCAGGGTGACATCTTCTCAGGTCCTTTAGCCTCTTAACAATAGCAAACTGTACCCCATGCATGTATCTGCCACATGAAATCACAGAAGCCTCTATAGACTTCTACTTCTCTCCTTCCTCCGTGGAGGCTGCTGTAATTTCATGTGATCACATACATGGTGTACATTTTGCTATTGTTACAAGGCTAAAGAATGGTGTCACTCTGGCCGCATGACATGAATGTAACACAAGGCACCATGTTAAAAAATTGACACAATATTTCCCCTCTGTACATAGAGCTTTAAATGTTTGTAGTAGAATATTAGCAGACGGTCGCTAAGTACAAGGAAGCAGGGAAGTGAATTGAAGAGACACAGAGCTGTCAGTCACAGTAATGGGGCGGGGTTCACTTCCAGCCTGAGAGAGGAGAAGAGTCAAAGCCAGCAGAGTCAGAAAAGCTAATTTTTTTTTTTTTAAAGATTTTTTATTTTTTTTAAAGTGTTTATTTTTGGAATTTTTTAGAACATTTGTAGGAACAACAATAATTCAACTTAGTACAGAAATACATTGTCATACATACATTGCGGCAACAATATTTTGACAGTAACGATGCGCCTTGACCTTATAAGACATAATTAGACACAATATTGTTGTTAGGTATAGTATAATGTAAATGAAACGTTACCGCAGCCCAAGCTACCAGCCCACTCGTACATCACACATACATCAACAACAACTACATTCATACACTTCCTCCCCCTCCCCCCTTGACACACCAGGTGGGATTGAGGATGCTAGAAACAAGAGTCCGTACCCTTACGCAGCAGTGCGCGGGGTGTTACACCACCTTCCCCAGACCAGGTCAAATTTTTGTGGACAACCTCTGTGTTGATAGACCGTACAGAAAAGCTAATTTACATATCAGTAAAGATATGTCAATAAGGTTCAGTGCCCCACTAATTTTAGGTACATGGGGAGGACTTGTAACCCTTTATCAGAAGGCATTGTTAGTCGGTGGTAAAATTCTGGTGACAGGTCTTTTTTAAGGGTAAGATAACAAGTGGTTTAGGCATTTGGGTAGCTGGTTGTCAAAGGATGAGGAAATTGACAAATCATAGGAGACTTACACTTTCTGGTCTGTAGAGATCATTTCTCAAAATGCATCTCTACATACTGTTGTAGATAACACAGGATCACACCTATGACAATAGGTTCAAATCTCTAGTATTCAGCTTTACACAGGAATTTGGACTTTGTTGCAAAGAATGTAGCTAGTGCAGGATTATAGCAGACTTACTACAAAAATATGACATACATGGATTACAATGTTCAAAAAAGCAGATCTAAGGGAATGGGCAGAAGAAGAGTCAAAAACAAGCCAAGGCGAGGAACCACTTCTGAATCACCGACTAAAGCAAGTAGTAAGACAAGTGCAGTAGGGCGGATTTATCATTAGACAGGCTTCTTGTGCCAGTTTTTTATATTGGCGCTTATTTACTAAGGGTCGCGCTGCTCACTTTTGTCGGACTTTGCACCTTTTTTGGGGATTGCACGGCTTGGACAGGTATTTAACAGGTGTCTGCGCTGGGATTGTGTCACACGCGATTGTTTTCTCAGCTGCACTGGCTTCCACGCGACACAAATCGGGGGGCGTGCTATCAGACGAACCGACTGATTCGGACTGAGCGCGGGATTTAACTTTCAAGCTGTGTTGCAAGACAATGCACTTACATGCACCAGGAAGAAGATGGTGAACTCCGGCGGACCTGAGCGGGGAAGCGACACATTCAGGATATCGGGAGCACGATCTTAGTGAATCACGGCAGAGTGAATTATCGTCGGACAATGCACTTTCGGTGAAATCCGTCAGACAGATAGTAAATGTGATCCCATTGTCTTTGTATGTCAGATTTAACACAGTTGCTCGATAGCTTGATAACTGTGGTATATGAAAAAAGTTTTAAAATCTCTACTCAAATAATTCATAAGTATTTCCTATGCCAGGAGGTGACTGGAGTGAATTTTAGCCTAAATTTGCACATTTTTGAAAAGACCCACTTCATAAATCCATATACACATCTGGATTCACTTGAAAAATTTGGCATAAGTATGCTAAAGTGAAATACATCTGCAAATGTTGCAAAAATGTCACAACATTGGGGCTCATTTACTTACCCGGTCCATTTGCAATCCTGCGGCGTGTTGTCCGACGTTGATTCAGAGCTTGCCGTGATTCACTGCGCCCGATATCCACTAGATGCTGGTGTATGTGAGTGCTATTCTTGCGACACAATTTTTTTTTTCTAATTCTGCGTTTTTTCCGAATCCGTCGGGTTTTCCGACGGCCACGTCCCCCGTTTTCTGTCGCCAATGCACCACAATCCGATCGCATGCGTCAAAATCCCGGGGCAATTCGTCGCAAATCGGAAATATTTGCGAAACCCAACGAAAATGCGTGATTCGGACCCTTAGTAAATGAGCCCCAATGTTGTGAAAATTGTCAGTCGAGACATTTGTATTCCAGAAAACCGATGTAACTACAATAATACATTCTCTTTAAGGTGTTAAATTTTGGTTATCAAATGCTTCTACAATTTCCTAAGCTACTTTACTAAAATTAGAGAAATGGCCAATAACCAAATTTACAATTTATTGTTTTGTGGTGATGAGCAGACATGTTAAAATTAGATTTTGATTTTGCCCGGGTCCGGGCACTGTTTCACTGTTTAAATGCCGTTGGCAAGGTCATCAGCAGAATTTAATCTGCTGCAGCACTAACATGCAGGTAGCAGCTATTTTGGGGGGTTGATACTTGCAGTGACATCATTTAAATGCCACTGGTGACTTTGCGAGCAGCATTTAAAGAAATAACACCCATGATCAGTGCTCATGATGTTGCCATTTAAATGCCTGCCGGCGCCTGTGCCACTGGCATTTAGACAGTTAGTAATGGCATTGTTGCCAGCACCAATCAAGGTTGTTAACTGTGGGGGAATTGAGCTGTACCCGGGCCCCAAATTTCGAATGAAGTTTGGGGTCAGTTTTGGGGACCCGAACCTGCAAAGTTTGATAAGAACCCGAACTCTGCGGCTCTGGTCCGCTCACCACTAGTTAAAGAGGACCTTTCACCACCCTAGACTTCCCAAAATGAACATACCATAAAGCAGTCCCTAGCATCCTGATTATGGGGCACTTGGAATTTTCTTTCTAGCCCCCTCCGTTCCAGAGATATGACCCCCGGGATCTGACAATTCCGAGGTCTGTATGGTCAGAAAGGAGGAGCTGCAGAAATGGTCAGAAAGGAGGAGGCTGCGCGCCCCCGGCATCATGTGTTTGTAGTGCCGGGTGCACTTTAGATTGGAACACAGCGTGATCTTGCTGTGTTCCGTGTGCTGCCAGGGACAAGCAGCTGCGCGCACTCGGCACTGTAGACACATGATGCCAGGATCGCGCAGCCGCTGCTCGGCGCACGCTCACTCCAATACAAAGGAGTCTCTTATCAATCAGCGTCGGATGGTGTCAGAAGATTTTAGCATATTCATGCCCCGCCACCGGTGCTGCAGCTCCTCCTTTCTGACCATGCAGACCTCGGAATCGTCAGATCCCGGGGGTCATATCTCTGGAACGGAGGGGGCTAGAAAGAAAATTCCAAGTGCCCCAGAATCAGGATGCTAGAGTCTGCTTTATGGTACGTTCATTTTGGGAAGTCTAGGGTGTTGAAAGGTCCTCTTTAAAAGCCTTCAATAAGAAAACATTGTAACATCCCTTGCTTCTGTGACTTTCTGTGACTATACCTTTAATTTTTATATTATCAGAAACTGTTTTTGGAAAGTTAATAAAGAAAACATCGGAAAATCAAAAATGACATTTCTGATAAACAAGAAGGGCAACAGATGTCAGGGTTCATATAAGTGATAGAGGAAAGTGAGGGGGCAGAAGAAGAGCCGCCTCTTATATGATCCATTTTGGAAGGACTATACATAACAGAAAAGCCGAGGTCATGCACTTTCCCTTGTCTGAAGCGCTGAAGCCGGAATCTGAAGTTTCTTTCTGTGACATGAAATAAAAGCAAACCTGCATTGCCGTGATCTATGTGTCATACAAGCAAGCAAAACAAATTACTGCCCACAAGATGCTTAAAAGAACTGACCTTCATTCTCTATAACCTTTGTATAGAATACGGAGTGAGACTACAGATGAGGACTCGGAAGCTGCACTCATAAAAGCAGCGGAATACAGCAATTTATTATTCTTAGCTCCTAACTATAAGGAATACTGAATAAAGGGAATCTGTTATTATCACGTTTAGTCATGTATAGTTACAGGGTATTCAGACTTATCTATTATTGAATTATCCTTCAATGTATTCATTTTTGCTCTTTTCTCTGTAGTTTTCTATAGTCGTTATTTCGGTGATCTTTGTTATGGCTTATGAGTGGGTTCTCTCCTATCCTTGCCTTTATGTCTAACCCTCCTCTACAATGGTTTTATTAAGGTCTCATTTCCATTATTTATAGGATGAGTCAAAAGTCCCAGGACAGCTGTTTATTTCAGATACGAAAGGGAAAATTACATATGTGAAAATTCCAGCAAGTGATGGGCAAGAGGGACAATCCTTTGGATGAGCCCCAAACCCTTGATGACACCAGTTAGCGGAAACATATCAGGTGGGTCTATCGGAATAGCAATTTTATTTTGAATAGCAAATTGTGTAGTCATTAGCCAATATTAATACTAATCCTCACAAAGGTAGACAGATATCTGAGGGCAGCAATAGTGCGGTCATGTTGACGGAGACAAGAAGCTGTGATAACACCCACTTGAATAGTGACATTACATAGAGTCCTATAAGAGACACCTGAATAGTAACAGCATATGGAGTCCTATAAAAGACACCTGAATAGTGACAGTATATGGAGTCCTATAAAAGACACCTGAATAGGGACAGTATATGGAGTCCTATAAGAGACACCCGAATGGTGACAGTATATGGAGTCCTATAAGAGACACCTGAATAGTGACAGTATATGGAGGCCTATAAGAGACACCTGAATAGTGACAGTATATGGAGGCCTATAAGAGACACCTGAATAGTGACAGTATATGGAGGCCTATAAGAGACACCTGAATAGTGACAGTATATGGAGGCCTATAAGAGACACCTGAATAGTGACAGTATATGGAGTCCTATAAGAGACACCTGAATAGTGACAGTATATGGAGTCCTATAGGAAACACCCGAATGGTGACATTATATGGAGGCCTATAAGAGACACCCGAATGGTGACATTATATGGAGGCCTATAAGAGACACCCGAACAGTGACAGTATATGGAGTCCTATAAGAGACATCTAAATAGTGACAGTATATGGAGTCCTATAAGAGACACCTGAATAGTGACAGTATATGGAGTTCTACAAGAGACACCTGAATAGTGACAGTATAGATAGTAAGAACACCTAACTTACAGACGACCCCTAGTTACAAATGGACCTCTGGATGTTGGTAATTTACTGTACTTTAGCTCTAGGCTACAATAAACAGCTATAACAGTTATCACTGGTGTCTGTAATGAAGCTTTATTGTTAATCCTGGTTCTTATGACAATCCAACATTTTTAGAATCCAATTGTCACAGAGACCATAAATTTGGCTGAGGTTACAGTATAAAATATACAGTTCTGACTTGCATACAAATTCAACTTAAGAACAAACCTACAGAATCTCGTACGTAACCCGGGGACTGCCTGTATATGGATTCTTATAAGCGACATTTGAATAGTGACAGTATATGGAGATTTATAAACACTACTGACCTTGATGAAGAATATTAAGACACGTGTCTTACTTTCTCCTGTGTGGTCTACAAGGGAGGAAATTAAAAGAGTATTCTCATCTGTTCATTGACATTTCATTTGATGCACCTCCCATATACATATATTTCTTCCATTGCATGTTATTAAAAAAAATTACCTGTATGAAGATAATTTCCTATAAATATAGAAATGTGCTCACTCAGAAACAAAATTGTTGTTCTTGGAAACAACCACAGTTGCTGGAGTGATCGCACAAAGAAAGAAATTGTATTTTTATATGAAATGTCTGGGAGTTACTGCATGTCCCACAGCCGTCCTGTGGTTATGAATGCTGAATACAGGTGGTCGGGCTCCTCAATAGAGCATGTCTGGCCACCGCTGTCAGGGAGTGGGGGTGGTTGTATCCAAGGACAACTAACTAGTTTCTAAAAATTTTTACATAACACCCAGTTGAAAAAATGTATATGTATGGAAGATGAATGATATTAAACGTGAATGTCCAAATGGGAATATCCTCTCCACTGAATGATGGAAAATAACCAGTTAAATAACCCCATAGAGTTCAAAGAGAATGTTCTTGCTTTTCACATGACTCCAGCAGAATTGTATTAGTGCTTTCAATACTGAAATGAGTTGAGTGAAAAGACATCTATCTGTAGTAAAGCTCATCAATTGCCTCAACTCACATCGTAGTCATGTTAACTATCATTCAGTATGGGGCTCGCTGCCCTTTGTGCAGTAGTAGTGTGTAGTTGTAGTGAACACTTTATTACAGTCATTTCAGTGCTATATGTTCTCTCCTTAATGCACCTCAAATTGAAGGTGAAGGACCAGTTCACATCTTAGATATTTCAACAGATTTTTCTGTATATTTTATTTAGAGCTCTTTCACATTGGCATTGTTTTTCACGTCCGAGGTTCAGTCATTTTTACCGATGCCTCACTGAGCCATTGATTTCGAAGGGTGGTTCCACGTTGACTAATCCATGGAAAAAAAATTAAAACCTTTCTTATTTTTTCACAGATGTGGATCATGGAAGGATCATGGAAGATCAATAGAAGTCTCTGGGGCTCATTTACTAAGGGTCCGCAGAGCACATTTTCGTCGGGTTTCCCGTTTTGCACCGAATTGCCCCGGGATTGTGTCGCGATTGGATTTTGGCGCATCGGCGTTGGCTTTCACGGGACAGAAATTGGGGGGCGTGGCCGTCGGACAACCCAACGGATTCGGACTGAGCGCGGGATTTAACATTTAGAATTGTGTCGCACCGGGAAGAAGCAGGTGAACTCCGGCAGACCTCGACGCGGAAGCGACGGATGCAGGAACTTTGGCGCACGATCTTAGTGCATTGCAGCAGACCCGAATTCAAATCGGACAATGCACCGGGGATCGCGACAGGACCGGGTAAGTAAATCTGCCCCTCTGGGTCTGCAAAAAAACCCGATGACAAGTGCTCTTTTTTTACTGATAAGGCTGGAGAACCAGCTTTTGTGTTTTCTAAGCAATATTTAGATTTTTATTGCAGATGTGAGGACAAAACAGAAGCAAAAGGGAAACAAAATGGAGAGAACACGCAGCGGACACGTTCACAGATTAGTGAGCAGATTATCTCCGCATTGCTTACCAGTTTGTATACACAAAGTTATATTTCTGTTCCCATTAAAGGGATAATTTTATAATTTTAATAATTTTGTTTCTTCCCTTCTTGCTGAAATTGAGAATTAACATGGAGAAGAGCTGTCTCGCTTCATATTATTTATAGACACAGAGAACAATCATGTCCGCTATCAGCCAAGACTTAGGAGAGCAGATTACTTGTTTCATACACAAAGAAATGGCTATAGAGAATACAATGGAATAGTATAACATCAGAGATCATAGCGGAATGTGAGGCTGCAGCCCATCATTGAGCTCTAAATAACAGCTACGACTGTAATTCCTCTATAACTATACTCATTTAGTATTATTATCTGCCGCATTCAGTATCGATCTTCATCGCTTGGCTTCCATAGATTGAAATGAATACCAAAATTATACATAAAATGACCCATAATGGCTTAGAGACATGTGCTGATCTCGTCTCGAATACGACTCAGACCATGGCTTATTCTCATTACATTGCATTTTAATAGTAGAGAGGAGCAAAATAAAAGCAATGTAAACTCTTAGCATTGTGTATGATAATAGCAATACCAGCCTATGATTACTAGAATATGGAGCAGATCAGGACTCTATAAACACTACGGATCTATAAAAAGAAACACAATTTAAGAATGTAAATTTCTTTTTATTTTAGTCATCTTTTTCTATTCTTCCTATATTCCAGCATTTTGATTTTTGCCTTGTCGTATCATACCCTTTAAAAATGTTCAGAAGATTTGACCATACAAAGCTACACACAGTGTTAGGTATTGGCGCTGGAGATCTGTGTAACTGTACCTTTTAGGCTACATTCACATGAACATATGGGAGACGTATGGAAGACGTATATGGCCAATGTACATCGCAATGGTTGCACCAACCCCAACCAGCGTCATATATTCCTATGGAGAGGGGTGGGGGTGAGCAGCGCTCTCCCCCGGCACTGCCGTGTGCTTGTGTGCTATGGTAAGGCGGTAAACGGCAGTTTGAATGTAGCCTTAGTGTGTTGTGAACAATAGCCCATATTTATCAAAACTAGTGCAGTCTGTCTGTGGAGTGTGTAAGATTCATCAAAACTAGCGCAAGGACTTCATGAATCTGGAGCCCCCTGCACTGCTCTGGATGTGTGCACCATTTTTTCTTTGGTGCACTGTGTTCATAAAGCAGGATATGGCACACAAAACTGGCGCTGACGCTTCATAACACACGGGTACGGAAACATAAGTAATAATCATCTACCGTCAGGTTATCTGATTGTAGATGTCCTTTAAAGAGGACCCGTCAACCTAAATTATGCCCCCATTCAAACATAGACACCTAATCCACTCCCCAGGCCCTTTCTATTGATGTTAAATTTATCCTCCCGTCATCAGGAAAAGATTAGGAAAATGTGCCTTATTACCAAATAAGAGGTCAGATTCACGGACCTGTGTGCCTGCGGTCAGGTATATTTATAAAAGGCCGTGCCGGCACTCCTCTATGTATTGCAGCCACCACCTCACGGGTTCCAGTTCTCGCGCTTTTGTACTAGATGCCAAGATACTAGGCGCCATCCAGTGCGCAAAGCGCTATGACCTGATGTGTCAGTCACTCAGGCCGGCAGCATTGCTTGTATTGTGCAAGCACAGTTGGCTCTGTGATGCGGCCTGCGCACTCCCTCATCTGCCTGGCCCGGCTTGTAGGGGAACTACTGCACACGCGTCCCCCAGAAGAAACCAGAGACGTCGGCATCCATTGCGCAAGCGTGAGAACTGGAACCCGGGGGGTGGTGGCTGCAGTTCATAGAGGAGTGCCGGCATGCCCCCTTATGAATATAAATACTTCATTAATAAATAAATACTTCATTAAAAACTATGATTAAAAAGTATTGCCCTTCTCCATTGGCAGCATATTGCTGATGTGAAAGAATAACTATCATTTTGGTCAAAATTGATTAAAGGAAATCAACCATTTGAAAAAACAAAAAACCTAGAAAAACTTACCTCCGCTCCTCTTGATTTTGACACGTTGGGATCAACTAGAAAGGAAACTTATACCGACCTCATTTGGTAAGAGGTCAGAAAATCAAGGTACAGTTTCCTAATCTTTTCCTGAAGACAGGAGGATAAATTTAACATAAATATAAAGGGACTTGGGAGTGGATTAGGTGACTATGTTTGAACGGGGGCATAATTTAGGTGACAGGTCATCCTTAAAGGGAACCTGCCATTGAAATTAACTTATAAATACTTATCAACAAAATAAATACTTCATTAAAAACTATGATTAAAAAGTATTGCCCTTCTCCATTGGCAGCATATTGCTGATGTGAAAGAATAACTATCATTTTGGTCAAAATTGATTAAAGGAAATCAACCATTTGAAAAAACAAAAAACCTAGAAAAACTTACCTCCGCTCCTCTTGATTTTGACACGTTGGGATCAACTAGAAAGGAAACTTATAATTATAGCATGGAGCGCGGGGACGAGATGTCTGAGAGAGGGAAGTGGCGTCACGCAAGAGGCATGTATTCACACTCCTTGTGTGAAGTCACCTCTCTCTTCCAGCATGGGAGAGGGAGGTGTGGGGGCGTGCATACTTAGCAGCCCAGAGCGCCGGACATCTAATCCCCACGCTCCAGGCTACTAATTATAATTTTCTTTTCTAGTTGATCGTAGCATGTCAAACTAGCAGAGGACAGCATGGGGATCAACATCAAGAGGAGTGGAGGTGAGTATTTGTAGGTTTTTTGTTTTTTCAAATGGTTAATATCCTTTAATAGAATAGAAATCCATCATGATAAATCAGGGACATTTATTCGTCGATCCAGGCAATCTTCTGGTAATCTTCTTGTATTTGTTATCCATGGCCTCCTTCTTTCTATAATCAACTTTTACATTTATGCTAATGAACCAAAAGGACTCAGGGGCATTGCCAGAGCTCCACTGGTTGCTATACAGAGCGGGAGAGACTCTGTAACAGCCTGTGAAGCTGAAAAGGGGGTCTGATAACCCCACTAAGAGCCTTTGTATCTCATAAGCATAACTTTAACCCCTTAACACCGAAGCCACTTTTCACCTGTGTGTCACTATAAATGGTTATAACTTTGAAACGCTTCAACATATCCAAGTGATTTTAAAAATTATTTTCTCGTGACACATTGTACTTCATGTTAGTTGAAAAATTTTGGTGGTATGTTTTGCATTTATTTATGAGAAAATCAGATATTTGGTGAAAATTTGGAAAAATTCTCGAATTTCTCGATTTTCCCGGCACCAGGAAGCAGATCGCGCAGCCCCGGGCACTGGCAGTCCCGGGGCTGCGATCGGAGCAACGGACCCCCCTGGTAAGCTCCGCGAGGGGAACCGATTCCCCCGCAACCGCGGCGTGTTAGGGGTTAACACCCGTGATCGGAGAAATTTCCGATCGCGGGTGTAAAAGGCAGGTGTCGGCTATAACACGACAGAAGTTTGACGTAATAGTACTGCATTTTGCGGGAACGCACCTATTACTATTAGTACTATTACGTCAAATGTCGGGAAGGGGTTAAAAGTTCATTTTAGAAGGAAGGAGGACATGGATAACAAATATAAGAAGATTACCACAGTCACGGTGCCTGGATCTATGAGTAAGTGTCCCTGGTTTGTCCACGGATGCTTAATATTTATGGTAGATTTCCTATACAATACTGAGTTACAAAAGTAATATAGCTGTGTGCTTCTTACCATGATACAATTAAATGTGTTCATCCATATCAGGAGTATATAATACTTTTAAAACCAGGCCTTGGACCTTTGGTCGGGTCAGAACTTTTGGTGTTACACTAGGGCAGTACTGTTCTTGTACTCTATTTGTCTGACAACTCTTCAAATACATTCTCTGATTGAATCGTATTACTGATTATGATGAATTATTTCTGATTAATTAGTTCAGAGACTTCTCCCTTGTGTTTCATTGTGATAATACCGGAAAAAAGTGTTTCCCAATTTGTTGCATGTAACTTCCATTGTCAGAGGTAATTTCCTCATTAATATTGGCTGCTTATAATCAGCTCTAGTTCTAATGAACACATTCGGAGGCAATAAAAATAAATCAAATTGAAGAAATGTTCTTTTCATTAGTCCATAATGAATTCAGGATAGTAATAATCACACCGGTATGCTGAGATTAATATCATGACTATTAATAAAGTTTCTACTATTATTGCCCCCAGTGGGATTTTCTATCAACATACCCATATGAGTACAGCACTTACAGGAGTTAAAGGGGATATCTTGGATCAGGCCATTAAAGAGAGCACATTTCCCAGATAAGCATGGTAGATGAATCAGTCAGCTGCAGGGGGTGGTGTCCATTACTCCCTTTATATTTTGCCCAGTTCTATCAGAGTGTGCTGCTTATTTCACAGTTTTCTGATACTTGTGTGTTTGCTACTGCCACCTGCTTTTCTGTGTACCTGATCTCTGCTTGTTCACTTGAATATTCTCTTGCCTCGCGTTTCTGTGCTGGCATCTTGGTTTTGACCTGTTTTTTTCCTGACAGTAAATTGCCAACATCCAGAGGTCCGTTTATAACTAGAGGTCATATGTAAGTCAGGTGTTCTTAAGTAGGGGACCGCCTGTATATACACATGTGGATTCTCTTTATTTTTTCTGTCTCTATTCTATAAACTACATCCATTGGTATTGGGAGTCCATAACACCATAGATATCTGTACATGTGTTAGATTTACCAAAATACATAGAAAGACGTATGTGGAAAACCATATATAAAAATGTACTTTTGGTTTACAAAGAGTGTATGTTTCTTATTATCAAAAAAAACATGATTTTGCAAAAAAAAACATGAGTTTTTGTGTTGTTTTTTGTTTCTCCTTTGCATAAGCAGAACTAAAGAGAAGCACAGAGTTGCCTTATAATATGAGGATTATAATTACTCTGATCCTGATTATACGTCTAATATACTTTGAAGGTTTGACAGTAAAACTTCTCTTAAGATATATATTATACATACAAGGCTGTACAACACAAAGGTCCATCAAGTTCAACCTGGTGTTACTTAATAATTAGGAATAACATAGACATATACAATACAGCCAATATAGCCTCAAGTCATTTCCAAATCTGAGAAATAGTAGCTCCCTGGATCAGTCTCTCCTTTGTAACCTGAGTGTTGTAGCTCCTGAGACTATTCCTTATAAGGACAGGATCTAAACTGTTTGACATTTTCCCAGGGACTGAGCCACAACTCCCTGCAGCGGATTCCCCAAACTGAAAAATACTCCTTTCCTGTGCTACCTTCATTGCACATAATGGTCAAAAATAATACATTAATGAGATAAAGCTGGTCACTAAGGGTTATGTGTAAGGCTAGGAGTACATGGCATATTTGGCGGCAACATCTATTAAATGGGAAAAAAAATCACAGTGTAAGGCCCCTTTGACACTGCTTTTGTAGGGACGTACATCTGGCTGGATATAGATCCCCATAGAAGGTTATGGTGCCCGATGGTGGTACAGTGACCACACACGTGTGCCACGATACTGTACCCTGCACAGGAAAAAGATAAAGCATGCTTACCCTGTTTAAGGCCGGGCACCATGCCACCCTAAAGGGAGGGGAGGGGTGAGCAGCACTCACCCCTCCTCCTCTCCATCACGCAGCTGTATGCTCACTCAGCTGGGCGAGCATACAGCTTTTTTCACATGGCAGGTCCCTGTAGGATCCACCTCTGGTTTTGGCTTAAAAATACTGATGCTAAATACTAAGCAGAATATGAAACCTTAAAGTTACCAAGTATTATTGTCACATTCTATTCTGAGGATCGTGGATAATAATCAGACTGGTGGGGGGTTCCCTAGAATTGGATACCCTTCTCAATAATTTATTGAAGGGGCAGGTTCGAAAATCTATTTGATTCTATGGGATAGAATTGCCAAGGACATCGTTTAGCTAACTCTCTTCTTCCCTCATATTGTGACCTCTCACCTCCCTGTCATTATGTGGCCCCTCAGCTCCCTATTATATTGTAGACCTTCTTATCTCCTCCTCATATTGTGATCTCTCACTTTCTCCTCATATTGTGGCCCATCATCTTCTAAGTTCCCTGTCATATTGTGACCTTTCATTTCCCCCTCATATCGTGGCCCCTCATCTCCTCCTCACATTGTGGCTGTCATCTCCTCCTCATATTGTGTCCCCTCTCATCTCTCCCTTATATTGTAGCCCCCTCTCATACCTCCCAAATTGTGGGACTTCTCATACACCCCATAGTATGGGTCCCCTCACATACCACACTATATTGTGGGCCCCCTCTTGTACCCCACCGTATTGTGGGCCCCCTCTCATACCCCCCATATATTGGACCCCCTCTTATACACCCCCCACCCATATTGTGGCCCATCCACTTATCCATCCAGGCCGTACATTGATGCTTTTCTTTATTTTCACAATTCCTCCTTTTTTCATCACAACTAGGAGCATTTTCTATATGGATTTTGTTGTACTCATCCTATTTTTCCTCTGGTATCCGATTATCATTAATGACTCTTACTGGTCATATCACATTGAATATACTTACCTCTTGCCAAGTGTTTTGGTATCTGCATGCTTGGCTCAATTGATGGGCTGCTCCGGCTTCCCTTCACAAGTACAATTAACCAAGGACAGTGATGAATTCTAAATAATGCACCCATTATGATGGTGTCCTTAGGAACTCCATATGTAGGTTCTCTCTGTCTGGTTTTTCCAAGACTAGGAGATATCTCTATTCTGATGTCTCTGCTATATGACCTCTAATCTGATGTGTCTTTCTGATGACTTCCATGAATCAAAGAGGAACTATATTTTAGGAAAAATTTGTCTTTAATCCTTGGCATCTTGGGAACAATTTGGGAATTTTTTTTTTCTAAACGCATGAGTTTGTAGATACTACATATCATCAGGATTTTTCTTTGGAACATATGCAACGTATTCCTTTTACTGAATACATCTTGGGGATTGATTATTGATTGATTGTGAATTTCCCCACTGTGGGACTAATAAAAGATTATTTTATCTTATTCCTACTGATCTTATCTGGCTGCTATCCATCTGAACCCTAATTTTGCTACCTTTTAGATAGGTTGCTACTGAGCAATTTGTTATAATGTGAATATATATATCTGAATATAGTTTTATTCTTCTGCAGATGCGTTAATGCATCTCTCCTTAAAAAGGTTTCCTTACCTATAACTTATATATAATCGCTTTTTGGAGTTTATTTTGGCTCATATTTAATAAGAAATAATATTATGTGACAGTATTTTGCTAATAAATTGGTGTTAGATGGCATGTTTTACACATGGACATCATTAACTATTCAATATTGTTATACTGTGTGAGAACCGAGCCATACAATTTTTTTCTATGCATGCATTTCGTATTTTGTCATATGCCTACTCCTTTAAGAATCTGTTGTTGGATGATATGTTATGATGTGGGCTCATTGCTCACCGTTTCCCATGGTGACTTTGTTCCTTTAAATAGGTGTCACATTATACTTTTGGGTTGTGGGTTGTTATTTTGAATCATTTATCTGCATGTGATACGGCGTTTTGGTACATACTTGTTATGTGGTTGGATAACGCAAACAAATGGTTGCTAGGTAACATCTTTGACGCATGCACATTCTAAGACATTCAGTAGTGGTATACCGCGCAAGAGTTGCGCTGCCTATCCATCTTGTACACGTGCGCATAGAATAACATACAATGGGGCACATTTACTTACCCATCCCGTTGACGCTGCCGATCCGGAATGTCCAATGTGGAGTCGGAGCTGCCGCAAATCACTAAGATCATGCGTCCAATTTCCTGCATGTGTCGCTTCCCCGCTCAGGTCCGCCAGAGTTCACCATCTTCTTCCCGGTGTATGTGAGTGCTGATCTTGTGACACAATTTAGTTTTTAAATTCCGAGGTTTGTTCGAATCAGCCAGTTGTCTGACGGCCGCGCCCCCCCCAATTTGTGTCGCATGAAAGCCAACGCCATAATCCGATCGTGTGCGCCAAAAACCCCTGTGCAATTCAGCACAAAACAGAAAAAGTCGTGAAACCCGAGGAAAATGTGTCCAACGGACCCTTAGTAAATGTTTAGGGCCCCCTGGAACATTGGTGAAGGGGACGCATGGTGACATAGCCCCCATATATTACATTTTATTCATATGGTATTGGTTTATGTGGTGGTACTTAAATGGTTAATCGGGAAGTATATATTTCCCGCTTTTTGGCAGGTTTTTGCCTGGTTACTGCTAACTTGTTCAGGTTCTGAGGGCCTGAGGTAAGCTCAGCTTTGATTGGTTATGGGCTGGAGCAATGAAATCGTTGTTACTATACTAGCTGGGTATGCTCAGCCCGGATTGGTTATGGGCTGGAGCAATGAAATCATTGTTGCTGGAGTAGTTTGAGTAGGCGTATTTCTAATTGGCTAATAGTTCTGTAGCCTTACCTTTATAAGAAGCAGTCGCCGGTGATCTGGGCCAGTCTGCAAGAAGAAACTGTTTGAAGCGCCCCGCCCGGCCCGCCCTATTATTAACTTTATGCTACTATCGTCGCGGTGTTTATTAGTGGGAGTTATGTCTCCCAGCCGTTGCTGGGGAGACTTGGTTTAATTTATTAAATACTTGTGATTTTTGATTTGATGTATGTTAAATATTATGTAATGTATTGTTTGTATTATTTAATTATTTATGGAGTTTTAATTATTAAATATTTTATGGTTACCTTTTAATAAACATCGCGGCCAATTTATTCCACTAAACTTTTGGTGTTGTGTCTATTTATTTTATTGTTTTAGTGCATGTTTGAGTGGGGCTTATGTCACCATGTGCTCCAATGTGCTCACTTCTTCACTACCCCATTGGGTATTTATTTCAATTCATTAACTTTGCGCCCGTTCAATCATTATTCTAGGCTGTTCCCTTTGATCTTTTCTTCTACCATCATAACCATAGGATAGTACAATATACTTTTATATACAATGAGGTGCTAATAGGACATGGTTGCATCCCTTATTTGATTGTTGGTATCGGCTCTTAGAGGAAATATCTTCACCATATGCTTGCAATGTTGTGAGGAATTTGGTGTTTAGACTTCACATAGACTCCTTTTTCTATGTACTTAGGTACTTTTTAGTGTTTTTAAGTGTCTTGATTCTTGTTGTGTGGTATATTTATCTTTTTGACTTTTGTACACTTTCATTATCTCTTCTATATTTGTTATCTATTTTTTGTGTGTTGGATATAATATATTTCTCTTTATTGATACTTTATACCATTAAGTTGTGCAGATCTCTTTTTTTGCATAAGATTTAATTAGGCAGATGATGACATCATCACTCTGCGCCTGCTGGCATCACAGCTACAGGGGAACAGTGATGATGCACCATTCAGTTATTTAACTCTATCTGTGTCCTCTGCGGACATAGATAGAGTTGGAGTCCCGACACGTCCGGCGAGGGCAGAGCCAGCACATGGCCGGGGCGGGGCTGATAGGGCTCAGGGCCCTCCAGTGTTTTTATTGGCACAGTGATGAGCCAGTCTGACCCTAGTAGGATGCATGCTCAACTCGAAACTTCATTACATTACTGAGAATGATGCAAATGATACTTGCAAATGATGGGGGACCTAGCAGTTGAACCCCTACCAATAACACTAATACTTGGTACAACCCCTTTAGGGTCACTTAAAGTATAGCATTAGTATATTTAAGCCAAAATCATAATTGAAACATATCCTTTTTAATCCCTAAACTGAGTGATTTTGCTGAAAAGACAATTATACAATTATGATAATTAGGCTCTGGCGCTGCTGTGGCTGCCCTGGTGCTCTCCACTTATGCACTGCAGAATAAGCAGAATGGGTTGTCCCTGAAAGGCAGAAGTAATCAATCATTGCACCATCCCCCAGTTGTTGTGTATGAGTCATCTAGCTCAGATTGATTAGTCCTGTCTAGACAGTTCAGGTATGTGTAAAGTAATGTGTTAATGTACGGCAGCCAGTCAGCACCCAGCTTTCCCAAGGTCCTGAATTTTATGATTTTTTTTTGAGCAAAACACTCAGTTCAGATGTTTCTGCATCAATGTAGCTACAGCATTCTCAAGTTATGGTTGGTTCATAATATATTAAAACAAATGGCAGATTTCCTTTAAGGGCACTTTCACACAGTCAGTGGGGCACATTTACTTACCCGTCCCATTGACGCCGGCGATCCGGAATGTCGGAATTCGGAGCTGCCGCGATTCACTAAGATCGTGGGTCCAATTTCCTGCATGCTTCCCCCGCTGAGGTCCGCCGGAGTTCACCTGCTTCTTCCCGGTGCATGTGAGGGCTGATCTTGCAACACAATTTGCTTTATAAATTCCGCAGTTTGTCCGAACCAGTTTGGTTGTCCAATGTCCACACCCCCTGAATTGTGTCGAATGCAAGCCAGCCCCGATGCGCCACAATCCGCCCACGTGCGCCTAAAAGCCGGGACGATTCAGGGCAAAACGGTAAAAAGTCAGAAAAACAGAAATGCGGTGTTTGGACCCTTGTAAACCCCCATTATGTTTTCAGTATTTTACATCAGTATTTATAAGCCAAAACTCTATTTTTTATAACTTAGTTTGCTTATTTAAAAAAGAAATACAGGCGGTCCCCTACTTAAGAACACCTGACTTACATACGACTCCTAGTTACAAACGGACCTCTGCATGTTGGTAATTTACTGTACTTTAGTTCAAGGCTACAATAATCAGCTGTAACAGTTAGCAATGGTGCCTGTAATTAAGATTTATTGTTAATCCTGGTTCTTATGACAATCCAAAATTTTTTAAATCCAATTGTCACAGAGACCAAAAAATTTTTGACTGGTCTCACAATAATTTTTTTACAATAATAAAGTATACAGTTCCGACTTACATACAAACTCAACTTAAGAACAAACCTACAGAACCTATCTTGTATGTAACCCGGGTACTGCCTGTATACCTAAATAAGAAAAGATTCAAAAAGCTTGTATCATACTACGCAAATTCAGGAAATGAATCTCGGCACAATGCTTTCCTTTCATCAAACCTTATCTTGACACTGCATTAAATCAAAGTAATTTAATAATTTATCTAAAAAGAAAAATCCTTGAAAACCTTTGCCTAATGACACACAAATAAGTGGTTATTGTGAACACTCACAATAACTAGACTGACCTTTTTATTGCAAATTAATGTAACATGTTAGTTGATTATTCGGGGAAATAACTAGAGATACTACTAAAATATTAATAAATCATTCATTTTAATGAAAACTTTTGCATTTTCATGTTTGACTCATTTTGTTTAACTTTGGTGACCTTTCCTTTTTGTTCCCATGACAGATTTAACTTTGAGTTCCATCAAGCGGCCTCCAAAAATCCCAGCTGTGTGACCCGTCGATCATAAATCATTGCAATAAAAAAAAAAATTCGACCATCTGACAGGAAATGTGAAATATCAATCACTGTGCTCTTTTGAGGATGACTAAAATGTACAGAAAAAAGTCAACTTGGCAGGTAGTCAGAAAGGTGACCTTTTCCAGTTCCCCCCAGTAGTTATTCTTTAAAAGTTGATATGTAAATAAATGCGACTTTAGGCATGACGCTATGGTGTGCTCAGGCTTGTAAATTCATTAAAAAAAATAAACTGTTTAGTTCAACAGACCAGACCTAAAAAGTTTTTTGATACAGACTAGAGTTGTTTTAACAATTTCTGCCCTTTTTGGACAATTTTCTGGCTTTAACCGATAAAACCTCTGTGTGGCAGAAAATAAGTGCTGAGTGTGATTTTGCATTTAGTTTGCATTCTGTTCTGCACTAGTCTGAACACTTCCTTACATCTCTCATTGCTGTCTTAAATGATTTCCACCATCTGTCTCCTGTTGACTTTGTTCTGGTCTGTACACGGTTAAGCTAGATGTGATGGATAAATGCCTCCTCCCCTTTCTTATCCTGTTTTTTTGGTTTGTTTATATGTCAAGGCACTGGTCTCGACCAGTGCTATAAGTTTTTGGACTTTGAAAGCATTTTCTGGATGTCTGTACTTTTTGACCTTACTCTTGCTTGTCCTCTGACCATCTTGTGATTCTGGACTGTGTTTGTCTTCTTGGTTTTGACCAATATTTGTACGACCATTTTCCTGTTTTTTCTTTCTGTATTTTCACTTTGCCGTAGGAAGGGAACATCGACCAGTTGTCGCCTACTGTCTAGGATAGGGTAAGCAAGTAGATAGAGACAGCTGGGTGGGCATAGTTTAAGCGCTCACTGTCTGCGTTTGTTCTGTCCTTTGCCAAAACTAATGTCACTGATGGCTCAGGAATGGTGGGAGTTCAAGAAAAAAAAGTGGAATAGAATCAGTGAGGAAGTACCTGCTAAAGGGATACAAATAGTTAAAGTTTGTCATAAGCTCATAACTCAGCTTGCTGACTTTGGTTATGACATTTCTATAGTAATCTGGTCCTTACCGCCTCGAGACACAGGAGGTGACCACTCAGCCTTCCATTGGCCACACACAACTACCCACCTTAGTCAATTACCTTTCCCTGTTTATGTTCACACCTCTCCCTCAATCCCCAAAAATCTACCAAAGTTAACTTCTAAAATAAATGCTTTGTAAACTGAGAGACAGAAGGACGGTTTTATAATTTCTCACCATGCTGTAAAAGAGGAGGTGCCACAGTTGGGGAGAGACATTTGATTGGTCATAGATCTGCCCACCCACTCAGCGCAGGTGTGGAGAGAAAAGAACATTTAAATAATAAAATAAAGTAAGGAAACTGACCCAGTATAGAAATGTTGGTATGAAATATACAGTTACATCTACAGTTTCATTAGGCAAGGGATACAGAGGACTTAACTGCTGTGGGTTATCCACAATGAAATCCCTAGTGGCTAAGTGCCAGCTATTTGTAGTAATAGTAACATAATGGATTGAATTACAACATTTACATTTGTGGCAGGATGCGCAGCAGAATGTCTACTAATATTCTTCAGCTTTTGTGCTCTATGTTTTCATGGCCTGAGGAAACATCCTGAGTTTTATTGTTTGGTAGCAATAGGTACAAAAATAGAAGCACATTCAGACAATACAAGATATTACTAGACTTTTGGAAGGCATAGACAGACATGAAAGCAATAGTAAATACAGCTACATAGAACCAAACATTGAGAAGTAATGACCACTACAGTGAAAAGAAGAAAATTATTCAGGTCCTCTTAGTGCTCCATGCTTTAATATTATGATGTTTCTCGAAGACCTCACAATCAATGAAGTAACATTTCGGTCATTTCACAATTATGGATTTGTGATAGTTCTCACGCTTCGTGCTTATGTGATTGACTTGTGTGAACACAGAATTCAGCTTAAACTTGATCTTTTAAAGTTCAAAGTGTGACCCTAAGGTCGTTACACGATGCATTGGGGCTCATTTACTTACGCGGCCGCTGGAGTTCACCGAAAGTGCATTTTCCGACGATAATGCACTGTGCCGTGATTCACTAAGATCGTGCACCCGATATCCTGCTTGTGTCGCTTCCCCGCTCAGGTCCGCGGGAGTTCACCTTGTGGTGCATTTAAATGCATTGACTTGCGACACAATGGGGCTCATTTACCAAGGGTCCGAACGTCGCACTTTCGTCGGGTTTCCCAAATATTTCTGTTTTGCGGCGAATTGCCCCGGGATTTTGGTGCACGCGTTCGGATTTTGGCTCATTGGCGCCGGCTTGCCCGCAACAGAAATGGGGGGTGGGGTGGGGCGGGCTGTCAGACAACCCGATGGATTTGGACAAACCGCAGAATTTAAAAAGGATTTGTGTTGCAAGATCAAGCACTCACATGCACCGGGAAGAAGCAGGTGGACTCCGGCAGACCTTGGCGCAGCATCCACACATGCAGGAATTCGGACGCACGATCTTAGTGAATCGCGATGGACCCGAATCCTCGTCGGACAACGCCCCATGGGATCGCGACAGGCCCGTGTAAGTAAATCTGTGCCATTGTGAAAATTAAATTCCGCGCTCAGACGGAATCAGTCGGATAGTCCAATGGCACGCCCCCCAATTTCTGTCGGATTGGAAGCCAGAGCAGCTGCGCCACAATCCAATCGCATGCGGCACAATCCCAGCGCATACACCCATTAAATACTCGTCCAAGCAGTGCAATCCCCGAAAGCGGCAAACAGTCCGACAAAAGTGTTATCTGCAAACCTTAGTAAATGAGCACCAATGTGTGTAAAAAAGGAGATATTCTCTAAGGTTATATATTTTTATTAAAAATAAAACTGTATAAACCGTCTAATTCAGAATCTGATTCAGTACTTCGAATAACATAATCTATAATAATCTAATCCAGTACCAATGAAGAGGGTTGTACCTAGTTTACATTTTATCCTCTATCTATAGGATCATGAGACTGAACCCACGGAAAACGGAGGTCAAGAATGTGTCACGCTAGTGAGAATGAGACCTCCGTTCTCCGGATTGCTGGGGGTCCAGTCTTCTTACCAATCGACTTGTTATCCCTTATTCTGAGGATAGGGGATGAAATGCACACTTGGTATAAACCCTTTAGGTCCCATTTGAAAGTGGTTACTAAAATACTTTATGGTTTCGATGCTCCATTGATCTTACACTATCAGCCCTGGTTCCTTGTCCTGGCACCTCCACCACAAAGATTACAGTTTCCTTTGCCAACACATGAAGTGAGCTGGATGACTGGATACATAAGCCAGGCCGAATATCTGAGACTGACAAATGGCAACAAGCAAAACTTAGTTTTGGCTGGAATTTTCATTTAAAGCTCTTAATCCCTTGCAGAGACCTGAGGATAAATGAGAGGATTTTAGCTCCTTGGGAGTTTACAGTATACTGTCTTATTATTAAGCTCAATAGTTAGTTATAATAGTTGTGGAAATAAGTTGAAATACATTTAAGGAGATTTTCCAGGAGTTCTGAAAAACCCATTAGGGGACAGGATAAAGGGGGCAAAAAAAACAAAAAAGTCCAATTACCCTGCTCAGGCTCCTGGCACTCACATCATGCTGTTTGTTTTGATCTGTGGCACCTGTCACTGACTGGGATTAGCAGGGGATTGGCTAATCCATGATCTATTTGAACCATGGGTTTTCACGTGGTCCAAGGGGACCCAAGATTGGACCCCCAGCACTAGTAGCTGGGCACACGTCGCAAACATAGCAACTATTGGTGCAACGCAGGAACCAGGAGCTGGTTACTTTGGTATTATTTTTTTGCCTTAACTATAGGATTGTACAAATTACGGCAAAGTATAAGCAGCCATATATAACTATAGGTTATCTGAGGCTTACACCTGCATGTATAACATTAGCTACCAATATTAAAATGTATAATGTCGATGTATGGGTCTTTCTGTTTTATATATATACACTCACCGGCCACTTTATTAGGTACACCATGCTAGTAACGGGTTGGAACCCCTTTTGCCTTCAGAACTGCCTCAATTCTTCGTGGCATAGATTCAACAAGGTGCTGGAAGCTCCTCAGAGATTTTGGTCCATATTGACATGATGGCATCACACAGTTGCCGCAGATTTGTCGGCTGCACATCCATGATGCGAATCTCCCGTTCCACCACATTCCAAAGATGCTCTATTGGATTAAGGACCTGGTGACTGTGGAGGCCATTTGAGTACAGTGACCTCATTGTCATGTTCAAGAAACCAGTCTGAGATGATTCCAGCTTTATGACATGGCGCATTATCCTGCTGAAAGTAGCCATCAGATGTTGGGTACATTGTGGTCATAAAGGGATGTACATGGTCAGCAACAATACTCAGGTAGGCTGTGGCGTTGCAACAATGCTCAATTGGTACCAAGGGGCCCAAAGAGTGCCAAAAAAATATCCCCCACACCATGACACCACCACCACCAGCCTGAACCGTTGATACAAGGCAGGATGGATCCATGCTTTCATGTTGTTGACGCCAAATTCTGACCCTACCATCCGAATGTCGCAGCAGAAATCGAGACTCATCAGACCAGGCAATGTTTTTCCAATCTTCTACTGTCCAATTTCGATGAGCTTGTGCAAATTGTAGCCTCAGTTTCCTGTTCTTAGCTGAAAGGAGTGGCACCCGGTGTGGTCTTCTGCTGCTGTAGCCCATCTGCCTCAAAGTTTGACGTACTGTGCGTTCAGAGATGCTCTTCTGCCTACCTTGGTTGTAACGGGTGGCGATTTGAGTCACTGTTGCCTTTCTATCAGTGTATATCTAGATAGAGAAAATATTTTTTGTTAACCCATTCTATTTTGTTATAGCTAGGAGCAGTTATTTACTGTCCTGGGCAACACCAGGATCTACGACTGGTATATATTTGCGTAGTGTTGTTTGTTTACCACAAACAAAATATAGAGAGAGCCCTAGCTCTGCTTTATCAGTAATATATTACTCTGCAGCACCTCACAATCTAAATCGAATTAACCATGAAAATATTATTTTTCAGCTTTCACATCTCATTTACTTTGACTGGTGGTATGACAAAATATATGCATAGACTTCAATTCGTGTAAAATGTAATACATGCATAGTCTTCAATACTGAAAAAATTACAACTTACATCTGGGTCTAAATTGATGTATGTGACATTACTTTCTGTTCTTCCTCTGAATGGAATATATGAAAGATACCTATTTACTTACAATACTGTTACTTCATTTTTTAATGCATATAAAAATTATCCTCATAATAAGATTAAAGTTTGAAAAAGAGTGAAATATCTCAAAAAATATCATTTTAATTAGAATCTATATTAAAATGATCATATTAGTACTCATTAATATGTGTATCAGGTCGGCGGGATGTTTGGTGAGGGAAAGGATTAAGCAGAGTATTGCTGGTCATGTGTAAAGATCATTTAGCTCATGGACCAATGTTTCATGGTTTACCTCCCTGAACAACTTCTAAAGGCAGAATTTACATAATTATTTATGGATAATTTGGAGAATTTAATAGATTTGCATCACTACATTCTGGCTGCCATTTAAGATGTATAAATGGCAGAATTTGTTTTATATAAATTTCTGTAAAGACAAGAAATAAAATACATTACCAACGTTATTGATAACAAATTGTATTCAAATTCTTTTCATGTGCAAATAATGGTTTTAATAATGACTAACTTTTCATAATATAAATGGAAAGTACAAGTGAACACAGACAGGGCCGGTTTTAGACAATGTGGGGCCCTGGGCAAAACTAAAAACTGGGCCCGAAATAAAACTATTTTATGAACAGTCACAGTCGGTAACAGGCTCCCTTTAGCCCTGAACAATAATAACACTTTGTAGTTACTGTCACGGGTGCTCCCGCGATCCCTGTCTCGGATCGCGGGCGCATCCGTGCTCCTCCGTGTGCCCCCGCTGCAGCCCGGTCTCCTCACTTACCTCTCCCGGCTCCTGCTCTTCCCCGGACTGCAGTGCGTGCTTGTCCCGACCTCCTAGGGCACGCACGCGGCTCCTGCCGAAAATTTAAAGGGCCTGTGTCCCCTGCTGGTTCTTTGTGCCTCACAACCTAAGAGAAAGCTTCCTGGTGATTATTCCTGCGTTCCTGTGTATTCCTGCGTTCCTGTGTATTCCTGCGTTCCTGTGTGTCTCCGCTCCCGAGTCCTGTGTAGCCGTGTTACCTGAGTTCCTCCATGTTGCTGTGTTCCGTGTGCCTGTGTTCCCGTTCCCACCTGCCTGGACCTCCTGTTGCTGACCCCGGATTTGGACTTGACCTTGCATCTCTGCCGCCTGCCCTGACCCCGAGCCTGGACCTGACTACGAGATTGTCTTCTGCTAAGGTACCTCGACCTCGACTGCCACCGCGGGCTGGTCGCGCCTGTGAACGACCTGGTGGTATCCTGTCGCAGCAAGTCCAACCTGCTTTGCGGCGGTCTCTGGTGAAAACCAGGTGCCACTTGGATTCCGGTCCCAGGTGTCGGCTAGTTCCATCTCCCGCGGTGGTCCAGAGGATCCACTGATCCTGACAGTTACACACAGTAGTATGGTAAGGCAATCCATAATATGGGAATGTAGGAAAATTTTATAGGAGATAGACAGATTATAGGTAGATTAAGGATAGATGAGAAATATGAAAGATAATATAGAATTATAGATAGATTTATAGTTGCAGAAATATAAAGTAGATTATATTTTAGTATATATAAAAGAGGAGAGTAAAAAACAGAAATGGAAAAATGGAAAAGGGCCCGTAAGGAAAGGACTAAAAAATGCTGGCTTCATCTTTTTACATGATTTTAGTGCAAAGTTGTGTCCTTATATCAAGTCCAGTATACATAAGGACTTGATATTGCTCTTTAAAATTCTGTTTAAAAGATTTTTACCTTTGAATGATTAAATGTTCTTATTACCAGATACCATATATACTCGAGTATAAGCCGAGTTTTTCAGCACAATTTTTGTGCTGAAAATTCCCCACTCGGCTTATACTCGGATATACAAAAAAAATAAACTGACTACTCACCATTCCGATGGCCCAGGCGGCTCCTCTTCATCTTCATGCTGCAGGTCCACTACAGTTCTGTGGCTTCATGCGTGACAGCTTCATGCGCACAGCCCGGGCGGCGCAGAACTGTGATGTCAGCCGCTGCTGTCATCATAGAGTGCGGCGGCCAGGCCATGCGCACATGAGCTGTCGCGGACCTGGGGCTGAAGACAGAAGAGGCGCGGCCCCAGGCTGTTGCGGACCTGCAGCATGAAGATGAAGAGGAGCTGCCCAAGCCGTCGGAATGGTGAGTAATAAACGAATTCCATCCAGGAAGGGTGCGTTGCTCTCCTACCTGGAACGCTTGTAAAGGAATCGGCGCTGGCTTGCCCAAAAAGGACGTTTCCCTAGAAGTTCAGGTCTTAAGTGTCTTCCCAGAGCTGTAAAGGTGTGGTGGGAGTGTGGTCACTTTAAACAGGAATGGTGAGTAGTCAGTTTATTTTTTTTTACCGGCAATATATACTTACAGGGGGTTGGCAGGCTATTACTTACAGGGGGCTGGCAGGCTATTACTTACAGGGGGCTGGCAGGCTATTACTTACAGGGGGCTGGCAGGCTATTACTTACAGGGGGCTAGCAGGCTATTACTAACAGGGGGCTGGCAGGCTATATGTTACAGGGGACTGGCAGGAACCTGACTACCTGGCAGAGGTCTGTCAGCGGGCAGTAGAAGCTGGTTTTAGTGAAGATGATCATCCATCTTGGAAGCCCTAAAGACAGCTGTATATTTCATAGTCCTCAATCCCCACAATTACAAACTGAGAAATGCTATCCGCCAAAGTCAACAGTATTACCAGAAAAAACAGTTCGTAATATAAATATTGGTTCCTTTAGTGAGTTGACTTCTTAACAGGAATATGTTTCCCAATGCACCTATACAGGCCGGAAAGGAAAAAAAACATTGTCAATCTATATCCAGGCTTCAGCTGTGGGCTCCGGCATCACCGCTTCTCTCAGTCACTACCAGATCAAAAACATGTCTGTAAGATGATCATTAGAATGGTAGAGCACACCAACAAGAACTTGGGAAACTCTGGGAAAAGGAATAAACCAAAAAAAAGTGAGAACACTTTGGTTCTGCACTTTGACACATGTGGTCACCATACCAAAGCCGGGCGCCATAGGCTTCTATATCCAGCCGCAAACTGTGAGGCCGTCTTTTGTGTGAAAGGGATTTTAATATAATACCATATACCATGGTTCTAATTACTATAGAGCCCAAGAAATGGACACCTGAAATGACGTTCGTCCTGAAGCCTCCACAAATGATGTGCCGCAAATATGACTCTTCTCAGCTCATTTGCATACAACTTTGGAGGAGATTTTTTATGGGTAAACAAGCATGATTTAAAATTAAAAGAGAGAATTCTAAAAAGGAAATTTCTTAGTAGTTTAGCGTTGCTGACAGTGTCCCTTTAACAATTTTTTGTGATTTACGTTTACGTAAGAGCACAGTGCCCCTCATGGGTCCATTTATTTGACTGATACTTAATTTTGCGTGGAGTTTTCATCATTTGTAATGTCTGGACTGTTATTCATGATATGGTAACGGTCAGGCTGAAGTCTGTAAAAGAGAACCACAGGGACAGTGATACATTAATAATGTATTAGAATTAGAACATTCTGATAATAAACTTCAATGTGCTGAGAATAATTCTTTATTGGGATTATAATCTGAGTTGCCCATCTAAACCCAGTGACGTTTGAGGATTTTTCTGCCTTTGCTCTTCTGTCAGAATGACAGGGGCAGAGAAGCAGAGGAATTATTATATTCATGGTGACAGCAAAACATTAAACCGAGTTCATGAAGGGTCGTTTGTGTTGTGTGTATTTTTGGCAGCTTTATATATAGTTTTTGCGCTTTTAAAAAGGTTACGCAATATGTCAGAGAACGGTTTCTGTTGAAAACTGTCATTTTACATGGTAAAAAACTATGTTTTTCCTAATGCACAAACTTGTATTTGGTTCTGGCCTGAATTACAGTAACTAATGGGAAAAATGGATAATATAAAGGACAGCCTGTACGGTTGGATTCTGAAAATATGTATTCCAATACTCATGTATCCAATACTAGGTATCAGAATTTAGACACAATGGGACACATTTACTAAGGGTCCGCCAGGTTTTCCGAATTTTACCGTTTTGCGCCGAATTGCCCCGGGTTTTTAACACACGCGATCGGATTGTGTTGCATCGGCGCCGGCTTGAATGTGATGAAAAACGGGGGGTGTGGCCGTCGGAAAACCCTACGGATTCAGAAAAATTGCGCTATTTTCCTTACATGCACCAGGAATAGTATGGCGAACTCCGGCGGAACTCGGCGCAGCAGCGACACCTGGTGGACATCGGGCGCACGACCTTAGTGAATAGCCGGAAGACCCGAATCCTCGTCTGAGAACGCGCCGCTGGATCGAGACAGGACCGGGTAAGTAAATGAGCCCCATTGGGGCACATTTACTTACCTGTCCACTGGAGTTCATCGAAAGTGCATTAGCGCGATTCACTAAGATCGTGCGCCCGATTTCCTGCATGTGTCCCAGCTTAGGTCTGACAGAGATCACCTTCATTTTAGTGGTGCATCTAAGTGCTTGGTCTTGCGACATAATTTGAAAGTGAAATCCTGCGCTCAGTCCGAATCAGTCGGTTCGCCTTGCGGCACGCCCCTAGATTGTGTCAAATGGAAGCCAGTGCAGCTGCGCCAAAAATCGATCTTGTGCACCAAAATCCCAGCATAGACACTTGCTAAATACGTTTCCAAGTTGTGTAATACCCGAAAACGGCACACAGTCTGACAAAAGTGCGCTCTGTGACCTTTAGTAAATAAGCCCCAATGTGGGATAATAACTATGTTTTGTCCACAAGGGCAAGAGATGTAAAAACCCCCATTTCTGTCATCATGTCAGGTGTGTCAAGGTAAGAATGGCAGCACGTAGAGGAGAACGACTGCATGTGCTGCCATGGAAATCAATTGTACCAGTGTTTTAAAAAAGCATTTACAGCACATATTCATCTCAACTAAAAGCCTGGAGCATTACATCAATAACAGAACAGGCATTTATAGGACATTTCATAAATTTCTCAAATTCTTATGAAAAAATATTCAGCGCATGCTGCATGGATCTTATTGCACTGTATTAAATATTTTTGGAGTCATTATAAAATAACTTCACTACTTCCTGGTATCACATTTGTTTGTTTTAAAGGGGAACGATCCTTTCAGATACTGATATATTAGGCTCTATAGCACATAGAATTGTTGCTTCTCAAGGCATAACATGTTTAATTAACTGTCCTCATAGCCGTGCTGTAATGGGATAGGACACAGATAAGAACAGTGAGCCCTAATTCTGAGCCCACCACACAGTCCCTGCCTGCTTACCGGATCCACTCTAAGCAGTGGCCAGTGGCATTGGTCCTTCCCTGCGCCAAAGTGTCGACACATAAGAAAAACGAATAACGCAAAGGAAAGGTCAACAATCTGGGTCACAACAAAATAGCGAGTAAAGCACAAAATCGACTACACAGGAGAATAGTCAAGGACAAATGCCAATATGGAAAAAACAGAAGTATGCAGGAATAGCAAGAATCATGCCAGAGAGCTAGCAAGACAATTGCATGACCAGTAAAAGAGGGTATTAATCAGAGTGCTCTAGATGAGAAAGGCAGGGCTCTGAAGTTGTGCGAGCCTTAACCCTTGCTCGTCCAGAGAAAGAAATTTCAAAACAGTGGGCGTCATTTCGTAACGGCCCGATTTGCGTTTTCCCGATGTGTTACCCGAATTTTTCCGATTTGCACCGATTTCCCCTGAATTGCCCTGGGATTTTGGCGCACGCGATCGGATTGTGGCGCATCGGCGCCGACATGCACGCGACGGAAATCGGGGGGGCGTGGGCGAACGAAAACCCAACGGATTCGAAAAAAACGCTGCATTTAAATAAAAAAAAATGTGTTGCGAAAATTGCACTTACCTTCACTAAGCCCGGCTCGGTGTATTCCAGTGCATTCCGATGCTCTTCAGCGCAGCAGCGTCACCTGGTGGACGGCGGAGGAACTACCTTAGTGAATGGGCGAATGGGCCGGGTAAATAAATCTGCCCCAGTATGTCAGACTATATACTATAGCCATAGCATCATTAGAAAATTATACATAAGGCTTAAGGGGAACACTGCAGTTACTGTAATTAAAGAGATTTTCCAGTGTTAATTAGTGAATGCCATCTATGTTATGTGTATAGTATTGTATTTGGTTTTAATAGAATCTGATTAAAGTTTCTAGAGGTATTATTATTGGTGTATAGTTTTCATACAATTGGATTGAGTTTTCCTCCATTGTATAATCTGCTGCTTGATATTCAGAAACCAATTTGTAACATCTGCGCACGTTTCATTCAGAGATTTCATTCCAGCATCACAGATGTCCACAGATCCTATAATTGTCACATTCTATTATCTCTAAAGATTGTTTTTTTTTGTTTTTTCCTTACCGATTTTCAGCAATAGATGACAGTTTTATTGTAATAATGTATGGATTGCTCTGGTTTTTTTATATAAGGATCAAGTGATCCAATATATCAAGGGATAGGATGTCCTTGCACCTCTGCCATACTACCACTTTGCCAGAATTCTCTATTCAGTACAAGAGATTTACTCGTCTGCTGCCAGCAAGCCAATGAAAGTATATGGAGGTGTTAATGAGCTATGACATTAGCATTGTGTAAGCACAGTCAATAGGTGTCATTGCAGTGGTCCTCACAATCTAGAAGACAAAGTTGGCATGAAGCACCTAGTAGTGCAGCAACCCATTTGGATTTTTACAAGTTGCTATGTCTCAAAACAATAGTCATAGTGCTCCTGTCCATTGTTTCTTAGACCCATTAAGATAACTATGACTGGATCTCTATAAATAAAGAACTGATAGAATATTAAATTAATATACAGCAGCAAAATCCAAAGAAGACAAGGACTAACAGCACTTCCCTTTATGTCGCTGGCCAAATTGATCAGCAATCCAATGAGATATGTTATTAGCATTTGCAATTTCTCTTAACATACACAAACCTCATCTACAAGTTCCAGCAAGTCCCCCCTCCCATCTCACAGCAGACAGCTCAGTCTGGTACTGCACAATTATGCTGCTCCTCCCCCAGCCTCGCCTCCTCCCCAGCCACACCTCCTCCCCAGCCACACCTCCTCCCTGCTCAGTTTTTCCACTCCCACATCTAGCTGTCAATAGATAATTTACAAGATCTCATGGTAAATCTATGTTTGACATCATATTCTCCGCTCTCTTCTTCTTCTTCCTGCGATATCTAGAAATTTGTATGCTGTTTCTTTTTTACTTCAGTTCCACACTATACATAATATATTATAGATGTAACAGTGATAGATACTGTACATATAATATGTTTATCACAGAGGCATTCAGTACTTTACGTGGGACGGTTGCCATCAATTACGGCAAAACATAAAAATAAGAAGAAGTTGCGTGCAATCCCTACTAATGTATTACTCACCAGGGTAACATACAACATGAAGATCTAATTATAGGTTGCTCTAGTCCGCCACTCCTGATCCACACATTCATTAATAAACGTGGCAGTACATGGTCCCATTAATGATAGTTTGTATAAACTTGTTCCAGGCACCAGATTCAGAAGATGTGACCTTATGAACCACATTGTGCAGTAAAAGGCCGTCTTCTAGCTCTGCCAGGATTTCTTTTTCATCGAGAAGTGTCTTTATAATTCAGCAAAAATTGTTCTAATCAAAGACTGAATTGACGGAATAATTACAGCTGATGAATGAGTGTTACTCTGTGGGAATCTTGCAAATTACAAGGAGAAAATGAATATGTCATTGGCTAAATATCAAGGACACTACATTCAGAATATTCTTCAATGCCGTTACCCATCTCTCTCCATCATGATTATTTCTGTGCACTATAAATTCGGTATAATTGGTCTGTTTATTATTTTTCTGGGTAATTGATGTGCGCAGTAGTCATAGTAACCAAAAGGTTCTCTAAAGTTTGATGACTTAACATCCAAATTGATAACATTTTTCCCTCTAATATAAATGAAAAAAATTAAAATCTTATTTTGCCTTTTGCAAATAATATTTTGTGAAAAAACTGAGTTTTCCCCATCAGTGTTCTGGATAGGGACCAGTGCATCCATAGCAGAAAATTGAATCCTTAGCCCCTAATGGCCCTTATTTGTGACAGTATTCTGCTTGGTAAATTGCACATATTGAACACCAAAGATCAAAAATCTTTACATAAGGCTACATTCATACGGCCATAAGGGGACATATGTACGGCACGTATAGAGCAAATTTTGGTGAAAAAAAAATAACAATTGGCCTAAGGCTTTCAGGCGTATAGTCAGCCATGAGTTTGGGTGTACTATACGCATGAAATGTATAGGCCAATTGTTGTGTTTTTCACCAAAATCTGGTCAATATGTGCTGTACTTGAATTTTGACAAGATGGACGAACAATAAAATTTAGGATTTTAACCTGCATCTGGTGCGGAACACAACCTTTTTCTCCTTCACTTCAAATTGGATCCGAGCGTCCGAGAGTGGCGATCTGCATATTTGTCTTGTGATCTGAAAAAAACTTTTTTCTACTTTTTTTATTGATTTCTGAGGACATCCTGGTCTTCTTCAATATTCTATATGATCAACTTACCATTGACAAAACTTTCCCTGGATGCAATATGGTGGATGGTGACTAGACATGTTCTAGACAAAGACTAACAGACAACAAGAAAATTCCCTGTGATGCAAAACTATATGACGTGTTGAATGGGGGCAGCATATCATCCAGAAAATAACTTTTAGCATTTTGTATCCCGTCTGACACTTGAGTGGTGCAGGGTGGTACTCAAGGTAGGGATGACACATTTAGTATGACCTTTAAAGTAGGCGTTAGTCCCTGACTGGCCTAGATTAAAATTGTGATGGGTGGGATATACATAGATTTTTAGGAATCAGGATCCTTCACACCAGTGAACTAGATGACTACTGGACTACTGGTGTGACCCGAGTACAAATTTCCATTTTTTGATGTGATTTAAAATTACGAAGACCAAGAAAAGCCAGTTTAGATACTGGAACCTGAGGAACCACAATATATTTTATATTTTTCCCCTAAAGTTTCATTGCTCTGTTGAAATTTTTAAACAAATTGGTCAACCAAATTGTACAGTGAATTTGCATGAAGCAAAAAATTTAAAAAAGGTAAAAAAAAAAAGTGTCCTAGAAACCCTGCAACCTTGCAAGTGGATATTTTGAATATACTTTGAAGAGGACCTGTCACCCCAAAAAACACACTAGGAGCTGCTTACTTTAGCTCTACCCCATTTGTAGCAATGATAAACTGCTAGCTTTATCATTACCCTCAGATAAATGGCGTTTCTATTTTTCCAACATGGCGCTTTTAATGGCACAAAAAAAAGCAGATCTAGGGAGTTCGAAATCTTTCTGTCCGTGGGTCAATTCATTAATCCCGTGCCACAAACCTGCATCCCACTGAAAAATATAGAAGAGTTCTAGCGCCACCCTGCACCCAAAATAATAAATGCCCCTCTTGGACTACTGTATGGAGCACAAGGACAGGAATCCCGAAGACTGTGGTGTGAATATGGGCTTTATTATTATTATTTATTTACATCACTCTTTTACATTTTTTTAACATTGACATAACACTGGTGCGCTCCCGTTCCATTAAACAATATCTACTTGAGAAAGCGAAGCATTGCCTTTTACTTTCGCCCGCCAGATATGTATTACCCATCACATGGACAATCCCTTTTACTGAAAAAATAAAAATATAAGATCAAAGAGAACTAAACTTCAATGCTGATGCACATTATTAATTTAATACAATTATTTCAACATTTAACCTATGAGAAGTGAAAAGTGTCAAAAGTCTCCAACTGATGTCTTGGCGAAGCAATCACACAGGGAACATGACGTGATAGTGTTATATACTGGAGCAAAGGGAAAATGGAGCCTTTTATTAAATGTCATAGTGATAGAGGCAGAATATCTGCAGTATGAATATTACCTGCCGGTTATTAATGAAAAGATCTCTTTTGTAAGTGATGAGCTTTGTGGCTTATGTAAATGTCTGGTGAGAGCTTTTTTTCTATGTACAATTAAGTTTATGAATAAAAGACAGATTAACATCTCTCCTTTCATACATAGTCACTTTCGATAACTTTTTTTTATTATGCCTAACACCTATAATTATTGCATTGAAGAACATTAACTGAGGAGAAATGTGAAATAGAAGTCTGTTTAAAACAAAAAAAAACTGAAAAATCAGAATTCAGTCGAGTGTTCAGATGTTGATGAGAAGTCAATAGGTCCTTAGGATGGTGGGGACACTTCTATTTCACTGACCTGTGATGTCAAAACCTGTTTTATGGGCCCCCAGTTTTTGGGTTTCTAACATGAATCATTTGTCAATAACATGAATAGCTTAAAGGGAACCTGTCATCCGGTGCTCTTTTTCTGGCTCCCCCATGTCCCCTTAGAGAATAGTGTTTTTATAACAAAACTGGCTTTGTCCAATAAAAAGAAAAGTTAGATGAAAGTTTATCTTTTTCTCTGCAGAGCAGTGTCCCATGTCCCATAGGAGTGGCTAGTGAGAAGCACCCCTTCCCCACCCTTGGGAAACCGCTCCGTCGTGCATCTATTTCAAATTTAAAAAACACCCATCTCCCTCCCATATCCCTTTGAAATAGACCTCCTCATTGGCAACTATGATGGGTCACAGGACACTCTTTACCAGAGAAAAAAGTTAACTTTTAACTAAATTTTCTTTTATAGAAAAACACAGTTGTATTATAAAAACACTTTGGCAATGTGTACACTATTCTTTATGGGGACGTGGGGGAGCCAGAAAATGCGCTCCAGATGACAAGTTCCCTTTAAGGATTTTCATAATTTTACAATTTTTCTTTTTTTTTTTTAAAATATTTTTTATTCATTTTTTGTAATTTTACAATTTTTCATGCAACTTTCTTCATATGTGGAGCAGTTGTCAGGGATTCTACAATAAAATGCCCCACTAAACATACAAAGGAAAACCAAAATCACAGAAGAGATCAGAATATAAGAGATATTGGGGTACATTTACTCAACTGGTCCTGTCGCGATCCCCGATCCAGACGGTCAGATGAAGATGAAGTCCGGTGCGATTCACCAACATTGTGCGCCTGAGATCCTGCATGTGTTGCTTCCCCGCTGAGGTCCGCTGGAGTTCACCTTCTTCTTCCCGTGTATGTGAGTGCATGTCTTGCGACATTACGATGTTAAATCCTGTGCATTGTCCGAATCCGTTGGATTGTCCGACGGTCTGCCCCCCATTTTGTGTCATGTGAAAGACGGCGCCGATGCGGCAAAATTCGATTGCGTGCGCCAAAAACCCCTGTTAAATGCGGCGCTAATCGGAAAGTTGCATTGTATGAGTCATAAAGGTGCATTATACCCTTCCTTTCTTTTTTCTTCATTCTCTCCCTTCTTTGTCCCTTCCCTTTTCCATCATTTCTCCTCCGTCATTTGCTACCCTTCCCTTTCCCTGCCTTCTTATTTTCTCCATTCTTTTTACCTTCATTTCCATTTTAGTGTAACTTTTCCTTTTCTTTATGAATAGTTTCTCTCTTTCACCCTCTTATCATCTCTTTTATCTTTCTTCTTCATCACAGGTTGGATGGAGCCACAATCCTTCTTAGCAAATCTGAAGCCATATGACTAGATGATGTGCATATCAGATACAGCAATGATTGTGTAAATTGACAGAGATTGTAGATATATATAGTGTATAGTTCAGATTCTGACTGTTAGCAAATTTATTCTCACAATGGGGAACATTTACTTACCTGGTCCCTGCGCGATCCCCGAGGTGCGTTGTCAGACGGAATCGACAACTACGGCGATTCATGAAGATCGTGTGCCCGAGTTCCTGCATGTGTCGCTTCCCCGCTGAGGTCTGCCGGAGTTCACCATCTTCTTCCCGGTGCAAGTTCGTGGTTTGCGACACAAATTTCTTTGTTAAATCCTGCGTGTAGTTCAAATCCTGACAGTATGATATGAGGGACAGGTCTACAGGACTACAGGTATGACAAAGCAACTAGCCCAGATAGAAATACTAAAAAATAACATGCAAATAGTTTTTCTGACTTCCCTGCTCAACACAGATTGGACTCCTTTGGCTTAAAGATGTCCTTTCTGAATATCTGGCTTCTTTATTGTTTAAAACATACACCAAAACAAAGGGAGAGAGGACAAGCAGTGGTGATTTCCAATGAAACGATGGCTCCTTCTTAATTCTTGGTGCCCTTCTTTCAGCCACCTGAAGAAGTGCATGAAGAAGTTCAACCTGCATGAAACGGCCGTCGTCTAGTTTACAGATGTTGTTGAGTGATTACTCATTTCTTCTCAAAGAGGGACTGTCACCCGAAATAAACCCTCTAGGAGCAGTTACTAAGGTAAGTAGCTCCCTAGCCCTGCCCCTGTAGTGGCAGTGTTAAATCGCTAGGTTTTACATAGCCGTCCAAATGCTGGACCAAGCTTAAAGTGGTCTGCCATATTCATGAGGGGGAGGTCCAAGGAGGTGGTGACTGCAGCATGAAGCGGTCTAGGGGAGAAGCTGAGGAGAGGTGAACGCTTCTGACCACCTCCTCATGAATACAGGGGACTGCTGTAAGCTTGGTCCAGCAGTCCTACGGTCAGGGCCAGATTAAGGGTCCCAGCGGTATGGAGCACCTCATTTAGGATGGGGCCCCCCCAGCTCGGCAGCCAATGCGGGGCCCCCTCCCACAACAATATAAGTAAAAAAGATACCACATAGTTATACTGTTAAAAAGCTCTAGAGATATTAGAAACCAAAAAATACTCCCGCCATACTATTATAAAATAATGATACCACAATACTGTAACCAATTAAAACTACCATAAGACCAGTATTCCAGACAATAGCGCTGCTATTTATAAATGATCCCTCCAAAACGCAGCACACAGCATCACCACGACATAAAGATAATACCAACATCCTGATAATGTGCACAAACTCTATACACAGACCAGAATTACCAATAATTTACCAAGTATATACTCCATTTACTGATGATCTTTACCGCCATATTATTATTATACAAACCCCAACCAGCACAGGACAATATCACTAATGACACCTCTTACCAGGCCCAAATAATAACATTACATCCTGATTATCACCACTACATAATGACTGGATAATACTGCAATACTATATGATAACCTACACACAGACCAGTATGTACCACCATATAGTGACCATATAGTAGTATATACAGGTCCTACACAGAGGCCGCAGTGTCATCCAATCACTTACCTATTGACGTCCCTGACGTTGTCTCTTCCCTCCTGTCTGATCTTTCAGGAGACTTCTTCCATCCATGACTCTATCTCTGCGGGTTTATAAAACAAACATGGTTGACATCATCCTATGTACTCCTCACACCTGACGGTCACACCACAACTGACCACTTTGTGCCCCCACATATATCATATATACCCCTCACACCACAACTGACCACTTTGTGCCCCCACATATATCATATATACCCCTCACACCACAACTGACCCCACTGTGCCCTCACATATATCATATATACCCCTCACACCACAACTGACCACATTGTGCCCCCCACATGTATCATATATACTGCTCACACCACAACTGACCACACTGTACCCCACATATATCATATATACCCCTCACACCACAACTGACCACACTGTACCCCACATATATCATATATACCCCTCACACCACAACTGACCACACTGTGCCCCCACATATATCATATATACCCCTCACACGACAACTGTACACACTGTGCCCCACATATATCATATATACCCCTCACACCACAACTGACCACACTGTGCCCCCACATATATCATATATACCCCTCACACTACAACTGACTGCACTGTGCCCCCACATATCATATATACCCCTCACACCACAACTGACCACACTGTACCCTCACATATATCATATATACCCCTCACACCACAACTGACCACACTGTGCTCCTACATATATCATATATACCCCTCACACCACAACTGACCACACTGTGCCCCCACCACATATATCATATATACCCCTCACACCACAACTGACCACACTGTGCCCCATATATATCATATATACCCCTCACACCATAACTGACCCCCACATATATCATATATACCCCACACCCCAATTGACCACACTGTACCCTCACATATATCATATATACCCCTCACACCACAACTGACCACACTGTGCTCCTACATATATCATATATACCCCTGACACCACAACTGACCACACTGTGCCCCCACCACATATATCATATATACCCCTCACACCACAACTGACCACACTGTGCCCCATATATATCATATATACCCCTCACACCATAACTGACCACACTGTGCTCCCACATATATCATATATACCCCTCACACCACTACTGACCACACTGTACCCCCACTTATATCATATGTACCCCTCACACCACAACTGATCACACTGTGCCCCCACATATATCATATATACCCCTCACACCACAACTGACCACACTGTGTCCCCCACATATATCATATATACCCCTCACACCACAATTGTCCACACTGTGCCCCCACATATATCATATATACCCCTCACACCACAACTGTCCACACTGTGCACCTATAATGCTACACAAAGAGTTCCCCATAGAGCTTCATTAGGTAGGTCTCTCACTTAGAAACAGCTCCATGCCGTAATGGTACAGCGTGGAGAGTTAAGAATTTAATATACTAGAATGACTGTTGGAATACTAATAATACATTATTTGATATGCTGCCCCCACACAATTATAACAATTATTTTTACACGTAAAGAGCTGTGTGACGGCTTGTTTTCTGCGTAACAAATTGCACTTCATGGTGATGGTATTTAATATTCCATGCCATGTACTCGGAAGTGGGAAAAAAATTCGAAATGCAGTGAAAATGGTGAAAACACGCATTTGTGCCGTATTCTTGTGGGCTTGGAAATTACAGCTGTGGGTGGTGTCATTTTTTGCGACATTTGATAATATTTTCAATGATATCATTTTTAGGACTGTGCAACCTTTTGATCACTTTTTATAGATTTTTTAAAATGTTTTTCAAAATGGCAAAAAAGTGCCATTTTCAATTTTGGGCGCTATTTTCCGTTACGGGTTAAGCGCAGTGAAAAACCATTAATATATTTTGATAGATGGGCATTTTCGGATGCGTCGATACCTAATGTGTATATGATTTTTACTGTTTATATTTATATCAGATCTAGGGAAAGCGGGGTGATTAGAATTTTTAGGGTTTTTTATTATAATTTTTTTTAAACTTTTTTTTATTTTTACTATTTTTCAGACTCCCTAGGGTACTTTAACCCTAGGTTGTCTGATCGATCCTATCATATACTGCCATAGTACAGTATGGCAGTATGTGGGGATTTTCCTCCTCATTCATTACAATGTGCTATCAGCACATTGTAATGAAGGGGTTAAAACGAAATAGCGACGGATCGCCGCTCCTCGATGACATCACGGGGAGCGACGATCCTAGGCATGGGCGCCGCCATCTTTTTGAAGCTGTTGGTTGCTTTGCAGGCAGCGATCACTGTGAAAACACCCGCGATTGGTGTTAGCACAGATTGCGGGTGTTACTGGGAAGGGTGATGTCAGATGTGGCGCTTTGTCTGCGCTTGCAAACGCAGACAAAGCCGCGTCCCCCGGGGCAGCCTGCGGCCCAATCGCATCTGCGTTTCTATTAAATTTACGCAAACCACCGGTGACTTATTCCCGATCGCAGGCGTTTCCATAGAAACGCCAATGCGATTGGTCCGCAGGCCGCCCCGGGGGGCACGGCTTTGTCTGCGTTTGCAAGCGCAGACAAAGCGCCACGTCTGACATCACCCTAAGTCTTTTGCTGCAATATGCAGCAAAGAGTTACCGGCTATGGGTTCAGCCCGTGAGCCCTCTCCATGCAGTAGGACCCGCTGCGCGCCGTGAACCAGTTAATTATTTCATATGCTTCCCCCCCACAATGAATTATATTATATCCTCCCCCACAATGAATTATATAATATGCTGCCCCCCACAATGAATTATATTACATCCCCCCCCACAATGAATTATATTACACCCCCCCCACAATGACTTATATGATATCCTCCCCCACAATGAATTATATTACACCCCCCCCCCCACAATGACTTATATGATATCCCCCCCCACAATGACTTATATGATATCCTCCCCCACAATGAATTAAATTATATCCTCCCCCACAATGAATATTACACCCCCCCCCCACAATGAATTATATGATATCCTCCCCCACAATGAATTATATTATATCCTCCCCCACAATGAATATTACACCCCCCCCACAATGAATTATATATCCCCCCCACAATTAATTATATTATACCCTCCCCCACAATAAATTATATAATATGCTGCCCCCCACAATAAATTACTTCATGTTCTGCCCACCGATCCCCTCTCTCCACCAATGAATGCTTTTATACAATAAGCCCCCACCATGTTTTTACTGCTGTTTGATGAAAGAAAAAAAAAACATCCTCATACTCACCTCTGGCTCCCGCGTCTTCTTTCTTCGTCCTGCGTCCGGACAGGAAAGGGTGCGCGGCTGCGTGATGACGTCATCGCGCGGCCGCGCATCCTAGTGCATGGAGCGATGTGCGCCGGGGTTGTATTCCGGCCACATCGCTCCAGTAATAGTGCTCGAGCGGCCGTTTCCGGCCGCACCGAGCACTATGCAGTGACGGGCAGGAGCTTCCTGTCCGGACGGACAGAGGCCCCTGCCCGACTGCCGAGGCGAGGTTCGGGGCCTGTCGGTGGGCCCAGGTGGAGACTGAGCATTAGCGCTATTGGAGCGCCAGCCCGGGGCCCCTAACCTATAAATCCGGATCCGGGGGCCCGGCGCTAGCGCTCCAATAGCGCCAATGATGATCCGGCTCTGCCTACGGTTACGTATTACAGACCACTGTGATTTCATCGGAAGGCACCAATCTATTGTCATAATAATATGCAGAAAACGGGATATAAGATATATTAAAATTCATTCAGCTCACCTTCTCAGCTGTCCCAGAAAAGTGTGCGCACGGAGGATCAGAATCAGCACATATGTAGAGAAAAAAGGGATATCCAGCAAGTAGCCAAATCCATGTAGAAAAATATTTGAATAAAAACAGATTATGGCGCCATAGCAATGAGAAGGAGTAACACGTTTCAAATTGTGGAAGATTCATAATCGTAGACTTCAAATATTTCTTCTACAAGGATTTGGCTATGTGCTGGATATCCCTTTTTCTCTACAAATGATTGCCATAATCGCCTGGTGACATAGATATTCCTAGTCATCAAGCGTGAAATGTCCAAATTGGTGCTTTTTTGCCATTATTCCACCCATAAAAAATATAAAAAGTGATCATAAGGTCATATAGGACCCAAATTGATGTAACTAAAAGCCTCAGCTCGTTCTATAAAAATGACACCTTACACAAGTCCATACGCTGAAGTATGAAAAAGGGTCTGAATATGGAGAAACTGCAAAGTTTTATTACAAAAGTTGTACATTTTTCAAATCAACTAAAACATTCTAAAACCTATATAAATTTCTCCATGATCGTACCGACACAAAAATTAAAGGATCTGTGTCATTTTGACTCAACATTGAAACCATAAAAACAAGAAAAAGCCACAAAGCGTTTTTTTCTCACTTTCACCTCATTTGGAATCTTTTTTTCGAGCTTTCCAGTACATGGCATGGAGTATTAAATACTTACAGTGGAAAGTACAGTTTGTAACGCAGAAAATAAGCCCTGATACAACAATCTAAGATAAAAAAAAGTAATGAAATTGTAAAGGAGTGGAGTCAAAAACATAAATCAAAATACAACAGGTTCGAGTCATCTCACCGTCTGACTCGGATTGCAGCGGAAAGTCTGAAAACTTTTAAAACTTTAGACCGTAAGTAACTTTTATTCTATGAAGTAATAAAGAAGAAGATTTTTTTATTGTGCATTTGGTGCAGACAGCTGTCATTTTTTGTAAAAGTTTTTAAAAAACATAAATGCAGAAACAAAAAGAGTTGGACATACAACCTGAAACAATGGCATCTTACATACAGCTATGCAATACACATAAAAATTATCTTGAGCATTAGTGCAGGATTTTAGGAGCCTTTTTTATACCAATAATAACATTAAGGCCCCTTTCACACTTGCGTTTTTCACGCACGTTTTCTGCGCGTGCATTTGACGTGCAGAACTTGCATTGCACTGTGACCAATTGTAACCAATGGGTCTTTTCAGACTTGCATTTTTTTTCACGCACACATGCGCGTTTTTTTTTTTGTGCACGTTTAAATCTCGACTAAGGCCCCTTCCACACTTGCGTTGCAGATAATAAAAATAATAATAATAATTCTTTATTTATATAGCGCACACAGATTACGCAGCGCTGCACAAAGCATGTCAAATTGGTCCCTGTCCCCATGGGGCTCACAGTCTAAACAACCTAACAGTATGTTTTGAAGTGTGGGAGGAAACCGGAGTACCCGGAGGAAACCCACGCAAACACGGAGAGAACATACAAACTCTTTGCAGATGTTGACCTGGGTGGGATTTGAACCCAGGACCGCAGTGCTGCAAGGCAGATGTGCTACTCACTCAGCCACCGTGCCGCCCAATCAGAGTCTGATCAGGGTGCGATCAGGGTTTGGTCAGTGAAAAACTGACATTTTACATCAGAGTGCAATCAGTTTACAGTCAGAGTTTGTTCATTGTCTCAGTTTTTCATGTGCGTATTCAATGCAATTTCAATGCGTTTTTCAAGCGCAGAAAATGCGCGTGAAATGGACTCATGACTGAGCTCTAACTTTTCTATGGCAATTGATGCATGAAAAACGCATCTCAGAGTGCAATGCGTTTTTGATGCGTCTCCATAGACTTGTATGGTGCGTTTTTCATGCGCGTGACTTGCAAAAGTAGAGCATGCCGAGATTAAAAAATGCTAGTAAAAAAAAAATGCTAGTCTGAAAAAGCCCATTGATTACAATGGGTCAGAGTGCAATGCAAGTTCTGCACATCAAAAAAATGCGCGTGAAAAACGCAAGTGTGAAAGGGGCCTAAGAGTTAATGAGTTGTGCATAAAATATTTCCACAATAAAAGAGACAACTGGACTAAACCTTGTCTAAAGTCTGACAACTTTACACAAGATTTATTGACCATAATTATCTAATTGCTCCTTGTCCGCAAGACCAGGAATCCATTAGATGAGAGCATCAAAGAATATAATGTAAGTAATATTTGCCTATTATTTTAATATATTCACCCAATTGCAATAAGCATCATAAATTCCTCCAATTACTGTATATTGGAAATCACATATTCTTTTCTTTCTAGGAACACAATGCAGGATTATTTATGTCACTGATGCTGGAAAAACAGAAAAAAACTGCAAAAAAAAAAATCAATAATGCATTTACATAGCAGAGCTAATTAAGCTAGGCGTAAAAATCCTCACAGAGCGCATAACCGGCAATACAGTAACAAGTCCCACAGGACCGAGGCTTTCAAACCATGAAACAGACGCACCGTAATTGTGACATAAATCATCTGCATCCTATATAAATACATCATCATTTTAGTTACTACTAATTACCACCATTTTCAGTATTGCGATTTCTAAAGGATTGGAGATATTTTTCATATTTTATGGTGTTAGGCAAGAGCTCTGCTGACTTTGGGATTTTACTCATTGTTTGTTTCATCTGTGCCATGGTCTTCTGCTGTACGACTGAGAAGGCTCTGAATTCTAGTTGGTGCTTTCCAATTTGCAGTCTGAACAGTGCTCTATTGCTGGACTGCTGGAAATGTGCAACCTTTGCTCTAGGCTAGGGCATGGACGCCTTCAGAGTTCTGCCTCTCTCTCACCTGGAGAACTCTCATTTAGGCTCCATGCACACTTATGTATGCTCATCCAGCTGTAGTCGGACGAGAATACGGGAGGCGCGCTAGAAAACCATTGAAAAAAGAGCCGTATGGCCATTCTTACGCCCAAAGATAGAGCAGGCTTTTGCAGGCACAGCACGGAATGGTGAGTACACGTTATACTTAACGTACTGAGTCCGGGCCGCCATACCTATCTATGGGGACACATATCTATGTAATTCTTTGTATTTCCTGAAACAAATGTTTCATTTTACCATTGGTATTATTGATTTAAAGCTTACATGTCTTTTCTCATGACTTTTAGATATGGGATGGACCCTCACTTCGTCATAACAGCTCAAAAAGGGGAACACTGTGTTCAGTATAAATAAACACAAAATACTTTATTTTATGGTGTCAAATAGGCCATTTAAATCACAAGACTAAAACAGTTAAAGGAGGATTTCGGTGAATTGCTAGGAATGGGATTCACCTATACTGTGAGATCCCCAGCTGCCTGACATACAGCCCACCGGCCAGACAGCAATAAAGGGGCGGCACGCTCTGCACCGCCATTCTAGCAGAGCCAGTCCACCTTATGGACACCAATGACCCTTGTGAAGATCCTCACTCCTGTGCTTCACCACCGTGCCCGCCCCTGGATGACATTACCATTAAGACATCCTTCAGGCTGGCCACTTCCAAAGCTCAGCCTGTTCACCACCATGAGGTTTAACATTCTCTATTAGTTAAAAATTAGTCCACCTGCAACTTCCACCCAACTCCTCCACCGCCAACTCCAAAGCTGGGACAGATGGCAAAACCTGCTATTCTTTATTACTTAAAATTGACTCCCATTTTATTTATTTATTTATCAAATATACATTTCTATTTGTATGTTTCTTTTCTTTTTTTTTTTTTTTAAAACACAGCCATGAACATATACATTATGAATTAATGTCCAGGCAACCATAAAACCTGGCTAACCTCCGACTCACAAAGAGTCATCCCACAGCACTCAGGAGAGGAAAAACCCCCTGTGGAGGAAACCTCTAGGGAACCCATGGCTGAAGGATCGCCCTTCCTCTGGGCTTAGAAGGATAAAACCCACTTTATCTCATCATAATGCAGTAAAAAGCAATATTACATGGTACCAGATACAATATCAGGATCCAACAAATAATGTACAATAAAGTTTTCTTAATTATACATAAAGTAGGTAAACAGTTGTAGCATAGTAATTGTACAGGGCGGGTGGGAGGGACACTTTTCTCCATGGTCTTCTGGTGAGAGAAAGAGGAAAAGAGACCCAGGACAGGAAGTGCTATCTACTGCTGGGCCCCACCCCTCTCATAGTACCACCCTATACACTACATACTCTGCCCTCTCATAGTACCACCCTATACACTACATACTCTACCCTCTCATAGTACCACCCTATACACTATATACTCTGCCCTCTGAAAGAAGATCCCACCTATATTAAAGGAATACAACTACATAAAAATTCCAGCGTTATAGGTCCCCTCATGCCAAAGTCATGTCCTTCTTTGCTTATGGCTCCGGGGGTGTCTTTACATGTAAATAATTGTACAACCCAACACTTGAGATAAGCAAGATTCACAATGTTGCTTTAATTATCCTGGAAATTGGTAAATAATCCTCCATCACCTTGATTTTTTTAAATACAAAGGTAATGTATTGTTTAGTTAAATTTTTACAATTTTTTCCTTCCCTTCCTAAGCACTGGAATGAATGACAGCAGTAGAAAAGTATGTCAGAGTGAGGCCCCTTCCACACTTGCGTTGCAGATCACGTCAGAGTCTGATCAGGGTGCGATCAGGGTTTGGTCAGTGAAAAACGCACATTTTGCATCAGAGTGCAATCAGTTTTCAGTCAGAGTTTGTTCAGTGTCTCAGTTTTTCACGCACGTTTTTGATGCAATTTCAATGCAATTTCAATGCGTTTTTCACACGCAGAAAATGCGCGTGAAATGGACTCAGGACTGAGCTCTATCTTTTCTATGGCAATTGATGCGTGAAAAACGCATTGGACTTGCATGTGTCTCAGAGTGCAATGCGTTTTTGATGCATCTCCATAGACTTGTATGGCACGTTTTTCATGCGTGTGACTTGCAAAAGTAGAGCATGTCGAGATTTAAACGCGCGTTAAAAAAACGCGCGTGTGTGCATGAAAAAAAATGCAGGTCTAAAAAGACCCATTGGTTACAATGGGTCAGAGTGCAATGCAAGTTCTGTGCGTCAAAAGCACGTGAAAAACGCAAGTGTGAAAGGGGCCTGAAACTGACACACATAGATTCGGCTAAAGGCATGTTTGATGGTGATAAATATCAAAAAAGGGCCTTGTGCCAGGCACATTTCATGCTTTTTCTGTTTTAAAAATTTGTCTAATATTGGAGCAGATGGAGTTTAAACACACAGGGGCATATTTATCAGGACCTCTGCGCCCTGAAATAATCGCAAATGCTAACTTATTGCTAGCACTTGCGATTATTTGCCCCAATTAGCCACCTTCCCGCCAGTTGGGGGGGAGAGGGGGCCCCTCATTGCCGCCGTACTCATTGCCGTTGGCGACTATTCATATGTGAAAAGTCGCCAGCTACGTCTATTTTTACGCCATGCTGCGCAGCCGCCTGCCCCGATACATCAAGAGGCGGAAGTCTCTTTATGTATTCTGCTGCGAAAATGTAGTGGCGGGGCAATCATACGAACGAGCGCCGGCGTATGATAAATGTCCCCCACAGTGTTGAGGGATCAAGCCTTCCAGAAGTTAATCTGAATACACAAAGAATTGTCAGAAAAAAAACGGTGGATTATTGGGAGACAAAGTTCTAAAAAATTATGATGAGGCCGAAAGCCTAACATGCTGTCAGCAAAAGGACTGGATGGCTTGACTGGTGGAGGAATCAACATGTGCTATATATTAGCAGGAAGATGGCAGCAATGATTATTGCCATGGAATGACAGCAGCAGGTGAAGATGGCAGCATTACTGGACCACAATGGCCTGTTGGTGGTTAAGTATTCCACATCACCCTTAAAGAGAACCCGTCATGCTAAACTAAATATATTTTCATAAACTGCCATTAGAGAGCATTGCCTCTATCCCTTCATTGTCCCTCTACATGCCTGTAAACCTAAGCAATGAGGTCCTAAAGCTGTATGCAAATGACCTGTGAAATGTCCAATGAAGCATTAGCATATTCAAGCTGTCCACTCTATTCATGAGTGGGAGGCACAGCCACACCCCCAGTGCTTGACTGACAGCCTGTATAATGATGTGAGGCTGTATAATGATGTGCTTCCTGGTGCTGGTGGCCACGCCCCCTGAAGCCTGTGTGTGCATGTGTGTGTGTTTAGGAGAGATACAGCAGCTCCAGGCAGCCATGTTACAGCAGAACATATCAGATTCATGTGTAGCTCATGTCTGTGTCTCTCACCTGTATATTAGGAGGATGCAGCATGTCAGCAGATGCAGCACACACACTAGCCATGCTTTACTATACATTACACACAGACATGAGCAGGGGGAGGAGAGGGGAGGGGGAACAGGGGTGACATCACTGCCTCTGACCATGTGACCAGCCTCATTTACATGATAAAAAATAGATGATTTTACAATGAATAATGTATGAAATAACTAGATAAAGGCTGGGATGGGATCCTTGTGAGCTGCTCCAACAGGTAGTAGTGACATGACTAGTGACACAGACCTGATGACTGGTGTCCTTTAAAGGTTCCATTCAAATTCTGGCACATGGACCTTCATACGCCAAAGTGAATGTCTTTACACACATTTTCACCCCTCATGACACTTTTCAAAGCTTAACGTTGCGGGAGGGAGTGGCACAGATTCATTATAGCCTCCACCACAAAGCTGGGTCAGGAAATGCTCCTAATTCATCAAGAGGCGGAGACCTTTAGGTATTAAATAGTAATGAGTAAAGTGCTTCCGGTGTTTTACATGTAAACAATGCCGAACACAGGGCCCCCATTTCTATTGAAAGATGCAATTGGGCCGAGCCCCTCTCCGTTTCTTCAAAAAGCAATCTAGAAGGAACGTTTAAAGGAAACCTACCACTTCTGAAGGTAGGTATGAGATGCAAACACCGGGCACCAGCTCAGGGTGAGCTGGTGCCGGTGCTTAGTCTCGTTAGTGTTAAAACCGCGGTATCGCGGTTTTAACACTTTTTAAACTTTATAGCAGAAACTGCTTCGGCGCTGCGTGCGCACGATCGTGCGCGCGCCTACATTGGAAATGCCGCAGGCAACCTACCTACCACTTCTGAAGGTAGGTATGAGATGCAAACACCGGGCACCAGCTCAGGGTGAGCTGGTGCCGGTGCTTAGTCTCGTTAGTGTTAAAACCGCGGTATCGCGGTTTTAACACTTTTTAAACTTTATAGTAGAAACTGCTTCGGCGCTGCGCGCGACCGTGCGCGCGCAACGCCTGCGGCATTTCCAATGTAGGCGCGCGCACGATCGTGCGCACGCAGCGCCGAAGCAGTTTCTGCTATAAAGTTTCCTTTATATGCAGCCCTAATAAATCCCACCTTGCTTTCTGCAATGGGGAGATTTAGTAAAGCCGATTCATTGACTGGCAACTATTCTCTTGTCATTATTATAAGGTCCTATTGTATTCCCATTGTAATATGTTTTTCCATACGGCCACTGTTCCCATGTAGACATCTGTGTTGGGATCCACACACATAAATCACTTTTATAATACACAGATATTCCCAGCTGTGGGTAACAAAGCAATAACCATCTGGTAATATGATATAACTAGTGCCAAGGCTTGCTTCTCCTGGTCCTCATGTCACATAGTGGCATTTTCTTTGTGCATGTAAATTGGAGAATACAAAGCCACAGGGAAACCTGTTTACAGAACAACAGTTAATATATCAGATTTTTAAATAGCATTTGACCTTTTGTAGCTCGCAATGTGCCACCGGGAACATCTTGTGGTGTCACACCTAAAAGTCATTGTATCATATTTTATTTTTTATAATTGGACAAAGGCCCTTGCGGTGTAAAGAGAAGAAAATCTTGTGCTATAGTGTTCACAGACATGTTGATGACTTTCTGGAGAGAAAAAATATCACGGGTTATGGGGATAAAACATTTATTTAATTCTTGAAGGTTGGACTTGATGGACTTGCGTCTCCTTCCAGCCTTATATACTATGATACTATGATATGTTGTAATGTATAAGAGGATTCATAGGGAATGAATCATGGTCACTATGCCAGAAACTAGTATAAACCATGGGAAACTTTAGAACAAACCCAATGTAAAGCATTTTATAACATCCGCATTATGCTATTCATAAAATAGAAAAAGCATGAAATGTTGGTTTTGTTGGTTGGTTGTTTTGTTGGTTGAATTTTTGTTGGTGGCTTTGTGGGATGGGTATGGTCTCCTGCAAATAGCAAAGTTACTTTATCTGCAATGTTACCAGCAAGTCAGATGTCGCTTCAGATGTCAGATTGACCATGACAGTTTGGCTGCAGTTGCTATTCTGCTGGCAAGCAGGGACTCCTTGCATCGTATTTTACTATTAAGGAATCCCATCTCCTGAGCTGTGTTTGATGTGTGAATTATGGCCAGCAACATTGCATTTTTCACCAAACCAAGCACAGTCATGTTGTACAAGTTTCCTTTATTGGAATTTCACAGCAACCCCCTATATTTTTCAATGTGGACATATTAAGATTGTAGATTGGCCAGCCCCTTTAAGCAATTCAAGACTAGGCCGTTTTAATGATTCTCTTTTAGTGTTATTCCAAGTTTCGATGTTATCCCCTACCCATAGGAGATTGTGAAAAATGACGCACACTGATCACAAGAATGGTCGCATTTATTCAGCTCCTCCATTCTTTGTCCATGAGAGACATAACTTTGCTCAGAAATTTCCATATCTCTGATAGGATAAACCCCCCATTGTCCTGATCAGTGGGAATCTGTTTTTGTGATCATGGGACTCCCAGTTATTGGAACCCCAATTGATCTGATTTTTATCCCATGGATAGGGGATTAAACTCAAACTTGGCACAACCCATTTAGAAATAATTGGTATTTCTAAATGGTAGATTTCCTTTAAATAACATTTCTTCTTTGTGTTGTGACTATTTAAATAATGTCTGCATCATTTTGCTGTAAATTTATACAGCAATTTAATTGGGAAAAAGGATCTGCTTTTTCAAATTTTATTTTAATAGCCCAAAGTGTTTCTTGAACTTGACAAACTTTTGGAGAGGAAAAGATCTGGACGGCACATCCATACCAGTGCATTATCGTTGGACACTCTGTACTTCGTGAACTTCTCCGGACGGGTAAGTAAATGTGCCCCATTATACAATGATCTATTACCACTAGGCTGAATTAACAAAACAAACTTGAGGGTCTTAGTTACATATTGATGAAATTGCATAAGACGTTATCCACTTCATAGTGACCTTGTTTTAATTGGTCACAACACTATTGGGTGCAGCATCACATGGGGGCTTATTTACAAAGGGTCCTGGTATTGTGTCGCAAGCGATCTGATTGTGTCGCAATCGCACCGGCTTTCACGCAACAGAAATCGGGGGCGGGTCACCGGCCGATCCGACGGATTCGGACTAAGCATGGGATTTAACATTTAAATTTGTGTCGCAAGCCTTGCACTTACTTGTACCAGGAAGAAGAAGGTGAACTCCGGTGGATCAGATCGAGGAAGCGACACATGCAGGAAATCGGGCGTGTGCTCGTAGTGAATTGCAGCAGCTGTGCATTGGAGTTGTGGAACGCACCTGTGGGATCGCGCAAGGATGTGTAAGTAAATCTGCCCCACGGTGTCCACTATCAGCGCAACACCAGCAGCGACCAAGACCCAGCAGCCCTTCAATACCGAAACATGTCTCTGGTACCGTGGTCCCCACCAGCATGAAAGAAACAACGGACGCCATGCAGTAAGGCACTGGGTGAACCATTCCATGAGGTCTCAGAAACTGTCTGAGGGCAAGTAGTCGTGCTGGTGCTAGAAAATACAACAAAATAAATAAGGGAATAAATATGCAGTGTATATTATATAAATAGGTACTGCATGGCGTGGTTTCTGTAGTGTGCTGCTTAGTTCACCAGTTTGGGTATTGGGGGGTGCTAGCTCTTGGTCCCTGCTGGCGCTGTGTTGGGGTGACGGGGCATGCAATGTGATGTTGCACCCACTAGTGTAAGAACCCACAAAAAAGAGGTCACCGTGAAGTTGTTAGTGGCTTATGCAATTTAATAAAAACATAACTACGAACCTTGAGTTGCGGCAATAGATTGTTGTATAATGTGTGGATATGCGATACAGATCCATTTGTTTTGTCTTTTCCTAGTAGCAGTACTCCACCCCATCCAGATTATTCTCTTTCCAAATATTGGTGCCTTGAACTCTCACCTTTGTCCTGATTAATTGCATAGATTACTGTGCATGATTTTGACCTTTCTCTTTCATGTTTCCTCAGTGCCACATTCATGCCTCTGGACCCACCTGTGTAGCCGTCACTGGCACTGGGACTACTCTAAGCATTAACTACCTGCCCATCCCCTTCAGCACAATCCATATTCCCATATGGGAATTATAGGAGGAATACCACTTTGATAATGTCCTTTTGTGTCTTTTATGCACGCATTTATGTAAAATGTAGTTCCCTTTTAAATCTTAGATTTGTAAAATACTTGATCCTGCTCAGTATATACAATGACCTTGTGTATAGATTAGAAGCCTGGATTTACAGACACGACTTGCCGGAGGTCCCTAAACTATTTTATGACTGCAGTGAATAATTGCTATAGAAAAGGTAAATGTATAGTATATTAGCTGCTCTCGGGAGACCAGACGCCTGTCTAAAATATGTGAAGCCTCCGCGCCTTTTATTACTTATAGAATCTGTGTCCTTGGGAAATAATCTGTTGAAAATGTAATTTCCTCCAGCTTTATATTCATTTTATAAGGACTGCTAAGAAAAGCTGTAGGGGAAAGTGTAAATACAAAATTGAACCTGAATTTCATTTTCTAAAGAAAATGTTATTTGTGTCTTTTTGCTCCTTGTATTTGTTTGACCTCTCTTATATTACAGTATTTAAAATGTGCATAATGCCAGGTCCACATATGAAAGATTTAAAGTATAGCACAAGGCTTGTACTGTACAGGATTAAAGGGGTAGGCAACTATTGCAAGTCTTCACTAGGTAAGTACAAGGTGACCCATATACCGTATTTTTCGGACTATAAGGGACACAAAAAATTCTATGATTTTCTCACAAATCAAAGGTGCGCCTTATAGTCCAGTGCGCCTTATATATGAACCGTACTTACAGACAATAGCTGCATTGAACTGTGCACAGGTCTGCCACCTGCTGGTCATTCATCCTTATAATCGGGTGTGCCTTATAATCTGGTGCGCCTTAAATATGAACCTAGACATTTAAGCAGGCATTTATTGATGGTGCGCCTTGTAATCCCGTGCACCTTATGGTCCAAAAAATACGGTAATACTTATCCTGATATAGTTTCTGCATAGCTTCCGGTAGCTACGGGCTACATGACCTGCAAGCAGTATCAGGACTAATGGCTTCCTCTGACGTTCAGTGTCCTGCAGCCTTCTGGAAAATGGAGGGATAGGTGCGTACAGTAATGTAGTCATATGACAGTCATAACTGATCCAGTAGCAGCGGTGGGAGGGGTGTGTGGATGTCCTTGGCACACCTCTCCATGACTGCTATGGAAGTGGTAATGACTTGTTCCTTAATAAAGTTTTGTAATATTGTCCAACCCCTTCAACCCTATCCGATTGAATAGTTAAAGGGAATTCTTAAAGGGAATTACTACATTTTTCCCAAATACAACTAGAGACAGGTTCCCATAGATTCCTATTAACTAAATGACACCCTTCTTTTTGCTAAAATTGTTTCCCTCACATCCCCATCTAATCAACTTTGTTATCTTATCTGGCATCAGAGGGGGCTTATCCTGCTCAGTCGCCCTTCCAACTACGCCTCGCTATGCCTTATGCCTCCTCACTGTTTAGCACTTCATGTCATGTGACCAGGGGGATGTAATCTAAGGTGCTTTACCCAATTACATTAACATCTACCTCATGGAGGCTGCTTTAATTTCATGTGATTAGATACATACATAAAGTAGATGTTAATGGGTAAAGGTACCCCTTCCGTCAGCTCCATAGAGATGAATGGAGCAGAATGGTTATGCACGTCCGTCTGCTCCATTACTCTTATGGAGCAACGGGAGGCATGTAGGACCCCATCGGACCCCTAGTTTTCGTGATCTGTGGTGAGACCCCCACCAATCACCAAGTTAGGCCCTATCCTGAGGAATTCCCTTGAATTCATGGGAAAACCCCTTTAAATCCCAACACCGATCCCCAAGTAAGCATGCTCCTGCCAGGATAGGAAAAACTGAACATGTATCACAAGAAAAAAGACATGATCATACATAGGGTGCAAAAAAGAGCTTCCAAATGTCTCATTATACACAAAAGAAAAAAAAACTAAGATACATGTCCCCCTATGAGTAGTAAATGAATGCAGTGTATTCTGACATCCACTGAACTGACCATGGTTGAGCTGATCAAAGGGACAACATCTACATACAGGTCACAAATCCCTTAAAGGACATCCATCACCAGATCAAGGATTGTAAACCAAGCACACAGACATACTGGTTTGCGCCCCTTCTGGTAGGATCTGCTCTTCTTCTAGCTTCTTATGCCCTGGTTTTTGGGAAAAAAGCTATTAAAATGAAGCAAATTAGCCTGAGGGGCTTCAGGCTCCATAGGAGTTAACGGAGCCTGGATCCCCTCAGACTCATTTGCATAATTTTTAAAGCCCCTTTTTCTTAAAAAAAGGGCATAAGAAACTAAAAGAAGAACAGATCCTGCCAGAGGGGGTGCACACCTGTATGTCAGCATGCTTGGTTTACAATCCTTGATCTGGTGATAGATGTCCTTTAAAATGGGATTACAGTACCAAGCTATATTACTGCAAGGAGACATGGATTCCTAGTAGGTTTTATATATTTATGATGCAAGGAGGTCCCAGATTATTGTTTTGTAAAATATGGCTGTGATATGGTCTTTACTTTTAGGAATGAACATGATCACGTGAAAGTGGTCTATTACCCTTATAAACAACATATTAAATTAATTTATATTTGATAAAATGTTGTCATCAATAAAAAGGTACAACTAGCAAAAAAGATTGTTCTCAGATAGAGCGGCCATGAACTCTGTAAGACATGATTGCTACAAGAAAATGCATTTAATTATAGTAGGAGTTGTATCTAATAAAATCCGCAGATAAATCATAAAAGCTCCATCTTCATCAAGTACATAATGTACTACACATTTCTTCTACCCACTCCTAATTCCAAATTAATCTTGCAGAGTAATGTGAAAGGCAGTATATAGCGGCACTGGATGCGGCATTACAACGGCTCATGGAGAGATGCTTAATTGAATGGTGCTGTGTGCAATTTAATTGCTTTCATTCTGAATAGAGAGGATGTTAGTTAATAGCTAAACAGTGTTTTCACTTCAATCAAATGCAATCAGAATCTGGATCGCGGCTTCACAGATTTATAATGGAAACGTTGATCACTGCATGGGAACGTCCAAAGAGAGAAGCTCATTAAATGAATTCCGCTAGATGTTATTTCTTTCTTAAATGACTTTTATGGCATATCTGCTAAATACATGTGTAGGCCGGCACCACAAGACACTGCTGATCTCTCCCTCTACGATCTAATCAAAGATGCCTCTTACCAGGTCTCCTGACTTGTACATATCTAACAGCCCCAATGTTATGCTTGGAGGCCACACTTAATAATGACTATTATTACCAGAGCACCTCCATATTTTGCATATGTTAAGTATTTATTCGCCACGAGTAGGGGTGTATTATTACTAAGCCAGATCTAGAAGATGCCAATGGTGAATTTGGGAGAAACTTAATTTACGATATATCAAGACCAAAAACCTGTTTTCTATTACTTGCATATTCACCTATTGTCCAGCCTGGCATAGATACCAGATATTACTTGTGCCAGTATTCTGGGATAGGTTACAGTAAATTTGGCTGTCCAGGGTGTCCACACCCTGACCCACCTAATGCACGGCTATGCCCACTTTTGTTTAAGCTCTTGCTGCAAACCATTGTACCATAGCTTCCAACCGAACCAACTGATTCATTGGGACAGTTCCAGTTTTCAACCGCTGTCCCACCATCCCGGGAGGTTGGGATATAGTCCCGGACTGCCCCTCTCTTACCAGGTTTGTATCACTTCCAGCTGTACATTAAAGCTGCACAGCAGCCAAGGTATTGGGACAAGGAGGCAGGATCAGTTCCTGCTACTTCCTCACATGTCAGCTTTTCTCTAGCAGACAGTTGACTCCTCCCCTCACCTGGTCCTCCTCCATGTCACATTCAAAGCCCTGGCAGGAAATGAGACAACTGCTGGGGAATAAGGGAAGGTAAGTAACAGTTTTGTTTTGTTAAATACCAGCAACAGGAGAAAAGGATGGGCCACAGTATGAGGAGAATGGAGTATAGGAGGCTACAATAAGAGGAGGATCAAACACAAGGATGATAGTATGTGGGGGATAGAGGACAGGAGGCCAAAATATGAGAGAGATTGAGGACAGGGGACCACAGTATGAGGGGGATGGAAGATGGAGGACAGGGGACAACAGTATAACAAGGATGGAGGATAGAAGGCCACAATATGAGAATGATGAAGGAACAGGAGGCCACAACATAAGGTAGGACGGAGGACAGGGGGCCACAATATTGAGGACGGGGACCCATTTGTTGCAGAGAGAGGCCACAATTTTAGGGGAGGGGGGCAGGTGTACAGATAGTTATAAGTTTTAGGTCGAAAATTAAAGTGTAGGACCAAAAGTAAAGGGAGGATATAATAAAAGAGAGGTACTGTATGGGTCCATAGGGGAGTTGGCCACAGTAATGGGAAATTATACTATGTGGGCGCCATTAAGGCTTATATTATACTATGCTTGATGGTGGTACAATGAACCGACAATAGACATGGTTTACAAAAAAGGGGGAAGGACTTTTTGTCCCTCTTTCTCTAGCACAAAAGTTGGGAGGTATCTATCATTAAGTCAGTCGGCAGAAAGAGGAGTATGGATTGGCCTCATGGATCTTGCTTCATATTGCAGTTAACAATACATGCTAATACGTGCTTTCATGACAAAACTGCTGGCAGCATTTAAAAGCCAGAGATACGTGGGCACAGCCATTTCGGCTTGAATCATGGCATCACCAGGGTGGCCACAATCTGTTAGTATGAAAGCTTATATTACAGCTAATATTGCAACCCTATCCCGAGAGTCCATACTACCTTTGATACATGACAAGATCCTACTGGCTTTATAGGCAACTGATTGACATTGCATGCTGTTATCCAATTTATGATCTACTAGTACCCCCAGGTCCTACTCAACAAGAGGCTCTCCAGATTTACTCCTATGATGTATATCATAGGACTGAACAGACCCCTTAGGGTCCTTTTTTGCCATTTTGCAACATGTAAAATTTTTATAAAAAGTGTTCAATAGGTATAATCCTGAAATTGGACGTATTGAAAATGGGGGGGTTCATATAAAATATCCATGAGGGGGCTGTTGGGGATGATAAACTAGGAAATATTTTAGGGAACAGGAGACTGTTTTAGTTTCTGAATTTTTAATGCCACCACATGAGTTCACTGCAAAGGGGCCCACTGAGACTCTGTTGCCCAGGGGACTACTGAGACCTGAAGCTCGCCCTGAGCGTTAGAATATGGCAAATTAAAGACTTTTTTTGTATAAACGTTTTTGATTTTTAAAAATCTATTTTTTTTAAAAAAATTCACTGCATTTGGATTTTTTTCCCCAGCTTTAGAGTACATGGTATGGCATATTGAATAAATCACTGTACACATAAAAATAAAAATGTTATGGATTTTTAAAGGAGCGGAGCAAAAAATGTACAAGGGCATTAGTTGGAAGGGGTAAAAGTGGCAACGGCACTAAAAGATGCAAAATTCATAGAAGCCATGTTAAATCACGCTATTTTCCGCCTATCCGTGGAAGCCAATAAAACAAGTGATCACTTGTAATCGCTGCTATTTTCCCACTTACACCACCTCCACGATAACTGGTTATAGAGGGATGTGAAGAAGGCTACAGTAGGCAGATCCTGGAATAGAACTGCCCCCTGCATGCTGGATGTATCAGGGGGGCCTTAGCCTTTCAATATGTCTACCATCTGAAGGATGGGGGAAGGGTTAACATCACCCACAGGTGCACCATGCGTCCGTGTATTAGAAATCCCCTTGTGTGTCTGTTATAACATATTAATTGGATTTTCCTAGTGGGGTACCCTTTTAGTCTAACATGTTTTATCTTTGTTGCACAGGTGAAACAATATCATTTCTTTTACGTTAATGAAATAGTCTCTAGGGGGAGATTTATCAGAAATGTCTGAGGCAAAATTGTTGTAGTTGTCCATGGAAACCAATCAGAGCTCAGCTTTAGTTTTATAAACAGCTTTTTGGAAAATGAAAGCTGAGCTCTGATTGGGCAACTAGAACAGTTCTCCTCTCAGACACTTCTGATAAATCTCCCCCAAAGTCCCAATGCAGTATGACTCATCTGATCTTATAGGAAAACATGTTACTTGTAGTCTTGGTAGATTGGTTTTGTTGTAAACATCTGTAAATCAGCATGGAAAGTCTGATGTTTAGAAGTGAAGAATGGCACCCCACCGCTCTCTGCAAATGTATTCTGTCTCCAAAGAGCATTGTCCTATTGTTCCATTCACTTCCTTACTTTATTTTTCATGCACAGTTGGTGATTTTATCTTTTTGCAACATCTCTTAACTCTTTGTTTCTGATGGAATTTTCAAATACTGTGTAGAGCAGGAACACTAGATAGCTGCGACTAGAATTTAGATGAAGGGAAATCTGATAAAATTCCTCATAAATACATATATAATATACAGGCAGTCCCCGGGTTACATACAAGATAGGGACTGTAGGTTTGTTCTTAAGTTGAATTTGTATGTAAGTCGAAACTGTATACTTTATAATTGTAGTTCCCGACAATTTTTTTTTTTTGCCCCAGTGACAATTGGAGTTTCAAATTTTTTTGCTGTAATTGACCAAGAATTATCAATAAAGCTTCATTGCAGACAATTTTAAGCTGATTATTGCAATCTGGGACTATTTTAAAGCATCCAGAGAGCTTCACCAGAGGTCACAGTGGGCAGAGGGGTCCGTCTGTAACTATGGGTTGTCTGTAAGACGGGTGTCCTTAAGTAGGGGACCGCCTGTATAGGACCTTTCATCATATTCACAAACTCTCATAGTTTGCATTGTTAGAGAGAAGTTTCTTCACTGATTGGAATTCACAGTTGGAATTGTTATCCAGCCTTCCCTGTTCCTAAGTAATGAGCATTCTTGTGTTCTTTGAGCCAGGACCGCCCACATGACACTAAATTAGTCAAGTTGGCATATTATGTGACAATACTAATGGCACCTATTGCTTGAGACTGGGGGCTGGGGGGAAACTTTTCTGCAATAAGTATAGTATTTCAAAATTAACTCTTCATATTCTTACCCTACAAAGTGATTATAAAAAAATCAGTTGTCCCACAAATATAACTTTTTCTTACAGGTAAGATGACAAAAAACATAAACATTTGTCACTCTTGCCATTAAATACATTTTTGTAAAAAAAAGCTCTGTTGTTAAAATTCATAGTGTATGTAATGTCACAGGAGTTCTGTAACCAGATTTAACCCCATGAAAAAACCTGTAACCTCAGGTAGGATATTCCCTATTTTATGTGAAATCTCACCAGTTTACCTGTAAAAAAAAAAACTCCTTCAAAGTTATACACAAATGAGGTGAGGAGAGTCATGTTTTGCCTGAGATGAGTGACTTTAAGAGGCTGAAGGGGAAGTGTCACTTTGGATGCACTGTCTCCATTTCTATAGTACCTAGAACCATTTTGGTGTCATATTAAAGATAAGAATCTCATGTTTCAGATGGATTCAGGTTTGTGGTTCTGTGATGTAGGCAGTAAACAGTTCTGTGATGTATAACGACAGTTAAAGGAAATCTACCATGCCTTTGTCATTTACTAACTATTACAGGCGGTCCCCTACTTAAGAACACTCGACTTACATACGACCCCTAGATACAAACCGACCTCTGGATATTGGTAATTTATTGTACTTAAGTCCTAGGCTACAATGATCAGCTGTAACTGTTATCACAGGTGTCTGTAATGAAGCTTTAGTGTTAATCCTGGTTCTAATGACAACCCAACATTTTTAAAATCCAATTGTCACAGAGACCAAAAAAGTTCTGGCTGGGATTACAATGATAAAATATACAGTTCCAACTTACATACAAATTCAACTTAAAAACAAACCTACAGACCCTATCTTGTATGTAACCCGGGGACTGCCTGTATAGTTTATGGTTAGGTAAAACTATATATCAAAGTATGCAGAGTATGAGCTGTGTTCCTGGAAGACAGTGGGCAGGGGAGAGTGCAGAGGGAGCAGAGAGGCAGCGAAAGGTGAAGAGATTAAACTTAAAGAGGACCTGTCACCCTCAAAAATGGCACTAGGAGCTGCTTACTAAAGTAAACAGCTCCTAGCGCTAAAACAAACGCAGCAGTGTTACACTGCTAGCGTTATCGAAAACCTACGATAACGCTAACAAACACTGCCGCGCTGTACACTAGAAACGTTGAACCGCTCTCAAAGCGGTCCGTCGTATTCTTGAGGGGGCAGGATTGGGGGTGGGATTAGGGGCGGTGACTGTTGCTTGACGTGGGGCAGTCAGCTCTGGCCTATGGAGAGGGCGGGGTGGTCCGAGGCAGCTCAGGCATTTCTAGTGTACAACGCGGCAGTGTTTGTTAGCATTATCTGAGGTTTCCGATTACGCTAGCAGTAAGTGAAAACAGCAAGCAAGAAAATAGGTTTTTTCTCCAGCTTCCAATGAAAGGCACAAGGAATAATGTTAAAAGTCCACTTTTATTTGGAAAAAATGCATGGTAAAAACATCATAGGACGTCCATGAGAGGAAAAAACTGACGCGTTTCGGACGAAAACGTCCTTAGTCGTAGCCTGTTTTTTCCTCTCATGGACGTCCTATGATGTTTTTACCATGCATTTTTTCCAAATAAAAGTGGACTTTTAACTTTATTCCTTGTGCCTTTCTTTGGAAGCTGGACAAAAAACAAAAAAAGTGTTTGTTTTAGCACTCGGAGCTGCTTACTTTAGTGAGCAGCTCCGAGAGCCATTTTAAGGGTGACAGGTCCTCTTTAATTTTGAACCTAAAGTAGAGGAGCAGAGCCCCTAAAAGATATAGTTGTAATTACCCTGCTGGAAGCTTTTTCATTTTGTGTTTCATTTTTTTGCTCCTCCCCTTTAAAAACACATAACTTTTTATTTTCCTAGAATGGAGCTGTATGATGGCTTGTTCTCTGTGTAACAAATTGTACTACTTTGTGGCAACATTTAATATTCCATGTTGTGTACCGAGAAACAAATTCTAAATGCGTTGAAATTGACGAAGCAACGCATTTGCGCCAGTTTCTTGTGGGCTCTACTTTTACGGCTTTCATCGTGTGTTGTAAATTAGTTTTGCCATGTTGTGACGCTTATAACTTTTTCATATTTTGGTGTACAGAGCTATGTAAGGTATCATTTTTTTGTGGGAAGGGATGTTGTTTTCGTTTCACCATATACATCAGTATTGCAGCACATGGTGGATTTGTTGAAGATATGTTACAGTGTGCATACTGTAAAAAATCTTCAGAAATAACAAGCCCTGAAGTCTTGCCAGCAGCATATAACTGGTTAACACCAGCGATTGGTGCCAGCATAATGCAACAAACACCCAGTGATTACCGGGATGCATTTTTTTTTTCTTTCTAAAAATATTTCATACCCTACCTGAGGATGCTGCTATTAAAGTGGGGTGAAAGTTGGTGACGGTTTCCCTTTCAAGTGGGGAATGTGAAAACTTGTTTTTGTTCCGATTTATGACATAAAGACCCATGAATTTTCTTTATTTGTAAAGGATTAGTCAGATGTTGAGTGGCCACTGGCGAGCTCCCTGTTCATGCATTATTCAGCCTCGCTAATATCAAGCGCAGGGCTGGGGCTCACAGTGAGATTTGTGATTTCATTTTAGATATTGATTTTTATTTCTTGTGTAATTTCTACCTGAGCATTAATCAATTTCCTTCCATGTATTATTGAAATCATTTTATATGGCTAGTATACAGAACACAGCAGACAGATTCTTCAATTCAGAGGTATGTTCATCATTATTGCCTTAAAGGAACACTCCAGTCAAAGCTAATTCATTGAATAATGCCTGGTGCCGGTCCTGAAGGGAGGAGCAGGACTCATTTTTTTTGTATTCCTAAAACCTTGATAGAAGTTAGAGTCGTGCTTCTCTCCTCAGGACCTGCACAAGGTATAATTCAATGAATCAGCTGTGACTGGAGTGTTCCTTTAACTACAGGATTCACATGAACAGTTGATTTATTGGGGCACATTTACTTACCCGGTCCAGTCGCGATCCAGCGGCGCGTTCTCTGCACTGGATTCGGGTCCGGCCGGGATTTAATAAGGTAGTTCCTCCGCCGTCCACCAGGTGGCGCTGCTGCGCTGAAAAGCATTTTAACGCGCCGGAATTCACCGAGGCCGTCTGAGTGAAGGTAAGCGGGTCCCGAGCGACACATTTTCGGTTTTTAAATGCGGCGGTTTTTCCGAATACGTCGGGTTTTCGTTCGGCCACGCCCCCCCCGATTTCTGTCGCGTGCATGCCGGCCCCGATGCGCCACAATCCGATCGCGTGCGCCAAAAACCCGGGGCAATTCATGTACAAGCGGCGCAAATCGGAAATATTCGGGTAACACGTCGGGAAAACGCGAATCGGGCCCTTAGTAAATGACCCCCATTGTATCTGTTTTTTAGTTAAAGGGGTATTCGGGGAATATGAACGTGTGATACAAAAACCCATAATGCTATAAATAAATGAATATAGCAAAACTCAATGTCATTAGTCACAAAACGTAGCATAAATAGTTTGATTTTATGATTCCACAATGTGGGCTTTCTAAAGTAGGCAGGGTTATCACCAAGATGGCTGCCAACTACAAGTTCCATGATCCTTTAATTCTCAGTAACTTCTCCTCCATCTCATGCTGTTCTCCCAGCGATGACTGCCATAGCTGCACATCACTTTACTGAGATACCTCCCTACAACACTGGCCATACTGGATGCACTGCAACCAACCAATTACAGCCAAACATAGTGGTGATCACATGACCTGCCCAGGCAGCTGTAGGACATGTGATGTGGACATGTGACCAGTGGCCATCTTCTGTCCTGTGTCTCCTCCGTGCAGAGAAAATCAATGGACTGATTAAAGGGCCAGTAGCATTTTAATTCTCCATCGTAGTGTATGACCACAGCATTTTTCTGCTAAGGGGAGCAAAATTATAAATAATAACTAATTACATATTAGTTTATATTTTAGGGACCCATTTCTATAGTGATTATGCTTATCCCTGGAATACCCCTTTAACTTTCACTGCTTATGTTCATTGTTTTAAAACTCGGGCTAGTTACATTCATTGGGGCAGATTTATCAAGCAGTCTGAAAGTCAGAATATTTCCAATTGCCCATGGCAACCAATCACAGCTCCCCTTTAAAATATTCATGAGCACTGGTGAAATGAAAGCTGAGCTGTGATTGGTTGCCATGGGCAACTGGAAATATTCTGACTTTCAGACTGCTTGATAAATCTGCCCCATTGTATGTATCCGGAAGGGTTTTAATGTCCATGCTCATTTTTTGGCCTTGTAGTAAACTTACTTTGGGCACTCCATTTAGTAAATCCTGGAATGCTTGCCAATCAATAAAGCATAAAGAACTAAGTATATAAATCAAGCACATAAAAGAGAAACTTTTCGTGGCATCCTTTAATTGCTGTTTAATTTGGGTTCACATTCCATTTTTCATGTGTGTAATGTACACAAAAAATATTTTCCTAGGAAGAAAATAGGAAAGCTGTATGGAGGCCATAACATTTCTTAAATTACATTGACTACATAAATATTCAAAGTTTATCCATCTTTTTCCTGGAGATTTGTTGTACCAATGTTCAAAGACCAGAAAGTCATGGAAGCGATACCTGACTTCCTGGAGACTTTTTCTGCATGGCTTGGCACTTTGGTCATGGCAGAATTTATGTCAAGACCAGGAGGCCTGCTTTGAGAAACAAAACTGCAGTTCTCAGGGAGTGTCTGCCGGCACTTTTCCTGGTCCCCCCAGACCTAATCAGGGTTGCAGAGGAAGATGGCTACTTTTTAAGAGGCTCCTGGTTTAGGCAGAAATCATGCCACACCCAGGACCCAATGGAAATATCTTCAGGATGTTGGTTAGGGCCTCAATGATCTTCCTTTTAGACCAATTAGATTTGGAGCCAAGTCTTTTAGAAATTTAACTCCTCTCTAGTTGATTTTTCATGGATGAACCTTTATTGACAAGTGCACCCTTTGCAATTAGACAGTAATAGACTGTGTTGGGACAAGGGGAATAATCATGTATAGTCAGTAGAGCTGATTCTTTTTAACCTTATTTAAAAAAAACCTGCATGTATGGTAAGGAAAAAAAACACTGGGGCTCATTTACTAAGGGTCCACGGACCGCACTATCATCAGAATATCTGACGATTTCCGATGTGCGACGCATTTAGATGGGCTTTTTGTCGCACGCAATCGGATTTTGGTGCATCTGTGCCGGCTTTCACGCGACACAAAACGGGGGGGGGGGGGGGGCTCAGGCCGATCTGACAGATTCGGACAACGCGCAGGTTTTAACATTCAAAATTGTGTCGCAAGCCATGCACTTACATGCACCAGGAAGAAGAAGGTAAACTCCGGTGGACCTCAGCAGGGAAGCGACACATGCAGGAAATTGGACGCACGATCTTAGTGAATCGCGGCAGCTCCGAATCCTTGTCGGACAACGCACCTCGGGGGTTGGCGACAGGACAGATAAGTAAATGTACCCCATCAAGTCCTAATGGGGAACCCTCCCAGCTATCCATAACTACTTGCCTTTTTATCATAGGTGGTACAAGAAAACTTGAAAACATTCCCTTCCTGTGACAAAGTGTTCCAGAGAGACAAAAACAGGACAAAAAAAACACTAGAGGAAAGTTGTATAAATATGGGAGAAATATCCAGAACAGGAAACAAGTCAAATGAAAGGTAAGAAGGTGAGCAAAGATCAAAAATAAAAAGCTAAAGCAATAAATAATAAGCTCCAGAAAAGATTTATAGCAAGCACTAGGAAAAGGCTATTGATCTTCATATGGACTGTCAGTGTCCTAGTCCAAATGGACAGTGGATAGTGCTGAAGCCTAAAAACCAGGGAAATGTGTCTATACCAGTGATGGCGAACCTATGACACACGTAGTCATTGTCGCTGACACGCGGCCGCCGGAGAAAAATTGCAGGGGCAGACTGGCCGTGGCTGTTGGTGGCCGGTCGCCGGTGTCTGCGGGCAGTCAGCTGGGCGTGCGGCCGGGCGTTCCGCCGGGCGGGTGGGCGGGAGGTCAATGATACAGCCTACTCCTGTTCTCCCATCCTGCTCTGCAGAGGCCGCGCACTGACGTCAGAGCGTGGAGACAGAGCAGCCCCGGTGACCTGTGCTGTGCCTGCGCGGGAACATCTGCACACACGGAGTAATGGATGCCCGAGGTGTCGTTGGAGCCTGTGTAAGTTAATTTACTGAGTTCTCTACCAGGCTGTGCTGTGATGTGATGTACACTGCTTTGGGGGGAACTTCTCAGGACACAAATGTCCTTTAAACTAGTTAAAAGGACATTAACTCTGCTTTTTTGTTATTTGTTGGGGGGGGGGGGGAATCTCAATTGAGGAATTGAGCACTTCCAGTCCTGTCTCTGACTAAGGGCGTTAGAGGGGGTTAATGTGCTCTGCTTTAGGGTGGGGGTGTCAAATTGTGTCTTTATACGTTCATTTAAGCTAAAATTTACACATTTCCAATAGATAAAAAGAGAAAACCCACCATACAATTTGTTCTGCAATTTTTCCCGAGTGCAGAGACCCCCGTCATGTGGCCGTTACTTGTTTTATGGGCGCACAGCAAGGCGCAGAAGGGCAGGAGCGCCCTGCACCTGCCAGGGTTTTAGTTTCCTCATTGGCCCCTTCTGTAGGCTATTAAATTTTAGCTTTTTCATTACTGGAGCCATGTGACGGCATGTATTTTGCGGGAGGAGATGCTTTTTCCAGTGTTACCATCTTGGGGTTGGTATCTCCTATTGTTGAAAATGTAGGAACTTTTTTTTAGGGCAGGAGTAGAAAGCATCAATTCTGTACTGAATTTTTTACTTTTTCTCTTTTGGTGTTCACCGTATAGCCTAATAATCATGTTATCTTTATTCCATGGGTCGATACAATTACGGGAATACCATAGGTTTTTTTTCTAGAGGTGACACACCACCCGAGTTATACTCGGTTTTTTGGCGAATTTTGACACGCCAAGCTCAAAAGGTTGCCCATCACTGGTCTATACTGTCTATTCTGTCCTACTGCTGTACATCATATTGAGCTTGCTAAATCATTCTTGCCAGTGGGAGCCCAAATACAAGGCTTAAAAATCCTCAATAAATCGAAATATCTTTAGCTTATATAACTGCCTTTCACAGTTCTCTGCGGTAAGACAAAGGAAAGAATTAAATTTAATTTAAAGTCATATCCCCTAAGACCAAGTACCTAAAGACTGAGTGCGGTACCGTTACATAAGACTATAAGAAGCTGTGTAATTTACAAGATAACAAAAAAACATGAATCAATACATTTTAATTTGATGGAAAGGTATAGGAAGCGTGATGGCACAGGGTTCAGTATTGTAGTCTTCAATCACTTGGATTTAGTTATGCCCAGGAAAAAATGTGATAAATGTGGACCATTTTTTTCTGTCTTGTTGGACACAGTGCACCCCCGACACAAAACTGGACAGATTTAGGAATCTGTACTACATAATTTTATGTTCCAGTCAGTGGAGGTAAATCTGCCAAGAGAGAGATATAGGAGCAGATTGAACCAATGATGAGGTAACACACTGTGGTTAAAAAGGTTGTCTGCCATTAGAAAAAAGTTAATGTATGACTGTGGGAGGTATTAAAACCATAAACCTCTTATACTTACCTCTACTCATAAGACGGAGCCACGGGGCCGGGTAGAAGAACCCGCAGGTGAGTATAGATTTGTGAGTATAGATTTTTTTTTTCAATAGGGCCCTGTTGTGGACATTACTTTATGACGGGGGAGAGGGACATTTCATCAAAGGTGAGGCCTGCAGTGCTGCCCTGACCACTGCTTTCACCTGCAAAATCATTTGTTTCAGGCTATAGTGATAGCATGGTACTGGTTGGAATGGCACTGCCAGCTTTTGTATACAAACACAGAGCAGTGACAGACTGCATGGCGCCTGCACGGGAGCAAGGAGAGAGGTAAGTATAAGAGTTTTTTTTTGTTTTAATACACCCCCAGCTATATATCTACTTTTTTCGTAATCCTAGAAAACCCTTTCAAACCCAAGTAACAAATCACAATGTTCCTAAATTACAGTATATTGTGCTATGAAAAAGCCAAGTAGCAAGGACTAAGGAATACAAACTGTACTGTAAGTATTGCAGATACCTACTTATGGATGTAACAATATTTAAATGAACGTCTTTGGAAATAACACCTTACAAGTTCCATAGCTAAGTTAGTTTAATAAATGCAACATCTGTATGTTTACCAAAAATATATGAAAACCCCCTTACCTTATAGATATAAAAAATGTAAAGTTTTTGAGATACTAATTCATTTTGGATTGTGGCGCATCGGCGCCGGCGTGCCGAAAATCGGGGGGGGGGCCTGGCCGTTAAAAAATCCGATGGATTCGGAAAAACCGTCGCATTTAAAAAAAAAGTGGTGCTTGACACGCGCTTACCTGCACCCAGCGTAGGACGGTGAACTTCAGTGCAATCCGACGAACTTCAGCGCAGCAGAGACACCTAGTGGACATCGGGGAACTGCCTTAGTGAATCCCGGACGGACCCGAATCCTCCACTGAGAACGCGCCACTGGATCGCGAATGGACCGGGTAAGTAAATCTGCCCCATTGTCTCCAATTTTGTGCAATGATTTTCTTCATTGCAGCTTTTTTTTTCTTCTGAAATTGGTGGAAGATTTGTCACATTATAACTGATTTCCTCTTGTGACCACTGAAGCCACTGACTATATGGCTGCTGTGGTCATGTGACTGCCATTCTCTCCACAGTTATCATCAAGGGAGCAGAGAGCTGCGCTGTGGCAATGGGAGCCACAACAATGTAACTACCATTTTCTTTTTTACCACCTGTCAGAACTCTCTGAATGGTTGCTTTGGCTATGAGTCTGACCTTTGATTTTACCTTTGATTTTACCTTTGACTGTCTCCTGATTTTGTATTTTGCTGCTATCTGGTTATTACCTATTTTGTTTGACTTTGGTATCTGCCTCTATCTGTTGTTTGTATATGTTTTGTATAAAATGTGAAAGAACTAGTGTAAGAACTACCTTTCAGGGGTACGCCAGCCATGAGATGGGTTGAGCCTCTTGCCTCAGACAGCACCACCTGCAGTAAGATGGGGGGCGCAGTCACCTGCTACAAAGCAGAACTTGACACTTAAAAATAGTATTTCTCCACACCTGATATCAGCATGGATGTGAGACAGTGCATGGAGAAACCACATACTAAAAAATTACTAAAATATTAGTAACTTGTCTCCGGCAGCCGAATGTTTAGGTTCACCGTTGAACCCAGTTGACTATGATTTAGTGCAGGGTTGACATAAAGGCAGGCACAGAAGCCATGGCTGAAACCTTTTTGTAGCACCCCCTTTCCATTAGCTCAAGGGTTTTCCAGAATATCCGGGTAAACCCTTTCCGACTGGGGTCAACCATAGCCGGCTCTGTGGCCCTGAAACTCCTTTATGAAGGCTTATTGAGAACCTGGTGATGCTGCAACCACAAATTCTGCTCATAGATTAGTTGAGTAGCTCTGGTTGTGTAGCTGTAGCCCTAATGTATAGGAATTGTAAGAACTCAAGCACTCCGCAAAGCATCTCATTCACTTTGGGTTATGTTCACGTGTCTTGTAGTGCTATCCGTGTAATATAACCATTTCTTTAAACATAAGGAGTCCCGCAGTGACAGGAGATATTCATCTGAGGGTGTATAATGTTTTATAACATAGACAAGCTCAGCCCTGCTACATTTGTATTTCTTTGTCATGTCTCTTCCAGGTTCCATTACTATCCTGCAAGCACTTTAGGGATCTCTCCCCCTGGCTGTATACTGTCTATATAATCTCTTCCTATGAACAAAGAGATTGGATCATAAATTCAACAACATATTCTTAAGATTTCACATTTTTACTTGATTAAAAAGTCTTTGCCTTAGGTCATGAGATTTCTAGAGGAGCTAGAGAGGATCCTTTGGCGTCACATCTTTAATACCTTCCTTAATACTCCGTATGTTTGTCATTTGTAGCATGTACCTAATAGGGAACATCTGTGGAAAGGTTCACATCATGTTTTACCTTCTAGAAGCACTACATTCTTTTTTTCCGTTTTAAAAAATAATAAAAATGATTGATTTTTTTATTACTGTATTTTCTATATTTTTGATACTTTCGTGGTTAGGGTTGCTGTTTGAGGGCATATATTTTGCGGTGAAAGCTGCAGTTTCCATTGGTGTCATTTTAATGCACATAATATGTTACAGTAGATAGAATTATAGCAACTTAAAACTGTGAACATCTTCCTGCATTACTCTGATTTTGGGACCTTACTAAATCTAAATGAACCCTACCCGTAAGTGTCCACAATATTATATGCAAACTATGGTGTTATTGCAAATTAATGTAATAGTTCCACAGCTACAGCTACAGACAGGAAGGGATTTCCTTCATTAGCCATTTGGCACCCCAGTATGTTGTTGGGGTCATTTTTCAGTGATTTCTTCCAAAAATGTAACCGCTTCTCCCCATGGTCAGACACTTATCCACTATCCTGTGTGTATTATGGAAATCACTTTAAAGGGGCTATACCAACATGGCATGCTATCTCCATTCATAGGATAGAGGATAACATGCTGATTGGTGGGTTATGACTGCTGGGATTCCCATAATCACTAGAATGGACCATCAGCAATCCAAAGAACAGGGGCCCAGTTCTCAATAATTGTTGCAGTAGAAGGTCTGACAAGTGTCCTGTCACTCCATTCATTACTAGGGCAGAGCAAAATAATTGCTGAGCACAGCATAAGCCTATCTGCTGCTCCCTCAGTTAGTGAGATCAGGAGATATGATTGCTGGGGGTCCCAACAGTTGAACCCTCACCTATCAGCTTGTTCTCCGCTATACTATACTATAACATACTAACTTGATACAAACCCATTGATACAATGGATTAAAAGGTTCCTGCCATTTAAATTAACCTACCCAAAATAAATACTTCATAAAAACTATAATTAAAAAAATCACTGCCCTTATCCCTAAAGGGTTCCTTTCCGTGGTTGCAATGTTAAAAAATCTGTTTTTTTAAAAACTGTATTTATTGAGAGTTTTTCCAATTTTATAAGAGCACAAGACCCCAACATAGGTTCATCAATACAAATATTGGGTCTGGGACCCACAGGAGAGAGGGGCAGGGAAAGGAAGGGGTATGGAAGAAAAAGGAAGGGAGAACTTCTATCATGGCACTAGGTTCCATTTAATTCAGAATGGCAACACCAGTTCTCTTCAGCCGTTAGCGGGATCCTTTTCCAGCTTAAAGGTCGAAATCCATAAAGTATTGGCTGGTAGAATGACGACCTTGGAGGATAGTTTTACCCAGTATTGAGGGAAAGGATAGGGGGGGGGGGGTAGAAACACATATTATAATTAACACAAAACAAAACCAAAGAATCATGGCACCACCCCCGCCCCAGCCCAAGCATGGAGTATTATAAGATGTTACCACATTCATGTGCTAGGTTACAAACACTAACATTCCCGATGCAATTTCTATCAAGTTCTACCGGGGCTTCCCCCACAAGTTCTCGTTCCTGGTACCACACGGTTTTCACAAAGCAATTCTTGATATCTCGTCTCATCTCCGGTGACAGCGCCTGATAAAACTTTCCCAATCTTTAAAAAGATTGTACTCGCCTTTCCCTTCTCCGGGAGGCTTCTATCCAGTCCATATGCATTGTATACGTGAGCTTATCTAAAAACAATCTGAATGGGGGAGCTGTGGGACTGAGCCAGTTTTGGCGGATGAAACAATCAGTTTGTAAACTTATATGAAATAAGTCCAATGATGGAGATTAATGGAGTCCTGCATATTAAATGTCACTTGCTTTGCCCTGACTCCTTCTTCCTGTTTTATGGGTCTCACTGCTGGGACATGCTGATGTATGGAACTTGGTATTAGGGACCATCAATATTCAACTACAGACATATACAGCTCTTATTCTGTTTACTTATTAATGTTTTACACAATGCCTTGTTGGAACAATGAGTGAGCTCTATTACATCATTGAGCACTTCATGTCATGTAACTAGGGTGATGTCACTTAAGGTCCTTTACCCAAAATTTGCAAAATCTATCCCATGTATGTATCTGATCACATGAAATCCCAGAATGCCTCCATGGAGTCATTGGGAGGAGTAGAAGACTATGAAGGCATGCTGTGATTTCATGGGATTAGATACATACATGGGGTAGACTTTGCAAATTTTACTGGCTAAAAGACCTAAGATGATATCACCCTGGTCATATGACATGAAATGCTGAATGGTGAGGAGGTTTGTAGAATAGGGAGGAATAGATTGGAGGGGCCGGCCGAGCAGGACATGCCCCGTCTGATGATTTATGCAGATGTGAAGGAAATCATTTTAGCTAAAAAGGGGTGTAATTTAGCTAATAGGGATCTAGAAACCTGTCACTAGCTGTACAGGCAGTCCCCGGGTTACGTACAAGATAGGGTCCGGAGGTTTGTTCTTAAGTTGAATTTGTATGTATGTCGAAACTGTATATTTTATAATTGTAGATCCAGACAAAAAAAAATTTGGCCCCTGTGACAATTGGAGTTTAAACATTTTTTGCTGTAATGGGACCAAGGATTATCAATAAAGCTTCATTACAGACACCTTACAGCTGATTATTGCAGCCTGGGACTATAGTAAAGCATTCAGAAAGTTCCACCAGAGGTCAGAGGGGTCTGTCTGTAACTATGGGTTGTCTGTAAGTCGGGTGTCCTTAAGTAGGGGACCGCCTGTATTGGTAAAAATGTGGTGACATGTTCCCCTTAAATACATTTTACAAAACTTACTGCAAACTTGTGGTTTTTTACAAGTTCGTATTTTTCTTTTGTTCATAACCCACCTGCTTCCTTTTCCTCTGCTGTGAATACATGGATGGATCAAAAATATTTGCCTTTATGTAAATATTGTTCCCATTAAACAGGTTATATTAATAAACATTAGCTGATTGTGTAAAAAAGTGACTTTTATAAAGAAAATTAGTAGCATTGGTTCTCTAATCCAGTCTGGCCATGCTGGGAACAAATCTCTGGTATAAATGAGCTATAATTTGAATATATTTTATCTGATGTTTTATATCACCTACAGGTTTGAATGGACAATATATGCTTCCGAATTCTGTCCAGTAATTTATGTTTTTATCTTATATTTCCCTTCACGCAGCCACAGTATTAACCCCTTAAGGACGCAGGGTTTTTCCGCTCATTTCTCGCACTCCATCTTCAAAAATCCATAACTTTTTCATTTTTCTGTGTGAGGGCTTATTTTGTGCGTAACAAAATTGACTTTCAAGTGATGTTATTTATTATTCCACGCCGTGTACTGGGAAGCAGGAAAAAAATTCCAAATGTGGAAAAATTGAAAATGTGTGACATGTGTGTCACTTTCTTGTTGGGCTCAGTTTTTACGACTTTCACTCCTAATAACACCTGTACTTTATTCTTTGGTTCGGTGTGATCACAGTGATACCAAATTTATACAGGTTTTTTTGCATTTTAATACATTTTCAAAAATTTTATGAATGTGTTCGAAAAAGAAAAAAAAATTGCCATCTTCTGACGCTAATAACTTTTTCATACTTTGATGTACGGAGCTGTGTGATGTGTCATTTTTTGCAAAATGAGCCTACGTTTGCATTGCTAGAATTATGAGGACTGTCAGACATTTTGATCACTTTTTATTACATTTTTATGTCCTGTAAAAAGGTGTTAAAGTCGCGTTTTGAATATTTGGGCGCCATTTCCCGTTTTGGAGGTCAGCGCCGGCAATAATAGTTTTTATATATTAAGATAGATCGGGCATTTTGGGATGCGGCGATACCTAATGTGTCTGTGATTTTTACTGTTTATTATCTTTTATATCAGTTCTAGGGAAAGGGGGCGATTTGAATTTTTTATATTTTATTAATTTATTTAATTTTTTAAACTTCTGAAGAAAGATGGCGGCGCATGGGCACCGACTGCGGGTGATAGTGATGGGTCTTTGCTGCAATATTCAGCAAAGACCCATCTCAGTATGAAGAGGGCTCAGCCCGTGAGCCCTCTTTATACATCCTTCATAGCTCTGTGGCGGATATATCCGTTGCAAAGCTCGAAGGGGCTAAAAATAGCTTCGATGCTTACAGGTGCAACTAGGGGGAGCATAGGATTTTACTGCAGATTGTTTTATTATTGCCAGGCAATAATTATAGTGATGATCTATCCTAAGGACACCAATACCCTGCACTGATCAGCTGTTTTGTATAATACATAGGGAATTTGGGTTTTCGGCTGTCACACTCCCACCAATCCCCTATTTATTGTCCATCCTGGCAGTTCTAAAAGCACAATTTTTTATTTCAGAAATGAACTGTGAAAGTAATAATGTTACACTTTATAATATACTTGATTAAGTAAAGTAGCTACTCTGTGACTATTATCTGCTTCTTTCTCCTGCAGTGAGCATTGTATCTGAAAGCTTTCTGAGGTTCCTCCACTTCAGGCAGATAAGGAGGCTAATGATTAACTGTTTGCATAACTATAGAATATTCCCTTGAAGATTAAGCTCTTTGTAAAATGTTAGGTCCTTAGACACTTTATCAGGCTCCTTTATCTTTCCACAATCAGTGGATACAGGGCAGAAAGTTGATATGCACAAACTTCTTAAATAAGGAAGAAAGGAAGGGGGAAAAAAGGAAACATGAAATTATTTATATAATAAAGCATATTGCAAAATTTACTATGATTATCTGCACAATTCATTTATGCAATTTTGTTGAAGGTTTTGTTATAATTCAACCTATTTAAAGGGAACCTGTCAACAGAAATTGGCCTAATAAACCACTAGCAGTAAGGCGTCAAGCAGCTGAACAACTTCTAGATGATTTTTCTTTCATGGCCCAGTGTGGTGGCATCATCCCGAAAATCAACTTTGAAGTGAGATGTAAATTGGTTAATTGGTAAATTAGTTGGAGGAAGATTCTGGCGAATGTTGTCAACTACATGGGAAGAGGTGTTCAGAGGCAGGGAGAGCTTAATTTCAAAGTTTAACTCTCCACCTCCCTGACTTTATATATCAAACTTACATCTCACTTCAAAGTTGATTTTCTGGATGATGCCACCACACTACGCCATGAAAGAAACCTTATCTGAAAGGTGTTCAGCTGCTTGGCAAAATACTGGTAGTGGTTTATTAGGTCAATTTCTGATGACAGGTTCCCTTTAAGACAGAATATGTAACCAATTGTGTATAACTTATTTTATATGTCTGCAATATTTTAGAATGTAAACCGAGGAAACAAGATTTTATCCAGTTCCAAGAGTCCATGGGAGTCCAAGTTTTGCGATTTAAGGTATTTTATTACTTTTCTCATGTAAAAGGGTCTGTCTGTACTAAATGTAACTTAATCTGTATTACAACACTATAAAAACCTGAAATGATCTCATTATCTGAACAACAAATCTGCTGACCGAGGGAATAGTTGTTAGATCCTTATTACTGCTTGGTCGCACCATGAGCCAACTGGTACCGGACATTCCATTTCATCTAATAGACATTTTGATACATGATGCTTTTCTTACCACATGTATCACCTGCTCTATAAATCATGAAGCTGGCACATTATAACACACTCATATGAATAGGGATCTGAGATTGTGATAAGCCTGGAATTTAATATTAGATCATCACAAAAAGCTAGAAAATATTTGGAAGTAATGCAAAATAGAGTACTACTAAAAAATGAATATTCCATTTCTAGCTGATTTCAGTTAAAGGGGTATTCCAGGAATAAGCATAATTCATACACAAATGGGTATATATAAATATAAGCTAATGTGTAATTAGTTGTTATTTAAAATTTTGCTCCCGTTAGTAGAAAATGCTGGTGACATGAAATGTAATGAAGAATTAAAATACTACTGGCCTTTTAATCAGTCCATTAATTTCCTCTGCGCGGTCCGTTGCGGAGCAGACACAGGGCAGAAGATGGCCGCTGGTCACATGTCCAGTACACATGTCCTGCATCTGCCTGGGCAGGTCATGTGATCACCACTAAGTTTGGCTATAGTCGGTTAGTTGCAGTGCATCCAGTATAGCCAGTGTTGTGGTGATGTGCAAGGAGGTATAAGAGCAAGGAAGTCTGTTATATCATCACAAGGAGCAGAGCATAAGAGGGAGGAGGAGTTACTGAGAACTAAAGGATCATGGAACTTGTAGTTTCCAGTGGCGGCCTTCTTAGTGATAACTCTACCTACTTTAGAGAGGCCATGCATTTTGTAAATCATAAAATCAAACTATTCAAGCTCCGTTTTGCGAATAATGACACTGAGCATTGTTGTATTCTTTTTTTTGTATCATCATAGGTTTTTGTGTCAGACATTCATATTCCAGGAATACCCCTATAAGCATTAAAAACCTGATAATTGTGTGTATGTTACAGTTCTGACTGCTCGGACCCCTACCTTTAAATTAATGTGTCCTTAGGGTATGTTCATGAACAGAATCCATGGAAATTGATGAACAGGTTTGCCTAAATGATGCTGCCTAAATTGGCTGCCTAAGTTTGATTGTGGGCATATGTTAATTCTGTCACCAGAATTTTACCATCCTGTGTAGCAATGCCTGCTGATAAAGTCCTCCCCATATCACCAAAAATTAGCTGCCAGTGATACACCTTAATACCCTGTACCTTAATTGCAGATTTTTATCTGATATGCATATTAGCTTTTCTGACTCATGTCTAGTGACTTTGACTCTCCTCTCTCCTGGGCTGCCAGTGAACCATGCCCCATTATTATGACTGACAGCTCTGTGTCTTTTCAAATCATTGCCCTACCTCATTGTACTTAGGGACTGTCTGCTGATATTCAACCACAGGCATATAAATCTCTGTTAACTGATAGGAAATATTGTGTCAAATTTTTTACACTGTGCCTTGTGTAACATTCAAGTCATGTGACCAGAGTGACACAATCTCAGGTCCTTTAGCCTCTAAACATAAGCAAACTGTACACCATGTATGTGATTACATGAAATCACAGAAACCTCCATGGAGGATGGAGAAGAGTAGAAGTCCATTTAGGAAGTTGTGCTTTCATGTGATCACATACATGGGGTACAGTTGGCTAATGTTAGGAGGCTAAAGGATCTGAGATGATGTCACTCTGGTCACATGACATGAACTTCTGAATAGTAAGGAGGCATAAGGCATGGGGAGGATTAGATGGGAGGGGCCAGCCGAGCAGGACATGTCCCCTTTTAATGCCAGGTCATATAAGATAAAGATGATTTATGTGGATGTAAGCAAAACTATTTCTAGCTTAAAGAAGGGTGTCAGTTAGTTAATAGAGATTTATAGGAACCTGTCACTAGCTGTATATGTGAAAACATGGTGACAGGTTCCCTTTAAGTTAGAAAATTGTACAGGAGAGGTCTGAGAGTCAGAAAACAAGCTATTAGATGGCATCCTGATATGTATAGAAAAGTAGGAAAACAGTGCATCTTTAAAATAAAACTATTGCAAAAATACTTTAAAAAACCCTCATGATGAGAAGAAAAATGTTCCCCCCCCAAAAAAAGGTTCATAGGCTTGGATCAGTTCATATCCATTTACAAAAGAAGTTATTATTAAATGTTTCTTCATCTGAAATCCTTTATGAACAATGGGGTCTTTTACTAAGGGCCCGAAACGCATTTTTACGTCGTTTTACCTGAATTTTACCGATTTGCTGCGTTTTTCCCTGAATTTCCCCAGGATTTTGGCGCACGTGATCGGATTGTGGCGCATCGGCGTCGGCTTGCACACGGCGGAAATCGGGGGCGTGGCCGCAGGAAAACCGGTCGGATTCGGAGAAACTGCCGTATTTTTTTTAAAAAAGTGTCGCTTGACACGCACTTACCTTCACCCGGCCCGGCTTGGTGAAGTTCAGTGCACTCCGACGGAATTCAGCGCAGCAGCGACACCTGGTGGACATCGGGGGAACTACCTTAGTGAATCCCGGCAGACCAGAATCCTCCACAGAGAACGCGCCACTGGATCGCGAATAGACCGGGTAAGTAAATCTGCCAAATAATCTCGATCAGTTCTAACTAATACAAAGTACTGGGAACAATAGTTTACCAATCTGGAAATGTTTTCATAATTATTGAACAGTTTCTACCACATTCTATATTCTACAGAAGAACATTAATTATGTAGATATGCACTTAGCAATTGAACCCCCCTTTCTAAGGCCTAGAGCTGCTATATTGGCCCCCTCATTTAACCAGCAACGCTCCAAAACTCATATTCACCCTCAAAAATGGAATCAGTAATGGCTGAATAGAGTAAAAACATACGGTTTATCTTTATTTACAATTTCCTTAAAACAATTATGGGATTCCGTTTATTAGCCAGACGTAGGTCCCGCATAACTATGATATTTTGTGATATTTTTAAGGAAATGTAAATAGAGACATATGTTTTTATTATTATTCAACAATTACTGACTGTTTGTGTGTATATCATCAGTGGATAATTGAAATTGGTGGGCCCCAGTGCAAAGTCTGTGCCAGGCCCCCGACTATAATGTATGGTTTATAGTAATAGTCTTCTCACCATAAGGGCCCCCTAAACCTCTTGGGCCCAGGTGCTATCGCAACCTCTGCACCCCCTAAAGTTATGCCCCTGTATATCATGTAGATATACTGATGCGACCTACCTTACTAGAGCACATATTAGCGGATCCTAAAATGATATTATGTGGTGGGCCCAAAGAGGGCAGTCACAGGTCCAAAAACAGCATTTCATACATTCGGCATTGGAAGGGTAGTAGGGTGCAGCGGAGAGCCAATGGCTTCCTGCTCCACCATTGCATTCAACTCCACCTGTGTCCAGAGCGATATAACCCACTTCCCAGGATAGCTAGGATCATGGTCACACAAGATTCTCCTCCACACTATTCTGGGTAACCTTCATGTTCCTTTGCGTTGTACAAATCTATAATAAAATTATACGCAAAAGGCAAACATTTCATAAACTTGGCTGTGCAGCTGTAGCTCAGTATAGTGTAGTCATTGTATTTTATCCTCTATATAGATGTAGTTCTTATCTCTAACATTTCCTGGAGGGTAATACCACTGAACATATTATTTTTAACCTTTCCAGGTCAGGAATTTACAGCTCCACTTAATTGTGAAACTTCCCTAAAAGCAACGTGTAGATAATAAAAGGTTATTTTTCAGAATATGAAAGTCAAATCTAATTCTATAAAGGAAAAACACGATTCTTTCGGTTTAATTGAGGCCTTCAGGTTTCACTTAGACAAGGCCGAGGTCAGGGATTATATAAATATGGACTCATGCGGCGCTATCTATACAAAACATATGTTGACATTTAATATATTTGCCTTTTAAAACCCCAGGTATAAAGGAGCTTATGTGAAATGCCTCTGCTGTATCATATGACTTAAACAAACCAACATAAACCAATGTGTAATGAAATATTCTATTTATCGTTTTAGGATTTCTGAGTATATCTGTAGTTTAATATTCATAAGGGGCCATTAGTGATAGTTTATGGGCACAAAGACAAAAGATATTGGGGCTGATTTACTAAAGGTCCGCGGACCACGATTCCTTCGGGTTTCCCGAATATTTCCATTTTGCTAGGAATTGCCCCGGGTTTTTGGCACACGCGATCTTATTGTGGCGCATCGGCAACGGCTTGCATGCGTCAGAAATGGGGGGGGGGGTGTACCGTCGGACCACCTGACAGATTCGGACAAACTGCGGAATTTAAAAACGGAATTGTGTTGCAAGATCAAGCACTCACATGCACCAGGAAGAAGAAGGTGAACTCCAGTGGACCTCAGTGCAGAAGCGACACATGCAGGAAATTGGACCTTAGTGAATTGCGGCAGACCCGAATCCTTGTTGGACAACATACCGCGGTATTGCGGTATCACTGTGGTAGAGGCATTACATTTGTAGTGCATGTAGTATGTGGGGGATAGAGGGTGCAGTAGCTACCGGACCCAAGAAATTTAAGGGGCCCATAAGGTTCCCATATGAGAAGACTTATGAAAAAAATAAACGTGCAACACATTGCAGAGTGCTGGACATTTGTTTAGTTCACTGGATTTCACCTGGGTCTCAGGCTGGTCTGTGCACCCCCACGTAGAGCTGGTGTGATGTGTTATGTTGGCATATGAGAAGACTAGTACTAAAGTCCATACTATTATAGTCAGGGGCCTGGCATAGATTTTACACTTGGGCCCATCAGCTTCAAGTTACACCACTTGCAGGATACTAGATGCCTTATGTCAGAGGCAGGGGTGTCCAGACAGAGTAGTAAGTGGAATCATGTTGAGAGTGTTACATCCATTGAAGAGGACAGTGGCTCCTCGAAAACTGACAGGATCTCCAACCAGCTATCGAATACAAGAGGTACAAAGACGATTTGGACTGCTCAAGAGTAAAGATGAGCAGATCCATTCAGGTTTGGGTTTGTAGAATTCAGCTGAACCTTGAACAAAAGTTTGGTTCGGGAACCTTGAACAAATGTTCGGTTTGGGAACCTTGAACAAATGTTTGGTGCGGGTACCCAAACCACCTGGTAACAGCCCTTTACAGCTGTCAAATCTTCCCTAGTTTTGTCCCTGTGGCGACTCAGCTCCTTTGGTTAACGATCTGCAACATCTCCAGCCATGACTTATCACTGCAAAGTTTGCAGTCCACAACTATGTCCCACACTGTTATTTTGTTAAAAGATATCTACCACCAGGATCAAGGATTGTAAACCAAGCACACTGACATACAGTCAGTGCTTCCAATGCTTCCTATGCCCTTGTTTTTAAGAAAAAAGTGCTTTCAATGATGCAAATTGGTCTGAGAGGTTCCAGTCTGAATAGGTGTTAATGGAGCCTGATGCCCCTCAGGCATAAGAAGCTAAAAGAAGAGCAGATCCTTACACATGGGGCACACACCAGTATGTCAGTGTGCTTGGTTTACAATCCTTGATCCTGGTAGTAGATGTCCTTTAAAATGTCAATTCATCTGGAACGAAATAAGTCATCTTCCTGAAATAAGATAACCATTATTGTCCAAAGGTAAAATAGTTTGTCACTGCCATTGTACAAACACAAAAGACCTATAACACGTAAATCGTTTGGGTTTATGGAAAAGTTTGAGTGGAGCAACAGTCTGTAAAAATGCAGTATGGGAAGTTTTTGATCCAGGCACCATGACTGTGATAATCTTCTTATATTTGTAATCAATGGTCTCCTTCTTTCTAACATCAACTGGGGGGGTGTTACTGGGATCTGGGGGTGTAACCCAAGCCCCGTGTATAGAGCAGGTTCAGAGGCTGCTATACTGCATCGGAGTGCCTCCCCCATGTGAAGTTACTACAGGTGGAGGGAGAGGGGGAGCATTGAGGGAGCAGCGATAGGGGGAGACAGTGTAATAGCATGTGAAGATGGAGCACTGTGGGGGCTCTGGTAATGCCACCGCTCCCTCAAAAACGCTTCAGGTTCATTAGCATAATTGAAAAGTTGATTTTACAAGGAAAGGAGGCCATTGATTACAAATATAAGAAGATTACCACAGGCACACTGCCTGGATCTATGAGTAACTGTCCCTAGTTTTTCATGATGCATTTAATGGTAGATTAACTCCTACGTGCACTTGGACGTTATAGTACGTCCCTGCGGGTAGATACTTCCCGCACCGGGACGTGCTATAAAGTCCCGTTTCTGGCACCGGCTCACGAACTGAGCCAACACCAGAAGTAGCGGCGGTCAGCTGTCTAATACAGCTGACACCGCGCTGTAACACTCAAGCATGACCGCTGCGTGTAATGGTCTTCCCCCAACTAAATACGAAAAATAAATACATAAAAATATAAGCCCCTAAAATGTCACTTTCCCATAAAAACACTTAATAAAGTATAAAAAACACACAAAAAAGCCATACATTCGGTATTGCCACATCCATAACAATCTGTATAATAAAATAGAATAGTTAATGGACCTGCCCGGTAAACGCCGGGGGAAAAAAACACAAAAAACTTTAAAAGATCATTTTTAATTAATACCTTGCACTAAAAACTGAAAAAAATGTAATGCACCACTAAAAAGAACAACTCTTCCCACAAAAAATAAGCCCTTAACCAGATTCATCAGCTGAAAAATAAAAAAAGTTCTGCATATGAAAAAATGGTGATGCTATAATGAACAAGATTTTCTCCAAATTAGTTTTTATTCTGTAAAATTGAATAAAATACACAAACCCCCCACATATTTGGTATCAATGCGTCCGTGACAATCTGCATAATAAAACTGAATCATTATTAGATCCACAAAGTGAACCCCGTAAAAAAAACCCCACAAAAAACGCTCCAAAGATAATTTTAGATGAGTACCCTTTAAAAAATGCTCTAAAAAGTGATAAAAAAGTCATGCACTCTAAAATAAGACCACTAAAAAGCGCAATCACTCTCACAAAAAATAAGCCCTTAACCAGATTTTTCAGCTGAAAAAAAAAGTTATGCATATAAAAGTCGGTGATGCTAAAATTAACATTTTATTCAGTAAAAATGGGAAAAAAATGTAAAAATCTATATAAATGAGGTATTTTCATAATCGTGGAGACCCATAGAATAAAAATAATATGCTATTTTTATGGTATGGTAAACGGCCAATAAAAAACAAACAAAAAAATCTTCCTAAAAATTGATTTTCATTTCCTCCACCAACAAAGAGTTAATAAAATCTCACCAATTAGCTAAAGATGCCCCAAAATTATGTACCAGAAAAGTGCATCTCATGTGGCAAAAAAACCCCCCAAAAATTATAGCCTGTATGTGACATAGCAAATCTGCTCTGGATGGCGCCTCCTTCCCTTCAATGCCCGTCCGTGAACCCATACAGCAGTTTACCGCCACTTACGGGGTATTAGTGTACTCGGGAGAAATTGGGTGGAATTTGTGGAGCCTTTTTTCATTTAATCCATTGAAAATGTTTAATTTTCCACCCAAAATGAATGTATTGTCAAAAAAATATTTCAATTTGTAGACCACACCTCCATTTTGTTTTAACCCCTATAAAACACCTAAAGGGTTAACAAACTTCTTAAAAGTGGTTTTTCATACGTTGAGGGGTGTAGTTTCCATAATGGGGTAATTTACGAATCTCGTTATTATTTAGGCCTCTCGCAGTCAATTAAAAGTTGAGCAGCTCCATCTAAATACAGGTTTTGCGATTATCCTAAAAATTTTAAAAATGGCACCCAAATTCTGAGCCTTATAACATTCTAGTAAAATATGTGGTATCTTAAAAAACCATGCCAACATAAAGTAGACATTTGAGAAATGTAAGTTTTGAATTTATTTGGGTGGACTATCTGCATCAAAAGTAGAAAATTTGAAAATAAAGAATTTTACCAAATTTTTGCCAAATTTAGTTTTTTTTCATAACTAAACACAAAGGATATCATAAAAATTTTTAAACTAATTTGAAGTACACTGGGGCACATTTACTTACCCGGTCCTGCCGCGATCCCCAATCCGGACTGTTCGACGAGGATGAAGTCTGGCGCGATTCGCCAAGATCGTGCATCCGATATCCTGCATGTGTCGCTTGTGAGCATCCTCACTCCCTTGACCCAGACTACTTCCGCGGTAATGTAACCCATTGCAATATTCGTTGCAATATTGCATTGCCACTATTCTTTATTTCAAAATGCATGGACATAATTGGTCCTTATCACATTTATGATATTTACATCCTTCATGGGAGTTTTTGTGCTTTGCACCCAAATGAATTTTGTTCTTTGGGTTTTTAAATGATTTTAATTAGTCCTCTTTTGTACTTTCAATAAAGATTGTTATCCCCTAGCACAGTGATGGCAAACCTTTTAGAGACCGAGTGCCCAAACTACAACAAAGACCCGCTTATTTATCGCAGAGTGCCAACACAGAAATTTAATTTGTGATTTATACTCCCTTCTCTGTCACAGTTTTCATTGATACCGGCACCTGAGGACACCAATAAAGCAGAAAATAGTCCCAGGTACAGTTGTCACTTTAAAATAGCTCTGTGCACAGCAAGTCCTGGGCTGTCTGGGACTGCAGAAAGATACATGGAGTCCTCTCTGGTGATGGCCTGAGTGCCCACAGAAAGGGCTCTGAGTGCCACCTCTGGCACCAGTGCCATAGGTTAGCCATCACTGCCCTAGCATCTGCTTTCTTTTTTCTTTGTATTCATTCACATATCCAGATGTGGGAAAATTAATTATTTGGTGCATGTCACATGTACATGTACGCTTGTGAGTGCATGTCTGGCGACACAATTTGAATTTTAAATCCCACGCTCAGTCCGAATCAGTCGGGTTGTCTGACGGCCACGCCCCCTGATTTGTGTTGCATGAAAGTCGATTGTGTGCACCAAAAACCCCTGTTAACAGCAGCGCAAATCAGAAATAGTCGGGAAACCTGACGGAAATGCGGTCCGCGGACCCTTAGTTAATGTGCCCCACTGTGTCATGAGAAAACAATCTCAAAATCCCCTGGATATCTTATAGTGTTCCAAAGCTATAAGCGCTTATAGTGACACCGGGCAGATTTGAAAAATGGGACCGCGTCCTAAAGGCCAAAATAGGCTAAGTCCCATAGGGGTTAAAAATTGAAGAGTAAATACATGTTTCCTATAATATTTAGGAAAGTATCATTTTACTGTATTTATCCCTAAAGCAACAGTATAACTGTGTATACCGTATAAGCCAAGGTACCTAATTTTAACACAAAAAACTGGGAAAACCTATTGACTAGAGTATTAGCCTAGGGTGGGAAATGCATTGGTCACAGCCTCTAGCCAGTATATAGCTAACAAGCCCCCTACCCCCCCTAGTATATAGCTGGTCAGCCCCCTGCCCCCCATTATATAGCCATCCAGTCCCTGCCTCCCATTATATAGCCGGCAGACCCTGCTCCCAGTATACAGCCAGTCAGCTCATGCCCCCAGTATATAGCCATCCCCTGCCCCCAGTATATAGCCTGCCAGTCCCTGCACCGCGTATGCCAAGCCTATAAAAAAAAATTGACACTGTACTCACCTTTCCGACACCCCCCGCCGATCCTCTTCTTGCTTCTTCTGGTACACGTGCACGGCCACCACACACAAAGACTTCAGCCACTTGCCAACATCATTGTTTGTGCGGCACCGGCTTTGCCATTTGTGTGGGTGCCAGCATCATACAGGGACACGAAAAGGAGCAGGAGGATCCGAAGATGGAGTCTGAGCATGCAAGGCAAGAAGAGCACCTGAGGGGGCGGGGGTCGTAGGAAAGGTGAGTACAGAGTTAATTTATCTATAGAGTATTAGCCAACTTAGCTTTTTTCAGCACAATTTTTGATATATATACCTGAGTATATACGGAAAATACTAGAATATTTTGACTATATATGTCATTTCTGTTCAGGATCAGGATCTTTTTCTCTGTGCTGTAGAAAGGGGACTATTTGTGCTGTAGTTACTTACAATGAACGGCAGATCACGCCAGATAATTACTGTGAGATTTTCAGGTGATTGACAATAAAAGTAGTGTTTTTGAGCACTCTTTTCAGTAACGGTGTGACTCCACCATCACTATATACAGTTTTTGCAATGCCTTTTGATGTTGATTGAATTTAGATGAATTGATATCTACTACATGATATAACTGCCAATATCTATTGTCAGTAGTGATGTAATGATGGGTCAGTGTTATCTATATAGAGGTCATTATATAGGAAGGGGGAGGAGATAAGCTGTGACATCATCTGTTGTCAGTAGTGATGTAATGATGGGTCAGTATTATCTATATAGAGGTCATTGTACAGGGAGGGGGAGGAGATAAGCTGTGACATCATCTATTGTCAGTAGTGATGTATTGATGGGGCAGTGTTATTTATATAGAGGTTCATCGTAAGGGGAGGAGGAAGAGATAAGCTGTGACATCATCTATTGTCAGTAGTGTTGTAATGATGGGTCAGTGTTATCTATATAGAGATCAAAGTGGATTATAAAAATAGATGGTGACTGATATTAGTGGCAGAATATACAATTTGCAGATGACATATTCCCATAAAAAAGATGAAATAAAAACAGAGTCTTCTTTTATTATTTGATGTTGATTGAATTTAGATGAATCGATATCTACTACATGATATAACTGCCAATATCTATTGTCAGTAGTAATGTAATGATGGGTCAGTGTTATCTATATAGAGGCCATTGTATAGGGAGGGGGAGGAGATAAGCTGTGACATCATCTGTTGTCAGTAGTGATGTAATGATGGGTCAGTATTATCTATATAGAGGTAATTGTACAGGGAGGGGGAGGAGATAAGCTGTGACATCATCTATTGTCAGTAGTGATGTAATGATGGGTCAGTGTTATCTATATAGAGGTCATTGTACAGTGAGGGGGAGGAGATAAGCTGTGACATCATCTATTGTCAGTATTGATGTAATGATGGGTCAGTTTTATCTATATAGAGATCATTATACAGGGAGGGGGAGGAGATAAGTTGTGACATCATCTATTGTCAGTAGCGATGTAATGATGGGTCAGTGTTATCTATATAGAGATCATTGTACAGGGAGGGGGAGGAGATAAACTGTGACATCATCTATTGTCAGTAGTAATGTAATGATGGGTCAGTGTTATCTATATAGAGGAAATTGTGCAGGGGGGAGGAGGAGATAAGCTGTGACATCATCAATTGTCAGTAGTGATGTAATGATGGGTCAGTGTTATCTATATAGAGGAAATTGTGCAGGGGGGAGGAGGAGATAAACTGTGACATCATCTATTGTCAGTACAGGCAGTCCCCGGGTTACATACAAGATAGGGTCTGGAGGTTTGTTCTTAAGTTGAATTTGTATGTAAGTCGAAACTGTATATTTTATAATGGAAGTTCTAGACAATTTTTTTTTCTTTTGCCCCAGTGACAATTGGAGTTTCAAAATTTTTGGTGTAATTGGACCAAGAATTATCAATAAAGCTTCATTACAGACATCTTACAGCTGATCATTGCAGTCTGGGACTATAGTAAAGCATCCAGAGAGCTTCACCAGAGGTCAGAGTGGTCTGTCTGTAACTATGGGTTGTCTGTAAGTCGGGTGTCCTTAAGTAGGGGACCGCCTGTAGTAATGTAATGATGGGTCAGTGTTATCTACATAGAGGTCATTGTACAGGGGAGGGTGGGAGATAAGCTGTGACATCATCTATTGTCAGTAGTGATGTAATGATGGGTCAGTGTTATCTATATAGAGGTCATTGTACAGGGGAGGGGGAGGAGATAAGCTGCGACATCATCTATTGTCAGTAGTGATGTAATGATGGGTCAGTGTTATCTATATAGAGGTCATTGTGCAGGGAGGGGGAGGAGATAAGCTGTGACATCATCTATTGTCAGTAGTGATGTAATGATGGGTCAGTGTTATCTATATAGAGGACATTGTACAGAGAGGAGGAGGAGATAAGCTGTGATATCATCTATTGTCAGTAGTGATGTAATGATGGGTCAGTGTTATCTATATAGAGGTTATTGTACAGGGGAGGGGGAGAAGATAAGCTGTGACATCATCTATTGTCAGTAGTGATGTAATGATGGGTCAGTGTTATCTATATAGAGGAAATTGTGCAGGGGGGAGGAGGAGATAAGCTGTGACATCATCTATTGTCAGTAGTGATGATATTTTCCATACAGGTTTAATTTTTTTTATATGTAAATGAGGTGACTGCTGCAATAAAAACAAATACATATGTTATGTTTAGTTGAATTAGTCAAAAAAACTTATTTACTTCAAAGTGGATTATAAAAATAGATGGTGGCTGATATTAGTGGCAGAATATACAATTTGCAGATGACATATTCCCATAAAAAAGATGACATAAAAAAGAGTCTTTTTTATTATTCTACATTACATGTTTTTCCACAAAACTTACAAAGTTAGTTTCTTCTAGTATGCTCTAGACATTATTTTCAGATTGACCTTTAGACATGAGAATATCAAAGGTTAATAAGCAATTTTCAGAGACGACAAATATTTGTTGCTGTAAGTGCAGAATGATTGTGTGAGCCCAATATGCATCTGATCTATTCATTAGCTTAATGTCAGTGTAATTTGCAATTAGTTGATGCAAATAGCCTTGTACTATAAATGTCCTGAACCCTATATACATGATAATGAGGCACTCACAATATCTCTGTGTGCTTATCTATATGTATTTCATCTACATCATTTAAATTAAAATCTGCATTTTATACAGTCAGTCCTGTAAATCAATTTTTTGCATCATTGTTGTTGTGATGTAATGTTCTTTGCAAAAGTTTAGAGTAGAAGGCCTACCAGAGATTGATATGCAATATTGTACAATGTAACATATTGCTAGGAAATACCATAATGTTCTGAGTTGTTCTACCTAAACCATTGGGAAAGGAAGTTTAGGAAAATAGCGCTATACATAAAGTCCAAGTGTTAAAAATGGTCAGGAGAACTAAGTACCGTAGGTAAGGGAAATCTGTGAAGGAATAAACTGGTGGTGAGACCCTATATTCATACTGTACTTGCCAACTTTATAGTTAAAGGGGTGTTATGCTATGGGGACAGGGCAGAAATTTGTTGTGGTTCAAAGTCGCACTCCTGGTCTATGGCTGTTGCTCTTAGCTGTAAGTACCAGTAAGTCAAGGGACCTGTTTCATCCATTCTGTGGCCTCCTCAGACTTTGGGAAGTGACATCCTGTGGTCCGAGGATACCAAGGATTGGTCAAACTAGGTCCCGTAACCCTTCAGCATTTCCAGATGCTTATGGACAGGTTAGTACCACCCAAAAACAGCTATAATTACCCACTTTTGGGTGAAGTTTAAAAGACCAATCCCTTTTTAGAGTAGGCCATACCTGAATTTCCAGGATTGTTTCTAAAAAGTGTTTTCTAGTATTAAGATTTTATTTGTATGATCAATACGGTTGTTTTGGATCACTAATTAATTGGGCACTTTCTTGGGTTCTGTAAAAACAAGAACAAACTTGTACTTGCCCCTCTCTGGTCCAGGGCGATGCCTCCTGTTAGCGCCGGCCTCTGTTGGAATACAGAGACTCAACAGTGATGTCACCACCACAACACAAACCTGCTACAGCCTTACAAAGGCCACAGCCAGAGGTTGTAGTTGGTGCACGTTATGGTCTTAAGGTCACTGAGATACTCCCAAAGGCTGGTGCTGATGGGAGGCGTAGCACTGGTCCTCAAAACATTAGCCATTGTGAACAATCCTTTTAAGAGCTTCTTTTTAATCGTTTTTTCTTTAAATCAGATCTCTGCTTGATGTCAGTGAATAGAAACAATGTTTATCTGTGTAAACTGAAATCTAAAATTACACGTGCCTAAGCAATCCTCGGTAAGCTCTGAAGAACCTGTGCCACAATATGGTTACGTAGTATTTCCCTAGGCGATACTATGGGACAGTGTGCTGTGGACTTCCTTATATGTTAGGGTGGCTCACTGAACATAATTGGTTTGCTCTGCCTTTGAATAATATCATTTACATTATTGGGAGTTTACCTGCAGTAACATAGCTCGGCCACTATACAGTGAACTGAACTGCTATTCCGGCTCCATTCTCCAAAATAATCCAGGTGTCAAAGGTAGAAGTTAAGATTCTAGTGTCTGGCCTTAACCAATCTTATATTCATGACCCTATTTTAAGGGTTAAATCATCTGTATAAATAAACTGGAAAACCCCTTTAAGTGTAATTTACATGCATCAATTACAACCTATAACAAAGCTGCATGATTTTTGTATTCCCCGGAAAAAATTCCAAAAGTAGTTCTACCATTTAGAATGGGTTGTAAGGAATACAATTGGTTTTCTTAATATTTAAAAATGTATTATTGCTTATTTCAGAGGTCTATATATGGCACGTTTCTCATAGACCACAAATAGCTCATGATATTACAACGCACAGTTTGAGGCGTGGCTGTATTTCTTTACATTACGTCAGCACAGTGAAATGTGATGTTCTTGAGAACGAGGGTTTCTCAGACCCAAAATAATTCAGATAAATCCCAGTAGATCTTTGCATTCCTCAAATGAATCTTGAAATGCTAATAGTCCTCGTCATGTGTTATGGTTATTGCTATTAAAGTTTGTACCCCTTCGGATAAGTGCAAACTAACATTTCACTTTTTAATAATCTATCTTATTTAAAAAAAACAAGCAAAGACAGTTTTTTATATCTTGGTAACCCGAAAAAAGGTCATGAGAAAGCGTAACGTGTGATAGCGGGCTGCTTACAGTTTATTTTTTTCTCTTTTTCATTCGCACTTTATTTTGACGCTGTCGAATTTCTGATGATTTAGTCTTTGACTTTTTGTCTGGGGGAATAAAAAAAACAAATGAGAAGTTAGAGTTCAGCAGAATTTTGTTTCAGATAACAGCATAAGCTTCTGTTTCCTCATAGTACAACGTGTCAGTGACAAATCTGTTCTCTTATATAAACCACAGTCAGGAATTAGTCAGCCAAGAAAAGTTGTGTCCATGTCATCAGTCAATTTGAAAAAAAGCTAAAGGTTGGTTGGTTCTCATTGGGACTAACATGGGTGAAATGTAAGAATTTCTCTTAAAAATAATAATAGACATTGGTGGGAACAGGTGTATTGGTTGCTGGAAGGAAACACTCAAAAACATTCATTACATTGCTGGTTTTGTTATTTAACTTTGGCACTATAATGTATATATATATTATAGAAGAAGCCTAAAGAGGCGAAACCTGGGTCGGGCGAGGTGCTTGACGCTGCATGCTTTTATTGATACGCGTGTTTTTATTGATACTTTGTAAGTATATACAATAAAAATCCTTCCTTTACCCTGGAGGTCTGCTCTATCTTTCCATTCACTTCCTGACATGGGATCTGCAGTACACCACGATTACGGAGGTGACACGAGGAGGACTGCATTGGGATCCATAGGAGGGTGACGGAGAGTAAAACAGCGTGCCCGGGAGAACTTCTATTTTTTATCCGATGGACAGGTGGTGAGACCACTCATTGTGACTGAACTACTGTTTCTTAAAGGGGTATTCCAGGAATAAGCATAATTTATATACAAATGGGCACTCAAAATATAAGCTAATGCCTAATTATTTGTTATTGAAAATGTTGCTCCCCTTAGCAGAAAATGCTGGTGACATAGACTGTAATGAAGAATTAAAATGCTACTGGCCCTTTAATCAGTCCGTTAATTTCCTCCGCGCGGTCCGTTGTGGAGCAGACACAGGACAGAAGATGGCCGCTGGTCACATGTCCACATCACATGTTCTGCACCTGTTTGGGCAAGTCATGTGATCACCACTAGGTTTGGCGGTTGGTTGCAGTGCATCCAGTATGGCCAGTGTTGTGGTGATGGCAGTTACACAGCATTACTATGGTAACAGAGCAAGAAAGTCTGTTACATCATTACCGGGAGCAGATCATAAGAGGGAGGAGGAGTAACTGAGAAATAAAGGATCATGGAACTTGTAGTTTCCAGTGGCGGACATCTTAATGATAACTCCACCTACTTTAGATCTCAATCATATTTTGTGGACTATAAGATGCAACCCAGATTTAGTCATCCAAAAAAGGAAAACTATATTTGACGCCACTTAAAAAAAACAGCTCTGCTACATCCATTTACTCACACACAGCACTGCTACATCCATCCAGTCACACACAGCTGTACTGTTTTTCCTTAACTACCTTCAAATATCCATAACTTTTTATTTTTCCATGTACAGAGCTGTGTGTGTGTGCTTGTTTCCCGTGTAACAAATTGTACTTCAAAGTGACAGTATTTAAAATTCCATGCAGTGTACTGGGGAGTGGAAAAAGAAATTCCAAATGTGGGAAAAATTGGTGAAAAATACATCTGAGCCAATTTTTTGTAGGTTTGGTTGTAGGCACTGTGACATGTCTAATTTATTCTTTGAGTTGTACAATCCAAATTGATTAAAGTTTTATTGTGTTTTAAGACATTTAAAAAGATTTTTTTACCATTTTGGGGACTGTACAACCTTTGTATCACTTTTTAATACATTTTGGCAAAAAAGTGATGTTTCGGATATTTGTGTGCTATTTTCTGTTATGGGGGTTCAACATTGAGAATAACCATTATTATAATTTGTCGTACATTTTGGAAAGTGGCAATAACTAACATGTTTATTTTTATATCAGTTCTAGGGAAAGGGGGCGATTTGAACTTTTTGGTTTTTAAAAAAAAAAATTTTTTGATTTTTTTTTTACTATTTTAAAGTTCCCCTAGAGTACTTTAACAATAGGTTGTCTGATCAATCCTACCATATACTGCCATACTACAGCATTGGAAAGGGACGATCTAAGCCAATCGCTTAAGACTGCCGCCGGCGGGTTTTAAAGGGTTAACGCCCGTGCTAGCATATTTTAGTATATTAGCTATATACTCTGCTTTTATGAAGAGGTGAGCAGATGCCTGGATGTAGGAGCAGCTGTGGATATTGTGTTCTTGGACTTTGCAAAGGCATTTGACACTGTCCCTCATAGACGCCTGATGGGTAAAATTAGGGCCATTGGTTTGGCAGAAATCATTTGCAATTGGATTGAAAACTGGCTGAAGGATCGTATCCAGAGAGTTGTGGTCAATGATTCCTACTCGGAATGGTCACCAGTTATGAGTGGTGTACCCCAGGGTTCTGTGCTTGGCCCACTACTATTTAATATATTTATTAATGATATAGAGGTAGGAATTAATAGCACTGTGTCTATTTTTGCAGATGACACCAAACTGTGTAGTGTAATACAGTCTATGGAGGATGTTCATAGGCTGCAGGGTGACTTGGACAAACTGAATGTTTGGTCATCCACTTGGCAAATGAGGTTTAATGTGGATAAATGTAAGGTTATGCACCTGGGGGCCAATAATCCAAAGGCAAAATATGTCCTTGGGGGAGTAAATCTGGGAGAGTCCCTTGTTGAGAAGGACCTAGGGGTACTAGTAGATCATAAATTGCATAACAGCATGCAATGTCAATCAGCTGCCTCTAAAGCCAGTAGGATCTTGTCATGTATCAAAAGTGGTATGGACTCTCGTGATAGGGATGTAATATTTCCACTATACAAGGCACTGGTTCGGCCACACCTGGAATATGCTGTCCAGTTCTGGGCACCGGTCCATAAAAAGGATGCCCTGGAGCTGGAGAGGGTTCAACGTAGAGCCACAAAAATGATAAGGGGTATGGAGGGTCTCAGTTATGAGGAAAGGTTAAAACAACTACATTTATTTAGTCTGGAAAAGAGACGACTACGAGGGGACATGATTAATTTATTTAAATATATGAATGGTCCATACAAAAAATATGGTGGTAAGTTGTTTCAGATTAGATCAAATCAAAAGACGAGGGGGCACTGTCTCCGTTTGGAGAAACCAAGGTTTAATCACCGGAGGCGACAGGGCTTCTTTACTATGAGAACTGTCAATCTATGGAATAGCCTGCCTCAGGCGCTGGTCACAGCAGGGACAGCGGATAGCTTCAAGAAGGGTCTAGATGCCTTTTTACACCTAAATAACATTGATGGTTATGTTATATAGAATTGTTTCCCCTAAATCCCTTCCTCATCCAATCCCTTCCCTTCCTTGGTTGAACTTGATGGACATGTGTCTTTTTTCAACCGTAGAAACTATGAAACTATGAAACTATGAAACTATAGTCCTTCATCCTGGTGGTAGATGTCCTTTAAGTGCTACCATCTCATGGGACTCTCCCATCTGTGGTATCAATCTTTTCTTTCATACGCCTGCAGTTTGACTTTCCCTGTCTGCAGTGTGTCTATGAATATTTTAAACACCTCCAAGTTCCTACAAATACTTTTTTGAAACAAAAAAGTCAGGGAGAATAAAGGTGAAGTTGTATTTTTTCTTGCTCAGGACCTATGAGACTGCATGCTGTGAGAGGAGAGAGGGGGGGGGGGTAGATGTAAAGAAACATCTAAATAACTTAAAATGCAGAGCTTACAAATGGATGAAAAAATCTAAAGCGTATCTATAAATATAAGCTACTCAAATATTTTTAATAATAATCTTTATTTATATAGGGCCACCAAATTCTGTAGCGCTTTACAGATAATAACATTGTCATATGAAATAGTAGTAACGAGGTCCCTGCTCGCGGGAGTCAGAAAATGGTATAATGCGATCTATCTGACTCATGGAGGTCTCTGACTAAATAGTTAAACGCTTTCTCCCCCCGAATGATGACATAAAACAACAAAACATTACTCCATTGACTCCACTTCAACATCTGTTGGAATGACTCTCTTGTCAAGGGAGCTTAGCAGTTGGGGAACAGCAGGAGGTTTGGAGAGGTTTTTGTTATCCTTACATTATAGATTGTTTTTTCAAGTCAGAAACCGAACCTCATGTAAAATGATTTCACCAAATTAGAGTCTGAGTCTAGTTAGAATATCTCTCCAGCATAAACTTCAGTGGTGTTTTCAACAGTGGAGAGTGGTACCCATTGTTTTCGGGTTTTATCACCGGCATTTTTGCACTCCCCAAGCCATTTTTATGTGTTAGGATTGTAAGAGACTGACCTTAAATAAAGCATAACCTTCTATTGACACGTACAATTTCCATTATGTGAACCTCCTATCTTTAAGACTTTTCTAAAGCTGCACTAGTTCTCTACAATGTGCTACCCAAAGGATAATTCAAAGTATTAACATGGTATGGAAAATAAATGTTATTTATAGCAGACCTATCACATTCTGTAACTAAACCTGAGGTTTACTACAATTTTGATTGTTCCTTACAACTACATCAAACTTTTCCTGCTATAAGCCCAGTACTTAAATCTACTTCATCTATCCTGCATCTGTCACCTCCCCGCTCAGGTACGACAGAGTTCACCTTCTTCTTCCCGGTGCATGTAAGTTCTTGATCTTGCGACACAAATTCAAAGTTATATCCTGCGGTTTGTCCGAATCAGTCGGATTGTCCAGCGGCCGCATCCCCGATTTCTGGCGTGTGAAAGCTGGCACCGATGCACCAAAATCCGATCGCGTGCGACACAATCCCCTCCGCGATCCCCAAAAAGTCAGGAAACCCGACGAAAATGTGGCCGCGGGACCCTTAGTAAATAAGCCCCACTGGCTTGGACCATCACTGCTCCAATAGTACTGAGCTTCCGGACTCTTACAGGAGACTGGGAGCACAGCGGGAACATAAGTGCAAGAAAAAAGCCACTGTTTTACAAGATTGCCCCAGTCTGTATTCTCTTAAAATGCAATGGCATACATAAAGATAAAGCCTGATCAAGCTGAGGGAAAAATCAGCAGCATAGTAATTATCCCACCAAATCCCATAAGATCAAGATAAAAGTAAACAGAATATTGAACAGCCTGACCTGATGCATCGGGACCTTGATTTGTATGTAAAGAAGGTCTAAAATAACTTTCTGTAGAGCACATGGGACTATTAATTGGAAAACAATGCAAATTCAGAAACCTTCAGCTCATTGCATAGCTGCATTGTTAATGGAAATTTTGTAGTTATTTTAATACATGAAGCAGAAAATAGACACAGCTACTTGATATTTAGAACATACCTAATATCTACACCCAACTGTATCAGAAGAAAACAGGTCATTACCAGGAATAGGTTTTAGCTTAACGAAGCCAAAAATTCAATACAACTCTTACAGTCTAAAATAGAAATCTACATAGGCTATAGGATGAAAATTATATCGAGATCTGGGGGAATTTTATGGACTATTTTTAATCCCAGAGAGCATTGCTTGGTTTCTGTCTACATTCCCATCAGCCAATAGTTCTGTGAAGCATTTTAATGCCATTCTCACATAAATTACTGTGCTGATGAAGTCCAATTTACTGTAACAGTTCTGTACACAGAAGAGTGTTTCTATTTATCCAAAAAGCAATGTCTAATAGGCAGGTTGTGGAGGTTTGTCAACATAGAGTGAGCCCTAAAGTCACCACGACCACTGTCACCTACCTAACAACCCTGATGGTCAGAGACTTCTGGTCAACGATTCCTACACTGAATGAGTGCACGGGAAAGATGACAAGACAAGGGAAGCAGATGGAAGCAAAGTCAGGCAGATCCAGTTAAAATCTAAGATGCCACCAAGGCACTGAACTGTATACATATACAGTTTAGCAAAGCAATAGAATTGAAGAGAAATTGACAACAAGTGTCAAAGGACTTAATTAAACCCCAACCAGTAATCAGAACTGGGCAGATAAATAAAGGCGCTCCTGGGCACCGCCCCCAGCAGCTGACTGGTTTGACAGTCCATCATTTATATCACAGCTGAACACAGACTGAACCCAAAATGACACACCTAGGTCAACCCAAGGACAGATCCTGAAAGGCAACTGTCAGTCAAATCAGCCCATTAGTGGTTGTCAAGCACAGAAAGGGGTGAATAAGTGTAACAAAAACATGAGCAACCATTGGTGGTACTCCCCTGCATCTTGGCTAGCTTGTGAAATACATATCAAAATGAAAGGACCTCAGTTGTGTATTTATCTTCATGTACAGTAATTTAAAAATGTACACTGGTTATTTGCAAGCGCCTGTCACCCTTTTACTACATCTCCTGCCTCTGCCAAGAAAAATCAACTAATTACATTTTTACAGCATGAAATATTCTGCAATGTAATGTGTGAAATATTCCAGAGTTATCTGCATGTGTCTTCACAGAGCTGTGGAAAATCCTAAGAATTTACTATGGTATATCGTGATCTTTCTCACGCTGTTCATATTCTAAACATCGGAAGTAACATAATCAAATGGAAAATATCCTGTAAAATATTACTGTCATAAAAATCGTAAAATACGTGTCAATTAATTCTCCTGTTCATTGTCATTCATGTGTTCTCTAAATATCATATTCAAGAAATACCGAGTTCTGGACGACAGAATCGGACTCCAGCGCATCGGATGATGCACAGAAAAAACATATACAGACAGATGCCTTACCAGAAACAAGCACGATTACAGAACCATCATCCAGCAACACCACGGTCCCTTTAGACCTCGGAACAGGAGAGGGGGAAAGGGGCGGAAGAAGAGGTCGCTGGCCGAGTCGGAAACGAAAACAAGTCTCTTGGAGGCGTTAGAACCAGGTGACAACCTAAGCCCCGCTAACACTACTAACATTATTAACTTGACGAATATACCCTTCGACGCTAATTGTGTTTTCTTACTATCTAAAGGACTAAACTTTGCAATTTCTAACAACTTTGACCCGGTTCAATTTGAGATCGACTTGTTCAAATCCACCCGTAAATTGAACTTGAAAAAATTCTTCCATAACAGAGAGACCAAACCTGTGCCTGACAATGTTTGTGAGATTCCATGCACTGTAGGCCCGCTGGGTTTTTTTCCACCCTCTCTACAAGATTCTACTGACATTCAAAATGTCTCCACACTTTTGGATCTGATTGATCCATTGTACTCCTCAACTGAGGCCATTGAAGTAGAGAGTTTTAAGGGCGGTATCACTTCCACCTTTTGCCCCCCTTTGTCTGCAGGCTCTTCTATCGACATCCTCGATGATGTAAAAGCTTTAATTTATCCCAGTATTCCCCCCAATCTTTCTGTAGGCGAGAGAAAGGCCCTCACTTGGCTCAGCTCTCTTAATGATGTTGTGGTGAAGCCTGCAGACAAGGGGGGTAATTTGGTGCTCATGACTCGCGATTATTACATCTCAGAAGCTATGAGGCAACTAGGTGACACTAATACCTACACCAGATTAGACCACAACCCCACTTGTAGATTTTTGATAGATTACGTACCTTTCTTAGGTGGAGTGTAGAAAATAAAATTCTCTCGGAGAAGACAGCTGTTAAACTATTCCCTCCCCATCCTAGACACCCGGTATGGTATTTTCTCCCCAAAGTTCACAAAACTTTGGTGGATCCCCCCGGCCGCCCGATAGTGGCAGGGATAGGATCCCGCACGGAACCGTTATCTAAATACATTGATTGGTTGTTACGTCCCCTACTTACTGACATTCCCTCCTACCTTAAGGACACAAATGCCTTTCTCACTGCCCTTAAGTCCATCTTTTGGCAAGAGAATTATAACTTGGTTTCTGTCCACGTCGAAAGCCTCAACACCCGGATCCCCCAAGACCTGGGTGTCGTCAGCGTTCGATCTGTCCTCCTCAAAGCTCAAAAATATGAGGGTTATATTCAATTTGTCTGTGAGGGGCTTAACTTTATACTAAAACACAACGCTTTTATGTTTGACGGGAAGTGGTTCATTCAAAACACTGGCACGGCTATGGGCACCCCTGTTGCCTGTACATTTGCCAATATTTTTTTAGCCGTGTTCGAAAATAAATATATTTTTTCTACTTTGAACCCGTTTGTCAAACATATTGTAACTTTCCTACGGTACGTGGATGACATTTTTATGGTATGGGCAGGCACTGAGAACAAATTTTTCAATTTTGTCTCCTTTCTGAATGAACAGAACGCGATGAATATGCGGTTTACCGCTGTATTCGGGGGTAAGACCTTAGAATTCCTTGACGTTCAGGTAATAGTGAGTGATGACTGTCTCACCACCACCGCTTTTAGAAAGCCTACTGCCACCAATGCCTTATTACATTTTGGTAGCCACCACCCATACCATACCAAGGAAGGGTCACCTTACAGTCAGTTTCTTCATTTAAAGAGGTTAAATAGTGACCCCGACAGTTTCGAAGTACAAGCTCTTGAGTTAAAACAGCGTTTAATTGAGCGAGGGTACCCCACTCATATTTTGGAAAAAGCCTTGGCTAAGGCACGTGACGTCCCTGGTGGTATTCCCACTCGTCCCCCGGATAAAACCATAAGACACAAAAGTAAGGGGCAGGGGCGCATGACCTTCTCGTTTGGCTACAGCCCTCATGAGCGGGCGATACGCACCGCCATTAACAGAAATTGGAAGATTTTAGAAAGAGATGACCAATTAGCCGAGGTTACATCACAAAAACCTTTAGTTACGTTCAGATGCAGTCCGTCTATTAGAACCCACTTGGTCTCTAGTAGAGATGAGCGAGCACTAAAATGCTCGGGTACTCGTTATTCGAGACGAACTTTTCCCGATGCTCGAGTGCTCGTTTCGAGTAACGAGCCCCATTGAAGTCAATGGGAGACTCGAGCATTTTTCAAGGGGACCAAGGCTTTGCACAGGGAAGCTTGGCCAAACACCTGGGAACCTCAGAAAAGGATGGAAACACCACGGAAATGGACAGGAAACAGCAGGGGCAGCATGCATGGATGCCTCTGAGGCTGCTTAATCGCACCATTATGCCAAAATTATGGGCAACAGCATGGCCATGACAGAGTGACCGAATGAGGCTAGATAGCATCTAAAACATCCAATAATTGACCCTGACACTATAGGGGACGGCATGCAGAGGCAGCGGCAGCGGCAGCAGTGGCAGGCTAGAGAGTGTCATGGCAACATACCCTAAATGGACTCAGGCTTCAAACCAATGGGTGGCAGAGAGGAACCAAAGGAGGTGAGCAAGAAGCGCTCAAATAATATCGGTACATGATAAAAGTTTGCCAGTATATTTTGTGGATTACACAGCAGGGTGGCGACAAAGTTAACATGGAAGCCATGAAAACAATCCAAAATTCTGCCTGACACAGCTCGTTTGATAAGGGGACCATGTATGGAGGCAGTGAACTAGTAGTAGATTAAAGGTGCTGCAGTTAAAACTATGTTAGTTGGATCTTGGCATGGAGCTGGCGCTCCGCTGCCAGGCAAGCTTTCGCCAATCCAAGGCCCTGTCTCTAGGCTACTCCCCAAACAGCACTTCTAAGAACCTTTTGTATAAGATCAAGTGTAGTAGCGTTCTTATAAGTTTGGGATATGGCGGGTGAGGGGAATGTAAACATCTGCGCAAGAAGCGCTGAAATAATATCCGTAAATGAAAAAAGTTTTCCAGTATATTTTGTGGCTTACACAGCACGGTGGCGACAAAGTTAACAAGTTTGATGTGGAATGCCCTGTAATAGCTCTTGGGCGGTGTGCCTTTTATCACCTAGGCTCAGCAGTTTGAGCACCGCCTGCTGTCGCTTAGCGACGGCACTGCTGCTGTGCCTAGAGCTACCGACTGATGGCGCCATGCCCACGGATGGTAATTCGGAGGAGGAGGAGGTGGAGGAGGGGTGGGAGGAGGAGGAGGCATAGTAGGCCTGAAACACCTGGACCGAGGTAGGCCCCGCAATCCTCTGCGTCGGCAGTATATGACCAGCCCCAGGGTCAGACTCGGTCCCAGCCTGCACCAAGTTAAGTGTAGTAGCGTTCTTATAAGTTTGGAATATGGCGGGTGAGGGGAATGTAAACAGATGCGCAAGAAGCGCTGAAATAATATCCGTAAATGGTAAAAGTTTGCCAGTATATTTTGAGGATTACACAGCAGGGTGGCGACAAAGTTAACAAGTTTGTTGTGGAAGCCATGAAAACAACCCAAAATTCTGCCTGACACAGCACGTTTGATAAGGCGGCCATGTATGGAGGCAGTGAACTAGTAGTAGATTAAAGGTGCTGCAGTTAAAACTATGTTAGTTGGTTCTTGGCATGGAGCTGGCGCTCCGCTGCCAGGCGAGCTTTCGCCAATCCAAGCCCCTGTCTCTAGGCTACTCCCCAAACAGCACTTCTAAGAACCTTTTGTATAAGTTTAGGATATGGCGGGTGAGGGGAATGTAAACAGATGCGCAAGAAGCGCTGAAATAATATCCGTAAATGGTAAAAGTTTGCCAGTGTATTTTGTGGATAACACAGCAGGGTGGCGACAAAGTTAACAACTTTGATGTGGAATCCATGAAAACAACCCAAATTTCTGCCTGACACACCTCGTTTGATAAAGGGACGATGTATGGAGGCAGCTATATGGACGACTTTTGGAGGTAGCAATGGAGACAACGTGTGGAGGCTGCTATGGAGACAATTCAATTTGGATAGTGCCTGTATGTGGCAGTCCAAAAAAGTTTTCAAACCAGAGGAGCAGGTAGGTGGCCCTCCATAAAAATGGAATAGATTGAGTGCCTGTATGTGGCAGTCCAAAAAAGTTTTCAAACCAGAGGAGCAGGTAGGTGGCCCTCCAGAAAAATGGAATAGATTGAGTGCCTGTATGTGGCAGTCCAAAAAAGTTTTCAAACCAGAGGAGCAGGTAGGTGGCCCTCCAGAAAAATTGAATAGATTGAGTGCCTGTATGTGGCAGTCCAAAAAAGTTTTCAAACCAGAGGAGCAGGTAGGTGGCCCTCCAGAAAAATTGAATAGATTGAGTGCCTGTATGTGGCACTCCCAAAAATTGTTTAAAACAGAGGACCGGGTCGGTGGCCCTCCATAAAAATTAAATGCATAAAGTACTATAGCTAGAGCCAGTGGGCCCTGTCAAAAAATAGCCAGTTTCCTCTGCTTTACTGTACAAAGAGGAGGAGAAGGAGGAAAATGAGGAGGAGTGGATAAATTATTCAGGTTGAGCTTCCTTCACCTGGTGGAGATTGGAAATTAGGAAAAATCCAGGCTTTATTCATCTTGATAAGCGTCAGCCTGTCAGCGCTGTCAGTCGACAGGCGTGTACGCTTATCGGTGATGATGCCACCAGCTGCACTGAAAACCCGCTCGGACAAGACGCTAGCGGCAGGGCAGGCAAGAACCTCCAAGGCGTACAGCGCCAGTTCGTGCCACATGTCCAGCTTTGAAACCCAGTAGTTGTAGGGAGCTGTGTGATCATTTAGGACGATGGTATGGTCAGCTACGTACTCCCTCACCATCTTTCTGTAAAGATCAGCCCTACTCTGCCGAGACTGGGGACAGGTGACAGTGTCTTGCTGGGGTGACATAAAGCTGGCAAAAGCCTTGTAAAGCGTACCCTTGCCAGTGCTGGACAAGCTGCCTGCTCGCCTACTCTCCCTCGCTACTTGTCCCGCAGAACTACGCACTCTGCCGCTAGCGCTGTCAGAAGGGAAATACTGTTTCAGCTTGTGCACCAGGGCCTGCTGGTATTCATGCATTCTCACACTCCTTTCCTCTCCAGGGATGAGAGTGGAAAGATTTTGCTTGTACCGTGGGTCCAGGAGAGTGAACACCCAGTAATCGGTGCTGGAATAAATTCTTTGAACGCGAGGGTCACGGGATAGGCAGCCTAGCATGAAATCTGCCATATGCGCCAGAGTACCAACGCGTAAGAATTCACTCCCCTCACTGGCCTGACTGTCCATTTCCTCCTCCTCCAACTCCTCTTCTTCTGCCCATACACGCTCAACAGTGAAGGACTCAACAATGGTCCCCTCTTGTGTCTCGCCAACATTCTCCTCCTCTTCCTCCTCATCCTCCTCCACCACCACCTCCTCCGATATGCGCTGAGAAACAGACCTAAGGGTGCTTTGGCTATCAACAAGGGAATATTCTTCCCCCGTCTCTTATGAGGAGCGCAAAGCTTCCGACTTCACGCTGACCAGAGAGTTTTTCAACAGGCCAAGCAGCGGGATGGTGAGGCTGATGATGGCGGCATCGCCACTGACCATCTGTGTTGACTCCTCAAAGTTACTCAGCACCTGACAGATATCAGACATCCACGTCCACTCCTCATTGTAGACTTGAGGAAGCTGACTGACCTGACTACCAGTTCTGGTGGAAGTTGACATCTGGCAGTCTACAATCGCTCGGCGCTGCTGGTAAACTCTGGATAACATGGTCAGTGTTGAATTCCACCTCGTGGGCACGTCGCACAACAGTCGGTGAGCGGGCAGTTGGAGGCGGCGCTGCACTGCCCTGAGAGTGGCAGCATCTGTGCTGGACTTCCTGAAATGCGCACAGATGCGGCGCACCTTCGTGAGCAAATCAGACAGATTGGGGTATGTCTTGAGGAAACGCTGAACTATCAGATTTAACACATGGGCAAGGCATGGCACATGTGTCAGTCTGCCGAGTTGCAGAGCCGCCACCAGGTTACGGCCGTTGTCACACACAACCATGCCTGGCTTCAGGTTCAGCGGTGCCAGCCACAGATCAGTCTGCGCCGTGATGCCCTGTAATAGTTCTTGGGCGGTGTGCCTTTTATCGCCTAGGCTCAGCAGTTTGAGCACCGCCTGCTGTCGCTTAGCGACGGCACTGCTGCTGTGCCTAGAGCTACCGACTGATGGCGCCATGCCCACGGATGGTCGTTCGGAGGAGGAGGTGGAGGAGGGGTGGGAGGAGGAGGAGGCATAGTAGGCCTGAAACACCTGGACCGAGGTAGGCCCCTCAATCCTCGGCGTCGGCAGTATATGACCAGCCGCAGGGTCAGACTCGGTCCCAGCCTCCACCAAGTTAACCCAATGTGCCGTCAGCGATATATAGTGGCCCTGCCCGGCAGCACTCGTCCACGTGTCCGTGGTCAGGTGGACCTTGTCAGAAACGGCGTTGGTCAGGGCACGGATTATGTTGTCTGACACGTGCTGGTGCAAGGCTGGGACGGCACATCGGGAAAAGTAGTGGCGGCTGGGGACCGAATACCGAGGGGCGGCCGCCGCCATGAGGCTGCGAAAGGCCTCGGTCTCTACTAGCCTATAGGGCAGCATCTCCAGGCTTAGCAATCTGGAGATGTGCACATTAAGGGCTTGGGCGTGCCGGTGGGTTGCACTATATTTGCGTTTCCGCTCCAGCGTCTGGGGTATGGAGAGCTGAACGCTGGTGGATGCTGTTGAGGATCGTGGAGGCGACGATGGGGTTTTTGTGGCAGGGTCCTGGGCAGGGGGCTGACTATCAGCTGACACAGGGGAAGGAGCAGTGGTGTGCACGGCCGGAGGTGAACTCGCTTGTTGCCACTGAGTGGGGTGTTTAGCATTCATATGCCTGCGCATACTGGTGGTAGTTAAGCTATTAGTGGTGGAACCCCTGCTGATCCTGGTTTGGCAAATGTGGCACACCACAGTCCGTCGGTCATCTGGTGTTTCCTTAAAGAACCTCCAGACTTCTGAAAATCTAGCCCTCGCCGCAGGAGCCCTCGACACGGGAGCTTCACTAGTTGACACATTTGGCGCTGATGCACCAGCTCTGGCTCTGCCTCTCCGTCTGGCCCCACCACTGCCTCTTCCAACCTGTTCTGGTCGAGGACTCTCCTCCGTCTCAGAAGCACTGTGTTCACCCGGCCTCTCAACCCAGCTTGGGTCTGTCACCTCATCATCCTCCGATCCCTCAGTTTGCTCCCCCCTCGGACTTCCTGCCCTGACAACAACTTCCCCACTGTCTGACAACCGTGTCTCCTCATCGTCGGACACCTCTTTACACACTTCTTCCAGTACGTCAACAAGGTCATCATCACCCACAGACTGCGACTGGTGGAAAACCTGGGCATCGGAAAATTGCTCATCAGCAACCGGACAAGTGGTTTGTGACTGTGGGAAGGGTCCAGAAAACAGTTCCTCAGAGTATGCCGGTTCAAATGGCAAATCTTGCTGGGAGGGGTCAGACTGGGGGGGAGGAGGCTGAGGTGCAGGAGCTGGAGGAGTGCCGATTTCGGTGACATGGGTGGACTGCGTGGAAGACTGACTGGTGGACAAATTGCTCGAAGCATTGTCGGCAATCCACGACATCACCTGTTCGCACTGTTCTGGCCTCAACAGTGCTCTACCACGAGTCCCAGTAACTTCAGACATGAACCTAGGGAGTGTAGCTCTGCGGCGTTCCCCTGCTCCCTCATAAGCAGGTGGTGTCTCACCCCGCCCAGGACCACGGCCTCTGACCCCTGCAGTAGTTGGACGCCCACGTCCCCGCCCTCGTCCTCTACCCCTAGCCCTCGGGTTAAACATTTTGAAAATGAGAGTTATAACTTTAATTTTTTTTTAAACTTTTTTTTGTGTTTTTTTTTTTTTTGTGTGTTTTTTAGTTTTTAAAACCAAACGATGCTATCCTATTGCTATGGCTATTTTCTAGCCAAGTATGAAAGCACACTGCTATGCCAGATGAGATGACACTGAGTTATTAAAAAAATAAACGTAAAATAAAAAAGGAAATGGCAGACTGTGCCTAATTGAAATCCAACCCCGGGCCCTAATAAATTTTCCCACTTCGGTCTTTGCGATGGATATGTGCGTCACTAAGCGCAAAACACAGTGGTCGCAAGTCTCACTCCAAATTGCTCACAATTTGCTAGTAGATGCACTGCAGCAACTACAGCCACCAGCAGATCAACCAGAAATCAAATATATATAACGCTACTGTAGGCGTAAGTAAGCCGTTTGGATTCTCCTATGGCTATTTTCTAGCCAAGTATTAAAGCACACTACTATGCCAGATGAGATGACGCTGAGTTATGAAAAAAATAAACGTAAAATAAAAAAGGAAATGGCAGACTGTGCCTAATTGAAATACAACCCCGGGCCCTAATAAATTTTCCCACTTCGGTCTTTGCGATGGATATGTGCGTCACTAAGCGCAAAACACAGTGGTCGCAAGTCTCACTCCAAATTGCTCACAATTTGCTAGTAGATGCACTGCAGCAACTACAGCCACCAGCAGATCAACCAGAAATCAAATATATATAACGCTACTGTAGGCGTAAGTAAGCCGTTTGGATTCTCCTATGGCTATTTTCTAGCCAAGTATTAAAGCACACTACTATGCCAGATGAGATGACGCTGAGTTATGAAAAAAATAAACGTAAAATAAAAAAGGAAATGGCAGACTGTGCCTAATTGAAATACAACCCCGGGCCCTAATAAATTTTCCCACTTCGGTCTTTGCGATGGATATGTGCGTCACTAAGCGCAAAACACAGTGATCGCAAGTCTCACTCCAAATTGCTCACAATTTGCTAGTAGATGCACTGCAGCAACTACAGCCACCAGCAGATCAACCAGAAATCAAATATATATAACGCTACTGTAGGCGTAAGTAAGCCGTTTGGATTCTCCTATGGCTATTTTCTAGCCAAGTATTAAAGCACACTACTATGCCAGATGAGATGACGCTGAGTTATGAAAAAAATAAACGTAAAATAAAAAAGGAAATGGCAGACTGTGCCTAATTGAAATACAACCCCGGGCCCTAATAAATTTTCCCACTTCGGTCTTTGCGATGGATATGTGCGTCACTAAGCGCAAAACACAGTGGTCGCAAGTCTCACTCCAAATTGCTCACAATTTGCTAGTAGATGCACTGCAGCAACTACAGCCACCAGCAGATCAACCAGAAATCAAATATATATAACGCTACTGTAGGCGTAAGTAAGCCGTTTGGATTCTCCTATGGCTATTTTCTAGCCAAGTATTAAAGCACACTACTATGCCAGATGAGATGACGCTGAGTTATGAAAAAAATAAACGTAAAATAAAAAAGGAAATGGCAGACTGTGCCTAATTGAAATACAACCCCGGGCCCTAATAAATTTTCCCACTTCGGTCTTTGCGATGGATATGTGCGTCACTAAGCGCAAAACACAGTGGTCGCAAGTCTCACTCCAAATTGCTCACAATTTGCTAGTAGATGCACTGCAGCAACTACAGCCACCAGCAGATCAACCAGAAATCAAATATATATAACGCTACTGTAGGCGTAAGTAAGCCGTTTGGATTCTCCTATGGCTATTTTCTAGCCAAGTATTAAAGCACACTACTATGCCAGATGAGATGACGCTGAGTTATGAAAAAAATAAACGTAAAATAAAAAAGGAAATGGCAGACTGTGCCTAATTGAAATACAACCCCGGGCCCTAATAAATTTTCCCACTTCGGTCTTTGCGATGGATATGTGCGTCACTAAGCGCAAAACACAGTGGTCGCAAGTCTCACTCCAAATTGCTCACAATTTGCTAGTAGATGCACTGCAGCAACTACAGCCACCAGCAGATCAACCAGAAATCAAATATATATAACGCTACTGTAGGCGTAAGTAAGCCGTTTGGATTCTCCTATGGCTATTTTCTAGCCAAGTATTAAAGCACACTACTATGCCAGATGAGATGACGCTGAGTTATGAAAAAAATAAACGTAAAATAAAAAAGGAAATGGCAGACTGTGCCTAATTGAAATACAACCCCGGGCCCTAATAAATTTTCCCACTTCGGTCTTTGCGATGGATATGTGCGTCACTAAGCGCAAAACACAGTGATCGCAAGTCTCACTCCAAATTGCTCACAATTTGCTAGTAGATGCACTGCAGCAACTACAGCCACCAGCAGATCAACCAGAAATCAAATATATATAACGCTACTGTAGGCGTAAGTAAGCCGTTTGGATTCTCCTATGGCTATTTTCTAGCCAAGTATTAAAGCACACTACTATGCCAGATGAGATGACGCTGAGTTATGAAAAAAATAAACGTAAAATAAAAAAGGAAATGGCAGACTGTGCCTAATTGAAATACAACCCCGGGCCCTAATAAATTTTCCCACTTCGGTCTTTGCGATGGATATGTGCGTCACTAAGCGCAAAACACAGTGGTCGCAAGTCTCACTCCAAATTGCTCACAATTTGCTAGTAGATGCACTGCAGCAACTACAGCCACCAGCAGATCAACCAGAAATCAAATATATATAACGCTACTGTAGGCGTAAGTAAGCCGTTTGGATTCTCCTATGGCTATTTTCTAGCCAAGTATTAAAGCACACTACTATGCCAGATGAGATGACGCTGAGTTATGAAAAAAATAAACGTAAAATAAAAAAGGAAATGGCAGTCTGTGCCTAATTGAAATACAACCCCGGGCCCTAATAAATTTTCCCACTTCGGTCTTTGCGATGGATATGTGCGTCACTAAGCGCAAAACACAGTGGTCGCAAGTCTCACTCCAAATTGCTCACAATTTGCTAGTAGATGCACTGCATTTATTTAAAAAAATAAACGTAAAATAAAAAGAAACTGGCAGACTGTGCCTAATTGAAATCAAACCCCTAATAAATTTTCCCACTTTGGTGTTTGAGGTGGATATGTGTGTCACTAAGAGCTAAACACAACGGTAGCAAGTCCCCCTGCTAATTCCTCACAATATGGTACTAGCTGCACTACTAGTGCCAGCAAGCCCAGCCACAAGCAAATAAAAAAAAAAAGTATAACGTTATTGTAGCCCTAAGAAGGGCTGTTGGGTTGTTGTAGAATCACTCCTGCCTAACAGTAAGCTAATAGAACACCCTAACGCTTTCCCTGACCAGCAGCAGCTCTCTCCCTAGCGGCATCCAGACAGAGAATGATCCGAGCAGCGCGGGCAGCGGCTAGTCTATCCCAGGGTCACCTGATCTGGCCAGCCAACCACTGCTATCGACGTGTAAGGGTACCACGTCATGCTGGGTGGAGTGCAGAGTCTCCTGGCTTGTGATTGGCTCTGTTTCTGGCCGCCAAAAAGCAAAACGGCGGGAGCTGCCATTTTCTCGAGCGGGCGAAATACTCGTCCGAGCAACGAGCAGTTACGAGTACGCTAATGCTCGATCGAGCATCAAGCTCGGACGAGTATGTTCGCTCATCTCTAGTCTCTAGCTATTTTTCCACATCAAATTCTAACTGGTTAAAAAAATGCATCCCTAGGGGGAATTTCAAATGCGGGTCTTGTAATTTTTGCCGTCATAATTTGCAAACCAACATGGTGAGGTTGGGTGATAAGCTGCACACAGTTAACTCCTTTATTAACTGTCGGTCTACTTTTGTAGTTTATGTAGTGTTATGCTCCTGTGGCTTTTTTTATATTGGGAAGACCATCCGGAATCTGTTTACCAGATTTCGTGAACACTGCCATTCCGTTCAGACAGGAAAAGGATGCCCCCGCTTTATTAGTCATATCAGAGATAGTCACGGGGGGAATTTAGAAACTCTAAAATTTGCAGGTCTGGAGAAAGTTGATATCGACCCCCAAGGGGGTGATCGCCCAAAAGCCCTACTCCGCCTGGAGGCCAGACTTATTCTAAGTACAATGCACTAGGCCCCATGGGCTTGAATGACAGGAATGACCTGAGTGTCTTCTTATGAATTATGTACCTTGTTAGTACTATGCTTATCCATATTGCATATGGTGTGCTACACCTTGTATATAGTCCTGTCCATGCTTTGTACCTATTAGGTTCTTTCCCCTTGTTCCCCATCTCTAACCATGTTCTGTTATTGATTTCTTTTGTCTTGTCCCCTTCCCTCTTCCATTCTTTCTCCGTCATACCTTGTGTGTATAGCCTACTTATTCTTATTGAGCATTTGTTTGGAACAATGTTGGACAATTTAAGCCGCAACTGTTGCAGCGTGTTTTTAATTATGTATCATGTCTTGCTACTTTCTATTATTATGCACTTGCATTTTGCTTGTACCTGCACCCATGATACTGTGTATTTCCCTGTGTGTGTCTCGTTGCCAGGACGCCGCGTGCTCGGGGCGGGTATATTACCTGCGTCCCGAGATCTTGCGATGTCCGAGGCTTGAGAAAGCGCTTCCAGCGCGAAACGGCCTGTCGCCCTCCGTGGCGTGCATCACCCCTGTCCTGATTCCTTCCTGAATAAAGTCTTCTCTGCTTGCGATCGGTGAGTGCCGTTTTTTTCCTTACTCCTTTGGATGTCATATTCAAGAAGTATTTGGAATTTGTGGACATACTAAATAATAAAGAAGGGGGTGAAGGCACTCTAAAAATTTACGTCTAACAAAACATAATAGCAGGCCCGGCACCAGCACCCGGCTTACCCGGGCAAGTGCCAGGGTCCTGCTTTAAGACACTGGTACAAATGATCCCCTTCCGGCTGATGTAGTTTTCTGCCTTTATGATGCGCTCGTTGGTAGCGCAGCATAGAAGCAGAATCCGAAACTCACCTGTCCTTGTTCCCCCGAAGCAGCGCTTAGAGCTGGCGTGTACAGCGGGCGTATGCCGAAGTAAGATGGCGGCTATTTCTTTGCTGCTTTGAGGGAAAGAGGAAAGGTGATTTCTTTTTCTTTCCCGGAAGGGTGGCTGTGTAGATGGAGGGGGGGCAGTGTAGCTCGAGGGGGGGAGGAAGTGTGTCGACAGGGGGAGGGGATGCAGTGTAGCTGAAGAGGGGGATACAGTGTGTGTGTACAGGGGGTGGGGGGGCAGTGTAGCTGGAGTGGGGGGGCAGTGTAGCTGGAGTGGGGGGGACAGGGCCGGATTAAGGTTGGTGGGGGCCCTTGGGCGCAAAATCTGGTGGAGGCCCCCAATAAGTGGAGCGTACACACACGTCCTCCTGCTTCCTTTCCACTATACCAGCAGTAACACCGCTACATACAGCCGCCTCATCCCCAGTAACACAGCTACATACAGCCGCCTCATCCCCAGTAACACAGCTACACACAGCCTACTCACCCCCAGTAACACAGCTACATACAGCCGCTTCATCCCCAGTAACACAGCTACATACAGCCGCCTCATCCCCAGTAACACAGCTACATACAGCCGCCTCATCCCCAGTAACACAGCTACATACAGCCGCCTCACCCCAGGAACACAGCTACATACAGCCGCCTCGACCCCAGGAACACAGCTACATACAGCCGCCTCATCCCCAGTAACAAAGCTACATACAGCCGCCTCACCCCAGTAACAAAGCTACATACAGCCGCCTCGCCCCCAGTAACACAGCTACATACAGCCGCCTAATCCCCAGTAACACAGCTACATACAGCCGCCTCATCTCCAGTAACACCGCTACATACAGCCGCCTCATCCTCAGTAACACAGCTACATACACCTGCCTCATCCCCAGTAACACAGCTACATACAGCCGCCTCATCCCCAGTAACACAGCTACATACAGCTGCCTCATCCCCAGTAACACAGCTACATACAGCTGCCTCATCCCCAGTAACACAGCTACATACAGCCGCCTGGCCCCCAGTAACACCACTACATACAGCCGCCTGGCCCCCAGTAACACCGCTACATACACCCGCCTCATCTCCAGTAACACAGCTACATACAGCGGCGACAGCACAAAACATATATATATGTACATACGAGCGGAGCGGGGAGCGGGGGGTGGTGAGCGAGGGGAGCGGGGGGGTGGTGAGCGAGCGGAGCGGGGTGGTGGTGAGCGAGCGGAGCGGGGGGGTGGTGAGCGAGCGGAGCAGGGAACGGGGGGTGGTGAGCGAGCGGAGCGGGGAGCGGGGGGTGGTGAGCGAGCGGAGCGGGGGGTGGTGAGCGAGAGGAGAGCGAGCCGGGCAGGGAGCCGGAGGCGATGTTAACCTGGGATTGAGCGGGGTTGCTTGTCACCAGTGGCGGGGGGCGGCTCCCCACGCAGCAGGATGAGTGGGCGGGCAGTTTATGTAGGGGCTTGATCGCCGGGGAGGAGCTCACCTATGCCCGGAGGCGGAGGGCACGGCGGGGGGGCACGGGAGGTGCGAGCTGGTGGGGGCCCCTAGGGGGGGCAAGATGGTGGGGGCCCCGGGGCTCGAGCCCCGGGAGCCCCGCCTATAATCCGGCCCTGGGGGGGGATACACTGTGTGTACAAGGGGAGGGGGCAGTGTAGCTGGAGGGGGGCAGTAGAGCTGGAGGGGGGTACAGTGTGTGTACAGGAGGTGGGGGGCAGTGTAGCTGGAGTGGGGGGGGTACAGTGTGTGTACAGGGGGAGGGGGGGCAGTGTAGCTGGAGGGGGAATACAGTGTGTTTACAGGGGGAGGGGGCAGTGTGGCTACTGGAGGACGGCCCATGAAGGGGCCCGCTGAGGCTCTATCGCCCAGGGGCTCACTAAAACCTGAAGCCGGCCCTGCATAGTAGACTTAGTAGAGAAATCATGAGAAAAGTGCTTATTCAGACCACAGAGCGGGTAATAAATAGAGTGGATCTTACCCGTCTTCTTAAGGCAGAGAAGCTTTGGTAAGAGGATAAGCAGGGATGATCTGGCCAGGAAATAAATACTGACACTGCACCTAGAAATCCCTGCCACTATACTTATAACTAAGGGAGAGGCGGATGTGTTACACCACTGTGTTGAGCTGCGACCACCGTCCATGACCACTGAGCGACCTGTAGTTTACTATATGTCATATATACTGTATATATTCCCTGATGAAGGCTCCACGATAGTGTGGACTTGGAAACGCGTTGAGATGTTGTTGCTGTGGTAGGGTCTTCTAGGGACCTCTGGTCACACTGAGGGATTCCCTGGGACCGTCCTTGTTAGGATGGGAGTTTATGGGCTATAGGGCAAGTATAGTGGCAGGGATTTCTAGGTGCAGTGTCAGTATCTATTTCCTGGCCAGATCATCCCTGCTTAACTTCTACAGTCCCAAAGCTTCTCTGTCTTAAGAAGACGCTCTGTGGTCTGTATATGCACTTTTCTCGTGATTTCCCTACTAAGTCTATTATGTTTTGTTAGACATTTTTATTGTCATGAGTTTATTGGCTTTTTACTTGTTTGGTTTTACTATCCAACTCTTGGACCTTTTTAATATGCTAGTGAAAGGTAATTTTTGGAGTGCCTTTACCCCCTTCTTTATTATTCATTATTGGCTGGTGATTTCTTCTGTCTGTATTGACAGAGAACGGGCGATTGTGTGACCTGGTTCTATCTATCCCTATATTTTGTGGACATATTAGAGGAAATCTACTAAGACTGATGTTTTGAACGTCAGTCTTCACCCCTTAACCCCTTTGATCCCCAGCTACAAAAATCTGTAACTTATTTATTTTTCCATGTAAAAAGATGTATGAGAACTCATTTATCTGCGAAACAACTTGCAGTTAATACTGACAGTATTGAATATTCCATGAAAAAAATTCCAAAAGTAGTGAAAATGGTGAAAAAACGGCCTGGATTTTATGGCTTTCACTGGGCCCCCCAAATGACATGTCTACTTTATTCTTTGGGTCAGTCCGATCATGGGGATACCAAATTTGTATCGTTTTTACAATGTTTTCATACATTTAAAAAATGAAAACCTCCTTTACAAAGAAAAAAAAAATCTTCATTTTGCCGTCTTCTGGCGCTAATAAATTTTTCATAGTTGGGGGTATGGAGCTGTGGGCGATGTTATTTTTTGCAACATTTGATGATGTTTTCAATGCTATCATTTTAATGACTGTATAGCCTTTTGATCACTTTTTATAGAATTTTAAATATTTTCCAAAATGCCAAAAATTGGCATTTTTGATCTTGTGTGCTTTTTCTCGGTAATGCTGAGAATAGCCATTATAATATTTTGATAGATCGGACATTTTGGAACGTGGCAATACCTAGCATGTTTATGCTTTTTTTTTACTGTTTATTTATATTTCTTTCAGTTCCAGGGAAAGGGGGTGATTTGATTTTTTTGGTTTTTTAAATTTAATTGTTTTTAAAAAATCTTTTCTAATTTTCAGACCCATGGGTCTTTAACCCTAGGTTGTCTGATTCTACCATATACTGTCATACTACAGAGTAGTACATTATACTACATTATACATACTACATTATAATGAAAGAGTTAAAACGAGACAGCCCCAGGTCTTTGTATGACAGTCAAAGTAACCGATCTCCACCCCCCGATTATCTCACGGGGCAGCGATTGATTCTAAGAGACATTTACATGGTTAACACCCACGATTGGTGCCAGCAATGACCGCGGTCGTTACCGATTGGTGTTTGCTGCAATATGTTTGCTCAGCACGTGAACCCTTTCCATACACTCGCAGCTGACATGTGACTGCTATTACGTCACATGTCGGTAAGAGGTTAATATTCCCCCTGCTGACGCATTGCATCCCGGATCTAGTAAGAGGTACTCTTCGCAGGAATATCTGCCCAAAGTGGCATGGAGGGCATATAACCAAAAAAGAATGTGGAGATGGGACTATATACATACGGTACCTTTTCCTCCTGAAGGCATAGTAAATCAATTTGTGTTTTGAACCTGTGTCTATCCATCTATGAAATAAGATTACTATCACAAATAGATCTAATGCCCCATAATATTTTTATAGCATCCCATAAGAAATGGCCCACTGTAGAATTAGGGCACAAAACATTTTGAATAAGGCACTTTTTAGCTGTCTAAAAATTCATAAATTCCTTAAATAGTAATAAAACATTGAGCTCATAATACAAAGTAATAAAATGTAATAAATAAAATCAATAAACAAAATGCAATCTTAGTTTGAGCCTTTCATGCTCTTCTCAACATTTTGGTACTGAGTCAAAATATAGACAATGAAATGATAACTCCACCACAGAAACAGTTCTCCTAAATGTCATAATAGTGATTGTATATGAAAAAGGCTGAAGATGCAATTGGAGATATTGGGGCTTATTTACTTTCGTCCGATATTCTGATGTTTTCGAGTTTTGCACAGCTGGGACAGGTATTTAGAAGGGGATTTTGGTGCACACAATCGGATTTTGGCGCAATCGAGCTGGCTTTCATGCGACAGAAATGGGGGGGCGGGCCATCGGACGATCGGACTGATTCGGATTGAGTGTGGGATTTAACTTAAAAATTGTATCGCAAGACATGCACTTACATGCACCAGGAAGAAGAAGATGAACTCCGGCGGACCAGATCGGGGAAGCGACACATGCTGGAAGTTGACCGCACAATCTAAGTGAATCGCAGCACAGTGCATTCCGGTTGGACATTCCGGATCGGGGAACGTACCAGGGAGCAAGTCCAACCCGCTTTGCGACTGCTCTGCTTAAAACTGGGTGCCACTTAGATTCCGGTCCCAGGTGTCGGCTTGTGTCATCATCCACGGTGGTCTCGGGGTTCACTATCCTAGAAGCCTGACACATGTTTTGGTGTGTGACATGTGTATTTAAGCATTAACAATGAACACTGTAATCTGTACAGGCAGTCCCCAGGTTACGTACAAGATAGGTTCTGTAGGTTTGTTCTTTAGTTGAATTTGTATGTAAGTCGGAACTGTATATTTTACATTTTAGCCAAATTTTTTTTTGCTCTCTGACTGGATTTTAAAAATGTTGGGTTGTCATCAGAACCTGAATTAACAATAAAGCTTAATTGCAGACACCTGTGATAACTGTTACAGCTGTTTATAATAGCCTAGGGTTAAAGTACAGTAAATTACCAATTACCAGAGGTCCGTTTGTAACTAGGGGTCATCTGTAAGTCAGGTGTTCTTAAAGGGAACCTACCACCACGATTCTACCTATAAAGGTAGATCGAGTGGTAGGTGGATGTAAGGGACGTGAGGAGAGCTCTTTTTAGAGCTAATCCTCACGTCACCGCTAACTTTTAATAAACTTTATTCCCTTAATATGTAAATTTTGTTATGCGGCTACTGGGGCGTGGAGTAGCCGGGCAATAAAGGCTACACAGCGCGGCTACTCAACGCCCCAGTAGCCACGTTACTCCTCCTACCCTGTTGTGTGTGGCGCGCAGCTCCTTGTAGCTGCGCGCCCTCGCCCGACATGCTGGCGTTCTGTGCATGCAGGCCCGCGGCTGAGCAGCCACAGCTCTGAGGCTACTGCGCATGCGCAGAACTCCAGCTTGTCGGATGAGGGCGCGCAGCTACAAGGAGCTGTGCGCCGAACACAACAGGGTAGGAGGAGTAACGTGGCTACTGGGGCGTGGAGTAGCCGCGCCGTGTAGCCTTGTGCCCGGCTACTCCACGCCCCAGTAGCTGCATAACTAAATTTACATATTAAGGGGATAAAGTTTATTAAAAGTTAGCGGGGACGTGAGGATTAGCTCTAAAAAGAGCTCTCCTCACGTCCCTTACATCCACCTACCACCCGATCTACTTTTATAGGTAGAATCGTGGTGGTAGGTGCCCTTTAAGTAGGGGTCCGCCTGTATATACTTCCTTGCCAATATAATGACAGTCACAAAAAAAAAGATATTATTACTAGAGATGAGCAGACCTGATGGTTGGGTTCCGTCATATCTAATTGTCACATAATAAATATACATTTGATGAAATTGTAAAACCCCTTCAAGAAAATCTCAAATTACAGCTGAAGAGGCTTGAGGGGATCACAAAGCACTTCAACTGCTCCGGTTATCCTGGTTCATGGATCCCACCACGCTTTCTCGCCTGACAGGAACACATGATAAGACATATTGGGGGTCATTTACTAAGGGCCCGATTCGCGTTTTCCCGACGTGTTACCCGAATATTTCCGATTTGCGCCGATTGTACCAGAATTGCCCCGGGATTTTGGCGCACGCGATCGGATTGTGGCGCATCGGCGCCGGCATGCGCGCGACGGAAATCGGGGGGGCGTGGCCGAACGAAAACCCGACGTATTCGGAAAAACCGCCGCATTTAAGAACCGAAAATGTGTCGCTCGGGACCCGCTTACCTTCACTCAGACGGCCTCGGTGAATTCCGGCGCGTTAAAATGCTTTTCAGCGCAGCAGCGCCACCTGGTGGACGGCGGAGGAACTGCCTTATTAAATCCCGGCCGGACCCGAATCCAGTGCAGAGAACCCGCCGCTGGATCGCGACTGGACCGGGTAAGTAAATGTGCCCCATTATCTTATTAGAGAAGCAACATCACTTCTATGTATGATGCTTTTTCTTACAAGATGTAATTAAGAACTAAATGTATTTTCCATTCCTTTTAATCCAGTCTTTGTAATAGCCTCAAACACCCAAATACTATAGAAAATGTAAAGAATGACCAAGTCTCCTTCAAGTTTCCTCCCATTGTTGCAGGGACAGACATCTGCTTCCTTACAAATATCAACCTAATGAACTGGCAGCGTAAGTATAAAGCAACTTATCCAAATACATGGTGGACTTGTGACGTCCAGTATATACAGCTCAAGTGTTGGCGGGGCAGGCGAGTCTTTACTCTTCCTGTATGTCTACTATATATTTCATGTTTTTTGTTTAAAAAAAATATTGAAATATCTTCTTTTCATCTACTGCAGGGGTCCCAAGCTCGCAGCCCGAGGTCCAAATGTGGCCCTCGTGACAATAGCTTATGGCACCTACCTCAGTCTCAAAGTTTAATGTTACTGCGACCCAGGGGAGTCACAAGGTCAAATGATCTGGGGCACGTGCTGGAGGATCAGGTGGAGAGAGGCGACTATGTGTGTTTGCTTTTATAATTCTTCAGTGTTTTTATAGGAGCCTGGGGGACATTCCTAAGGCTTTTTTTGAGTGTGGGAGGGGGGCTATTACAGAGTGTATTTGGCTATTATTAAGTGCAGCGGAGAGGCCTATTACTAAGTGTGGGGGTGCAATTACTGTGTGGGGGGCTATTATAGAGTGTGGGGGGCTTTACTAATTGTGGGGGATCTTTCTAAGTGTGTGTGGGGGCTGTTACTAAGTCTGTGGAGGCTATTACTAAGTCTGTGTGGGGCCTATGACTAAGTGTGTGTGGGTACTATTACTAAGTGTGTGTGGGGGCTATTACTAAGTGTGTGTGGGGCCTATTACTAAGTCTGTGTGGGGCCTATGACTAAGTGTGTGTGTGGGCTATTACTAAGTGTGTGTGGGGGCTATTACTAAGTGTGTGTGGGGGCTATTACTAAGTGTGTGTGGGGGCTATTACTAAGTGTGTGTGGGGGCTATTACTAAGTGTGTGTGGGGGCTATTACTAAGTGTGTGTGGGGGCTATTACTAAGTGTGTGGAGGCTATTACTTAGTGTGTGTGGGGGCTATTACTAAGTGTGTGGAGGCTATTACTTAGTGTGTGTGGGGACTATTAAGTGTGTGTGGGGGCTATTACTAAGTGTGTGTGGGGGCTATTACTAAGTGTGTGGAGGCTATTACTTAGTGTGTGTGGGGACTATTACTAAGTGTATGTGGGGGCTATTACTAAGTGTGTGTGGGGGCTTTTACTAAGTGTGTGTGGGACTATTACTAAGTGTGTGTGGGGGCTATTACTAAGTGTGTGTAAGGGACTATTACTAAGTGTGTGTGGGGACTATTAATAAGTGTGTGTGGGGGCTATTACTAAGTGTGTGTGGGGGCTTTTACTAAGTGTGTGTGGGACTATTACTAAGTGTGTGTGGGGGCTATTACTAAGTGTGTGTGGGGGCTATTACTAAGTTTGTGTGTGGACTATTACTAAGTGTATGTGGGGGCTATTACTAAGTGTGTGTGGGGGCTATTACTAAGTGTATGTGGGGGTATTACTAAGTGTGCATGGGGACTATTACTAAGTGTGGGTGGGGGGCTATTACTAAGTGTGGGTGGGGGGCTATTACTAAGTGTGTGTGGGGGCTATTACTAAGTGTGTGTGGGGACTATTACTAAGTGTGTGGAGGCTATTACTAAGTGTGTGTGGGGGCTATTACTAAGTGTGTGTGGGGGCTATTACTAAGTGTGTGGAGGCTATTACTTAGTGTGTGTGGGGGCTATTACTAAGTGTGTGGAGGCTATTACTTAGTGTGTGTGGGGACTATTAAGTGTGTGTGGGGGCTATTACTAAGTGTGTGTGGGGGCTATTACTAAGTGTGTGGAGGCTATTACTTAGTGTGTGTGGGGACTATTACTAAGTGTATGTGGGGGCTATTACTAAGTGTGTGTGGGGGCTTTTACTAAGTGTGTGTGGGACTATTACTAAGTGTGTGTGGGGGCTATTACTAAGTGTGTGTAAGGGACTATTACTAAGTGTGTGTGGGGACTATTAATAAGTGTGTGTGGGGGCTATTACTAAGTGTGTGTGGGGGCTTTTACTAAGTGTGTGTGGGACTATTACTAAGTGTGTGTGGGGGCTATTACTAAGTGTGTGTGGGGGCTATTACTAAGTTTGTGTGTGGACTATTACTAAGTGTATGTGGGGGCTATTACTAAGTGTGTGTGGGGGCTATTACTAAGTGTATGTGGGGGTATTACTAAGTGTGCATGGGGACTATTACTAAGTGTGGGTGGGGGGCTATTACTAAGTGTGGGTGGGGGGCTATTACTAAGTGTGTGTGGGGGCTATTACTAAGTGTGTGTGGGGACTATTACTAAGTGTGTGTGGGGACTATTACTAAGTGTGTGTGGGGACTATTACTAAGTGTATGTGGGGATTATTACTAAGTGTGTGGTGGCTTTTACTAAGTGTGTGTGGTGGCTTTTACTAAGTGTGTGTGGTGGCTTTTACTAAGTGTGTGTGGTGGCTTTTACTAAGTGTGTGTGGTGGCTTTTACTAAGTGTGTGTGTTTGGAGGTTATTACTTAGTGTGTGGAGGTTATTTCTAAGTGTGGGGCCTTTTACTAAGTGTTTGTGTGGGCTATTACTGTAAGAGCTTTTCTTGTGGAAAACCTGATGCGGCCCAGCCTCACCCAGCTCTATCTCCAGTGGCCCTTGGGTAAATTGAGTTGGAGACCCCTGATCTCCTGGTTACAATCATGATAAAATAAATCTTCCTTCACGATAAGGGCACATGTTCCAGTTGTTATATTATATATATGATATAGGACCATTTGCCCTGCATTACAATTCTGCTTTCCAATAACCTGCAAAAATAATGTGGCCATTAAACCCTTCCTATCGTTGCTATTTTCCGTTTTTTCCTTTTATCTATTCAATTCTTGGCTTCTAAAAGCCATAACATTTATATTTTTATTTCCTTTCACAGAGTTGTATTGAACAGATTTTAGTTGGACAGATTGTATGTCCTAATGGCACCATTTTTCTGTTGTGTTGGAGAAAAATTCAGAATGGGGTGAAATTGGAAAAAAAATAGCTGCAACTTTCTATTTTACTGTGTTTACTTTGCAATAGAAATGTAACCTGTATACTTTGGGTCAGTGTGACCACAGGGATACTACACTTTGATTTCACCATAAAATAACCCATTTATATTTCCATGTAATTATCTTGCAGGATGTTCTACTATTTTTCTAGTTATGAATTTGGAAACTATATGACATTTTAAGAATTTTGTACAATTTTTTTTTCGAAGATAAAACATCTAACAAAATGCAGATATACTACAGGGGCTGGCTGGCTATAGACTACAGGGGTCTGGCTATATACTACTGGGAGCTGGCTGGCTATATACTGGGAGGCTGTGACCAGTGTATTTCCCACCCTCGGGTTATATTCGAGTCAATAGGTTTTCCCAGTTTTTGGTGGTAAAATTAGGGGTCTCGGCTTATACTCAGGTCGGCTTATACTCGAGTATATACGGTACCTTTTATTTAATTTCTAAACTAAAGACAAAAATGTCTTCAATTCATTGTAATTAAAAAAAATGGACCTATATGGCGATTATTCAAGGTAAAAGAGGCTTACGTCCCTTTGTTATAGGCTCAGGTGGTCTTCGAATTGTCCAGCTTCGCATGCCAGCAGAGGCATAGAGATTGGGACTATGTAAAAGCGTATAAATCGTGCATGCACTGTAGCTCAGCTGTCGTGATCAGAGCTGTTTACTCCGTGTTGACTGTAGTGCTGTGGCTCCGCTTCTCAGCTGCCATGATTACGTATGAGCGGGACAGCTGTTCACCTGGACTCTTGCCCTTTGCCCTGGCAACTAGATACATCTACCCGAGGCATAATACATAAGTCTAGGTGAAGTGAACAGCTTTCCTGCTCATTAGCTTTCAATACACCTTAGAAGCTACAGTGCACCCCCCGCAGCCACCCCGGGCTAGTGAGCAAGCAAAAGCGTAGTGTCCAGTAGTGATGAGTCACAGTGGCGTAACTAGAAGAGGCAGGCCCCATATCAGACTTCTGAATGGGGCCCCCCTTACCCCTTAAAAAATATACATATTTATATGCTCACAAATGTGAGTTACAGTTGCACGGTATACAGAGTACATATATAGAGCATAATGCAGCATATATACACATCATACATTGTGTAGACATACAGTATATACACATCACAGATACAGCATATATACATCACGGATACAGCTTATATACATCACATATATTTTATATACATATTATGTTGTACAATGTATATGTATATAATGGTGTACATAATGGTGTCCATTCTTTTGTCGAGTTGGATGATGGGGCCCGCTTGCACTGTGGGCCCCAAAGTAGCTGCTATGGCTGCTACCACTTTAGTTACGCCCCTGATGGGTCATTTGCGAACAAAGCGGCTCTTTCACATGAACGACAGGAGTCGGCTTACCTCAGTGAGTCTGTGGCTCACCATATAATCGGGTTAAAAGTGGTGTGGAGTAGGGGACTGGCTGGACTGAGGCTCCCTATTATATTTTTAATATGGAGCAGTTCAGGAACCAGAGTCTAATGATCCAGCTCACTAAGAAGAGTCAGACTTCCCATCACTAGTGGACAGTATGAAATAAGTGCATTCACATAAACCCAGCCATGCAGAGGCAGAAAACCCATTCTCTGTGCACTCGCTGGTGCTGGTGTGTGGCGATGGCCTTATCTAAGCACAACAGGAAGCTGTAACTGTAAGAGACATGAGCCCCATTTATGGTAAATAATCACCATATTCACTCACCGGCCACTTTATTAGGTACACCTGTCCAACTGCTCGTTAACACTTAATTTCTAATCAGCCAATCACATGGCGGCAACTCAGTGCATTTAGGCATGTAGACATGGTCAAACAATCTCCTGCAGTTCAAACCGAGCATCAGTATGGGGAAGAAAGGTGTTTTGAGTGCCTTTGAACGTGGCATGGTTGTTGGTGCCAGAAGGGCTGGTCAGAGTATTTCAGAAACTGCTGATCTACTGGGATTTTCACGCACAACCATCTCTAGGGTTTACAGAGAATGGTCCGAAAAAGAAAAAACATCCAGTGAGCGGCAGTTCTGTGGGCGGAAATGCCTTGTTGATGCCAGAGGTCAGAGGAGAATGGGCAGACTGGTTCGAGCTGATAGAAAGGCAACAGTGACTCAAATCGCCACCTGTTACAACCAAGGTAGGCAGAAGAGCATCTCTGAATGCACAGTACGTCGAACTTTGAGGCAGATGGGCTACAGCAGCAGAAGACCACACCGGGTGCCACTCCTTTCAGCTAAGAACAGGAAACTGAGGCTACAATTTGCACAAGCTCATCGAAATTGGACAGTAGAAGATTGGAAAAACGTTGCCTGGTCTGATGAGTCTCGATTTCTGCTGCGACATTCGGATGGTAGGGTCAGAATTTGGCGTCAACAACATGAAAGCATGGATCCATCCTGCCTTGTATCAACGGTTCAGGCTGGTGGTGGTGGTGTCATGGTGTGGGGAATATTTTCTTGGCACTCTTTGGGCCCATTGGTACCAATTAGGCATCGTTGCAACACAGCCTACCTGAGTATTGTTGCTGATCATGTCCATCCCTTTATGACCACAATGTACCCAACATCTGATGGCTACTTTCAGCAGGATAATGCGCCATGTCATAAAGCTGGAATCATCTCAGACTGGTTTCTTGAACATGACAATGAGTTCACTGTACTCAAATGGCCTCCACAGTCACCAGATCTCAATCCAATAGAGCATCTTTGGGATGTGGTGGAACGGGAGATTCGCATCATGGATGTGCAGCCAACAAATCTGCGGCAACTGTGTGATGCCATCATGTAAATATGGACCAAAATCTCTGAGGAATGCGTCCAGCACCTTGTTGAATCAAGGCCACGAAAAATTGAGGCAGTTCTGAAGGCAAAAGGGGGTCCAACCCGTTACTAGCATGGTGTACCTAATAAAGTGGCCGGTGAGTGTAGGTACATTACAAAATTACAACCAATGAAAAAAATGTATGTCTAAAGTTAAGAAATTAAATAAAAGGCATTTAGTGAGTTTGAAAAACCCATTTAAACCATGTAGCACAGGAGCTCTAAACAAGTAGTGCTCAGGTTCCAAAAAAGCAAAGAAAGGTTTCAGGGTGTGATTATTTCTTTGCTAAATTGCTTACTTCCTGTGGATATAAACTGGTACATGGTCACATGATGTCACACAGGTGCACAGCTGGTTATAACACACAGGTCTAATTATTCTCTGTGATATAACGAGCAGTGCACCTGTGTGACATCACATGACCAGGGACAGGTTTATATCCACATGAAATAAATAATGAGGCTTTCTGTTGAATGACAGAAAGAAGACATCTAGAAAACAGGAATAAATTGATACAGTAGTATTATGGAAAATTGTATAACTTTTTCACAAATAATATCAATTATTTGCTGAAAGTGGTCAATACCTACAGGGTGCAGTCACACGTCGCGTTTAACACATGCGTTTAAAAGTGCCTGAATCTATGATTAGGTGGCCCTGGTTCATTACGTTTGTTTCGATGGTTAACACTTTTCTTAAAGCATATGTTAACATTGCATTAACAAAGGCAAACTATGTGAATTACTGACAATAAGAAGTATGCATGTAGATTGGCATTACTGAAAAACTACAACTATGGTGGCTGGAATAAACCAAAGTTGAGGAAACTACAGCAACAGGAGCCTCCGTGCCTCCAAAAAGGTTGGTAAATTAGGTGGCTTAAATCAGTGGCGTAACTAGAAGCTGATGGGTCCCAGTGCAAAGTCTGTGCCAGGCCCCTGACTATAATGTATGGTTTATAGCTTGAACTGATTTCTTGAGTTGAACCTTAATTGGATTATCTCTTTTCCTCTAGTGAGTATTATACATTTCCTACAGGTGATTCAGTATATCACATTGATTAACTGGGCGGGAGCTTATCCAGAGCATCGCTTTTTTTCTTTTTAGTGGGAAATACACTCCCTACCCATAGTAATGCCTATCTGACTCTTATGCCTGTGTTGAATTAGACTTTTTAGTTTATGGGTTTCATTAGAAACTACTGTGTCTTCAACACTGGTATTTACATCCATTATTCATAAAAACAGACTTAGTATATTAAAAATACATAAAAAAATAATCTTCTCCTGGAGAATACACTGGAATATATGAAGGTAACGGCTGTCTGTAGGATCTTATTTGTCCTCTATGATTGTGGTGGATTCCTCCCATAGATGAACGTCCATCCTCCCATTAGATAGTCCTTAATAGACACATCTGTGCTAATGAGGTCTTCACATCTATGTGTCTCTAGAAAGCTGTGTGGAAGTATAATTCAGCTCCATTGGATATGAAAAAACAATCCAGGACAAGCCCATGGAGAAAGCGATGTCTACTATTTATAACTGAGTAGTCAGGGTTAGGTCAAGGCCAGGAAAGTTCAACTAAACAATGGTCTATTCTTAATGCTTCATAAAGGGTCAGGGGCAAAGGCAATTATTCTTCTTAACAGCAAGACTTTGGAAAGGTTCTCACAGCAATTTGCTAATTATGTCTAATTGTCAGTGCGCTGCCAAGTATTTACATTAAAATGGGCACATAAAGAGGTCTTATGGAAACGGCGGCAAAAAGAAATAGGTGGTATCTGCCCATCGCTTTCATGTCACAAAAGAGGGGACATCACATTTTCTTTGCCTAGTTATGGTTGTGTGGAAAAGGCTGGTAAAAAGGAGTTTTCTAAATGCACTGATAAAATCAATTCATGTTGTATATTATCAGTTTAGGGATAATCTCCAAATATAGATACATAGATAAATAGATAAATAGAGCTAAAGATGCCCATAGATGATAAATTGTTGGCTGAATCTGCTATTTATAGTATGTAGGATGTCAAGGAAAGTAAGCAGGGTTGTTCTCAGTTTGGATGTTTTCCAATATACTTCTATATCAATTCCTCATGGTTTTCTAGATCTCTGCTTGCTGTCCTGCTATAGAAAGCTTCTATGCTTACTTTCAGTCGACAGAAATTTGGCCATGATCATGTGACATCACACAGGTGCAGGAGCCATTACTATCACACGGCTCTGATTACGCTCTGTGAAATAATAGCTTGTGCACCTGCGTGTCCATCACATGAGCATGGCCAGATTTCTATCTCCTGGAAGCAAACATGGAAGCTTTCTATAGCAGAACAGCAAGCAGAGATGTAGAAAACTGTGAAAATTGATGCACAAAGTATATTAGAATAATGTGCAACACCCCTGCCGATGTATAGGCAACGGAGTGCTTGCGAAAGTACCCCTCTAGCTATAGAATCCCACTAGTGAGTCTGATCAGCTCATAAGGAGAATGACTCAGCAGTGGTAGATTCTGCCTGAACAGACAAGGTTTAAATTTGTATTTAATATTGTTATCCAATTGTATGCTTCATTGTAAGCTGGAGTGTGATTGGAGAGTGAGACTACCTGACCAGAGTGTAACAAAACCCCTGGACAGGAAGTGGCAAGATCTCTTAGTCCCCAGCTCCTGACTGAGGAGCATCTCTTTAGGCCCAGCTCTCACCACATGAGGAGCTCTTAGGCCCCAGCTCATCTTCCAGAACACACATTGGGAGAAGTAGACAGTGCCGTGCACCACTAGCACAGACACACCAGAACACCCAGGACAAAGCTGTAGCTTCCATACCTAGACACAGCTACCTTCAAGTCTGCACCTACTACCAGACTGGTGAATCTACTCCTGAGGATCACTCTCCATGACTACTCCATTAATCCAGACTTCTCCAATAATCCGACATTTGTTCTGAAATCGTTTGGCCTGTGTTGCCTGCAGTAAATAAAGAATCATGAGTTATTTTGCACAATGTTGCCTCCATCTGGGCCCTGTATACCATCAAGGGCTTCCCCATCCACTACCCAGGGACAGATACTACGGACACTAAGGGATGTCCCAGGGAGATTCAGTACAACAGCCTCTCCCTCATCATTTCTTGCACACACCACCTGCTGGAGACCTGCAAGGCTGTAGGACAGCCCTCTGGTCCCCATACCAAGCACCGTGACACTAGCGTGCCTAGGCCGCAACCGCCAGCCACTCACTCTGGGCCCGACTGCCTCCAGGCCCCAAGAAAAGGCTAGGCCCCGGTGGAGGGTGTTGCAAATGTATAACTTTTCAGTACACAAAGCATATCAATTATTGGCTGAAAGTGATCAACCCCTTTAACTTTCCGCTTGTGTGGCTTTATACAACCAATTTACATCTCAGATGTACGAACCTAGATAGACATACACAGTAGCTGAGCAATAACAACACACATGGGCTAGGATAGTAGGATGTGGGTGCATACTAAGAATCTGGGGGACTGATTAGCCAAAGGTGACAGGTCTCCTTTAAGCCAGTTGCAAACAATTTTCTTGTATGAGTGAGGTCCTAGCTTACATCTGACAACACTAGGACAGAACCCTTTCCTCCCTTTTGGAGGTGGGAGAAGAGATGAATCCTCTATTACCAGGATTAACGATTGTAAACCAAGCACACAGAAATACTGGTGTGTGACCCCTCTGACAGGATCCGGTCTTCTTTTAGACTTTTATTCCCTTGTTTTGATGGAAAAAAAGGCTTTAAAAATCATGCAAATGAGCCTTAGGGGCTCCAGGCCGAAATAACATCTATGGAGATTGGAGCCCCTCAGGCTCATTTGCATAATTGTGAAAGCCTTTTTGTTGTAAAAACCAGGGTATAAGAAGCAAAAAGAAGAGCAGATCCTGCCAGACGAGGCACACACCAGTATGTCAGTGTGCATGGTTTACAATTCTTGATTCTGGTGCTAGATGTCCTTTAATTACTTATCCTAATTAAATGTCGTCAATAAAGTTTGTGCAATTTATGCACTTTAATATTTAACATTTTTTTGGTCATTTAAAAAATCCCTATTAGTAGTAACCAGCGTAGGAGATAGTTTGCATAGTGTTTCGGGGCAGTACAGATGTAAATGTCAGGCATGTTTGCAATGTTTTCCTTGTAGTATAAGTTAATAAGTGCGGCTTGGACTGTGCTGATATGACTTATGAGGGGTGCGCTCCCTACGTAAAACGGTTTTAAAAATAAATTGAGCAGACTGGGCACGGCAGACTTATAATACAGGTGTCTGCAAATTCAGGCGATACTGAGAAATGAATGATGGGTGCCTGAGCAGAGCTGATAACGTGTCCTGTTTGTTGGCAAAGTATATCCAATTTATTTTATTCATAGCTGGTGGGTGTGCAGTGATTCTTGGCAATGAAGACTTGTTTTGTTAGTATAAATTATGCAGTATTATATCTTTGTTTTGGAATTTCAGTTGACTGAATTCTGTCCAGGTCAAGTGTTCACAGCGGGGTCTTGAACAAAATTTGCCAGTCGGGGGCCCAAACTTCCTATTGGCGACACTGGTCAGATGGATTCAGATGAGGAGTAGGATGTATAGTCATGTGGATATGGATGAGGGGAAGGCAGAAGTTGGTGACTGCCTAGGGTTTCTTCTACATGATGTCATAATGAGGGCACCGATTTTTTTAAAAAATTATTATTATTTTTAATCACATATTATACACACAAAAAAATTTATCAAACCCATAGATTCTGCAAATATAGTCCAATTTTTGCCATACCCAAAACAGGGGTAGAACCCTATTTTTCCAGAGAAGATAATGGCACCAATAATTTTCCATGACAGCTGGGAGCCTGTAATAGGGTCCCATAGATTCGGCACAATAGTTGGCTCCTGCAAACTGTCTTAGATGGACAGTTTAAAACAATACAGTTGTATTGCAGTATATTGTAAATATACTGCCTTTCTATTACAGTCTACAGGAGGCAGTTATAGTGCCCTATTCCAGGCTCCCAGCTGGAAACTTATTGGTGCTCTCAAATGACATCATGGGGGACTCCAGTCAATTGCCAAAATGGCAGCATCCAAGTGGAGCAGCTGTATTGGTGCTGTAGTCAGTTTTAACCACAGCACCTAACAGGTTAACCACTGCTACATGGATTGTGACAGTAAGATGAAAATGTCTTTTGTAACATACAGCGGACTCAGCCTGTGATCCTTCTAATATTTTCAGGTCTTACAATACATTGCTACTTTGTACTTGCCGGTTATTAAAAGATAATCACTAGAGATGAGCGAACATGCTCGTCCGAGCTTGATGCTCGGTCGAGCATTAGGGTACTCGAAACTGCTCGTTACTCGGACGAATACTTCGCCCACTCGAGAAAATGGCAGCTCCCGCCGTTTTGCTTTTTGGCGGCCAGAAACAGAGCCAATCACAAGCCAGGAGACTCTGCACTCCACCCAGCATGACGTGGTACCCTTACACGTCAATAGCAGTGGTTGGCTGGCCAGATCAGGTGACCCTGGGATAGACTAGCCGCTGGCCGCGCTGCTCGGATCATTCTGTCTCTGGATGCCGCTAGGGAGAGAGCTGCTGCTGGTCAGGGAAAGCGTTAGGGTGTTCTATTAGCTTACTGTTAGGCAGGAGTGATTCTCAAAGAACCCAACAGCCCTTCTTAGGGCTACAATAACGTTCTACTTTTTTTATTTTAATTTGCATCTTTTACCATTTTGTGAGGAATTAGCAGGGGGACTTGCTACCGTTGTGTTTAGCTCTTAGTGGCACACATATCCATAGCAAAGACCGAAGTGGGAAAATTCAGTAGGGGTTGGATTTCTATTAGGCAATAACTCAGTGTCATCTCATCTGGCATAGTAGTGTGCTTCCTTTGATACTTGGCTAGAAAATAGCCATAGGAGAATACAAACAGCTTCTTGAAGCCTACAGTAGCGTTCTATATATTTGATTTCTGGTTGATCTGCTGGTGGCTGTAGTTTCTGCAGTGCATGTACTTGCCAATTCTGAGCAATTTGTAGTGAGACTTGCGACCGCTGTGTTCTGCGCTTAGTGGCGCACATATCCATAGCAAAGGCCGAAGTGGCAAAATTCAGTAGGGGTTGGATTTCTATTAGGCAATAACTCAGTGTCATCTCATCTGGCATAGTAGTGTGCTTCCTTTGATACTTGGCTAGAAAATAGCCATAGGAGAATACAAACAGCTTCTTGAAGCCTACAGTAGCGTTCTATATATTTGATTTCTGGTTGATCTGCTGGTGGCTGTAGTTTCTGCAGTGCATGTACTTGCCAATTCTGAGCAATTTGTAGTGAGACTTGCGACCGCTGTGTTCTGCGCTTAGTGGCGCACATATCCATAGCAAAGGCCGAAGTGGCAAAATTCAGTAGGGGTTGGATTTCTATTAGGCAATAACTCAGTGTCATCTCATCTGGCATAGTAGTGTGCTTCCTTTGATACTTGGCTAGAAAATAGCCATAGGAGAATACAAACAGCTTCTTGAAGCCTACAGTAGCGTTCTATATATTTGATTTCTGGTTGATCTGCTGGTGGCTGTAGTTTCTGCAGTGCATGTACTTGCCAATTCTGAGCAATTTGTAGTGAGACTTGCGACCGCTGTGTTCTGCGCTTAGTGGCGCACATATCCATAGCAAAGGCCGAAGTGGCAAAATTCAGTAGGGGTTGGATTTCTATTAGGCAATAACTCAGTGTCATCTCATCTGGCATAGTAGTGTGCTTCCTTTGATACTTGGCTAGAAAATAGCCATAGGAGAATACAAACAGCTTCTTGAAGCCTACAGTAGCGTTCTATATATTTGATTTCTGGTTGATCTGCTGGTGGCTGTAGTTTCTGCAGTGCATGTACTTGCCAATTCTGAGCAATTTGTAGTGAGACTTGCGACCGCTGTGTTCTGCGCTTAGTGGCGCACATATCCATAGCAAAGGCCGAAGTGGCAAAATTCAGTAGGGGTTGGATTTCTATTAGGCAATAACTCAGTGTCATCTCATCTGGCATAGTAGTGTGCTTCCTTTGATACTTGGCTAGAAAATAGCCATAGGAGAATACAAACAGCTTCTTGAAGCCTACAGTAGCGTTCTATATATTTGATTTCTGGTTGATCTGCTGGTGGCTGTAGTTTCTGCAGTGCATGTACTTGCCAATTCTGAGCAATTTGTAGTGAGACTTGCGACCGCTGTGTTCTGCGCTTAGTGGCGCACATATCCATAGCAAAGGCCGAAGTGGCAAAATTCAGTAGGGGTTGGATTTCTATTAGGCAATAACTCAGTGTCATCTCATCTGGCATAGTAGTGTGCTTCCTTTGATACTTGGCTAGAAAATAGCCATAGGAGAATACAAACAGCTTCTTGAAGCCTACAGTAGCGTTCTATATATTTGATTTCTGGTTGATCTGCTGGTGGCTGTAGTTTCTGCAGTGCATGTACTTGCCAATTCTGAGCAATTTGTAGTGAGACTTGCGACCGCTGTGTTCTGCGCTTAGTGGCGCACATATCCATAGCAAAGGCCGAAGTGGCAAAATTCAGTAGGGGTTGGATTTCTATTAGGCAATAACTCAGTGTCATCTCATCTGGCATAGTAGTGTGCTTCCTTTGATACTTGGCTAGAAAATAGCCATAGCAATAGGATAGGATTGTTTGGTTTTAAAAACTCAAAAAAAAACAAAAAACACAAAAAAAAAAAAAAAAAAAAAAAAAAAAACACCAAAAAAAACAAAAAGAAGTAAAAAAAACAAAAAAGTTATAACTCTCATTTTAAAAATGTTTAACCCGAGGGCTAGGGGTAGAGGACGAGGGCGGGGACGAGGGCGTCCAACTACTGCAGGGGTCAGAGGCCGTGGTCCTGGGCGGGGTGAGACACCACCTGCTGATGAGGGAGCAGGGGAACGCCGCAGAGCTACACTCCCTAGGTTCATGTCTGAAGTTACTGGGACTCGTGGTAGAGCACTGTTGAGGCCAGAACAGTGCGAACAGGTGATGTCGTGGATTGCTGACAATGCTTCGAGCAATTTGTCCACCACCAGTCAGTCTTCCACGCAGTCCACCCATGTCACCGAAATCCCCACTCCTCCAGCTCCTGCACCTCAGCCTCCTCCCCCCCAGTCTGCCCCCTCCCAGGAAAATTTGGCATTTGAACCGGCATACTCTGAGGAACTGTTTTCTGGACCCTTCCCACAGTCACAAACCACTTGTCCGGTTGCTGCTGAGCAATTTTCCGATGCCCAGGTTTTCCACCAGTCACAGTCTGTGGGTGATGATGACCTTCTTGACGTAGTGGAAGTGTGTAAAGAGGTGTCCGACGATGAGGAGACACGGTTGTCAGACAGTGGGGAAGTTGTTGTCAGGGCAGGAAGTCCGAGGGGGGAGCAGACTGAGGGATCGGAGGATGATGAGGTGACAGACCCAAGCTGGGTTGAGAGGCCTGGTGAACACAGTGCTTCTGAGACGGAGGAGAGTCCTCGACCTGAACAGGTTGGAAGAGGCAGTGGTGGGGCCAGACGGAGAGGCAGGGCCAGAGCTGGTGCATCAGCGCCACTGTCAACTAGTGAAGCTCCCGTGGTGAGGGCTCTTGCGGCGAGGGCTAGATCTTCAGAAGTGTGGAGGTTCTTTAAGGAAACACCGGATGACCGACGGACTGTGGTGTGCAACATTTGCCAAACCAGGCTCAGCAGGGGTTCCACCACTACTAGCTTAACTACCACCAGTATGCGCAGGCATATGAATGCTAAGCACCCCACTCAGTGGCAACAAGCCCGTTCACCTCCGGCCGTGCACACCACTGCTCCTTCCCCTGTGTCAGCTGCTAGTCAGCCCCCTGCCCAGGACCCTGGCACAAAAACCCCATCGTCGCCTCCACGATCCTCCACAGCATCCACCAGCGTTCAGCTCTCCATACCCCAGACGCTGGAGCGGAAACGCAAATATAGTGCAACCCACCCGCACGCCCAAGCCCTTAATGTGCACATCTCCAGATTGCTTAGCCTGGAGATGCTGCCCTATAGGCTAGTAGAGACCGAGGCCTTTCGCAACCTCATGGCGGCGGCCGCCCCTCGGTATTCGGTCCCCAGCCGCCACTACTTTTCCCGATGTGCCGTCCCAGCCCTGCACCAGCACGTGTCAGACAACATAATCCGTGCCCTGACCAACGCCGTTTCTGACAAGGTCCACCTGACCACGGACACGTGGACGAGTGCTGCCGGGCAGGGCCACTATATATCTCTGACGGCACATTGGGTTAACTTGGTGGAGGCTGGGACCGAGTCTGACCCTGGGGCTGCTCATATACTGCCGACGCCGAGGATTGCGGGGCCTACCTCGGTCCAGGTGTTTCAGGCCTACTATGCCTCCTCCTCCTCCCACCCCTCCTCCACCTCCTCCTCCGAACTACCATCCGTGGGCACGGCGCCATCAGTCGGTAGCTCTAGGCACAGCAGCAGTGCCGTCGCTAAGCGACAGCAGGCGGTGCTCAAACTGCTGAGCCTAGGCGACAAAAGGCACACCGCCCAAGAGCTATTACAGGGCATCACGGCGCAGACTGATCTGTGGCTGGCACCGCTGAACCTCAAGCCGGGAATGGTTGTGTGTGACAACGGCCGTAACCTGGTGGCGGCTCTGCAACTCGGCAGACTGACACATGTGCCATGCCTGGCCCATGTGTTAAATCTGATAGTTCAGCGTTTCCTCAAGACATACCCCAATCTGTCTGATTTGCTCACGAAGGTGCGCCGCATCTGTGCGCATTTCAGGAAGTCCAGCCCAGATGCTGCCACTCTCAGGGCAGCGCAGCGCCGCCTCCAACTGCCCGCTCACCGACTGTTGTGCGACGTGCCCACGAGGTGGAATTCAACACTGACCATGTTATCCAGAGTTTACCAGCAGCGCCGAGCGATTGTAGACTGCCAGATGTCAACTTCCACCAGAACTGGTAGTCAGGTCAGTCAGCTTCCTCAAGTCTACAATGAGGAGTGGACGTGGATGTCTGATATCTGTCAGGTGCTGAGTAACTTTGAGGAGTCAACACAGATGGTCAGTGGCGATGCCGCCATCATCAGCCTCACCATCCCGCTGCTTGGCCTGTTGAAAAACTCTCTGGTCAGCATGAAGTCGGAAGCTTTGCGCTCGTCACAAGAGACAGGGGAAGAATATTCCCTTGTTGATAGCCAAAGCACCCTCAGGTCTGTTTCTCAGCGCATATCGGAGGAGGTGGAGGTGGAGGAGGATGAGGAGGAAGAGGAGGAGAATGTTGGCGAGACACAAGAGGGGACCATTGTTGAGTCCTTTACTGTTCAGCGTGTATGGGCAGAAGAAGAGGAGTTGGAGGAGTTGGAGGAGGAGGAAATGGACAGTCAGGCCAGTGAGGGGAGTGAATTCTTACGCGTTGGTACTCTGGCGCATATGGCAGATTTCATGCTAGGCTGCCTATCCCGTGACCCTCGCGTTCAAAGAATTTATTCCAGCACCGATTACTGGGTGTTCACTCTCCTGGACCCACGGTACAAGCAAAATCTTTCCACTCTCATCCCTGGAGAGGAAAGGAGTGTGAGAATGCATGAATACCAGCAGGCCCTGGTGCACAAGCTGAAACAGTATTTCCCTTCTGACAGCGCTAGCGGCAGAGTGCGTAGTTCTGCGGGACAAGTAGCGAGGGAGAGTAGGCGAGCAGGCAGCTTGTCCAGCACTGGCAAGGGTACGCTTTACAAGGCTTTTGCCAGCTTTATGTCACCCCAGCAAGACACTGTCACCTGTCCCCAGTCTCGGCAGAGTAGGGCTGATCTTTACAGAAAGATGGTGAGGGAGTACGTAGCTGACCATACCATCGTCCTAAATGATCACACAGCTCCCTACAACTACTGGGTTTCAAAGCTGGACATGTGGCACGAACTGGCGCTGTACGCCTTGGAGGTTCTTGCCTGCCCTGCCGCTAGCGTCTTGTCCGAGCGGGTTTTCAGTGCAGCTGGTGGCATCATCACCGATAAGCGTACACGCCTGTCGACTGACAGCGCTGACAGGCTGACGCTTATTAAAATGAATAAAGGCTGGATTTCTCAGAATTTCCAATCTCCACCAGGTGAAGGAAGCTCAACCTGAATAATTGATCCACTCCTCCTCCTCCTCATTTTCCTCCTTCTCCTCCTCTTTGTACAGTAAAGCAGAGGAAAATGGCTATTTTTTGACAGGGCCCACTGGCTCTTGCTATAGTACTTCATGCATTTAATTTTTCTGGAGGGCCACCTACCCGGTCCTCTGTTTGAAACAATTTTTGTGAGTGCCACATACAGGCACTCAATCTATTCCATTTTACTGCAGGGCCACCTACCTGCTCCTCTGGTTTGAAACATTTTTGGGACTGCCACATACAGGCACTCAATCTATTCCATTTTACTGGAGGGCCACCTACCTGCTCCTCTGGTTTGAAAAATTTTTGGGACTGCCACATACAGGCACTCAATCTATTCCATTTTACTGCAGGGCCACCTACCTGCTCCTCTGGTTTGAAACATTTTTGGGACTGCCACATACAGGCACTCAATCTATTCCATTTTACTGGAGGGCCACCTACCTGCTCCTCTGGTTTGAAAAATTTTTGGGACTGCCACATACAGGCACTCAATCTATTCCATTTTACTGCAGGGCCACCTACCTGCTCCTCTGGTTTGAAACATTTTTGGGACTGCCACATACAGGCACTCAATCTATTCCATTTTACTGGAGGGCCACCTACCTGCTCCTCTGGTTTGAAAAATGTTTGGGACTGCCACATACAGGCACTATCCAAATTAAATTGTCTCCATAGCAGCCTCCACACGTTGTCTCCATTGCTACCTCCAAAAGTCGTCCATATAGCTGCCTCCATACATCGTCCCTTTATCAAACGAGGTGTGTCAGGCAGAAATTTGGGTTGTTTTCATGGATTCCACATCAAAGTTGTTAACTTTGTCGCCACCCTGCTGTGTTATCCACAAAATATACTGGCAAACTTTTACCATTTAGGGATATTATTTCAGCGCTTCTTGCGCATCTGTTTACATTCCCCTCACCCGGCATATCCTAAACTTATAAGAACGCTACTACACTTGATCTTATACAAAAGGTTCTTAGAAGTGCTGTTTGGGGAGTAGCCTAGAGACAGGGGCTTGAATTGGCGAAAGCTCGCCTGGCAGCGGAGCGCCAGCTCCATGCGCATCATGCGCTTCTTGCACATCTGTTTACATTCCCCTCACCCGGCATATCCTAAACTTATAAGAACGCTACTACACTTGATCTTATACAAAAGGTTCTTAGAAGTGCTGTTTGGGGAGTAGCCTAGAGACAGGGGCTTGAATTGGCGAAAGCTCGCCTGGCAGCGGAGCGCCAGCTCCATGCGCATCATGCGCTTCTTGCGCATCTGTTTACATTCCCCTCACCCGGCATATCCTAAACTTATAAGAACGCTACTACACTTGATCTTATACAAAAGGTTCTTAGAAGTGCTGTTTGGGGAGTAGCCTAGAGACAGGGGCTTGAATTGGCGAAAGCTCGCCTGGCAGCGGAGCGCCAGCTCCATGCGCATCATGCGCTTCTTGCGCATCTGTTTACATTCCCCTCACCCGGCATATCCTAAACTTATAAGAACGCTACTACACTTGATCTTATACAAAAGGTTCTTAGAAGTGCTGTTTGGGGAGTAGCCTAGAGACAGGGGCTTGAATTGGCGAAAGCTCGCCTGGCAGCGGAGCGCCAGCTCCATGCGCATCATGCGCTTCTTGCGCATCTGTTTACATTCCCCTCACCCGCCATATCCCAAACTTATAAGAACGCTACTACACTTAACTTGGTGCAGGCTGGGACCGAGTCTGACCCTGGGGCTGGTCATATACTGCCGACGCAGAGAATTGCGGGGCCTACCTCGGTCCAGGTCTCAAAGGCCTACTATACCTCCTCCCACCCCTCCTCCACCTCCTCCTCCTCCGAATTACCATCCGTGGGCATGGCGCCATCAGTCGGTAGCTCTAGGCACAGCAGCAGTGCCGTCGCTAAGCGACAGCAGGCGGTGCTGAAACTGCTGAGCCTAGGCGATAAAAGGCACACCGCCCAAGAGCTATTACAGGGCATTCCACATCAAAGTTGTTAACTTTGTCGCCACCCTGCTGTGTAATCCCCAAAATATACTTGCAAACTTTTACCATTTAGGGATATTATTTCAGCGCTTCTTGCGCATCTGTTTACATTCCCCTCACCCGCCATATCCTAAACTTATAAGAACGCTACTACACTTGATCTTATACAAAAGGTTCTTAGAAGTGCTGTTTGGGGAGTAGCCTATAGACAGGGGCTTGGATTGGCGAAAGCTCGCCTGGCAGCGGAGCGCCAGCTCCATGCCAAGATCCAACTAACATAGTTTTAACTGCAGCACCTTTAATCTACTACTAGTTCACTGCCTCCATACATGGTCCCCTTATCAAACGAGCTGTGTCAGGCAGAATTTTGGATTGTTTTCATGGCTTCCATGTTAACTTTGTCGCCACCCTGCTGTGTAATCCACAAAATATACTGGCAAACTTTTATCATGTACCGATATTATTTGAGCGCTTCTTGCTCACCTCCTTTGGTTCCTCTCTGCCACCCATTGGTTTGAAGCCTGAGTCCATTTAGGGTATGTTGCCATGACACTCTCTAGCCTGCCGCTGCTGCCGCTGCCGCTGCCTCTGCATGCCATCCCCTATAGTGTCAGGGTCAATTATTGGATGTTTTAGATGCTATCTAGCTTCATTCTGTCACTCTGTCATGGCCATGCTGTTGCCCATAATTTTGGCATAATGGTGCGATTAAGCAGCCTCAGAGGCATCCATGCATGCTGCCCCTGCTGTTTCCTGTCCATTTCCGTGGTGTTTCCATCCTTTTCTGAGGTTCCCAGGTGTTTGGCCAAGCTTCCCTGTGCAGAGCCTTGGTCCCCTTGAAAAATGCTTGAGTCTCCCATTGACTTCAATGGGGTTCGTTATTCGAGACGAGCACTCGAGCATCGGGAAAAGTTCGTCTCGAATAACGAGTACCCGAGCATTTTAGTGTTCGCTCATCTCTAATAATCACACATCAGAAATCATTAGGACCCGGACACATTATTCTTATGTAACAAAATAACTGGACACAGTAATGCCCCTAAATAGACACAGTCTTTGTGATCACATAACAACTATTTATTTGATTTGTGATATCCAAAATTGAATCTGCAGCTCAAGGAAATGAATGGAACAAAAGAAAATTACAAGATAAATGGATAATGAGAAGGAAGCAGGAGCCATGCTGCCACATGATATTAATCCACGGTCATTTATAAATGGTGCACAATATACGCTGTTAAATGTGCTATGTCATTACTTCTCTCTTCTACCCTGCTGTATACTAGTAAGGGTGTATTTACATGAATGTATGAGGTACATATACGTCCCTCATAGTTGTCTATGGCACCCGGGCTTGGTACGTTGAGCACAACCAATGCATGCTCTATCCACGGCCGTAAGAATGGTCGTGCGACATTATTTTGCCCTCTTCCCCTCCTCGACCTGCCTGACGTGTGCCGGGCGGCCTATGTTCATGTGAATGCACCCTAAAGCTGCATCGTATTATATCAGTAAACAGTATGGTAATTTCTAGGTAACGACTTGATCTATATTTACCATTTCCATGATCATAGTGACTATCTGCCGCCTCCATTATTTGCTATCATTGTCATTTTTGTCATCTGCAATGGAGATGGAAAAAGGTGTATAGGTATATGTGTTATTCTTCATTAAATTACGGTGTATTTTACGACGTGTCCTCATTAGGATAAAAATCACATGAAGAGATAGTAGTTCCTTTCTTAGAGGGGTTTTCCCACAAAACAAGTTAGACCCTATCCACAGGATAGGACCTAACTTGCTGATCAGTCTGGGTCTTAGTGACCCCCACAGATCACTAGAAGGAGGGGTCCTATGTACACCTGTCGGACCCTTTGTCCCTGCCCGAGGTGAGTGGTGCAGGAGGACACGAATGTCCGTGCTGCCCCATATATTTCTATGGAGCTGAAGAAGATTGGCAAGTACGGCACTCAGCAATCTCTGTCAGCTCCATAGAAATTAATGGGGTAGCCTGGCCATTTGCGGGTGGCTGCTCTGCTCATCTCAAGGAGAGACAAAGAGTCCGACTTGGCTACATAGGATCCCATTGGACCCCCAGTTCTCATGATCTGTGATCAATGAGACCCCCACTAATCAGAAAGTTAGGCCTTATACTGTGAATAGGGCCAAACCTGTCATAGGGCCGAATATTGATACTTGGTTAATTTTAGTAAAAAACAATACTCAGGAAGCATTGCTAACATCGGATTGGAAAAGGGTACTAGATGTCAGTTTACAATGCTCACTAATTCCATTATTGTAACTGTTCAATTCACAGCTTTGTCTCATCAACATAACCATGTGCAACATCCCCCACCGGGGCCTAGTTTTTTCTTGGGGCCTGGAGGCAGCCGGGCCCAGAATAACGGAGTGGCTGGCAGTTGCGGCCTAGGCACTCTGATGGTCACGGTGCTTAGTAGGGGGACCGGAGGGCTGTCCCACAGCCTAGCAGCTCTCCAGCAGGTGGTGTGTGCAAGAAATATGGAGGGAGAGGCTGATGTAGTGGTTCTCCCTGGGGCAACCCCTTAATGTCCGTAATATATGTCCCTGGTTGATGGATAGGGAGCCCTTGGTGGTACAGCCTTATCCAGGGAACAGACGGAGGCAATGTAGTGCAAAATAACTCACGGTTCTTTATTGGAACAACTGCAGGCAAACGGCCAAAACGATCTTGGAACAGATTCCATATTACTGGAGATTCCATATTACTGGAGTGGTCATGGAGAGGGGTCCTCAGGAATGGTTCACCAGCCTGGTAGTAGATGCCGGATGGGATGGAGCTGTATCCAATTGTGAATGCTGCAGCTCTTGTCCTGGGTTTACTTCTGTGCGCAGCACTAATGGTGCACTACACACTGTCTCTCTCTTCACTCTGTATCAGGATGTTCTCTCTGCTCTGTAGAGAGACCATGAGGTCTAAGAGCATGTGAAGGCTCCTGGGAAGGAGTATGAGGTCCAAGAGACCTGTGCTCCCACTGCACAGGAGTTTTATCAATCCCCCTGGTCAGGTGGTAGCACCTCTCCAATCACACTCCTGGTCACAATACATCCAAACTCATTGGTTAATAACTTACTCATACGTTAACTGTTGCCTTTCCAGGCAGTATTTACAGGCTGTAATTACTAAGTCTCTCATGTCACAGCTTCTGGCATAGAGAGGGACACCTACTTAATCCTTTGCATCCGCAGAGGTGTTACTATAAACTAAAAGGATCCAATACAAAATTTCAGATTGGGTCTTCCATTGCAATGTCTCATAATTCATACGCATGTGACCCATTGATGTAGCACTAGCTTATTAGATTACTTGCTTTGGTCTAAAAAATTAGGGACACAAGCCCAAGGGTATATGGTTTGCTCTGTAAAACACCTCTCTAGCTTGAATCAAGCAGGTGAGCACTATTTATGATAGATACAAGACTACTGACCAACAAGTACAGTAGTTTTGTCATATTTTGATGAGAGAGGTGTTACATTTCTGACAACTTGTGTGTCATAAATCTCCAGAGAGCACAAGGAAGGCTTTACCATACTCGAACTTTCAAAGGCCTTTAGTCTCCATCACCAATGAATTATTGACCTAATAACAAGAGAGACGCCCTGAATTCTTATAGTGATGCCACTGTCCCTAGTCCAGTTCAGTCTGGTCCATATAGCCCAGAGAAAGGAAATGGTGATTTTGTCCATGTTGGCTTAAAAAGGGGTTTAAAAAAAAAAAGTTTGCTGCAATTAATAATTTTGACAAATTTGGACAAAGAAATGCATCCTAAGCTGAAAATTGAGCCGTTACAGTATGTGAGTGTCATGGCTTATGGGAATCTGGCTGCTTTTTAATGGCAGTTAAATACTGTGTGTGTGTCTTCCAAAATTGTATGTGATTAACTGTAATTTACAAGCCGCTGCTGAAATATTTGCAAGTTAATTTTTCAATGACTGTAATTTGCAAACGCGAGCCTTGATAAATAAAACGTGAGGCTGGAAAAATACAAGGCTAGATTGGTGCCGCAGAGGGGCCTGTGCAGCTGGTTTTTCTTGCTTACGCCCTTGTCTTATTTCACTGGAATGACACATTATAGAAATTGACAGATCATATTGTTAACTTTAAAAAGAAATTCCTGACATGGAATTTCAAACAACCATTTGTAAAATGTCAGATTCGTGACTTTAGCGCAGATATCTACCTTGACTGTGTTTGGCACCTTCCAAATAAGCAAAAATCATGGAAAAGAGGTCATGCCAAAAACATATTGGGGGTCATTTACTAAGGGCCCGATTCGCGTTTTCCCGACGTGTTACCCGAATATTTCCGATTTGCGCTGATTGTACCTGAATTGCCCCGGGATTTTGGCGCACGCGATCGTATTGTGGCGCATCGGCGCCGGCATGCGCGCGACGGAAATCGGGGGGCGTGGCCGAGCGAAAACCCGACGGATTCGGAAAAAAACGCTGCATTTTAAAAAAAAATTGTGTCGCGAAAATTTCACTCACCTTCATCCAGGATAGGCCAGTGTATTTCGAGGCATTCCAGCGGACTTCAGCGCAGCAGCGCCACCTGGTGGACGGCGGAGGAACTACCATCATAAATCCCGACCGGACCCGAATCCAGCGCAGAGAATGCGCCGCTGGATCGCGAATGGGTCGGGTAAGTGGGTGCATTTCCGTGGGGTTTTCCGACTTTACGGGGATCGCGCCGCCGGGATTTAGAAGGCGATTGTGTCACACGCGATCAGATTTTGGCGCATCGGCGCCGGCTTTCATGCAACAGAAATCAAGGGGTGGGCCGTTGGACGATCCGATGGATTCGGACTGAGCGCGGGATTCAACATTTAAATTGTGTCGCAAGACAATGCCCTTACATGCACCAGAAAGAAGAAGGTGAACTCCGTCAGACCTGAGCGGGGAAGTGACACATGCAGGAAACCGGGCACACGATCTTAGTGAATTGCGCCGGAGTCCATGATCGTTAGACAACGCAGGTAAGTAAATGTGCCCCATTAAGTCCATCTGCTCCAGATGTTTAAAGCGTATGACATTCCTTAAAAATATTGTGGAGATTTATAGGGATTTTTCCGGCTTAAGCACAAAGCAGCTTTAATGCTATACTGGGGTCTGTTAAGTTCTGTTAGCCAATGGGTTCTTTACTGTTTCTGGTATTTAAAAAACTACAGTACTTATCCATGCGCCTCAGCTGTTTTGGGACAAAGCCTGTTGGATCACATAGTGATGATCGTTCTTTCATGTATATCGTCATTTTGAAGGGGTTGTCCCTTTCAAACATAAAACCTATTAAATTAAGTTTTTCATTGACGCATGTACCAAACACCTACCTGGCCCAGGGCCGAATTAAGATTGGTGGGGGCACCTGGGCCCAAAATCTGGTGGAGGCCCCCACAGAACGTAGCCCAGACAGGGTTCACATTTAGTATCCATGTAGGGTCCCCCTGTAATCCATGTAAGACATGTTTCCCCTTTAGGCCTCATGCACAAAAATGTAAAGGGGACCATGATCTGGCCGTACAATTTGTGGCTGGATCACAGCCCTCATTGATGTCTACAGCCCCCAGTAATTAATAAACACACAGCCCCCAGTAATTAATAAACACACAGCCCCCAGTAATTCATGAATGTACAGCCCCCAGTAATATTATATGCCGTCCCCTAGTCATTCATAAATGTACATCCCAAAGTAATTATTTTACACAGTCCCCCAGTAATTTATACAGCCTCTAGTAATTAATAGAAATACAGCCCCCAGTAATAGATATATACAGCCCCCAGTAATATATTCAGCCCTCTAATACTATATACAGCCCCCAGTTACATATACAGTTACATATATTTGAGCGACTGTGGTTTCTCATCCAATTTTCAGTACTTTCTCCTCAGACACTGCAGCAATACAAAAAAACGCATCTCAAAAATTGGAATACAAATATGACTGTAAGTGTGATTTTTCATGGCACATGTAATAATACCCTAATGTAGTATATTGGGAGAGCACTACAAAATCATTGACGCTGCTGGTTTCCTAAAAAGGTTTCAGTACATTTTAACCCTGGTGAAATGAATACATTTGAATGATTAGGACATAATACGCATGTTACAAGGAAGTCGGCTTGAGCAGAATCTGCATTACAAGAAATAATATCCCTCCTCCTTCTTCTTCCAGTGGCAGCTAGTGAAACATTTCTAGGAACTGCCCATTATTTTATTATGTGCTATGGCAAAGTGCTTTCATTTATTGGATCCATGTTAGGACAATTATCACAGGTTAAGTCACCGTTGTGCTCCGCAGAATAATGTTGTCTTAATGAGAATAATTGGCATTACACTTACTGTATGCACTTCAGCTACAATTGTACTCGCATGGTGTTTGCCATTAACACAAGGTGTCACGTTGGTAGTTTCCGGCTGGAAAATTGGTTTCTTAGAAATCAGATTCTTCATTCGCCTGATTATCGCTGAATCTAGTCAGTCATGATAAGTCAGCGTGAGACTTAATGAAGGTGTTAAGTGACTGCTAAAGGCCTCATTACACATATACAAAATGCTATAAATGTTAATATTATACAGTGACCTGAGAGGAATTTCCTCATACTCCACTTGTTGAAAATGAGTCATTTTCTAGTCCTTGCTTCCAGATATTCTGTTATACACTACACAGGATTTCTTTCTTTCCGGAGCACTAGTGCGTTTCAGCTTACTGCTGACGTCATGATCGGAGGGCAGGACCGGGCTGCCATGAACACGGAGGGGGTGACACATATTTGCAGGCGGTGGAGCCTACAGGTGCTGGGGGTGACACAGACCAGAGCGCCTCTGGCTGATTTGAATATTTTTATAAAGTTTTTTTCTAAAAAATGCTACTATTTCTGGAGATACCAGGTCATCCTCAGGTAGATGTCCTTTTAGGTGCTATGGTTATTACTCACTTTCTAATAGATTCTACAGAAATTAGGGGGACCAAATAATTCCGTTGGCATTCCATCTCAGCATGTTACAACAGCTCTACGAGTACATGAAACCATGGGTGACAGGTAGGATTTTTTATAACACCTAATTTGTTCATACATTCAACATCTATTTTTCTCAGTGTGATTTATTTTTCCAAAAAAAAATTTCCAAAATGTTAATATCTATTCTGACCAGGGGTGTAACGAGAAGAGGCTGGGCCTCATAGCAGGCTCCCCTTCCCCCTTAAAAAAATATGCATATTCATATACTCACAGATGTGAGTTCCAATCATATACAGTATACACTCACCGGCCACTTTATTAGGTACACCATGCTAGTAACGGGTTGGACCCCCTTTTGCCCTCAGAACTGCCTCAATTCTACGTGGCATAGATTCAGCAAGGTGCTGGAAGCATTCCTCAGAGATTTTGGTCCATATTGACATGATGGCATCACACAGTTGCCGCAGATTTGTCGGCTGCAAATCCATGATGCGAATCTCCCGTTCCACCACATCCCAAAGATGCTCTATTGGATTGAGATCTGGTGACTGTGGAGGCCATTTGAGTACAGTGAACTCATTGTCATGTTCAAGAAACCAGTCTGAGATGATTCCAGCTTTATGACATGGTGCATTATCCTGCTGAAAGTAGCCATCAGATGTTGGGTACATTGTGGTCATAAAGGGATGGACATGGTCAGCAACAATACTCAGGTAGGCTGTGGCGTTGCAACGATGCTCAATTGGTACCAAGGGGCCCAAAGAGTGCCAAGAAAATATTCCCCACACCATAACACCACCACCACCAGCCTGAACCGTTGATACAAGGCAGGATGGATCCATGCTTTTATGTTGTTGACGCCAAATTATGACCCTACCATCCGAATGTCGCAGCAGAAATCGAGACTCTTCAGACCAGGCAACGTTTTTCCAATCTTCTACTGTCCAATTTCGATGAGCTTGTGCAAATTGTAGCCTCAGTTTCCTGTTCTTAGCTGAAAGGAGTGGCACCTGGTGTGGTCTTCTGCTGCTGTAGCCCATCTGCCTCAAAGTTCGACGTACTGTGCGTTCAGAGATGCTCTTCTGCCTACCTTGGTTGTAACGGGTGGCGATTTGAGTCACTGTTGCCTTTCTATCAGCTCGAACCAGTCTGCCCATTCTCCTCTGGCATCAACAAGGCATTTCCACCCACAGAACTGCCGCTCACTGGATGTTTTTTCTTTTTCGGACCATTCTCTGTAAACCCTAGAGATGGTTGTGCGTGAAAATCCCAGTAGATCAGCAGTTTCTGAAATACTCAGACCAGCCCTTCTGGCACCAACAACCATGCCACGTTCAAAGGCATCAAATCACCTTTCTTCCCCATACTGATGCTCGGTTTGAACTGCAGGAGATTGTCTTGACCATGTCTACATGCCTAAATGCACTGAGTTGCCGCCATGTGATTGGCTGATTAGAAATTAAGTGTTAACGAGCAGTTGGACAGGTGTACCTAATAAAGTGGCCGGTGAGTGTATATACACCATATATACATACATACAATACCATATACAGACATACATTTTGTTATTATATAACCATTCACAGGCATCGGTAGATTTACCCATGACACAATTGTTAGTGCTTGGGACCCTAAAGATAAGGTGGGCCCTACATGTTGGTGAAATAGTGGCAGTCGATCCACATCCACCTTTGTGTCTTATTTGTGCTCTTTAAACCTTTGGAAGAGCAGGAAGGAATAAGGATTGTCCCCAGATATTTTTTCTCCAAACGCCAACATGTCCACAGGGGAATTTACTGGGACTGTAGTTGTAGTGACATAAAGAGAAGACTGAATGGAGGACTCTCTAGGGAACAGCTGCTAGATGGGGAAGGAGACTTATCAGTGGAGCAGGGGGGGACATAAGATAGCCTGCATGCAAGTAGTTTTGTGATGTGATGTGTGATGAACAATTACCAGCCGGGGCCAACCGGAAGGTTGTGTAAATGAGCAGGCTTTGCAATTTGACAAGAGGGATCCCAAGACTTGACAAGGACTTGTTGGCAGGGAGCCAGGTAACCGTTATCAGGAGATATTACAGGAACAGAGGGGAACAGAGCTGTGAATCCAGGCTTCATGTAATATACTCTACAGTGCCTATTCAGACCTGTCACCAGTGAAATTCTGCCTTCTGCTGACAGGTTCCCTTTAACTGTGAAGACTAGGTCAGAACATAGGTAGGAGAGGCAATGTAGGATGAAATATCGAATTTGGCAATATCTAACTTTTATTACACAGAAATATTCAGATAAAACAACAGGATCAATATTTCTTAGTACAGACCTTTGTGAGACCATGCAGAAAATATTCTATTATGAAATCTTAAAAACAAGTAACATTATTTTTGATGGCTCATCACTATTGTGGATTAATAATAGCAAAGATTAATTCTCTTTTATCTCTTATATTATCTCTTGAATGACTGAAGTGCATAGCATAACAGATGTAATTCCAGGATCCAGGATCCAATGAAAACAAGACGTCTTTTATTTCACAGAAATGTCACATCCTATAAATAATATTTCGCCTTTTCCCATGTGTGCAGAAACTGGCAGGATCCAGAGATTGTAATACATCCTCCCTGTTTGCACAATGGATCACCTGTCCTTCATATTCCTTTTATTTTTTCTGGCAAAAGTGTTAAAATAGAGAAAAGACATCTTTATTTGGAGACAATACTTTTGTTTGATGTTGCCTTATCTTGTATCTAGGAAGGGAAAACACGAAGATATTCCTCTTGTAGATATCTTGTAGAAATCTTCTGAACAGTGGGCTAAGGATAGGGAGGGTTGGATGCCGCTTAGGCATTCAACAGTGATGAATGGCCTTTTCTGTTTGCATTCATGGGGAGAATGGGATTCAGACCGAAATATCTGAAAGGGGGTACAGATGCTGTATGGGTCATCCAGAACCCAGATCAGTGCGAACGTCCTCCTGTCTGCACTCTTTGCACTTCATAGAGGTACAAGACAGGAGTGCCCACTATCCCCTTTCCAATTTGTCTTGGCAATAGAGCCCCTAGCCTGTTTGGTAAGGTCGTCCCCTGATATCCAGGGCTTCTGCTATGGGACACTAGAGAAATGTGTCGTGTTTTACGCAGACAATATACTACTGTTCATGGGAGATATAGTGAGGTCCATTGGCCCAATTATGAGTCTGCTATCTGAATTCCGGCACTATTTCGGCCTGACCAACTAGCACAAATCAGTGTTGATGCCATTAGACCCCATGCCAGACGATTTGGCCCTGAATCAGATTCAGTTGGACACTTCTTTTATGTACCTGGACACCTGGATTTCACCTAGGGTGCTGGACTTAATTTAGACCTGTTGCCAGAGAGAGTGACAACCAAGATGGATTCTTGGCGCCATCTCCATTTATCGGTGATAGGCAGTATAAATTTACGTAAAATGGTGCTTCTGTCTCAATTTTAACATTTTCTCCACAATTCCTTGGCATGGATATCAGTATGTGTTTTTAATAAAATACAAAGGCTGTTTAGAGCATTTATATTGGGTAAAAAATTTGCCAGAATTAGACTAGAAAATTTGCAGAGATCAAAGGATCAGGGTGGGTTGGCAATACCGAACCCGTGGTTGGCCGTTCAGCGTAACACCTGAAGGGCTGGGGCCAACCATGTAGCCAGTCTTCTTCCGAAATACTGAAGTTTCATGGTGAGGGTAGACCCTCACTCTATCTACTGGAGCTAGGAGCACATGGCAGGACACCGGACTGCACTGCTACTACTAAACTACTGTGCAAATTGTGTCACAAAATTAATACTATGTTGAAGATAGAAGGTTTCACAAATTTCACGCAACCCTGTACTAAATGTGGTGATGCATTTGGAGGACTTTCAGAGGTGGGAGGCTAGAGGTATTCACACTGCGGTAGATCTCCTTAAAGTCTTTCTGAGATAATTTTAATACGTACTTTGTGGTGAATATTTATGGACACTGTGAATGAAGAGCAGAGAGTTTATATCTGCCTTTCCTTTAAGAGTAGTTAATAAGGGAACATTTGGTCTCCCAGTAAGTGTTATTGCTCCCTACTCCGGAACCTGCAATTGGTTCCTAGGAATCCAGGGACTCAGCGCTCCAATACCAAGAACTGCTTTACATACTTGTGAGATATATGAAAAATATTATGATAATTATAATAATAAGACATTATTTAAACTAAAATATTATTCTCTAACAGGGTTCAGGCAGTTTGTTCTTTCAGAAATAAAATTCTGATTCATTTTTGCCAACACTTTATCCAGATTTTAATCTCTTAAAGCAAATCTACCATCAAAAATTAGGCATAATAAACTTAGTCATATGGCCTTCCTTGTAACATAAACATTTCAAATTATGCTAATGCCTGAAGGGCACCTGAGGGTGATTCCAGACCCCCTCTGTGCTGCAGTTTCATAGACTGTTACATTGTCTTCGCACCCGCTCTGCTCCCACAGCAATGCATGATGTAATCAAACAGAGGAAGCTATAGCAAACCACGTGCACACTGTAACAGCCTGTGAAGCGACAGAACAAAAGGGCTCTGGAAACACCTACCAGGGCCCTTTGGGATCTTTAGAATAATTCTAAAAGTTGATTTTAGAAGGAAGGGGGCCATGGAGTTTATGTGCCCAATGTTTACCTAATGATTGGGAGGTGTGACTGAAAATCTTCTTGGTAGTGCTGTAACTTGCATGAAAAATCCATATATTCATCATTCTCATAAACATCAAACAGAAGTGGAAGGAAAAAGTTGGCGCTCTCCGCAGTATTCTTTTAAAACGTCTCTTTATTTCATATTATTAAAAGACATGCAACCAACACAAGGGAGAGGGTACAGACAGGAGCATATACTAGGAATAAGTTGTTTGGTGCTAATCCAAGCGCTTCATCACTTCAGCCAAAAATTGGCCCTCAGACATTTGGCAAACAAAGGAAAATGTCCCCCCCTCTGTGGTCAACAGAAGTGACATCCCGTGGTCCATCATTAGCCAGGCCACAGAAATTAGATTCCCTGCTCAGATGCAAGATCTCAAGCCAAGGAGAGGAGCGACATTTCCTTGATAGACCAACTCAACTGGATCAAGGGCATATCCGAAGAGTGTTGGGGGCGTGGAGCTGAAGACTAGTTTTCATATATTTAGATTTTATTTTTCACCAGAATCACAGATGGAAACATGGATCACAAAGCCATTGCTGGATTTATAAAGTTACATGCAACAAGAAGGTGTCTTTGCTACTCCAGTGGACAAGTTGGAACATGCTGCGAGGACACTCTGAATAATCTGTTCAGCAACTCCTTCTCTATAATAAGTGCTTGCAGATAGTACATTGAATACAATCTTCTCAGCTCTTCCTGGTCAATAACATGCTGCCTGCATGTAGAACATTACAATATGCCCATCTCCTTCTCCTCTATAACATGCTGCCTGCATATAGAACACAGTGGGGCACATTTACTAAGGGTCCGTCGGACGCATTTCCGTCGGGTTTTGCAAATGTTTCCGATTTGCCCTGAATTGCCCCAGGTTTCTGGCGCACACGTTCGGATTGAGGGGCATCGGTTCCTGCTTGCATGCGACACAAATCAGGGGGCATGGCCATCGGACAACCTGACTGATTCAGACAAACCGTAGAATTTAAAAAGCAAATTGTGTCACAAGATCACCACTCAGAAATAAGATATCTGTCGCTTCCCTGCACTGATCCGACAGAGTTCACCAACTTTTTTGTGGTGCACCTTTTACATAGGGCGTGTGACACAATTTGATTGTTTATTTGTGGTGCATGGAAGCCACAAAAGTGCAGCTGCGCCACAAAAGTGTTGCATGCGCCACAATAGCAGCGCAAACACTTCTTTGATACCTGTGCAAGCAGTTTCAGCCTAGAAGAACGCGAAGCAGTTTACACCTAAAAGAATGTGCAAAGTCAAGACAGAAAACTGCCGCAAAGCCCTTAGTAAATGTGTCCCATTGTGTGTTCTGCATGTTATAGAGCAGGAGGAGCTGAGCAGATTGTACATAGTCTCTTATCTGCATGCAGCGTGTTATAGAGGAGCAGGAGCTGAACAGATTCACGTTTTCTTGTGTTAAACGTTCTTTTTTTGGAGACATTTGTTGCAAATGTCTCGAAAATGTTACACAAATGTACCAAGTAATTTCTTTCCATTTTCTAAGTTTTCCTTGTTTCATCTAGAGTTTTTTGCGCCAAAAAATGTTGCAATTTTTAGACAATTTCAAGTGATTAATGTCATTTGCGACATTTAAATCATCTGGAATAGAAGATAAATGTGTTTTACTGACGAAAAACACATGTCCGGCAGACATTTCAAAATTTCCCCAAAAAGGGGCTAAAATTGCAATCCGCCAAAAAAGACAGAAAAAACAGAAGAAAAATAAAGATAAATGACCCCCATTGACTCAATTATAACCCTAGGGTGAGAAATGCATTGGTCACAGCCTCCCACAGTAATGTAATGCGCTGCAGCAGCCCCCTAACCAATGAAATGCACGACGTAGCCCCTAACGGACTAAGGGACCTTAGTAAATAAGCCCCATTATGCAAAAATAAATTCATCATTACTTAATTCCCCATTTTTCATTATTATTATTTTTTTTTACAATACAAAAAACATAAGAAAAGACCTTCCATCCCTAATGTTTAACACAGAAAAACAGAGCAGGTGGGCAGGAAAATCTGTATGACCCTCCCACTGACCTGCTTGTTTAATGCACTTGCCATGTGCTGACTGCGTTCCACTCCGTTATTGCTTTCTTCTCTACCTTCGTAGTGGAGAGGCAGAGACGCGTCCATGCACTCTGCCCGCCGGCTCACGCTATGATGCGGTGGTATCGCCGCTGGTGATGTTTGCACAGGTGGCAGAGCTCATGGACGGGTCTTTGTCTGATCCATTATGAGGGAAGAGAAGAAAGAAGAGAAGCCGCGGGGAGCGTCAGAAGGTGAGTATGGAAGTTTATTTTTTCTATACTCTCGAGTATAAGCCGAGTACATTTTTTGTGCTGAAAAACTCGGCTTATGCACTAGTATATATGGTAATTCATTTATACTACTAAACGTTATACAATGATTGGACTTCTATCAGACATCCGCTCACTGCTTGTAAATGTTCTTTTGTCCTTTTGTGCTTGAAACTCCATACCCTACTTAATAAGGAATGGAACGCAACCATAGTCCATACTGTTTCCCTTTTTATAAAATTAAACATTTCCATGACATCCTTTGATACGTGTGGATAATAAAAGCTGAAGCTAAAAATATTTTACACTGAGGTTTTTAAAGAATACTCAGAACCTTGTGAGATGCACATGCTGCACAGACAGAAAATGGAGTCTGTATTGTGCTAATACAAAATCTTGCCAAAGATGTGTAAAAATTTGGGCAGGTTTGAAAAATTGTTGATGTGAAAATGCTTCCATGAGATGTGTTTAGTGTTTAACAAAATATCAAGTATATGAAAAAAATTAATATCTAAATAAAATCAATATTTGGCTACAGCGCCCTTTGTCAGCAGTAATTCTTCTGCAAATAGTTTTTAAAGGGACGGGGCAGGGAGGTTGTCCCACGCATCTTCTGTGGATGTAGGGTTGCTTGTATTGCTTGTATATTTTATGTTAATCCCAGACAGGGGGATGGTCAAATAAGGGCTCCATGGGGGCCATCCCAAAATGTCAAAGAGTCTTGTTTTTCCTTATGCTGAGGATGTTTTTTAAAAACAATCTACCAGCAGTTTTGATCATATAAAGCTGCAGACAGTGTTAGGTATTGGCCCAGAAAATCTGCGTAACCACACATTTGTGTGTGTTGTTAGTAGCAACCGGACTGTTAAAAATGAATTGATATTCCAGGAATATAGTAGGACTTAATGTACTGGGGACAGGGGTCTCTGATCTATGCATTCAAACTGCGTTACTACCTACATCACTACAGAGGGGAGGGTCTGTGCTGTGCGCAGTGATGAGATCTTGCACACCAGTGTAGTAGGACTTAATGTACTGGGGACAGGGGTCTTTGATCTATGCATTCAAACTGCGTTACTACCTACATCACTACAGAGGGGAGGGTCTGTGCTGTGCGCAGTGATGAGATCTTGCACACCAGTGTACCAAGTCCAGCTACAGTCCTGGAATATAAATGCATTTTCTGCTGCTACTAACAACACACACATACAGGGGCGTAACTAGAGAGGTAGCAGCCATAGCAACTGCTATGGGGCCCACAGTGTTAGGGGGCCCCGTCATCCGACCTGACACAATAAAGAATGTAGGATGTGCACCATTATATCTATATTGTACTGCATATGTCCAGCATAATATGTATGTAACATATACTGTGATGTATATATGAAGTATCTGTGATGTGTATATGGTGTCTGTATAAACTGTATGTGAGTATGTTGCATATGGCACTGTATGTGTGTGTATATGCACATGAGTGTATTTATATGTGATTGTAACTCACATGTGTGAGTATACTAATATGTATATTTTTTAAGTGAGAAGGGGGCCCCACACAGTAGCCTGCTAGGGGGCCCTGTCTCTCCTAGTTACGCCACTGCACACATACACTCACTGGCCACTTTATTAGGTACACCTGTCCAACTGCTCGTTAACACTTAATTTCTAATCAGCCAATCACATGGCGGCAACTCAGTGCATTTAGGCATGTAGACATGGTCAAGACAATCTCCTGCAGTTCAAACCGAGCATCAGTATGGGGAAGAAAGGTGATTTGAGTGCCTGTGAACGTGGCATGGTTGTTGTTGCCAGAAGGGCTGGTCTGAGTATTTCAGAAACTGCTGATCTACTGGGATTTTCACGCACAACCATCTCTAGGGTTTACAGAGAATGGTCCGAAAAAGAAAAAACATCCAGTGAGCGGCAGTTCTGTGGGCGGAAATGCCTTGTTGATGCCAGAGGTCAGAGGTTCGAGCTGATAGAAAGGCAACAGTGACTCAAATCGCCACCTGTTACAACCAAGGTAGGCAGAAGAGCATCTCTGAACGCACAGTACGTCGAACTTTGAGGCAGATGGGCTACAGCAGCAGAAGACCACTCCAGGTGCCACTCCTTTCAGCTAAGAACAGGAAACTGAGGCTACTGAGGCACAAGCTCATCAAAATTGGACAGTAGAAGATTGAAAAAACGTTGCCTGGTCTGATGAGTCTTGATTTCTGCTGCGACACTCGGATGGTAGGGTCAGAATTTGGCGTCAACAACATGAAAGCATGGATCCATCCTGCCTTGTATCAACGGTTCAGGCTGGTGGTGGTGGTGTCATGGTGTGGGGAATATTTTCTTGGCACTCTTTGGGCCCCTTGGTACCAATTGAGCATCGTTGCAACGCCACAGCCTACCTGAGTATTGTTGCTGACCATGTCCATCCCTTTATGACCACAATGTACCCAACATCTGATGGCTACTTTCAGCAGGATAATGCGCCATGTCATAAAGCTGGAATCATCTCAGACTGGTTTCTTGAACATGACAATGAGTTCATTGTACTCAAATGGCCTCCACAGTCACCAGATCTCAATCCAATAGAGCAGTGATGGCTAACCCATGGCACTGGTGCCAGAGGTGGCACTCAGAGCCCTTTCTGTGGGCACCCAGGCCATCACCAGAGATGACTCCAGGTATCTTCCTGCAGTCCCAGACAGCCCAGGACTTGCTGTGCACAGATGTATTTTAAAGTGACAGCTCTACCTGGGGCTATTTTCTGCTTTATTGATGTCCTCAGGGTGCTGGTATCAATGAAAACTGTGACAGAGAAGGGAGTATAAATCACAAATTAAATTTCTGTGTTGGCACTTTGCAATAAATAAGCGGGTCTTTGTTGTAGTTTGGGCACTCGGCCTCTAAAAGGTTCGCCATCACTGCAATAGAGCATCTTTGGGATGTGGTGGAACGGGAGATTCGCATCATGGATGTGCAGCCGACAAATCTGCGGCAACTGTGTGATGCCATCATGTCAATATGGACCAAAATCTCTGAGGAATGCTTCCAGCACCTTGTTGAATCTATGCCACGAAGAATTGAGGCCGTTCTGAAGGAAAAAGGGGGTCCAACACGTTACTAGCATGGTGTACCTAATAAAGTGGCCGGTGAGTGTAGGTATGGTTACAAAGATCTCAAGGGCCAATACCTAACACTGTCTGCAGCTTTATATGTGCAACATCTCCCACCAGGGCCTGACCTTTTCAGTGGCTGGAGGAATCTGGGATCCTGAACACCAGAGGAGCCGGCTAGTGCGGCCTTGTGCACAGGAGTGGAGGTCTCATCCACAAATTGACAGGTCTCTAGAAGGTGGTGTGTGCAAGAGAAGCTGAGAGCGTAGGTTTCTCCTTGGTTTAGCCCTGGTGTATAGATAAGGATGGGTTGCCCGTGATGGTGTACAGCCGGATCCAGGGATCACTCAGGGGCCCGTTATTGAAACAGGCAACGGCCTTGACAGCAGCAAAACTTCAGCTGGATGTAGGTAGGTGGTTGGAGCTCAGGTCCTCAGGAAGTGTACACGGAGCCTGGTAAATAGCTTCAGGCTGAGCTAAGAGTGTTGGGGCAGAGTCCTGGTGGTTGAGCTTCCATACACAAGGGTCTTTATAATTTTTCCTTGTGAGCTGGCAGCTCCCTTGTCCAAACAGCTTGTTCCTACCATCTCAGTAACACAGAGCATTCAATTGGACAATACAATTAACACATTGGGGCAGATTTATCAAGCTGTCTGAAAGTCAGAATATTTATAGTTGCCCATGGCAACCAATCACAGCTCAGCTTTCATTTTACCAGTGCTCATGAATACTTTAAAGGGGAGCTGTGATTGGTTGCGATGGGCAACTAGAAATATTCTGACTTACAGACAGCCTGATAAATCTGACCCATTGCCTCCCAGGCAGAGACTTATAACTGCATTTACCAAGTTTCCCAATGAGGTGATCAGACTCACAAGCCACTGACATGGAGAAGGATAAGTGACACTTTGCATCGGCAGGGGTGTTGCATATGGTCATATAGATTCCTTTTAATGATTCTTCATGTTTGTGTTTGCTGTCTTGCAGATACATGTGAATCTTTCAGGCCCTATATGATCTATAATCAAAGATATCTTTGATCCACCATTGCTGAACACATTACCAATATTACCTACCATCACAATCAAGTATGATAAACCAGGGATACCTACTCATAGATCCAGGAACTGTGACTGTGGTAATCTTCTTCTATGTGTTATCCATAAAAATCCTTCCTTCAAAATCCTTCAAAAAGGATTCCTTCAAAAATCAACTTTTAAAATTATGCTAATGAGTCAGAAGGGCTCTGGGTCAGTAGCAGAGCCCCTCCGTGCTGTAGCTTCACAGTGCAAGGGGCATTTCTTTTGCATTTAAATGCACAACAATCCCTTAACCCCTTAACGCTCTGCGCCGTAGCTCTACGGCGCAGAGGTATTAGGAGTGTATAAAGAGGGCTCACAGGCTGAGTCCTCTTCATACAAAGGTGGGGGTTTTTGCATTTTGCAGAAAACCCCCACCGCTAATAACCGCGGTCGGTGCTTGCACCGATCGTGGCTATTAACCCTGTCATTGCCGCCGGCAAAGTCGCCGGCGCGGTGGCGCCGCCATCTTTTTTATGATCGCCGCTCCCCCGAACGTCATCGGGGGGCGTCGATCGGTTGCCATGGTAGCCTCGTGTCTCCTTTTGACACGAGGCTACATGGCTTCTGCAGATTCGTTACAATGAGCCAGTGGCTCATTGTAATGAATGACCTGCAAAAATGCCATATATTGCAATACAGAAGTATTGCAGTATATGGTAGGAGCGATCTGACCATCTAAGGTTAATGTACCCTAGATGGTCTTAGAAATAGTGGGGAAAAAAAGAAAAAAAAAAGTTTAAAAAATAAAAAAAATTAATAAAATATTAAAAATTCAAATCACCCCCCTTTCCCCAGAACTGATATAAAACATAATAAACAGTAAAAATCACAAACATATTAGGTATCGCCGCGTCCCAAAATGCCCGATCTATCAAAATATAAAAACTGTTACGGGCGGCGGTGACCTCCGAGGAGGGAAATGGCGCCCAAATGTCCGAAATGCGACTTTTACACCTTTTTACATCACATAAAAAATGAAATAAAAAATGATCAAAATGTCGCACAGACCTCAAAATGGTAGCAATGAAAACATCGCCTCATTTCGCATGAAAAAGTTATTAGCTTCAGAAGATGGCAATTTTTTTTTTCTTTTTTGTACACATTCGTTTAATTTTTGAAAATGTATTAAAACACAATAAAACCTATATAAATTTGGTATCACCGCGATCGCACCGAACCAAAGAATAAAGCTGATGTGTTATTTTGAGTGCACAGTCAAAGTCGAAAAAACTGAGCCCACAAGAACGTGACGGTTTTTTTTCAATTTTTCCACATTTGGAATTTTTTTTTCGGCTTCGCAGTACACGGCATGTTAAAACAAATAACATTACGGGAAAGTAAAATTTGTTACGCACAAAATAAGCCCTCACACAGGTCTGTACACGTAAAAATGAAAAAGTTATGGATTTTTTAAGTTGGAGAGCGAGAAATGAGCGGAAAAACCCTGCGTCCTTAAGGGGTTAAATAACATCTCCTATCAGTTTTATTGATGGTAGGCGTGTCTTACTAAGAAGTTCTTCAGAGTAATTATGCTAATTATTTTGGAGTGCTTTGGCTACACCAATATACATCTTTACCTCCCCCTGATTTGATACAAGTCCGACCTGGTCCTGCCTGTTCATAGTGCATAGATCAGGTGACAGGGGGGACATAGCCAGAGTGCTCCACACTAATTAGCATAAATTCTAGAACTCTATATTGCCAGAGTTGTAATAAAAGAAGTCCCAAGGAACATGGTTCCTCAGGAACTTCTTATTAGGACTACTCTACCAGCAGTTAAAGAGATGTTTTTTTTAATGGACTTTTATTTAGTATCAGTTCTTTTATAATTTGGGGGAACTTTGGTAGTATCATGGAGGGAATGAAATACCATCCAATTTGCATTTGATGTAGAATATGTAAACTCAGTCATGTGAAATATTGAAATACGAGACATAACACTATAAAATAACATGTGGTTGTTAATGAAAACCTACACAAGAATGCGGTCTCTGCAGGAGCTGTCATTTTAGCAAACAGAGTTTTAACTCTGCATTGACCCTTTTATTTACAGAGTTACCTGCTATGGTAAATTCTTGTTTGCCTTTCTGATGGTCACATGTAAGTATACTTAAAGAGGACCAGTCACCTGTAAAAACGTCACTAGGAGGTACTTACTAAAGTAAGCAGCTCCTAGTGCTAAAACAGACACCGCAGTGTTACACTGGTAGCGTTTTCGGAAACCTAGCAGACACTGCCGTAATGTACACTAGAAACGTCGGACCACTCTCAAAGAGGTCTGGCTTATTCATGAGGGGGCGGGATTAGGAGCAGTGGCAGTCACCGCTGGCTTATGGCGTGGGAGGGGCGGTCCAGGGAAAAGGCAACGCCATGGACCATCCCCTCATGAATACGCCGAACAGCTTTAAGAGTGGTCCAGCGATTCTAGTGTACATTGCGGCGTCCGTTTTAGCACTAGGATCTGCTTACTTTAGTCAGCAGCTCCTAGTGCAGTTTTTAAAGGTGACAGGTCCTCTTGTCATGCAGTTTATAGTATGTATCTCACTCACAAATGTTAATTACTGTTTAAAGGTAATTTACTTTTTTGGTAGATCCAGAGATAGATTACTGATCGCTGCCTCATCCCTGTACGTGGAGTAACCTCTGTGAGCTCCAGGGGTTAAGGCTACTTCACACCCCAAGCCAGGCAGAGGAGCGACAGATCCTCATTATCATAATGTTATTATAGTTTTTTCAGCAAAACCACTCGGTTAAGGGATTAACAAGATATATTTCTGCATTAGTGTAGCAACAGCATTATCAATGTATGTTTGGTTCATAATGTATGAAATCAAATGGTAGATTTCCTTTAAGATGCATGTACATTTGATTAGGAAAGCGCCACTGCACAGTTACACTTGTGTGCACTATCTTCCAAAGGCATCCCTGCTGTGACTACTGGGGGCATCCCTGCTGTGACTACTGGGGGCATCCCTGCTGTGTCTACTGGGGGCATCCCTGCTGTGTCTACTGGGGGCATCCCTGCTGTGGCTACTGGGAGCATCCCTGCTGTGGCTACTGGGGGCATCTCTGCTGTGACTACTGGGGGCATCCCTGCTGTGACTACTGGGGGCATCCCTGCTGTGGCTACTGGGGGCATCCCTGCTGTGGCTACTGGGGGCATCCCTGCTGTGGCTGCTGGGGGCATCCCTGCTGTGACTACTGGGGGCATCCCTGCTGTGACTACTGGGGGCATCCCTGCTGTGACTACTGGGGGCCTCCCTGCTGTGACTACTGGGGGCATCCCTGCTGTGGCTACTGGGGGCATCCCTGCTGTGGCTACTGGGAACATCCCTGCTGTGACTACTGGGGGCATCCCTGCTGTGGCTACTGGGGGCATCCCTGCTGTGACTACTGGGGGCATCCCTGCTGTGACTACTGGGGGCATCCCTGCTGTGACTACTGGGGGCATCCCTGCTGTGACTTCTGGGGGCATCCCTGCTGTGACTATTGATGTGACATCCCTGCTGTAACTACTGGGGACATCCCTGCTGTCACTACAGCTGTGACATCCCTGCTGTCACTACAGCTGTGGCATCCCTGTTGTGACTACTGGGGACATCTCTGGTGTGACTACTGGGGACATCTCTGGTGTGACTACTGGGGGCATCCCTGTTGTGACTACTGGGGACATCCCCGTTGTGACTACTGGGGGCATCCCTGCTGTGACTACTGGGGGCATCCCTGCTGAGACTTCTGGGGGCATCCCTGCTGTGACTACTGATGTGACATCCCTGCTGTAACTACTGGGGGCATCCCTGCTGTGACTACTGGGGACATCTCTGGTGGGACTACTGGGGGCATCCCTGCTGTGACTACTGGGGACATCCCTGCTGTCACTCCAGCTGTGACATCCCTGCTGGGACTACTGGGGACATCTCTCGTGTGACTACTGGGGGCATCCATGTTGTGACTACTGGGGGCATCCCTGTTGTGACTACTGGGGACATCCCCATTGTGGCTACTGGGGGCAGCTCTGCTGTGACTACTAGGGACATCCTTGCTGTGGCTACTGGGGGCATCCCTGCCGTGAATACTGGGGACATCCCTGCTGTGACTACTGGGGGCATCCCTGCTGTGACTACTGATGTGACATCCCTGCTGTGACTACTGGGGCATCCCTGCTGTGAATACTGGGGACATCCCTGCTGTGAATACTGGGGACATCCCTGTTGTGACTACTGGGGACATCTTTGCTGTGACTACTGGGGGCATCCCTGCTGTGACTACTGGGGGCATCTCTGCTGTGACTACTGGGAGTATCCCTGCTGTGGCTACTGGGGGCATCCCTGCTTTGACTACTGGGAACATCCCTGCTGTGACTGCTGGGGGCATCCCTGCTGTGACTACTGGGGGCATCCCTGCTGTGACTACTGGGGGCATCCCTGCTGTGACTACTGGGGGCATCCCTGCTATGACTACTGGTGGCAACTCTGCTGTGACTACTGGGGGCAACTGTGCTGTGACTACTGGGGGCATCTCTGCTGTGACTACTGGGGGCATCTCTGCTGTGACTACTGGGGGCATCCCTGCTGTGACTACTGGGGGCATCCCTGCTGTGACTACTGGGGGCAACTCTGCTGTGACTACTGGGGGCATCTGTGCTGTGACTACTGGGGGCATCTCTGCTGTGACTACTGGGGGCATCCCTGCTGTGACTACAGCTGTGACATCCCTGCTGTAACGACTGGGGGCATCCCTGTTGTGACTACAGCTGTGACATCCCTGCTGTGACTACTGGGGGCATCCCTGCTGTGACTACTTGGGGCATCTCTGCTGTGACCACTGGGGATATCTCTGCTGTGACTACTGGGGGCATCCCTCTTGTGACTACTGAGGGCATCCTTGCCGTGACTACTGGGGACAACCCTGCTGTGACAAGGCTGCAAAAAATGGTGCGATTTTGTTTTACCATACTTTTTTAAAATAATTTTCAAGCTTCCGGTCCACTGCACAAAATATTTAATGGTGCCACTAAATGTGAAAATAGATCACACTGATAAAAGGCGCTCATATGGTCCTGTAAAAAAGGTCAAATAAAAAAAAGATGAATCAGAGATTGCCGAATTTTTACACACAGTCTCAAAACCTATGCTTGGCTTAGAGAGTACGGCTCTTTTTTTATTCATGTTTTTGTCATTATCACCTTTTTTCTTAAATAATTCCCCATTGAGAACCTCTCTAAGGATATTTGGTAAAAGTGTATCCTTTCCCTTTAATAAAACTGTATGCAAAGTAACAGTTTTTGAGAGAGTTGCCCTCCTGCACATTCCATATGGAGATGTTTACTACAGTTGTAGAGAAATAGTTATATGATCCAAATTTTTAAACTCATTCACATGTGAGGAATGCAGTTTCATAATGCTGGAGATAATCAGTACAATGTCTGTTATAGTTCCATGATGTAGTGGTGCTCAGATCAGGAATATATTTCATAAAGTAAAAGATACAGAAAGCAGCAGGGGAACCTGAGGTGAACCAGGCCCCCCACACGTCCTTGTTAGACCATTGCCAGTAGGTTTACAGTAATCAGTGAGGGTGATCCTCATATACAACATCCATCAAGGCTTTACCCCACACAATGTGAGCCCAAAATTTCTACTACAGGTAGTCCCCGGGTTACGTACAATAAATTAACAATAAAGTTTAATTTCAGCCATCCTTGATAAATAGCTTCTTATTGTAGCATAAGGCTAACATACAGTAAATTACCAACATCCAGAGGTCCGTTTGTAACTAGGGGTCATCTATACGTTGAGTTTTCATAAGCAGGGGACCGCCTGTAATGTAAACCATAATACCCGCTCTATTGCCAGCCACAATCATCTTTTGGCTGCCAGTGTTAGAAAAGTATTTAACACAAAAATCAGCCAGTGTTCAGGATATATTGGGATTGGTTTAGATGGCTACAATGCTGGTGATAAGTAGGCACTAGAGATAAGCGGATCTGATCTTTAAATTTGGGTTTGGGGTTCGGGTGTGTCCCATGCCGCCCTGCCATATTGCTCAGGTTGTCAATTAGGCAAATTGATGCCATAGCTGTGATTGGTCAGTGGTACATATCTGGCCAATCACAGCAATAGCTAATATTAGGGAGCACCAATTTGCTGGATTGGCTGCATGGCCATCAATCAGGCAATATGTCGTGGTCGAGTGGGATGCACCTAATCCCCAAATTTAAAGGAAATTTACCACTATTTTTTAGTAAAATTACATTACACATACTTACCTATAGTTGTCTTCTCTTCAATCCCAGCGCCGGTCTTCTTTAATGATGACACAGCGGGATAGCTGGAAAGTTACAAAAAGCAGCTACAGAGCGCTGGGCCCTTAATTATTCACGCTGGAGAGGGAGTTGACGTCATGTTAGAGGCATAAATTCACGCCTTCTGCGCAATAGATACCTCCCTCTCCCAGTAACTAATGGCCCACAGCATCGGACATCATGCCCAGCGCTCTGTAGCTGCTTTTTGTAACTTTTTTTATATAGTGGACCCAGTTTGTCAACATTATAGAAGACTAGCACCAGGATCGAGGTGTAGACAGCTATAGGTAAGTATGTGTAGTTTAATTTTTACTAAAAAATAGTAGTAGAAGTTTGGGTCCACTCATCTCTAGTAGGCACCTCTGCTGGCTTTTCCTTCTTCATGTCTGCTTTCAGCTCTCCATTTCCTTCCTATGCTGGTAGGATTTTCATTGCTTGTACCACAATGTCGAGATTTGCAAACTATAAACCAGCCAACAAATACAAAAGGATCATATCTTGTTTGAAGGCAACTTCACCCATCAAAAATTGCCTGAGAAATAAGGTTGATGGTAGGATTTATAAGGCTTGTACCAGACTGTCGACATTTGCAACTTCCAACCCAGCTGGTGAGTACAAAAGGATCAAAGCTTACTTTAAGGCAACTTCCACCATTGTGCCTGAGAAATAAGGTTCCTAGTTCCCAGGTAGGTTCAGTTTTTGTGCCTGTTTTCTAATTGTTGCCTGATAACATTTACATTTGCACACCACCTGACATTGGCACGTCGCCCCATCCTTTTCCAGCCGATCAAATGATAAATTACCCCCATTGTATTTTTTGGATAATAAGATGCACTTTTTAGCAAGAAAAAATCTTCCTATGTAGTGCCTGCTTCTTATAGTCGAAAGGACAGGAGGATCCTGCACTAAGAGACCGTCCTGACTGCTGTCCGGGATGGAGATTGGGTGAGGTGCTGACATATTGGGGCACATTTACTTACCCGGTCCAGTCGCGATTCAGCAGCGGGTTCTTCGACGCTGATTCGGGTCCGGCCGGGATTCACTAAGGTCCGTGCGCCGATATCCACTAGGTGACGCTGCTGTGCAGAGGTCCCAGTTCACTGGAGTTCACCTTCTATTTCTTGGTGCAGGTAAGTGCATACTTTTTTTTTTTTTAAATTCCGCGGTTCTTCTGAATGCGTCGGGTTTTCTGGCGGCCACGCCCCCTGATTTCCGTCGCATGCAACCCGCCGAAATCTGATTGCGTGCGCCAAAATCCAAGCGGAATTCGGCATAAATCGGAAAATCGCTGGGATACCCGACGGATTTGCGCGATTCGGACCCTTAGTAAATGAGCCCCATTGTTTTGTGTTCATGTATGTTTGTAGCAGAGCTGAGTGTGTTAATGTGAATATGTGTAGCAGTCCTGAGTGTGTACAAATGAATGTGTGTTGTGCAGCTGAGAGTGTTCATGTAAGTGTGTGTAGCAGTCCTGAGTGCGTTCATTGAATGTGTGTAGCACAGCTAAGTGTGTTGAATGTTATTTGCAGATCTGAGTGTGTGCATACATTTCTCAAATATACTACCAGCAGTGAAGTCTGTCAGGCTTTGGATTAGAGAAAACTCCAGCATGCAGGAAACTACGTGGAGGTGGTGGTGGTGGTGGGGGGGGGTCACAGAAATAGCTCCAGCTCCCTTTTCTTGTGTTGCTGCAGTTGGCACACTCTTCTATGCCCCCCCTCCCCACTTCTCACTGACCAGACTGCTTGCTGCAGGAGTGAAAATAGAGGAAAATTGACTGTGCAGCAGCTGCTTTGTCAGAACCCCCAGTACTCTGGCACTATGGCACAAGCACATAAAGGGCCCGGAGCTTTCGGAGATCTAGTTCAGGCCTCCTCCACCAATGGCAACTGGAGCTTCTGCAGCGTTACGAGCACACTACTCCTGTTCTGCATATTACTTGAGTGCTACATAAGGGATAACAGGGCAGATATAGAATGGTGAGAGCAATGGGCCTCATCTCCCTCTGGGCCCAATTGTTACAGGAAACCTACCATTTAATATAATGCATTATGAAACAAACATGCCTTGAGAATGCTGTAGCTACACTGATGCAGGATCATATTTTGGTTAATATCTGTGCTGAGTGGTTTTGCTGATAAAACAGATATAACATTATGATAATGAAGCCCTGCCACTTCTATGGCTCTCTCAACGCTTGGTCCCGCACTTCTCCTAGCCTGTGAAGTTTCTCTCTGCAGGAGATGAGGATGCAATCACTTTTCTCCCTGCCAGACAGAATAATCAATTGCTGCACCATACCCCAGATGCTGTGTATGAGTGATACAGCTCAGGTTGATTAGTCGTGCTTGATTTGTAATTCCAAGCTCCCTTGTGTAATGTGTTGATCAAGGCAGCCATGCTGACCCAGCTTTCCCCAGGTCCTGAATGATATAATTGTTTTTTCAGCAAAACCACTCAGCTCAGGGATTAACCAAGATATGATCCTGCATCAGTGTAGCTACAGCATTCTCAAGGTATGTTTGCTTCATAATGCATCAAATCAAATGGTAGATTTCCTTTAAGCCCCAGGACACTATGTACAATCTGCTTCACTTCCCCTTCTCTATAATATTCAACCTGCAGATATCACACTATTTTCAATCTGTCAGGTGCCCTTAACAGCCTGGATAGGAGCTTAGATCTGAGCCACGTTAGTCGTGATCAAATGAAAATTGAAGCGGTCTCATGGCGCCCAGAAAAATGATGTTACTCCATGATACTGGTTTTCTGTAAATATATATATATACATGTATATAGCTTCTTCCCATTTCTGGGAATTATCCGAGATTCTTAGTAACATAAGTTCTAGAATATGTATATATATATGGGATGGTGACTAAGTGTATTTGTTACTCAGCATCAAATAACTAACCATTGTCTAGTTGTATTTGTAGTTATTTCTTTGAACATGAAGCTTTATCCGTCTCTGCATGAATAACCAGTATAGGGGCTCAGCGGACTGTCATCCCCAGCAGAGAAAATTGCCTTACATTAGATAATTCCCTGTCCCTAATGTTTATAACACTTATGTGATATCTTTATTTTTCCGACACTGAACATCTCCTGCAGGCAGATTGGTTTGCTTTCTTATTCATACGGTGTCTGTAAACTGCTGTGAATGGAAAGAATAAGTAATGTGCAATAGAAAAACTAAGGCGACGCGGCACAACGAGTTCTTCAAATCACACACTAAAGTAATAGAAGATGCGGCCATGAATCACAGATATCGGTTTAGGATTTCAGATTTTTATTTCATACTCTGCTACTTTTTACCAGGTTGGGTTTTTGCTATTTTGAGAATAGATTAGTGATATTTTTGGTTGATGGTTTGGGTGAATGTTTCAATTATCTTAATAGTAAATTCCCTATTTTCAGGCGCTGCCCATTGTCACAACTCGTCAGACGAAATTGTATCTGCTGTACTTGTTCTATCGATCTAGAGGCATGGATGGTAAGGTGTAGGGCTTGTTTTTTGTGAAACAAGTTTGCAATTTTTGGTGGTGTCCATTTGGGGTGCCTATAATTTATTGATTACATTTTATTAACTGGCTAGGGAGAGGATGAGAAAAAAAAACATTTTGGTGTTTATTATTTAATAAAACATTTAGGATTGTTTACAACAAAAAATACTTATAGTGAGTTTATTACAGGGTTAACTAGACTGTTGACTGGCATGGCAATACATCAGCACTCCGTGTGCTGAGTGTCTTAGATGCTGCAGTCACTATTAACCACAGCATTTAAGGGGTTAAATGGCTGCAATCAGTGAGTACAACAGGAGTTCAGCAGGAGCCCGATTGTCAGAATATGCTTTCTAGAACTTACTTAACCATCACAGAGATTGCACAGACTTAGAAGCAGAGTCCAGACAATCTCCATGATGGTAAAGTACGTTGTGGTGTACCATTCTAGTGCATATAGTAGTTAAGGTCCTACAGGTTCTGAGCTTTGCATCAACAGATGCCCACAAATCACCATGAATTAAAGAAATGCAGAATTCCTCCAGATTAATGACAGTTTTTGGGCAATGTCCTGCTGTCCCGGGTGGCTGGGAGAATGTCCCGTGGAGTTCCACATTGTCCCACTTCCGGGTCCCTACCCTGACCAGAAAGTAAGATCAGCTCCTGCTGCCTCCCCACCTTTCTGTTGTGCTCTACAGCAGAATGTGTGGAGGTAGCTCCTCCCTTAGTTGACCCCGCCGACCTCCTCCATCATCTCAGAACCCCGGGGAGAGGAGGAAGCAGGACTGTGGGAAATGAGGCAAAGTTAAGTAGCAATGTTTTTTTTTTCTTTAATACCCAGGAGGGGAGAGGGTCACTATATGAGAGAGATGGCGGACAGGAGGTCACTATTAAGATGGATGAAAGATAGGAGGCCACAATATGAGTATGGAGTACAGGAGGCTACAATATGAGGGGAGGGGGCCACTATGTGAGAAGGATGGAGGTCAGGAGGCCACAATACGAGGGGAGGGGGCCACTATTTGAGAGAGATGGATGACAGGAGGCCACAATATGAGGGAAGGGACCACAATATGAGAAGGATGGAGGACAGAAGGCCACAATATGCAATTGATGGAGGACAGGAGGCCACAATATTAGTGAGATGGAGGACAGGAGGCCACAATATGAGGGAGATGGAGGGCAGGAGGCCACAATATGAGGGAGATGGAGGGCAGGAGGCCACAATATGAGGGAGATGGAGGGCAGGAGGCCACAATCTGAGGAGGATGGAGCACAGGAAGAGGCCACAATATGAGGAGAATGGAGGATAGGAAAGGCCACAAAAGTAAAGTTGCAAATGGGGGTATTATATAGGTTTATAAGAGGTTGCCCACAGGAAATGGGGCATTATACTATGTGGGGGTCATTAAGGTCAATGTTATACTATGTTTGGGGGTGGGAGAAGGGACGGGGCAATGTTTCTCAAAAAGGAAGGGGCTTTTTGTCCCTCTTTCTCTAGTCCAAAAGTTAGGAAGTACATGTTGGAATCTGCTGGTTGTTGTTGTAATTACACCATGTTGACTTTTAAGGCCTATTTTTTTTATCATGCCATAAACCTTAAAAGTGCCCTTTTTTATACGTATGCATAATGATTTACCTAGCATGTGCAATTTATAACTGGTGTCATCTTTTTTTTTGCCCCCTCCAATATCAGGGTGCAGGTGTAAACCCTCTATAGCGGCAATCCCAGATACATAATAGTAAGTTAACCATAGGCGAAACAATAATGCAACAAATAGTTTGCCTTGAAGTCTTAAATATAACCATAAAATCCTTAAAAGACAAATAAGGCCAATTGACTCTGCGTTGAGCTTTTTTATGTTAGTGAATGTAAAATATACGACATTGTTTGAATGTTCTCCAATAAATGCTGGGAAATGGTCTGTTATTTATACACAAGCAGTCAGCGCAGCCACCAACAAAATCATTAGGAGCAGCGAAGTGCAAAGAGCAAAGCCTTCACATGTGAAATGAATTCTAGCAGCTTAGCGGAATCTAACAATTACAGAAGTGAATGGTTTCTGTACGACATAAATGGAAATGTTGGAAGCGCTTTATCCGCTAATTATTTGTGTACAATATGTAATAAGCTAAAGGGCAAGTAAACAAATCACAGATTGGATTATATAAGAGAAATACTAAAGACATTCATAAATATTTATGCAAAATGAAATAAATTAGAACAAAGATAACGTTCTACCTCTGCAATAGGGTTTCTCTTCCTGTTAACTAGAGATCATTTTTCAGCTTTGTTTAGTGTGAACTGGGGGCGAGATCAGCAGTCATCTCTATATAATGATGAAAGGTACTGAGGCTTCTCTAGTTGGAGGTAAATAACGTAGGAAACCATTGTAAATAGGGGAGTATTGGGTTTATTTTTATATGCTTTGCTAACAAAAAATTGACTTCAACATTAAAATGCTACTGAGCTGATAGAAGGAGGGGGAAAGATAGCAAGTATGACATCCCCACAGGATGTGACCAACAAACAGGTGGACCTTTAGATTACATGACCTATTTTACAACACATGATTGGGTTATTTGTATTGTGAATATGGTGCTTGATTTTCTTTGATTAAAGGACATCTACCACCAGGATCAAGGATTGTGAACCAAGCACCACACAGACCTACTGGTGTGTGCCGCCTCTGGAGGGATCTGCTCTGCTTTTAGCTTTCTATTCCCTTTGTTTTCACTAGGAAATGTTTGACAAATTATGCAAATGAGCCTGATGGGCTCCTGGCTCCATTGACATGTATGGAGTCCGACGCCACTCAGGTTCATTTGCATAGAGTCTAAAACTTTTTTCTTGTAAAAATATCTTCCTAAGAAGTTAAAAGAAGAGCAGATGCTGTCAGAGGAGGCAAACCAGCATGTCTGTGTGCTTGGTTTACAATCCTTCATCCTGTTGGTAGATGTTTAAAGGGGTTTTCCCACGAACAGAAGTTAGGCCGTATCCACAGGATAGAACCTAACTTGCCGATCAGTGGTGGTTTCAGTGATGAGACCCCCACAGATCACAAAAAAGAGGGTTCGATGGGGTCCCATCCATCAGAGTAATGGAGCAGATGGCCGCACATGACTGTTCTGCTCCATTAAAGGAAACCTACCACTTACAAGTGGTAGGTTTAGACACATATACATGGCACCAGCTCAGGGTGAGCTGGTGCCAGAGCATATTTTTGTTAGGGGAACAAAGCCCCTATCGCCGTTTTATAAGTTATATTAACTTATAACTTGGCGCACCGCACTTGGGCACGGCGCACCATGCGCGTGCCCGTGCGTGCGCCGGATTCTAACGTGCTGGAGAGCCGGTGACGTCACCGAGCTCTCCGGCACACGTGTGCCTGCGCAACTTAGCATGGGGAAACAGGCCGTGCTAAGTTGCGCAGGCGCACGTGTGCCGGAGAGCTCGGTGACGTCACCGGCTCTCCAGCACTTTAGAATCCGGCGCACGCACGGGCACACGCATGGTGCGCCGTGCCCAAGTGCGGTGCGCCGAGTTATAAGTTAATATAACTTATAAAACGGCGATAGGGGCTTTGTTCCCCTAACAAAAATATGCTCTGGCACCAGCTCACCCTGAGCTGGTGCCATGTATATGTGTCTAAACCTACCACTTTTAAGTGGTAGGTTTCCTTTAATCTCTATGACGGAGTTCGCTGAGCACGGCGCCAAACTTCTGTTCGTGGGGAAAAAACCCTTTAAAGGGGTTTTCCACTTTGAGCATATTCCAGCAAATAATTGATATTGTTTGTGTAATGAAAACTTTTTGCCAATGCCCTTTCTGTATCAATGTTCGCGGGTTCCAAGATCTCTGCTTGTTGTCTGCTTAACCCCCGACACTAGTTTTCAGCTCAATGACCAGACTTGATTTTTCAAATCTGCCATGTGTCACGATAATTGGTTATAATTTCGGAACGCTTTAACATATCCGGGTGATTTTGAGAATGTTTTCTTGTGACACATTGTACTTCATGTTAGTTGTAAAATTTAAGTGATAGATTTTTGTTCTGAAAAAAAGTGAAAATTTGGCAAAAGTTTGTAAAAATTCTTAATTTTCCAAGTTTGAAATGTTCTGCTTTCCAGACAGGAAGTAAAACTACCCAAAAAGCTTGATAATTAACATTTATGGAATGTCTTCTTTATGTTGCGATGATATTTTATGCGTCCTGTAATTTTTCTAGGATGTTATGAGGTGCAGAACTTTAGGTGCAATTTTTCTCATTTTCAAGAAAATTGCCAAAACTCACACTTTGAGGGAAAACTCAGCTTCCAAGTGACTTTGAGAGGCCTAAATAATAGTAAAACCCCATAAATTACCCCACTATAAAAAGTTCACCCCTCAACATATGTAAAACAACTTCTATTGAGTCTATTTTAGGAAAATACATTAATTTAAGGCAAAACTGAAAGTTTCATAATAAATTAAATGATGAAACGCTCTGCAAAGTTTGATGCCCAATTTCTTCCGAGTGTACTGATGCCCCATATGTGGTGGTAATCTGCTGTATGGGCACACAGCCAAGTATGGGATCAAAGCAGCGCCATTCACAGCAGATTTGTATTGTCACAATGTATAGGCTATAAATTTTTTTTGTTAATGTTAATATGAGGCTTATTATTTACGGGATGAGATACAATGTATAGATAATTCATTTTGGGGGTCTATAGCTTATTCATGAGATTTTATTAACTATTTCAAGGGGGACACAAACAAAATCATCAATTTTTATTTTGGATTTTTAGCACCCCCCCCCCCCCCGCTCACCGTTACGTTAGGTATATAGTTTATTTTATCTTTGCTCAATGTTATTGAGCAAAACCAATATTGGAGAAAACTGCATTGTTCAGTATTTTTCTGTTGTCAGATCTTTTTGAGCGCTTATTTTTTGTGAAAAGAGTTCTATTTAGTCGTATCATAAAAGGGAACGTAGCTTTTTTGATCACTTTTTAGAACATTTTTTGTGATGGTGTTTGATGACAAAGTGTATATTACGGCAAGTTTTTCGTGTTTTTTTTTACATTATTTACCGAGCAGGTTCAATATTAATTTAGATTTACAGATTAATACGGGCGTGCTGATACCAAATATGTAAATTTTTTGTGTGTTTTTGTGTTTTAGATACTTTATTTGCATTATATGTGTAACTGGGGAGATTATGGGACTTTTATTTTATTTATTTAATTATTATTATAAAATGATTTAATCTTTTTTTTAAACTTTTTTTACATTTTCCATCCTTTGGCTTGAACAAGCAATCATCTGCCAGGAAGGCAGAACCTGGCGAGAAGAGGAGCCAGAAGCCCCGGGTCACTCGCCGGCCTCGGGGGCAGCGGCAGGAGGGATCGGATCCCCCGGTAAGCACACAGGGGTGGTCTGATCCCGGGTATTAGTGCCGAGTCTGGGCTGTGACATCACAGCCCGAAACCGGCACTTTCATTACCCGATATCCCCAAATCTTCTTGGAATGTGTTTTTATTCATTCATTAAGAAGTACCCTTAATGACCGCCGTAGAATCCCGATACGGCAGTCATTAAGGGGTTAATGTGATGAAACATTTACTTCATCTAGATAAACACCAGTCCATGGTCATGTGATGTCAAACAGGTGCACGGCTCTTTATATTACACAGTTCAATCAGAGCTGTGTGATATAACGAGCCGTGCACCTGTGTGACATCACATGACCATGGACTGGTGTTTGTCTACAGTAAGTAAACATAGAAGCTTCCTATAGAAAGACAGCAAGCAGAGCTCTAGAAAACCGTAAGGGAATTGATACCGAAAGTATATATTGGAAAATTGTATAATATTTATTACACAAACAATATTAAATATTTGCTGTAATATGCTTAAAGTGGACAACCACTTTAAGGATTCTGAGGAGTCTGAAACGCATAAACTAATCATTAAGGATAGCTTTTACATAATGTTATGAGAAATAAAATCTAATTTTTAAGAAGATACCAGAGTACAGGAACTTTCCTTTTGTTTTCCATGAAAATAAATAACTGGGTCACAATTTTTATTGTGCCACTTCCCTAGACTGTACATAAGAGACCCAAATAGGTCAAAACACTAATGTTGGGAATCTGTTCCTTCTGGAATAAATAAACTGGTTTGACTTTAATCCCACATGATGTCATTCGGCTTCCAGAAAGTCATGCTTGATGGTAAGGGGGCTGCCTTACAAGACTGGATGGCATGACATAACATAACATTACTTACCAGTTGCAGGGCCCTTTAATGTTAAAACCTAGCATCTCTTACATAACCATGGAAAAACACACAGACTCCTTCTTGCTGGGTAAAAAGCGGTCACAGCTTTATTTCCCATACAACAATTTCTTAAAACTCTTAAGGCACTTGGTTGACTTCCAATCATCCGGCTTGGCTACTGTTTGCCAACTGGACTTCCAACTGGCAAGTCGGCCAACCGAGCATTCTCCTCCACATTTCAACTTTTCCGCCAGCTGTGACTTGATACAATAAAAAAAACAGACATAAATTAACAAATGAATAAAAACACATTCCAAAATAGGGAGGGCGGAACCGATTCAGTGTTACAATCAGAAAAGAGGGAGGAAGACTTCCTGAGCGGCCTTATAAACACTACGTGAGTAAGGGGGGAAACTTGATGAGGTCGAAAAGGAGGAGGGTAAGTGACCTCAACACCAGCCACCCCTTATTAACTTAAAAATATCACCAGAACCCATCCACCAGTCCAGGGGCACCTTCCTTAATCAGTCAGGCATACCCCGCAGGTAGCAAAATGAGGCATCCTTGAAAACATATTTGCATATTTCCCATAAAGGTCCCCCCTTAGTCTTCTGAATTTGGGTTCAGCTACTGCATTGCAATCGTCCATCATACTCCCATATAACACCACCACTTATCTTTACTTGTTGAAAAAAAATGATCACTTAGAAAATGTGACAATTCAGAATTTTTTGCGATGGGATTTACAATGTGATTAGTGATGCATTCAGAGCTGGAAGTACTGGCAAACATCACTTCCATTGTTAAGCTTTAGCAAATCTCTTCTGTAAATTGTAAGGGGAGAAATGTTCCGAAGATTTCATGTGCCGAACAGACTAAACATTTCCAGCAGAATATTATCACCGGCGAATGAATGCCCTCAGCCTACAAAGACGTGTTATTAGACCGCGTTACGGAAATTGTCGACATTTTCTTTCTGTAATTAACATCCAAGAGGAATAACAATATATTATTAACAGTTTCACAACAAGCGATTACGAAGAAAAGACTATTCCTGTTATGTGAGTATGAAAGAATTTTATTTAATGCTCAATGCATAAAGATCTAAGGAAGAAATGCGTAAGTCTTTTCATCGCACTAATAATTAGCAAATAAAGATAAAACCATGAAATGACTTTACTTATTCAATTCTGGGATGAAAGACGCCATTCAGCATTTTAGATTCTATGCAAGTATGGAATGTGATTAGAAGGCAATTGACTTGAACATAAGTTTCTTATTTAATGTACAATTGTGCTACATTAGGATAACATCAGATGGTTGGACAGCTTTGTGTGTCCTTCCTTATATGCAGTCCCAGGACTCAGCAGCGGACTGGCCAGGACCTGAGTCAATCATCCCCAGCAGCACAGCCCTAAGCAAAAAAAGTCACCCAGCTTTCCAGAGATACTGAAGGAAAGCTGGGTGTGGGCCACAAACCTGCTAGCAGAGGGTTATGACACAAGATATGTGAAAAGTGTTCAATTCACTGTTTGCCCAACTGCTGGAGACTAGAAGGTCCCATGAAGAGTCTTGTATGTACGGAGTGTTTGTGTGCACCCACAGGGAGCTCTCCATTCCTTTTTGAGGGGCTGCTGGTCACTATATTAGCTCTTCAAAAACTTAACCTGCCATCAAGACTTTATGGGGGGCTGAGTCCATTTCATACAAGGCAGGTGTCTGCTGGAACGCTTGCCTATTCAAAGAGTTAAAGGTGTTGCGAAACTCATTCCTTTGCATGTCAGGAGCTGCTTGGTGAGCCTGATCACCTCACTAGGAGGTCTCCAGCATGAAGTCTTGTATGCAACTGTAAGTCCAATTGTATGATCTGTGTTACTGTGATGGCAAGGGCAAGCTGGTTGGACAATGGAGCTGCCAGTTTACAAGGGGAGGTTATACAGTCACCCAAAAAGGTCAGGCCCCGGTGTGGGATGTTGCCCACATTTATGCCAATATAGAGAAAACATTATTAACAATAATTGGAGAACTGGTTACAGAAAATGTGTTGCAGATATCACATGATGACATCGACTTTTTATGTAATATACCAAATGACAGCATTAGTATCAGCACGAATACTGATGTTACCCGTGATTTATGGCCATTTAAGGCTGGAGTGTGAAATTGTCTACTTATTCAGGATATTTTAATGCTGAATGCCTCTCATTTATCACTAAAGATTGCTATAATGCAAAGAATAATGTTAACTCTTGACACATCAGTTATCTGTTATCTGTGTATGTCGTACCATGTGCTTCAACCAGGACGGGTTGAGAAGGGGAGTCTACTTAGGAAGATGAGTGGCCTCACATAAATCAGGCCAAAATTGGACCTTCTCTATCATTTGTTGCGTGGCTTCTCGGCCCAGTCAAGGTGCGGTAAGACTGATTATAATAAACCTCTATGGGGGCCGTGATCTTGCTATTTTGTGCGGCCAGATCTGTAATAGCAACACACAACATCGGTAAGGCCTTGCGGAGATCACGAATTGAGCCCTCTCCATACAGAGTGAGAACTGATCACAGCTGTCAGCTTCTAAAGCGTGAAAGTGTAGTGTGAATGTGGTACTGAAACGGCAGCACATGCACGGATGAGATTCTTACTGCAAAAAACAACTCCATATACCAAGTGTAAATATTTCCATGTATTAAAACATAAGAGCTGTGCAAATTTGGTATTTTCGTAATCACACTAACCCAGCTTCTGACTGAAGCTGAAAGAAGCGCTTGATAGCATGGCCATTGCTTCTCAGTGATGGCTATCCGTCCTCCCTGCTATGTCTTTCACATGTTGCAGGAGTATGCTACAATACATGTTTTGAAGAGTTAATCAAGAATTTTTGTGAATGCCATTCTCTCTTTACTATTCCTTGAAGAAAAAACCCAAAGAATAAAGGCAATGGACCACACAGTGAAAGCCATAAGAATAAAGCCCTTACAGAAAATCTACCATCAAAATGAAGCATGATAAACCAGGGGCACTTACTCATAGATCCAGGGACTGTGACCGTGATAATCTTCTTATATTGGTTATCCATATTCTCCTTCCTTCTAAAATAATCTTTTAGAATTACGCTAATGAGCCTACAGGGCTCTGGGTTTTTTTTTAGGAGCCCCTCAGTGATGTCTTTTCACTGGCTGTTACAATGAGCAGAGCTAGTCTCCGCTCCCCCTGTTTTCCTGCTGTTGCTAGATTATACAGGTAGAGGGAGGAGGGAGAGAGCAGGGGGAAGGATAAGAAATGTTCTGCTCATTGTAACAGGCTGTGAAATGACATTACTTTTGAAATGATGCTAATAAAAACTGAGAGGCTCTGGGGGGGTTTCCAGAGCCCCTCAGATTCATAAGCATAATTTAAAAATATTTTTAAAAGATAACCACAGTCACAGTGCCTGGATCTATTTAGTTATTAATAATTGAGTGCCAGAACTAAAATGCTGCATTAAGGACCCCAGAAGTGCATATGTAAGTTCAAATTCCCAAAATGGTTCTTTTGGGTTCCGGCACCGATACAATAGACATAATTCTATCTGCCATTATTCAAGCTTTAGTCTATTTGTCTCTTCTTCTGACAGTTCAGATGTCGCTGCTCGGCCTTACATAACTTGTACATAGTGTAGTATATCTAATATTATAAGTATGGCTCGCACATTTTCTTCCCATATAAGGTGACAAACAGACAAGACATGTAAAGTATGAGGCCAAGATTATTCTGCCCTCAGCATACCATCACCTGGTTCCTTTATGAGGTTTTCTAATGTTCTCCATATTTCATCTCCATCTATTTGGATTGCTTTTCCTGCCATGCCTGGATTCTTCTATATATAATCACTTTAGGAGACAGGATGTTTGAACTGCACCAAACTGTAATATATCTTCGTTTTCTGAATCCTGTACTTCACTCACAACAGTTCCTAGGAAATTATTTTATAGCTGCATTGTCACTTTTATAAAATGATTTCGCATCAGCTGTACATGTGGTGATAGGTGTATTGGCAGATCTCAGACATGGTCCACATTACTCACCTTCAAAATGTCATGGGTGGAGGGTCCTGCACTGGGACTGTAGCCATAAATCTCTCATTCGTACGTGTAATATAATTCTTGGTCTTATTGCAGAAAGTGGAAGATTTATATATCAGATGAAATAAGGACCGAGCGTATATTTAACTTGCAAATTGTGTTGCATGTCGTATGTTAAAGGTGCACCACAAAAAAGATGGGGAACCATTGCAGGGAAGCGCAAGATTAATGATTTCTCAGTCGGACCGACGGCATGCCCCCTAATTTGTGTAGCATGGAGGCTAGGGCAGCTGCGCCACAAAGGGGTCCCGTGCACCACAATCGCAGCACAGACACTTCTTAAAGGACACCTGTCATCAGGTCTCTGTAACTATTTCTGTCACCTCTACCTGTTGGAGCAGCTCACAAGGATCCCATCCCAGTCTTTATCTAGTTATTTCATACATTATTCATTGTAAAATCATCTATTCTTTATTGTGTAAAAGAGGCTGGTCACATGGTCAGAGGCAGTGATGTCACCCCTGTTCCCCCTCCCCTCTCCTCCCCCTGCTCATGTCTGTGTGTAATGTATAGTGAAGCATTGCTAGTGTGTGTGCTGCATCTGCTGACATGCTGCATCCTCCTAATACACAGAGACGCAGGCATCAGCTACACAAGTACCTGACATGTTCTGCTATAACACGGCTGCCTGAAGCTGTTGTATCTTTCACATACACACACACACACACACACACATGCACACACAGGCTGCAGGGGGCGTGGCCACCAGCAAGCACATGGAGCAGCCAGTACACCATTATACCTCACATCATTATACAGACTGTCAGTCAAGCACTGGGGGTGTGGCTGTACCTCCCACTCATGAATAAGCTGGACAGCTTGAATATGCTAATGACTCATTGGACATTTCACATTTGCATACAGATGTAGGACCTCATTGCTTAAGTTTACAGGTATGTAGAGGGACAATGAAGGGATAGAGGCAATGCTTTCTAATGGCTGATTATGAAAATCTATTTAGATTAGGGGGGTTACTTTACATGACGGGTTCTCTTTAAGTATCTGTGCAAGCTGTTTTAGCCTATAAGAACGTGCACAGTCCGACAAAAGTGTGGCACAAAGCCCTTAGTAAATGTGCCCCATTATGATCCCTCTCTGTTGTAAGACGCTATCTGCTGACTATGTGCTTAGATTATCAGGGTACAGGGTTTAGCTACACTTTTATTTAGCTTCTGAATATTGTACCAGTATCTATCATGAGATGGATGTAGGACACAATGGGGCAGATTTACTTACCCGGCCCATTCGCGATCCAGCGGCGCATTATCTGCGGTGGATTCGTGTCTTCCGGCGATTCACTAAGGCAGTTCCTCCGACGTCCACCAGATGTCGCTGCTGCGCTGAAGAGCATCGGAATGCACTGGAGTACACCGAGCCGGGCTGAGTGAAGGTAAGTGCGTGCTGAGCGACACTTTTTTTTTAAAAATGCGGCGGTTTTTACGAATCCGTCGGGTTTTCGTTCGGCCACACCCCTGATTTCCGTCGAGTGCATGCCGGCGCCGATGCGCCACAATCCGATCACGTGCGCCAAAAACCAGGGGCAATACAGGTAAATTGGCGCAAATCGGAAATATTCAAGTAACACGTTGGGAAAACGCGAATCAGACCCTTAGTAAATGACCGTCAATGACACACTCAATTCTGCTATCTCACATATAACACGCACAGTCAGCTCTGTAATTTCACCTATAACACACATAGTCAGCCCTGCTATAAAGATGTTATCTTGTCTGTAGTTTGTAGAGGAAGTCTCTGCACACTGCTATTGGCACAACGTATCTGTGTCTGAGCTGGTCTTGTAATGCAGGGGGGAGGAACAAGAGGCAGAGAGCACTGCAGTGTGCAGACAGGGGAAGTTATTCATGTGAAGAATCTGACCATATTCAGAAGGTTTACAGTCGGATCCAGGGACATCCAGAATTGTAAACACCAGAACTGATAGAGACATTATGGGGCAGATTTATCAAGTGTCTGAAAGTCAGAATATTTCTAGTTGCCCCTGGCAACCAATCACAGCTCCCCTTTAAAATATTCATGAGCACTGGTAAAATGAAAGCTGAGCTGTGATTGGTTGCCATGGGCAACTGGAAATATTCTGACTTTCAGACAGCTTGATATATCTGCCCCTATGGGTGTCATTTACTAAGGGCCCGATACGCGGTTTCCCGACGTGTTACCCAAATATTTCCAATTTGCGGCGATTTCCCCTGAATTGCCCCGGGATTTTGGCGCATGCGATCGGATTGTGGCGCATCGGCACTGGCATGCACGCGACGGAAATCGAAAAACCGCCGCATTTAAAAAAAAAAAAGTGTCGCAAAACTTGCACTTACCTTCACTAGGAATAAGCTGGTGAACTTGAGTGCATTTCAGGAGACTTCAGCGCAGCAGCGCCACCTGGTGGACATCTGAGGAACTACCTTAGTGAATTCCGAGAACGCGCTGCTGGATCGCGAATGTACCGGGTAAGTAAATCTGCCCCTATATCTGTAAAATGCTGTATTTTTCTTTTTAACAGTGAATTGGAGAATATGTTATTTTGTTATCCTGAGTATATTTAATATATATATACTCTTGTCTTTGTGGGCCAGGTCAGAACTGGCATAGATTTTAGCTATTACATGTGCAGATTATAATAAATTGTGCTGGCCAGGGTGACCTCGCCTTGGTCCACCTTGTACCCTGCCGCAGTTACTTTTGTACAAAAAAGTTGCATGTGTGTTGCAAAAAGTCATGAAACGTCACAAATTCTTTAGCATGCGTGAATAATTGCTTATTTTTCATGCCTTGTACACCACAAAACTGGCACAATATATATAGGCCTAAGAGTTAGTGACAAGGTCAGACCTAGTAACAAAACATTCAAGTTTGATGCAAGTTTATTTTATATACATTTCTTTTTTTAACAAATATAAGAATAAAAAATTACACCTGAATAATATTACACCATATTAGTATTATACCACAAACTACTCATTGCCTGAGATCACTAGGATGAACATATCAAGCATTCCACAGATAGGACAATATTTCCACTGGATGATTAAATACTTGTAAGACTAGTAAGTAAGAAGAGCCGGTGACATACAGACTATGTGAAAGTTTGTACCTCTAATAAAAATATTTAAATAGTGTCATAATATTACATTTTACTGCCAGGTTATATATGCATGCTGTCAAGTCCAAAGCAAACACATGATTTTTCCATATATAAGAAATGTTATACGTTTTTAGGATGCTCTTAACCAGGGACTGCTGTCATTGCATTTATTATTAGAGGAAAGGTAAAAAAATATGACCTATACACAGACAATTGAGGACCCTTGTGTGACCCTTTCCTCCAGCATATCTGCAATTTATGTTCTCATATTTTAAGGCACAGGTGTCAAACACAAGGCCCACGGCCTGGATATGGCCTACGGGCCTTGTGTTTGACACCCATACGTTGTGGCCCATGTCCCTATTGGTATTCTGATACTCACCTTTCCCCATTCCGCCAAGCAGCAGCAGTCCTCTTCTTCTCCTCTGTGTGGCTTCTGAATGTGGCTCAAAAGATGGCAGACGCAAGTGATGACATCCCAAGATCTCCCAGATTCGGATTGGCAAACAGGTGATACACATATTTTGGAGGACTGCTTCTACTTCGGGGAACAGGGATAGGTGAGTGCATTTGTTTTTTGTTTTTTTTATTTTTTACACTGCTTAAAGACTGTAGACGGTTTATTATAAGTCAGGGGACTAAAGCCCTCCTTTCTGTCACCTCCTCCTTATGATGACCTCTGTGACCTTTCCCCATAAGGATAGGGCTACAGAAAATAGGGCACAATAAGGTAAGGCTTGGCTTCAAAAAAGACTGATAACTGGCTACTGCGTGGCAACTAGTGTGACTTTTGCTACTTTGTGGGGCAGGCACTGTGACTGTTGGCCTCTGTGAGGAGGCAGGTACTATGACTGTTTGCTACTGTGTGGGAGCAGACATTGTCATGTTTGGCTACTTTGTGGGGGCAAGTACTGTAACTGTTGGCTACTGTGTGGGGGCAGGCACTGTGACTTTTGGCTACTGTGTGCGGGCAGGCACTTCGACTTTTGGATTCTGTGTGGGGGCAGGCACTGTGACTGCTGGCTTCTATGTGGGGGCAGGTACTGCGACTGTTGGCTACTGTGGAACACATATCGGCCATGATTTGACAATACATTCAGCTTTGTGGTTACCCTCCAAGAGCTGTCTATGACAGTGTATAAATATAGCTGCTAAACATCTTGCTTCACTGTTAAGGAGTAGATGCATTTATACAGTAATAAAATTACATCCGGCCTTTTAAAGGCATCACAAGGCTAATGTTGCGCCATGTACTGAGGAAGAATAAGGATGTGTCCAACCCCAAGAACCCTGTCCCAACTGTGAAGCATGGTGGAGGAAACAGCATACTTTGGGGGTGCCACAAGAGTCAAGTTTCTCGGACTGAGGGATTGATTTGTATAGCTTTAAGTGCTCACTGGGGGACATCACCTAAAGATAATTTGCTTAAAAATAATTTTCTGATACTTTGGCGGTGGCTCTCTGCAAAAGGGACAGGGTGACTTTATCACTTTGAAGGGAGGATGGATGAGGCCATTTGTTGCAAATTTATGACCAACAGCCACCTCACCATAAAAAACCATAGAATATGTTTCATGGCTGGGTATTCCTTCAAGAAAAGGATCCAAACCACATAGACAGGGCAACTAAGAATCAATTTATCATTTGCCCCACTGTAGCTTGATGACCAAGCACACTTCCTGTATCAAGATTTGGGTGACATCTCCTGCTCTTTATGAACTATGCTCCTAAGTTATACAGTAAATGACTGCAGTAACTAAAGGTAAGACTAGTAGAGGAGCGAGATGTTGTTTACAGCTTTGTAATTAGAGCCTTGACTTAATGAGGAAGAATGTGAAGAGCTCTGGATTGAAAAACACATTAAGTTGATGATAAGTAATAATGCGGGCTGTAATCTGCCTACAACTTCTGCAATCAGGAAACGTGACATACATTTTTATTCTTCACTCTCATGCAACACTTTCCATCTTACAAATACATCTGTAACCAGGCTGTAGCTGAGCGCTGTCAACCATCATGTATACTGTATTTTAAAGGATTCTAGAAAAGTACATCCTACTCTTCTCACAAAAAACGTAACTGCTGAGGCAAATATGGCAAAGAGATGTCACCCATGTACTCATACAGTTCCGGAGATGCTGGTATGCATTGTCTACCCTCTAGAACTATACTGGGTTTATCAGCGTCTGACTTGTGATGGTGTTGGTTTAAGTGGATAAGATCCTTTAAAGGAAACCTACCATCACAGATCTACCTAATAAGGTAAATCCGGTGGCAGGTTCCTTAACCGAGCTGCGCGCTGAAGACTGTCTGTGGGAGGTATCCAAAAGGGCCGACTGGGGGGTGGAGAAGTCGCCTCCAAAGAAAATTTACATATTATAAAATAAACTTTTGATATAAATCTGTGCCACTAAAAGTTTTTTGAAAAAAAAAAAACTATAGGGTCTATTAATATCACTACAATGTCAAGCCAGTGAGCCTTCACAAGAAACCCATTGGCCATGACAATTGACCAGCTGCTGATATTCTCATCACAGGGATCCAGTGGGGGTCATAGGAAGCACCTCCCTTTGACTAGCCACTAGGATGCTTCATCTGAGGGGAAAAAAATGTTATCTTAATAGGCAGCACAAGCAGCAAAATCTGGTGGAGGCCCCAACAAAATGACTCTGACACCATACTGAAGAAGCAAGCTGGTTTTCTCTGCCTGGGAGCTGCTGCACATCGCTCCATCTCACTGTCTCTTACAAGGGACAAGGAGGCATGCATTGGGCGCCACGGCACTGCTGCTCTGTAACTAGTTGTTCTCGCGAGGCAAGCTAACTGTCTTTGCATGGCTGCCAGCGATGCACTGCAGCACAGACGCTGTGCATCGCTCCCAGTTCCAGAGAGACACAGTCACCTCAGTATCAGGGAGCCGAAAAGTCTAATGCCCACATACATTTTTACTGTCAGTGATATTGTCATCTGGTGGGGGCCCACCCTAGGAGCAGGATGGTGGGGGCCCCAGGGTGCGCGCCCCGAGAACCCTGCCTATAATCTGTCCCTACAAAGGTAGCTGGCAAAGGCAATCTTCATCAGGAGAATGAAGGTCTTCCTGACCTCGTCTATGGCCTCTCACTGAACCAATCCAGTACCCTATACAGGCAGCCCCCTGGTTACGTCCAGGATAGTTTCCTTAGGTTTGTTCTTAAGCTGAATTTGTTTGTAAGTCGGAACAGGAACAGGATATTTAGCAAGTGTAAATCCAGCAAAATAGATTTCTTCCCTGTGACAATAGGTTTTTAAAAAAATTAGGGTTGACAAGGGAATAAGGATTAACAATAAAGCTTCACAGCATTGCAGTCTGGGAATAAGGCTCAGTAAATTAACAGCATCCAGAGAACTTTAGCAGAGGTCACAGTTGGTAGAGTGGTCCATCTGTAACCAGGGGTCATCTGTAAGTGTACTGCATTGGTGTGGTGCAATGATACAGAAATTGCCCTGCCTAGAGTTGGGAGTATGTTCATTTTGTAAAAGACTTTGGTGTAGAAGGAGCAGACTTTTTAAGGTAACAATGGAGGAATTTTTTTCTTGTCCCATTATGTAAAACTTATTAGCATTTTCCTTACCCAGTATTCCCATCAATGCCTCTTGTAAAGGTGTCCCGCAAAGGCAATCTCTATAAGGGAAATGAATATATTTCTGTTCTTAGTTATATATAAACCATTTGATACCAACTGTGTTTTGCATAGGGCTCTGCCCCTGCGCCTCCATATTGGAATCTTGCACACCCCATGTTTGTGCATGTTTCATTAAGGGTTAATATCTATGGAGCCATTACAACCAAACTAGTGATTTTTCATGGACTTAACTAGATCAACATAAGGCGATGGTTTCCATCAATTCCAGTAAGTGAGGTCTGTTTGATCTACAATAGAGACACAAAGAAAACTTCAAATAAACCTTTTTCTTTCTTCTCTTAGCAACCACCATCAACAATGACTATTTTTCCTAAAGCAACAATCTCCATGCAGAATTCAATTTCTTCTGATGTATGAGCAATAAACCAAGCTTCCACTGAAATAATTATTCTCTTTTCTAATGAAATCCCGGGAAACAAGTAGGATGTCGGCTTTTTTTAATTCACTTAACTTCTAGTAATTATAAGAGGGTTTTATGCCGTCTTCTTCTTTGATTAAATTTAGTAATTCAACAAAGTACGTAAGTATAATGGTCCTGGAAGTTGTATCACATTAACAACTATGGCCTGTTTTTACGTTTCCGTTTTACTAAGTTTTAGCAGGTTGATATAAATTTGGAATCAAGATATAATTCTATGCATTGCGCTCAGAAACAGTTAGGTAAGTTAAGTCGCTGACTGTTCAAAGCTAGTGGGGAGCCTTTATGAGCCAAATGGAGGGGGCCCCGGGCTGACCCTGGGAGCCCTCCCTATAATCCAACCCTGGGTGGGAAGTAGGATGAGATTGGTGCCAGTAATACAGACAGGTAGGTTTTGCCATTGTAGGAGGTTATGGTGGTTCATTAAATTTACCAGAAACCTGCCAGTTACAATTGCTAAATTAAAAAGTATCTAAGTATTTAACCCATTAACCACCTAGTGTCTAGGTCCAACTTGAGTATATTGCGTCCCAATATCTTCTGTGCCCAGAAATGTGACCTGATAACACTGAATGTACAAAGCCTGTATAATAAAACTTGAGTACAAATAGTTTCCAAAAACATAATAATATTAATATAACGTCAACATGTTCTATAGAGTAGGTACGTGGATTTTATGGGCACTTTCATGGGGACATTTACATCTATTGTAAAAACAGTTTTCCAAGAGTTTTTTTTTAAGATAATCTTTCTTCAGTTTTGACTACAGAAAGCTGCAGACAATGTTAGGCATTGGCCCTGGAGATATCAGTAACCACTAGTACTCTGGTGCACTGGCGTGTGAGATCTCTTTAATGTCTTTTTCTTGTGGAACCTGTGGTTGGCTGGGTTAATATATCTTCAAAATACAACCATATAGGGCCAATAGGCCATTTTTAACCCTCAAGTGCCTGTTAAAATTTAACTTTTAATTCCTTATCTATTAATAAAATAACAAAAAAATGTGACTCAGTACTATGTTGTTTTAAAATAGTCAGGGGTTCAAGATCAGCCTGTTTTAAATATCCCTTTCTCCTGTCAGGTTCCTATCAAGGCCATCTTTTTAGTTTGTATTGTCCTCTGTTGCTTTAGGTGGCGTTCAGACACACAATCAACACTCTGACATGGGATGTTAGTAGGGTTGGGGAGAATTTAGGATTGGGGTAGGGTAGTTCACACCATGCATGCATTCATTCCACCAGTCTACCTTGCTTTTCCCTTTAGAGTTGGTTTGCCGGTCCTCTATAACTCTATCTGATCTGTCACGCTGCTCGGCTGTTCTCGTGCCCTGAATTAAAACCTAGCGTCGCACCCCTCCCCTGACATGTTTCGCCACCTAATGTGTCGTCTTCAGGGGTTTTGGGGCACTGTACAGCTACCCCCCTCCCCTGCATAACTGCTGTAGTACACAAACAGAAGCCTCAGAGCAGAGGGGCCATGCAGAAGTACCGTAAAGTTACCACCACCTTCCCAGCACAATTTCTCCGGTGATCACTGTCCATCTTTATAAACCTTTAACTCATAAATAATATGATGTCCATCTATTTTCTGCCGATAACTTTCTAGGTGAAATTGTTGGAAATACCATTTAACTTTAGCATTTTTGTACATACAGAGCAAAAATAGAAATATCGTTCTGTAATAAGGGGAACACTTACAAATGCAGCTGTCGCTGAACTCCACTTGAATTCTTTTAAGGATATGTGTAGACAAAATTAGGCCACTTCCTCCATATATTACCTAGAATGTAGCAGAGACTATTTTGCATAGATATTTTAAGTGTCGGGTCTAAAAGCTGAATGAAATGCATTGTGATCCTCTTAATCTTTGGCTCTGTATTGCAGTTCATTGCCTCTAGGCTCCTTGAGATAAAGTGGTCTATTATTCAAGAAAATGAGCAGGGTGCCTGAAATAAAATTTCTGTAATTAGAAATTTGAGTAATCTTTCTAATGTGATTGTATTCAGCGTGTGATAGTTTGCTGGAGGCTTTATCGGGGATGCACAGCCAATCTGTTTATTTCAGTAAGCAGCTGTAAAAGTGAGGGAAGCAATGTGTTCTGTGTCACATGAGGCAATAAAGGACATATTGGTTTATTAGGTTCTTCTTGAGTCAGAGGGGAGTTAGGGGAGATAAGCCATATTGGGCTAGGGATATTTGTTAGACAGTAGTCATTATACTCCATGCAGTGGATAAAACCGATTCTACAAGTATTTATTTAGCACTTTGAATTTGCATCTTCTCATGATATTTGCTGACAATCCAATACATCCAGAATATTTTTGATATTCCATTTGGAATTTTAGATGTCATAGCTTCTGGTTTTTAACCCCTTGCGAAACCACTGGTAGTAGAGAGTCCTAGTACAAAATCTTTAACAGGGACCCCAGCTACTCTGCTGTTTCCTTTCTATGTGGCAAAGGGGTAAATAAGGTCCACCAGGAACCACACTTTAGTGACTGCAATCTCTAACCCCTTATTGTTACATCTGACCACTATGGGTGCATTGACATGTTGCAGTTAAGACTAAATCTCAATTGCATTGTATTCAGTATTAATATGGTTTTAGGTGCAGTTTCTTCATTTGCCATTTCCAGGCATGAACTGTTCAGAACAGGTGCGTTTGATTTCGAAGTAGAAACCTGTTCAATATATGTTATTCAATTGTGCAGTTAACGGACAAGGTTTATAAAAGTGTTGGTGAATAGAACAAAGCAAAGTTAGGGCACATTCGGGTGTGAGCAACACCCCTGCCAACGTATAGGCAAGGTTGTAGTTGTAAACAGCACCCTTTCCATGTCAGGAGCTGTTAGGGAGACTGATCACCTCTCTAGGAGCTCTCTAAGTACTGGAGAACTTAGTGATTGCAGCAGTAGCCACTGCCTGGTAAGGCAAGAGTTACCAACACCTAATGCAAATGTCCAATTATGTTCTCATAAAGCAAGCTGGAAACTGATTGGAGAAGTGCTAAAACCTGACCAGGGGAGAATATAAACCCCTGCTGGGCGTAAGCACCTGGTCTTAGGTCTTAGAGTCTTAGTCTGCAGAGTCTAGTCAGAGTGAGCAGCACATGTCAGTGCTGCCACAGATCCATCACCAGGACTCAGCTCCTTTTCCGCCAGCCCAGCCAAAAGCTACTACCAAGTTGTGTGTAACCTTCCTGTGGACCAGCTCTCCATGACTCTTCCAGCTTGCTTGTTATTTGTTTGGCCGTTGTCTGCTGTTGAATAAAGAACTGTAAGTTGATTCGATTCTGTTTGATCCCTGGATTCGGGCTCCTTACCACCACGGGCTCCCTATCCATCACCTAGGAATTCATTCTACAGACACCTCCGGGGGTTGCCCCAGGGAGAAACCTATTGCTTCAGCCTCTCCCTCCATATTTCTTGCACACACCACCTGCTGGAGATCTGCCAGGTTGTAGGACAGCCCTGCGGTCCCTATACCAAGCACCGTGACCACAGGCCCAAGGCCGCACTAGCCAGCCACTCCGGTGTTCTGGGACCCGGCTGCCTCCAGGCCCCATTAAAAGACCAGGTCCCAGTGGAGGAAAGAGCAGTGCCACTTGGCCCCACATATGGGGAAAGATAAAGCATGCTCTATCTTTTCCCTGTGTACGGCACGGGACAATGCCACACATGGGTGGCACCATACTGCCACAAATTTGCGGGCGCATATACATCCCCCCAGATGGTTGTGTGAATGTACCCTTAGACTACACAGTCATATTCTGTGCCAGATCCTGATGAATCATATATCAGGAGTAGTTTAGTAGAGTTTACTTTAGCTTCCGGCACACTGACTGAACTTTTTGGCACATTTTCCTGAGGTTGCACCCCTTTTTCAGAAATGTTGGAAAAACTTCCCAATATTGATCTAAAATCCCTAGAATGTGGCGCAAGTGATTTCAGGTGTAAATCTTTCCAGAAGTCTCCCCCAATGTCTTTCACCTGTTAAATTAAGAAACATTAAGAAACTCTGATTTCATGTTATATTGGAGCAGATGTTTAGCACACGCAGATGTCTGGATACTGTATACATATTATACACCATTACTGATTGGAGACTTGGACAGAATTGGAACAGAACCAAAGATTCAGGTACAAACTTACAGTCAAACTGTGGCCAAGAGATAAGGATGTCAACTTATTAAGCCCTACTATGTATAATAGGGAGTACATTTTTCTACAAGGAGATAATGTTTGCAGCACAAGGAACCATGGTTATAAGAGAAAAATTTCACATTATCAAGACCGAAAAAAAAGCTCCATCTAGTTATACATAGTATGTCTGGTTTTCTTTAAAGATGACCTGTCATCAACTTTGGTTCTGCTATGTTTTTTTTAGTAAAATCTATTATTTCCCAGGTTGAAACCATAAAACATTACCTAAGAATTCTGCACTTCTTATTTCTATAAAAAATATAAGAACAAGTAGTTGGTATAATTTTTCTTATCAAAGAGGAGTCTATGTGAATGGTTTGGCAATGTCTGGGTAACACTGGCATCTGGCAGGTACCCACACAGGGTCGGTTTCAGGTTTCAGTAGGCCCCTGGTCGACAGAGCCTAAGTGGGCCCCTTTGCAGTGAACTCACATGGCGACATTAAAAATTCAGTAACTAAAACAGTCTCCTGTTCCCTAAAATATTCCCTAGTTTATCGCACTAAATAGCCCCTCTTGGTTTTTTACACAGCCCCCCTCACCCCCTTTGGATTCTTTAGATACAGCCTCCCTCACCCCCATGGATTCCTTATGTGGGCCCCTAAGCAGCTTTGGGCCCTGGCACTTGCCCGGCCATGCCCAGTGCTGGCGCCGGCCCTGTAGAATCCAAAAGATTTAATTGCCAAAAATGTTAGTGTTGTGCTGCCTTCAATGCAAGTGATAGAAGTGTTTGCTGACACATTGCATTGGTGAAAAAAGTTAAAGCAAATTGGAAGGATAAAGAAGCATTCTGGTGTATAGGAACATGAAAGCTGTGATGTGGACTGGGATTTAGAGAGGGGGGTGATGTTAGGATCAAAATCTAAATAGATACCATTTTAGGACCCTAAAAAGGGAAATATGCTGCCAACTAGGGACAGATCATCCCTACAGTTACAGATCATCCCTAAATAATTACTATTTCTACAGAATTTGGGTTTACAGCTAAAACCGTTTTCACTATGTATAATATATAAAACATTAGAACTCAGATTTGTATTTCATACTTTACTTTTAGTATTGCATGACTAGCAATTAACATTTCATACACTTCACACAAAAATATGTATTTGCATATCCTAGTTTTCCATTTGTAATGCAATTTTTCTGTTTACTTTCCCGGCAGATGGTTTCACTAAGTGCCAAAGTCCAAGTATTACTTTTGTAAATCTCAGTTTTTCCAAATAAATAGGCGCTACATAAAACCCTCTGTGTATTTCAATCCCAACACCAATGTTATAAGCTTCGAGTAAACCAGCGATAAACATTTCACAAACCAACCGCATCTCTTGACTCGAATGACATTCATCTATGTTGTTATGGCCAAGTTTTCAAGATTCCTCTTGAAAATGTCAGCGCTGCCACTGAAGATGCCATTAAAAGTAAGAAGAAACATCTGCGCTGTCAAGACGTCTGCTCCGATTTTTGTCTGTTTCTCAGTTTAACTGCAGTTTATGTATTTTTTTATGTTTTCCTTGACACAGTTCAATATGATTTGGACACGCTTACATTGTCAGATCGGATTAAGAGTCTTATGTTTATGTGTTCTGCCGTATCCATCATTTATAGTTTATTTGTATTAAACACGTTCTACAGTAAATTGATGGTTTATGGAAATGAAAATTTTAATCAGGCCAATTTTTTTCATATTTTCCCCCCTTCCCTCTATCACTTAATAATGTCAACCAGTCATAGCAAAAGCTGTGTTTTGCTGGAGGAGACCAAGTATAAGTTAGAGCAAAGCTCAACTTGGAATAAAAAGTAGCCTCAGCTGAAAAATAACAACACCCACACGCATATTTCTTAAATAATGTACATAAAGTAAATATACAAGTCACTAGAGATGAGCGAACACTAAAATGCTCGGGTACTCGTTATTCGAGACGAACTTTTCCCGATGCTCGAGTGCTCGTCTCGAATAACGAACCCCATTGAAGTCAATGGGAGACTCGAGCATTTTTCAAGGGGACCAAGGCTCTGCACAGGGAAGCTTGGCCAAACACCTGGGAACCTCAGAAAAGGATGGAAACACCACGGAAATGGACAGGAAACAGCAGGGGCAGCATGCATGGATGCCTCTGAGGCTGCATAATCGCACCATTATGCCGAAATTATGGGCAACAGCATGGCCATGACAGAGTGACAGAATGAAGCTAGATAGCATCTAAAACATCCAATAATTGACCCTGACACTATAGGGGACGGCATGCAGAGGCAGCGGCAGCAGCGGCAGGCTAGAGAGTGGCATGGCGACATACCCTAAATGGACTCAGGCTTCAAACCAATGGGTGGCAGAGAGGAACCAAAGGAGGTGAGCAAGAAGCGCTCAAATAATATCGGTACATGATAAAAGTTTGCCAGTATATTTTGTGGATTACACAGCAGGGTGGCGACAAAGTTAACATGGAAGCCATGAAAACAACCCAAAATTCTGCCTGACACAGCTCGTTTGATAAGGGGACCATGTATGGAGGCAGTGAACTAGTAGTAGATTAAAGGTGCTGCAGTTAAAACTATGTTAGTTGGATCTTGGCATGGAGCTGGCGCTCCGCTGCCAGGCGAGCTTTCGCCAATCCAAGCCCCTGTCTATAGGCTACTCCCCAAACAGCACTTCTAAGAACCTTTTGTATAAGATCAAGTGTAGTAGCGTTCTTATAAGTTTAGGATATGGCGGGTGAGGGGAATGTAAACAGATGCGCAAGAAGCGCTGAAATAATATCCCTAAATGGTAAAAGTTTGCAAGTATATTTTGGGGATTACACAGCAGGGTGGCGACAAAGTTAACAACTTTGATGTGGAATGCCCTGTAATAGCTCTTGGGCGGTGTGCCTTTTATCGCCTAGGCTCAGCAGTTTCAGCACCGCATGCTGTCGCTTAGCGACGGCACTGCTGCTGTGCCTAGAGCTACCGACTGATGGCGCCATGCCCACGGATGGTAATTCGGAGGAGGAGGAGGTGGAGGAGGGGTGGGAGGAGGTATAGTAGGCCTTTGAGACCTGGACCGAGGTAGGCCCCGCAATTCTCTGCGTCGGCAGTATATGACCAGCCCCAGGGTCAGACTCGGTCCCAGCCTGCACCAAGTTAAGTGTAGTAGCGTTCTTATATGTTTGGGATATGGCGGGTGAGGGGAATGTAAACAGATGCGCAAGAAGCGCATGATGCGCATGGAGCTGGCGTTCCGCTGCCAGGCGAGCTTTCGCCAATCCAAGCCCCTGTCTCTAGGCTACTCCCCAAACAGCACTTCTAAGAACCTTTTGTATAAGATCAAGTGTAGTAGCGTTCTTATAAGTTTAGGATATGCCGGGTGAGGGGAATGTAAACAGATGCGCAAGAAGCGCTGAAATAATATCCCTAAATGGTAAAAGTTTGCCAGTATATTTTGTGGATAACACAGCAGGGTGGCGACAAAGTTAACAACTTTGATGTGGAATCCATGAAAACAACCCAAATTTCTGCCTGACACACCTCGTTTGATAAAGGGACGATGTATGGAGGCAGCTATATGGACGACTTTTGGAGGTAGCAATGGAGACAACGTGTGGAGGCTGCTATGGAGACAATTTAATTTGGATAGTGCCTGTATGTGGCAGTCCCAAACATTTTTCAAACCAGAGGAGCAGGTAGGTGGCCCTCCAGTAAAATGGGATAGATTGAGTGCCTGTATGTGGCAGTCCCAAAAATGTTTCAAACCAGAGGAGCAGGTAGGTGGCCCTCCAGTAAAATGGAATAGATTGAGTGCCTGTATGTGGCAGTCCCAAAAATTGTTCAAACCAGAGGAGCAGGTAGGTGGCCCTGCAGTAAAATGGAATAGATTGAGTGCCTGTATGTGGCAGTCCCAAAAATTGTTCAAACCAGAGGAGCAGGTAGGTGGCCCTGCAGTAAAATGGAATAGATTGAGTGCCTGTATGTGGCAGTCCCAAAAATGTTTCAAACCAGAGGAGCAGGTAGGTGGCCCTCCAGTAAAATGGAATAGATTGAGTGCCTGTATGTGGCAGTCCCAAAAATTGTTCAAACCAGAGGAGCAGGTAGGTGGCCCTGCAGTAAAATGGAATAGATTGAGTGCCTGTATGTGGCAGTCCCAAAAATTGTTCAAACCAGAGGAGCAGGTAGGTGGCCCTGCAGTAAAATGGAATAGATTGAGTGCCTGTATGTGGCAGTCCCAAAAATTGTTCAAACCAGAGGAGCAGGTAGGTGGCCCTGCAGTAAAATGGAATAGATTGAGTGCCTGTATGTGGCAGTCCCAAAAATGTTTCAAACCAGAGGAGCAGGTAGGTGGCCCTCCAGTAAAATGGAATAGATTGAGTGCCTGTATGTGGCAGTCCCAAAAATTGTTCAAACCAGAGGAGCAGGTAGGTGGCCCTGCAGTAAAATGGAATAGATTGAGTGCCTGTATGTGGCAGTCCCAAAAATGTTTCAAACCAGAGGAGCAGGTAGGTGGCCCTGCAGTAAAATGGAATAGATTGAGTGCCTGTATGTGGCAGTCCCAAAAATGTTTCAAACCAGAGGAGCAGGTAGGTGGCCCTCCAGTAAAATGGAATAGATTGAGTGCCTGTATGTGGCAGTCCCAAAAATTTTTTAAAACAGAGGACCGGGTAGGTGGCCCTCCAGAAAAATGGAATAGATTGAGTGCCTGTATGTGGCAGTCACAAAAATTGTTTCAAACAGAGGACCGGGTAGGTGGCCCTCCAGAAAAATTAAATGCATGAAGTACTATAGCAAGAGCCAGTGGGCCCTGTCAAAAAATAGCCATTTTCCTCTGCTTTACTGTACAAAGAGGAGGAGAAGGAGGAAAATGAGGAGGAGGAGGAGGAGTGGATCAATTATTCAGGTTGAGCTTCCTTCACCTGGTGGAGATTGGAAATTCTGAGAAATCCAGCCTTTATTCATTTTAATAAGCGTCAGCCTGTCAGCGCTGTCAGTCGACAGGCGTGTACGCTTATCGGTGATGATGCCACCAGCTGCACTGAAAACCCGCTCGGACAAGACGCTAGCGGCAGGGCAGGCAAGAACCTCCAAGGCGTACAGCGCCAGTTCGTGCCACATGTCCAGCTTTGAAACCCAGTAGTTGTAGGGAGCTGTGTGATCATTTAGGACGATGGTATGGTCAGCTACGTACTCCCTCACCATCTTTCTGTAAAGATCAGCCCTACTCTGCCGAGACTGGGGACAGGTGACAGTGTCTTGCTGGGGTGACATAAAGCTGGCAAAAGCCTTGTAAAGCGTACCCTTGCCAGTGCTGGACAAGCTGCCTGCTCGCCTACTCTCCCTCGCTACTTGTCCCGCAGAACTACGCACTCTGCCGCTAGCGCTGTCAGAAGGGAAATACTGTTTCAGCTTGTGCACCAGGGCCTGCTGGTATTCATGCATTCTCACACTCCTTTCCTCTCCAGGGATGAGAGTGGGAAGATTTTGCTTGTACCGTGGGTCCAGGAGAGTGAACACCCAGTAATCGGTGCTGGAATAAATTCTTTGAACGCGAGGGTCACGGGATAGGCAGCCTAACATGAAATCTGCCATATGCGCCAGAGTACCAACGCGTAAGAATTCACTCCCCTCACTGGCCTGACTGTCCATTTCCTCCTCCTCCAACTCCTCCAACTCCTCTTCTTCTGCCCATACACGCTGAACAGTGAAGGACTCAACAATGGTCCCCTCTTGTGTCTCGCCAACATTCTCCTCCTCTTCCTCCTCATCCTCCTCCACCTCCACCTCCTCCGATATGCGCTGAGAAACAGACCTCAGGGTGCTTTGGCTATCAACAAGGGAATATTCTTCCCCCGTCTTTTGTGACGAGCGCAAAGCTTCCGACTTCATGCTGACCAGAGAGTTTTTCAACAGGCCAAGCAGCGGGATGGTGAGGCTGATGATGGCGGCATCGCCACTGACCATCTGTGTTGACTCCTCAAAGTTACTCAGCACCTGACAGATATCAGACATCCACGTCCACTCCTCATTGTAGACTTGAGGAAGCTGACTGACCTGACTACCAGTTCTGGTGGAAGTTGACATCTGGCAGTCTACAATCGCTCTGCGCTGCTGGTAAACTCTGGATAACATGGTCAGTGTTGAATTCCACCTCGTGGGCACGTCGCACAACAGTCGGTGAGCGGGCAGTTGGAGGCGGCGCTGCGCTGCCCTGAGAGTGGCAGCATCTGGGCTGGACTTCCTGAAATGCGCACAGATGCGGCGCACCTTCGTGAGCAAATCAGACAGATTGGGGTATGTCTTGAGGAAACGCTGCACTATCAGATTTAACACATGGGCCAGGCATGGCACATGTGTCAGTCTGCCGAGTTGCAGAGCCGCCACCAGGTTACGGCCGTTGTCACACACAACCATTCCCGGCTTGAGGTTCAGCGGTGCCAGCCACAGATCAGTCTGCGCCGTGATGCCCTGTAATAGCTCTTGGGCGGTGTGCCTTTTGTCGCCTAGGCTCAGCAGTTTGAGCACCGCCTGCTGTCGCTTAGCGACGGCACTGCTGCTGTGCCTAGAGCTACCGACTGATGGCGCCGTGCCCACGGATGGTAGTTCGGAGGAGGAGGTGGAGGAGGGGTGGGAGGAGGAGGAGGCATAGTAGGCCTGAAACACCTGGACCGAGGTAGGCCCCGCAATCCTCGGCGTCGGCAGTATATGAGCAGCCCCAGGGTCAGACTCGGTCCCAGCCTCCACCAAGTTAACCCAATGTGCCGTCAGCGATATATAGTGGCCCTGCCCGGCAGCACTCGTCCACGTGTCCGTGGTCAGGTGGACCTTGTCAGAAACGGCGTTGGTCAGGGCACGGATGATGTTGTCTGACACGTGCTGGTGCAGGGCTGGGACGGCACATCGGGAAAAGTAGTGGCGGCTGGGGACCGAATACCGAGGGGCGGCCGCCGCCATGAGGTTGCGAAAGGCCTCGGTCTCTACTAGCCTATAGGGCAGCATCTCCAGGCTAAGCAATCTGGAGATGTGCACATTAAGGGCTTGGGCGTGCGGGTGGGTTGCACTATATTTGCGTTTCCGCTCCAGCGTCTGGGGTATGGAGAGCTGAACGCTGGTGGATGCTGTGGAGGATCGTGGAGGCGACGATGGGGTTTTTGTGCCAGGGTCCTGGGCAGGGGGCTGACTAGCAGCTGACACAGGGGAAGGAGCAGTGGTGTGCACGGCCGGAGGTGAACGGGCTTGTTGCCACTGAGTGGGGTGCTTAGCATTCATATGCCTGCGCATACTGGTGGTAGTTAAGCTAGTAGTGGTGGAACCCCTGCTGAGCCTGGTTTGGCAAATGTTGCACACCACAGTCCGTCGGTCATCCGGTGTTTCCTTAAAGAACCTCCACACTTCTGAAGATCTAGCCCTCGCCGCAAGAGCCCTCACCACGGGAGCTTCACTAGTTGACAGTGGCGCTGATGCACCAGCTCTGGCCCTGCCTCTCCGTCTGGCCCCACCACTGCCTCTTCCAACCTGTTCAGGTCGAGGACTCTCCTCCGTCTCAGAAGCACTGTGTTCACCCGGCCTCTCAACCCAGCTTGGGTCTGTCACCTCATCATCCTCCGATCCCTCAGTCTGCTCCCCCCTCGGACTTCCTGCCCTGACAACAACTTCCCCACTGTCTGACAACCGTGTCTCCTCATCGTCGGACACCTCTTTACACACTTCCACTACGTCAAGAAGGTCATCATCACCCACAGACTGTGACTGGTGGAAAACCTGGGCATCGGAAAATTGCTCAGCAGCAACCGGACAAGTGGTTTGTGACTGTGGGAAGGGTCCAGAAAACAGTTCCTCAGAGTATGCCGGTTCAAATGCCAAATTTTCCTGGGAGGGGGCAGACTGGGGGGGAGGAGGCTGAGGTGCAGGAGCTGGAGGAGTGGGGATTTCGGTGACATGGGTGGACTGCGTGGAAGACTGACTGGTGGTGGACAAATTGCTCGAAGCATTGTCAGCAATCCACGACATCACCTGTTCGCACTGTTCTGGCCTCAACAGTGCTCTACCACGAGTCCCAGTAACTTCAGACATGAACCTAGGGAGTGTAGCTCTGCGGCGTTCCCCTGCTCCCTCATCAGCAGGTGGTGTCTCACCCCGCCCAGGACCACGGCCTCTGACCCCTGCAGTAGTTGGACGCCCACGTCCCCGCCCTCGTCCTCTACCCCTAGCCCTCGGGTTAAACATTTTTAAAATGAGAGTTATAACTTTTTTTTTTTTTTTACTTCTTTTTGTTTTTTTTGGGTTTTTTTTGTGTGTTTTTTTTTTTTTGTGTTTTTTGTTTTTTTTTGAGTTTTTAAAACCAAACAATCCTATCCTATTGCTATGGCTATTTTCTAGCCAAGTATCAAAGGAAGCACACTACTATGCCAGATGAGATGACACTGAGTTATTGCCTAATAGAAATCCAACCCCTACTGAATTTTGCCACTTCGGCCTTTGCTATGGATATGTGCGCCACTAAGCGCAGAACACAGCGGTCGCAAGTCTCACTACAAATTGCTCAGAATTGGCAAGTACATGCACTGCAGAAACTACAGCCACCAGCAGATCAACCAGAAATCAAATATATAGAACGCTACTGTAGGCTTCAAGAAGCTGTTTGTATTCTCCTATGGCTATTTTCTAGCCAAGTATCAAAGGAAGCACACTACTATGCCAGATGAGATGACACTGAGTTATTGCCTAATAGAAATCCAACCCCTACTGAATTTTGCCACTTCGGCCTTTGCTATGGATATGTGCGCCACTAAGCGCAGAACACAGCGGTCGCAAGTCTCACTACAAATTGCTCAGAATTGGCAAGTACATGCACTGCAGAAACTACAGCCACCAGCAGATCAACCAGAAATCAAATATATAGAACGCTACTGTAGGCTTCAAGAAGCTGTTTGTATTCTCCTATGGCTATTTTCTAGCCAAGTATCAAAGGAAGCACACTACTATGCCAGATGAGATGACACTGAGTTATTGCCTAATAGAAATCCAACCCCTACTGAATTTTGCCACTTCGGCCTTTGCTATGGATATGTGCGCCACTAAGCGCAGAACACAGCGGTCGCAAGTCTCACTACAAATTGCTCAGAATTGGCAAGTACATGCACTGCAGAAACTACAGCCACCAGCAGATCAACCAGAAATCAAATATATAGAACGCTACTGTAGGCTTCAAGAAGCTGTTTGTATTCTCCTATGGCTATTTTCTAGCCAAGTATCAAAGGAAGCACACTACTATGCCAGATGAGATGACACTGAGTTATTGCCTAATAGAAATCCAACCCCTACTGAATTTTCCCACTTCGGTCTTTGCTATGGATATGTGTGCCACTAAGAGCTAAACACAACGGTAGCAAGTCCCCCTGCTAATTCCTCACAAAATGGTAAAAGATGCAAATTAAAATAAAAAAAGTAGAACGTTATTGTAGCCCTAAGAAGGGCTGTTGGGTTCTTTGAGAATCACTCCTGCCTAACAGTAAGCTAATAGAACACCCTAACGCTTTCCCTGACCAGCAGCAGCTCTCTCCCTAGCGGCATCCAGAGACAGAATGATCCGAGCAGCGCGGCCAGCGGCTAGTCTATCCCAGGGTCACCTGATCTGGCCAGCCAACCACTGCTATCGACGTGTAAGGGTACCACGTCATGCTGGGTGGAGTGCAGAGTCTCCTGGCTTGTGATTGGCTCTGTTTCTGGCCGCCAAAAAGCAAAACGGCGGGAGCTGCCATTTTCTCGAGCGGGCGAAGTATTCGTCCGAGTAACGAGCAGTTTCGAGTACCCTAATGCTCGACCGAGCATCAAGCTCGGACGAGCATGTTCGCTCATCTCTACAAGTCACACATGATCCATAACAGTGAGTGTCAGCAGCAGATGCCGCCATAACAGGCTGCCAACTAAAAATTTCCTTCTGACAATGAGTGCCTATATAACCCATCCCTCACATAATGTTACTACAAAATAGATTTTTTTTCTATTCCTTTATTCTTTAAAACACCTAACGTATAAAGACAATACCCAAGTGTAGATAAGAAATTGACAGGTCATATATCATCATAATAAGAAACTTATGTATGGTAAAAAAATGCTCTATGATTTCCAAAACACCTTTATTGTTTCTGTATATTATCCAGTTTCTGAGAAACTCCTATTACAATCCATATGCTAATAAGGCAGTTGGTGCACCAAGGTTGTATCTGGAGCACTAAGAGCAATGTTATTCCTGCCTTGCCTATAGCCTCTCTGTCACATAAACAGGAGAGTTGTTCTGTGATGAGCATGGGCAACACTGGAAGTAGAGGGATGTGGGCCAAGAAGGAATAGCAGTGCGAAGGATGGGAAGGGTACAATTTTGGCGCACCAACTACCTCATTAGCATGCAGATTAAATTGGGAATATCTTGGATATGGCATAATGGACAACATAATAAAAACATGTTGAAAATCACAGGGATTTCTCTACAACATGCTGCCAGCAGGTTATAATACTTGGTGAAGGTGATTGACAACCTTCAATAAGAATATTCTTCCACTGTTCAAACAATACAACATACATACAAATTTACCACACACTTATATATATATATATATATTGATAAGATATGAGTAGACATATCACTTACCAAGATGTATAAAACATATCTCATGTCAAGAACAGACTTACTGAATTCTGTAAATTAATTTGTATACAAATACTCCACATAGATGTACAAGAACATATATACTTGGGGTCCACACTAATTTGAGATACTAGTATTATCAAGCATTATAAACCAAAAATCAACTTTCAAAATAATGCTAATGCACCTGAAGGAGAAAGGTGAAATCTGTAAAGCCGAAACACAGAGGAGCAAGGATAGCCCCTCATGCTCATTAGATTATAAGATTATTTTAGAAGGAAGGAGGAAATGGATAACATATTTAAGAAGATTACCACAGTCTCGTGCCTGGACCTATGAGTAAGTGCCACTGATTTATTCTGTTTGATTTGGATTGTAGATTTCCTTTAAAAAACCTGTCCCCAGAATTTTTACCTTTCACACCAATAATACCTCACCTAAAAGCCTCAATACCTCACCTTACTAACCACACATAGGGGTGTAGTTAGTTAAGTGGTGAAAGTCCTGGTGACAGACTGGTTTTCTAATAGCTGGTTTCTAAGGTACCATCATGATCATAAATGAGAATTGTGTATTTTTGTGTCTGGCACTGTATGATCGTTTACTATATAATTTCAGAAGACTAGAAAGTCCCATTGAACTTTATAAACATCTTGTATTATTTAGAAATGCTTAAAGGGAACCTGTCATCAAGAAGAATTACAATAACCCCCCCCCTCCCATTCTGCCTTTGTTGAAAAGTGCAGTGCAGGTGCCCCAGCTGAAATCTTTGTCCTCACACCAATAAAATCATTCCCCAAACTTTTTCTGCCTTTGTCTATAGTGATCCCTTCACTGTCATGTAGCTCTGCCGAACACCACACTGGGGTGGCATAAAATGGTGAGAACATCTGCAGTTTCCCAATGCTCACTGCTAATTCACCAAGCAGTAAGAGAGACAACATTCAGGTAAGGGCAGGGGGGCACGCTGGCTCAGTGGTTAGCACTAGAGCCTTGCAGCAGTGGGGTTCTGGGTTCAAGTCCAAGGCTCAACATTTGCAAAGAATTTGTATGTTCTCTCCGTGTTTGCATGGCTTACCACCAGGTCCTCTGGTTTCTTCTCACACTCCAAAACATACTGGTAGGTTGATTAGATTGTGAGCCCTATTGGGGACAGGGACCAATTTGGCAAACTCTGTGCAGCGCTGCGTAATCTGTAGGCGCCATATAAATAAAGGAATTATTATTATTATTATAAAGGGTAGGGCAATGATGTCCTGTCTGCTTAGGCCGAGATCTGACGAGACACTCAACAAGGAGGCGTGGTTCACTGGCAACCTGGAGAAAACTTGACTCTTCTTTTCAGAAGTCGACTCATGTCTATTTTAGGTGGTATGGGGGGGGGGGGCTTTTATCCCTTTACCAGCAGGGATAAAATACTGGTGATAGGTCTTCCTTAAAACTGGTTGACAACAAGGATGTTCACCACTTAACGAACCACACCATGAGATTTTCCTTTTTTATGTTCGAACTCCCTAATTTGCTTAAAAATAAAAATTGTCCTCCAAAAAAAAAATATTTTACCTAAGAGGAGTCCAGCTGGGGGAGCGTCACTTCAGACATTGTTACCTAGAGCGACACTACTGCCATTTAAACACATGTCTGGGTATTGAATGTTGAATTGGATCTGCATCTCGCATTTCAACTATGTTTTCAACTGCCCACAGCTCGTCTCCTACAGCATTTAAGATTTTTATCTTTAAAATGATATAAAAAAATAGTTTAACATTCATGGTTTTAAAGTAGTGATGTTTACAGTGACATTTCCACTTTTTATTATAGGTAAATAAGCAGTTAAGTCATAGCCCGTTCTTGGGTCATGGCCTGGCGGTTGGGGACCGCTGTTTCAAATGATCCATATATTCTGTACAATCCCTTTAAAGGAAATCTACCATTTGCTATTATGCATTATGAACCAAACATACCTTGAGAATGCTATAACTACACTGATGCAGAAACATATCTTGTTTAATCCCTGATCCAAGTGGTCAAAAATCAATTATAAAATTGTGATAATGAGTCCCTGTCGCTCCTGTGCCTGCCCCAGCGCTTCTCATCTTACCCTAATTATACACTGCTCCAGCCTTGTGTCTCCCAGCATAAGCCGTCAATATGTCATCACTGTATTGTCCCTGACCGGCAGAAGTAATCAATCGCTGCAACACCCCCAGCAGCTGTGTATGAGTAATCTAGCTCAGGTTGATTAGTCCTGTTTGGAGAGTTCAGCCAGGGCTCCCAGCTTTCCCAAGGTCCTGAATTTTATAATAGTTTTTTCAGAAAAACCACACAGTTTAGGGATTAAACAAGATATATTTCTGCATCAGTGTAGCTACAACATTCTCAAGGTATGTTTGGTTCACAATGCATAAAAACAAATGAAAGATTTCCTTTAAGAAGAGCAACCCATCTAAAGAATATTTAACTGAGATGACTTCTTCACTTCAGGATATTAGACACTTCCCTCCGAGAATTTCTTTTTTTTGCAGAGATCCCTTTTCTTTGATAATTTAGGTGGTCACCACCAAAAGGTTACTTTTAGATTAGAATTGATCACATAGTATATAACCTAAGTTTTTATCTCTCCATACAGTGTAGCCCCAGGCTCTATATGACTGTACATTCTGCTGTAAACACATGGACATTTCACTGGACAGTTAACATCGGACACTGGGATTCTTACAAAAATAAACATTGTTCTTGTGGCTACTTTGGTCATAGAGATTGCACTGCTTTCATAAACACTTCTCTTAAGTGATCCACTTTGTTTGTGCGGAGATGATGTCACTTTCAACCTCCAGGAAGAGCCAGTTCCTTCTATTCTTAAAATGTACCTATTGTACTCAAGCAGACAGCTGGCCCTAAATACAGTACAGTTACTTAGAGATATATTCAAGTCCTTAAGAAGAGCCCTTTCTGAGATTTTCTTTTGAAGGAGTATTTCTCCATTATAACATTAGATTTGATTGACTTACTCTCTTGCAATTCATCTTATTTCATGTTAGTAAGTCAGTATTAGTAAGTATTAGTAAAGCTTCCCATTGACATGACATATTTATCTGCAAAGCATTGGCAGTTGTAGCTGAATTTGGTAAAATGTGTTACCAAACTGATGTCTGTGGTGGTCTAGGTGTATATCAGGGAAACTAACTGATAACAATGGATTACAATGGGCTCTCCCAACACTCCTTTGACATTGATAGTAAATCGGATTTCAAAAGCCCGATCCTTAAAGGGGTGTTCCCATCTGGGCATTTACATTTCATTTAATTCATTTGCCATATGTAAACATTTCTTCAATTGGATTTTATTAAAAAAATGTTACTGTGTGAAGATAATTTCTCATAAATGTAGTAGTTTTGTCCCTTAGAAACCAGATAGCTTCCTCAGATACCACCACCTACCATTTTGGCAGCAGTGGCCAGACATGTGCTATAGAGTCCTGCCTGACCTCCTGGCTTCAGCATTCATTACTACATGACACTGTGGGACATTTCAGTAACTCCTGGACATTTCATATACAAAAACCTTTTGTTTCTTTGTGCAATCCCTCCAGCAGAGGTGGCCGTATCCAAGGAAGCTATCTCATTTCTAAGGGACAAAATAACTACATTTATGGGAAATTATCTTCACTTTTTTAACATTTTTTTAAATAACATCTTATTGAAAAACTGTTTATATATGGCAGATTAATGAAACAGAATGTGAATGCCCAGACGAGAATACCACCTTAGGGAACACTTTTCCACTTCTCCCCCTTCCTACATCTCCTTCTCCCTACACATGTATTTGGGAGTCAGCCGAGATAGTTGATGGCTTAAAACAGAAGTGTCTAGTGACAGCTACCTAAAATGTGTTTTAGGTAGCTAATTACAGAAATAAAGACACAAGAAATTCTAAGGTTCTTTGTAGCAGGGTATAACAAAGAGGTTATTAAAATGTCTTAAAATAAATTAGCAATACACGTGGAATGGGAGATCTCGTCAGTCACGGCGCTGCGATATCCAGAGGCCACTCACAAAAAGTTTTGCGAGTGGCCTCTGGATATCGCAGCACCGTGACTGACGAGATCTCCCATTCCACGTGTATTGCATTGTATCGGCTTGTTGGTCCATCTTCCTGTGAGAACGGACCAAAACCTGAATCTCGTGGCTGTCAGCGTCTCCCGATGCCCAAAAACATCTAAAAACATCTAAGAGCATAACTGCTCGTTCATACGCCAAGACTCTTCCAAACACCAGGTGAGAGTCATTATCTTTTTTCCTATCATTGTCATATCAAAGAAACACTTGAGTCTTTTGCGCTTTTGTTTCTTCTCTGTTCTTTGATCCTCCTACCCCCTCCGAGAAGAAACACTCGGACCCAGCATCTACCCGTTAAAATAAATTAGATACAACCACGGTTCCACAAAGTCATTATTTATTTACCAAAATTAAATCCAAAATGAAAAAGTCATGTACCAAAAATGACCCTCCCCCAGGGGCATAACTTGAGGGGGTACAGAAGATGCGGTCGCATTTCTCAGTCCCCCATATAGCTCTGGTAGAATGTTACCTAATTCTTCTAAACAATGTTGCTTTAGATCTTTGAGGATTGTGGGCATTCATTGATGCTTTGATTAGCTCTTCTAAAGCAAACCCATCACAAGGAATTACATTTTTAGCTGGTGACAGGCTCCAATAGCCTATGCTATGCTGACTTTAAAAATGCCTTTGTCAGCATTTTGAATCATTTCAGTAATTAATAAAAAAAATTTTCACATTACCTGCCAGAGAGCTGGTAGCGAGTGGTGAGTCCCGGAGGTTCGGAGAGTTCAGCTGCAGCAGCCTGTTTCTCATACATTGTTCCTCTACTCCACACACATCCAGCTCCCTCCAGTCCTCTCCTATTCCTGCCATGTGCATTTAGCAGACAGGGGAGAAGGATATTGTGTAGGAGAGGAAAATGTATGAAAGAGACTGAGTCACCTGGGACTTACCACATGCTGCTGGCAGGGAGCCAGGTAATGTGAAATAAAGTTTTATAAAGTAGCGGCAGTATTCAGAATGCTGACAATGATTATTTTTAAATCAGCATAGCATAGGTTATTGAAACTTGTCATCAGCTTAATTTTACATTCCTGGTGACAGGTTTTTTACGTTCCTGCCAACTTGTCAATGGGGTGGAGGTCTTTTCTGTGACTTGATTATAGAAGCACCCTAATTCTTTACTATTTAAACAATTCTATTGTTGCATAAACCGGTTTTGGCCACGCTTTAGCTACTACAAAAATTACCTTACATTTGGCAATTGTGATTATATGTAGCCGAGTGTATTTCCAGTGTGGTCATATGAGTTGATATGAAGAGTTACAAGTATGGTCAGGATACAGCACTGAATTGTGGAAATGATGATGTTGGTGGTTAGGGGACAGCAGGGGAGACACATAAATACCTGAAAGGCCTGGATCCTGACTTTTCACTACTTGCCACATAGATCCAATCCACTGGATATAATGGAAAGGTATAGCTCTCTCCATTAAGGGTTACTAGTAGCAGAATGAGTTCGTTATACTTGGCCATCTCCATTCAATTTGCTGTTGTCTGGCCTGGCATAACTGATGTACAGTATTTCACTAAAGAAATACACATTCACCACTCAGATTACTTTTTTGGCAAACCACTGTTCTAGGTAAAGAAAAGCATGAATTTCTTACGTTATGTTGCACGGCTACATCATTTAAGGGCAACATCATGGGTAAAAAATGGATAAAGTTTTGGTTCTCACGACCCGGTCATGATGCAAGTTCCTTACAAGTTGATTTAGAGATTATGAAGGAAAGTTAAAATGCTATGTATGCCTGGTATTATTTGTAGAAACTGCCCAATGTTTTTTCTCATCCTTCATAGCCTACAAAAATAGATACTGTATCTCCTCATACTTATATTAGGAATATTTTCCAAGATCTCCAAAAATGTCAGTGTAAACGTTCAACTATTCACATATCAGAACGCTTGTCACAGGCATAACCCGTCTTATCCTGAGGAACACTTAGTCTAATAACTTTAATATCTCTTCATGCTGAGCACAACATTAGAAAATAACAGCTCTGAAGAGCAAGGAAAACAATAGAAGGGCAGCCGTGTACAGGAAGTCGAGTTCCTTGAAGAAGAATAGGATCAACGACAACACAGGATGCAAGCAGACCTCTACTATAGGAAGGAGGATATACATTTCTAATGACTTACTCTCTAGACACTCACTCCTTAACTTCAATCTCTTCATTTACTTTGTGAAAAGTCACCGTTAAGGATCGATCTGGAGGAGAGCAGAAAAGAATGGTCACTTCACTATCAGTCCTTACCTTTTTGGTATCCTTACTTTATACTTATGCGATACCTAAGAAAGAACAAAGTGAAGCCATCTGCTCTAAAGATGCCTGCTACACTGTCCACCTGAGCCAAGAAATATTTTCTAAAGCAAATGAGGAGTGTAAAAACAGGGGAGGTACCCTTCTGACCATACACAGCGAAGAAGAAGCCCAGCAAGTTTACCGACTACTTGCTAAATTCACCAATGCTGAACCATCTATTCCATCGTCAAAGCTTTGGATTGGACTTCATCTAAAAGCCAAGTCATGTGTTTATATTGTTCAAGCTCTAAAGGGGTTTTCCTGGATCACGGATTCTCAAGATGCAAAGGAAGGTCAGTACTCCAACTGGTTGAATGAGCCAAAAAAGACTTGTTTAAGGGAAAGATGTGTTAGTATGAAGCTTCACATGGACTCACCAGATAATTATAAGTGGTCTGATGAATCATGTTCTTCTCTTGTTGATGGCTACATCTGCAAATTTACCTTCCAGGGCATGTGCCCTCAGGTTGCTCTGGCCGGCCCCGGACATGTTGAGTATAACACTCCTTTTGATATCGAAAGTTCTTCTTTGAACTTGGTTCCACATGGCTCTTCAGCTTCTGTGACTTGTGGTCATAATGGAGAATATACAGGACCTTTGTTGTTTTGTATGAAATCAGATGAAACTAATGTTTATCAGTGGAGTAATACTCGCTTGGACAAGAAATCTAATGGACCCTTTTGTGCTTCGGAGGAACTGGGCTGTAAGTACAACAATGGCGGATGTGAACATGAATGTGTAGAGTATCTGCAGAACAAATCCCTCTCCTGTAGATGCAGAGATGGCTATGTCTTAGCTCCTGACTCAGTGTCTTGTGTGAGCCCTGACCACTGCCAGTCTAATCCGTGTGAGCAGACTTGTATTAACCAACAATATGGCTTTGAATGTTCATGTGCTAGTGGTTTTAAGTTAGCAGAAAATAAAGCACATTGCATAGATATCGACGAATGTTTAGATGGACCATGCAGTCAGACTTGTATCAATACTGTTGGAAGTTTCCTATGTAAGTGTAATACTGGATTTCAACAACAGGGAAGACAATGCATTGACATTGATGAATGTATCGACTCCAATTGTGCCCAAAGCTGCCTCAACACACTTGGATCTTATCGTTGTTCCTGCAATAATGGATACACCATGAGTAGTGACAATACCACTTGCTCGGATATAGATGAGTGTGCTCAATCTCCATGTGCCCACTTCTGCCACAATACTGATGGGAGTTATGTTTGCTCCTGTCCAAAGGGAATGCAGTTATCGGAAGATCAAATATCATGTATACCAATGCAAGCAAATGTAGATACTTTTACTAGTGGTGACATTACCGAAGGCTTGGAACCAGAAGAAGCCACCAGGAGTAGTACTAACCTGCCTACCCCGATGGTTATACATCCAACAGAAGATTCCCAAGGACAGATAATACAGTCTACACCTATGCCCACAGAGACAGACATTTTTGGTGGTAATAATTCAGTTAATCAGGTAACAAGTACACATGGGGGCAGCGAAATCCCAGTGCTATTAATAAGTATAATATGTGCCTGTGCTGTATTACTACTCATGATTATCATTGGGGGGGTCTTGTGCCACCGAAAGAGGAATGCAAAGAAAAACGAGAGCGAGAAGCCGCCAAGTGCAACAGATAACTACCGCTGGGTCCCAGATGAAAAGGGGGAAAAAGCTGGGGGCAATGACTACAGGTGACCTCATGTATGCACCCACTACTGTGCTGAGTAGGATAAGTAAGTATCTTTTTGTAGATAGCATTTTTTGTATCACTTACAAGGACTTGTGACTTTGCTAGTAACCATCTTAGAGTGCTCGGATTAAAAGCAGGATTGACTGATGGTAAACTTTGCTTCTTAAAGCAAAGTCCAACCAATCAAAGACTCTTATTCTATATTAATTAAAGGGACCAATAATGGTCAGCAGAGTGAGCCTCTGGTGGAACAATCCTATAAGTTTTTGTTGCTGTATGTAAATAAAGCTTATTCATTGTATAAAGTTATTGTATACCCACCCTGAATCTAATGGATTATGTTTGAAAGTGTCCGGAGAGTGAAGAGTTGAGTGAGTAAATTCCAAGGTGCCAGATGCTTTTGCATTTGGGGTGGTAAGCTGTCACTAAGCGTGCCGGGCGACAGCTTTCTATCCTCTCTCCATCAATACAGACTGTCTCTGGATTATGTACATGATAGGTTCTTTAGGTTTGTTCTGAAGTTGAATTTGTATGTAAGTCAGCACTGCTATATTTCGTAAGTGTAACTCCAGCCAAATCATGTTTTGCTCTATGTGGCAATAGGATTTTCTAAATGGTGGGATCAAGGGTTAACAAAAAATCTTCACTGCAGACCTCATACAGTTGATCATTGCAGCCAGGGGCTAACGTAATGCATCCAAGAGAGCTTTACCAGAGGTCACAGGGGGCAGAGGGGTCCGTCTGTAACTAGGGGTTGTCTGTAAGTCAAGTTTTCTTAAGTTGAGAACTGCCTGTAAATGCTTGGCTGAGAATGCATGTCTGTCAAGAGGTTATGTTGTCTAATATGTATAGGGACCTATCGGAAATGTTAGAATTTTTGGGGTTTGGCCACAAGCACTTTGTTTATTAATTCTGTTTTTAAAGGGGTTGTCCAAGATTTGCTAATTAAATAAACAACAAAATGAATCCTGTGATCTTCACTTCCTCCGACACATAAATAATACAGTGGATGTGCTTCATATTTCAGATGAGCCCCATTTTCTATAAGGGAATTGAACGGTAAATATTTTAAGGGATGCGTGTATGTAACATCATTGGCCTGTAATACACAAACAAGAGAACACATCAAGTGTGCAGGGCTGCTAGATGTTGGAGTCCCTAAGAATAGATGATCAATAAGATAATACATTTTTTAAATTCTGACAATCCCTTAAGGATCCATTTCTATTATCATGGAATGTAAATGTATTCTACAGTATACTGTACAATGAAAAGTTTTATATACAAATTATAGGGATAACTCCATTTAATGTCATTATAACACTTGAGGCCGCTATGTTGTAGTAATATAATTTGGATTCGTAGCTTGGTATTACAATACTACATCAGAGATGTAACTAGTTTCATAAACAGGGAACTTTTCTTTCTTTACAAATATTGGCTCCCTCAACAAGATTATAGCTTGCCATGTGTTTTCCCGTGGATATGGCCTAACTTCAGTTCGTGGGAAAACCCCTTTAAGAGACATTGCCTAGGAACTGATCTCTCAGTATTAAGAGCATTTACCAGGCTACAGATTAGTTTTCTTATTTTACTTTCCAGAGGTCATTAATTTTATAATTATGAACGTGAAATATTACAATAAAATATATATTGTATCAGTCTGCTTAGTTTCCAGGAAATGGTTATATTTCCATGGTAAGTGCCAGGTTGTCCTGAGTGACCCGAGATTAAGAACATAACACATCTGGAAATATACAGTTTTTTAATCCTTAAAGAGGTATTAGAAGTTCAACAAATAAATTTATACATTTTGTTCATTGTTTGAGTTGAAGTAATAAAATATTCCAGTACCCTGTCTGCATTAATTTCCCAAAGGTTTTCACAACCTCTGCTTGCTGTCAATTAGAGCCTTAATTTTTGCACTTCACTTTTAGGACACTGCTCAATCGTCAGACCTTTGTCTTGTAAGAAACTGTTGACCTAAGGGATCATCACATGGTCAGGACAGATGCTCTCCCTCCAATGTAGATTTCTATTCAATGACTGCAAGCAGAGATCTTGAGAATCATATAAAGTATATTGGAAAATTATATTTACATCATTATATTACATCATCAAGAATTTATATGGCCGAAAGCAGAAAAGCACGATTACTTCTAGCGCAAAAACACATCTTTCCGATTCAGTGTAATACAGTAAAATACCCTAAAAAGACTCTAAATGTTGTATACAAGATGAAACGTGTTGCTTATTTACATAGTTTATGTAAATATATAAATATATATATATTAACTTAGAACTTTAGACAATATTATACAATTGAGACAATTGTCCTTGAAAAGATAAAATAAATACATTTTTATTCATTTTAGCAGAGTTAGCGACTCCATTACACAGGCCCGACAGCAGCCTTTCCTAAACCTGGAGCAACAGTTGAGTCTGCTACCATAAGCTTATATATTAGCAATATGTTCAAGACAGAGAGGCTTGTCGGTGTACAGTGGCGTAACTTGAAGTTGACGGGCCCCAGTGCATAGTCTATACCAGGCCCCTGACTATAATCTTTCGTATATAATACTAGTCTCCTCATATGGGAAATTGACACCTTATGGTCCCCCTAAGCCTCTTGGGCCCGGTTGCGACCGCACCCTCTGCACCCCCTGTAGTTACGCCCCTGTCGTTGTAACCCCCTGACACCCAGCACCCAGGACACATGCAGACACCTATATACATTATGACTCTGTTGAGTATTCCAGTATTGGACTTAATGTTGTAATCCACTACTGAATAGTAGTGATAAGTGGACCTGAACTGCAATGTTCAGGTTTGTACTGAACAATGCGGGTTTGGGTCCACAAAACACAGTTCAGTGAGAATTCCAAGTCCAGTTTACCCTCCACCAGTGGGTGAATAGTGGGTGTGCGGACCCATGCCAATAAAGCTAGCAGACGCTGCAGCGAAGTGCAATAAGAACACCGAACCGCTTTCAAAGCGGTCCGGCATATTCATGAGGGGGTGGGACTATAAGGCGGTGCTACCGCATGAATCTGTAGGGGGTTTGGGGAAGAAGCAGCAGCGTTCCTATTGTAAGTTTTTACAATAGGTAAGTAGCTCCTAGTGCCTTTTTTATGGGTGACAGGTCCTCTTTAAAGGTTAACACCCCCAATCTGTACAAGCACATATTGCGGTTGTTCGCATTCAGTTCCAGGTTCGCCCAATCCTGCCAGACTCAAATACTGTTAGCTTCACTCATTACTACTGAATAGTCAGGGATCTGGAATAATAGGTATTTTAATGTAGTATAATTTTTTTATTGGTTACCATATTTTTATGTGTGTTTTTTGTGTGGGCACAGATATAACTTTATCATATATGAAGAAACAAATGTCAACCAGGAGTCATAATGATTTGAAAAATAAAGAATTTTCTGAAAAGATTTAATTTATATTTACTGTATTATTTTCTATGTGCATGAATGTGAATGCGAATGGACTTGTGGAACTCCTACGGTATATGCTGTATTATGTGTGGTAGGCCTACGTTAGGCCAACAGTTGCAGTTTGATGTAGCCGGATTGTACCATCCATTCCTACTTTTATACACTTAAATTTCTGTGAGAGCAAAAGTGAAGAAGGTGGTGGGTAAGGTTCAAACTTGCAGACGCCAATTAACATCATATCCATACACCAACTAACTATGACTAAGTGTTAACTTTTACTTCTCCCTTCAACATGGAGTACATTGCATAAACCAATACAGCAATGGGGCCCATTTACTAAGGGTCCACACACCGCATTTACGTCGGGTTTCCCATCTATTTCCGATTTGCGCCGCATTTAACAGAGTTTTTGGTGCATGCGACTGGATTTTGGCGCAATTGCGCTGACTTTCATGCGACATAATTTTGGGGCGTGGCCGTCAGACAACCCCACTGATTCGGACTGAGTGCGGGATTTGAAATTCAAATTGTGTCGCAAGAGATGCACTCACATGCACCGGGAAGAAGAAGGTGAACTCCGGCGCACCTCAGCTGAGAAGTGACACATGCATGATCTCTGGCGCACAATCTTAGTGAATCGCGCCAAACTTAATCCTCGTCGGACAACGCACCTCGGGGATCGCAACAGGACCAGGTAAGTAAATGTGACTTGTATTCTGCATTTTCTAGCCCCCGGGATGATCTACTGCCATTTCCCCTTTGCCTCAGAGCTGGTGGAAGGAGACTAGCTGCTTTGGTGTCTCCTATACACTACACACAGAACATATTCAGAAGCATCATCAGCTTCATAGAGGATAAAGATTAATAATATGATTATTAGGTATAATTATTTAGATAAATGAAAAGCGAAGAAGCACGTGTCAAGTAGCGAAAACCAAAAATTACTTTATTAACAAGATAGACATACAGCAGACATCAATAGGACAAGAGATTAAAACCATTTAAAAAGAATGTAACCCAGTGCACCCATATGTAAAGAGCCTGATAATGTCAGGTCATCCAGACCTGAGCCCCCAACAGACAAATCCCACAGCACTAGCTCCAAAATATAAGTATATAGCGGTTGGGCGCGTGTGTGTAGGCTAAAGTGGTGTCACCACTATCAGCAAGTCTGGCATGAGGATGTACAATAATCTATGCACTGATTGTGCATGGTATCCCTCTATGCCGAAATACCTGGAATGCAAAGCATAAAACTACAAACACGAGCCCATGCCTGTAAGTTTACCAGGGAGGGGTGACCCCTGAGGAAGCTGCGGTTGGCGGCGGAACGCGTGGGGCGACCTCTCCTGAGCCCTCACATCCCTCTCACCCCTCCTTGGTAAACTTACAGGCATGGGCTCGTGTTTGTAGTTTTATGCTTTGCATTCCAGGTATTTCGGCATAGAGGGATACCATGCACAATCAGTGCATAGATTATTGTACATCCTCATGCCAGACTTGCTGATTGTGGTGACACCACTTTAGCCTACACACACGCGCCCAGCCGCTATATACAGCTAGTGCTGTGGGATTTGTCTGTTGGGGGCTCAGGTCTGAATGATCTGACATTATCAGGTGTCGGGCTCCGGTTGGCTCGCTTCTTCGCTTTTCATTTTTGCATAGTTCTTTTGTGCATGTGTGTAGCCCTTGATAGGGTTCAGTTATTTTGTTAAGATCCCAATTCTGTTTACATATAATTATTTAGATAAAACATTTACAGTGACATTGAAACTTACACTTAGGCCCCTTGTGCACAAACGTGAAGGCTGTGTTATACTCATACTGTACTTTTTTAATCCGGAAACAGAGATCTGTATTTACCTCAATGGGCGTCCATTTGAATGGTCATATTGCCTACCGTACAGAGCTGTGCGACCAAGGTGGAGAAGACAGGCCATATCATATCTTTTACTGGAGTTATGGCACAGCCGCCTTGATTCTTATGGAGATGGTAGGGGTGAGGAGTGCTAAACTCCCTCCTGCAGACGGCCATATGCAATGCCCAGGTATGGGCTGGCTCAAAACACAGTTCCTAACAGCAAGAAAGAAACTTACTTCATAACTCCAGTAGTTTCTGCCTGTGTCTCTGACTCATCTCCTGGTCAGTAACACCTGTTTATAATCTGTATTGCTATCTTTATACTTTTGTGTTCTGATTCCTAAGACACAATGGCAGATCTTCATATAGGCGGTATGGGCAGGTGTGGGCCCCTGGGAAGCCCCTATATGAAGATCACTAGGTTAAAAAAACCTCTATACTCACTTACGGCTTCTTCTCCCGGCCTCAAGGCTCCGACTTCTCCGCTTCTGGTTGACGCATGACATCATTGTGTAACGTGCATGCCAGAAGAGGAGATGACGGAGTAATGGGGAGAAGACGGAGGTGAGTATAACGTTTTTTTTTTCAAGGGGGCTCTGCTGTGAACATTTTTGTGAAGGGAGGGGCCCTGCAGTGGACATTTTGTTTTATGGGGGTCCTGCAGAGGACTCTTCTTTTATGGGGGCTCTGCTGTTAACATTTCATTTATGGGGGGCCCTGCAGTGGATATTTCATTTATCGGGGCCCTGTTGTGACCATTCCATTTATGGGGGGCTCTGCTGCAGACATTTCATTAAAGGTGGGGGACTCGGCAGTGCACATTTCATGAAAGGGCACTCTACTGTGGACATTTTATTAATGGAGGCCCTGCAGTGGACATTTCATTAAAGGGAGCCTCTGATGTGGCCATTTTGTTAAAGGGGGGCTCTGCAGTGGCCATTTCATTAAAGGGGGGCTCTGCTGTGGACATTTCATTAAAGAGGGGCCAGTATGGGCTGTGGTGGTGTCGTTGGACGGAGGAGATTAGGCCTCAGGGCACAAGGTTACTTTAGAAGCTGGGGGAGCCCTAGTCGTGTGAACAGACCAAGGCCCATGGGACACTTAATCCGCCACTGCTAAGACATATTATCCTTTAAACTATGTAGCTGGAAAAGCATATGTACCTTTGTGAAATGTAGTAACCTTTCCTATTTATGGATTGTAAACTATTGTTTCTTGAGCATTTTTTGCAATCAATACAGGAGAAGTATTCAGTACCTGTACAGGTTTTTGTAGAACCAATTTCCAACTTCTCAGAAATGGGTTTAGTGATGATGACTAAATCAAATCCCTTTAGCCTTTACTTTGTGGTGTCTACTTTATCAACAAACTCGAAAATATCTCATTCCTGATAGATTAACATGTCAAAAAAAAATTGACTTTGTCAGAAAAAAATAAATTGTATCTTGGAAAAACATTATTTACCTCATTTTGTACATATCCCTGCTTCTCTACACGTCTATGTACAGGGATAACAGAGATGTCATCTATGTCTACACCAACTACAGACACATCTCCAATAATTCAAGGTGTAAATTTGACATTTGTTGAAGAAACAATAGCATTATATTTCTATAAGGTTTTTTTAAGCACAGTCATATGGATGACCTACCAATAGGATAATAGGCTGCTTACTTCAAGCTAAAGGATTACCCCATATAATGATATAAGCTGGTACCATCTTGATTACACGTGTTTCTTTACAAGGATAAAGGTCTAAATAAATAATTCTTTATTTACATAGCGCACACAGATTACGCAGCGCTGCACAAAGCATGTCAAACTGGTCCCTGTCCCCATGGGGCTCACAATCTAAACAACCTAACAGTATGTTTTGGAGTGTGGGAGGAAACCGGAGTACCCGGAGGAAACCCACGCCAACACGGAGAGAACATACAAACTCTTTGCAGATGTTGACCTGGGTGGGATTCGAACCAAGGACTCCAGTGCTGCAAGGCAGATGTGCTACTCACTCAGCCACCATGCCGCCCTTAATACATACATACAGATAAAATGACTAGCCACAAACCTAGGAAGTTGAAGCAAGAAGTCATATGAAGTTGGTTGACACTACTCACCGCATTAGCATCTTGATGTATCTATAAACCAATACTTTTGGTTCAATTTCTATTTTATTTTCATTTATTAGACGCATAGTAGAAAAAATCATGGTAGAAACATGTGTGATATATAGAACCCACCAAGTATGTATACTCAATGTAGACAATCAATATCAAAATGCAAGTAAATGTGTCCTTACAACTGAAAACAAAGCATTCAAAACATTTCTCTCAACTTACCAGAAATTGTTCACCATAACATATTTGGCCTTGATAGTATCCAATGCCATGTACTGTAGGAAATGGAGGGAAGGTTTATAGCTAGAGATGAGCGAACATGCTCGTCCGAGCTTGATGCTCGTTCGAGCATTAGCGTACTCGAAACTGCTCGTTGCTCGGACGAATACTTCGCCCGCTCGAGAAAATGGCAGCTCCCGCCGTTTTGCTTTTTGGCGGCCAGAAACAGAGCCAATCACAAGCCAGGAGACTCTGCACTCCACCCAGCATGACGTGGTACCCTTACACGTCGATAGCAGTGGTTGGCTGGCCAGATCAGGTGACCCTGGGATAGACTAGCCGCTGCCCGCGCTGCTCGGATCATTCTGTGTCTGGATGCCGCTAGGGAGAGAGCTGCTGCTGGTCAGGGAAAGCGTTAGGGTGTTCTATTAGCTTACTGTTAGGCAGGAGTGATTCTCAAAGAACCCAACAGCCCTTCTTAGGGCTACAATAACGTTCTACTTTTTTTATTTTAATTTGCATCTAGTACCATTTTGTGAGCAATTTGTAGTGAGACTTGCGACCGCTGTGTTCTGCGCTTAGTGACGCACATATCCATAGCAAAGACCGAAGTGGGAAAATTTAGTAGGGGTTGGATTTCAATTAGGCACTAACTCAGTGTCATCTCATCTGGCATAGTAGTGTGCTTTGATACTTGGCTAGAAAATAGCCATAGGAGAATACAAAGAGCTTACTTACGCCTACAGTAGCGTTCTATATATTTGATTTCTGGTTGATCTGCTGGTGGCTGTACTTTCTGCAGTGCATGTACTAGCCAATTCTGAGCAATTTGTAGTGAGACTTGCGACCGCTGTGTTCTGCGCTTAGTGACGCACATATCCATAGCAAAGACCGAAGTGGGAAAATTTAGTAGGGGTTGGATTTCAATTAGGCACTAACTCAGTGTCATCTCATCTGGCATAGTAGTGTGCTTTGATACTTGGCTAGAAAATAGCCATAGGAGAATACAAAGAGCTTACTTACGCCTACAGTAGCGTTCTATATATTTGATTTCTGGTTGATCTGCTGGTGGCTGTACTTTCTGCAGTGCATGTACTAGCCAATTCTGAGCAATTTGTAGTGAGACTTGCGACCGCTGTGTTCTGCGCTTAGTGACGCACATATCCATAGCAAAGACCGAAGTGGGAAAATTTAGTAGGGGTTGGATTTCAATTAGGCACTAACTCAGTGTCATCTCATCTGGCATAGTAGTGTGCTTTGATACTTGGCTAGAAAATAGCCATAGGAGAATACAAAGAGCTTACTTACGCCTACAGTAGCGTTCTATATATTTGATTTCTGGTTGATCTGCTGGTGGCTGTACTTTCTGCAGTGCATGTACTAGCCAATTCTGAGCAATTTGTAGTGAGACTTGCGACCGCTGTGTTCTGCGCTTAGTGACGCACATATCCATAGCAAAGACCGAAGTGGGAAAATTTAGTAGGGGTTGGATTTCAATTAGGCACTAACTCAGTGTCATCTCATCTGGCATAGTAGTGTGCTTTGATACTTGGCTAGAAAATAGCCATAGGAGAATACAAAGAGCTTACTTACGCCTACAGTAGCGTTCTATATATTTGATTTCTGGTTGATCTGCTGGTGGCTGTACTTTCTGCAGTGCATGTACTAGCCAATTCTGAGCAATTTGTAGTGAGACTTGCGACCGCTGTGTTCTGCGCTTAGTGACGCACATATCCATAGCAAAGACCGAAGTGGGAAAATTTAGTAGGGGTTGGATTTCAATTAGGCATTAACTCAGTGTCATCTCATCTGGCATAGTAGTGTGCTTTGATACTTGGCTAGAAAATAGCCATAGCAATAGGATAGCATTGTTTGGTTTTAAAAACTCAAAAAAAAACAAAAAACACAAAAAAAACAAAAAACACAAAAAAAAACAAAAAAAAGTTAAAAAAAAAATAAAGTTATAACTCTCATTTTAAAAATGTTTAACCCGAGGGCTAGGGGTAGAGGACGAGGGCGGGGACGTGGGCGTCCAACTACTGCAGGGGTCAGAGGCCGTGGTCCTGGGCGGGGTGAGACACCACCTGCTGATGAGGGAGCAGGGGAACGCCGCAGAGCTACACTCCCTAGGTTCATGTCTGAAGTTACTGGGACTCGTGGTAGAGCACTGTTGAGGCCAGAACAGTGCGAACAGGTGATGTCGTGGATTGCTGACAATGCTTCGAGCAATTTGTCCACCACCAGTCAGTCTTCCACGCAGTCCACCCATGTCACCGAAATCGCCACTCCTCCAGCTCCTGCACCTCAGCCTCCTCCCCCCCAGTCTGCCCCCTCCCAGGAAAATTTGGCATTTGAACCGGCATACTCTGAGGAACTGTTTTCTGGACCCTTCCCACAGTCACAAACCACTTGTCCGGTTGCTGCTGAGCAATTTTCCGATGCCCAGGTTTTCCACCAGTCACAGTCTGTGGGTGATGATGACCTTCTTGACGTAGTGGAAGTGTGTAAAGAGGTGTCCGACGATGAGGAGACACGGTTGTCAGACAGTGGGGAAGTTGTTGTCAGGGCAGGAAGTCCGAGGGGGGAGCAGACTGAGGGATCGGAGGATGATGAGGTGACAGACCCAAGCTGGGTTGAGAGGCCGGGTGAACACAGTGCTTCTGAGACGGAGGAGAGTCCTCGACCAGAACAGGTTGGAAGAGGCAGTGGTGGGGCCAGACGGAGAGGCAGGGCCAGAGCTGGTGCATCAGCGCCAAATGTGTCAACTAGTGAAGCTCCCGTGGCGAGGGCTCTTGCGGCGAGGGCTAGATCTTCAGAAGTCTGGAGGTTCTTTAAGGAAACACCGGATGACCGACGGACTGTGGTGTGCAACATTTGCCAAACCAGGCTCAGCAGGGGTTCCACCACTACTAGCTTAACTACCACCAGTATGCGCAGGCATATGAATGCTAAACACCCCACTCAGTGGCAACAAGTGCGTTCACCTCCGGCCGTGTACACCACTGCTCCTTCCCCTGTGTCAGCTGCTAGTCAGCCCCCTGCCCAGGACCCTGCCACAAAAACCCCATCGTCGCCTCCACGATCCTCCACAGCATCCACCAGCGTTCAGCTCTCCATACCCCAGACGCTGGAGCGGAAACGCAAATATAGTGCAACCCACCCGCACGCCCAAGCCCTTAATGTGCACATCTCCAGATTGCTTAGCCTGGAGATGCTGCCCTATAGGCTAGTAGAGACCGAGGCCTTTCGCAACCTCATGGCGGCGGCCGCCCCTCGGTATTCTGTCCCCAGCCGCCACTACTTTTCCCGATGTGCCGTCCCAGCCCTGCACCAGCACGTGTCAGACAACATCATCCGTGCCCTGACCAACGCCGTTTCTGACAAGGTCCACCTGACCACGGACACGTGGACGAGTGCTGCCGGGCAGGGCCACTATATATCGCTAACGGCACATTGGGTTAACTTGGTGGAGGCTGGGACCGAGTCTGACCCTGGGGCTGCTCATATACTGCCGACGCCGAGGATTGCGGGGCCTACCTCGGTCCAGGTGTTTCAGGCCTACTATGCCTCCTCCTCCTCCCACCCCTCCTCCACCTCCTCCTCCGAACTACCATCCGTGGGCACGGCGCCATCAGTCGGTAGCTCTAGGCACAGCAGCAGTGCCGTCGCTAAGCGACAGCAGGCGGTGCTCAAACTGCTGAGCCTAGGCGACAAAAGGCACACCGCCCAAGAGCTATTACAGGGCATCACGGCGCAGACTGATCTGTGGCTGGCACCGCTGAACCTCAAGCCGGGAATGGTTGTGTGTGACAACGGCCGTAACCTGGTGGCGGCTCTGCAACTCGGCAGACTGACACATGTGCCATGCCTGGCCCATGTGTTAAATCTGATAGTTCAGCGTTTCCTCAAGACATACCCCAATCTGTCTGATTTGCTCACGAAGGTGCGCCGCATCTGTGCGCATTTCAGGAAGTCCAGCCCAGATGCTGCCACTCTCAGGGCAGCGCAGCGCCGCCTCCAACTGCCCGCTCACCGACTGTTGTGCGACGTGCCCACGAGGTGGAATTCAACACTGACCATGTTATCCAGAGTTTACCAGCAGCGCAGAGCGATTGTAGACTGCCAGATGTCCACTTCCACCAGAACTGGTAGTCAGGTCAGTCAGCTTCCTCAAGTCTACAATGAGGAGTGGACGTGGATGTCTGATATCTTTCAGGTGCTGAGTAACTTTGAGGAGTCAACACAGATGGTCAGTGGCGATGCCGCCATCATCAGCCTCACCATCCCGCTGCTTGGCCTGTTGAAAAACTCTCTGGTCAGCATGAAGTCGGAAGCTTTGCGCTCGTCACAAGAGACAGGGGAAGAATATTCCCTTGTTGATAGCCAAAGCACCCTCAGGTCTGTTTCTCAGCGCATATCGGAGGAGGTGGAGGTGGAGGAGGATGAGGAGGAAGAGGAGGAGAATGTTGGCGAGACACAAGAGGGGACCATTGTTGAGTCCTTTACTGTTCAGCGTGTATGGGCAGAAGAAGAGGAGTTGGAGGAGTTGGAGGAGGAGGAAATGGACAGTCAGGCCAGTGAGGGGAGTGAATTCTTACGCGTTGGTACTCTGGCGCATATGGCAGATTTCATGCTAGGCTGCCTATCCCGTGACCCTCGCGTTCAAAGAATTTATTCCAGCACCGATTACTGGGTGTTCACTCTCCTGGACCCACGGTACAAGCAAAATCTTTCCACTCTCATCCCTGCAGAGGAAAGGAGTGTGAGAATGCATGAATACCAGCAGGCCCTGGTGCACAAGCTGAAACAGTATTTCCCTTCTGACAGCGCTAGCGGCAGAGTGCGTAGTTCTGCGGGACAAGTAGCGAGGGAGAGTAGGCGAGCAGGCAGCTTGTCCAGCACTGGCAAGGGTACGCTTTACAAGGCTTTTGCCAGCTTTATGTCACCCCAGCAAGACACTGTCACCTGTCCCCAGTCTCGGCAGAGTAGGGCTGATCTTTACAGAAAGATGGTGAGGGAGTACGTAGCTGACCATACCATCGTCCTAAATGATCACACAGCTCCCTACAACTACTGGGTTTCAAAGCTGGACATGTGGCACGAACTGGCGCTGTACGCCTTGGAGGTTCTTGCCTGCCCTGCCGCTAGCGTCTTGTCCGAGCGGGTTTTCAGTGCAGCTGGTGGCATCATCACCGATAAGCGTACACGCCTGTCGACTGACAGCGCTGACAGGCTGACGCTTATTAAAATGAATAAAGGCTGGATTTCTCAGAATTTCCAATCTCCACCAGGTGAAGGAAGCTCAACCTGAATAATTGATCCACTCCTCCTCCTCCTCATTTTCCTCCTTCTCCTCCTCTTTGTACAGTAAAGCAGAGGAAAATGGCTATTTTTTGACAGGGCCCACTGGCTCTTGCTATAGTACTTCATGCATTTAATTTTTCTGGAGGGCCACCTACCCGGTCCTCTGTTTGAAACAATTTTTGTGAGTGCCACATACAGGCACTCAATCTATTCCATTTTACTGCAGGGCCACCTACCTGCTCCTCTGGTTTGAAAAATTTTTGGGACTGCCACATACAGGCACTCAATCTATTCCATTTTACTGGAGGGCCACCTACCTGCTCCTCTGGTTTGAAAAATTTTTGGGACTGCCACATACAGGCACTCAATCTATTCCATTTTACTGCAGGGCCACCTACCTGCTCCTCTGGTTTGAAACATTTTTGGGACTGCCACATACAGGCACTCAATCTATTCCATTTTACTGGAGGGCCACCTACCTGCTCCTCTGGTTTGAAAAATTTTTGGGACTGCCACATACAGGCACTCAATCTATTCCATTTTACTGCAGGGCCACCTACCTGCTCCTCTGGTTTGAAACATTTTTGGGACTGCCACATACAGGCACTCAATCTATTCCATTTTACTGGAGGGCCACCTACCTGCTCCTCTGGTTTGAAAATTTTTTGGGACTGCCACATACAGGCACTCAATGTATTCCATTTTACTGCAGGGCCACCTACCTGCTCCTCTGGTTTGAAACATTTTTGGGACTGCCACATACAGGCACTCAATCTATTCCATTTTGCTGGAGGGCCACCTACCTCCTCCTCTGGTTTGAAAAATTTTTGGGACTGCCACATACAGGCACTCAATCTATTCCATTTTACTGCAGGGCCACCTACCTGCTCCTCTGGTTTGAAACATTTTTGGGACTGCCACATACAGGCACTCAATCTATTCCATTTTACTGCAGGGCCACCTACCTGCTCCTCTGGTTTGAAACATTTTTGGGACTGCCACATACAGGCACTCAATCTATTCCATTTTACTGGAGGGCCACCTACCTGCTCCTCTGGTTTGAAAAATTTTTGGGACTGCCACATACAGGCACTCAATCTATTCCATTTTACTGGAGGGCCACCTACCTGCTCCTCTGGTTTGAAAAATGTTTGGGACTGCCACATACAGGCACTATCCAAATTAAATTGTCTCCATAGCAGCCTCCACACGTTGTCTCCATTGCTACCTCCAAAAGTCGTCCATATAGCTGCCTCCATACATCGTCCCTTTATCAAACGAGGTGTGTCAGGCAGAAATTTGGGTTGTTTTCATGGATTCCACATCAAAGTTGTTAACTTTGTCGCCACCCTGCTGTGTTATCCACAAAATATACTGGCAAACTTTTACCATTTAGGGATATTATTTCAGCGCTTCTTGCGCATCTGTTTACATTCCCCTCACCCGGCATATCCTAAACTTATAAGAACGCTACTACACTTGATCTTATACAAAAGGTTCTTAGAAGTGCTGTTTGGGGAGTAGCCTAGAGACAGGGGCTTGGATTGGCGAAAGCTCGCCTGGCAGCGGAGCGCCAGCTCCATGCGCATCATGCGCTTCTTGCGCATCTGTTTACATTCCCCTCACCCGCCATATCCCAAACTTATAAGAACGCTACTACACTTAACTTGGTGCAGGCTGGGACCGAGTCTGACCCTGGGGCTGGTCATATACTGCCGACGCAGAGAATTGCGGGGCCTACCTCGGTCCAGGTCTCAAAGGCCTACTATACCTCCTCCCACCCCTCCTCCACCTCCTCCTCCTCCGAATTACCATCCGTGGGCATGGCGCCATCAGTCGGTAGCTCTAGGCACAGCAGCAGTGCCGTCGCTAAGCGACAGCAGGCGGTGCTGAAACTGCTGAGCCTAGGCGATAAAAGGCACACCGCCCAAGAGCTATTACAGGGCATTCCACATCAAAGTTGTTAACTTTGTCGCCACCCTGCTGTGTAATCCACAAAATATACTTGCAAACTTTTACCATTTAGGGATATTATTTCAGCGCTTCTTGCGCATCTGTTTACATTCCCCTCACCCGCCATATCCTAAACTTATAAGAACGCTACTACACTTGATCTTATACAAAAGGTTCTTAGAAGTGCTGTTTGGGGAGTAGCCTAGAGACAGGGGCTTGGATTGGCGAAAGCTCGCCTGGCTGCAGAGCGCCAGCTCCATCCCAAGATCCAACTAACATAGTTGCAGCACCTTTAATCTACTACTAGTTCACTGCCTCCATAATAATAATAATAATAATCTTTATTTATATAGCGTCATCATATTCTGTAGCGCTTTACAAATCATAGGAAACAAATACAAATGTAATGTAACAGAGCACAACATTTGTATGGAACAACAGGAGTGAGGTCCCTGCTCGCCAGAGCTTACGGTTTATGAAGATGATGGGGTAACACGAGGTAAAAGAATATTTAATGGTCAAGCCATTCTTCTTAGGGAATAGAAAAAAATATAATAAATGGAATTGCTGTCGCTTGAACCACTCAGCCGTCATCTTATATACCAGGTCCAGGGTGAATGGGACTGCAGAGAAGTCTGGTGCCTGTTGGTTGCTGGATAACAGATGGGAGGACGACACAGGACGGGTTAGTAGAAGAGTTAAAACTTCATGCAGTTAATGAGTGTTATAGGCTTGCCTAAAGAAATGGGTTTTAAGAGCACGTTTGAAACTTTGGAGGTTAGGTATTAGTCTGATAGTCCGGGGCAGAGCATTCCATAGAATTGGTGCAGCTCTAGAGAAGTCTTGGAGACGCGAGTGGGAGGTCCGCACTAGGGTAGAGGTTAATCTAAGATCACTGGCGGATCTAAGAGCACGGGTTGGGCGATAGACTGAGATAAGAGAGGAGAGGTAGGGGGGTGCAGCATTATACAGAGCTTTATGGATGAGGGTTATTATTATTTTAAACTGTATTCGAAAGGAGACTGGCAGCCAGTGCAGCGACTGGCATGAACTGTAAGCATACATGGTCCCCTTATCAAACGAGCTGTGTCAGGCAGAATTTTGGGTTGTTTTCATGGCTTCCATGTTAACTTTGTCGCCACCCTGCTGTGTAATCCACAAAATATACTGGCAAACTTTTATCATGTACCGATATTATTTGAGCGCTTCTTGCTCACCTCCTTTGGTTCCTCTCTGACACCCATTGGTTTGAAGCCTGAGTCCAATTAGGGTATGTCGCCATGCCACTCTCTAGCCTGCTGCCGCTGCCTCTGCATGCCGTCCCCTATAGTGTCAGGGTCAATTATTGGATGTTTTAGATGCTATCTAGCTTCATTCTGTCACTCTGTCATGGCCATGCTGTTGCCCATAATTTTGGCATAATGGTGCGATTAGGCAGCCTCAGAGGCATCCATGCATGCTGCCCCTGCTGTTTCCTGTCCATTTCCGTGGTGTTTCCATCCTTTTCTGAGGTTCCCAGGTGTTTGGCCAAGCTTCCCTGTGCAGAGCCTTGGTCCCCTTGAAAAATGCTCGAGTCTCCCATTGACTTCAATGGGGTTCGTTATTCGAGACGAGCACTCGAGCATCGGGAAAAGTTCGTCTCGAATAACGAGTACCCGAGCATTTTAGTGTTCGCTCATCTCTATTTATAGCCTATTAGATAGACCCCACAGAACTACTGTATATGCAGCAGCAAAGCAAACATGAACTGAGCCCATTCTCTATATATATTTTATCTACTTACATGATCCGTAAAATATTAACCGAAATTCTTTCGTGATATATTCAGGAGCTGTATGCAATCCTCTCAGTTCTTTACCAAGCACTACTTACGTAATATATAGATGAGCACATGGAGGGTGTACATGATCCTGTATATGTAATTTATGTGTATGAGGTAAAAAGAGACATTTCATAAAATGCAGCCCTATGGTGATCAGACAGGAAATCATACATAACTAAGGTAACCATATATGCAATACACTAAATTAACCAGTACATCAAATATAAAGAAGAAGTGAGATGAAAATCACCACAGAGCGCACAGAAATGGTGGATATCTCTCCTCAGCCCCCATCATTTCTATCACACAGCCACCAGCACAGGACTCATGAAGAAGCTGCAGTACATAGAAGAGTACGGTAATATGTGATATATCCACCATGTCTGCAATAACTATACACATGCATTTTCTGTAGTGTGTGAAATAAAAGAAACACTTACATGAGGAGACAAAGTAAATACATACATTTGTGAAGTTATACATCAACCACAATGACAGTATATCGGGTAATAATGCTCCCATGTTACATTTGTCATATCTACAGTATGTGAGGTGATAAACTCCATGGATATTAGCCATGTCTGTTTTCTGGAGATAACTTGGTGCGGATATATAATAAATGTATTGGGGGGAATTTATATGGGCCAGGCCTCCCCCCATTGAATACATCAAGAGGCTCAGGCCTCTTGATATATCTGATGGGCAGCAAGTCCGCCAAGCATAATTACACCAGGTCTGACCTGGCATAGTTTTGCGTAAAAACCTGCAAACTAAAGTTTTCAGGTTTTTAAAAAGTACGCAGGCACATTGCAGGAATTCCCCACTCTCCCGGTGGCTTGGCCCCTCTTTGCCCCCTCCACGAGAAGTGCACAAGAATTAGCTATTATTTCACTGATTCTATACCAGAAATCTGGTGTAGTAGCGCGTATAATTCTCTTTCAGCACATGAACTCAGTATGATTCCTGAGGTAATAATCATCTTTTATATGATGTAGATGCTGGTTCTACACTGGTACACAATGGGGCACATTTACTTACCCAGTCCAGAGGAGATCCCGAAAGTGCATTGTCCGACGATCATGCACTGTGCCGCGATTCACTAAGATTGTGCGCCCTATATCCTTCATGTGTCGCTTTCCCGCTCAGGTCCGCCGGAGTTTACCATCTTCCTCCCAGTGCATGTAAGTGCTTTGCTTGCCACACAATTTTTAAGTTAAATTATGCGGTTTGTCCGAATCCGTCAGATCGTTTGATGGCCCGCCACCCCCATTTTTGTTGCATGAAAGCTGGCGCCAAAATCGGCGCAAAGAACGGATAGCGTGCGACACAATACCCTTTTAAATGCGGCACAAATTCGAAATATTTTTAGTTCGGTTTGTAGGGTCTGCGGAACCGTAGTAAATGAGCCCAAATGTATGAGGTGAAAGTAGTCACATCCATGCAGTAGGACATGGTAAGATCAGTATTATACTCCCTGAGGCTGCAGACCTGTTCAGGTAAAAAAGAATCCTCACTCGCCTCACAGTAACACACATACCGGGGCTCATATGGGGCTCACAGGGAATCACATACCGGGGCTCATATGGGGCTGGCTTTCACAGAAATCGGGGAGACAATTTCGTCAGACAATGCACTTTCGGTGAACTCTGCGGACTGCGTAAGTAAATGTACCCCACAGTATCCTCTAAAACGGGATCCCCTGCTCAATTCTAGACTACTGTGTGCAGAGCATGAATTATATGTTTCTATTTCAAAAGTTGTGTCCTCCTTTGCTCATTTAAATTTTTTTAAAGTTTTCTTCAGACCATTTCAAATTCCTGTCTGTCTGGGTCCTAAAGGGAGTCTCCTCAGATACATTGGAGGACCAGTCCAAATCTCAATTCAATATTTTTGTGTTTCCTTTTGGTCTTTCCTGACACAGATCTTTGCAACATAAGTAAAATTCTTGAAGGAGGAAATGTTGGGGCTGCCCAGTCTTTTAACTTCAAAACCTGCTCTGAATGATGAATGATGTTAAAATATAAGAATAAGTAGTATAAAAACAACTGCTGATTCCAAATGTTCAGGAAATGATGTGCGTTAGTAAAGAATAGGATCAGCTGAAACACAGGATGTATGAAGACCTCTCCTATAGAACGGAGCTTTTAGCCCTGTCTTGATCAGGAGAGTAGCATGGCGAGTCAGATATTAGGACTAGTTTTTTGGGTCTTTATTTTACAGATTTCTTATGCCATATCAGAAAATGACAACACAGAAGCTATCTGCTCTAATGATGCCTGTTACTCTGTCCACATGAATATGAAGACCTTTACTGATGCCCAAACGGAGTGTGAAAAAAGAGGAGGTACTCTTTTGACTATACACAGCGAAGAAGAAGCCTTGCTTGTATACAACTTACTTATGAAATTTACCAATTCTACACCATCTATTTCACCATCAAAGCTTTGGATTGGACTTTACCTAAAAGCTAAGTCATGTGTTTTTAGTAATCAAACTCTAAAAGGGTTTTCTTGGATCACACATTCACAAGATACAAAGGAAGGTCAGTACTCCAACTGGTTGAATGAACCAAAAATGACTTGTGTCAAGGAAAGGTGTGTGAGTATGAAGCTTCACATGGACTCACCAGACAATTATAAGTGGTCTGTTGAATTATGTTCTTCTCATGTTGATGGCTACATCTGCAAATTTACCTTCCAGGGCATGTGCCCGCAGGTTGCTCTGGCCGGCCCCGGACATGTTGAGTATAACACTCTTTTTGATATCGAAAGTTCTTCTTTGGACTATGTTCCACATGGCTCTTCAGCTTCTGTGACTTGTGGTCATAATGGAGAATATACAGGACCTTTATTGATTTGTATAAAATCAGATGAAACTAATGTTTATCAGTGGAGTAATACTCGCTTGGACATAAAATCTAATGGACCCTTTTGTGCTCCGGAGGAACTAGGCTGTAAGTACAACAATGGTGGATGTGAACATGAATGTGTAGAGTATCCGCAGAACAAATCCCTCTCCTGTAGATGCAGAGATGGCTATGTCTTAGCTCCTGACTCAGTGTCTTGTGTGAGCCCTGACCACTGCCAGTCTAACCCGTGTGAGCAGACTTGTATTAACCAACCATATGGCTTTGAATGTTCATGTGATAATGGCTTCACATTGGCTGAAAATAAAGTAAACTGCAAAAAAATCAGTGGATGTCTTAAAGGGGAATGTGACCATAGAGCTACCAGTGACTCCAGAACTGAAGAAATGGAACCAGAATACAGTGACACTACAAGAAAAATTAAGGAAGAAAAAGGACCTCAACAGGCCACTTCACCATCCATTAGAGATACACAAAACGGCAATGAGAGATCACCCAAAATAATCCAACCAACCCCAATACTTTTTGTGAAAACAACCCCCTCTAGTGAGACTCCTGTTAATGATGCATCTGGATGCAGTGCACTACAGACTACATCAAAGCTGTTATTGAGTGTACTGTGTATCAGTGTAGTTTTGTGCTTGTAGCTAAAGCAGGAATCTTTTTTTTATCATAGAGAGGGCATAATCATGACTTTTTGTGAATTGACAATGACTTTTGCTATTCTGTTTTTTGTTTTGGATCTGTTGAAATTCTGTTGATGCCCCTCTTGGCCTTGGGGTATACTTATCTGGTATAGCAACATGGCCAAAGTGAAATGGTAAAGAGACAATTGTGTTTCTTTAAAAATATAAAGTGTTTTTCTTTAATTGTGTTCCCCAGTCCAATAAATTGCATGTACCTTTACAATAGATAAATGTATGCATCTTCTCCTTGTTTTTTAATATTTGCAGACCCATAATAGGGGAAAAGGTGTGTGTAGTGGATCCAAGGAGAAGACCATGTGAAGTTGTTGCTTTTTGACTCTTCAAGTGGTGTATCAAGGACTTTTACCTGCTGAAGTATTTCACTTGTGCTTTATGGTGCTTTTACAAATATTCTTCCACTTGAAGATGTTTCTAGCTACAGGCAGTCCACTGGTTATATACAAGATAGGGTCTGGAGGTTTGTTCTTAAGTTGAAATTGTATGTAAGTCGAAACTGTATATTTTATAATTGAAGTTCTAGACAAATTTTTTTCTTTTGCCCCAGTGACAATTGGATTTTCAAAATTTTTGCTGTAATTGGACCAAGGATTATCAATAAAGCTTCATTACAGACACTTTATAGCTGATCATTGCAGCATCCAGAGACCCTAACCAGAGGTCATAGTAGGCAGAGGGGTCCGTCTGCAACTATGGGTCGTCTGTAAGTCGGGTTTCCTTAAGTAGGGGAGCGCCTGTAAACTATTTAATGGGTGATTTTAGACACAACACATTTTTATGATGTGCTTGATCCTTCCTATCAATTAGACAGATAGACACTGAAGACTTGTTAAGATAATCATGTTATAGTGTTCTATGGTATCGTAGAAATTACAATATTTAACTCATGTTGGAGCTTCCAAGTTCTACACAAAAATGATTAGACAGAGATGGACTGATAGTCATAACCTTCTTTTGTGAGATATCTGATTCATTGCATTGTTGGAAACAGAATGCATAATGAGGCAGTGTCTCTAGTAAGAATACTGTCTGCCCCATCTCTAGGAGTGGTATCCTGACCACTATATGACTTCCTTCCGGAGCTGATAGCCCTATCTTCTGTGCCAGCAATGACCTTGTACTGATCTACTGAAGACATGTAGACTCACACTCTACCAATCATGCTGTGTATTTCCCAAATTAAGTTTAGTAATTTACATTCCATTACATAAAACCTGTATAAACAGAGCAAGGGAGATTGAACCTAGGGGAATATCTGATAACATGCGTAATGCCAAATGCTATAGCCTAAAAGGAATATATGTAAAAGGGCAGGAAAATGATTCAATATGTTATGCTATACTGATCTGCAGTAAATAGCTTCAATATTATTGCTATTCCTATATTTTAAATTACATATAACTCAGTTTTTTCTAATATTGTGTAATGAAGGGATCAGGTTCAAGAAAAGCAGGACAGTGACACCTAAATTAAAGTCCCCCATAAGGCTGTACCTACTTGCCTCTGATACCCTAAACGGTGCGTGACAACTAGAAGGCAATCCCTCCCTATGCCACAGTGTAAACACTTATCAGACCAAACAACACAAACAGGGAAGAATGTTTGACAACAGTGATAGCAACCAAGTACAAAATTAATGAGTAGTGAAAAGAGCCAAGATCAAAATATCAGGAATCTCTCTCTCAAGGTAAAGAGCTAGCAAAGATAAACTATAACCAGCACTGAACTGAAAGTGACCAAAATACTTATGGGAAAGCAGAGTCTCTGCCCCAGGAGTGATTGGAGCAGGGCTTTGTCAGTCACAACTGTTAACTGTTGCTGGACCAGAGCAGGAAGAGAAGGGGGTGATGCAATCAACTCTGAATAGCCTCCAAACTAAGTTGGCAGTGACACAGTTGTTAAATATTAACGCCTAAGTGCACCAGGACGTACTATAACATCCTTGTGTTGCGGGGGGCTGTATGGGGAGAGCTCACGGGCTGGCAGGTGTCAGCGGTCGGTGAATATTTGTATAAAAAATGATCAAATAATCATATTGGTTACACCTCACATAGGTCCCTACACCAAAGTGTGAAAAAGGTGTTGGCCTCAGAATTTTGCAAAATGGCAAATATTTTTTATGTCCAAAAGATTTTAATTTTAAAAAAATCTGTTAAAACCTAAGAAAATTTATATAAATTTGGTATTCCGATGATCATATTGTCCCAAAGAGCCCACAAGAAAAGCCCACAAATGTATCTTTTTGTCAATATCGCTGCACTTGGAATTCTTTTCCAGCTTTCCAGTACATTGCATGGAATATTAAATGTCACCACTACAAAATACAATTTGTCCCACAGATAACAAGCCCTAACACATCTCTGAAAATGTAAAAATAAAAAAGTTATTGCTTTTAGAATGAGGGGGAGTAAAAAACAGAAACACAAAAAATGAAAAAGGGCTGAGTCCTGTAAGAGTTAAGGGTTAAGATCTAAATCCCCAGCAAACAATTAAACAATATCAACCATATGGATTTAGTGTCTCTAACCCAAGCATACCTACATGCTGGCGTGTAACCCCTAAGACAGGATCCATGAAGCTTTTAATGGCTTATTTTTGTGAAAAAGGACTTCCTATACAAGTCATATGTTTTGATTATTTGTGGCCGGAATCACTGGTGTGTGCCCTGTGAAGCAGGATTAGTTCTTCATTTAAGTGTTAATGGCTTAGTGTATGAAAAAAAGTACTTTAGAAAATATGCATATGAGCCTCAGGGGTTCATGATTACATCACAAAATCCCCTCCTGGATTCATCGGCTGTTAATTATTCATGCCTTCATTTGGTGCTTATGCCCGCATCCTCCTTCCTTTCCTCTTCAAAAGAAATGGTGACAGCCAATTGAATCCCAGTTAAGCTTAGGAGGCTCATTTGCATATTTACAAAAGTCTTTAAAGAGGAAAACTAAGCCATTAAGGCTAAATTTACATGAACATATGCCCTCCCCTCACCATAGAAATATGTGGCGCAGGGCCGGTTTTAGACAAAGTGGGACCCTGGGCAAAACTAAAAGTTTGGCCCCAAAATAAAACAGTCACATTCAGTACAGTACATCAGGATGGACTGGACAGCGGGCCCTGGGCAAATTCCCAGTTTGCCACCCCTTAGCGCCGGCCCTGATGTGGCGTACCGGCCGTAAATCCACGGTCCCTGCCCAATCAGCATAGAGGTTGGAATAGTCCCAATTCCTGGCTCTGTGCTGGGAATTTACACTAAATCACGGTTTGTACAGCGGTATTCAGGCGTACATGGCGTGATAAATCCCTCCTTAGTTCTTCTTTATAGTGAACATCTGCAGTCATCATGCTTTACCTCATACTTTATTTCTATTTTTTATACAGCACAGAAATAAAGAAAGATGTTCAGGGACTATGGAGACAATACATGACAATACAGTCATGAGCAAAGAAATATTTATAACCACAGACGTTACTGGGTAATTGACTAATAATGGAGAGATCCAAAACCTTGATACTTAACAATTTAGAGAGTTGGCGGCTGAATAGAAGACAATGGTTACATGTTCAGTACATAACACACAGAGAAGTAATAGCATTGAAGCTAAAGTTCATATGACTGTACATCTAGGCCAGGAAGATGAATGATTCGTAGACTTCTATTCTGCAGTAGTTATTTCACAGTAGGGTTTATAGGCGAGGAATTCTGTTCCTTCCTTTCACAGGAAAGGGTTTGGACTACAAGAAAATAATGTTGGGTGGAGTTAGCCCTTTTTTTAAGGTTCAGGACTCCTTTATTTACTAAAAATAGCCAAGAGCAATTAGAATAAAGTAGATGTGTACAATGGGTTGCAAAAGTATTCATAACCCTTGAGCTTTCATCATATTTTAACATTTCATCCAAAAAATGAAATGTATTTTATTGATATTTTATGTCATGGAGCAGCACAAAAACATGAGATATTTTTGAAGTGTAAGAGAAAATAAAGTTCTTTCTCAAGTTTTGGAAATTAAAAACCACAAAAGTCATGTAATAAGTAGAGTTCAATTGTTAAAGATTTGCTATTATTGTTGTATTTGTGTTGTATCGTGAAGGCATCTGAGAACATTAGAGTTGAAACAGCATTATGTTGTGCTAAAGTTGTTTTTAAAAAATTTCTTTAAAAAAATAGCAAAAGCAATGAAGATCTTATGGAATCACTGTTTGATCCAGTACGGCAGAACCTCAAGACATGGTTGTCCACCTGAACTGACAACCCAGACAATAGTACTAATATGAGTGGTCAAGAGATGTAGGATTGTTCTGGAAAATCCATATTTCAGGTGGGAGAATCTGTCCACAGGACAACTTTTAGTTGGTTTCTCGACAAATATGGTCTGGGGAAAAGGTAAGATAGAAGCTGTTTTTGAAAGCAAGTAAGAAGTTTTGCAGTTTGCAAATAGCTATTTAGGGAACACAGCAATTATAAGAAGGTTCTTTGAATATTTGGCTAAATGGCAAACTCTATGTGTAGAGGATAGCCAACACTACATGTCATCCCCAATGTGAAGCATGTTTTTGGAAGCATCGTGTTGTTGGGAGGCTTTGCTTCAGCAGGGACTTAGAGTAGATGCATAGATGGCTGGAGCTAGAGGCTGCAAAACACCTAAAGTGAATCTGTCACTAGGTTTTTACCAACTAAGGCTACATGCACACTGCCGTTGCCCGCCGCACCGTTGCACAGCGGGCACACAGCAGCGCGCGGGGAGAGGAGGAGGAGGTGAGCGCTGCTCACCCCCGCCCCTCTCCATAGGAACATAAGGGCCATGGGCTGCACCGTACTGCTCCCGTACCATGCCGTGAGCCCATAGAAGTGTATGGGGGACGTATATCGGCCATACATACGTCGGCCGTATATACGTCCTCCATACATGTGTGTGAATGCAGCCTAAACTACTAGCGTCCTCCAGTAGGATAAGAAATATCTGTTTTAGAATTCCCTCTTTTATTTGAAATCTCACCAGTTCCCCTTTAAAAATTCTCCCACAAAGTCAGGCATATTTAGCTGTCTTTAGTAATTCTACTCTCAGACACATCTGATAGGCAGGGAGAGTGAGTGAGTGAGAGTTAGGCAGGTAGAGTGACAGACAGGGAGAGATAGATACAAAGATAGATATAAAATATTTTTTGTTAACCGATTCTATTTTGTTATAGCTAAGAGTTGTTATTTACTATATTGGGCAGTTCCGGGATTCCCGGCAATGAACCCCATAATAATCTCTAAATGTCTGAAACACCACTTTTTTGCCATTTTGACTACAATCATACTGATCTGAAGAATAAAGGAGAGGTGTCATCTTAACCCCTAATTGAAAGCCGTACAAATAGAGCCCAACAGAATATGGCGCAACTGCAGTTTATTTGTGAATTCTACCAACTTTAGAATTGTATTCCAGCTTCCCAGTACATGGCACAGAATATTAAATGGTCGCACTAGAAAAAAAAAAATTGTCTCGCATATACTGCATCAAGCCATCATACAGCTTTGTATAGAAAAAAAATTAAAGAGTTACGGGTTGTGGAACGAGAGGAGTAAAAAATGTAAAGGGGAATTATCAAAAAAATTGGTCTCGAAGAGGTTAAACAAAGCTGGAAATATGTAATTGCATAAAACGATGTATTGATCATGTAATGACTGTAATGACTTTACAGATGACTGGAAATGAAGATAAGGAGATAGATATAAGAATGGCCCTAATAAGTGTATGGCTTACAGATATATTAATTTAACTGCATTGGGACATATTTCCTAAGAACAGTGCAAACTGCACTAGATGCAGTTTCCTGTGTATAGAGCAGAGTGCACCAGATTTAGGATTTGTGGTGCACGTTCTTCATGAATTTGGCGCCCCCTGCCCTGCTCCGACAGACTGCTTTTTTTCTTGGTGCACCTTTAACATGAGGCGTGCAACACAATTCTTTCAGGAATTGCATGTTAAATCTGGCGCACGGTCCGATTGTGTACCGGAACAACCCCTTCAGTGCAAAAATTTTGTTGTACAAATGTGGCACGTCTTAAATACCTGTGCAAGCAGTGTGCACTGAAAATAACATGCAAAGTCTGCCAGAAAACTGGCGCACGGGCCCGAATAAATGTGCCTCAAAGTCTAGTAAATAATAACCACTTGTCCAACATCCAATAGGATTGCTGGAAGTGAAATTGAAAAAAAACCAAGCTGCTGTCAGTTACTGCTGAGAGAGGGTGGAGGTGGCATCATGGAAGCACTTATAAAGTATCCATGTCTGATGTGTTATGTTTATGTATATTTGTCTGTTTAATGTCACAGTATGTTGATATATATGCACATATTTCTGTTATGTCTTGTGCACAGTACTTATTGGTCTTATAAAGTCTGTAAATAGAGGTGATTGTAATAAGGTAACCTTTATATTCTAACCCTGTAATATAAAAGTCTCATGAATATTTGTTAGAATGTAGGGGTAGACTTATGTCTAAAATAGGAATTGTCTTTGTTGTCTGTAGAAACCAGTTAAATTTTTTTTTCTTTTCAAGACCAGTATATTAACCCATTGCTTTGCAGTGATAGGTTGCTAAGAGCAACAGAAGAGTTTTACATAGTCTCCTAAATCCCCCCTTCTCCCTATGCTTAGTTATTTGTATATACATTTTACTTTAAAAAACATATTTTAAGTCACATTGAAAAGTCATCATTGAACAGTAATAGTTCATGTAGCATTATACTGTTACTGTAACAAAATTTAGTTTGTGTCAGTTCTTTAAATACAGCACCAAGGGTCCTCAAATGGTCTTCAACTTTCCAGACCCTTGCAAATGGAGGTCCCACCTCTGGAGCAGTATGTAAGTGTGATGTCAGCTCCAGATCATACATACATACTGCTGGAGCAGAAGAGGGATCTCCAAGAGGATAGGAGACAGTGATAGAGGCTGTATGGGGTAAGGGGAGGCGGAGCCAAGAATGGATGGGGTATACGTGGATTAAAGAAGAGGCAGTAATGGAGAAGGGATTTGAGTGTGAGAGTTAGGCATTGACAAGGGGGTATTGAAGGCAGATACAGCTTTAGTAGTAGTGTATTAGAAGGTAGAGGAGAAGACAGTGTCAGATGGATGTGGTGTAGGGGAATGAGGTTTAGGCAGTAAAAAAGGAAGTGAGGCAGGTGGAAGTTGGGGCTGTGATGGAAAAGGCTTAGATATAGGAGCAGGCAAAAGAGATGGAGGAGGTGGTCATGGTGGGGGTTTGATGGTGGTGAGCAGGAGGCAGTAATGGAGGAGAAGAGAAGTATAAGAGGTTGGGGTGAAGCATGGGATAGGAATATGGATGGGAGAAGGAAGTAGTGATGAAGAGAGTGTAAAGAATATGGGAGGGAGGTGGAGGTATCTGAGGGAGGTAGAGAAGGCAATCATGGAGGGGGTATGCAAGGAGGATGAGGCAATCATTGAAAAGGTAAAAGAGGAAAGAATAGGAATAGAGATGAGCGAACATACTCGTCCAAGCTTGATGCTCGTTCGAGCATTAGCGTACTCAAAACTGCTCGTTGCTCGGACGAATACTTCGCCCGCTTGAGAAAATGGCATCTCCCGCCGTTGTGATTTTTGGCGGCCAGAAACAGAGCCAATCACAAGCCAGGAGACTCTGCACTCCACCCAGCATGACGTGGTACCCTTACACGCCGATAGCAGTGGTTGGCTGGCCAGATCAGGTGACCCTGGAATAGACTAGCCCCTGCCCGCGCTGCTCGGATCATTCTCTGTCTGGATGCCGCTATGGAGAGAGCTGCTGCTGGTCAGGGAAAGCGTTAGGGTGTTCTATTAGAATAGTGTTAGGCAGGAGTGATTCTACAAGAACCCAACAGCCCTTCTTAGGGATACAATAACGTTTTATTTTCCTTTTTTTTGTTTGCTTGTGGCTGGGCTTGCTGGCATTAGTAGTGCAGCTAGTACCATTTGTGAGGAATTCGCTGGGAGACTTGCGACCATTGTGTTTAGCTCTTAGTGACACGCATATCCACCTCAAACACCGAAGTGGGACAATTTATTAGGGGTTTGATTAGAATTAGGCAGAGTCTGCTAATTTCTTTTTTTTAACCTTTATTTCTTTTTATAACTCAAAGTCATCAGGCACAGCACAAAATCCAGTTGTGTGCTGTCAGTGTAGGTTAGAAACTAGCCATAGCAATAAGATAGCATCGTTTTGTTTAAAAAAATAAATAAATAAAAAAAAATAAACGCAAAAAAAAAATTCAAGTTTACACTTTAATTTGGAAAATGTTTAACCCGAAGGCTAGGGGTAGAGGACGAGGGCGTGGACGTGGGCGTCCAACTACTGCAGGGGTCAGAGGCCGTGGTCCTGGGCGAGGTGAGACACCACCTGCTGATGAGGGAGCAGGGGAACGCCGCAGAGCTACACTCCCTAGGTTCATCATGTCTCAAGTTACTGGGACTCGTGGTAGAGCACTGTTGAGGCCAGAACAGTGCAAAGAGGTGATCTCGTGGATTGCGGACAATGCTTCTAGCCATTTGTCCACCAGTCAGTCTTCCATGCAGTCCACCCATGTCACCGAAATCAGCACTCCTCCAGCTCCTCCACCTCAGCCTCCTTCCCTCCAGTTTGCCCCTTCCCAGCAAAATTTGGCATTTGAACCGGCATACTCTGAGGAACTGTATTCTGGACCCTTCCCACAGTCACAAACCACTTGTCTGGTTGCTGCTGAGCTATTTTCCGATGCCCAGGTTTTCCACCGGTCGCAGTCTGTGGGTGATGATGACATTATTGACGTAGTGGTAGAAGTGTATAAAGAGGTGTCGCACGATGAGGAGACATGGTTGTCAGACAGTGGTGAAGTTGTTGTCAGGGCAGGAAGTCCGAGGGGGGAGCAGACTGAGGGATCGGAGGATGATGAGGTGACAGACCCAAGCTGGGTTGATAGGCCGGGTGAACACAGTGCTTCTGAGACGGAGGCGAGTCCTATAGCAGAACAGGTTGGAAGAGGCAGTGGTGGGGCCAAACGGAGAGGCAGGGCCAGAGCTGGTGCATCAGCGCCAAATGTTTCCCGTAGTCAAGCTCCCGTGGCAAGGGCTAGATTTTCAGAAGTCTGGAGGTTCTTTAAAGAAACACCGGATGACCGACTGACTGTGGTGTGCAACCTGTGCAGAACCAGGATCAGCAGGGGTTCCACAACTACTCGCTTAACTACCACCAGTATGCGCAGGCATATGAATGCTAAACACCCCACTCAATGGCACCAAGCCCGTTCACCTCCGGCCGGGCACACCACTGCTCCTTCCCCTGTGTCATCTGCTAGTCAGCCCCCTGGCCCAAACACCTCCCGTGCGATAACCCCATCTTCGCCTCCACGATCCTCCACAGCATCCACCAGCGTTCAGCTCTCCATACCCCAGACGCTGGAGCGCAAAAGGAAATATAGCGCAACCCACCCACACGCTCAAGCCCTCAACGTCCACATCTCCAAGTTGCTTAGCCTGGAGATGCTGCCCTACAGCCGCCACTACTTTTCCCGATGTGCCGTCCCAGCCCTGCACAAGCACGTGTCAGAGAACATCATCCGTGCCCTGACCAACGCCGTTTCTGACAAGGTCCACCTGACCATGGACACGTGGACGAGTGCTGCCGGGCAGGGCCACTATATATCGCTGACGGCACATTAGGTTAACTTGGTGGATGCTGGGACCGAGTCTGACCCTGGGGCTGGTCATATACTGCTGACGCCGAGGATTGCGGGGCCTACCTCGGTCCAGGTCTCAAAGGCCTACTATGCCTCCTCCTTCTCCCACCCCTCCTCCACCTCCTCCTCCTCCGACTAATTACCATCCGTGGGCATGGCGCCATCAGTCGGTAGCTCTAGGCACAGCAGCAGTGCCATCGCTAAGCCACAGCAGGCGGTGCTAAAACTGCTGAGCCTAGGCGATAAAAGGCACACCGCCTAAGAGCTATTACAGGGCATCGAGGCGCAGACCTATCTGTGGCTGGCACCGCTGAACCTGAAGCCAGGCATGGTTTTGTGTGACAACGGCCGTAACCTGGTGGCGGCTCTGCAACTCGGCAGACTGACACATGTGCCATGCCTGGCCTATGTGTTAAATCTCATAGCTCAGCGTTTCCTCAAGACATACCCTGTCTGATTTGGTCACGAAGGTGCGCCGCATCTGTGCGCATTTCAGGAAGTCCAGCACAGATGCTGCCACTCTCAGGGCAGCGCAGCGCCGCATCCAACTGCCCACTCACCGACTGTTGTGCGACGTGCCCACGAGGTGGAATTCAACATTAACCATGTTATCCAGAATTTACCAGCAGCGCAGAGCGATTGTAGACTGCCAGATGTCAACTTCCACCAGAACTGGTAGTCAGGTCAGTCAGCTTCCTCAAGTCTACAATGAGGAGTGGACGTGGATGTCTGATATCTGTCAGGTGCTGAGTAACTTTGAGGAGTCAACACTGATGGTCAGTGGCGATGCCGCCATCATCAGCCTCACCATCCCGCTTGGCCTGTTGAAAAACTCTCTGGTCAGCATGAAGTCGGAAGCTTTGCGCTCGTCACAAGAGATGGGGGAAGAAGATTCCCTTGTTGATAGCCAAAGCACCCTTAGGTCTGTTTCTCAGCGCATATCGGAGGAGGTGGATGAGGAGGAAGAGGAGGAGAATGTTGGCGAGACAGAAGAGGGGACCATTGTTCAGTCCTTCACTGTTCAGCGTGTATGGGCAGAAGAAGAGGAGTTGGAGGAGGAGGAAATGGGCAGGCAGGCCAGTGAGGGGAGTGAATTCTTGCGCGTTGGTACTCTGGCGCATATGGCAGATTTCATGCTAGGCTGCCTATCCCGTGACCCTCGCGTTCAAAGAATTTATTCCAGCACCGATTACTGGGTATTCACTCTCCTGGACCCACGGTACAAGCAAAATCTTTCCACTCTCATCCCTGGAGAGGAAAGGAGTGTGAGAATGCATGAATACCAGCAGGCCCTGGTGCACAAGCTGAAACAGTATTTCCCTTCTGACAGTGCTAGCGGCAGAGGGCGTACTTCTGTGGGACAAGTAGCGAGGGAGAGTAGGCGAGCAGGCAGCTTTTCCAGCTTTATGTCACCCCAGCAAGACACTGTCACCTGTCCCCAGTCTCGGCAGAGTAGGGCTGATCTTTACAGAAAGATGGTGAGGGAGTACTTAGCTGACCATACCATCGTCCTAAATGATCACACAGCTCCCTACAACTACTGGGTTTCAAAGCTGGACATGTGGCACGAACTGGCGCTGTACGCCTTGGAGGTTCTTGCCTGCCCTGCCGCTAGCGTGTTGTCCGAGCGGGTTTTCAGTGCAGCCAGTGGCATCATCACTGATAAGCGTACACGCCTGTCGACTGACAGTGCTGACAGGCTGACGCTTATCAAGATGAATAAAGCCTGGATTTCTCCGGATTTTTATTCTCCACCAGGTGAAAGAAGCTCAACCTGAATAATGTATGCACTCCTCCTCCTCATTGTCCTCCTTCTCCTCCTCTTTGTACACTAAAGCAGAGGAAACTGGCTATTTTTTGCCAGGGCCAACTGGCTCTAGCTATAGTACTCTATGTATTTAATTTTTCTGGAGGGCCACCTACCCGGTCCTCTGTTTTAAGCAATTTTTGGGAGTGCCACATACAGGCACTCAATCTATTTAATTTTTCTGGAGGACCACCTACCTGCTCCTCTGGTTTGAAAACTTTTTTGGACTGCCACATACAGGCACTCAATTTATTTAATTTTTCTGGAGGACCACCTACCTGCTCCTCTGGTTTGAAAACTTTTTTGGACTGCCACATACAGGCACTATCCAAATTAAATTGTCTCCATAGCAGCCTCCACATGTCGTCTTTTTAGCTGGCTCCACACGTTGTCTTTATTGCTACCTCCACATGTCATCGCCATAGCTGCCTCCAAAAGTCGTCCATATACCTGCCTCCATACATGGTCTCCTTATCAAACGAACTGTGTCAGGCAGAATTTTGGGTTGTTTTCATGGATTCCACATCAAACTTGTTAACTTTGTCGCCACCCTGCTGTGTAATCCACAAAATATACTGGAAAACTTTTATCATTTACTGATATTATTTCAGCGCTTCTTGCGCATCTGTTTACATTCCCCTCACCCGCCATATCCCAAACTTATAAGAACGCTACTACACTTGATCTTATACAAAAGGTTCTTAGAAGTGCTGTTTGGGGAGTAGCCGAGAGACAGGGGCTTGGATAGGCAAAAGCTCGCCTGGTAGCGGAGCGCCAGCTCCATCCCAAGATCCAACTAATATAGTTTTAACTGCAGCACCTTTAATCTACTACTAGTTCACTGCCTCCATACATGGTCCCCTTATCAAACGAGCTGTGTCAGGCAGAATTTTCAGGTGTTTCACCAGATACATAGTGGAACTCGGCCCATCTGTCGCCGCCATGCTGGAGACTTGAAGTTGCAATCATAGCAGCGCAATATGGATGCCCCATACTGTCGCTCTTAATCATGGAAGTCATCTCCATGGCTGCCTCCACATGTCGTCCCCTTATCAAAAGAGCTGTGTCAGGCTCATTTTTCGGGTGTTTCACCAGATACGTTATGGAACTTGGTCACTATGTCGCCACCATGCTGTGTTATCGACTAAATATACCGTCAACCTTTTGTTCACATAGGAAATCATTTCAGCGCTTTTGTAACCTTGGCCAGATCTGTGCCATTCCACAATTCTGTCTCTGAGCTTCGGAGGCAGTTCTTTAGACCTCATAAGCCTCATGTGCTTTGACATGTACTATGAGCTGTGAGGGCTTATTTAGACAGGTGTGTCCAATCCAATCAGTTTAATGAAACACAGCTAGACTCCAATGAAGGAGTAGAACCATCTAAGGGAGGAACAGAAGGAAATGGACAGCATGTGAGTTGATTTTGAGTGTCACAGAAAAGCGTCTGAATACTTATGTGATATTTCAGTTTTTCTTGTTTAATAAATTAGCAAAAAAAAAATACAACTCAGTTTTTTCTGTCAAGATCAGGTGTAGACTGTACATTAATGAGTAAAAAAGAACTTTTTTGATGTTACCAATTGGCTGAGATGAAACAAAGAGTGAAAATTTTAAAGGGGTCTGAATAATTTACATACCAACTGTAAAAAAAAAAACTATACGAACTTGATATTATGGAAATCGTACTAACCCAAAAATTTTGCCCTGTGAAACAGGGCCCTTAAGAAAAGGGCAAATACATGTGTGTGTTTATTAATTTCACCACATTTGAACTTTTTTCCATCTTCTCAGTTCATTAAATGAACTATTTAATGGTAGCACTAGGAATACCTGCCATCTCTTGATCAAAACTCACTTGATAAAGGTTTTGTATTGCAGTGTATTATACCTGTCAGCCTAACACTGGCAGGAATCCTATTAAACTCAATTTGATAGCAGACGAGAACCATTGTTAAGTCCTCAGTCTTCATGAAAAGTCAGTGTGGATCAGGCAGGGGTAATGGCGTGACACTGAAATGCTGAAATATCCTTTTATGATTCATTAGACTTTCATTAGATGAAAAACGTGCCAGAAGACATAAGAAATGAACTTACAAATGTGTTGTGTTTCAAAGACATTCCGATCAGATCTTTAATTGTTTTTCTCGGAATTTGATCTCTTTTGGGTTTCCAGATGAAATTGGGTGGGAATCTGTTAGTTTTGGCGGAACATAGAAGTATATTACTAAAATATGCCTGAAATTACCATGCCACCGCTAATGTTCTCATAACCACATAACTCTTTACGTGTTATGTCAAGGATGCACAACACATTCCAATAGTGAACATTATAGAAGCACTGAAGCAGTATAAGGGAAGCATTTGTCTTATCTATCCCAAATGATAAAGAGTAGATATTTCTAATATACAATTTGTGTTATCTGTAAGTAAGAAGCTTGTCAGCCCATCCCTGCTGCTCTCATTTACTGCTTCACAAAATAATTTACAAAATATTTGTTGTAAATTGAAGGGAATTGGAAATGGCAGTGGAAATTTCCAGTGGCAGATGATTTCAGATCCCCAATACTAAAGGAAAAGGTCACTGCAGTTACATGAATCTTTTCCTAGCAATTCATAACACTAATCAAAGACAAGTGGCCAATATTTTATATTATAGAGCAGTGATGGCAAACCTTTTAGAGACCGAGTGCCCAAACTACAACCAAGACCCGCTTATTTATCGCAAAGTGCCAACACAGAAATGTAATTTGTGATTTATACTCGCTTCTCTGTTACAGTTTTCATTGATACCAGCACCGGAGGACACCAATAAAGCAGAAAATAGTCCCAGGTAGAGCTGTCACTTTAAAATAGCTCTGTGCACAGCAAGTCCTGGGCTGTCTGGGACTGCAGGAAGATACCTGGAGTCATCTCTGGCGATGGCCTGGGTGCCCACAGAAAGGGCTCCAAGTGCCACCTCTGGCACCAGTGCCATAGGTTAGCCATCACTGTTATAGAGTAATAAAATAAATAGCAATCTTTCCATGGGGATGATGCAGTATAATCTGTGGACAGCATGATATAGAGCAGGAGGAAGCAAACAGATATATTTATGCATGTACAGTATGACTGTCCATATAGTGAAGGTGTCTATCACTGATCTACAGTATCTCTGAAAGCATTAGAAAGATCAGAGGTCTAGATCAATAAGTGGCAAGTTATGATAGCTAGATACCTATAAATCTCCACCTGAGTGAAGTTGCCCCCCCCCCCACCTTGTTCAAATCTAACAAAATTGGTGTCAAACATTTGTGCTGGTTTGTGCAGCAGAAATTTTTGTTTGTGCCGCTATCGTTTTCAAGATATTAATAAAAGTTTAAAGAGGTCATCAGAAGTCACCCCCCCCCACCAAAATCAAACAGAATTGGTGCGGTGCCAATCAATTCTGCTACGTTTGTGCTGATTTGTGCTGGTCAAATTTTGGTTTGTGCTGCTTTTGCTTTGAAGATATTAACTAAATTGTAAAGTTTAAAAGGTCAGCCAGCCCTTCACATTAACCAAATCAAACAAAAGTGGTATCAAACGTTTGTGCTACGTTAATGCAGCAAAAATTTTCATATGTGCTGCTATCGATTTTAAGGTATGTTTAGGTGTTAAGAAGCTGTCTGAAAGTCAGAATATTTCTAGTTGCCCATGGCAACAAATCAAAGCTTCCCCTTAAAATATTCATGAGCACTGGTAAAATGAAAGCTGAGCTGTAATTGGTTGCCATGGGCAACTATAAATATTCTGACTTTCAGACAGCTTGATAAATCTACCCCATTGTACTTTGGAAGGAATGAACTCTGATGACCTGGAAAAAAATGATCAATACACTAAAAAGAAATTTTTTGCTGCACAACCCAGCACAAACGTAGCCAAACGTTTGACACCACTTTTATTTGATTCTGTTAAAGTGGGGTGGGCTAGTTGACCTCATAAACTTTACAATTTAGTTAATTTCTTTAAAACTAAAGTGGTCCAAAAAGATTGGAGCAGCACAAGCCAGCACACATGTAGCAGGATTGATTGGCACCAGTTTTGTTTGATTTGGGTAATGTGTGAGGGGGGGGGGGGCTGGTTGACCTCTGATGACCTCTGGAAACTTTTATTAATATCTTAAAAATGATAGAGGCATAAACCAAAATTTCTGTTGCACAAACCAATACAAATGTGCAAAACCAGCAAAAACAGATATGACACTGTGTACAATTTGCTTAGCGACTCCTGATCTATAACATGCTCCTTGCTGGTAAGCTTCTCCTACAAGTAGTAGATTTTTGAGCAGCTAAGTAATAACCTTCCACAATATTGACAACCTGCTCAACTCCTCCTGCTTTATAACATGCTGCTTACAGACAGGATACTTTGCGTAACCTGACAGCTCCTCCTGCTCTATAACATGCCAACTCCTTTACTGATCAGCTATGGTTGAGCTGAAAGATAGAAAAATAACGGGCCAAATATATATATTTTATATATTATAAAAGGAATTCCTTCACCTACAATATTGTCTGATTTATTCTATACACACTTTATATAGCACATTTCTGTTTAGTATCTACCAGAATGTTAACAGTTTCACAGAAAATCTAAATGTATGGCAATTGAATAACATCCGCTTCAGTCCCCATATATTGTAAGTTAATTAATGATGGCAATGTGTTTGGCAGTGGCAGTAGCCAATAACAACATATCTGACAATACTAAAACGGCGAGTAATGCGCTGCAGGACTAAAGTCGCTGGACAATGGACAGGCTGAGTCACTGAAGGTGCACTGAATCTTATACAATTTGTTTGAATTTCCTTTATTTTATATCATTCTATAATTGTACTACAGGAAATAATAAAAACAGGAAAATGCTGGGAAGAAGCCAGTGGATTGGAAATGATCAAATGTGATTTCTGCAGAAGCTGTGCGGAACAGTGAAGGTCACGCATAGTTTATGGCTGGAAGAAAATCTGATCTTCATTCTGCAAACTGTTTTCCGATTTTGCAGGCTCATTAACCATCGCTGTTAAAGTCATATGTGTAATTTAGAAAGTCACTTTGTGGGTCATCTCTAACAAGTCTACGATGTCGTAATGTATGTAGCAAATCCAATTGTTGCAGCTAAGGAAAATAACCAAAGAGATAATAAATGAGTGACATTTAACCTCTGGGGTTGGTACTGCTTCTCCAGGCAAAAAAACCCCAAAGCATTTAAGGTTGTCCTCTCTAAATATTTATTGCATATCCTCAGGATTTATCATAAATACATTAGAGAAGTTGGGAATTGTACCTATTGTGAGAAGGGTGATGTGCTAACGCTCTTTCCACCATCAGACTGAGTTACACATCTCAGGTGTATTGGAGCGTCAAAAATACCTGAGTCTATATATTCTGCTATTTTCACTCCATTGACTTAAAAAGACTGTGGGATGGGGACAGTGGAGCCCTAAGATAGGTGTGAGATGGATGTGACAGTGGACCCCTGACACATATGTGAGTCCAAGAGGTTGGACCTATATCTATCATGTATTTATGACATATCCCATGGATATGTCGATTGGTAAGTACTAGAGATGAGCGAACATGCTCGTCCGAGCTTGATGCTCGGTCGAGCATTAGGGTACTCGAAACTGCTCGTTACTCGGACGAATACTTCGCCCGCTCGAGAAAATGGCAGCTCCCGCCGTTTTGCTTTTTGGCGGCCAGAAACAGAGCCAATCACAAGCCAGGAGACTCTGCACTCCACCCAGCATGACGTGGTACCCTTACACGTCGATAGCAGTGGTTGGCTGGCCAGATCAGGTGACCCTGGGATAGACTAGCCGCTGGCCGCGCTGCTCGGATCATTCTGTCTCTGGATGCCGCTAGGGAGAGAGCTGCTGCTGCTCAGGGAAAGCGTTAGGGTGTTCTATTAGCTTACTGTTAGGCAGGAGTGATTCTCAAAGAACCCAACAGCCCTTCTTAGGGCTACAATAACGTTCTACTTTTTTTATTTTAATTTGCATCTTTTACCATTTTGTGAGGAATTAGCAGGGGGACTTGCTACCGTTGTGTTTAGCTCTTAGTGGCACACATATCCATAGCAAAGACCGAAGTGGGAAAATTCAGTAGGGGTTGGATTTCTATTAGGCAATAACTCAGTGTCATCTCATCTGGCATAGTAGTGTGCTTCCTTTGATACTTGGCTAGAAAATAGCCATAGGAGAATACAAACAGCTTCTTGAAGCCTACAGTAGCGTTCTATATATTTGATTTCTGGTTGATCTGCTGGTGGCTGTAGTTTCTGCAGTGCATGTACTTGCCAATTCTGAGCAATTTGTAGTGAGACTTGCGACCGCTGTGTTCTGCGCTTAGTGGCGCACATATCCATAGCAAAGGCTGAAGTGGCAAAATTCAGTAGGGGTTGGATTTCTATTAGGCAATAACTCAGTGTCATCTCATCTGGCATAGTACTGTGCTTCCTTTGATACTTGGCTAGAAAATAGCCATAGGAGAATACAAACAGCTTCTTGAAGCCTACAGTAGCGTTCTATATATTTGATTTCTGGTTGATCTGCTGGTGGCTGTAGTTTCTGCAGTGCATGTACTTGCCAATTCTGAGCAATTTGTAGTGAGACTTGCGACCGCTGTGTTCTGCGCTTAGTGGCGCACATATCCATAGCAAAGGCTGAAGTGGCAAAATTAAGTAGGGGTTGGATTTCTATTAGGCAATAACTCAGTGTCATCTCATCTGGCATAGTACTGTGCTTCCTTTGATACTTGGCTAGAAAATAGCCATAGGAGAATACAAACAGCTTCTTGAAGCCTACAGTAGCGTTCTATATATTTGATTTCTGGTTGATCTGCTGGTGGCTGTAGTTTCTGCAGTGCATGTACTTGCCAATTCTGAGCAATTTGTAGTGAGACTTGCGACCGCTGTGTTCTGCGCTTAGTGGCGCACATATCCATAGCAAAGGCTGAAGTGGCAAAATTCAGTAGGGGTTGGATTTCTATTAGGCAATAACTCAGTGTCATCTCATCTGGCATAGTACTGTGCTTCCTTTGATACTTGGCTAGAAAATAGCCATAGGAGAATACAAACAGCTTCTTGAAGCCTACAGTAGCGTTCTATATATTTGATTTCTGGTTGATCTGCTGGTGGCTGTAGTTTCTGCAGTGCATGTACTTGCCAATTCTGAGCAATTTGTAGTGAGACTTGCGACCGCTGTGTTCTGCGCTTAGTGGCGCACATATCCATAGCAAAGGCCGAAGTGGCAAAATTCAGTAGGGGTTGGATTTCTATTAGGCAATAACTCAGTGTCATCTCATCTGGCATAGTACTGTGCTTCCTTTGATACTTGGCTAGAAAATAGCCATAGGAGAATACAAACAGCTTCTTGAAGCCTACAGTAGCGTTCTATATATTTGATTTCTGGTTGATCTGCTGGTGGCTGTAGTTTCTGCAGTGCATGTACTTGCCAATTCTGAGCAATTTGTAGTGGGACTTGCGACCGCTGTGTTCTGCGCTTAGTGGCGCACATATCCATAGCAAAGGCCGAAGTGGCAAAATTCAGTAGGGGTTGGATTTCTATTAGGCAATAACTCAGTGTCATCTCATCTGGCATAGTACTGTGCTTCCTTTGATACTTGGCTAGAAAATAGCCATAGCAATAAGATAGCATTGTTTGGTTTTAAAAACTCAAAAAAAAACAAAAAACACAAAAAAAAAAAAAAAAAAAACACAAAAAAAAACAAAAAAAAGTAAAAAAAAAAATAAAGTTATAACTCTCATTTTAAAAATGTTTAACCCGAGGGCTAGGGGTAGAGGACGAGGGCGGGGACGTGGGCGTCCAACTACTGCAGGGGTCAGAGGCCGTGGTCCTGGGCGGGGTGAGACACCACCTGCTTATGAGGGAGCAGGGGAACGCCGCAGAGCTACACTCCCTAGGTTCATGTCTGAAGTTACTGGGACTCGTGGTAGAGCACTGTTGAGGCCAGAACAGTGCGAACAGGTGATGTCGTGGATTGCTGACAATGCTTCGAGCAATTTGTCCACCACCAGTCAGTCTTCCACGCAGTCCACCCATGTCACCGAAATCACCACTCCTCCAGCTCCTGCACCTCAGCCTCCTCCCCCCCAGTCTGCCCCCTCCCAGGAAAATTTGGCATTTGAACCGGCATACTCTGAGGAACTGTTTTCTGGACCCTTCCCACAGTCACAAACCACTTGTCCGGTTGCTGCTGAGCAATTTTCCGATGCCCAGGTTTTCCACCAGTCACAGTCTGTGGGTGATGATGACCTTCTTGACGTAGTGGAAGTGTGTAAAGAGGTGTCCGACGATGAGGAGACACGGTTGTCAGACAGTGGGGAAGTTGTTGTCAGGGCAGGAAGTCCGAGGGGGGAGCAGACTGAGGGATCGGAGGATGATGAGGTGACAGACCCAAGCTGGGTTGAGAGGCCGGGTGAACACAGTGCTTCTGAGACGGAGGAGAGTCCTCGACCTGAACAGGTTGGAAGAGGCAGTGGTGGGGCCAGACGGAGAGGCAGGGCCAGAGCTGGTGCATCAGCGCCACTGTCAACTAGTGAAGCTCCCGTGGTGAGGGCTCTTGCAGCGAGGGCTAGATCTTCAGAAGTGTGGAGGTTCTTTAAGGAAACACCGGATGACCGACGGACTGTGGTGTGCAACATTTGCCAAACCAGGCTCAGCAGGGGTTCCACCACTACTAGCTTAACTACCACCAGTATGCGCAGGCATATGAATGCTAAGCACCCCACTCAGTGGCAACAAGCCCGTTCACCTCCGGCCGTGCACACCACTGCTCCTTCCCCTGTGTCAGCTGCTAGTCAGCCCCCTGCCCAGGACCCTGCCACAAAAACCCCATCGTCGCCTCCACGATCCTCCACAGCATCCACCAGCGTTCAGCTCTCCATACCCCAGACGCTGGAGCGGAAACGCAAATATAGTGCAACCCACCCGCACGCCCAAGCCCTTAATGTGCACATCTCCAGATTGCTTAGCCTGGAGATGCTGCCCTATAGGCTAGTAGAGACCGAGGCCTTTCGCAACCTCATGGCGGCGGCCGCCCCTCGGTATTCGGTCCCCAGCCGCCACTACTTTTCCCGATGTGCCGTCCCAGCCCTGCACCAGCACGTGTCAGACAACATCATCCGTGCCCTGACCAACGCCGTTTCTGACAAGGTCCACCTGACCACGGACACGTGGACGAGTGCTGCCGGGCAGGGCCACTATATATCGCTGACGGCACATTGGGTTAACTTGGTGGAGGCTGGGACCGAGTCTGACCCTGGGGCTGCTCATATACTGCCGACGCCGAGGATTGCGGGGCCTACCTCGGTCCAGGTGTTTCAGGCCTACTATGCCTCCTCCTCCTCCCACCCCTCCTCCACCTCCTCCTCCGAACTACCATCCGTGGGCACGGCGCCATCAGTCGGTAGCTCTAGGCACAGCAGCAGTGCCGTCGCTAAGCGACAGCAGGCGGTGCTCAAACTGCTGAGCCTAGGCGACAAAAGGCACACCGCCCAAGAGCTATTACAGGGCATCACGGCGCAGACTGATCTGTGGCTGGCACCGCTGAACCTCAAGCCGGGAATGGTTGTGTGTGACAACGGCCGTAACCTGGTGGCGGCTCTGCAACTCGGCAGACTGACACATGTGCCATGCCTGGCCCATGTGTTAAATCTGATAGTGCAGCGTTTCCTCAAGACATACCCCAATCTGTCTGATTTGCTCACGAAGGTGCGCCGCATCTGTGCGCATTTCAGGAAGTCCAGCCCAGATGCTGCCACTCTCAGGGCAGCGCAGCGCCGCCTCCAACTGCCCGCTCACCGACTGTTGTGCGACGTGCCCACGAGGTGGAATTCAACACTGACCATGTTATCCAGAGTTTACCAGCAGCGCAGAGCGATTGTAGACTGCCAGATGTCAACTTCCACCAGAACTGGTAGTCAGGTCAGTCAGCTTCCTCAAGTCTACAATGAGGAGTGGACGTGGATGTCTGATATCTGTCAGGTGCTGAGTAACTTTGAGGAGTCAACACAGATGGTCAGTGGCGATGCCGCCATCATCAGCCTCACCATCCCGCTGCTTGGCCTGTTGAAAAACTCTCTGGTCAGCATGAAGTCGGAAGCTTTGCGCTCGTCACAAGAGACGGGGGAAGAATATTCCCTTGTTGATAGCCAAAGCACCCTGAGGTCTGTTTCTCAGCGCATATCGGAGGAGGTGGAGGTGGAGGAGGATGAGGAGGAAGAGGAGGAGAATGTTGGCGAGACACAAGAGGGGACCATTGTTGAGTCCTTCACTGTTCAGCGTGTATGGGCAGAAGAAGAGGAGTTGGAGGAGTTGGAGGAGGAGGAAATGGACAGTCAGGCCAGTGAGGGGAGTGAATTCTTACGCGTTGGTACTCTGGCGCATATGGCAGATTTCATGCTAGGCTGCCTATCCCGTGACCCTCGCGTTCAAAGAATTTATTCCAGCACCGATTACTGGGTGTTCACTCTCCTGGACCCACGGTACAAGCAAAATCTTCCCACTCTCATCCCTGGAGAGGAAAGGAGTGTGAGAATGCATGAATACCAGCAGGCCCTGGTGCACAAGCTGAAACAGTATTTCCCTTCTGACAGCGCTAGCGGCAGAGTGCGTAGTTCTGCGGGACAAGTAGCGAGGGAGAGTAGGCGAGCAGGCAGCTTGTCCAGCACTGGCAAGGGTACGCTTTACAAGGCTTTTGCCAGCTTTATGTCACCCCAGCAAGACACTGTCACCTGTCCCCAGTCTCGGCAGAGTAGGGCTGATCTTTACAGAAAGATGGTGAGGGAGTACGTAGCTGACCATACCATCGTCCTAAATGATCACACAGCTCCCTACAACTACTGGGTTTCAAAGCTGGACATGTGGCACGAACTGGCGCTGTACGCCTTGGAGGTTCTTGCCTGCCCTGCCGCTAGCGTCTTGTCCGAGCGGGTTTTCAGTGCAGCTGGTGGCATCATCACCGATAAGCGTACACGCCTGTCGACTGACAGCGCTGACAGGCTGACGCTTATTAAAATGAATAAAGGCTGGATTTCTCAGAATTTCCAATCTCCACCAGGTGAAGGAAGCTCAACCTGAATAATTGATCCACTCCTCCTCCTCCTCCTCATTTTCCTCCTTCTCCTCCTCTTTGTACAGTAAAGCAGAGGAAACTGGCTATTTTTTGACAGGGCCCACTGGCTCTTGCTATAGTACTTCATGCATTTAATTTTTCTGGAGGGCCACCTACCCGGTCCTCTGTTTGAAACAATTTTTGTGAGTGCCACATACAGGCACTCAATCTATTCCATTTTACTGCAGGGCCACCTACCTGCTCCTCTGGTTTGAACAATTTTTGGGACTGCCACATACAGGCACTCAATCTATTCCATTTTACTGCAGGGCCACCTACCTGCTCCTCTGGTTTGAACAATTTTTGGGACTGCCACATACAGGTACTCAATCTATTCCATTTTACTGGAGGGCCACCTACCTGCTCCTCTGGTTTGAACAATTTTTGGGACTGCCACATACAGGCACTCAATCTATTCCATTTTACTGGAGGGCCACCTACCTGCTCCTCTGGTTTGAAACATTTTTGGGACTGCCACATACAGGCACTCAATCTATTCCATTTTACTGCAGGGCCACCTACCTGCTCCTCTGGTTTGAACAATTTTTGGGACTGCCACATACAGGCACTCAATCTATTCCATTTTACTGCAGGGCCACCTACCTGCTCCTCTGGTTTGAACAATTTTTGGGACTGCCACATACAGGCACTCAATCTATTCCATTTTACTGGAGGGCCACCTACCTGCTCCTCTGGTTTGAAACATTTTTGGGACTGCCACATACAGGCACTCAATCTATCCCATTTTACTGGAGGGCCACCTACCTGCTCCTCTGGTTTGAAAAATGTTTGGGACTGCCACATACAGGCACTATCCAAATTAAATTGTCTCCATAGCAGCCTCCACACGTTGTCTCCATTGCTACCTCCAAAAGTCGTCCATATAGCTGCCTCCATACATCGTCCCTTTATCAAACGAGGTGTGTCAGGCAGAAATTTGGGTTGTTTTCATGGATTCCACATCAAAGTTGTTAACTTTGTCGCCACCCTGCTGTGTTATCCACAAAATATACTGGCAAACTTTTACCATTTAGGGATATTATTTCAGCGCTTCTTGCGCATCTGTTTACATTCCCCTCACCCGGCATATCCTAAACTTATAAGAACGCTACTACACTTGATCTTATACAAAAGGTTCTTAGAAGTGCTGTTTGGGGAGTAGCCTAGAGACAGGGGCTTGGATTGGCGAAAGCTCGCCTGGCAGCGGAACGCCAGCTCCATGCGCATCATGCGCTTCTTGCGCATCTGTTTACATTCCCCTCACCCGCCATATCCCAAACTTATAAGAACGCTACTACACTTAACTTGGTGCAGGCTGGGACCGAGTCTGACCCTGGGGCTGGTCATATACTGCCGACGCAGAGAATTGCGGGGCCTACCTCGGTCCAGGTCTCAAAGGCCTACTATACCTCCTCCCACCCCTCCTCCACCTCCTCCTCCTCCGAATTACCATCCGTGGGCATGGCGCCATCAGTCGGTAGCTCTAGGCACAGCAGCAGTGCCGTCGCTAAGCGACAGCAGGCGGTGCTGAAACTGCTGAGCCTAGGCGATAAAAGGCACACCGCCCAAGAGCTATTACAGGGCATTCCACATCAAAGTTGTTAACTTTGTCGCCACCCTGCTGTGTAATCCCCAAAATATACTTGCAAACTTTTACCATTTAGGGATATTATTTCAGCGCTTCTTGCGCATCTGTTTACATTCCCCTCACCCGGCATATCCTAAACTTATAAGAACGCTACTACACTTGATCTTATACAAAAGGTTCTTAGAAGTGCTGTTTGGGGAGTAGCCTAGAGACAGGGGCTTGGATTGGCGAAAGCTCGCCTGGCAGCGGAACGCCAGCTCCATGCGCATCATGCGCTTCTTGCGCATCTGTTTACATTCCCCTCACCCGCCATATCCCAAACTTATAAGAACGCTACTACACTTAACTTGGTGCAGGCTGGGACCGAGTCTGACCCTGGGGCTGGTCATATACTGCCGACGCAGAGAATTGCGGGGCCTACCTCGGTCCAGGTCTCAAAGGCCTACTATACCTCCTCCCACCCCTCCTCCACCTCCTCCTCCTCCGAATTACCATCCGTGGGCATGGCGCCATCAGTCGGTAGCTCTAGGCACAGCAGCAGTGCCGTCGCTAAGCGACAGCAGGCGGTGCTGAAACTGCTGAGCCTAGGCGATAAAAGGCACACCGCCCAAGAGCTATTACAGGGCATTCCACATCAAAGTTGTTAACTTTGTCGCCACCCTGCTGTGTAATCCCCAAAATATACTTGCAAACTTTTACCATTTAGGGATATTATTTCAGCGCTTCTTGCGCATCTGTTTACATTCCCCTCACCCGGCATATCCTAAACTTATAAGAACGCTACTACACTTGATCTTATACAAAAGGTTCTTAGAAGTGCTGTTTGGGGAGTAGCCTAGAGACAGGGGCTTGGATTGGCGAAAGCTCGCCTGGCAGCGGAGCGCCAGCTCCATGCCAAGATCCAACTAACATAGTTTTAACTGCAGCACCTTTAATCTACTACTAGTTCACTGCCTCCATACATGGTCCCCTTATCAAACGAGCTGTGTCAGGCAGAATTTTCGGTTGTTTTCATGGCTTCCATGTTAACTTTGTCGCCACCCTGCTGTGTAATCCACAAAATATACTGGCAAACTTTTATCATGTACCGATATTATTTGAGCGCTTCTTGCTCACCTCCTTTGGTTCCTCTCTGCCACCCATTGGTTTGAAGCCTGAGTCCATTTAGGGTATGTCGCCATGACACTCTCTAGCCTGCTGCCGCTGCCTCTGCATGCCGTCCCCTATAGTGTCAGGGTCAATTATTGGATGTTTTAGATGCTATCTAGCTTCATTCTGTCACTCTGTCATGGCCATGCTGTTGCCCATAATTTTGGCATAATGGTGCGATTATGCAGCCTCAGAGGCATCCATGCATGCTGCCCCTGCTGTTTCCTGTCCATTTCCGTGGTGTTTCCATCCTTTTCTGAGGTTCCCAGGTGTTTGGCCAAGCTTCCCTGTGCAGAGCCTTGGTCCCCTTGAAAAATGCTCGAGTCTCCCATTGACTTCAATGGGGTTCGTTATTCGAGACGAGCACTCGAGCATCGGGAAAAGTTCGTCTCGAATAACGAGTACCCGAGCATTTTAGTGTTCGCTCATCTCTAGTAAGTACTGATTGGCATGGACTTTAGCATTGGCCCTTTTAATCAATGGACTGCAGCTGTTGGAGTACTTGTATATATGGCCAGAACACCCAAGAACATAACATAATCCACTTTGTACTATTGATTACTGAAAGGTTTGTTGATTATTTTCATTTGTAACATCCCTACCGGGGCCGACAGCATGGGGTGGCCACTGGAACTAGAACGTGGAGTGGCCGGCTATGATGGCCTTTAGGCTGCGGCTGTCACAGAAGTCTTGGGTTCTGTTGTAAGCCTCTTCTGCATCTGTCTGGTCCAGAAAGGTGAAGCAAGAGGAGGGGCTGGCCGTGTGTGTTTAAGCTATCCCCGTAGGCAACACTGGTGTAGGTGTCTATTCCCCTGAAAGATGTCATGTGGAAGGCCCTTGATGGTAGCTGCAGGCCAGGGACACACAGAGTACAGCAGAGATATTTAAAGCAGTTTCCCCACAAAATAATATTCTCAATATATCAATCCCCTAGTGGTGTTTCCACAATAATAATAATAATTTTTAACCCTTTATTTTGCTATTTTACTCAGTTTTATTGTTGTTTTAGCTCCTATTATTCAGTGATGGTCAGTGCAAAATTCCAGAGTGTGGGTGGGGGCTCTCTAAGCAGACACTTCATGATCCCTCTAGTGCTGTGTGTTATCAGGGTACAGGTTTATCTACACTTTTATTTACCTTTTGAACATTGTACTAGTATCTGACACATAGAAAGAAGGATGAGACAGATCAGATATGAGATGAGATCCATGAAGGACATATTACACACAATGACACAGTCAGCCCTGCTACATCTCTGCTCTCACACTATCAGATCTGATGTGCCTCCGTCCCCAGATAAAGAACTTATCGACCTGTAGCTTGTAGCCTTCCTCTCACTGCTTCTGCTATTTGTTGATGTCAATGATTTGCACAACAAGGATGTAGCTTAAAGAGGACCTATCACCATCCCTTTCATGTTGAGATGAACGCACATGCTGTAGGGGCTGCTACAGAGATTCAGGGGCACTTTGAAGCACCTCCTCTCTGACAGTAGGGACGACTATAATGGTCAGATACTGCAACTGATATCTCAGCAATTATGGGGGCTAGAAAGAAAATTCAAAGTGCCCCTTAATCATGATTAGCAGTCCCTAAATAATGTTATGCTCATATCTACATGTATGAGGTAGGGAGGTTATTTTTTTAACCAGGGGAAGAAGTATGCAGTTTGATATACAATTCAAGTAATGTGTGTGAATGAGGCTCTTAAATAACTGACCTTGAGTTAGGGCCTAACAGGGAGAACAGTCCCAATAGCCCCATGACGTAAGATTATCAACAGTTAATTTTGTAATGGCTCGACTTTAAGACATTACTCATTCAGTTGCATTATATTCATGAGTGTTATAATCCCTCCAGAGAGCAGGGATAAAAGCAACAGACTGAGCCATCAGACAACTGGAAATGGAAATGAGCATCCTCCAATGTATGTGAAAGCAAGCAGGTTACAAAAGATGAATGTAACATCATATAGATCTACTGGCAAACAGCCATCGGCTTAAAGGAAATCTACATTTTGTTTTTGTGCGTTGTGAACCAAACATAGTTTGAGAATGCTGTAGCTACACTGATGCAGAAACATATCTTGTTTAATCCCTGACCTGAGTGGTTTAGCTCAAAAAACAATTGTGAAATTCAGGACGACGACCTGGGTTGCATGCTGGCTACCGTTCATAAACATTACACGGAGCTTCCTGAACTGTCTAGGCAGAACTAATCAACCTGTGCTGGATGACTCATACACAGCAGCTGGGGGATGGTGCAGCGATTGATTACTTCTGCCTTTCAGGGACTATGCTGGGTTGAGGTCTCACCATGTGCTTCCCAATGGAAAACAAGTCCACAGAGGGAGGGTCTACAGTGAAAAATTACCGACTTTACTTAAGAAATTCAGATGCAAAGCAATACAAGCAAAACATAGCATTGGCTTCTTCAATCTCCTCCCTGAAAGAAGAAGGGTTATACGCTGTGAAAAGGCCTTGGCTACCTCTTCCTTTTTTACTCAGAAGGCTGGTATATTGGCCAAGCAGCTGAATAACCCCGTCTCAGCCTCTTCTTGTGGTTGTTCAGGTAGATTGGCAGTCTTTCAGAAGCTCCAAGCTTCTCTGCAGTCACTTTCAACTTGGACTTTGTATATCAGATGGCGGCTAATGACTGATTCAAGATTATTATTATACTATTAGTATTATTATTCCCCTCCAAGCTCTGTTTCCTTATTTCAAGGCATTAGCACAAACAATGACAAAGCATTCTTCCATAGACTGAAAGTGAGTCTCCATTATATTCTATGGCAGAAAGTTTCTAAAGTGGTAAACAACTTTCCAGATAACACCTGTCATTCTAAAGGTCAGGCTGTCTGCTTTTCTGGTAAACAAGTCTGTTTTTGTCCTGCTAAACATATTCTTCTATGGCTGTAGAAAGTTACTAGCTGCTCTTTAGTTAGAGATACACAGTCAGAAATGTCTCTCAGTGTTCATTAATCCTTTCTACAGGCCTATAGAGATGCACTATAGATTAAAGAGGTTTGCCCATGAAACAAAGTTCTCAAATTTTAACACCCCAACGATGTTTACACAATAAAGGTAATTTTTAACCCCCTTACTTTTTTACTGATGTTTTAGCTCGTATCACTCAGTGATGGTCTTTGTAAAATTCCAGAGTGTGGTGAAGACTCTCTAAGCAGACACATTGGGGCACATTTACTTACCCGGTCCATTCGCGTTCCAGCGGCAGCTTCTCCGACGAGCGTTCGGGTCTTCTGGCAATTCATGAAGGTTCTGCGCCCGATGTCCACCAGGTGGCGCTGCTGCACCGAAGTCCGCCGAGGTGCCCCGGAGTTCATCGTCTTCATCGCGGTTCATGTGAGTATGGCCCGTGCGACCAATTTTTTTTTTTAAAGCGGCGGTTTTTCCAAATCCGTCGGGTTACCGTTCGGCCACGCCCCCCCATTTCCATCGTGTGCATGCCAGCAAATCGGAAATATTCGGGTAACACGTCGGGAAAACGCGAATCGGGTCCTTAGTAAATGACCTCCAATGTGATCCCTGTGTGCTGACAATGTGGATTATCAGGGTTTATCTACACTTTCATTTAGCTTCTGCACATTCACTAGTATCTGCCCCATAGAAAAAGAGAAATGAGACAGATAAGAGATGAGAGATGGTGAGATCCATGAGATGGATAAAAAACAAATAAAAACCCTGCTAACTTACCTATAACACACTGTCAGCTATACCTCAGTTACAACACACACAGTTAGCTCTGCTATATTCCTCCTTCCCCTGTTATAAAGATTTTATCTTGCCAATTGCAAGTAAGTCTGTGCACGCAGCTTGCTCGCAGGAAGTGTCTGTGTGTGAGCTGGTCTTGTAATGGCAGAGAGACACTGCATCCTGCAGACAGCAGAAGCTTTTCATGAGAAGAATCTGCCATGCACGACCATAATCAGAAGATTTATGGTTGGATCCTGGGCCAACCAAAATTGTGTACACCAGGACTGATAGAGTGAGGTTAGAATTATATTTGTTAAATGCTGTACTTTTGTTAATAACAGTCAATTAGAGAATGTGCTCTTTTGTTATCCTCAGTATATTTATGAATGTTGTTTTTGTCGGAATACCCATTTAATACAAGTTAACCCTTTATGTAAAATAAAGTAAGAAGTGCTGAGTGTTCGTATCGGTGAAATATTCAAGTGCCCACAAATGTCCAAAGTTAAATGTCCCACTGATCCTGGGCACTACAGTTTCCTATCACACCCTCTTCGTTATGTACAGTATAATTGAACCCATTGAAAGGTTTAACAATGTCACCTCAGGATTCTCACAATCATGCAGCATGAAAAGACATATACCATCTGCTGATGATAGACTCCTGTAACTCATGTGTCTACTGTCTTCTCAGCATTATAAAACATTTTTTGTTGCTGTCCTGAGTAATGTTATTGTAGAAATATAGGGGGTCATTTATCTTATCTCTGCTAGTTTTGACTAGTTTTTGCGTCTGCTTCTTTGGTAATTTATCAATCTCACTTTTTCCATGTGTTAATTTTTTTTTTCAGATCTCTTTTTGAAATATTTGTTACAAATGTCATTTCTATTCATTTTCTAAGTTTTCCTTAAGTATGGTTTTGTCTGGAGTTTTTTGTGCCAAAAAATTATGCAAATTTTAGATCTGGAATAGAAGATAAATGTGTCTTACGGACAAAAAACAAATGTCCGGCGGACATTTCAAAATGTCCCTAAAAAGGCACAAAGATTGCAAAGCGCCAAAAAATGTCTCAAAAATGAAGACGATGAACTCCGGGCACCTCGGCGGACTTCAGCGCAGCAGAACGCTCGTCAGAGAAGCCGCCGCTGGAAGGCGAATGGACCGTGTAAGTAAATGTGCCGCATTGTGTGCCTGAGAGATATTGGGGCACATTTACTAAGGGTCCGCAGCCGCGAATCCGTCGGGTTTTTCCCGAATATTTCCATTTTGCACTGTATTTCACGGAATTGTGGCGCACGCGATCGATTTTTGCGCGACCGACTTTCGCGCGACAGAAACCGGGGGGGGGGGGGGGATAGGCCACCGGACAACCCGAAGGATTCGGAAAAAACCGCAGAATTTATAAAGCCATTTGTGTCGCAAGATCAAGCACTCACATACACCAGAAAAAAGCAGGTGAACTCCAGCGGACCTCGGCGCAGCAGCGACACCTGGTGAATATCGGCGCATGGACCTTAGTGAATCCCAGCAGAACCCGAATCAGCGTCGGAGAACCGGCCGCTGGATCGCGACTGGACCGGGTAAGTAAATGTGCCCCATTGACTTCCAATTGACTTCAATGGAAGTCTGCGGGATATTAGGATGGGACTCTGCTCCAAAGGGGAATTAAAAAATTATGAGCCCTCGGTGCTCAAGTGACGTAAGCCTGAGCACCTCCAGTTCATTAGCATATTGAATATAAGTCTATATTCCTACAATAATGTTTCTCAGTGATAAAAAAAAGTTTTATAATGCAGACACATGAATAATAGGAGTCTATCAGTATATCTGATTGTAGATAAGACCGGACAACCCTCAAAAAGAAGAAACTACTTCAAGATGGATTCACCACCAGAACACACTGATGAAATTACATACTGCAGTGTGTTATTTTTCACTAAGTATAAGCCCCTGTTCTTACATGCAGAGCCACTTAACTCTTGTTATTAAGTTATGTATTCTTCTTCTTCTTAATAACTGTATTATATTATAAATCCACCTAATGAGCTGGTTACATAATTCTAGAACATTTGTTCCCTGCTGGCTAATATTAAGCTTTTATTCCATATTTTGGCACTATTATAAGCTGAGTCTTTTCAGATATTTCCTGCAATGCGAAAAGTATTTTGCAATATCTTGTTTTTGTTCAGCCATTGTAAGAGAAATTCCATTTCAAATTCACCTCCAAAGTAAGAGAATGCAACATGCTAAGAAATAGAAAATACATGCGCAAACCTAATACACAAAAATTTCTACCATAAAAGATAAACCCGCTGGGACCTGCACCATTCCCAGCACAATTTATTTTCATCATAGATGGCATAAGACATTTATCAATGTGTTAGACACTTGTTAAATACACTTGCAAGCAGGGAACTATCATTATGGGGCACATTTACTTACCCGGTCCCTGCATGATCCCCGAGGTGCGTTATCGGACGAGGATGAAGTCTGCCACGATTCAACAAGATCATGAGCCCAAGATCCTGCATGTGTCACTTCCCTGCTCAGGTCCGCCGGAGTTCACCTTCTTCCTCTCAATGTATGTGAGTGCATGTCTTGCGACATAATTTGAATAGTTAAATCCCAAGTCCGAATCATTCGGAACGTCCGTTGGCCGCCCCCCCATTTGTGTTGCGTGAAAGCTGGTGCGATCGTTGGACTCCCTGATGTTTTGGGATTTGCACCGCTGTGACAGGTATTTAACAGGGGATTGTCTCACCTGCGATCAGATTTTGCCGCAGCTGCGCTGGCTTTTATGTGACAGAAACTGGGGGGCCGACAGTCGGATGATCCGACTGATACGGATTGAGTGCGGGAGTTAACTTACAAATTCTGTCGCAAAACCAAGCGCTTGCATGAACCACGAAGAAGAAGGTGAACTCCGTCGGACCTGAGCGGGGAAGCGACACATGCAGGAAATCGGGTGCATGATCTTAGTGAATCGTGCTGCAGTGCATTATCGTCGGACAACACATTTTCGGGGGAACTCCTTCGGACAGGTAAGTAAATGAGACCCTCTTTATTCTTTCCATTGCTGTGGTGGTCCTGACTGTCAGACCCCCACCAAACTGACCATAATGACCTACCTATTCTATAAACAGGTCATCACTATATATTATTTTTGGCTAATCCCGTTAGGCATGCATTCAATGAACATTTGTGACAAATATGAGGTATGTTTAGACATTAGACAAAGCTCAAAAGGGATTCATGAAACCTATTGCACAATATTAATGACTAGACTATATCTCTCATTTACAGATCACACCATTGCACATATGACACATCTGGGATGAAGGGTTATATGGGATATGGGCCAGTACAACGCTGAGTAATACTGCAGATTTCACCAAAAGATATTTAGCAGAATGGATTGCATATTCCAGTTTGCATAATACAGCTATAAATCACACTCGAGTGCTCAGACTGCATCACACATTGATTTCATATGAAGAAAATCATCCAAACAGAAGTCACATGAAGCAGAGCTGTACACATGGAGGCTAAGGATTGTAAGTGTTTTCTATCACATATGCTTCATCATAGTTTGGGATACATAGGGTCTCATTTACTAAGGGTCGTGGATCGCACTTCTGTCAGTGTTTTCAGGATGTGCACGGCTTTGACAGGTATTTAACAGGTGTCTGCTCTGGAAATGTGTCAATCATTTTTTGGCGCAGCTGTCCTGGCTTCCATGCGACACAAATTGGTGGCATGCCGTCGCACGATCCAACTAATTCGGACTGAGCGCAGGATTTAACTTTCAAATTGTGTCACAAGACAATGCACTTACATGAACCAGGAAGAAGAAGGTGAACTCTGGCGGACCTGAGCGGGGAAGCGTCACATGCAGGATATCGGGCGCACAATCTTAGTGTTCAATCGATCCTGGTCTTGGAACATAATAAATAATGGAAAAAAGTTATGAAATAACTAAAGTATGAACTGTCCCATATTTCGAAAAGTACAAATAGAAAGACAAAAAAAAAAAAAAAGATTCAGCTGCAATAAATTAATTACTACCTCATCAAATACATCCAATATGCAGAGGAATGTAAGACTCTCATAAAGGTGAAATGATTATGTGGATTTTTGGGCTCCCTCACAGCATCATTGATATTCTGAGTCTGACTCTCCTTCTGTGACCACTACATTGTACTAATAGTGTGAGTACAGTAAGGCAGTAACTTTCAACATCATTAGTCACTTTATCCCTACACAATGGGGGTCATTTACTTAGGGCCCGAATCGCGTTTTTCCGTCGGGTTACCTGAATATTACCGTTTTGCGCACGCCATCGGATTGTGGGGCATCGGCACCGCCATGCACGTGATGGAAATCGGGGGGCGTGGCCATCAGAAAACCCGACGGATTCGGAAAAACTGCCATATTTAAAAAAAAAAATTTGTGTCATGGCTGCACTATTCCCGATGTGCCTCAAAATTCTTCCAGAGCAAGGGGCGCCTGATTAATGAAGCCGTGCGCCAGTTTTGATGAATCTGACGCACTCTGCACACTCCACAGGCAAACTGCACATAGTGCGGTTTGCATACTGTCAGGTTCCAAGATTAGTGGACAAAGTGGGTTGGACTTGTTGCGGCATGGTACCATCAAGTCATTCCACAGGTGGCAGCCAAGGCGAGATACACAGACGTTAGGCAGAATCCTAGTTGGGGACAGGCAGAAGGTCAGGGCTGGCGAAACAGGATCATAGAAAATACGGAACTGGGTCACAACTGGAAATCACACTAAGAATGCAGGGAGTCAAGGAACAAGCTTTTTCAACGGCACTAGGCACGCAGATCCGGCAGGGTGTGCAGGGAGAGGCTGGTTTAAATAGCAGCGCCAATTAACGATGAGCTGGCCCTTTAAATCTTAAGCCGGTGCATGCGCACAGCCAGGTGACCGGGAACAGGAACAGGTAAGAGGCGTGGGTGCCACGCTGGTAGGAAGGTAGGGGCACAGGTGAGCCCGTGACCAGTGACAACTACTTTTGAAAACAGTACACCTCCTCCATTCTTTAATGTGGATTGTCTGCCTTCTGGGCCCCCTGACAATGTTGGGCCCCATTGCAACTGCTATGGCTGCTACGCGTGTAGTTACACCCCTAATGTGTTCTCTTTTTTCTTACCCCAGGCATGGGCCCTTCAAACATTGCATATGTAGGAGACCCCACCGTCTTACATATGAAGTCTTATTTATCATGATGCATAAATAGTTAAATTACAACACTGCGCTCTAATAAAATCCAGATGGTCCGATGTAATGTATGATTATTGTAATTTCAGTACAGACAGCTGTACAATTCTGCCACAAATATAAAACGAACTTTAAAATATGCAACATATGTAAAACAGGGAATACTTTGTGAAATGGTGAAAATGCCAGAAATCCTATAGTCTATGTCCCTAGACTTCATTCTAATGGATTTTATTATGGAAGCAGAGTTTGATCCATAATTGACCCTTTCCCCTTATTCTCACTCGTGTACATTTAGTAAGTACTGTACTTAGCAGAAGGAGGGAAAGAAGTTTGAAAAGCTGGATAGGCAAATTCAATTCTCTCGTTATGCCTTGTACCTGGTATAATATTTCATAGTTCTGTGGTATGTGGTTTAGTTGGTAAGAGATCAGTGATTCCACATCTTACACAGTTCTCTATGCTTCAGGAAATTTAAACATTATTATATGTATATTTACAGAGGGAACATGATACAAGAACACCAGAAACAGCCTATCATCCATCAGCACATAATCAACCACACGGCGTATTATGCCCACCACACATGAACTCACATGGGGATGAAAGAACTGAGGAAGAACTTGACTGTAGCAAAAAGTCAGATATTAAAGTTGTGAAAAGGAGAAAGGAGCTCCATAAATTTTGAAGAGAACCAGTCAGGGGTGCCAGGTTTGGATAGCCCCTATGCTATGTTGATTTTAAAAATGCCTTTGTCAGTATTCTAATTACTACCACTACTTTATAAAACTTTATTTCACATTACTTGGCTTACTGCTAGCAGCATGTTGTGAGTCCCGGAAGAAGGAGGGTAGAGGCAGATGGAACAGCCTATGGGGCACCCCGAGGTGCGTTGTCCGATGAGGATTCAGAGCTGCCGCGATTCACTAAGATCGTGCGTCCAATTTCCTGCATATGTCGCTACTGCGCTGAAGTCTGCCGGAGTACACCATCTTCTTCCCGGTGCATGTAAGTGCATGGTTTGCAACACAATTTTGAATGTTAAATCCCACGCTTAGTCCGAATCAGTTGGGTTGTCCGATGGCCACGGCCCCCCATTTGTGCCGCATGAAGATTGCGCCAAAATCCGATTGCGTGCACCAAAAATCCCAGTTGTCAACCATAGTCTGAGAGATAATCTACCGCCGTGCAGCACCTCTGTGTCAATCTGTGACCATTTACGGGGACATAGTACCCCCCTCCTTTGTATGCTAGCACCTCATTGTATTCCTCAAAATCACTGAGTCACACCGTCTTACTGGCTCGCCTGTTATTACCTACTGGATAAATTATATATACTCCCACACCCTCCACAAGGCTTTTTTTAAAGGAGTCTCTTGCTCTTAGGGCTCACACATATATGTTGTAGATCCTTTTCATCTTTTTTAAGTAGTAATTAAATAAAAGCTAATTTTTATAGGTCATAAGGATCTCATTTTTGCTGTATTACAGCAACATTTGTAAATATATTCATAGACACTATAGGTCCGATAGGTGGTCCCAGAATTATCTAACAATTGTCATTTGAGGTCCACTGGAGTTCACCTGCTTCTTCCCGGTGTATGTAAGTGCATGATCTTGCGACACAATTCTTTTTTTAAATTCCGCAGGCAGCCGCTGTACGGATTGAACAGAAGACCTGCAGGAGCACTGGCTGTTATATACTGGGGGGCACTCACTGGATGTTATATACTGGGGGACAGGCACTGGCTGCTATATACTGGGGATGGGGGTGGCACTGGCTGCTATATACTGGGAGGCTGCTGGCTATATTCTGGGGGCATGTGCTGGCTGACTGGGTGTAGGCTGTGACCAATGCATTTTCCACCCTAGGCTTATACTCGAGTCAATATGTTTTCCCAGTTTATGTGGTAAAATTAGGGGCCTCGGCTTATATTCAGGTCGGCTTATTTTTGTGCCAACTTCTATGTATAGAATTATATTGTATTCTCTCCTAATGTTGAGACAAAAATAACAACTTTTGTCCCAGTGACCCAGGTTCAGCAATCTTTCCTGAATTCATGGTGAAATGGCTTATTCAGGAAAAGCTTAGCTAGTCTTTTGGAACACAAAACAGGGAAAATTAAATTGGAAGAAAAGTGATCAAATGGAAAATGTTGGAAAAGGTTCACAGCTAAATGACATCCCATTGTGTCTTTGAAAGGGAAAATATATACACAGATTTCCTTACATTATAACACATAGACCGAGCCCAACCCCGATTATTACATTGTCTCATGTGCAGAAGAAGGTTATCAGATTTTGGAGTCATTTAAAGTGCTTGTCCGGTTAAAAACATAGATCCGTATTACAAAAACAACACCTCTCCTGACATTGGGTAGTATATGGTATTGCTAATAAGCTCCATTCATTTCTATACAGCTGAGCTGCAATACTGCACAAGCAGTGGTCATGTATTTGTAGAAGAAAGCGGCCATATCTTTTAACTTCCGGACAACCCCTTTAAAGTATTTCAAAATATGAATAGTATAAGTCCATAGAATGGGGGAGATACAGGGGCGTAACTCGAGGTGGGCAGAGGTTTCGGTCGCCCCTGGGCCCAAGCGGTTAGGGGGCCCTTATAGTGTGACTTTCCCATATGAGAAGACTATTACTATAAACCATACATTATAGTCGGGGGCCTGGCACAGACTTTGCACTGGGGCCCGTCAGCTTCTAGTTACGCCACTGGGGAGATAGATGGGAGATCTTATCTCTGTGTGCCTGGTGTCCTTCTCTCTGAGGAGTTTTTAGTGGATCGCCGGCATCTCTTTGCCTCAGGCGAACATGTTAGGAATTATTTCAGAATGTTCAGTGCCAGAGAATATGAACCATTTTCTGTAATAAGATGTTTTACAAAGTTTCTTATCTTTGCCTGCTATCACTGACAGCTCCTGTGCTCCGCTGCCGAAGATACAGGGTTGGGAGCCGACACTTCAGCCGGATCCTGCCGGCTGTGTGGACGCTTGTGGACGAATCTGCCACCATAATCAGATGCAAATGAGCAAAGAAGAGTCATGTATTGCTGGAGTTGAGTCACTTTTAAAGTCACTTTCGTTAACTTCGCTCTATAGCAGCTGAAACCATGGTCCCAGTGTCTTTGCAAAGATTAGATTTTCATGTTTCAAAAAGATAAATAAGGTTCTGTGAGTTATAGAACCAGAGATGCAGACATTCTGAATGTCCAGTTCTGTAACGCTTAGAACTACAATCATTATGGATTTTAAATGATGAGATTCTACTCTTTACAATGAGGGTTCTAAGCCTAAGAATCTTCAAGCCTCTAAAATTGACTCCTGACTTTGGTTTAGTGGTGTAAAAGCTGGCAGCATCTTCCTTTTAAAAATTTTCTTTTTCAGGGATCTGCACTGGGGTCCACTCACTTGCCATTTGAATTTGTTTCTTATTGGTCTATAACAGATATATTTTTAAAACCTATGGAAAATATACTATTTGAGTGTGCAATTGCAAAGTAACAGTGGCAGAGATATAATATGCCTAACAAACAAGGAAATTATATTATCTGTATAGATAGAGAGTGCAGTGGTGTAACTAGGAGAGCAGGCTACTGCATGGGGCCCCCCTTACCACTTCAAAAATATACATATTAGTATACTCACACATGCGAGTTACAATCACATATAAATACACTTATGTGCATAAACACACATATACAGTGCCATAGGCAACATACTCACATACAGTGTATACAGACTCCATATACACATCACAGTATATGTTATATACATATTATGCTGGACATGTGCAGTACAATATAAATATAATGGTGCACATCCTCCATTCTTTATTGTGTCAGGTCAGATGACGGGGCCCCCTGATACTGTGGGCCCCATAGCGGCTGCTATGGCTGCTACCGCTGTAGTTACGCCCCTGAGAGAGTGATAAATTTTATTCTGGAAATTGTTTCTTAGTTTCTCAGTTCTTCAGTGTGACCTCTCAGTGGTCGTGGATTGAGCAACATGCACATGTGCCCATCCCAACCTTTAGTTCCCCAGCTGGTCCATGTGATTTTTTAATTAAATACTCAATTTTTTTTGTGTTTACATATATATATATATATATATATATATATATATATATATATATATCACACATATTTATGGCTAATCCTCCCTATTTTTTAATATTTTTAACCCCCCATTACATTATATCCAGCTTCTTGCTAGTGTCCGGGACAAGATGGCCAATTGTGAGCTCTTTAGGACTTCAAATTCCATCATTTATTGCGCCTTCCCATGAGCTCCTGGGACACTGCGCATGCGCTCTCTGCTATTGCCGGTGTGTGGGCGCGTTCATTTGTAATGAGATACACTGCGGCAAAAGAGATACACTGCGCATGTCGACAAAGAAAGAAGAAACTACAGGTTGCTTCCAATGGGACCTAGGAGGACACCAAGCTAGGTAAGTTACCCCAAATTCTTTTTATAATTCCCTAATGACAAAACATAGCTAATTAGTGTAAATTAGCAAATTGCTATATTTCACGTTATTAAGGTAATGGGGCCCAATGTAAGTCACTGGAGGACCGACGTCACTTCCAGTTTTTGTCCTATACTAACCACAACCACTGGGTGGCTACACATAGACAAGCATGTGATAAACAACAGAATTTCATCAGATAGTTCATTTAAAAAAAGACTGCAGCTTATATGTTAAGCCATCTAGATCCTGTTTCGCCAGCCCTGACCTTCTGCCTGTCCCCAACTAGGATTCTGCCTAACGTCTGTGTATCTCGCCTTGGCTGCCACCTGTGGAATGACTTGATGGTACCATGCCGCATATGTTAAGCCATCTATATGAGGCCATTCTGTAAACTTGATGGATAGTAGTAATGAACACACTACAAATATTGAATAGAGAAGAATAGCTCTTCTTATGGTCCCTAGATGTCCACTATAGTTGTACTGTATCTACCAGAATTGGCGAAGTATTCAATTATTGCACCAGGTTTTGTTAATTTTTGTGTCTGTAGAGTGTTCTAGTCGGTAATCATCTATGATATCATCATTGTTTCTGTGTTTGGGGAGAAGCTGTGATATCATGAGGTTGCATGCAGGTGTCCTCCTGTAACATCACTTCTGCATATCATTGGGGTAAGTTGTTGTGGTATCACCAGTAGGTTTACATCATCAGGTAATTAGTGTGACACCACAACTCTTTCAAGCAGGGATTGTTATGACATCATTAGGGGGATTTAATGAGGAAGGTTACTGTGACAAGTAAGTCCCAAATAAAATAAATGGGGGCATCAGCTACAATTATGGCTTCTGGAAGCTACAATGAGCACAGACCCAAATGCTTTTGGTTCCATGCTGATTGATATGGACAGGACACCAATGTAAATACCCTGAAAACCCCTTTAAAGGAAACCTACCACTTGAAGTGGCAGGTATAAGGGGGAACTACCGAGCACCAGCTCAGGGTGAGCTGGTGCCGGAGCTTAGTTTTGTTAGTGTTTTAAACCGCAGTATCACTGTTTAAAACACTTTTTAAACTTTATGGCCGAAGCTGCTTCGGCGCACGCTGGTGCTCGGTAGTTCCCCCTTATACCTTCTACTTCAAGTGGTAGGTTTCCTTTAACTTCTGTGAGATCACACTTAGCTTTAGTCAGGTAAGTATGTGGGGAAGGGGGAATACCAATGTACCATCAAACTCATATCAACTGCACACTGTAATTTTGTCAAACATGGGGATGGATGGATCGATGTGACCGTGGTGTCCAGGTTTGGGGTCCTTAAAGGAAATCTACCATTTGATTTCATGCATTTTGAACCAAACATACCTTGAGCATGCTTTAGCTACACTGATGCAGGCACATATCTTGTTTAATCACTGTGATTACATAATTCTTGCCAACCAGGCAAAGGAGCAAGAGATCTTCATTATCACAATGTTATAATTGTTTTTTCAGCAAAACCACTCAGCTCAGAGATTAAACAAGATATGTTTCTGCATCAGTGAAGCTACAGCATCATAAAGGTATGTTTGCTTCATAATGCATCAAATCAAATGGTAGATTTCCTTAAAGCTTTGCAGCATCAGGAAGTATTGCTAGTTTAGGTGCCAAGCAGGACGACGTGTTCCCTTTAAGCATTTGGTGACTAAGTCCCTATGTTTAGGGTTACAAAGTACTCTTAGGGTTACATGGATCAATGTACTCTTACAACATAGTGAAGCATAGAACTACAGTTTCTTTTCCCACTTCTTACCGCAGTCTGAGTAATAACAATTCATGCTCTTTATTAAAAATTAATGAAATTCTTTCCGGAACACACTAATACACAATTGTATATTCATAGCCCTCAATAAAGCCCTTACAGGAACAACAGAGTAAAACACATCCTTCAGTTATTTTTAGCTACATATTTATGGCATTGTCTATTGTTTTTATCACTTTTCTTACTGCAGCTGCTCTATTGCTTTATCGTAGCGAGTGGAACACATAGTTATATGCAGGTAAAACTGTAGGAGTTACTGTTACATTATTTAAACAAAGCTTCAGATTCAGCAAAGAAGTCAACCCATAGGTGTTACTACAAGGGTATCGAGCAAATCTGTATGGGGTCAATGTTGGAAGCCTAACACCACAGTGGTTGAAAAGCCATTTAGATCATGAATTCTTGTACAATTTTTCCTTGGAAACTGCTACTATATAAAGAGTCTGCATTTTTGGACAATGGACAGTGGTATTCATGCTTGGGAGACAATCCAGTAAAGTTGAACCATATATCTTCACCCCATTGGGATTCTTCCAGATCTGTGGGAGACACAGACACTTGTAAATTGTCCTGTAAGGTTGAAGTCTACAAAAAGAGAATCTCTGGATTAAAGGGCATCACCATTTAGAAGTTGTTGACATCTACATCATTGTCTGATTGGCTAAGACAGAGGTTTGGAGATGAGGTATTTACAGGCGGTCACCTACTTAAGAACACCTGACTTACATACGACCCCTAGTTACAAACGGACCATTGGATGTTGGCAATTTATCGTACTTTATCCTTAGGCTACAATAAACAGCTGTAACAGTTATCACAGGCGTCTGTAATGAAGATTTAGTGTTAATCCTGGTTCTAATGACAACCCAACATTTCTAAAATCCAATTGTCACAGAGACCAAAAAAAATTTGGCTGGGGTTACAATGTTAAAGTATACAGTTCCGACTTACATACAATTTCAACTTAAGAACAAACCTACAGACCCTATCTTGTATGTAACCCGGGGACTGCCTGTATTGCCTGTGTACACAGGTGACTAGTTACAGTAGGCACTTTTATTCCTGCCCTTTACCTGTATATTTATATTTTTCATTTACCCTTCATTTATATTAACTTGCATTTCAAAATGCAACAATAACCTGTAGGGGTAATTTCTGATAATGATTATCAGAAATGGTAAAGAGAACAGGATCAGGATCAGTGGTAGTGGATTGTCTGTACCACCGTGAACGATGGCGTAAGCCAATACCTGGGACCAGAGTCTAAATGGTACCCGGTTTTCACCAGAGCCCACCGCAAAGCAGGTTGGATTTGTTGCGGCGTGGTACCAGGTCATTTCAATGGCGTGGCTTTGTTCGTGGTGGCGGCCAAGTCGTAGTACAAAATTGTCAGGTAAACTCGTGGTCGGGGACAGGCAGGAGGTTGAGACAGGCAGCACAGGATCAGAGTCGGGGACATTGCGATAGGTCAGGACAGGCAGCACGGGATCGGAGTCAGGAGTGGAATAAAGGTCACAACGGGAACTCAGGATAATAACAAAGGGCATGGAACAAAGCTTTCTCTTAGGCATAGAAGCACAAAGATCCGTCAGGGGACAAAGAAAGGGGCTGGAAAGGCAATTATTGGCGCGCTGGTTCTTTAAATCTTTGCGAGCCGAGGCGTGCACCCTAGGAGACAGATGCATGCGCCGGACCGCAGGAGCTGCGGAGACAGCTGCTGGAGTCAGGAGAGGTGAGTTCTCCTGCAGGCAGGCTGTGGGGGCGAGTGAAGGCACACTGGTGAGCCTGCGACCAGGGATATGGGTCGCAGGCACACCTGTGATAATGAGCTTTCTTGAGGACAAATTTATGCCAGACTTTGATCTTGTTTACAATGCAGCTCCACTTACTGAGGGATATTAGGTCCCCTGCACCCAGGGCCGGCTACAGGTTTCAGTGGGCCCTTAGGCAACAGAGCCTCTGTGGGCCCCTTTGCAGTAAACTGGCGTAGCGGCATGGATTCATTATATACAGCCTCTTCACCCCCATAAATTAATTCCATGCAGCTCCCCCATGGATTAATTATATACAGCCCAGGCCCCCCTCACCACCCATAGTTTAATTATATGCAGCCTCTCTCCCCCCCTATGGATTATATGCATCCCCCTCACCGCCCATTATATGCAGCCCGCTGCACGCACCCCTGATTCTTTATATACAGCCCCCTCCTCATCCCCCCATTTATTATATACAGCCCCCTCCTCATCCCCCCCATTCATTATATACAGCCCCCTCCTCATCCCCCCCATTCATTATATACAGCCCCCTCCTCATCCCCCCATTCATTGTATACAGCCCCCTCCTCATCCCCCCCATTCGTTATATACAGCCCCCTCCTCATCCCCCCATTTATTATATACAGCCCCCTCCTCATCCCCCCATTCATTATATACAGCCCCCTCCTCATCCCCCCCATTCATTATATACAGCCCCCTCCTCATCCCCCCATTCATTGTATACAGCCCCCTCCTCATCCCCCCATTAATTATATACAGCCCCCTCGTCACCCCCCCCCATTCATTATGTATAGCCCCCTCCTCATTCTCCCCACCCCCCATTCATTATATACAGCCCCCTCCTCATCCCCCCATTCATTATGTATAGCCCCCTCTTCATTCTCCCCACCCCCCATTTATTATATACAGCGGTCTGCTCATCCCCCTATTCAGTATATGCAGCCCCCTCAACCTCCAAACCTATTCATTATATACAGCGGCCTCCTCACCCCCCATGCACTAGTGAATGTGACCATTAAAAATAAAAGAATACTACTCACCTCAGTCTTCTGGTCAGGTCCGAAACTTCCCCTTCGCCGTCTTTACAGCGCTAGAACCCGGCACAGCACTGCTGCTTGGGACGGGGGCTTTACTGCACGGCAGCGTCTTGCGGTAAACGGAGCGCGGCTTTACGGTGCCAGCACCTGGCACGGCCTGGCTGCTGGGGGATGAGATTTGGCCAAGAGTGGGCCCTCCCAACAGCTGTGGGCCCCAGCACTTGCCCGGGTTCGCCGGGTGCTGGCGCCGGCCCTGTCTGCACCCCCATATAAGTTACTCATGTGAGATTTAATGTTGAATGTAGATCATGGTTCATCTCTCCAGCATGCTTCCAACATCTGTGCTATCTTGCTTATTTGGTTCTCTACTCTTATAAGGCACCCACATGTTTTGTTTTGGCACCACCCATTGAAGTATTCCAAAGCCAAATCAGTTGTCCATCTCCTTCTGCCCATTACAGTGACCTATCCTAAAAGGATGGGTCAATAATAAAGTCTCTGAATAAAAACCTCTGACAAGAGTGGAAACTAAAGGATATCTACCATCAAGATCAAGGATTGCACACCCAGCACACTGACATACTGGTGTGTGTCCTCTCTGGTAGAATCTGCTCTTTTTTAAGCTATCTATTCCATTTTATTAAGAAGAAAAAAAGAGCATCAGACTCATTTACATGATTATAAAAGCCTTTTTTGTTAAAAAAAAAACTAAGAAGCTAAAAGAAGAGCGAATCTTGCCAGAGTGGGCACACAACTGTAAGTCAGTGTGCTTGGTTTACAGTCCTTCATCCTGGTGGTATATGTCCTTTAAATATTCTACATACGTAGATAATGGTCCACAAGAAAAATTACCTTTTACCTTTAATTTACGCTTGACCACATACATCTATATAACATTAACAATAACATCATAAATAACTAAAATATAGGAAATAGAAATCTGAGTTATGTCCCGGCAGTTAAAATTCCAGTCTTTGGAATCCTATTGCGATCAACCAATTCTTAAAGGCCTTTTCTTCTTCACAAAACAAGCCATTAAACTTTGAGCAGAAATTTATGTAGAACCGTCAATCCCCGACATTCCTCTATTATTGCCTGGCAGCACCAGCGGGGCTCTAATAAGATTCTTGGTGGGGTTGTTCTTTACTGCATGACAACAAGCTAAAGAATGTTTGAATAAAACTTCGACATTTAGAGAATGTAAAAAAGAACAGTTTTTTTCATGGAAGGTGAACTAAAGAGTATAAAACTTTACTTGTGTTCAACTATATCTTGAGTAATGTCCTGAGTCCACTGAACCCAGTAAGAAGCTAAGAATGCTGTGGTCTTTGTCTCACACATCTTATTAAGTTTCTTGACTGCTATGTCCAAGGAACATGAGAGGACTAGAGGGGGTTATATACCAATATCTAGAACAATTGGGGCAACATCGGATCGCACCAACTAAATTTCACCTAAATCTTTGGAAAGATTCAGCGAATCTCTAAAATGTAAAGATTGTCAATTTGAACTTAGTTTCAAAATGTATAAAATGTTATGATCTGAAGGACGGATTTCTCTCCAGTATCAGAATTTCTAAAACATTTTGACATTGGTATGAAATCAGGAAAGGTTTCACCCTCAGACCCAAAATAAGGTGCTCTAATTTGGTTCTGAGGACCAGCCATCAAAAAACTCCCATGTCCCCCAAATTTCTTCCCCCGGTCGCTTCCCTCAGGAAGTTGTACATGTCTGCCCCACTCCTCACGGACCACTCCCATGGTACCTGGGACCCAGCTCTTTATACAGAAAGGTTAACTTTGGTCCAACTTATCTTTTTTTTCGGAAACAGACAGTTTTACTATAATAACTCTTTGGCAACGTGTACACTATTCTTGATGACGACATGGGGGAGCCAGAAAAAGGGGCTACTGATGACAGGTTCCCTTTAAGCTCAACAACTTCAAATGAGCCTCTGCCTGGATAACTGCAGATCTTTTCCCATTTCTGTACATGGGATGTAAGCTGCAGTGAGGTGGTTAAGCCTCTACACAAAGAACGGCGCTGTTTGCTTCCTATTCTGTTACCTTTTTACCATCTGCTGAGAACAGATGATCTGTAGGTGTGCTGGGCTTTGGACTCTCATCAATCTGATATTGAGGACCTATTCTATGGACTAGTTTTTACATTTTTTTAATTCTGGAAAACTCCTTTTAGCCACTGGTTAGGGACTGCTGCCTTAGGGTATCTACACTTGTCATTTTTATTGCTCCATTGAATCAAAATATTGGAAGAAAAAACTTTGTGAACTCTTGATTGGAAATATCCTGCACACTAAATTTTCTTAAATCTTGAACATCCAATTTGTAATTTTATGTACTTTTTAGGCTGCTGTCCAAACAAAAATAAGCAAGGGAACTTTTTGTCTAGCTAATTTTCCATTCTATTTTCACAGAATACCTTAATTCCATCTGCCCTGTTCATTGTGCACCGGAATAATTACATTTCCAGTTCAGCATGACCTCGGGCTACAATCCCATCGCCCATTTAGCCGCTAGTTCAAGAGTTGACAAAAGACAATAATGATGGATTTATCAGGGACTTGGGACATATGATTGCGGATGAAACACAGGTAGGGAATGAGGTATGAAGTAGTTGGAAGCTCTTAGATCCTGGAACAATTCAATGAGCTATTTATCAGGACTCAATTGAAAATGTTGCTACATTTTTTTTTAGAAGAGACAGGTTTAGTGTATTTGCTGTACCAAGATAAAGAGCCTGAACATAAGTAATAAAAAATATTAGATCTGAAGTTCATTCTAAAAGCAGCGCCACCCCCCCTCCCTATGCTGTGTGTGTGGTACTTGAGGTTTACATCAAATGCTTATAAGAAATGTACTAGTCGCCAAATATCCCTTTAAGCCAAGAGGTACAATCTAAAGGCCCTGGACCCAGTTCATCTTTATGGCAGGAATCATTTTTCTTGATGACTTGGGGTTGCCTTCGCCCCTTAGTTGAGCATGATGGATATTGGAGCAATAACTGTTTTGTGACGTTGTGAGGCACATAGTTCAGTGAATCTCTAGTTATTCCAAGCCTACGTATTATGTTTCATGTCGTCCCTTGCCCCTCTACTCCTTTATAAGGTGTCCTTCTGTTCATCTCAACTGTACATAAAGACATGGGGGGGGGGCATTTATTAATTTGGGCGCATTGTGGAACCGGAAGCGTACTATCATTTTCAGTGGGATGTAAGTTTGTGGTGCAAGGAATTAATAATTTGGTGCACAAGCAAAAACTGTCTCCACATTTATGAAGATGAAATCGAACTTTCTAGACTTTTAGCTGCTCTAATTGTGCACCAAAAATTGTGCTACAAATGAGTCTGAAAAATTGAATCACCAGAAAAGTGTCGGATTCACAAGCAACGCCACAAATAGAACAAGTCTTGAGTGTCGGAAAACAACCAAGATTGTGGTTCCGAAACTTCATAAATAAGTCGCAGCGGAGGAAGTCAATAATAAATCCCCCCCCCCCAAGGTGTCCTCTTGACTCTCCTTTTCGGCAGATGGTAAGCATATCATAGTGTGAGTCACATGAAGGGCTCTTATTATAAATTGCACAATAGCGACCCATTTTACCCCTTTACAGTCTGCATGGAGTTACATTGCTATGGCAAGTACTGTTTGTTCTCCTGGCAAAAAATACCCAAACCCAATTCTTGGCCTTTACTATTTTTAACAGTTTTTAATTGTCAGATCTGCAATAGTTTGTCAGATGATCTGCCCTTTCTGTCATGTGGGTTCATCTATGAATCATATGCCACTTCAGTGATTGTGTCTATGACTTTCTTTGTGTCTTGTGCAACCAACCAACAGCAAATTTCAGCCAAACCAAAATGAGGATCTTAATAGATGCAATCCACTTTCCTTGTGTTTGCTGCTATGTTTAGCTTCTTCTTCAATGCAATATATAATTATTTAATGTAATATTTAAAACATATGGATCACCAATGTTCTTTTTTATTTTTCAAAAAATATTTATTTTATTTTTTTTTAATATAGGGAAAGCTGATTTTTATTCTCATCTTTTCTGTTCGTGATTATGGGGACAGTCATCTTGCCTGAAATCTGTTAATAACAATTAGAGCCACAATTTATTACAAACTCATGACAATAGATAGCGATTGTCTAAAGACGACTCATCTTTTCTTAGTATGGATAGAGCTATGGGACAGTGTTATCTATATACAGGGCCGTCACAAGGAATTTTGGGACGCCTGACTGTAAGATTTTTGTCCCCCCCCCCCCATTCCCACATTCCACCAAAACATTTATAAGTCATGACAAGATACACTCTTTTGACACTTACTCAACTCTTACTCAACTGCATGTGCCCACTCAGTATATAGTTAGCCCCTGCATGTCCTCACTTATTATATAGATAGCGCCTGCATGTGCCCACTCAGTATATAGATAGCCCCTGCATATCCTCACTTATTATATAGATAGCGCCTGCATGTGCCAACTCAGTATATAGCTAGACCCTGCAAGTGGCCACTCATTGTATAGTTAGACCCTGCAAGTGGCCACTCAGTATATAGATAGCCCCTACACGTGCCACTCAGCATATAAACAGACCCAGCATGTGCCTACTGGGCACAAGCCAGTCTGCAGTTAGCCCCCCAATTCCGCAGTCAGTTCCCCTTAAGTTCTTAGTCACCCCCCCCCCCACCCCACAAGGCAGCCGCCCGGAGTTCACAGTCACACACCAACAGTGCATAGCAGATGCCCCCCTTTAGTGAAATGTCCACTCCAGAAGCCCCCTTTAATGAAAAGTCCACTGCAGATGCCCCCCTTTAATGACATTTTTACCTTAGATGCCCCCTTTAATTAAATGTCCACCGCAGATGTCCCCTTTAATGAAATATCCAGCCCAGATGCCCCCCACTCTACTGAAATGTCCACTCCAGATACCCCCTTTAATGGAATGTCCACTCCAGAAGCCCCCTTTAATGAAAAGTCCCCTGCAGATGCCCCCTTTAATGAAATGTCCTCTCCAGATACCCCCCTTTAATTAAATCTACACCTTAGATGTCCCCTTTAATGAAATGTTCACCTTAGATGCCACCCTTTTAATGAATTCTCCCCGGCCCCGCGGCTCCATCTGCTCTTCACGGCTCCGTCTTCTCTTCTTCCGGCCCGGGCACAGCACACTATGGCGCTTGATATCCATATTTATATTAAATACAAAGAATGACATGGAAAACATTTTTAAAAATAATCGAAAGGCAAATAAAATGTGTGATGGGAACCAGATCTAAAACAGTCTAAACCCTTCAGAGGCTTGTGGTTTATCCTTGTGCCATATTTGATGCAGATTGGTCTTGTAGTAGAGCCACACATAAAGAACAGATGACAGAAATTAATGTAATATACATAAGGGTATATGCAGTGTGATACGCTATCCTATGCATGTAGAACCTATGTAAAGTAGTCTATCATAGTCTATACATCCACATAATTAATAATTGAGATTTAACAATAATATCGAGCAAAAGTATGTAAAAAACTAAAATAAGATACATAATCCAGAGAACTATTTCGAGCATTTGTACTTAAAATGAAATATTTTGTCACAGCTTCATTGTAAGTGCGTTTCAGTTAGCAATAGACATGTCACGGATGTCACAGCTATGGATTTAACGCAGCTTCTAGCAGGCACTTAGTTCTTATTCAACCAACCACAGGATTTAGGGAAATGAGATTGTCTTTGGTATTTTGGGGACTTTGAGACATTATTTTGACAGCTCGCTAAGATCATGAAATCCTTGTAAAGTAAGTAGTAACATTTTCAGAAGTAACGTTGCAAGAATTTGTTTCGAGTTCACGATGATCCAATTTATTAACCATGAATCAGCAGGTCAATAATAAAACCGAATTCCATGAGAAAAAAACACAATCTCATCCTTAAATTTGGTGGAATGAACTAAATTGTATCAAGAACTGGATGAGAATTTACACTGGTCCACAACTGTAGTAGTCCAGGGGACCATTTGAATGCGCCAATACAGGGAAGAGTAAGAAAAAGCAAATGTGGTACAAATTAAGACATAACTTTTAATCATACAAATAAAACAATGAATCCTAAAATCTGAATGACGCCGCACAGCATAAACCAATTAATCAGGGCAAGTGTATATGTCACTAATAGGACACACAGTTTTTTAACTATGCATGATTGGTGCAAGTGTATACCTATACAGATAATTAGCCAATGGCACAATCATGTAACATCTAATAGTCAGTAACAAAAAACTGGCTATAGCACATTAAAGGAGAAACAATATGAAACAATCTCACCCAGTCCAGGAGTGCACTTGGTATAGGTTCAGATGGTGCGATGGGATGACGGGGAACTTGTAGTCCAGATGTAACGACTTATCCCTGAACTATCTCACCTATCGCCCAAAAAATTGACTCCCGCCCTAACAAGGGCGGTCCCACACTTGCCCTATTGGTAACACTGTCCCTAGATGTCTGAAGGGTCCAGAAAAATGGGTCCCATCCCAACGCGTTTCCCCCCCACTTCTTTAGGGGTTCATCAGGGGATGCAGGGAAAGTAGGCTGGCAAGGAAAGAAGGTTTCCAATGCCAGTGTTCCACAAAGGTACTCCCTCTTGGTCCTAGGGGGAGCAATGGAGGAGTGGCAGTGGCCGTTCCTTCTAGTGACCCGGCAGGGTTAGGCGTGCGGGTCTTGATGCTGGCGTGCGCAATTAACTACCGCGCATGCGCCATTCAAATAGCGGACTTCCTGGATAGGACCCCGCCCCTCTCTGACGCGCTGTGACGCTGCGGCCGTGTCTCTCAGCTGAGGAGTGGGTAGGTGTGTTCAGCTACGGAGCGGGCGTGTGAGGATTTCCCTATGCAGTAGGCAACAAGACCTTGTTAACCCGCTGCTGCCCGTTATCGTAGGTATCGATACCGTGGACTGAAAGAGTACTGAGCGGAGTTTATTAGGGAAGGACAGTGTAAAAGGGAAATACAAGACAGAAATATATACAGAAAAGGTACCAACGGAGTAAAAATGGGTATGTATAGTTATTAGGAGGATGGATGCCAGCTTATAGAAAGCATGCATAACTGATGGTCTCATTCAGACCTTTGGGAGCCACAGTGTCCAGGCGGAATATCCACCTGGTTTCACATTGTAGGAGTATCTTATCCCAATTCCCCCCACGTGTAGGTCTATGGACCCTGGTGATGCCATGAAATTTAAGCACCCTCATCTCCCCTCCATGTTGACCATTGATGTGTCTAGCGATGGGTGTATCATGATGATTCCGAATATCTGAGAGGTGGGCTTCTATCCTACGTCGGAATTGCCTTGATTGTCTTGCCCACATATTCCATACCACACTCGCAGACGGCTCTATAAATAACCCCCTCTGTTTTACAGTTGATGAATGTCAAGATATCTATGCTTTCACTCGTAACGTTGGAGGTGAATGTTTTACAAGTTTTAATAAAGGGACTAGCAACGCATCCACTGCATCGATATGTCCCCTTAACAGTCTGTTGTTCAAGCCAAGTACTTTGCCGATTTGGGACAAAGTGGCTGTGGACGAGACGGTCCCTAAGAGCTTGACCTTTTCTGTAGGTGATAGAGGGGGCCGGTCCGATAGCATCCCTGATGTCAGGGTCCATATAGAGGATGCCCCAGTGTTTAGTAATAATTTATCGCGCCGCTTGTGCACCATTATCGAAAGTGGTGATAAGTCTAATATGTGCATCATTCTCCGGTCTTTTTTTCGTATCAAGTAGCTCACTGCGGTTTTGAGTCAGTGCGAACTTATATGCTTTTTTGAGAACCCAGTCCGGATATCCCTGATGGCGTTGTACTCTTCCATACCACATACGGCAGGTCTCACCGTAATTGCCCATTACTTACGGTCAAGAGGAACAGAGTGTCAACGGCACAATGAATTCATTTTAAAAACACTAGAATTCTGCCTTAAGAGAAATGTTTTCCTCTTTAACGGTCGCTATTACCACCAGCTCAGGGGCACAGCAATGGGTTGGCCGTGTGCGCCAACCTATGCCAATTTGCTCCTGGGCTGGTGGGAGGAGACCATCGTCTTCTCCAACTCCTCAAACCCCTCTAGCGCAGCCATAGACATCTGGCTGCGTAATATCGACGATATATTCATCATCTGGAGTGGGGTTGAGGAGGATTTTATTCATTTCGTACGGGGCCTGAATCAGAACCCTGTAGGACTCACATTCACTTTTGAAACCCAGTCCGAAAGTCTTGCTTTCCTAGATGTCAGGATCTCCAGACAGCCAGCGGGATCACTAGAAACTGAGGTTTACCGTAAGAAAACGGCAACCAATTCGCTATTGAGGTGGGAGAGTAGCCATCCATTCCCCCTCAAACGCGGGATCCCACGTGGCCAATATTTGCGTCTAAGACGTAATTGCTCAAATGACCGAGTATTTAAGCAACAGGTCGATGATCTGCGACTCAGATTTAAACATCAGGGATATTCGGACTGGGTTCTCAAAAAAGCATATAAGTTCGCACTGACTCAAAACCGCAGTGAGCTACTTGATACGAAAAAAAGACCGGAGAATGATGCACATATTAGACTTATCACCACTTTCGATAATGGTGCACAAGCGGCGCGAGAAATTATTACTAAACACTGGGGCATCCTCTATATGGACCCTGACATCAGGGATGCTATCGGACCGGCCCCCTCTATCACCTACAGAAAAGGTCAAGCTCTTAGGGACCGTCTCGTCCACAGCCACTTTGTCCCAAATCGGCAAAGTACTTGGCTTGAACAACAGACTGTTAAGGGGACATATCGATGCAGTGGATGCGTTGCTTGTCCCTTTATTAAAACTTGTAAAACATTCACCTCCAACGTTACGAGTGAAAGCATAGATATCTTGACATTCATCAACTGTAAAACAGAGGGGGTTATTTATAGAGCCGTCTGCGAGTGTGGTATGGAATATGTGGGCGAGACAATCATGGAATTCCGACGTAGGATAGGAGCCCACCTCTCAGATATTCGGAATCATCATGATACACCCATCGCTAGACACATCAATGGTCAACATGGAGGGGAGATGAGGGTGCTTAAATTTCATGGCATCACCAGGGTCCACAGACCTACACGTGGGGGGAATTGGGATAAGATACTCCTACAATGTGAAACCAGGTGGATATTCCGCCTGGACACTGTGGCTCCCAAAGGTCTGAATGAGACCATCAGTTATGCATGCTTTCTATAAGCTGGCATCCATCCTCCTAATAACTATACATACCCATTTTTACTCCGTTGGTACCTTTTCTGTATATATTTCTGTCTTGTATTTCCCTTTTACACTGTCCTTCCCTAATAAACTCCGCTCAGTACTCTTACAGTCCACGGTATCGATACCTACGATAACGGGCAGCAGCGGGTTAACAAGGTCTTGTTGCCTACTGCATAGGGAAATCCTCACACGCCCGCTCCGTAGCTGAGAGACACGGCCGCAGCGTCACAGCGCGTCAGAGCGCGTCAGAGAGGGGCGGGGTCCTATCCAGGAAGTCCGCTATTTGAATGGCGCATGCGCGGTAGTTAATTGCGCACGCCAGCATCGAGACCCGCACGCCTAACCCGGCCGGGTAACTAGAAGGAACGGCCACTGCCACTCCTCCATTGCTCCCCCTAGGACCAAGAGGGAGTACCTTTGTGGAACACTGGCATTGGAAACCTTCTTTCCTTGCCAGCCTACTTTCCCTGCATCCCCTGATGAACCCCTAAAGAAGTGGGGGGGAAACGCGTTGGGATGGGACCCATTTTTCTGGACCCTTCAGACATCTAGGGACAGTGTTACCAATAGGGCAAGTGTGGGACCGCCCTTGTTAGGGCGGGAGTCAATTTTTTGGGCAATAGGTGAGATAGTTCAGGGATAAGTCGTTACATCTGGACTACAAGTTCCCCGTCATCCCATCGCACCATCTGAACCTATACCAAGTGCACTCCTGGACTGGGTGAGATTGTTTCATATTGTTTCTCCTTTAATGTGCTATAGACAGTTTTTTGTTACTGACTATTAGATGTTACATGATTGTGCCATTGGCTAATTATCTGTATAGGTATACACTTGCACCAATCATGCATAGTTAAAAAAACCGTGTGTCCTATTAGTGACATATACACTTGCCCTGATTAATTGGTTTATGCTGTGCGGCGTCATTCAGATTTTAGGATTCATTGTTTTATTTGTATGATTAAAAGTTATGTCTTAATTTGTACCACATTTGCTTTTTCTTATAATTTGAACTTTGTGGTCAGTACTGGTCAGTAGTGGGATTCGAGGAAGGGCACTTTCTAACCCATCACTCTCGAATAACAACTGTATTCTGAGACATACGAACCACAGTTCCAGAATACTTTTTGATATTGACTTGATTGCTCATTTCTAATACAGGGAAGAGCAGACCCAATCGACAATGTTCGGGTCTGAGCTGAAAATTGCAGGTCTGGGCCCCTGAACCCGGATTCCGGCCATAAGTTTGGCTTAAGGTTTGGCATTTACCCTCAACCACGTGGGTCACACCAGTGATTGGTGCTTGCAGAGCCATTGCTTATATATCAATGTCGGTGGCAAGCCATCATTTTCCTGAGGATTGTCGCTCCCTGAACGGTTTTGCTCATCACTATTCCGGAATAAATCTCACTCATTAGTTATATTTATAATTATAAGCTTCATCTAAAATATTGTGTAGGTTTGGTTATTATATATGATCATCATGTCCAAAGTGAGGAATGGTGGATTCCGATTTGGTACACTTGGCCTGGCGATGTCCAAAATTGTATTGATACTGGCGAATGATTTTTCTTTCTATTAATAATCTATTTTTTTTTAGATCCCTGTAAATTTTACTCGGCACTGTTATGTAGGAAATCTCACACTTCACTTCTTTTGAAACTTTATATTCTAACTTGGCTACAGATTAAATTTTAGATGTTTTTTTAGATGCTTTATCAACTGAACACAGAAAGTAAATGGGGGGGGGGGAGGTTATATTATACGCTGGTGCCAGATCCTGTTTGGTGTAGAATTGCAATTTAGAATGCACCAGCTTCACTGCTAGGCACAGCCACCTTCACGGAGTTGCTCTAAGGGTAAAAATAGTCACATTTCCTAGCCATACTCAAGGAAGTATGACTATTTCAGGGGTTGTATGCCAAAAATGCAATACAATTGACAAAACTTTATGTGTAAAGGGCAAGTTGAACATCCTGATTTTAGGGTGCCTTTTCCTGTCTCTTTCTTGTTTATTTTTATTTTTCTTGCACAGCTTTCTTATTGTGAAAAATTGATATGTTTGGATTGTTACAATTATTCTTTCTTTTTTCTCTTTTTTTTACTTCATTAATCATATAAACTGTTGAGAAATATATTTTTTAATAAAGTAACTTGTATGGATTTAGAGTTTAATTGTTACAGCTCAAAATATATTTAGCACATCCCAATGTAACTACACAATAAAAATGTAATTTAAATAAAATTTAAATTAAAGGGGTTGTCCAAGACTTTTTTTTAAAAACAAAGGTGGCGGGGAGGGGGCTGATAATGAAAAATAAATCTGTACTTACCTCCTGGTGCTCTCCGGTTGTCCCATGCTGCTGTCGCTGTGGTCCTTGCCCCACGTAAACAAACATGGTCACAAAAGCAGCGCTGCATTCAGCTTCCGGCCCGAACCCATAGCCATCCGTCTCACATATACAATGCTGTGAATAGGGATTGGGTGTGTGTGGCCAGACACCTTGGCCGGCTGGAAGCTGAATGCAGCGCTGCTTTTGCGGCCATGTTTGTTTACATGGGCAAGGACCAGAGCGTTTGCAGTGCGGGACACCCAAAGGACTCCAGGAGGTAAGTACAAATTTTTATTTTTTTAAGCAGCCCCCTCTCGGCCACCTTTGTTTTCTCAGACAACCCCTTTAATATGTAAATAATATAACATGAAATAAGTGATGTGTGCAATGAAATATAAACAGCATTAAGAAACACATCCAGCAGTTGAGGTCTCCTGGGACCAGCAGTGATACTGGAATTCTGGATACTGATGTTGGTATTCCCTCCAAGTCATGTTTTCTCAGTGTAAAGATCAGTGTTCGTGTTTCTGCTTCTGGTCTGACTATTAGTGACATTTGTAGTCTCAGAGATCATTATCAAAGCCTTGTCCAGTTTACTGAACATGAGATTCCTGAACAGTACAGACAGGAGCCTGAGTCATACAACAAATGTTCTTTATTGTTGTTATCCCTTTTGTCTACTCCTGGAGGGTGAGTGTAAGTCTCCCTTGTCTAAATAATTTAGTGATTAAAATTTACAGCAATTTTTTTTCAGTTTTTTAAAGAAGAAAAACCCAAGTGTTTTTATAAATTACCATTTGTGGGGACTTATACCCTTCTGCAGTGTTTGACTGAGGTACTTAGGATCTACCAATGAAATTGAATCTAGGAACCCACCCTAGATATTGGGGGTCATTTACTAAGGGCCCGATTCGCGTTTTCCCGACGTGTTACGCGAATATTTCCGATTTGCGCCAATTGTACCTGAATTGCCCCGGGATTTTGGCGCACGCAATCGGATTGTGGTGTATTCCTGCGCGTTCAGATGATTTTCAGCGCAGCAGCGCCACCTGGTGGACGGCGGAGGAACTACCTTCATAAATCCCGTCCGGACCCGAATCCTGTTCAGAGAACGCGCCGCTGGATCGCGAATGGGCCGGGTAAGTAAATCTGCCCCATTATCTATACCGTGACTGCAGGAAGGTTGTAACTAGAAAACTTGAGGGCCCCTGACTGGCAAATTTTGTGCTACTACGAAATCCTCGACTCCCGTCTTATACTTCATGTACCACATTACAGTAAAGAAAGTGTGGCCTCCTCGAAGGTCTAGAGTTTTTAAATGATTTGACATTTAGTGCATAAAAACAGAAATATAGCAATCCTTTCTGCATATGAACTATAAATCAACTAAACATATTACACTGGGACAACACCAAAACCAATGTTACTACAGGTATACAGCACCAGAACCAATACATAGATATGTTACCAGGTCACCAAAACCAAAGTTAATAAAGGGATACAGCATCAGAACCAATACATGGATACGCTACCAGGTCAACAAAACCAATGTTACTACAGGTATACATGACCAGAACCAATACATAGATATGTTACCAGGTCACCAAAACCAAAGTTACTACAGGGAAACAGCATCAGAACCAATACATAGATACGCTACCAAGTCACCAAAACCAATGTTACTTCAGGGATACAGCACCAGAACCAATACATTGATACGCTACCAGGTCACCAAAACCAATCTTATTACAGTGATACAGCACCAGAAGCAATACATACATACCTTATCAGGTCACTCTCAAAGGCGAAGATAACAGAGAGCCAAAGGACAGAGGAGATGCTGCAGAACTGTGAGCTCATTTATAATAATGGCACTAATTCTGGTAACTAACAGATGATGTCTTTGATCGGAGGAGTCTTTTTCATTTTCTTCTTCTACCTGGCCACTATCTTAGCATTTTCCAGTCTTAAAACATCTCTGCTGATTTATCAACATAAAAATATTAGGTTCCTCACTTTATCGTAATCTCTTCTATCTTCTTATCACAAACTAAACACTATTATTTTGCTACCCCTCAGATCAACATTCCCCCACAGTAGTCAAAATAGTAACTATGACCCCCAAGTGCATCAGCATTAACCAATAAAGTAATAGTGCATCCACAGTAGCCAATATAGTCACAGGTCCCCCACATTAACCATTATATTAACAGGGCTCCCACAGTAGCCAACATAGTTACAGTGTCCCCACAAAAGCCAATATAGTCACAAAGCCTTCACAGTGGCCAATAGTACAGGACAAACATATAAAATAAGCTTGTCTAAGTAAAACTTGATTGGGTAAGAGAAGTAAAATATAAACAAAATAATAAAACACAGAATTTTGATTACTACACAGAAGTAAGACAAATAGATGGAGAGACCGGCAGACAACTTTTACTTTGTTTTCAGTTGTGTCGTGAGCGAGGAACATAAACTGCTAGAGATTGAAACCATATTGCCTTTTATTTCTGCTTTTAGTTACAGAAGTGTAAAGGAAGGTGCCATAATCTTCAGTCCATTGATGTCTATCGGGGATGGAAGGTGAATGGAAGACCTTCCATTCCCTCTTCTTTTTTTTGTTTCCATTATGCTCTTCTTAAAGGGCTATTCTCGTCAGGGCATTCACATTCGGTTTCATTAATGTGCCATATATATACATTTCTTCGATTAGATGTTATAAAAATGTTTTACCTGTGTGAAGATAATTTCTCATAAATGTAGGGATATGGTCCCTTAGAAACAAGACTGCGTCCTTGGATACAACCACCTCTGCTGGAGGAATTGCATGAAGAAACAAAGGGTTTTTGTATATGAAATGTCAGAGAGTAGTACAGCCGTCCTGTGGTAATGATTGGTGAAGCCATGTGCTCAGGCAGGACACATTAGCGCATGTCCGGCCACCGCTGCCAAAATGTGAGGTGGTCGTATCCGAGGAAGCTATCTCATTTCTAAGAGACAAAATGACTACATTTTTGAGAAATTATCTTCACACAGTAACAATCTTTTTAATAACATCCAATTGAAGAAATGTTTACATATGGCAAATGAATTAAATTAAATGTAAAAGCCCAGATGGGAATATCCCTTTAAATGGAAACCTTCGATGTCTAGAATCTCAGGATTGGGCTTCCAATGAACAATTTGCTTGCCCGCACACAAGGATTTCCTAGAAATGTCTTGGCCTGCCCAGATTCACCAGCAATAGAACCTGCTGAGATGCCAACTTTGGCAACCTACTAATATATCTGCACCTGTACGCCTCCATACCCAACCGTATCTTTGTATCCAGGCTAGAGTCACCCAATAGGGTACTAGACCTTCTTTCAATTCAGTTTGCCCCCCTAAAAACGTATCTTTTTGCTTTTATATTATATTAGAATTAATTTGTTTATTATTTTATATTAAAATAGCTATAATAATATATATTATTATTATATATTCTTTAAATTCTCTTCTCCTTGGTGCTTTTGTTTTTTCCAATAGGTATATTTTTTTCCACTGCAATTCCCCTCTGTTATTTGATCCCCTTATAGTCATTAATATGGAGTGCATAGATGTTTTACTATGTGTTCATTAAATATTATTACAGATACTTGGAAGAAAATCCATTGCCGCTATAAATTACTAAAGAGGGGAATAGGTTGTACTGTATATTACACTCCCATTCATGGTGTATATTCTTCATATTATCCTGTTTCCAAGACAACAAACTTTGTAATTTCCCTCCCAGGATATTTCATGAGATAACAGAGCAGGTTGTACGTATCTGTGACAAAGAATAGGGATTTACATGTGAATTAGATGTGGGCGGCAGAGAATATTCTCTTACATCACATTGTATATGATTCTTCCATAAAAGACTTACACATTCCATAAGCCCACACAATCCATACAGTCACGTTACAGAATCTAATTATCCCACATCGTGCACTTCTAAGATATTGGAGGAGCCACGACAGATGGAGATCTTACACTGTAAGTGACTCTACAATCGATACAGGACTATGCAACGGAAGATGAAATGTTCAGCCGCCGCATCTCATCAATAAATATATTTCACTTTATTGGAAGTGTAACTATATTCCCGATTACAGACTGCGGGAATGTTACTAAAAACCTGTTGTATTGACGGCATCCATCATCAAAGGGATTTTTCAAACACCTTAAAAGGATGCCTGTGCTTATACACCCTATGCAAAGGGTGAATATTTTTTGGGTGTTTTTGTATGAAGTTTTGCATTTACCATTCAATTTTTTATACGTTTATGAACTTCTCCATTAATTACATACTTACATAATCACATAGACTGTAAGCTCTTGTGTCACCCCTCATCCTCATAGACTGTAAGCTCTTGTGTCACCCCCTCATCCTCATAGACTGTAAGCTCTTGTGTCACCCCCCTCATCCTCATAGACTGTAAGCTCTTGAGTCACCCCCTCATCCTCATAGACTGTAAGCTCTTGTGTCACCCCCTCATCCTTATAGACTGTAAGCTCTTGTGTCACCCCCTCATCCTCATAGACTGTAAGCTCTTGTGTCACCCCTTCATCCTCAAAGACTGTAAGCTCTTGTGTCACCCCCTCACCCTCAAAGACTGTAAGCTCTTCTGTCACCCCCTCATCTTCATAGACTGTAAGCTCTTGTGTCACCCCCTCATCCTCATAGACTGTAAGCTCTTATGTCACCCCCTCATCCTCATAGACTGTAAGCTCTTGTGTCACCCTCAACCTCATAGACTGTAAGCTCTTATGTCACCCCTCATCCTTGTAGACTGTAAGCTCTTGTGTCACCCCCTCATCCTCATAGACTGTAAGCTCTTGTGTCACCCCCCATCCTCATAGACTGTAAGCTCTTGTTTCACCCCCTTCATCCTCATAGACTGTAAGCTCTTGTGTCTCCCCCTCATCCTCATAGACTGTAAGCTCTTGTGTCACCTCCTCATCCTCATAGACTGTAAGCTCTTGTGTCACCCCTCATCCTCATAGACTGTAAGCTCTTGTGTCACCCCCTCATCCTCATAGACTGTCGGGTCTTGTGTCACTTTCTCATCCTCATACACTGTAAGCTCTTGTGTAACCCTCTCATCCTCATAGACTGTAAGCTCTTGTGTCCCCCTCATCCTCATAGACTGTAAGCTCTTGTGTCACCCCCTCATCCTCATAGACTGTAAGCTCTTGTGTCACCCCCTCATCCTCATAGACTGTAAGCTCTTGTGTCACCTCCTCATCCTCATAGTCTGTAAGCTCCTGTGTCACCCCCTCATCCTCATAGACTGTAAGCTCTTGTGTCACCCTCTCATCCTTATAGACTGTAAGCTGTTGTGTCACCCCTTTATCCGCATAGTCTGTAAGCTCTTGTGTCACCCTCTCATCCTTATAGACTGTAAGCTGTTGTGTCACCCCCTTCCTCCTCATAGACTGTAAGCTCTTGTGTCACCCCCTCATCCTCATAGAATGTAAGCTCTTGTGAGCAGGGCCCTCTCTCCTATTGCTCCATATGAATGTTTAGACTCTGTAATGTAATATTATATTTGTATATGTTCACTATGATATGTAAAGAGCTACGGAATATGATGGCGCTATATATAAATAAAGTTTATTATTATTATTACATAATTAGTCTTAATCATATGATCATATACAATTCATGTACTGAAACAGAAAGCCTAGAGTTTGGTATGAATTGCATTTTTTTCTTACACAGCCAGTGGAATGTATGATTTAAATACATATGTTTTAAAAAGGCAAATCCTATTAAAATCCATCATGATAAACCAGGGACTCTTACTCATAGATCCAGGCTTGTGAATGTGGTAATCTTATTACATTTGTTATCCATACCCTTCCTTCTTAAATCAACTTTCAAATTATACTAATGAGCAAGAATGGCCCCTGAAGATGTCACTAGATTCCCTCCATGCTACAGATTTGCGGGCTGCTATACTGTCTCCCCATCCCCCTCTGTCCTTTCAACACTTTCCCCTCCCTCTGCCTGATGTAAGCAGTAACATTGTAACAGCCTGAGAATTTGCAGCAGAGAGAAGCCATGGAAACATCCCCCAGGAGCCCTTCTGGCTCATTAGCATAATTTCAAAAGTTGATTTTAGAAGAAAGGAGGACATGGATAACACAAAAAGATTACCACAGTCACAGTGCCTGGGACTATGAGTAAGTGTCCCTGGTTTATCATCCTGGATGTTGATGGTAGATTTTTCCATTAGAAAAAGGGTTTTTCCATTAAAATTGTATTTAAAGGAAACCTACCACTTCTGAAGGTAGGTATGAGATGCAAACACCGGGCACCAGCTCAGGGTGAGCTGGTGCCGGTGCTTAGTCTCGTTAGTGTTAAAACCGCGGTATTGCGGTTTTAACACTTTTTAAACTTTCTAGCAGAAACTGCTTCGGCGCGGTTTTAACACTAATGAGACTAAGCACCGGCACCAGCTCACCCTGATCTGGTGCCCGGTGTTTGCATCTCATACCTACCTTCAGAAGTGGTAGGTTTCCTTTAAAATTAAATTCCACAAAATGGCTTTCATGCAATGCAGCCTGTAACTAACTCTAAGAATAAAAGTGAACTTTTTTATTTTAAAAAAAGCTAAAAAAAAGCTTTTCATTATCCATATAGGACTCCGCTCAGTCCATAACAGTCAGCTGTTTGGTGGAGCCCCTCTGGCTACAGATATTATTCAGTATTTCCAAATCACTACACCTCACCGCTATCTCAGCTGGAACCCCGTTACACTTTTTCATAGAGAACATAATATAACTTAAATTTTGTGTATTAATAATAATAATATATTTCTCTATCCCGGATTCCTAACCTGTAGTGCAAGTACCATGAGGGGGAGGGGCCCGTTCATTATTGGCTTTGCACCATTTTTTTGTTGGCAGAGTTTTTCTTTGTTTTGCTATATGTGCACCATTTTTATGATGTGTCTGCGCCACAATTTAGATGTATTGGATCCCAATACTGTTTCTAGCATTTCTAACTTTTGGGGCACATTTTTTGCTGCATAGTTAGATAAAAAGAAAGCAAGTCTGCCAACTTCTAAACCCCTTCATGAATGTGGTTTGACATTTCTCATGCTCATTTGTTCATCTTACAATGTGCATCACAGTGCGAATCACGGCTAAAATATGGGCACCAAAAATACAGTACAGGATCACAATTTTGGGCAAACTTGTGTTATCATTTATGTCAGCCGGGGGTATCTGTATTGGAAATCTTGAATACTACAATTCTGGATCACATGGATTTAAAGGATTTAGGAAACGTATTGGTTTATAAATGGAGGTTTTCTCCAGCAGAGGGCAGAATAGAAGTAAAAACAGCAGGGGTGAAGATGCATCTCCGCTTCCAAACTGCAGGACGGAGTCAGAAATAGATCGTCCTTTAATCAAGGTATAATGTAACCAAATTGTGACCAAAACCCTGATTGTGACCAATCAAACAAAGCGGCTTATGGGCATTTGTCCTACCAACCTGAAATTCAGCTGTACCAAGATACCCCACTGAGGGCAAATCTGCCAAATTAAGATTCAATGGACATTCACATTGCCCTGTGCCTTGAGGAAATTTTGGTATTGAGTATGATAGAAATGAAAATGTTCTCACTGTGTATTCCAAGCCCCAGACATTACATGATATGTTACAGAGACACAGTAAGTGGTTTGCATTAGAACTGAGACGAATATAAGGAAAGAATGGGGAAGAAATTGTTTGTGGTCAAAGTAATTGCTGCAAAGAATTCCAGTTATTATCAGAATCGTGCCCCTTGAGCCCTGTCCAGATGCCAGTCTGAATATCTCGGATACACTACATAGCTCGGAGCTGAAGGTATTGTAAGAGAAGCCGTGAAGGGCTGTTTGCCCCTTACAACTCGAGGATGTGTATGACCCCATTACCGCGCACTGAACTTTACATGACACTGACATGAACTGGGCATCTCTGGAATGTTCAGTGAATATTACCAGTTACTAACTACCATGCTATTATGTGCCGCCATGTGTTACACAGCATTGAGATATTCTGTCCTATTAGAGGGATTCCATTAGGTGGGAAAACGGTCAACCTGCAAGCAGGATACATGCCGTTATAGAGCAGGAGGAGCTGAGCAGATTTTATATAGGGTTCTGTTTGCCTGAAGTTTGTTATAGAGAAAGAGAAGTTGAGCAGATTGTACATAATGTCCTATCTTCAGGCAGCATGTAATAGGGCAGGAGGATCTGAGCAGGTTGTACATAGTATCCTATCTTCAGGCAGCATCTTGTAGAGCAGGAGGAACTGATTTGTTTGTACATAGTGTCCTATCTGTAGGCAGCATGTTATAGAGCAAATGGAGATAAGCAGGTTGGAAGTAGTATCCTATCTGTAGGCAGCATGGTATAGAGCAGGGGGAGCTGAGTAGGTGGTACATAGTGTTCTATCTGTAAACAGCATGTTATAGAGCAGGAGTAGTTTGTGGCTGTGGGTTTCAAAAACCCCAGATAACCCCCAATATCTGTAAGTTAAAATATGTAAATATATAGTGAACAGCACAATGTACAACTGTGAAAGTTTATTTAGTGCCCTGACCTCACCCACTAATGTGTCCACAAACTCCCCCTTTCCTTTAGCCATCACTAAATGACCCGCTTTAGTAGTGAAATCTCGGAAGATCTTACTTTTTATTACAATTGTCCTGAATTTCCGATGCTGGATGAGCAGGGAGACACTCAGTGGTAAAGCATGCAGATTTTCCGAAATCTCATTTGGTTTTTATTAGAATTTTGGCTTCTTCTCTGCTCCATGAAATTATTCTAGGAATTGCTGTTTGTGCACATAACCTCAGTGCTGCCAAATGACTTCATATTATTATGAGGAATATTACACTTATTACACATCAGGGAAATAACCACCCTTAAAGAGGACCTGTCACCACTCCTGACATATCTTTCTCAGTAACTACTTATATGCCCTATGACAGTGGTGGCGGACCTATGGCAAGAGTGCCAGAGGTGGCGCTCATAGCTCTCTCTGTGGGCACTCAGGCCATCACCAGAGGGGGACAGGGTATATTCCCGCAGTCCCAGGACTTGCTGCACTCAGTACTGTTTTAAAGTGACAGCGCTGTCTGGGGCTACAGGAGGAGTGGGATGCTGTGGACAGATCTGGACTATCGTCGTAGCTCCTGCTCCAGGCCTGACAATTCTTCCTGTTCATAGGACCCTAGAGATAAAAAGCCTAAAGCCTTTTTTACTGGAACATTGGGGCACATTTACTAAGGGTCCGTCGGACGCATTTCCGTCGGGTTTCGCAATTTTTTCCTATTTGCCCTGAATTGCACAGGGGTTTTTGTCAGCATTCTGAATCATTTCAGAACTTTATAAAACTTTATTTTACATTAACTGGCAACATGCCAGTTGCCTGTTATGAGTCCCTGGGGGGGTGGTGGTGGTGGGGGGGGAATCTGCAACAGATTGTGCCCATTACTTATCTAAATGTTAATATGATAGAAGTATAGATAGCATAGCTCAGTACAAATCATTTAGTAGACAAAAATAGTGTTACTATGAAGACATGTTACGTTATCTCACCTTGTATATTGTATTGTATATAATGTATACCTGCAAATCTCTTAATAAAGCTGAGTTTAAAAGTGTTACTTCTCATACATAACAGCTGATCTCAAAAGTGATCTGAAAAGTAAGACATAATATAAATTTATATACTCCATTCTATAAAAAGCCGAAAAGAGTTTAAAGGAAATCAACCACTAAGAAAAACAAAAAACATCTAAGGATACTCTCCTCCGCTCCTCATGATATTGATCCCGATGCTGTCTTTCGCTAAGCTTGACACGGCGGGATCATCTAGAAAAGAAACTTATAACAAGCAGAACATAGCGCGGGACAAGATGTCTGGCGTGACGTCACCTCCCTTTCCTATGCTCCCAGCACGAAAGAGGGAGGTGCCGTGGTGTTCATATTTAGCAGCCCAGAGCACCGGACATCTTGTCCCTGTGCTCTGTGCTGCTTATGATAACTTTCTGATATCCCGGCCTGTCAAGCTTAGCGCATAACACCACCGGGATCAAGATGAAGAGATTTTTTTTTGGGGGGGGGGGGGGTTATGTGGTTTATTTCCTTTAATGTGAGAAATTATGAATCTAATCAACCTACTGGGCTCACAATCTAATCAACCTACTGTATGTTTTGGAGTGTGGGAGAAAACCCATGCAAAGACGAAGAGAACATACAAACTCTTTGCAGATGTTTACCCTGGGACTTGAACCCAGGTCCCCAGCGATGCAGGGCTGTAATGCTAACCACTAATCCACCGTGCTGCCCCTTATATATGTTTAATAATTTCAGGCATCTTTAATTTACTGCTTTACATTGTGATTTTCCTTGTATTTTCTTATATCCACAGGTGGGATTTTTAACATTTAGCAGAATGAAGACATGTTATCCTATCATGTGATGTGTACAACCCCTTTAATATGCAGTGACCTCTGCAAGGGATGTGGGCGGAAGAGGATTAACAAGTAATTACACAAATCCTTTTGTTCTTTAATGAATCATATGTAATGTGTACAGATAGCGGCATGGTTATATGCGGTTATGACAGCTCCAATTAAACTTTCTGAAATAAGCAGGAAATTAGGAATGGAGACATGGAATGCCCTGGTCATTACGGCAGGATACTGGGTATGTGGGAACATACGAGGGAAGAGAAGTCTTCTAGTGAAGGGGTCATTTCAATGTTCTTTACAAAGAGAATCTAATGGAACGTTTATGAATTGTGAATGTCTGGAGTAAGATAAGTGACCCGTGACATCACAGCTGTGGTCCCTGGAAAATGCCAAAATTATTACAGTACATACCATGTGCGAAGCATTGCATTGCGTAAAAATGCATGGTATATCTAGTAGAGAGCCAGTTTCTTTTTTACACCTCCAACATGTATTAGATGAATTTGGATAAATTTTTGCCAGTCTGTATGGCGTTAAGTACCACCTATACATTAATTTTCTTGCTGGCATTGTAAAAGTGTTCAGGAACTGTGGAACTCTATCCACTTAAAATTAAGAGCCATCATTCCATATCCAATCCCATGGGATCCAGGCATTGCCTTGCTGTCTCTGGGCATGGACAACCTACCATTCACCCATGCAATGATTATCTCCCACTGTTTGAATGCTACTAGAAATCTAATAGCAAAAAATTGGAAATCATCCTCCCTCCCCTCAATACAAGAAATTTTACGTACAGTAGATAATAATTATAAAATGGAATTACTTATCGCAAAAACTAAAGGCCAAATGAGCATATGCGAAAAACAATGGGCAGCTTGGAATGACTTTCGTTCTGCCCACCCATTATGATTATGTGGATCACCAAAACTAGCGACGATAATCTTTAAACCATAATAATAATTGGAGGAACTCAGATGGACACTGTTTAATGTCTGTTTTAATTTACATGTGTTAATTGTTACGCTATGACATGTATTGCTTGATATTCACCTGTATCTCAAAACCTGATATCATAAGCTGACATTTACATCCATTGTAATACATGCATTGCAATATTTGTTTGTATTATTAAAAAACAATAAAAAGAAAGAAACAAAAAAAAAAAAAAAAATGCATGGTATATCTGTCACAGTGTCGCAACCGGTTCTGATCTTGGTGACATTTACCTAGGGACATGTGTCCCATGAGGGATGAAAATGCAATATTCAATAGTTATTATTATCTAATAGTTCTGAATGTAATCAAAGTAGTAGTTGTTAACCCCTTAATGACCAGACCCTTTTTATCTTTTCAAGTACAGAGTTGTGTAAGATGTGTGAGATGCGTAACAAATTGCAATATTTAATATTCCATGCCGTGTACTGGAAAGCAGGAAAAAAAATCAGAATGCAGTAAAGTTGGTAAAAAAAAAATGTGTTTGCATCATTTTCTTTTGGGCTTGGTTTTACGGCTTTTCACTCTGCGCCCAAAATACTTTTGGGTTGGTACAATCACGGGTATCAAATTTATATAGGTTTTATTGTGTTGTAAGGGGTAAAACTTTTTGGGTATCCCAAAAAGGGAAAAAAAATGCAAACAGAAATTGTGAAATAAACAGGAAAATAGAGGTTTATATTATATAGGGGTCGTGATAATAAATCAAAATCATTCTTCATTATGATGACAATCTTCAGTCCAGTTCATCCCAAAAATGGCTCAGCTGCTCTATGTGCTGTAGAAAAGCTCTGCTTGATATTAGGCTCTATCCCGTGAATAAGGCCTAACTTTTGTTTGTGGGAAACCCCTTTAACTTAAACATTTCTATTATCCTTACATTTTAATATAATTTTAAACATTTGAGAATATTTACTGCACTACACATGTGCCAAAATGCCAAAATAACTGGAAAAAGTGAGATTTGTATGGTAGCTCTAACCCAACTCTGTTCATAAATTCGAAGACCCTAAAATAGAAATACTAATATTTATTATTATCATGTTTCCGCTTCAGAGTTACCCTGAAGTAGATACTCTAGTAGGAAACCGATTAAGGGTACATTCACAGGAGGCGACCCCTCCCCCCTCCATAGGAAACAGCGGCCCACAGCTGGAGAATGTGGGGAAAGATAGAGCATGCTCTATCTTTTCCCCATGTACGGCGTGGATCGGTGCCACACATGTGTGGCACTGTACCGCTGCCATTGCCGTCTATGGGGATGTATTTGCAACGGCTATACATCCCCACAGACGGGCACCTGAATGAGCCCTAAGTTTGTCAGAATTTTGACTGGCATGAAAGTATTCCATATTGATTTGTATTGCAGGCAATGACATCAGTGATGATACGACAACATTTGTAAAGAGTGGTTATATAATATAATGCAATACAATAGTGTTTCCAATCCAATGGCGGATGATTCACATGTGACCCACGGGACCCTGATATGTGATGGAAGATCCTTTTCTGTTCTAGTGGTTCCATCAATGAAGAATAACCTGATGCATATGGCAGATCCAATTGGTTTTGCCAAAACATTGTATTTCTATGGTAGTTTCTGATGAATTTGTTATATGGAATAGTCCCAATCTTTCAATGTCCTATATTATTGTTATATACAACCACCATGAGAAGAAAGACATGGAATAACCTTGCGGTGCTCTAAAGCCTCGTCACGCTCAGTACATTCATCATGTCACAATGCAGTCCTACAGCAAGGACAGTGTCTACATCATGTTCATTGTTATCATTACTAAGTGACATACGGTAACTTGTTATGAACATCTTTAAAAGTTTTAGTTACCTGTTAAACTTGGGGAAAACTTTGGGTGAAAGAAGAGTCTACTATTGTTCAAGTCCTGTGTTATACATTTCAGTATGGGGAATCACAAGTTACAGATATATGTTCATACAGGTTGTGATAAATACAATGTTTAATATACAGGCGGTCCCCTACTTAAGAACACTCGACTTACATACGACCCCTAGTTACAAACGGACCTCTGGATATTGGTAATTTATTGTGCTTTAGTCCTAGGCTACAATAATCAGCTATAACAGTTATCACAGGTGTCTGTAATGAAGCTTTAGTGTTAATCTTGGTTCTTATGACAACCCAACATTTTTAAAATCCAGTTGTCACAGAGACCAAAAAAGTTTGGGCTGGGGTTACAATGATAAAATATACAGTTCCGACTTACATACAAATTCAACTTAAGAACAAACCTACAGACCCTATCTTATATGTAACCCGGGGACTGCCTGTACTGTATATTTACTCTTTGGACAGTGAGTTAGATCCGTGATGTTCCTGTTGTTGCCATCAAGAATTTAGTTTTTGGTAATGGGTCTACGCGTAATTCTTTCTCTGTGTTTATTTAGTGGTCTACTCTGGGATCTGATTTTATTTAGGGGTTGAGTCTTCGTGTAAATTAAATTGGCTTGGACTACGTTTAAGAGGGGGGTCAACAATGTCTCATTGGCAAAGTCTTTGGTGGTCAAGGCACATGGCCATGGTATTCTGGGGCAATGAAGAAAAGGAAGATCAGCAATTAAAGAAAGTGCTTTAGGGAATGGTTACACCCAGTTGTAAGTTATTTATATAAGCAGAAATGTGGTGGGAGCTTTAGACATGTTGTGGCCATGTGTCAGTGGGAAAGACGGAAACATGTCTGGGGGGGGGGGGGTAACCTATAAACTATGGTAAATTTAAAATCACTATGTGTTGGTTATTATTCACTTCAGAGCTGCCCTCGTCATACAAAAATACTGAGCTTATCTGTCCATGAACAATTGCCCTGCCAAGTCCTTTTAATAGGATTCATGAATATAATAAGATCAAAGTCGTGGCAGGGTGATTGTTCATGGACTGTTAGAGATCATATGACCCTCCATCTGCAGCCATTGTATGGACAGGAATGTCTGACTGATGAGGTAAAAGACAGGAGGCTTCACTTCACATATCAAGAAAGCTGTGAAGAACATTAATATATGTATATTGGTAAATTACCTAATATTCTGCCCCCCACCCCCCACAACCCCTTTAAATTCCTCAACCCACGTTAGTAATATAACTGCTGTAGTTTTAATAAATCTTGGAAGACATTGGTGTATACTGTATATAGACGTGTTGGCTATAAAATGGTTAACAAACTGAAATGGAAATGTCTCTTTATCCATAATGCAATACGTCTTTCCTCACAGTGCAGCAATCTCTATGTCACTTCCTCGTCCTTACGAGTGCTTGGTCATTGTAGGATTCCCCATTGACTCAACATGAAAACCACAAGCTATTTAATCTCTCTTAGAGAAGAGAAACTTGACATACTCTTGAGGTTTCTTAATACGTATAGGAAAAAGGAATTTATTGAGCATTCTGTGTCCTAATAATGACCTCATGTAGTTCCTAATGATAGACATTGATACATCACATCAACCCAACGATGATTCTCCAGGGTTTGTTAATGTCACTGTCAGATCACTGATATTTTTCCTGTTTGGGGTTAAATGTAATATTCCATTTGTCTTATAGATACACTTACATCTTGGAGGCAAACAAGACAAAACAAAATCAATTTTTCCACGTATCTCATATTTCATCATTTTCAGTACAATGATACACAGCAGATTGAACAGATCCAGATTGTCCCATCTACCAATATATTATAGACTCATCATTTCTTCATTGATTCTCTGAAAATTACAGACTTTCATGTCCAACTCGTTTTGCAATGCCAAGTAGATTGCAGGTCGATTTGCAAATTGTGAATAGTTGAACCAAAACTATCAATGAAAAGATTAGGATATTGATACACAATACTTTATCCATATAACCTGACCATTGGAGAAGATATAATGTGCACTTCTATGTATTTTGTACATTCTTTATCAATTTATGCTAAATATATATCTAGATGTATATAGAGTATATAGAAAGAATGAGTAAATATGTAGAAGGCATAGAAGGTGGATTTCTGGTTGTTATATCTTACTCTATGATCATCTACTCTTCTATGGTATAATAGAAGTGGTACTATGTTATATATCTTAATTGTAGAACACCATCTTGCATATCATAGTTACATAGTTTATACGATTGAAAAAAGACACATGTCAAATTCCACCTAGAAAGGGAAGGGATTGGATGAGGAAGGGATATAAGGGAAACAATTCTGTATAACATAACATAACCATCAATGTTATTTAGGTGTAAAAAGACATCTAGGCCTTTCTTGAAGCTCTCTGCTTTTCCTGTTGTGACCAGTGCCTGAGGCAGGCTATTCCACAGAATGACAGTTCTCCAGTTTTCTCCAAATAGAGACAGTGCCCCCTCGTCTTTTGATTTGATTTAATCAAGAACAACTTACCACCATATTTTTGTATGGACCATTCATATATTTATATAAATTTATCATGTCCCCTCGTAGTCGTCTCTTTTCCAGACTAAATAAATCTAGTTGTCTTAATCTTTCCTCATAACTAAGATCCTCCATACCCCTCTCAAGCTCTAGAGCATCCTTTTTATGGACCGGTACTCAGAGCTGGACAGCATATTTTATATGAATGATGTAATATACCAATATATCTATAAAGATTGTCTTCCTACGATACAGATATAATGGAGGTTTAAAGAAAATCTACCATCAAAATCCAGTATGATAAACCAGGGATACTTCCTCATAGATCCAGGCACTGTGACTGTAGTAATCATCTTATATTTGATATCCATGGCCTCCTTCCTTCTTAAATAACCTTTAAAATTATGCTAATGAGCCTAACGGGCTCTGGGAACACCTACCAGAGTCCTATTGGCTCAGTAGCATAAATTTACTGTTGATTTTAGGCTGTTACAATGAACAGAGCAGGTCTCCCCTCCTCCCGCACTTCCAGCTGCTGCTAGATTACACAGGCAGAGAGAGGAGGGTAAGAGCAGGAGGAGGGGGAGACATGTTCTGCTCATTGTAACAGTTTGTGAAGCTACAGCTCTAAGGGGCTCTTAAAGCACTTCAAGCTTAGCATAATTTTAAAAATGTATTTTAAAAGGAAGGAGGCCATTGATAACAAATATAAGAGGATCACCACAGTCACAGTCAGGGTCAGCTCCAGGTTTCAGTAGGACCCTGGGTGACAGAGCCTCAGTGGGCCCCTTTGCAGTGAACTCACATGGTGGCAAGAAAATTCAGAAACTAAAACAGTCTCATGTTCCATAAAATATTCCCTAGTTTATCATCCCAAAAAGCGCCCCTTGACTCTCTATGGTTTCATTAGATACAGCCCCTTTCATCCCCATGGATTCCTTATGTACAGCCTTATGTGGGCCCTCCCGGCACTTGCCCATGTATGCCCAGTGCTTTGGGCCGGGCCCTAGTGTAGGAGGAAGCTTCCAGGTCTTTTTAGAGCCACTACTCTAAAGTGTCAGTGTAGCATGGCTGGTGTTACCTGTAAGTGGGGCTATGTAAAAATAAAAATTTAAAAACATATACCGTATATACTGGAGCACAATTTTTGTGCTGAAAAAACTCTGCTTGGCCTATAATATTGTATATAATAAAAATAAAGTTCAGGCGCTCACCCACGGCGTCCTCTTCTCCCCGCAGCACATCTTCGGGTTCCCAGCCGGGCCGGCAGATGTACGTCTATGTGATCTGCCGGCACAGAAACTATGACCCTGCAGTGTCATAGTAACGGTTGATGAATCAAAATCTGGTTACAGAAATTAATAGTGAACTTAAATATTGATTCTTAAAAATAATGTCACTGTTTATTTCCGGAAATATGTGACAAAAATAGAAGAATGACAAAAACTCCAAAATGAAATTCTGGTTATACCAAGTATAATTGGGTAAATTTAGGAATTGCTATGTAATTGGGGTAATTTACATTACATATATTTTTATGTTATGTAAATTACCGTATACTAAATCGGTCATGGGTTTCATTCAGAAAGGAGGAAGAAAGTTCTGCATAGTATGTGGGAAAAAGTGAAGGGATAGGAAGTAAAACTGAAGGCAGTTTTTTTTTGTCCCTCCTCCGAGGAGAGGAGGTGACCGACAGAAGTTGTTGAAACGACGTGAGACCGAATGGATCCATAAACTCAACTCACTACAACCAGTAGGGTTAAATGTCGATTTTAATTTGAATACTCTCAACTAAGTTTGCCCTATTGTTTCCCGCCCAAATGCACTACTGTCTCATCAGAGTAAGGTTGTATTATTCTTTCTACATGACTAATTGACTAATACCCCTTTTTTCTTTCTTTCACCTAGATCACTTTCTGCACCATACGGAGAGACACTCACCAGAAAAACGCCCGTTGTATATATATATATTGGATTATACGTTTGTTACTATTTTTTCTTTTTGTTCTTTGCCATGTTCTAAAGGTTGACCAATTTTTGGGGTGTACGCTAAACTTGGAGGAATCCTGTGCATATGGTACTATGTATATGGTCTAGGTGGCTAGATGTGTCTCCAAGCGGTAGCCATGGCAATGCCCTTGGTATTCCAAATGCACAATGACCGGGGTCTACCTGCACCGGACTTACTGTCCTAGGAGGCACAAGCCAACCCACACATGACCTGTACACATACGGTACCCGGACACAGTTCTGGATACCCACCGTATAGTGTCCCCCTAGCTTACTGGCACATTCTGCGCTTTCCCCACACAAAGATGGCCGTCCTGACATGAGAGTTGGTCTCGCGATACTTGCAGTGGAACTGCGGAGATAGCACCGATACTTTGGATGAAGTGTCCCGCGACTTGAACCTCGAGCCGCGTCCCGGTCATGATCGTCCTACGGTGCCTTCTCCAACAAGAGTCACCACTGCAGACAGGTATGGCCCGGATTAGTGGAGGATATTAGACGCAGCTGCGCCTAGCTGATCGTTACTATACCCGGCGTGACGGGTTGCCTGGCAACCACAGAACATGGTCTTATGAGTTATTTTGAGCGCAACATGGTGAATGTCTTCTCCAAATACCTGTACACTTTTGTACACTTGAATCTGATGCATTTTACACAATATTATGGCGACATTTAAGATTTGTATTATGCAACTTTATTGTGCACATTGACTGTTTGTATCACATGACCATTGATGATGTCACATCCTGCGGGGCTATTTAAACCCGGCATGTAACTCCATTCACATTGCTTGAAGATGGCTGCATTGAGCCAGCCGAAACGTTGCACTGTACTTTCCACTTGTGAATAAATTTTGAAAACCAAGGAGTGCTGCCCTTCTGCTTCAATTTTCTGCTTGGCCTATAATATTGTATATAATAAAAATAAAGTTCAGGCGCTCACCCACGGCGTCCTCTTCTCCCCGCAGCACATCTTCGGGTTCCCAGCCGGGCCGGCAGATGTACGTCTATGTGATCTGCCGGCACAGAAACTATGACCCTGCAGTGTCATAGTAACGGTTGATGAATCAAAATCTGGTTACAGAAATTAATAGTGAACTTAAATATTGATTCTTAAAAATAATGTCACTGTTTATTTCCGGAAATATGTGACAAAGATAGAAGAATGACAAAAACTCCAAAATGAAATTCTGGTTATACCAAGTATAATTGGGTAAATTTAGGAATTGCTATGTAATTGGGGTAATTTACATTACATATATTTTTATGTTATGTAAATTACCGTATCCTAAATCGGTCATGGGTTTCATTCAGAAAGGAGGAAGAAAGTTCTGCATAGTATGTGGGAAAAAAGTGAAGGGGTAGGAAGTAAAACTGAAGGCAAGAATAAATTATCTCAAATATACAAATATTAATTATATGGTTACATTCAATGTCCCTATGACCAAAGAAATAATAAAATTATGCCACCTGAAAGAGGCTTAGTGACAAACTGAAGGGGCCTGATAGCGCCATCTGGCGGGAGTCTGTGTCACTGCAGAGCCGTAGCACTTCACCCGTCAGGTAATAGCAGTGGAGGACCTACAGTATGATGAATGTTAATGCAATAGACGAGGAGGAATGTTAATGCAATAGATGGAGTCTTATTAATGAAAAAGGTTTCCTCAGCGACTCACAATTAATGATACTGAGGGTCTTATACTGGATGGATTGAAGGTCAACGTCCTTTGCATTGTGTGACAACTGAAGTCCACGCAATGTGCAACCAAGGTACCGAGGATTGAATGCAACTGTGACGTGTTTGCACAGCAGATTTCTTTGAAAAAATGTATGGTTATATCTATGATTCTGAACAAAAGGAGAAAAAAGATTTAAAAGTATGTATACATATTTTTATTCTTAAAGGAAATCTACCATTTGATTCTATGGATTATGAAGCAAACATACCTTGAGAATGTTGTAGCTACACTGATGCAGAAACATATCTTTGTAATTCAATGAACCGAGTGGTTTTCCTGGAAAAACTATTATAAAATTGTGATAATGAGGCTCTGTTACTCCTGTGGCTGGTTCAGTGCTTCTACTCTAATTATGCACTGCTTCAGCTTTGTCCTGCCCAGCATAAGCTGAGAGTACTTCATCACCGTGTTATTCCTGACAGGCAGAAGTAATCAATTGCTGCACCCTCCCCCAGCTGCTGTGTATGAGTCATCCAGCTCAAGTTGATAATTCCTCTCTGGACAGTTAAGGAAGCTTAGTGTGTACAGTAATGTGTTTATGCAGGCACATAGCTTTTCCAAGGTCCTAAATTTTAAAATTGTTTATTGGGCTGAACCACTCGGATCAGGGATTAAACAAGATATGTTTCTGCATACAGTATTCTCAAGGTTCACAGTGCATACAACAAATTGTAGATTTTCTTTAAATGTGTTTTCCAGGTTGTCGGGTGATAGACCCCAAATTGATCTGAGCACTAGGCCGCTGATTAATTTTTGCTTCTTTATCATACAAAGAAGAATGTTATAAAGAATATATTATAGAAGATTTTGCATTGGAGCCCAGAAACTTCAAGTTTCTCTGAATTAGTAATTGGGTTAGTCCTTTAAAGTCTTTATAGTTCTACACATAAACCCTGGAAAAGTGCACTGTTAGGTTTTATACAGCATTAAAGACAACCTGACATTAAATTAACCACCCAAAATAAAATACTTTGTTAAAAACAATGATTAAAAGCATTGGGGCAGATTTACTTACCCGGTCCATTTGCGATCCAGCGGTGGGTTCTCCGACGCTGATTCGTGTCTTCCGGCGATTCACTAAGGTAGTGCGCACGGTGGCCACCAGGTGTTGCTGCTGCGCTGAAGTCCGTCGGAGTTCACTGAAGTTCACCAAGCTAGCCTTGGTGCAGGTAAGTGCATATCAAGTGACACTTTTTTTTTTTAAATACAGTGTTTTTTCTGAATCCGTCGGGTTATCCGACGGCCACGCCCCTGATTTCCTTTGCTTGCATGCCGGCGGCGATGCACCACAATTCTATCACGTGCGCTAAAAACCCGGGACAATTCAGGGAAAATCTGCGTAAAAACGGTAATATTCGGGTTACCCGACGGAAAACCGTGATTCGGGCCCTTAGTAAAAGACCCCCATTGTCTTTATTTTTTAATGGTTCCTTTCCATAGCTGCAATGTTACAATATCAGTTTGTAGACTTATATGCAACTCCAATGCCCAATGACACTGAATAGTAACTTGCATTTCCCTGCATCCCTGTTCCTGATTGACAAGTCTCACTGCAAGGACATGCTGCTGTATGGAACATTGAGAAAGAGCCCTGTTACATCATTAGGCACTTAATGTCATGTGACCAGGGTGATGTCATCTGAGGTCCTTTACCCATTTGCAACATCCATCCCATGTATGTATCTGATAACATGAAATCATAGCAGCCTCCATGGAAGCATGGGGAGTTGTAGAAGTCCGTGGGGGCTGCTGTGATTTCATGTGATCAGTTACATACATGGTGTAGACGTTGCAAATGTAAACGGGTAAAGGACTTTAGATGAAATAACTCTGGTCACATGACATGAGTGGTGAATGCTGAGAAGGGACATGGGGAGTAATAGATGGGTGGGACTGGCCAAGCAGGACACGACCCCTCTGATGCTAGTTGATTTATGGGAGAAACAATTTTTAATAAAAAAGAATGGTGTCAGTTAGTTAATAGGGCCCTATGGGAAGCTATCACTAGCTGTATATGTGAAAATGTGGTTTAACAAATATGTAGCTGCTATAGGTGAATACAACAACTCATATGTTATTACTGAAAAAGTTAAAGGTCTGATAGATGTTCGCCTGTTATTTAAAACAGAAATAATTAAGGTAAATAATGGAACTATCGATGACAAAATTACAAAAATTACAGTAAAGGTGACGTGATTACTATACATGAGTCAAGTTCCATAATTTCCTGTCAAACTCCCAAATCTCCAAATTTCCAGTCTAGACCTGACTATAGGTGTGTCTGGCATCATGGAATCAAAATATCTGAATATCCAGTTCATTGTGATGATGAGCTCAGTGTTGACTCTCACCATCATGAGGGGATTCTCACCTATTTGTAGTGATGCACTATGAGCAAGGCATGCTGGGATCAAGGTCCATTTCATTTTCACACAATCATCACACTCTGATTTAAGACCTGTCATTTAGCCATATTTTTCACTTATATGTAAATGATCTGTATGGAATTACAGTATCACACAAAAGTGAGTACACCCTTCACATTTTTGGAAATATTTTGTATCTGCTTGATAGGGGATACACGTAAGGCTCCTCCCCAACCTAGAGTTCCCTGGCTTATCATAAATGGCAATGTAAATTGTATATTGTATAAAGGATTTAGCATCAGTTTGGGGATATTTACCCATGTGTCCTCACCTACTTAGGTTATTATATTATTATATTGTTTATATTGATATTTGTATATTGTCTGTTGCACTTTATCCATTATTTTCTTCATCTAGATTAGTTGGTTAAGGTTTCTTTTTTACACAAACCCTAGTCCTGGGTTTTTAATTAGTGTAAAAATGTTTTACCACGTTTAATAAAGCATATATTTCCGCATCCTCTTTTGTTTTTTTTTATATTTTCCTATCTTTTCTTGGGACAATTCTAAAGATACGACAGTTTGATTCAATGAAATGTAGTCAGTGTGCGGCTTCTATAACAGTGTAAATTTAGTTTTCTCTCTAAATAACTCAACAAACGGCCTTTAATGTCTAAATTGCTGAAAACAAAGGTGCCCATTGTCCCTCCACAGTGACATGTGACAGGTGTAAATTTGGAGCAGGTGTGGTAAATTTGGTGTTATCGCTCTCACGCTCTTTAAAACTACCCAACAATTGGATCTCATCACAAAGAATTTGAGAAAAAAAAAATTGTTGCTCTGCATAAAGATAGCCTAGGCAATAATGGAACAACATCCCCGAAACTGAGCTTCACCTGAGCCAAGCCCACACATTGGTTACACTCAGAACAGGCCTCAGCATGGTCAACCAAAGAAGCTGAAGGCACATGCTTAATGTCATATCTAGAGAGTGGGTTTCACACTAGAGGCGTTAGTGCCGCCAGGGTTGTAGAAGAGGTTACGATGGTCAGTGCTTAGACATATGCTATACACTGCTTCAAATTGTTCTGTATGGCTGTGGTCCCAGAAGGAAACCTCTTCTAAAAATAATGGACAAGAAGCCCTCAATCAGTTTGCCAAAGTCAATCTCTTTATAGCCTTGGACATCTTTATGCAGAGCAACTATGTTTTCAGATCCTTCCAGGGACGAGTATGAGAGAGTGTGAGAGGAATAACACCAAAAGTGACACAACTGATCCCCATTTAAAAAAATAAACTTGTACTTACCTCTTTTGGCGCCCTCGTTGTGCCTAATCCCTGTATGTTTACAGGGGCACGGAAGTTCTGCTCAGACAGCCTCCTGGTTGGTCAGGTACGCCCACCGATAACCATATCCCAGCACTAGGAGTAGGGACAGGGGACAGGTGGGGGTGCCTGGCCAACCAGGAGGCTGTCTGGGCAGAGCTTCCGTGCCCCTGTAAACAAACAAGGGCACGGCACAGAGGGACGGCAACCCGGTACACTGACAGTACTGGACTAGGTAAGTAAAAGTTTATTTTTTTAGGAATCCCCTCCTCCCCCAGCCATCTCGCTATTTTTTATTGCTCTTAGACAACCGCTTTAACAATAATATCAAATAATAAAACTACAATGGAAAGTTATCAAAAAGTAAAAATACCCTCAGTGGAATTTTTATAAGCAGTTTGCAAAACAGGGGTCAATAAGTATAAAAATTTAGAGCATGAATAAAACGAAAAATGTTCGTTAAAACGTAACACACTTCTGAAGATGTAACAGTACAGTGAACACATCTTAGGATTCAGTCAGATGTATGTGCGCTCCAGTGGGCAAGTACATGTCAGTGGGCTGGAGAGGAGGAGAGATGAGCGCTGCAGGGCCGGCGCTGTAACTATGTGTGCTAACCATAGGCGTCATTGGGGACTGATATCCGATTTCGATCCCCATTACGGCCATGTGAATGAGCCCTTAGAGAAACAGTGCCCAAAAATATTAATATATTTGAATATAGCAGAGATCAGTCTTTCACATTTGATCAACAAATCAAACCTGCAGCAAAAACTCTTTATATAAATGAAGCAGATCACAGTCCACCATAAGGGTAGTGACCTCTGGTTTCTCACCACAATATAGGAACTTTTGTATTTTGGGTAATGGAGACACTTCATTGCAACAAGCTATGATATGTAAATGACTTCGCTCTCATGTTCCTTATTTTATCACATTTCCAGTTTCCTTTTTAACATGAATTCAGGCTGACTCAGCATTTTAGAAAATACATGATATATTTACTGCAAATCTATTACGGATGGTCGATCTATTGTTAGAACGGAAGGAAGAACATGTATGACACAAGTGTAAAGGTTGTTACCAAGGGAGGCATTAGTATAATGTAAAATAAAGTTTTAATGGCCACACTACCTCCCCTTCCTTGCATAAATCCTTATCCATTAGATCATATTAGAAATGGTTAAATTACCCATATATGATACTGGCTGGATACTAAACATTAGTTCTGGTCTTCATCGGTAGCAACTGCCTTTTGGTACATAGTTATCTCCACAATTGAAGCCGTGTACCTCAGCAGGTAGACAATAACCAAACCGCTAACTTTAACTCTTCCTAAAAATTCCCTATATCTATCCTTGAGTTCCTAACATCAGCTGGCTTCAGTGTCTCACACAACAAAGGAAGAGAAGGAACTGGAGAAGAGGACAGCAATGGTGGAACGGACAACAGTCAGTATCTGATTATTTGGTTTATGGATTATTATTATTATTATTTCCTCTTTACACCCATTTCTGTAGTATTGGCCCGGGACAAAGTGTTCCATAGCACAGTCTTGGAGCATGAACTGCTGGTTGAGGACCACCGGCCTAGAGGGTTCTTTAGTCCCAAAATACCACTATGCATCTGGTCATCTTCTCACCTAGCTGGTAGAGAAAGGAGAGGGAGTGAGGGCTCCTCCCCCCTATCCCCTCTACTGAAAGCCAAGCGGCCGCCCAGGTGTCATGAACCCCTATGCAGCCTGTGTTGCGCCCGCAAATTGGGCAGTTGTGTCCTTAGAGTCAGAAATCTGTATCTCACAGCAGAAAGACCAGGTCTGGAGGACGTGCTAATCATAGGATATGTACTAACATTCTCCAAATTAGCTGTGACCACTTGGATTCCGATGCAGAGGGGGCGGATCTTGAGGAGCGCTCCCCCTCCTGTCTTATGAGCCCGTCCGCATGCGTCTGACCCTAAAAATGTACAAAAGCTGACAGTCTAAAAACAGTGAAAATCTCTGTGGAATCCCAACTTAAAATAGACTAATGTTTTATATATTACCCTAATAACTAGAAAATACAAATGTGTTTTTTATTACTTCCATATTTTAATTAACGATTCGTTTAATTTCAAAATTTTCCAGTCATGAGTTTCCTAACCACTCGTGGTTCCACTATTACTAAACTTCCATAACAAGGGCAATGATGTGAGCCAGTTCTGGAAACAATTCATGAACTATTTTATGTCAGGACATATAATGAAATCCTGTGCTTGTATTATTTTGTTTTTGGACTGGGGATACAAAGAATGCCCACTCCGAACTCCCTTAGCAAAAAAAAAAAAAAGAGGCCCCCCACTATTAATGCCGACCTCTTTCCCTGAAACTACTGAATACCACCTGGGCAATGCATACTATGCTGCTTCTACTTATGGAAATGCTACACTGCGTGAACATAGCCCAATAAATTAAAGGGGCTGCCCAGCAAAAAGGCATTTTTTCTTACCTGTGTTTTATTTCTTGTCCCTGCCCTGTCTCCTGGGGGGTTTCCTGGAAAACCCCTTTAACTTTTAGTGTTTCTGTAAAAAAAAATAACAAATGAACTTGTAGAAAAGAACTAAGCATGATAGACATGGGACACTTACTCATAGATTCAAGCACGCTGACATATCCATAGCCTCCTTCCTTCTAAAATGAACTTTATAAATTATGCTAATGAGCCAGAAGGGCTCTGGGGGGGTTGTTACAAGAGCCCACTCTGGGATGTAGCATTACAGGTTATTAAATTGTGCACAAACAATTTCACCCTTCTGCTCTGTGATGTTAGAGGAAGGGGGGAGTGCTGAGGGAGCAGAGTGTAACTGCCTGTGAAGCTGTAGCATGGGGCGGCTTTGGTAGCAGCCCCCAGAGCCCTTCAGGCCTATCAGCAAAGCTTTAAAAGTTGACTTGGGTACCTGGATCTATGAGTAAGTGTCTTAGGTTTAATTGTAAATTTCTTGCAAGATTTTTGAAAGTTTTTGGGAATTTTGTTGGTGAATTATCTGAAAATGATGTCTTGAAAGAGTATTCTTCTCACAATGGACTTTAATAGACTCAACTGGGATCTTGCTGCATTGGTTGTATCCAGGGAGACTTCTGCTCATCATGTTTCCTTTTTGCTTACATGTAAGGGTACATATCACTTCACATATCATTTCATATTAATTTGTAAGGATGGTTAATATATTACTATTATATTATGTTTATCATATGGATTTCTGATGGTTATGAGGGCAATGAATATGTATAGTATCATTCTATACAATGAAATATATTTCAATAAAAATATTTTAAAAAAATGTATTCACAAAAAAATTCAGATTTGTTTAAACTTTTTTTTAATAATTACAGTATTCCTTTTTATAAATTTCTGACTAACACAAAAGTTTGCGAGTGAATAACCGGGTGTGGACTGAAGGATGTGAATCAGAGCAATCACTGGGTTGTATGTACTATATACAGTAGTGTGTATCTAAGAAAAGACATTCCTTTTTTTTTCCAGGGATTCTTTGAAATTTCACATCCATTGTTCTAAGTCCTGGATGTAATATAAGTAAGTATATGTAAGTTTAGGTTGTGACGATCAAGGTCAGTGATCAGCTACAGTAGTCACACGCCGATTCAGCACTTCATAGCTACATAGACAAAGACCAGCAGTGAATACCCCTTTGTGTGATCATATGGGAACTTTCACATAATGGTTTGCACAGTCCATTGCTGGTAGACTATACATCTATGTACATAGGCTTTCAAAAAGAAAAAAAAAATACTAGAAAAAGTATTTTCTTATTTTATTAGATGATATATTTCCATGGTATTCTTTACAACAAAATAAGATATATAGATATGGACCAGAGCAAACTCTTTCGGCTTCAAGATGAATGGGGTTCTATGAAATGCGACATAATCCAATGAGTCCTCTGCTGCTTTGTATGCATTTTTCCCAGACTGCATCCTACAGCTAGAAAATTGTCCAGTCTTTGATATTTTACTGACATTTAATATAATTGTCTATTTTTTTTAATAAAGAGAGGATTTCTATTTGCCTTCCTGTACATACCAGTGACTAATCCTACAACGTGACATTCCTGCTTCACTGGAAAACATTTCCTATACCTTTGGCACATTCAGTTTTATCAATCTGAAATGTTTTATTACCACCAGAATACAAATAAGAGAATCCTAAAATACAGGCTCAAGCACGGAAAACTCTGAGACACCATGGAATCATTATTATACTTTAGGTATAGGCGTTTATTTGAATATTAATTCCCGAAATTGATCTCTCCTAGTGGCGGATCAAAGGAAATCTACCACCACGATGAAGGATTGTAAACCAATCACACTTACATACTGGTGTGTGCCCCCTCTGGCATTTTCCGTGGAAAAGACTCGCCTCACTGGTGTGAAAGTGACAGATTGCGCAAAGATCATCGCAAGTGCTAGTAATAAGGGCTTCTGCGCCACAAGCCCTGATAAATATGCCCCATTATGTCCTTTATATACAATCCCTTTAAGTGCCTAATTCCTAATGTCCTTTAACATATTCGTGCACAAACAATAATACACAGTGTTGATGCTCATTCACATTTATGCAATATATATATATATATATATATATATCACCACTGCTGCATATATGAAAGTAGATAGGGCTTTACACCAGTTTTTTAGAGGCCATTTTTTTCCAATTCAGCATCTTTTTGGACACTCACGTCTGTTTTTGTTTTTTATCGCTCTTCAACCGCTCTTCCCGATAGTTTTCCTGCACTTCCAGTTTCTAGCACTATTTCGGCACCCTTTTGGTTGCAAAATTAGACTAGCAACAAGCAAGTTCTACCAACTTCTTAACCCCTTATTGAATATGGTTTAATATTTATAAATCTCATTTGTTCTTCTTATGGTACGTCAGATACATTAAGGTAGTGTGCCACAATCTAATATGATAGTCTAAAACACCACTAAAATTGGTCACCAAAAAAAAACAACTAGCGCTTAAATTACTGAATGCTCCCCATTGTGTTTTGATGTTTTCTGTACTTAAGCCATTTTTTGGGGATTCTGTTATCTGTATTCTGGTTGTGAAACTGACTTTCTGACAGTTTTTTGTCTGTGTTTTTTTCCCTTTTTCCGTGCTGCGCCTGATGCGCCCTATTTATGTGTCAGCTCCTTAGTATTTGTCCTTTTACAACACTCACGCCTTTTATCTTTATGGGCGCAGGTTTGAAATTCTGATACTTTTCCTGCGCTTTGACTTTCCTGACATTGAATGTGGAGTTAGTTTACACCAATTTTGGTTGTGGGCCACAATCTAACATCCCAGTGTCAATTATAGCACAATTTGTGCACCAAAAGCACGGACCACATTTCATAAATGTCTCTCTGAATCTATTAAAGATGTAGGAAATGTTTCCCAGTTTCCCTGGATCTACTAAGAGGCTCCGGCCCTTTAAGTAGATGTCGAATAATCTCCGCCAAGTCAAACCAGTTTAGACGTGGTCTACTCCAGAGGAAAATATAGTAAATATGGCAGACAAAGTGACGTGTAGGGAAGAATTCAAGCAAAACTGTTGGAAAGGGGGTTTATTGTATGTCTTGTCCGCCAAAATAGTTTTGAATATATATGAAGCAGACAGGGCAGCACTGTGGCTCAGTGCTGAGCACTACAGCCTTGCATTGCTGTGGTCCTGGATTCAAGTCCCCTCCAGGTCAACAAATGAAAAGAGTTTGTGTGTTCTCTCCATGTTTGCGTGGGTTTCCTTCAGGTCCTGTGGTTTCCTCCAATTCTCCAAAATAATACTGGTAGGTTGATTAGATTTGAGCCCCATTGGGGACAGGGACTCATCTGGCAAGTTCTGTGCAGCGCTGCGTAATCTGTGTGCGATATATAAATAAAGGAATTATTATAAAAGACAGAGCAGCACCTTAGCACCTTATTACAGCTAGGTGCTAGGAGTCAGGTTACCATTAGCCTGATATTGATAGTCTATACTACACATAAGCTATCAATTGGTTGATTCTGTAAAATGTGGAGCCACTATACAAGCACTGTCACCATCTACGTCACCCCACTTCCTTATAGATTGTAAGCTCTTGTGAGCAGGTCCCTCATTCCCATTGTTTAATCTGACCCTGTTATTACTCTGTCAGGTCTTATTTTGTCTGTCTATGCCCCTCCTGATCTTTAAAGCACAGCAGATGATGTTATGAAGGAGCTATAGTAATAGATAGAGATGAGACCCAGCTCAGATACGTGTGATACATTGTAGGACTACCGGCCAAAGCAACAACATGGTCAATAAATCGTTAAAATATTAATAACATTTCAGATACATTATTATTAGCCTGGTTTTCTCTCTCCATTCCTACCTGCCATTACACGTTATAGATGCCAGATCAGACGTCACCCTCGTGTTATTGCTCTTGTGTGATTCAGTTACTAGAGAGGCTTAACCACAGGCAGAGACGATGCGTGTTATCTCTCCCGTCAGCCCCGGACAAGAAAAATGACTAAACGATGAATATGTATTGAATTCTTCTATATGTCATAATTTTTATTTAAATATCTTACTCATGTAAAGAGAATAATATTGAATATGGTATTGCCAATGTTTTAGATGTTTAAACTCTTTAATAAAGACTGGTGAACTCTCATCAGGAGAAGGTTAAAGTGATGCCTGGACCAAAAAATAAAAAAAGATTTTACCCCACTAATCTACCTCCCTCCTCAGGTAGAGTATAAAATGTCCTTTCTAGAATTCCCTATTTTTACTTTTTTAACATATTTAGAAAGGTGAGCAACAGATAAAGATCCAGTCCCCTCCTAATTCTTTATCTTCCTGTATCTCTGGTTCTGTAAGATTTGAAATGACTTTAATATGACACCAGCATGTTTCTAGTACAATGGAACCAAAGAGAGGGGCATAAGAAGTGACACTTCCCCTGTAGCCTCACAACGTTTGCCTCATCTCAGGCAAAATATGACTCTTCTCTGCTGATTTTTACATGACTATAGAGGAGGTTATTTTTTTTAATTTTTAAAAGTAATCAGGTGAGATTTCACATAAAAGAGGGGATTCCAGAAAGGGATGCTAGTTCAATGGGAAAAATTAACTTTTTTGTATTTATAAATATTGGTTAGCAGAAAAAAATAATTGCTTTTTTCATGTTTTTTTTTCAGATTCACAGTCCAGCCCCATACCACACCCTTAATAGCTGCAAAAGTTCAACAAATATATTTCACTTTTAAGCCCCAAAACAAAAGCAGACTCTCTCCATATTGATTCAAGCTGTGATTACATGTTTCCAATGTGTCGTGAAGGAAGTGAGTTTTTTGTCCTGTTTATTTATTGCTTTCAGTGAAAACAATGAGAAGCACACGGACTCATTATAGTCAGTAGAGACCCTCAAAAGTTGATTTTTTTGGCCGCTAAAGTCCATGAGAATCAAAATCATTTAACCATTATGATTTTTTATTTCTTTTATTCTCTCCCAAGCAAGCGTAAGAGGTTATAAACGGACATTATCCGCGTGCTATCTGTAGTGCCCTCTAACTTTGGACATTTGTGGATATTTGAATACGTCCCCTATGCAATCTCAGCACTTCTTACTATATCTTACATCAAGGGTTAACTTGCATTAATCTATAGTGTTTTGCTATATAAATTCTGTTTATCATTACTGTATCTGTATAGACTAGTAGAAAGGCCTAATGAACATTGAGAGACATTTCTGATGTCTGTATCTTTATCTGTCAGAGAAGTCAGTCATTTTCCAGTTATAGCAGCAGTTGTTTGTAGAAGAAAAACAGACTTGTTTGCCAGAAAAGCAGACAGCTTGACCTTTACAATGACAGGTGCTGTCTGGGAAATTGTTTACACTTTAGAAACTCTGCCTTAGAATAATGTAACTCAATGTAAGTCTATTGGAAAACGCTTTGTCATTGTGTTTGTGCAAAATGTTACCACTCCTCCCCGGTAGAAAATATATAAGGAGAATAGTCCAAGTCCTTAATAATCCAGTGTATGCAATTGGGGAACAGAGCTTGAAAAAGAAGACTGCCTGTTTAACTGAGCAATCAGAAGAAGCTGAGATGGGGAGACTCTGCCATAGACCTGTTCCAGGGTTCCAGCCTTCTGAGAAATAGAGGGGCAGCGATCCCAGGCCTTTCCCCAGCATTATCCCTTCTTCTGCCAGGGAGGAGATTGGATAAGTCAACTCTTTGATTTGCTTGTATTGATTTGTAACTCAATTTCTTCAGTAAATAAGAAAACTCTTCACTGCAGACCCTGACTCTCTGGACTTATTTCCCATTGGTGTGCAAAAGGCCTTACCATCCATTCCGGAGAGCAGCAACACGTGGTGACACCTTGATGGTTACTGGTAGACCCAGCATAGCTTCAGGGCTACTCTTAACTGTGTCTAAGAAAGCAAATCAAACACAGCATGGAGGAGCTTCTCCCGATCACAGATACGTTTAACTTAAATGCTTGAAGTTGAGATATTTAGAGGGAAACAACTCCAGCACACTCGCTCGTGAGCAAGCGGCCTTATTGTGACTGATCACCAATGACCAAAGTCCAATGATGTTTGTGTGGCGCCACATGATCAGTGCTCAATAATTTGACGCTCTATAGTATAATGCTACATACTAGTTGACTACCTATAGCACACATTCCTACAGGTTATGACCCGCAGCTTGATGAAGCAAGCAATTCTCAGAAACATACAGTAAACCTGAACCCAACAATTTTTGAGTCCAAGTTAAGTCAAAACTTTGGTGCCTCTACTTTAGTAAATCTTCTGGAATGTTTGAGATTGAGAGTTACCCCCTTCCACAAGATGAAGGAGCCATGTGGCCAGCATGGTTATCATGTTCTGTCATGGAGACAAGGATAATGTCCATAAACAAATCAGTCTTGGAATTTTCCATAACTGCAGAAAAGGTTTAGCCAGAAAGCAAAAAATCTCTTGTAGTGCTTTTTTATTTTCCATGGAAGCTGGCAAGAAATGTAGGAAGATGTGGAGTTCCAGCATGCTAATACAAGGGGGAATGTACATCTAGCTGTACATTGCTGATGGTACATATTATCATCCGCAGAGTTGTAGAAAGGGTAGCTAATGATGTTCACACAGATCACAGCATCTAAGGAGTTTAACACTATTACAATGGGAGGGGCTCGTCTAAGTTGTAAAGTAATTCAATATAATTAGGCTGGTCCCCCCCCTGTGAATAGCGCCTCAATTGCACATTCTGATGAACTCCTACCACTTTCACACATATACCCTATGCTATAGCTATTGGATAAGTGTATTTCATTGGACATGCCCTTTAAGGCTGGTGAATTTTTTTATTTACTAACATGCCACAGGTGGCAAAATTTGACATGCTGCAGATGCAAAACTTTTCTTTGATATTTTATTGCATCTGATTAACAAAAGTTTTCTTCTACATTTTATACTATTAAATTAACACCAGCAAACCATTGGGGGCTTCATTATTGACTTTCTACCATTTTTAGAAGAATTTTTGCTTACTTGTTGTGACTGTTGCGCCTTATTTCTTAAGTGTCGTGGTCCTTTTCCAACACTCACACCTTTTTTTTGGGTGCACAATTTAGGCACAACTTTGAAATCCTGAAACTTTTCCTGTGCTTTTTTTTTTGGCGCACATTTAGAGATTCTCTCATTCTGCCTTTCTCTTAACTTAACTTCTCCCTACAGTATAAACTATTATCACCCATCCCTTGGTAGGGCCCTGTCTGAGAGCACTGTGTACCCACCTGGTACCTTTGCAGACACCCTCACCTCCTCAGATAGTACCAGAATATTTTGTGAAGAGAGAGACGATGGGACAGAGACGATGGGACAGTAGGTTGGAGCATGGTGGCCCCTGGTGCCTGGAGCTGTCTTATTGGTAATGGGGGTTGTGAAGGTTCATGTGTAGAGGAATCTGGTGTTGTCAAATGCAAGTGTCCTTCAGGATTGGAGCTCAAAGGTTACCAGAGGTCCTGCACCAAACCTTGTGACCCCAATCCCTGTAGCCACCTCTGTGCCCAAATCTCAGACCCCCCGGTGTACCACTGCATGTGTAGTGAGGGGTACACACTAGGAGCTGATGGCAAGTCCTGTGAAGATATTGATGACTGTTCAGCCTTCTGAGAAAGAGGGGGGCAAGTAGCCCAAGATTAATCTTTCTTCTGCTAGGGAGAAGATTGGAGGCTTTGTGCCTGAATTTCTTCAGTAAAGAAGAAAACTGTTCTTTGCAGCCCCGGACTCTCTGGACTTATTTCCCATTAGGGTGCACCATCCCTTCCAGAGAGCAACAACACATGGTGACACTGGTGATGATGACTGGCAGACCTAGCGTCAGGGTCCCTCCTAACTGTGTCTAAGACAGCAAATCAAACACAGAGTGGAGGAGATTCTCCCGATTGCAGCTACGTTTTTACTTAAATGCTTGTAGTTGGGATATTTAGAAGGACACACTTAACGATTGTTTTTTTCCGACTTGCTCGTTACTGGTAACTCATGACCAAAGCCCCATGATGTTTGTGTGGTGCTAAATGGTCAGTGCCACTTTCCAGTAAGTGAAGATTGGTGATGTACTGTTACATTTTACTACAGCTATGATTGTATATATTTATTTGAAGATAAAAGAATTTTTGCAAGTACCTTTTGCATGGATGGTCATAGTTATTTATATGAAGCCACATGGTCAGTGCTCAATAATTTGACGGTCTATAGTAGATTAATGCTACATACTAGTTGACTAGCTATAGCACACATTCCTGCAGGTTATGACCCATCTGACAACACATACGGCTTCTCTTTGAATGAAGCAAACAATTCTCCAAAAAATACAGTAATCATGAACACAACAATTTTTGGGTCCAAGTTAAGTCAAAACTCTGGTTTATCTACCTTAGTAAATCTTCTGGAATGTTTGAGATTGAGAGTTACCCCCTTCCACAAGATGAAGGAGCCATGTGGCCAGCATGGTTATCATGTTCTGCGATGGAGACAAGGATAGTGAATAATATCCATAAACAAATCAGTCTTGGAATTTTCCATAGCCGCAGAAAAGGTTTGGCCAGAAAGCAAAAAATCTCTTGTAGCACTGTGCACTTTTTTTTTTATTTTCCACGGAAGCTGGCAAGCGATCTTGGAAGATTTGGAGTCCCAGCATGCTACTACAAGGGGGAACGTACATCTTGCTGTATATTGCTGATGGTAGCTAATTCTTATGTTAACACAGGTCACAGCATCTAAGGATAGGTTAAAACACTATTACAATGGGAGGGGCTCGCCTAATTTGTAAAGTTATTCAATATAATTAGGCTGGTCCCCAATGTGAATAGCGCCTAAGTTGCACATTCTAATGAACTCCTACCGCTTTGACACACATACCCTATGATATAGCTATTGGATAAGTGTTTTTCATGAGACATGCCCTTTAAGGTTGGTGGAAATTTTTTTATTTATGTACATGCCACAGGTGGCAAAATTCTACATGCTACAGATGCAAAACTTTTCTTTAACATTTTATAGCATCTGATTAACAAAAGCTTTCTTTTACATTTTATACTATTAAAATAACACCAGCAAACCATTGGGGACGTTCATTATTGACTTTCTGACAGCTTTTTGGCAGTTTTTTTTTGATTCCTTGCTGTGACTGTTGTGCCTTATTTCTTAAGTGTCGTGGTCCTTTTCCAACACTCACACCTTTTTTGGGTGCAAAATTTAGGTACAGCTTTGAAATCCTGACACTTTTTCTGCGCTTTTTTTTTGGCGCACATTTAGAGATGCAAAAATCTGGTTTACTGAGTTCTACTGCACTTTATGAATGTGGAGTTAGTTCAGACCAATTTCGGTTTTGCACTCCTTGTGCCACAATCTACCATCTCAGTGTAAACTAAAGCACAATTTGTGCTCCAAAAACATGGACCCTGTGCCAAAACCATTATGCCTCATGCCTCGTCCAGACCAAGCTTTAGACATACTACCCCTTTAATAGTATGATAGTCCAAATTCAACAACTTTTTTAGTTATTGACAAGGCAATTCCCAGATATAATTTCAGTTACAGATGAAATTCCTTATTATTCCAAAACATTTCATTACAAATATAAGGACATAACATCTACATTTATGGCACCTAAAAAGAAGTGAGTATCTTGCAGGCTTGACATTAACAATTCCCAGGATGTTTAAGGTGTAATGAGATAGTTATTAATGAGTGTTTGGAATGTATGAGGAGTGAATGATGTCCCTGTATATCGCTTGTGCAGGAATCAGTAAGTGTTACCAGCACAAAAATGTCCCTGGTGGCTCCAGCCCTTCCTTCCAGGCACTTCCTTCCTTATTCACCGCTGTAACATATAAAGCTTGGTACATGCTTGAGTGTCTGACACGGATCTCCCGAGCTGCTGCTGCCCACTGCCTGCCACCATGCAGCTGCATCACTTTTCCTGGAGTGCGCTCCTTCTGGCACAGCTGGCGCCTCTGGCACTATCGTTGGAGCCGGAGTTTCTCTGCATAGAAGGATCCTGCTACTCTTCCTACTGGTTTAATAAGCGCTTTACAAAGTCCAGACAAACCTGCACTGAGAAGAAGGGGGAGCTCCTGACAGCCCAGAGCTCGCAGCAGCAGCACGTCATGGCTGAGCTTATGGGCAAGGTGCAAGCGCAGAACACTAGGGCTTGGATAGGACTGGAGCGCAAAGATGGATGCACAGACCTGGATCTGCCCCTGAGGGGCTTCACCTGGGTGACAGGTGGCAGCTATGCTGATTTTCCCATGTGGACCAATGATGGGCAGACCTGTGGTGCCAGCTGTGTCACTGTTGGCAAAGATGGCACCTGGGAAGAGACATCTTGTGACTCCAAGGCTGAAGGCGTCTTGTGTGAGATAAGTTATCTCTCATTCTGCCTTTCTCTTAACTTACCTTCTCCTTACATTATAAACTATTATCACCCATCCCTTGGTAGGGCCCTGTCTGAGAGCACTGTGTACCCACCGGGTACCTTTGCAGACACCAACACCTCCTCAGATAGTACCAGTATATTTTGTGAAGAGAGAGACGATGGGACAGTAGGTTGGAGCATGGAGACCCCTGGTGCCTGGAGCTGTCTTATTGGTAATGGGGGTTGTGAAGGTTCATGTGTAGAGGAATCTGGTGTTGCCAAATGCAAGTGTCCTTCAGGATTGGAGCTCAAAGATGACCAGAGGTCTTGCACCAAACCTTGTGACCCCAATCCCTGTAGCGACCTCTGTGCCCAAATCTCAGACCCCCCAGGGTACCGCTGCATGTGTAGTGAGGGGTTTAAACTAGGAGCTGATGGCAAGTCCTGTGAAGATATTGATGACTGTGCAGCCAACCCTAATATCTGTGAACACCACTGCACTAATACCATAGGGGGCTATAGGTGTAGCTGCCACCCTGGTTATGAGATGGTTGAGTCAACCTGTGACCCTGGAGAGAACTGTACAAACCATTGTCAGGACACTGACGAGTGTAACATAATAATGTGTGAACAAAAATGTGAAAATTATCCAGGGGGATACAGATGTTTCTGTCATGATGGATTTGTCATTGATGAAAAAAAACCCACCAAATGCAAACCGATCTGCAACACATCCGACTGCCTGGCTGATTGTGACAAAGAGGGATGCAGGTGTCCACAAGGTTACATAGTGGATGAGCCTAAGGATGGTGTAAAGGTCTGTACAGATATGGACGAATGTATCGATTCCCCTTGTGGCTGGTTATTATGTATTAATACATTGGGCTCATTTACATGTACCTGTCCTGAGGGCTTCACTATGTTACACAATGGTGACTGTATCCCACCAACCCCATCAGAGATACTATCAGAACCTACCATCAGACCAGCAGATTCCTTCAGACCAGCAGATTTGTACAGTCTGCAGCCTACTATAATGTGGGGCGTCTTCTCCGGATTATTGTCTCTGTTCATTGTCCTGATCGTCATGTTGTGTCACCGAATGAGAAGGCACTACACATACCAGCATGACCTGGAGTATAGCTATAAGAACCCCCAAAAGAATGTAGAACTTAAGAAAATAATGATGGAACCTCAGAAGTGGATATAATGTATAAAACCCAAGGTATGTCCAAGGCAAAGACTGATTTATACAAGTACTGGTGCTACTTACAGCGTGTGACTAGGACCTCCCAGTGGACTACTGAAGAACAATGTTTATAGCGATTATTAACACTGCTAGTAGGAGGTATCAGAGGGAAAATTGGTATGAAATATGTTATTTGTAGATGTAGTTCATTTGTGAAAATAACTTTCACAAGGCAGCATATATTGGAGGTAAATGGTTGGATAAGGTCTCCAGACCCCCACATAAAATTACAGCTCCACTATCCACTCTTATGTATATTCAACATTATGTAGTACCCTTTATAACCTTTCCAGACACACCTTTCCAAATCCACGTCGTTCTGTCATTTTAGAGAAAATAATGGGGCAGATTTACTTTCCCCGCGGTGCATTGTCCGACGAGGATTCGGGCCCGGCGTGATTCGCTAACATCGTGCATCCGAGTTCCTGCATGTGTCGCTGCTGCGCCGAGGTCCGCTGGAGTTCACCTTCTTCCTTGTGCATGTGAGTGATTGATTTTGCGACACAAATCCTTTTTTAAATTCCGCGGTTTGTCCGAATCCGTCGGGTTGTCCGACGGTCCACCCCCTGATTTCTGTTGCGTGCAAGCCAGCACCAATGCGCCAAAATCCGACCACGTGCGCCAAAATCCCAGGGCATTCAGCGCAAAACAGAAATATTTAGGAAACCCGACCTAAGTTTGCCGTTCGGACCCTTAGTAATTGAGCCCCAATTTGTTTATTTTTATGCAAATGAGCCTCTTCTTGCACTAAAGGCAGTATCAAAACTTGTAATTACATGTGCTTTCTTCTGCCTATGCTGCCCATGGCAACTCAGCTTTGCTTTTGGACGCTGACTGATAACTCTGACAAATACATGGTGTAAAACGGAGAAAACGGATGCACCAGCAGGAATGGCTACACCCCCAGTGCACCAAAAAGTTATTTTGCTTAAAGATTTTGGTATTGTATTCTCTCTAAAATGACAGGTACCGTACAAAAAAGTCAGGAAAGTTAAGTCTGTATAAAGTGCCCTACACAATACTGTTTTTTACGTTTATGGGGATGTGGGAGCTGGTAGACTAATTGTACTGTTTTTCCTGGCAGAGGTGCTGGCATGCTACTTTTCCGTGATAGCTGCCATGGTAAACAGAAGTTTCTATTCATGAGGAGGTCTACAAATCATCTGGGCACCCATGTCCAGGGATGAAGGAAGTTAATATGTTTAGGGCACCTAAGCCAATATCATGTTGTTATGTAGTTGGGGCTTACTTAAAGGAAACCTACCGTGAGAAATCTACTGAGAAATCAGAAGTCAATCTGATGGTAGATTCCTCTCTGCCTCTGCCCTAATCTGTAATTTAATAATCCTGGAACCTAATTTGTTAAAAACGTTATTTTTGTGATATGTAAATTAACTGCTGAGGCTACAGGGGTGGGGTGCAGTCTTAGTTGCCAGTGCTCGGCCAGGCTAGTACACACCCCAATAGCCTCTGCAGGTATTTACATATTACTAAAATAAGTTTTTAACAAATTAGGTTCCAGGATTATTAAATTACAGATTAGGGCAGAGACAGGCAGGAGGAATCTACCATCACATCTACTTCTGATAATAGAGTTCTCACGGTAGGTTTCCTTTAAAGGGCTTTTCCAGGAACCCCTAAGAAAATGTGGTGGGGAAAAAAGACCAAATATTTACCTGACTTTGGGTTCTCATTTCCACGTCACTGCAGTAACTCCTGCACCCGGCCAAAACATCTAAAGAGCCCCTTTAGCTATTGAGTGGCCTTCTGCACCACAGAAATTTACATGCTCTATTGTCCCCTGGTCGAAGGAGGTAACTTATTGACTTAGAGGGATCTTCTCCTTGCTCCGTAGAACTTCTTGCCGGAAGTACTGTGCAATGCGGGATCTGGGAAGTTTTCCCACCCCACCCCCTCCTTAAACCCCTGTATTCCAAATCTGCCAATATTGTCTGGTTTAGCACTGGGTAGTAAATGAGATGAGACTGGTGGCAATGAGCAAATGCACATTGCACATATACTGGGTGTATGGGTGCAGCTGATTGGACATGTGTTTTAGGTGCTGAGTGTCAAGGGGGTCGGAGAAGAAGTAAAGTGGGGCATATTTACTTACCCAATCCTGTCGCAATCCCCGAGATGCGTTGTCCGACGAGGATGAAGTCCGGCGCGATTCACTAAGATCGTGCGCCCGATATCCTGCATGTGTCGCTTCCCCGCTGAGGTCACTTTCTTCTTACCGGTGTATGTGCGTGCATGTCTTGCGACACAATTTGAATTTTAAAACCGCGCTTAGTCCGAACCAGTCAGGTTGTCCGACGGCATTGCCCCCCGATTTGTGCCGCATGAAAGTCGGCGCCATAATCTGATCACTTGCGCCAAAAACCCCTTTTAAATGCGGCGCACATCGGAAATAGTCGTGAAACCCGACGGAAATGCGGTGTGCATAGTACACTTAGTAAATGTGCCCCAGTGTGTCAATATCTCTAAGCACCATAGACAGCGCTGTGTGTTCCCTAGGTCCATGAGCTTTTGGGCACCTTGTGATTCAATCTGATTTCTGTAGATTTCTATAGACATCACTCTCTCCTTGGTAGGTAGAACCCGTGATCCAAGCCCATACGTCTACTCCTAGGGCAACACAGCTTTTAGGTTCGCTGTTTCTTTTGCAGCGTGTTCAGGTCTTTTCTGCATTCAGGTTACATCCTATCTATTCAATGTATTGAATTATTCATTTATGCCTCTTAACCAGTCGCTGTGATGGATGGAGCACTATAAAGCCTCAGCCAGCTGCATGTATATCACTTATATCTGCATTTGTTGTTTTCTCTTCTATGCTGTTATAATTGGTTACTTAGTAATATATTTGCTGCTAGAAATGTACGCTAGAAACCCTGTGCCCTATTGGGAAAGATACAGATATACCAACACCTATAGACCCCTATGATGAACAATATACATACTATATACACTACATAATATAGCTACAATAAGGCAGCTTCACCTTTCACAATGGCATTAATGTATATTTGGAATAAATGATATTCTGTGTATTCTGTATTCTTATATGGCCCCTATGACTATGGGGTATGAAGGGTCATAGGGTGCGGATGTGACTGCTACTTATGTAACCTCTATAGCTCAGTCTATAGTATAGCTGCTATTAGAATCAATGAATTCATAGTGTAATATGTGTTGAGTTCAATACAATTGCATTATGGGTAAATTCATCCCTACATAAAAGGGGCCAAATTTTCAGCAGAGTTTTGCGTTAATTATGCTGTTAGCTCCCAAGAACACGGTATACATCGACATAGTACATGCAATAAAACCAAAAACCTGTATAAGAGCTTTTTATTATTCACCTAATTTCATGTAGTTGTCAGGTTTTTATTCCATTCATTTGTTTGTTTGTTGAATTACATATGAGATACAACTTTTTTTTATATATATTTTCTGTTCAGGTGTGAATAATTATTTATTTTGATTCAGTTAAAGAAAATCTACCACCAGGATGAAAGATTGTAAACCAAGCACACTGACATACTGGTGTGCTCCCCCTCTGACAAGATCTGCTCTTCTTTTATCTTCTTATGTCCTTGTATGTAAGACAAAAACACTTTACAAATTATGCAATTAGACTGAGGGGCTCTGGGCTCTGTTAACAGCTGTGGAGCCCAGAGCCCTTCAGGCTCATTTTCATAGTTCTTGAAACCTTCATTTGTTAAAAAACAGGGCAAAGGAAGCAAAAAGAAGAGTGGATCCATGCCTATGTGCTTGGTTTACAATCCGTGATCCTGGTGGTAGTTGTCCTTTAAGCTGTGTATATATATGTCGAAAAATTTAGTTTTTGTAAAAATTTGGGAAATAAAATTGAAAGAAATTGTTAACATTTTGTTTAGTGTTTGTGTTATGTGGTGATATGTGGAACAAATATTTCACTTTCAAGAGTCAAGCCCAACAACAGCATTAAAACATTTGTGCTGCATGGCCCTGTAATAAACTATACCAGTGTTGGACCATTTTCTTCACATGTAACAACTCACAGGTAATCTTACCGAAAAAGGCTAGTGATGGGAGGAGGGTATTCTTGCTTTGGTACTCTATTAATGTATTAAAGGGGTATTACAGGAATCAGCATAATTCATATACAAATGGGTCATTAAAATATAAGCTAATATATAATTATTTGTTATTTAAAATTTTGCTCCCCTTAGCAGAAAAATGCTGCGGACATAGACTACGATGGAGAGTTAAAATGCTGCTGGCCCTTTAATCAGTCCTCTGATTTCCTCCGCACGGAACAGACACAGGACAGAAGATGGCCGCCTATTTTAGAAAGCCCATAACATTTTGTGAATCATAAAACTATTTAAGCTCCATTTTGTGATTAGTGAGATCAAGTTTTGTTGTATTCACTTATTTATAGTATAATGGGTTTTTGTAGCAGACATTCATATTCCTGGAATACCCCTTTAAGCTACTATTACACTAGAGGGAGCTCACTGCACACAGAGTTATACAACCTGCAATGATTTTAAAGGAATATTTTGAGTACAGGCGGTCCCCTACTTAAGAACACCTGACTTACATACGACCCCTAGTTACAAACGGACCTCTGGATGTTGGCAATTTACTGTAGTTTAGTCTTAGGCTACAATAAACAGCTGTAACAGTTATCACTGGTGTCTACAATGAAGCTTTATTGTTAATCCTGGTTCTTATGACAATCCAACATTTTTAAAATCAAATTGTCACAGAGACCAAAAAAAATTTGGCTGGGGTTACAATGATAAAGTATACAGTTCCGACTTACATACAAACTCAACTTAAGAACAAACCTACAGTCTCTATCTTGTATGTAACCCGGGGACTGCCTGTATTCCCCAAAACATAGTTGGGAGAGGGAGCCTTATAAATATACTTGAAAAAACCTTGCTTAGGGTACATTCACACGCGGTATGCCCGTCAGGCGAGCGTACCGCCGTGTGCTGGAGAGGAGAAAGAGGTGACCTCTCCCCCCTCCATAGAAAACAGCGCCGCACGGCCGCACATACAGGAAAAGATAGAGCATGCTGGTGTAAGGCGTGTATCGGTGCCACACATGGTACCACCTTTGGGCTGCTATTGCCGTCTATGGGGACGTATATGCGACCACAAATTTGCAGCCGCATATACATCCCCACAGATGGCCGTGTGAAAGAGCCCTTACCTGAATGGTCTGAATCATTTGGGTTGTGGTTTTTGTAAGATTGGAAGTGATGGCAGCATGTCCATTATTACGTTACTGGCCTCAGTAGTCATGTGTTGTTCATGATGTAGATGTAACTATTGAGGCCAGTGAATGGTCACATTAGTGATTGTAACTTTGCACTTGATAGGGACCAGAATCCTCTGAAATCAATCCTGCATTTGGGGGAACAGGGGTTTCTTAATCAGCAGTGTATAGGATTTTTTAATATTATAATTAAAACTATTAACTAATGTACTAAGTTTCCCAAAATATCCCTTTCAATGAATATTCCCATCTTACCCCTTATTTATTTTTTGTACCAAATGATTATAAATAATGGGGCAGATTTATCAAGCTGTCTAAGAGTAAGAATGTTCTTACTCTTTATTTAGATATACATCTATATACAGAAAATACTGTAGTATAAAGTCAATTAATATTTTCTACAGTGATACATCCTAATGTTCTCTTAAGAGTCATGCAGAACAAAAGCAGAAGTAGAACAAAGGAAAATAAAAATATCCGTTTATTTGATGTTATGATTAGTGTTGAGCCGATCCAACTGAAAAATTAGGGTTTTTAGTGAAGATTTGGTTTCCCCAGGCCCAACCCTGAACTTCATTAGTAGGTTGGACCAGGTTCGGCTCAAAAAAAAACCCTTCCCCCACCACCACCGTTAACGACTGTGACCGGTGCCTGCATTAACATTAATTGATTACATGTCGCTGGCAATGTTAGAGCACAGAGCGCACAAGCGTCAGCACTAGCTTGGAGGTGGCACATGGCGCTGCCACATTGAGTTGTCATCAGGTGTGACGATCCTCCCCAAAATGGCGGCGAACAGACGCAGGCATATAAACAGTTCACACCCACAATCGGTGCCAGTACACTTCTGCTCATCACTAGTTTCGATACATTGGGGCTTATTTACTATGGGTCACGGATTGCACTTTAGTCGGACTGTTCGGCGCTTTCGGGATTTGTCAGGTATTTAACAGGGGTTTGTGCTGGGATTGAGTCGCACGTGATTGGATTGGGGCACGGCTGCGCTAGCTTTCATTAGACAGAAATCTGGGGATGTGCCGTAGGACGATCCGACTGATTCGGACTGAGCGCGGGATTTAAATTTCAAATTGTGTCGTAAGATCAAGCACTTACATGCACCAGGAAGAAGAAGGTGAACTCCGGGGACCTGAGTGGGGAAGCGACACATTCAGGATATCGGGCACACGATCTTAGTGAATCGCGACACAGTGCATTATCGTCGGACAATGCACTTTCTGTGAACTCCTCTGGATGGCTAAGTAAATGGGGGTCATTTACTAAGGGCCCGATTCGCTTTTTCCCGACGTGTTACCCAAATATTTCCGATTTGCGCCGATTTCCCCGAGATTTTGGCGCACGCGATAGGATTGTGGTGCATCGGCGCTGGCATGCACGCGACGGAAATCGGGGGCATGACCGAACGAAAACCCGACGGATTCGGAAAAACCGCCGCATTTAAAAAAAATAATCTGTCGCGGAGCTTGCACTTACCTTCACTCAGCCCGGCTCGGTGTATTCCAGGGAACTTCAGCACAGCAGCGCCACCTGGTGGACGTCGGAGGAACTGCCTTAATAAATCCCGGCCGGACCCGAATCCAGCGCAGAGAACGCGTTGCTGGATCGTGAATGGACCAGGTAAGTAAATCTGCCCCAGTGTCTCTCATTGTCCTAAAGTATAGAAGGGAAAATAGTAGAAAATAACCATTATTGGTGTTTTTAGTGTCAAACTTATTATTAGTACAACACGTGCATTTGTATAGGGGTCCTGTAGTTTAAGGGAACCTGTCACCAGATCTTATCTCATTAAACTACCAGCCCCCTCAGGAAGGATATGAAAAGCTTTTTTTATGTGGAATCTTGTGTTTACCTCTAAAAACCTCATTCAAATTCCTGTGAAAATGAGCAGAGAAGAGTCATATTTTGTCTGTTTTGAGTTAAGATCACTATTACAGTTACTTCAGATGCCCTATCTTTGGTTCTATTATATCGATAAACAGGCTGCAAAATTCACATGAAAGATAAGAATTTCATCTTTCCGACTGCTTCAAATTTATTGTTCTGTGATCTACAGAACTGGAGGTACAGGCAGGTAAAATCAAATGGTGGGATATTTATCTGTAGCTCACATTTCGAACAATGTCGCCTCTAAACTTGACTCATCTCAAGCAAAATATGACTCTTCTCTGCTCAATTTTTACTTCGGAGGTGATTTTCTTTATAGGTAAAGATTTCCCATAAAAGAGGTAATTCTAAAAAGGACATTTCATACCCTACCTAAGGGGTTAGTAGTTTAATTAAGTGAAAGCTGGTGACATATTCCCTTTAAGTGAATTTGATGAAGATTTGTATGGCACACAACTACTGTACTAATAGCCCTAAAGATGGGGCTCTAAGATCTGATATTGGATAATACCTGGACCTGGCTTCTGATTTGCTGCTATAGGCAGTAGTCCATACAATAGTAATAAAATCTTTATTTATATAGCACCAACATATTCAGGAGCCCTGTACAGAATATATATAATATAGTAAACAGTACATACATAATACATATACAAATAGAACAAGACATTACAGAGCAATAACATGTCATACGCAGCAATGGTAGAGAGCGCTGTTCGCAAGAGCTTACGATTTATGAGATTTTACCCTCATTTTTATAAATATTTCACACAACGTCCCTATGTTATCTTCTCACTCTGGTGTAATATTAGCTGCAGCCTCTGGATAGCTGTATGTCTCTGTTTTTCTGCTGATAGTGGAATTCCTTATTGTTCCTGTGTGTATGCCGCTTCATCCACACAGCATGGATTCTTGCCTTCTGCTTCACTAGAAATGATTCATAGGTCTTTTTGTATACACAGATATTGTTAAAGAACAGTAACACCCTTAAAGGAAAATCTGATTTTCCTTTCTTTAAAGGGAACCTGTCACCAGGAATGTCATTTTAGCTGGTGACAGGTTCCAATAGCCTACACTATGCTGATTTAAAAAATGCCTTTGTCAGCATTCTGAATCATTTCACTACCTATTAAAACTTTATTTCACATTACCTGGCTACCTGCCAGCAGCATGTGGTGAGTTCCGTGGGCGAGTGGGGCAGCAGCCTGAGTGCCTGTGTCTCAGTCTCCTTCATGCATTCTTCCTCTCCTCCACACCATCCCTCTCCCTCCCCTGTCTGCTTAATGTACATGACAAGAAGTGGGGAGGGAGCTGGATCAGCGTGGAGAAAAAGAGAATGAAACAGGCAAACGCAGCTGCCCCTCCACCAGCATAGCATAGGCTATTGTGACCTATCAGCTAAAAATTACATTCCTGGTGACAGGTTCCCTTTAAGTACAGCTGACAACCCATGTTATAAGGATCTGTGGAAAACACCTAAAAAATCATAAAGATCATATGTAATAATGATAATCCAAAAATAATCCAATCTGTTGAGATTTAGATTATACAGTCCCAAAATGCTATCAATGCAAAGCATCAGTTCTGGATTTCAGGCTACACAAAGAAATAGTTTGAAATTGATTTTTTTTTTTAAAGATTACATTTTTTAAGGAAATCTATCATCAAGCATGATAAACCAGGGGCACTTATGGATCTAGGACCGCAAACATCTAATATTTGTTATTGATGGCCTCTTTCCTTCTAAAATCAACTGTTAAATTTATGCTTGATCATCATGCTTGATTTTGATAGTAGATTTTCTTTAAAAGCATTTAAACATTGCAACAACTATATAAATTGGGTGTCTTTGTGATGGTAGTGAGGCAAAGAATTAAGAGGATGTGTCATCTGGAATGTACATTGAAAGATGCAAAAACGAGGATGTCCGAAAATAGCACAATTTTTTTATTAATATCCCAGCTTCCCAGAACCCCAGAACTTTGCACAAAATAGTAATTGATGCCACTAGGAAGTGCAGTTTGTCCCACAGAAAACAAGCCCTCATATGCTGTACCCACTTTGTAGTCTGAGATGAAGAAAGCCGCTGGTCGCACTTGCATCGCCTGCTCTATTCATCTCTGTGGCGCTTACCGAGATTGCTGAAAACTGCGCTGTTTCCATCAGCGCCAAAGGGATGGATGTAGCAGCCAGCTGCTGTCTTCATCTTGGAGTACGATGGCGGTACAATGGACCCCTCCGTTCTCGTGAGCCGTGAGTGGTCAGAGACCCGTACCGATCAGCAAGTTAGGCCATATGCTGTGGAATGGGGTTAACTTGTTGTCACTGGAGAACCCCTTTAATACGATTATTAGATTATTAGATTTAATATGATTATGTGAATTCAGTCTCATTGTGATTTCTGAGTTAGAGGTTTCTGAGTCCAGCTGAACTGGTGGAGCAGTTTCCTCTTTGGGACATAGATGACCTATGTATATCAGCTCCGATTTCTGACAGCACCACTATCCAGGTGATTCCAGCTATCCATAATATATCCATAACCTCAACAGAGGAAGGTTATACATTTCCTGTTCCATTACCTGTTGATTTTTCGAGTCCCAAGTATCAAACACCCCAATCAAATATTGATAACTTGTTCTTTTATTAGGACATCAATATCCCAAAGCTGGAAACTGCTCCACCAGCAATGATGATGTTAAGCGATGAGAGACTCATTCACATTAAGCCATTTCATATCCTTTTGTAGTTTCTTCCAGTCTTCAGATACCAATAGATTGTAGTTTACCATTAGCTTCATTCTGAAAATTCATTTTTTTTTCAACCTCAATTATTCTGAAGCTCTGCCACCTGATGGTGCTGTCCCTCTGTCACTTTAAATGTTGTGTTTGGCCAAGGGCCAGTCCAGTTACGTTCCGCAGTAACCAGTGTCCAGTGCTGAATTTTGCTCTAGAGTGTTACTAAAGTAAATGTCAGCTCTGTGGGCTAAATGACTACAATTAATAGGAAGAGAAAAAATACCCCCCCCCCCCCGCCTTGTTGACAGTAAATATCATTTTAGTCATCTTAAATTCAGTATAACTATTATTCATGTCATATGATAGATTGCAAAATGTAGAAAGCTACTGTTGTATTTTAGTTTATTACAAAAAGGGAATTCTCATGCAGGTCCTTAAAGGGGTTGGTGACTATCAATAAACATTATCAGGGTAAGTAACTGCCGATGCCCTTGGCATACCTTTTCAACTACTAGAATGGGAGTGGTACATTAATGTCTGTACTCCGTTTCTATCCACCGCAAGGCAGCAGGACAGGAAACATCACAGAGAGTCCTGAGTCCTGCTTCTGTGGTTTACATGGCCTTACGGTCATACCCAATTTTTAACAGGGTAAGCACTACATACGTGACCCATGTAGAGTCTTGTTCTTACCTTGTCTAGTGATAGTGGACACCGCCATTAAAGAAAAGCTACCACCACGGATCTACCTATTAAGGTAGATCCGGTGGCAGGTTCATCTAATTTATAGTAGGATAGCCCTTTTTAGGGCTAATCCTTTAGTCCCTCCTACCCTCTATAATTTTTAATTGCCCTAATATGCAAATTTACCAAAGAGGCTACTGGGGAGTGTAGCTATGACTACACGGCTCGGCTACTGTACGCCTCAAAGCCTCTTCCAATCTGCCTACTAAGCCATCTTCAGCGCGCTCCTTGTAGCTGCGCACATTCGTCCACGAAGCTGGGTTCTGCACATGCGCAGAGGGTTCAGGCCGGTGGCTGCACAGAGTTACTGCGTATACGGGCATACTGGGGTGTGGAGTAGCTGCGCCGTGTAGCTTCAGCTCCGGCTACTCCACACCGCAGTAGCCTCTTTCTATATTAAGCTTTTTTGCTCATTTATGGCTATCCACACTTTTTAAATAAAATAACATAAAACGTTCTTCATTTTACTTTATGCCCTTTTTTATTTTTAGCATATTTGCCCATACCCTAGTTATACCATTTGTCATATTTATAAAAGCCCCAGCTACATAGGGGCAGTGTTCTGGAGATGAGCTGAGAAGAACCAGTAGCTCAAAACATATCCAAACTCGATTTTTTGAGACTGGGGCATTGCTAGTGTCATAAAAGATTGGGTGCTGAGCCCCACTGCATATGTACTGGATTTTCTGTGGTTGCCACGTCTGTACATACACTGCCCTCCCCCAGGAATCATCAGAGGTTGCTACCAGAAAAGGTAAGTGATTGACTGCAGCGCTGATGGGAAACGTTCAATGGTCCCAAATGCAGACAGCCCCCAGCAGAATAGCAGCGGGGGAACCAAAATCTACATTTATACATTATGATGTGTGATAAGTGTGATCCTCTTACTTCAGGCTGCTGTCTAGAGCGTGATCTTGTGAGATGGTGTGAGTCTCATAACATGATACAGCTGGAGCCGCTCTCTGCCTCTACTGATTGGAAACAAATGGGGGGTGGAGGCGCCCGCTGGGGAATGCAGACATATAGGGGCAAATTTACTTACCCGGTCCATTCGCGTTCCAGCGGCGGCTTCTCCGCTCTGGATTCGGGTCCGGCCGGGATTTAATAAGGTAGTTCTTCCGCCGTCCACCAGGTGGCGCTGCTGCGCTGAAAGTAAACTCATCGCGCCGGAATGCACCGAGCTGGACCAGGTGAAGGTAAGCGGTCCTTATGCGACACATTTTCGGTTTTTAAATGCGGCGGTTTTTCCGAATACGTCGGGTTTTCGTTCGGCCACGCCCCCCGATTTCCGTCGCGCGCATGCCAGCGCCGATGCGCCACAATCCGATCGCGTGCGCCAAAATCCCGGGGCAATTTAAGTACAAGCGGCGCAAAACGGAAATATTCGGGTAACACGTCGGGAAAACGCGAATCGGGCCCTTAATAAATGACCCCCATACTGTACACACAGAAAAACAAAATACTGCTGGTTGATAGGTATTTTTTTCGCATTGGTCTTCTCTGATGGATACATTTTGACCGTCCGCATCCATCACAAGGGGGAGCTCTAATCTATGGGACTGGTATGTCTAGGTTGTAGCTGCAAGCAAATATGAAATCTAATTCAGTGGCTCCTTCTTTTTAGCTAGTGGACCCTTGTAGATGTTGCTGTGATTCGAAAAGTCAAATCCAGGTCAGTGGGCAACTACAGTATGTGACTATGGTAGTGTTTCACCAGAACTAGTAGCATGTACCAGCTTAGAGCTGATTTTGAGCTACTGTATGTTCTGTATACAGAACCACTTTGGTACCGAAAAATCCCCAATGTTTAAGGTTATAACATTGTCTAAAATAATAGGAAGTCTCTATAATGCCGAAGCAGTTTGGAGACTTTCTGACTGCAGCTCACTTCCTGTGATGTGAAAAACTCAAAACTTCCCATAATAATCACTTCCAGGTTCATCATTGTGGGAAGTCTGCACTGAAGTCTGCAAACTTCTGCCATCCTTGTAGGACAATGGGGTATATGCATCAATGCTATAGTAGACAATAGGGTATATTCATCAAACCGGAAAAAAAAACTAATTTTGGCACACCAGAGATTTGTGCTAAAACCTTTTACATTTTTTTGAGGGTCTTCCACGCTCACCAAGTGTAATAATCTGCTGGCAGCATGATGTAGAAATGCACTATGATTCCCGTCATTTGTTCCATTATGCTGTTCCAAGATATTACCAGTTTAATCCATATGCTAATGAAGCAGTCAGTGTACCCGACCACGTCCTTAGCACCCAGAACACTTCTTTTCCTGCCTAAATCACTTCTCTCTTCTCCCAGTATTGCCCCATGCTTTTCACAAGACAAATCTCCTGCTTATCTGATGGAGGGGATAGTAATCCATACATTGCTCCAGGTGCTTAAGACACGACCTTGGTGTACCTACTGCCTCATTAGCATATGGATTAAAATAGGAAATATTCATACACTACACAATGTACTGAAATAATAGAAGTATTTATGAAACTCCAGTGCATTTCTCTTCAACATGTACAAAAATAGAGTGTCCGTACCTCGAAACTCCAAATATCATGTAATTGAACAGTCTTAGACCCAAAAATTAACAAAATACTATAAAAATAAAATGTTACTCTACATCAGAGGCCAATAGTTACTTTTCAGAGGAATTTCCAATCCATCACAAGGACATAAAGGGGGTCATTTACTAAGGGCCCGATTCGCGTTTTCCTGACGTGTTACACGAATATTTCCGATTTTCCCTGTATTGCCCCGGGATTTAGGGGCACGCGATCGGATTGTGGCGCATGGGGGGGCGTGGTTGAACGAAAAAACCCGACGGATCCCGAAAAACCACCGCATTTAAAAAAAAATAGTGTAGCGGGACACGTGATTACCTTCACCAGGAATAGGCCGGTGAACTTCAGCGCAGCAGCGACACCTGGCCGGACCCGAATCCACCACAGAGAACGTGCTGCTGGATCGCGAATGGACCGGGTAAGTAAATCTGCCCCAAAATGTCTTCAGAGGAATAGGTCCTTATTCAGACTTCAAAAATTCTGCGATCTCTTCGTCTTCCTTTGGTCTCCACACTGGATGCATTTTAATGTGTATTCACTAGAGGGGAAAACACAGGAACATAGAGGAGCCTGTATAGATTGTTTAAAATCACCAACTTTTATTATAATATACTGACATTTAGTGAGGTAGAATGCGCTTATATAATGATAGATGTCTCTAGTTAGCCATCCAACGCCTGACCCTGGGTTTTGCCTACATGGCTTCTCGACATGATGCCAGTATTAAGGCATTTATTAGTGGCTTTGCGCCAGTTTTTTGACACCCTCTTTTTGTATTTGCTCTGCCATATTTATTATAGGTCTGTGCCATGATTCAGCTTCTTTTCTGTTGCTCAATTTGGGCGCAGCTCTTCAATCCGAACGCTTTTCCTGCACTTCTTATTTCCCTAAAAATTGGTAAAATTGAAGAGTCTGCCAACTCCTAAACCCCTTCATGAATGTGGTTTGTCATTTCTGATGCTCACTTGTTCATGTTACACTATGTCAAATACAGTAAAGGGATTTTCTCACGAACACAAGATCCACAGTATAAGACCTAACTTGCTGCTCAGTGGGGGTCTAAGTGATGAGACCCCCACAGATCACGAAAACGAGGGGTCTGATGGGGTCCCACGTACCTCCTTCGGACCACTCTTCACTCCATCAGAGTAATGGAGTAGACGGCCGCGCATGACCGTTCTGCTCCTTTCGTCTCAATTGAGCTGCCGAAGATTGCCAAGCGTGGTGCTTGGAAAAGTTACGTGGGGCCCCATCAGACCCCTCGCTTTCGTGATCTGTCGGGGTCTCATCAATGAGACCTCCACTGATCAGCACATTAAGCCCTATCCAACTTGTGTTCATGGGAAAACCCCTTTAAGGCCGTGCGCCACAATATATATTGGAAAAAATACACGTTACTCGATGTTTCGGAGTATATGGGTGCACAAGTATATATAGAGAAAAGATAACTTGGGACTCCTTATAGGTCAAAAATTGAGGATACTTTATTTAATCCAGAATAAACAGTATAGCAATCAAACAAAAATAATTATTTTGCAATGTTTCGGTCTTATAAATTCAGACCTTCATCAGGGACGGATTGCAAGGTATAATTAGAAATGTAGAAGAGATGCGGTGCTATGACCGATGGAGTGCAGGTGGAAAGGAGGAAAAGCTGGTGCTCCCGCTCATCTCTACAACTGGAGCACCCACTTTTCCTCCTTTCCACCTGCGCTCCAGCGGTCATAGCACCGCATGTAGATTTTCTGCATTCATTTTTTAACCTTTTTCTTTCGCCTGTGATTTTAGCTGAAATTACCAGAGAAAATCCGCATCAATAAAAAGTTTGTAAATTTCATGTGGATTTCTTTCATAAAAATCTGCAAAGCCATGACGTCTATATCGTTTTTTCATATGACATTTAAGTTAAGTTACAGTAATATATATTGCAGGTCACTAACATCAGTAAAGGAGCAGTAGGGGAGCGGAAAGCTACCATTACTATTTTAATGATCCTCTACATACAGTCCCTTCCCTACAATGCCAGTAAGCCGCACACAACAGTGAAAATTGTCAGTGTTCTGTCCGGAATCAGACCCCAGAGCTCTTATTTTTACAGTCATGTGATCCATCTGTTAAATAGTAAACCAAGTTCTAGAAAGAATAGTTTTACACACTTCACTCTAAAATTTATGAGGATCCTTGCAAAACAGATGACAAACTAATGCAAATCGGCTGTGAAAAACGGATAATATTGTCTTATTGGTTTTTTGCCTTCTTTGTCTTCAGTTTGCCAAACAGCTTATTCACACATGAGGATTTTTTTCTTTTCCTGGCTTCACTGATGCTCTTCTGAATAATTCTTATGGGCTTATTCACACTTTAGTTTTTTTTTCAAGTCCACATAAATAAACCTCTTGGTTTACATTGATTAGATGGCAAAACACTAGTTTCCCCAGCAGCATCAATGAAAAAATAATTATTTTGTCATCAGTGAGAAAAATAGGGCAGACCCTAATGCTATGTGCACATGTTGCGGATTGTCATGTGGAAAATCCACATGGAAGTACACGTTATAAAAATCCACATCCAATCTGCACAGTTTTTATGTGTGTGTTTCAAGCTGATTTCATGCAGATTTTTATTTAGTGCTGCGTTTTTTATACAGATTTTCCACATTCCTTTTTTACCTGTTTTGTTTCCCTTAATCTGATGTCATTTCAAGCAAAAAAAATGCAGGTTTTCCTACGTTACATTCACTTTAATGCTACCATTACGCTGTGGATTTTCTGCATCAATATCTGTGTGTAAAATCCACATGGAATCCTCAACCTGTGAAGATAGCCTAAATGTTTTCCACAAATGCTCCAGAATGCTTTACTTTAAGGAAGAGAAAGAAAATGGATGTGGGGATAAGACCTGTAGAAAATGGGCTGGTAAAAAAAAGGTGGTACAGCTTTAAAAAACTAAAAATAAGAACCTCTGCAAACGATCTAAAAACAAATTCAGCGGTTGCATCACTGACCCAGTGACAGAAGCCAACATTTGTGGTCACTGCAGGAACCCTAGTGCTGGTTTGTAAGGGGAACTCAGAGGGAGTTGCTGATTTTGGTTTTGTTTGTGTTTGTTTTAGATCATTTATAGCTAATTTTTCATATATTTGGGACACCTTTAATAAATGTCCTCTTGACTAAGTGGAAAGCCTAAAGCCAAATCCTCTTTCCTTCTAAGACTTCCCAAGTTGGGAAAGAGTTTAATGTTTATTTGGGATAGTATCTAATAACTGGATTAATATAGTCTCAGTATATTATATAAAATTAAATATCATAAAGTCTAATTATAGTCTCTTATAACAGAAGTAAACAAAAGAAATAGCCAGTGCAGACAAGTGTATATCCGAAGATCCTGATGTAATTGTGATCAGTAGTGCTGCCACCCCCCACCACCCATCAACAGCACCCACCACCAGGCAGAGGATTGGCATTCTGGGCACGCAGCTCAGTGATTTGCATCAGAATTCAGTTAAATCCCCTCCTGAATCACATTCACACACAAAAGAGAAAGTTCTGCAATGCCTCATCTCTAAATTGAGATGGTTTCCGACAATTACACAGTTCTCTGCAAAGTTTAGGAAAGTTACTAAACTTCTCTTGAAAAGTGTGAGCTAGTGGATTTTCAGCCCAACTCCTCCCTGCTGATGATTAGTAAGTGACTCCATCCCCACCCTGTCCTCCCCCAGCCCTGTCCTATTATACACTTTCACTGATTATGATTTACAAGCAGCTCCCTATAATGTAAATGAACTGTGTCCAGGTCATTGCATACAAGCTGTAAGTGTTCCAGGCAGATCCTCATCATCCCAGGCGGCTCCAGCCCTTCCTTCCAGGCACTTCCTTCCTTCCTCTCTTCTCCTGGGCTGTAGGGAGGGCTGGGAGGAATATAAACTTGGGCACAAACTTAGAGACATGACACAGAGCTCGGAGTGGTGTGGACCTTGTAGGACTTCCGAGCTGGGATACTTGCACTTTTCAGGACTGTGCCAAGACTGAGCTCTGCTCTTGGCTGCACATCCAGGGACGTGATGCTGCTCTTCCACATTCTCTGGAGTGCACTGGTCTCCACACAACTGGTGCAGATGGCTATACTGGATGAAGTCACTTCAGAGTTTGTCTGCTTGGATCAGGTTTGTTATTCTATATCCTGGGATGCACAGCGTTACTCCAAGGCAAAGAAGTCCTGCAAAGTCAAGAAGGGCCAGTTACTAACTGTGAAGAACTCTGTGCCAGCTGATGCCATTGCCATGTTCATGGCCAAGGCACCCAAAGAAGATGCCAAGGTGTGGATAGGATTGGAGCGTAAAGATGGATGTACAGACCTGCAGATGCCCCTGAGGGGCTTTACCTGGGTGACAGGTGACAGACACACTGATTACACCAAGTGGATCAATGATGGGCAGACTTGTGGTGCCCGCTGTGTCACCGTGGGCAAAGATGGCACTTGGAAAGAGACTTCTTGTGACTACAAGGCTGATGGCTTCTTGTGTGAGATAAGTTCTTCCTCCTCTTGTTTTTCTCTTAACTTACCCTACTACTCTTACAATGTAACCTATTATCACACAGACCTTGGTATGTGGCATCCTGGGGGTATTGTGTTCCCACCTGGTACAATTGCAGATATATCTACTATCTCAGATGGTATTAAACTATCGTGTGAAGAGAGAAGTGGTGGGACATTGGCTTGGAGCAGAGAGACCCCTGGTGCATGGAGCTGTGAGATCGACAATGGGGGTTGTGAAGATTCATGTGCAGAGGAATCTGGTACTGCAAAATGTAAGTGTCCTTCAGGATCAGACTTCAAAGCTGACCTGAGGTCCTGCACCAAACCTTGTGACCCCAATCCATGTAACCAACTCTGTGTCACAATCTCAGACCCCCCACTGTTCCACTGCATGTGTAGTGAGGGGTACACACTAGGAGCTGATGGCAAAACTTGTGAAGACATTGATGACTGTGCAGCCAACCCTAATATCTGTGAACACCACTGCACTAATACCATAGGGGGCTTTAAGTGTGGCTGCCCACCTGGTTATGAGATGGTCGAGTCAAACTGCGACTCTGGAGAGAACTGTGAGTCAGTTTGTATGGACATTGATGAGTGTACCAATCCAACAACTCTCTGTGAACACGGATGTGACAACTTCCCAGGGGGATACATGTGCACCTGTGATGAAGGGTATATCACCGATGCTAAAAATCCCTTTAAATGCAAAAGCTTCTGCAATACATCTTCCTGCCCTGCTGAGTGTGATATCAATAACAATGATAGCTGTCAGTGCCCTGAAGGATACATAGTGGACCAAAATGAGGATGGGGAGAACATCTGCTCTGATTTGGATGAATGTGATACCAACCCTTGTGACTATTCTTGTATTAATACGTTTGGGTCATTCCTATGTACCTGTCCTGATGGTTATACTGTCTACAATGCTTTATGTGTTCCACCTATTGAGGGATCAGGTGGGACAGAACCACCTTCAGATACACCTTCCCAGACTTCACCAACCACTACCAGACCTCCAGACATCCACAGTCTACAGCCAGCCATGTTATTGGGAATATGCATAGGAATCATATCTATGCTAACAGTCTTATTAGCAATCCTTTGTCATATGCTGAGGAAACATTACATAGAGGAACATGCCCTGGACTATAAGTGTAAAACCGCTGAGAAGGATGTGGTACTCCAGCAAGTGATGACAGAGCCTCAGCACAAACTTTAGTATCTACATGGACAGTCACAAAAACCCCAGTGACTACTTCTGGACTAGGACTTGTAGTCATATTGTATTCCCAGGCTGATGGACAAGTCTGGGTTTCTTGAAGCTGTGCATCACAGAGCTGAAGATAACATCAAAGTAACTTAAGAATGTGTAATATATGTAGTAGTGTAAATAAAGCAAGTAAATCCAGATAAGGTATATGGTACATATAGGGGATTCCCATAGCAGGCACAAAATGTTTCTGTTTCTTCTCTTACCCCCTCGTGCATAAGATAACATGCAAGTTATCAACACCCCTAACTATGTCCCCAAGATTTGTAGCAATTGTAACTAATAATATTTGGAACAATTTAGTAATTTACTAATATTGCATAAAACTGCAGTCCTACAGCAACCAGCACTCATATGACAATGACTTGCCTAGTGCAAGCGACAGGTTTGTCACAGATTTACTCATTTCTTAAAGGGGTTCTCTGGTTTTATTTCTATAAATAAGATTACATGAATACATCATTGTTCAGACAAATTTTATGAGATTATATCTATCTATGATATGATAGTGTCACACCTCTATCTATCTATCTATCTATCTATCTATCTATCTATCTATCTATCTATCCATCCATCAGTAAATTATATCTTTACATTTATCTCTATATAGAGATATAAATGGTTACATAGTAACTGATCAGCTCTTATATGGACAGATGGAGCACTGCTGGCACAGTGATCTACATCCAGTTCTATGCAATCATATCATGTCCAGAGACATAGGGAGATGCAAGGAGATATATTCCCAGGGAGAAGAAATGCTAAACTTTATATATTTCAGAGTAAGGGCAGGTCATAACCTTATTTTTAATAAAATCTGGAGATCCCCTTTAAGTACAGATTTGTACTTTAAAGTTGCTTAGTTTTATCTCAGATCATAGTTTAATAATCAGATAACTATAATCCATTGATTGGTCACATCTTAGCTTTCCTGCTGCTATGCAGGCTCAGAACAGTTAATGTCAGCATTTCCATGAATGATATGACTCCTTACAAGGCACAGACTGCTAGTAAGTAATGTGTGATCAGTTCATCTACATATGGCCTCTTCTGTGCTGCAAAGTAGACTGGTATGTTCTCCAGTATTTCATGTGAATAATTATTTATTATGAGGACCTTGTACAGCTATGTACAGTATGTGTGGGTGTGTACAGTTATGTGTGCTGTGAAATATTGTGAATTTTTCAACTCAATAAATAGTTTAATTGTGGTTATGTAACCTGTGTTGGGTCGTGTGTAATCTGTCTGTAAGGAAATGATAAACTATAATGCATGTAGGTTCTATACACACACATTGCCATACACAGGACAGTTCTTTAGCAGGAATATAACTATGTAGCTGCCGGATAAAAAGTGCAATATTAAATGTTGATAACCTGGAATTTACTATACAATATATTTATATAATTATATAATATATATATAATGTAAAAGCACGATATGCTTTAGCATGGAGGGTCTCTGGTAACGCCCCCCATAGCACTTCCAGCTAATTAGTTTACTTATAAAAGTGGATTTTAGAGTAAGGAGGCCATGGATAACAAATATAAAAAGATTACCACAGTCACGGTGCCAGGATCTATGAGTAATGTCCCTGGTTTATCATGATGGATTTAAATGGTAGATGTCCTTTAAAGGTCACATATTAACTAAACATCTGGAATTGTGGATAAAGTTTCCTGAATTTATGTTTATATGCAAATTAGCATTTGCGTGTGTTCCCTTCTCTTGCATATAAACAAAAATCAAGGCTTTTCACCCATGAGGGAGTGTAATGTGTCCAACTCATCATACTCGCAGTGTGCTCTGGCTGGAACGTCCGGCCTGAATGCAGAGCAACCGGAACTTATCTCAGTTCTGTCAGTTCCGGTTGTCAGTGTTCGGGCTGGACGTTCCAGCCAGGACACGATGCAAGTGTATGGGGCCTAAGATTTCTCTGCGTTCAGGCCACAGATTTTCTCAGGACAAGAACATGTGTATGACATAGGGCAGTGATGGCGAACCTATGGCACGGGTGCCAAACAGGACCAAATCCATTAAATCTTCCTGCAGTCCTAGGCAGCTTAAGAGATGCTGTTCTCAGCACAATTTACAGCAACAGTTCATTGACTGTTTGGAACTGCTTGAAAAGTGAGAAGGTGTTGAAAGAAGGGCATTATCTTTGGGTCCCACCGTTCTTCCTTAACCCTCGAGAGAATCTACAATGATAGTCTGAATTTGCCCTCCCTCTTTCAACTGTCTAGGTGGCCTCAGGTGGCTGATACAATTGAAAGAAGTGGAAGAACAGGTAGCAATAAGTTTCTGCTTAAAATTTCACGTTGGCACATCAGGTTAAAGAAGTGGATTTTGTTTGTAGTTTGGGCACTCGGTCTCTAAAAGGTCCGCCATCACTGACAGGGAATTCTCATACAAGGCCATATATTTAGTTCTATGTGTCCTGACAGGTTTCCATTAGATGGATGTACACAATTTCCATAGTGCACTTTATTAACACTGATATATCTCGTTTCCCCACACTTTTTTGGTGCAATTTTTGCCACATAATGGTGCACATTTACTAAGGGATTTGTGCCGGTTTTCTGACGGACTTTGCACGTTCTTTTAGGTGTAAACTGCACAGGTATTTAAGAAGTGTCTGTGCCACTATTATGTCGAACGTGACCCTTTTGTGTGCGCTGGCCTCCATACTACACAAATTAGTCGGACCGTGCGCCAGATTTAAGGACCAAGCATGGTCATGTTCCGATGGCCTAGGACAGTGATGGCGAACCTTTTGGAAACAGAATGCACAAACTACAACCAAAACCCACTTATATGTTGCAAAGTGCCGACATGACAATTTAAGCAGTAACTTATTGATCCCCCCTGTATCACAGGTTTCAATCGTATTTGCATCCTGAGGACACCAATACAATAATAAGAATATATAGATATTTGGATTGTAGCTTCCTTTCAGGGTCCCCTGAAGAGTAAAGATCAGGGGACCCAGAGCAGGAGCACCAACAACAATCCATCTCTATCCATGCTTTCATGCTCCTCCTGTAGTCCTGGCAGCCAAATAGCACTGAGCATGACACGTCCTGGGCTGTCGTGGATCACAGGAGAAAGCCTTGAGTCCTGTCTGGCAAACTCTGTGTTGGAGTAAAGACCTGGGTGCCCACAGAAAGGCTTTGAGTGCCACCTCTTGCACCCGTGCCATAGGTTCGCCACCACTGGCCTAGAACCTCGGACTTTACATGGATATGGAACAGCTTTACATTGCCACCTAGTGGTAAGAAAAATACTGCTTCCTCTATGGCAGTAACTACAACACAGAATTCTCTTTAGTTATATCATTGTTATTGATATTAAATTTTATTCTACATCAATTTCCATGCATTTAGCTACTCCCTGGCTAATTTTTCTGTATATATGTCCAAAGGTGTAATATCAAACTGTTTCAATTGTTTAGGGCGTAACATTTTGGACCTGTGTTTGTCTTGGGGTTTTACCTACATTGATGAGTTCTCCTGAAACCAGAGATGAGGAAATACTCCATCCTCCCCCACCGCATTTCCTTCACCCCATGAGTTAAGCTCTAGTCTGTCTACCACATCCCTGATGGATAAATAAACATTTGCCAGATCCGGCTGCAGAGAATTTAGCCCAACCAGAGCCTATATGGCTGACAATGAAAGATATCAGTTACTTCGTAACTAAGTGCAAGGGGAGAGTTGGAGCACAACAGCTGAGTATACAGAACCTACTAGGTCTATTGAATATGGCTTATGTGTAGACTCCATTGGCTTTATCCTAATGTAGAGGATTTACATGGTTTCTGATTGAAGACCTATTTACATTTGGTTCAATACTGAGCAAAGGGGCTGAAGTCTTATGACATTTCAGTTTTTAGCAAAATCATCTACATTTCTGTTCGGCTATGCTGCTTCTTTGACTTCTCAATATAGAAAGGTGTGCAGAATACCATGCTCTAAAACTATCAGATCCTTCTGCTCTATAACATGCTGCATGCCGATAGGATGGTATGTACATTCCACTCAGTGACTCCTGCTCTATAACATTCTTCCAGCAGATAGGCCATTATGTACAATTTCCTCAGCCCTCCCTGCTCCATAACATGCTGCATTCAAATAGGACCCTTCATGCAGTCTGCCCACCTCCTCCTGTTTTGTGAATTGCTACCTGCAGATAGGACACTTCATATAATCTGCTCAACTCCTCCTACTGTATAACATGCTGCCTGCAGATAGACCATTATGTACAATCTTCTCAGGTCCTCCTGCTCTATAACATGGTGCATTCAAATAGGACACTTCATGCAATCTGCTCACCTCCTCTTGTTACATAACATGTTACCTGCAGATAGGACACTATGTACAATCTTCTCAGCTCCTCATGCTCTATAACATGCTACCTGCAGATAGGACACTATGTACAATCTGCTCACCTCCCCCTGCTCTATGAAATGCTACCTGCAGATTTGACACTTCATATAATTTTGCTCAGCTCCTCCTGCTCTATGACACTCACTTGCTATAAAATTTACAGATGACAGCTAGATAGTACAATGTGAAAAACCATGATGTTCTGAAAATGCATTACGGATACTGTTTGATCAAAAATCAGAAATTATATAGCTATTTCTTCTATAAAAATAGAATATACTATGATGGAATCTCAAAATTCCATGGTGTCCATTGAGATCCATTAACCCTACACCTAACAATAAATATATGTTTCAAAAGCTATAGATAAAACAACATAAATTAGTACAAAAAGCTATTTCCATCCTATATTGTAAGGGAACAGAAACCTAAATTTCCCTCAATTCCTTTGTATTTGCATTTGCAGGGGGATGCGTTATCAGGACGCAATGTGACGTATGTAATGATTTCTTAGTTATTTTCTTAATACCCCCTATAGTAGGGATCCCCATAGCAGCTGTAATGAGATCTTAACCCAAATTTAATGTTTATAGGCTGTATATTCCAAAATTGAGCTATGTCATACAGTGGATCCTCATACTTTTCACATTAGGGTAGACCACCAATGATATTTTATCAAATCTCATCAAGTAATGGAGCTTGTGGCCAAGATGAATGATGCACATCTTACCATATCAATGTACAGTACAATAGTGAGCACTGGATACAACAAGATCTGAAATTCACAACATTAACTGTATCAGTCATTGTCATCATGATGCACATTAATACAGTCATCAGTGAATAGAATAAAAAATTGCAGTTTAAACAGCCCAGAGCCATTGCCATTCATTTAGAATAATGGATGTGCAGCCTAGAACGCCTATTCATCAATAGTGGATGTGGCCAAATGATAGCTGACAGCTTGTTGTTTCATATATTATACTGTATATTAGTCAATGTCTCTATCATTTTCTGTAGACAAGGAATTTTTTGAGCAAAAAATTTAATTAAAACAGCTTAGAATCAGCAGTGCCCGAGATACCCGATATACACAAAAATAGCGCCCGGTCTGGTGAAATTGAACGCGTAGAACTGTAAAGTTGGACATCTTTTGCTGAGTACACATTCTCATATTCTCATATTTATATTGCTCCCCCGGAGGAAGCACTGGGTACTGCTATGCACGCTAAGGATTTTATTACAACCCCAGAAGCAATTATAATAATTTCTTTATTTATATAGTGCACACAGATTTTGTAACGCTGCACAGAGCCCCCAATGGGGCTCACAATCTAATCAACCTAATAGTATGTTTTGGAGTGTGGGAGGAAACTGGAGGACCCGGAGGAAACCCACGCAAACACACAGGTTATCCATGCAATTAAAGGGGTGGTGCCAACTTTTCAAGTTCTATAAGTTCTGTAAGAAAACTCCAAAAAGAAAAGAACTTCTACAGCTCGCCGTCCAGTCTTTGTTAGCTGGGTTCTAATTAGAGAACTTCTTCCAATGCTCAGAGCCAATGCAGCCTGGATTGCATCAAGAAATTGTGAAATTGAGACTTGCATAGAAAAAAAATGGTTCCAGCACCAGACAGAATTAAAATAATGACCTCCTATATTAGTAACATCTTAAAATGACAGACAAAGGGTACTGCCACCCTAAGCTGCTGACGCGTTTCAGGCCAAAAAATTATTGGATGTCCTCAATCATAGCATGTCTTTGTCTGTCATTTTAAGATGTAACTTATAAAGGAAGTCATTATTTTAATTATTTATGGTGCTGGAATTGTTTTTTTTTTCATATCCTCATGCTATTTTCAAGTTATCCCCAATCCTGTGGATAGGGTAGCAAGATAACTGGTTGGGATCCCCACTAATCACAAGAATGGGATCCCCAGCAATAATGAGAATGGGATTCAGTTCTCACTAACCGGGGGAGCAGTAGGACTAGAATGTGCCTTGCAGCTCAATACTATGGGAGTGTCAGAAATTGCTAAGCACAGCACTCAGTTATCTCTTGCACACTTATTTATTATTTATGTGATAGCTGAGCGCTGTGATTGGAGAGTTACAACACTCACACACTATTCAAAGAGTCCGGACGCTCCACCCATTAGTGTGAACTGGAACCCCATTCTCCGAAATACTGGGACCTGTATTATAATTGTGCTGGTACCCCCACCAATTAGATTGTTATCCCCTTTCCTGTGCATAGGGATAATTTGAAACATTGGTACAACTCCCTTTTGTGGCTTTGTTCACAAAATCAGATGAAGTAGTGCAGCTAAGGACACTGACATACACACAGATAGTAAATGGGGTTCATTAGGATCGCTGTTTCTGTTCATGTAATGGAGACCCTGGTGGAGAACCCACAGTCTCCTTTCCTAAGGGGAACCTTCTGTACACTATATATCATATCAGATATCACCTCACATGGAGACATGTACCTCTGCTATGTGTACTTATTGTCATATTACAGTCAGATTTTGGGTGGGAAGGATGCTCGCTGTGTCCACCTCAGGAAACAACCCCTCCTAATCCTAAGACACAGGGTTAGAAAGGTTATGAGGATATTCTTTACAACAGGGTGGGGGATTTGTTTTAAGAACAATTCCAGTACAATTATGTTTTTTTTTGAGAAAGACTATTTTTGCGCATAAAACAGCCTCCCTTCAAAGCTCCCCATTGTCTAGTTTTCACCTTAATCCAGATGTGAAAGTTGCGACTTTTTAAAAAAAGTTGTAACTTTTAGCGCAAATTTACGACTGCCCCTTACCAGGCGTAGAGATTAGCTGGGGACTGTTTGCGACTCTTGGAGACTTTTTGCGACTTTTGTTTTAAAAAGTCGCAAATTCGCTACAGACCAAACGACACATATTATCAATAAGGAAAAACCGCTAGGATACATCTGACCAGCAGGAAAGCCAAGAAAAGTCTGAAAAAAAAAGACAGAAGAAGACAGATTTATGATACATGTGCCCCATTGTTCCACGTACAGCATTAACCTTCTACTATAAATTTAACTATAACGCACAAGGGTTTGCAACATCTCATTGAGACGATTCCAAATATTGAAAGAAGCATCAAACCTACAACAATGTAATACTTTACTACAGTGGAAGGAAGAGAAACTATCTTTGATCCCTCATATTCTCTTGAATTCTAGTAGCCTACAGCCCTAAATCATTAAATCAAGCATAGATCCAGGCAGCGTGACTTTGGTAATCTTCTTATATTTATTATCCTTGGCCTACTTTCTTCTAAAATCAACTTTTAAAATGATGCTAATGAGCAAGAAGTGCTATTTCACCTTCATTTTCTTTCTTCACATGCTGTTCCACTGTGCAGAAGCAAGTCACCCCCCCCCTCCTCCTCCTTTGCCACTTCCACCTCTCTGTCTGCCTGCTGTAATCTCACACAGTGAAAGGGGGAGGTGCCCCTCCGCAGTATAACAGCCTGTGAAGCTACAACACTGAGGGGCTCTGGTAACATCCCTCATTGCACTTATTGCTCATTTGCATTAATTAAAAGTTGATTTTAGAAGGAAGGAGGCCATGGATAACAAATATAAGAAGATTACCACAGTCACATCTTTGAGTAAATGTCCCTGGTTTATAATGATGGATATTGATGGTAGATTTCCTTTAAGCAAACAATGTCTAACCTGTGAAATAGATAACGATGACTGATGACTTCACCATTAAATTGCGAATCCTTGGCAAACTTAAGGTAACATTAAAGCTGCCAAGAGCCTTTGTCAAGAAAAAGTAACTATGACATGTACAAAGTCACCACCAATCACATTGCCAATCTTTCCTAAGGACCGGTTCTCAATATCAGATTGGTGGGGGTCCCCACTGAGCACCACCATGTTATCAGAATATGGATCAGGAAATTACAGGACCACTACCACTACAGATTCATGATTTCAGGACCACTAGACATAGAACAGAGATGGCTACTTTTTAACTGCTGAGAACAGCTCGTCTGTGGGGGTTTCTGGTGTTGGACTCCCACCAATCTCATACTGAGCAGCTAGTCTAGGTAATAATACTTGTACACCAAGATTTAAAATACTTGTCCTCAAGTAAATGAGAATTAGTTGTAATAACTGGCACAGCCGCTATGCAATGTATGGAGTGAAGCACCGTGGTTCCTTCATCTTCATTCATTAGTGGGGCCTAATCATAATAATAAAAGCTTGGAAATCCCTAAAACGATTGTTCTTATCCAGTTGTTGTCCCACACAATGGGGCACATTTACTTACCTGCCCGAGTCGCGATCCCCGAGGTGTGTTCCCCGACGATGATGCCATGTAGATCATGTGCTCGATTTCCTGCATGTGTGGCTCCTCGCTCAGGTCCACCGGAGTTCACCTTCTTCTTCCTGGTGCATGTAAGTCCTTGGCTTGCAACACAAATTTGAATGTTAAATCTCGCGCTTAGTCTGAATCTGTCGGGTCATCTGACGGCCGCCCTCCTCGATTTGTGCCGCGTGAACGCCGGCACGATTGCAACACAATTTGATTGAGTGCGACACAATCCTAAGCACGATACCCGAAAAATCGGGAGACCTGACAAAAATGCGGCCGTGGGACCCTTAGTAAATATGCCCCAATGTGTTATCCATTGTATGTTATAGATCCATGTCCTGGGATTCGGTGCATTGTCTCTCAGTACAATCCTGTGTGAAGAATGAGAACAATGATTGTGTAATGCTGCCCAGGCAATATTGTGGCTTGTCTGGAAGGCAAGAAATCACTACATTGGTCTCCAGGTGCTTTCTTATTAGATGGAGAGTGATAAAATTGTCCCCAGTGCTAAAATACATCAAATAATTCCCTGCCTAGATTTCCCTAATGATCACATTACGAGGCTCTCTGTCACTGTCATGGAGGATTGTTTCATTTGTTATAGTTCCCATTTAGTATTGCAGATGTATCCGACTGCAAAGTGGGAAGTGTGCAATGCAAGTAACACAGGTATGGTAATAGCTTCTGGGGAAAACATGCTCCTTAAAGGGGTTGTCTATAAATGGTCTATCCTAAGCAAAGATCTTTAGTTGGATATACCATGTGAGAGCCTGGAAATCGTATTGTAGCTTATACCCCGTTCAAATGATTAGGAAATATGCTGCAATAGCACAACACGGCCACTGCATCAACCACGGAGCCATCTGCTGCCAGCTCTGCACACTCTGCCAATGTCAGCTAGTTGATGTAAAGGCTGGTTATTAGACATCCAATATATGACGAATTCCATGGACCAGGTGCTATAGATATGTGCACCTGCTAGAATGAATGGGCCTTGAAACATGAAAACTGTTCTACAATTCTAGAATATCCCAGTCTGTAAGAGTGATGTTTCCTGCAACACACTATTCCAAAGTGGACGGTGGCACTGAGCAGCCCATAGGAGGGTTATGAGTGGTATAGACATAAGACTAAAACATCCCTATCTCACTGACTATAAGGTAATTAATATAATAGTATTAATATAACACTATCCTTTGTGACTACAGTCACAGATAAGTTACACAAGAAGAAAATGCTCTGCTATCTGTGCCCCATTCTACACAACAAAGATAAAAAGTAAGACTTCACATACACAAAATTCAAAAAATTCTCCTCCCCTCTCCTCCCCCTGCTCATGTCTGTGTGTAATGTATAGTAAAGCATTGCTAGTAGCTGTGCTTTACCTGCTAACATGCTGCATCCTCCTAATACACATGTGTGATACACAGACATCAGCTACACAAGTACCTGACATGTTCTGCTATAACATGGCTGCCTGGAGCTGTTGTATCTCTCCCATACACACACACAGGCTGCAGGGAGCGCCAGCACCAGGAAGCACATGGAGGAGCCATTACACCATTATACCTCACACCATTATACAGGCAAGCATTGGGGTGTGGCTGTGCCTCCCACTCATGAATAAGCTGGACAGCTTGAATATGCTAATGACTCATTGGATATTTCACAGGTCATTTGCATACAGCTTTAGGACCTCATTGCTTAGGTTTACAGGCATGTAGAGGGACAATGAAGGGATAGAGGCAATGCTCTCTAATGGCAGTTTATAAAAATATATTTAGTTTAGGGGGGTTATTTTGCCTGACGGGTTCTCTTTAAGATGAAAAGATTAGTAAACGTCAGCAATGTGAATCTAAAAATGTGGCAAAGAAACCTACCTTGAGGAATCTACCCTCAGAAGTAGATGAAGTAGAATCTTATGGTAGATTTCTCATGCCTGCCTTTGCCCTTATCTGTAATTTAATAATCCTGGAACTCAACCTACCTTTTAAAAACAGAGCTTGCCAAATTGGTCCCTGTCCCCATGGGGTGCACAATCTAATCAATCTACCAGTATGTTTTGGAGTGTGGGAGGAAACTGGAGGATCCGGAGGAAACCCATGCAAACACGGAGAGAACATACAAACTCTTTGCAGATGTTGACCTGGATGGGATTTGAACCTAGGACCCCAGCAATGCAAGGCTGTAGTGCTACCCACTGAGCCACCATGCTACCATCCAATCCACCATGGCACTTCTATGCCAGGTCTAACCGAGGGCTATTAACCACCAGCCTCATCCCCTTCACACCCCTGTACATTCAGTTGGTGTGAAGTTGGCGTAAGGGGGTAATAGGTGCAATTCTCGTCTGTGTACTGGGAATTGCTTCTACTTCAGAGCTCGTGTGTCATCAAACTGGTAGAGCCCTGATAAATGTGCCCCATATCTTACTGTTTTTCCTGTACTTTGTAAAAACATACGTAGAACATTTGCGTTTTTTTATAGGGGTGACGTATGCACAACATATACACAACGTATGCACCCGTCTGTCTTACAAGTTTTTTGACCCAATTTGTTTCAAGAAAGAAAAAACCTTATCATCTGATTCATTATCAAATGAACAAAAAAAACCCAAATGTATGCAACTATTTAGAGAAATAAGCCATAAAAAGACGTAGGGCTAAAAAAGTCCATCTTACTTTTTGCAATTCTGTGCCCGCTGTATGCTAAAAATGAGATGTGAATGTCGCCTAAAGAAATCAGACACATTACATACTCACATTACATACTTTTTTGAGGACTTTGGTTAAACATCCGGTCTAAATGCTCCAAAATAATTTATCAAGGAAACCAATTGCAGATGTAAATTTAGCCTAAGGGCAGGTGTACACAACAATGAAAATCGACCCTACGCTGTCCGTTTTTTTTTGTTGGAACAGCACACAGCTGTCAAATCAGTGCCCAAGGCGGGTATTTTTACCAACCTCCATAGGGTGTAACTATTTTATAAAACAGACATGTCAGGGGGGGCTAATGTAGTGCGATGTTATAGCGAAGGTATAAAAAGCAACCATGAAGAATAGCTGTAAACATGTCTCCACCCAAACCTCTTTGTGAAACAATGTAAATAGGGAAACTTGTACACCTTTCCTCATCCATTGTTAGTGGCGCTGGGAGACTTCTCACCAGGGTGGTTCCGCCTTCGCGCTCATAGTAATGACAGGGAATGTTCGCCGCTGCCTGATAATTGCTTCCAGTCTCTCCAAGGGAGAAAGAATGCAAGGAAATCAATGGTGTGGTTGTGCCGGCTAAAGAAAAAGTCTCCCAGGTGATGTCATGATATTATCCCTCATAGGGAGCAAAGTTTTATCATGCGGTGATACTTGTAGGAAATGGCACATGTTCTCACTTAGACCCACATGGAGCGTGTGCTGACCTGTACAGACAGGAGGGCAAATACCAGCCGGCGGTGGAAAGGTCAACATATGGGGAATGATGAATGGAAGCAATGTGGGATAAATATATGAAATCATAATTCTATTAGATATGAATATATGATCCAGAGATGATTCAAAAAGAAAATCAGATATGTATGTTATGTATTAAATGTATTGGAAGATTTAGGGGTATCAGGAAATCAGAATATTTTTTATGTAGATTTTGATGCAGTTTTTCATCGGAATGGAAAATATGGGCAATAACACTTTTTGTCCTATACTGAAATCACTGGCACGAAAATCCACCATGTGAATGGATCCATAGGTTCTATGCACAAGACGTATGCTCCATGCACATGACGTATGCTCCATGCGAGTCGGGGCCCCGAGTGTAGCATACATTCTAGTGGAGAGGTGAGTGCTGCTCACCCCACCCCTCCCCTCTCCACAGGGACACAGTCGGGTCATACGTATGGGAAAAGATTAGAGATGAGCGAGTATTTCCCCTGCTCGAGATCGAGCATTTAATTAAAAAAACACAGTGAAGAACAATGAAGAATAGAATAAAAACAGTGAACACAGTGAACACAGGATCATTTAAGTGAAAAACACAGTGAAAAACACAGTGAAGAATAGATTACAGATGTTCGGCACATCTGCTTACTTGTCGGGAGATACGCGCGGAATGGTGCGAACAAAATACTATGTGAAGAACAATATATATGTGTGAAGAACACATTGCAGAACACGGTGAGCAGGACAGAGACATCGGGGATCAGCACAGAAACATCGGGGAACAGGAAAGAAACATCGGGGAACAGGACAGAGACATCGGGGAACAGGACAGAAACATCGGGGAACAGGACAGAGACATCGGGGAACAGCACAGAGACACCGGGGAGCAGGACAGAGACACCGGGGAGCAGGACAGAGACACCGGGGAGCAGGACAGAGACATCGGGGAGCAGCACAGAAACATCGGGGAGCAGCGCAGAGACATCGGGGAGCAGCGCAGAGACATCGGGGAGCAGCGCAGAAACATCGGGGAGCAGCACAGAGACATCGGTGAGCAGCGCAGAAACATCGGGGAGCAGCGCAGAGACATCGGGGAGCAGCGCAGAAACATCGGGGAGCAGCGCAGAAACATCGGTGAGCAGCGCAGAGGCATCGGTGAGCAGCGCAGAGGCATCGGGCAGCAGCTCAGAGGCATCGGGCAGCAGCGCAGAGGCATCGGGCAGCAGCGCAGAGGCATTGGGCAGCAGCTCAGAGGCATGGGCAGCAGCGCAGAGGCATCGGGCAGCAGCGCAGAAGCATCGGGCAGCAGCGCAGAGGCATCGGGCAGCAGCGCAGAGGCATCGGGCAGCAGCGCAGAGGCATCGGGCAGCAGTGCAGAGGCATCGGGCAGCAGCTCAGAGGCATCGGGCAGCAGCGCAGAGACATCGGGGAGCAGCGCAGAGGCAATGGGCAGCAGCGCAGAAGCATCGGGCAGCAGTGCAGAGGCATCGGGGAGCAGCACAGAGGCATCGGGAATCATTTAAGTGAAAAACACAGTGAAGAATAGATTACAGATGTTCTGCACATCTGCTTACTTGTCGGGAGATACGCGCGGAACGGTGCAAACAAAATAGTAGTGTTCTTCACATGCTATTTTGTTCGCACCGTTCCGCGCGTATCTCCCGACAAGTAAGCAAATGTGCTGAACATCTGTAATCTATTCTTCACTGTGTTTTTCACTTAAATGATCCTGTGTTCACTGTGTTCACTGTTTTTATTCTATTCTTCACATCTGCTAACTTGTCGGGAGATAATATACGCGCGGAACAGTGAAGAATAGATTGCAGATGTTTGCATACCGTCCACAAATAGTGCGGCCCGATATCCGTTCATGTGCATAGAGCCCAACATAGCTATCACAGCCTAACGACTATTTATGCTTTATTCCATATATAGAATATCTTCTATTTATTCTACACAAGACTAACTGAGCACATTGCACACAGCGTCCTTTCTGCCAGCAGTGTGTTATAGAGCAGGAGAAGCAGAGAAGATTGTACATATCATCCTATCTGCCAGAAGTGTGTTATAGAGCAGGAGGAGCGGAGCAGATTGTACATAGTGTCCTATCTGCCGACAATGTGTTATAGAGCAGGAGAAGCAAAGCAGATTGTACATAGTGTCCTATCTGCCGGCAGTGTGTTATAGAGCAGGATAAGAAGAGCATATTGTACATAGTGTCCTATCTGCAGGTAGTATGAACAGGGGTAGCTGTGGCGCACATTTACTTTTTTTGGACTGTGCACATTCTTCTAGGCTAAAACTGCTTGCACAGGTGCTTAAGAAATGCCTGTGCTGCTATTGTGTCGCATGCAATCCTTTTGTGGCGCAGCTTCCCACTGATTCGGACGGAGCATGGGATTTAACTTGGAAATTGTGTCCCATGCCCTATGTTAAAGGTGCACCACAAAAAAGATGGTGAACTCTGTTGGGCCAGTGCAGGGAAGCGACAGATTCATGATTTCTGGTACATGATCTTAGTGAATTGCTGCACGCAGCATTATACATGGAAATAGCACTTTTAGTGCATGTTAATGTCCCCAATAGTGTCCTATCTGCCACTAGCATGTTATATAGCAGTAAAAAAAGAAGCAAAGCAAAATGTACATAGAGGCACTGGCTTTGCGCCGGTTTTCTGTCGGACTTTGCATGTTCTTTCTAGTGTAAACGGCTTGCACAGGTATTTAAGAAGTGTCTGCACCAAAAGTATGTCACACGCCACGTTTTGTGGCACAGCTGCGCTAGTCTCCATGCAGCACAAATTAGGGGGCGTTCCAGCGCTTAGTTGGACCGTGCACTATATTTAACACGCAAAGTCTGTCGCACGCGCTCTGTTAAATGTGCACCACAAAAAAGTTTGTGAACTCTGTTGGGCCAATGCAGGGAAGAGACAGATTCATGATTTCTGGCGCACGTTCTGTCACAGCCAGCATTATACACAGGCAGAGCACTTTTAGTGTATAGTCTATAGCAGTGATGGCAAACCTTTTAGACACTGAGTGCCCAAACTATAACCAAAACCCATGTATTTTTCGCAAAGTGCCGATGCGACAATTTAAGCAGTAACTTATTACTCCCTGCTCAGTCACATGTTTAAATTGTATAGGCACCTGAGGACACCAATACAGTAGAAAGAAGGAGAAGAAGTTTGGATTATCATTGTAGCTTCCTTCTAGGGTCCTGGACTGCCTGGGACTGCAAGAGGCCTTGAGTCCTGTCTGCCAATTTCTGCGCTGGGGTGATGGCGAGGGTGCCCATTGAGAGGGCTCTGAGTGCCTGCTCTGGCACCCGTGCCATAGGTTCGCCACCACTGGTCTAAAGGCTTCATGTTATAAAGCAAGAGTAGCTAAATTGTTTGTACATAGTGGTCTATCTGACAGCATCAATTGCCAATTGCTGGGGGGCATTTATTATTGCCTTTCAAACTGATTTTTTTTCCCTTGCTGCACCAATTGCGCCTTATTTATGAAGTGTGGGGGCGCCACTATTTTGGTAATTTTCCAACACTCACGACTTCTGTCTCTGTTTGTGAGTGACATTAAAAAAGGTGTGCATGGCGGAAAAGAAGCTAAATTGTGACGTTGACTTATAATATATATGACTCCACCATATCCACCAAATAACTCCATAGTATATATATAAACTCCACCAAAATAGCGGAAAGCGGATAATGCCCCCCCTTCCCAGAGAACGGTAGAAAATGTGGTATAGGAATCCAAATCCCAAGACTGTGTATTAGGACATTGTACAGCAGTATATGCTGATCTATGATATCATGATGACATCATTTTCTGTCCTAATTGGAAACTATGGACAGCACACCTTCATGTTACAAAGTCATCTTAATAAGACAAATGGACACGGATCAATAGTAGTCAATGGTAACATTCACATTCCCTTTTTTCCCCATAGAAATACAGCTCCTGAAATTAAATTATTGCCGGCACTACTTTTTTCACATCTGTGTCATAGTCTCTTCAATGAAAGTTTATGAAAAAATTCTGTGTAATTTGCAGGTTGTATAAACTGTCCTATCTGCAGGCAGAATATTATAGAGCAGAACTACCTGAGCAGATTGTAGATAGTGTCATATGAACAGGTAGCATGTTATAGATCAGGAATAGCTGAACAGATTAGATCGTTTCTTATCTGCAGGTAGTGTGTTATAGAGCAGGAGTGCATCATGTCATAAGGCTTCCTAAAGGTCATGCTTGATGTCAAGGGAGCTGCCTTAGAAGGTAGCTTAAAGAGGCATGGCTTTCCTTATCCCATCCTGGAAAACTGTACATATTTTCCAATAGAGCAGGAAGAGCAGAGGAGATAGTTCATAGTGCTCATAGTGTCCTACTTGCAGGCAGCATGTTACAGAGCAGGAGAAGCTGAGCCGTTTGTACACAGTGTCATACCTGCAAGCAGCATGTTATAGAGCAGGAGGAGCTGAGCAGATTGTATGCAGTGTCATACCTGCAAGCAGCTTGTTATAGAGCAGGAGGAGCTGAGCAGATTGTGCATAGTGTTTTATTTGCAGACAGTATGTTATATGGCAGGATGAGCTGAGCAGATTTTACATAGTGTCTTATCTGCAGGTAACATTTAATAGAGCTGGAGGAGCTAATCAGATTGTACATAATTGCCTGTCTGCAGGTAGCATGTTATAGAGCAGGAGGAGCTGAGCTGATTGTACAAAGTGTCAATATGCAGGCAGAATGTTATAGAGCGGGAGGCACTCAGCAGGTTAAAATCTGGGTGTAATCTGCAGCTATTCCACAATTTGTTAACCCTTTTTGGTATTGGCTAAGAAAACTGAATCAAAATCTGCAACAAAAAAACTGAAACTTCATGTGTCGTTCATTCAATCGACTTAGGTGGGCACCCAATCAATAAGGGGGAGCAGACAGTAGGTGTAAAGATAACCCTTGTTTTGAAGTATGTAGCACATCTGTGCAGTTCATCATCATTTATGTTACTGCTGGGAAGATGAAACAGTTCTCTCTCTGACTACCACATCTGGCTGATCTGGTTTTCCAGACAAAAAATCTCCTGAAAAATCAAAGCCATTAAACTAAATGCTTGGAGTGTTTGTGATGCAGTCATTTTTTTCTCAATTGTGAGATAAAGCCAAAAGAAAAATGACAGTATAAAGTCACTGAAGTATTTTAGGTTGTTGTTAATGATGTGTTTTGTATGCAGCATGCTCTGGATGTGGATTTTTATGCAGTTTTTTCTCTCTATAAACATTAAAAGCTTTTTAAAGCACAATAAAAGCATTATGAAGAGGCAGTTTTTATAAAAAAAAAAATACTGCAACAAATCTTATTATTTAGGAAAATCACAGGGATTTGAACATAAAACAAGAATAAAAGTTCTTACATAAGTGCATACAGTGGTTGTGAATATTTGGTGTTGGCAAAATAGAATTGCAATTGTTAAAAAAAAGCCAAAAGATAGGAAAATACACATTCAACCACAGCAAAACACAATAAATAGGATTGATTTTGTTAAAAATAAAATAATATATAATATTATTGGTGCAAACATTGGTGATCTCTGTAGCCAAAGCCAGGAAAGCACCCAAGATGAAGGAGACGTATCAATGAGGGATAACCTTGTCCTATAACATTATATTCTGTAAATCTATACCTTACTTTATCAACAACACAAGGAGTTTTATTTTAGAAACAGGGTAATCTGAGATCCTATAGTCATGAAACTAAAAGTATAAGGGATCGCTGGGACTTGCTGTTCTACAAGAGATAAGAAGCAGAATAGTTTCCATCCTATACTATAGAGGAAAGAAATACTACTGCCAATTACTGTCCAGAATTCCAGGATGGAGTTTACCTGATATAACTCCATTCTATATGGATAGAGAAAAGATGAGCAATAAAACCTCAACTACACAGCAATATCCTTCATACATATTATTGTAAAACACAAGATTCTGGGATATTTATCCCAAAGTGAAAAGTAATAATAGATACTTTACATAATATTATATAATAATAACCATTTTGTATATATTAAAATAATAATAATACCTAAATAATACCTAATAGTATATTAAATAATTTTTTTCATATTTATTGTTATGGGTCTGCCTCTTATTAAAATATTAAATAATTCATATAATATTCAATAATTTAAAAAAAAATATTTTGTATATATTATAATGAGTCTGCATCTTATGTAAGACAGGGAAGGGGGAAACATTAAGGAACATACTGGAATTACTGTTGATTTATTAGCCGAGGAATAACTTTTAGCAGCAATGTAAACAAGTTTAGGAAACACTACTAGTCGATATTCAAAAGATGATTATATAAAACACATAGCAAATATGCCCTCTATACTAACCATGCCCAACCCCACCGACTACCGACCTCTCATGAATCCTTTTCACCTTCCGAAGATGTTACACAGCATCTATGGCTATCTGACATAGGATGCAGCTACTTGGGATAAAGATAAAGACATTTTGGCATTAAAGGAGAGATGTGGGGGGAATAAAGAGTTGTTTCAGACCAGACTGATCATTTATTAAGCTCACTCCATTCCATCATAAATACAAAGTGGACACACACAACAATTGGAAATACATGTAAACCTCAGGTAGAACAGTAGTAGCATGTGCGGCTAGCAGCAGTTATTGGACAAGGCATCTTCTGGGTCTGCTATAGGGTAGTGGTCCTAGTGATTGTCCCATGTTTGTAACAAGGGTCAGATTGCAGGGGCTCCTGTTGGAAGTCCAGTGGATGGTTATTACACACCTTACTCTTCAGGGCTGTGGCATAGTAATCCACTGGCTCGTCTGTGCCATTCTCCAGCCACCGAAAACAAACGATCCTCTGGAAGGACCTCTTAAAGTTATCTGAGAAAAAGCCATAGAGGATGGGGTTGGCACAACTGTTGGCATAACTTAATATGATGGAGACGTGGTTGATGGTGGCGTCCATGTGTGGTAGGAACAGGTTAAGGAGTTGGACAATGTAGAAGGGCATCCAGCAGATAACAAAGACAGTGACTACCATGAGGACCATCCTGGTAATCTTCTTCTCGGATTTCTTCCTCTGTTGCCACCCTGCCTTCAAAGCCACCGCTCTCATTTTTACAATGATGAGGATATAACATAAGCAGATGGCCACCACCGGTAAGAAGAAGCCCAGTAGAAAGGTGTAGATGACAAATACAGTGGACCAAGTGGGCTGGGGCCACATGAGGTTGCAGACCACTACTCCATTCTTGGAGGACTCTGTGTCTGCAAATATCAGGATGGGGGAAATGACCAAGAGGGACACAATCCAAACACAGATATTGATCATCTTTGCCACAGTGGGTCTTCTGTACCTTGCTGCCCGCAGAGGATGGACCACTGCCACATACCTGTCCACACTAAGCACAGTCAAGCAGAAGACACTGGTGAACATGTTAATCCCATCCACACTGAGGACAGTACGACACATCCCTGAGCCAAAGGGCCAGTGCTGCAGGGCTGCAGAGGCTGCCAAGAAGGGCACACTCAACATGAACAACTCATCTGCTATGGCCAAGTTCAAGATGTAGATGTTGGTCGCTGTCTTCATCTTGGCATATCTCAAGATGACAAAAATCACCATGGAGTTCCCAATCAGCCCAATGAGGCACACGATGGCATAGATGAACTGGATAACTATCATGCTCACATCCCTCTCAGTCTCCATGGGGGCACTGGTGCTGCTAGTATTTTTGATGTTCAAGCTGACCCCATTAAAAGGGGGCAAAATATCTGTCATGTCCCTTGACTGGTTCCATGTGCTCAACAGGACCTTAGCCTCCACAGGCACCAGGAGATCAGGGGATGTAGTCATTGTAAGTGTCCCATAGGAATGCAGTGGAGAAGCAGCTTTAGCAGGAGATCCTCTGCTTGGAAATGGATTTTCAGAGCTGCTGTGTAGAAGAAAGAGGAGGGAGGGAGAGTGATGTGTGATGGATGATGCAGGCTAGAGCTCCTTGCAGTGTGTGTGCTCTCTCTGGATGAGCTCCTTCTGGAGAAAGTGATCAGCAGCTACTTGTATTAGCTGGAGGCAAAGCATCACCTCTTCTTCACTTGCATGATCATTAGATGCTTGTGCCCAAGCTATTATTGGCAACAGCTCATCTGACTCTGATCACTTCATTGGATACAGTCACCTCCCAGAAACATGCAGAATGACTCCTGACCAATATTCATGGACCAGCATCCTGCAGAGGTTTAGCTTAGCCTCTAGCACTTAGCACTGCCAACATGTGGATTTTACACAGGGAAAAAAACTACAAATGCCCACAGACAGTGCCAGGGTAATGTATAGTGTGCTCAAAGTTATAGGTCTACTGCATCATATTAGTTTGATTGCATAGGATGAATTATAGATATGGTGTAACTATGATTTGGCATTAAGTTTTAATGCACGGGATAAATTAAAGATATTGCACAGTAAATTATGTCTTAAAGGGAACTTGTCACCAGGTTTTTACCCCATTAAACTACTCTCAGGTAGGATATGAAAAGTCCTTCCTTCTTTTATATGAATTCTCAACCATTTACCTATAAAAATTGTCTCCAAAGCCATTATCAAATGAGAAATGTCATATTTTGCCTGAGATGAGTCAAGTGTAGAGGCTGCAGGGGGAGTCTCACTTCAGCCTCCCATATCTTTGGTTCTATAGTACCTAGAAACACAGGGGCATTTATTATTTTTGGCACTAGGTGTTGTTTTTTGGTGCCCAATTTTAGTGATGATTTGAACTGTGATGTAATATTATGGTGCACGGTGCATCGTAAGAAGAACAAATGAGTGTCAGAAATGTGAAACGAAATTCATGATTTAGAAATTGCTTTTTGTTGGGATTTTATGCGCTAAAACAAAGGGTGGCATTTATTGGGGGTCATTTACTAAGGGCCCGATTCGCGTTTTCCCGACGTGTTACCCAACTATTTCAGATTACCCTGAATTGCCCCGGGATTTTAGCGCACGCGATCAGATTGTGGCGCATCGGCGCTGGCATGAATGCAACGGAAATCGCGCGGGGGGGGAGGCCGAACGAAAACCCGACGGATTCGGAAAAACCGCCGCATTTAAAACAAAAAATGTTTTGCGGAGCTTGCACTTATCTTCACTCAGCCCGGCTCGGTGTATTCCAGTGCGTTCCAGGGAACTTCCTGGTGGACGTCGAAGGAACTGCCTTAATAAATCCCGATGGGACCCGAATCCAGCGCAGAGAACGCGCCGCTGGATCGCGAATGGACCAGGTAAGCAAATCTGCCCCATTATGTCCTTTCAAACGGAAAACTGGTGGTGGGATTTTTTCTCTTTATGCCACAATATTGGTGTTTATCGACACTCTCAACTTGTTCTTTTTTTGGGTGCAAAATTTGGCACCACTTGTGAATCCATCAGTTTTCTGGCGCTTCTATTATTCCGACATGTTTTTGGCGCAAATGTGTCACAAAAATAGGGGGTTCAAAACCTTTCAGTCCATGCGCCAATTCATTAATCCTGTGTGCCACGAGCTTACATCCCACTGAAAAATATTGAACTGTTCTAGTGCCACCCTGCGCCAAAATTAATAAATGCCCCTTAAAGTGTTAAAAAAGTATAAGTGCCGGAAAAGTGTAGGATACAAAAGCAGAGCCCAAATTAAGCTACAGAGTCAAAGTTGTGAGTGTTGGAAAAGAAGCTAAATTGTGGTGCCAACATTTTATAAATATGGCGCACATGGCACAGCAAAAAAATAAATAATGTGGCTCCCATAAAACACCAATAATGTCCCCATGGTGTCATATTAAATATAAGAATCACTTCTCTTTCAGATACCATCAGGGTTGTGGTTCTGTGAGCTATGGATCCAAAGATACTGGTGTCATGGGGTCTGTTTTTTGGGGCGCACTAACAGTGTGGTAAGTTAAACAGGGATGTTAGATTGTAATGCAAGCGATTAATAAAATGGCGCACAAACACAAAGGGGCTCATTTACTAAAGGTCCGAATCGTGCACGTGATCGGATTTTGGCGCATCGGCGGCGGCTTTCATGCGACAGAAATCAAGGGAGGCGTGGCTGTTGGACAACCCGACGGATTCGAAAAAAACGTGGAATTTAAAAAAGAATTTGTGTCGCAAGATCAGCACTCACGTGCACCAGGACGAAGAAGGTGAACTCCGGCAGACCTCGGCGCAGCAGCGACACCTGCTGGATATCGGGCGCACGGACCTTAGTGAATCCCAGCAGACCCGAATCAGTGTCGGACAACGCGCCGCAGGATTGTAACTGGACCGGGTAAGTAAATGTGCCCCAGTGGGTTAGAAATGACTCCACATTCATGAAGAAGAAATAGAACTAGACAGACTTTCTTTTTTTGGGTCTCAGTGTGCCACACAAATTGCACCAAGAAACTCTCGGAGAAAGCAGAAGAGCAGTAATAGTGCAAGGATTCACAAGTCGGGTCCAAATTGAGTGACCAAAATAAAATTTGAATGTTGGAAAAGGAGCAAAAATGTGGCACAGCAAGGAGAAAAAAAACATTAAAATATCAGACAGAAAGCCATTAATAAATGCCCCCCCATGACATAGAACTAAATAATCCTCCCCCAGAAGCCTCTAAACTTGACTCATTTCACGAAAAAAGTGACTCTTTTCTGCTAATTTTTACATGATTTTGGTGATCATTTTATAGTAAAGATTTAACATAGAAGCAGGAATTCTAGAAAGGATATTTAATACCCTACCTGAGGGGGATAGTAATCCTTTTAAGTTCCCTTATTCTGCACTTCGATAGTAGCTTGTTACACTATTGTAAACTGCTACATCTCCATGGAACTAAACATATGCATAAACATTCAGTCTATCACATGCTTGAGGTTGACAACAATCCCATTGCAGGGTCTGGATGATGAGGAGCAGCACATGCTTGTCATCTGCTAATTAGGTTTCTGTAAGAACTGGTTATGTAAAAGTGAATTTTATTTCCTTTCCAAATCGGATCTTATGTTGTGTGAATAATAAACAGCCCCCATTTAATCCAATCTTCATCACCATGGCAAATGGTATTGCTGGGAGCTTGTCTGAGCCACCATCTACCGGGAGGGACCTGCGCTCTTATATCTAACCATGGATGTGTGTGCGCGTTCTTCTCTTTTCATGCAGTTTGGTTTAGTTTTATATACTATTTGTTTTAAGTATGTTTATTTTTTTAACAAGAAAAAATATTATTTATTTCTTAAAAAATTTCTGGACATAAAGTTATTAGGCGATCTTTGTACGGGATGCGATCGACATTGATGTGCCCATATGACTCTATGCGCAGGTGAACTGGAAACTGATGCACAGAACCAATTTTCTCTGTCATGTGCGTCTACCCTTAATTGTAACTCTAAAATCAGTTCAGTCAATCAGTGATATGAACCGAGTGTCATATCATGCAATTTTTAAAGAATCTAGTGACCAATCAGAGCTCAGTTTACATTTTATAAACAGCTGTAAGAAAATGAAAGCTGAGCTCTGATTGATTGCCATGGTCATCTTTCAGACACTTTTGATAAATTTCCCCCATTGACTTCAATGTACGAGTATCATGCACGGCTTGGATCAGAGTCAGGGCCTATTGTAGGCTATTTGCTGCCTGAGGTAAAAACTGAAATGCTGTTCCACCCCACCCACCGAATAAAAAGCCCAACACTGATCCCGTGCTATTATCAACCCACTTTGAATTTAAAGGCAAATCTTTAAAAAGTTTCAAAAACCTGATCAAAAAATGCTGTAAGGCGCACAAAAAATCCTTTGCTTTGATTTCCTCAGAAATCAAAGGTGCGCCTTATAGTCCAGTGTGCCTTATATATGAACCGTACTTACTGAGAACAGCTGCCCTGAACTGTGCACAGGTCTGCCACCTGCTGGTCATTCATCCTTATAATCAGGTGCGCCTTATAATCCGGTGCGCCTTATAGTCCGAAAAATATGGTAGTTAGTGATACCGGCAGAAGTGGCATCTAGTATCATAAAGGTGATGAGGACGTCATTATTTCTTCTCCCGGCCCTGGTTTATCAATGTTGAATTCACAGCCAGAAGTCTTCAGCACCATCTCCATACTTCACTGGTAAAAATACCACAGTCACTTACAGTATAATGTCACCTGGATAACACTGAGATCCGAAATATTATACAGCCCCACCAGTTTCATTAAAATTTTATCTACATATACAGACCCCTCACTTTGATTGTACATAGTACCCTTTCCCCAGTTAAATTACAATCTGACCCCTACATACAGTGTAATTTTATACAGCCCCAGATATACAAATCCCCATCCCAAGTTTAAATATACCCCCTAGTTTAATTAAATGCTGTCACCTATATAAGGATCTTGTCCACTACTGTAGTTAAATACAATACCCCATAACCCCGACACAGCTTAATTAAGAAGGTCCCACATATACAACCCCCCTCCGAAAAATTTAGTCACATACTAAAGAGAACCCTAAATAATGCCTCATACCCACAGTTAAAGACCGGGATCCCATAAGTTCAAGGGAAAGTATATAAATTTTCCCCTTCCACAGTTTTATTAAGTAAAGTCTCTTTACAAAATAGTGAACATGGCCAGTTAACAAAAAAATAAAATTAATAGTTATCTACTGCTGTCCAACACGCTGCCGTCTCTTTCTTCTCTTTTCTCTTGGCTCCTCTGCTGGGTCGTTGCTCCTCTGTTCAGGGACGTGGGACATCATCACACGCCACCTGCATCCTAAGTCCTCCTCATTGCTTAGAGTGGTGCAGACAAGTTGACATTGTCTCTACAGTTCTACATATCAATGGCTGAAATCGATATCTGTCTCTCAGTAAAGATTTGCCAGCGCTACATTACTAACCGCAAATTTGCCGCCCCCTGCAGGCCTTAGTCAACTGCCGCCTGAGGTAGGATGTTCATCATTTTCTGGCAGTCTTTGCACATTATTTTCAGTGCAAACTGCTTGCACAGGTATTTAAGAAGTTCACATGCAACCATTTTGTGGTGCGGCTGCCCTTTTCTTCATGCGACATGGCACTGTGGGGCACATTTACTAGGAGCAGTGCAGTCTGTACTACATGCAGTCTGCCTGTATATTTACTGCAGGTTGTGCCAGATTCAGGATTTCTGTCACACTTTCTGCATGAATATGGTGCCCCTGCACTGCCCCATCAGAGTGCACCACTTTTTTTTGGTTCACCTTTATCATGGGGCGTGTGACACAAGTCTGTCAGACTTTGCATGTTCAATCTGGCACACGGTCCGACTGAGCACCCTGTTATTAGGGTCTTATACACACCCGGTTAGGTTTGGTTTAAGTGGCCAAACCCTTTAAGCAGCTTTTTCAGGTATTAAGTAGATATTGTAGTAATATTATTATCTGTCCCGCTGGTAGGGGACATGAAAACTATCATAATGTGCTCATCATAATAAAAATGAAGAATTTTGTTGTTTGTTTTATTGGGCGTCCCCAGTATATTCAAAGGAATTGAACAATCCTGGAGTTCAAAGGCTTCAGTGCTCTTCCTGTCCGACTGCTACATTGTTCAACCCAGAAAGTGCCATAGAAGATATAGAGCGGAGAGCTCGGATCCTTCCTCCTAACAGACAATCATAACATTTCAATCTCCTCTGTAGGAGTTTCTTCTCTCCTTGTCTAGAGAAGTTATATTACCTAGATAGATATAGATAGAGTCAACATAATATATATATATATATATATATATATATATATATATATATATATATATATATATTTAGTGGGTTCTGGTTTTGGAGACTGTTCATAAGAAGTCAAATAAGGTAAGCGGTTATTGAGTCTCTCTAGCACAATGGCAGATACTTTAATGTCAGACCCCGTGAGAGGAGCAAATCCATGGACCAAGCTGTCACTGTAACAGTATAATTCTTCAGAAATTAGAGGAAATTCACCAATCTGCGCTTCTCACAACAAATTATTTAAAAGAAGTAGATAGACCACAATGTATGTGCTGTCCTAGCAATTGCCTCTGCTACACATACCCAGATCTTGGCTTCTATCCTTTACTTTAGATGTTTTATCTTTGATCTGCATACATGGTATACATCTATACATTGAGGTTTAAGGAAATCAACCATATGCTTGGGTTTTAAGCCAAGCATATTTACCTTCATTCAGCTGTTAAAGGTTTATTTTTCAAGAAAAAAGGGCTTTTAAAATTATACAAATGAGCCCCAGGGGATCTCATGTACATCACAGAAGCCCTTTCTGGCTCACCTGTGCCTCGCTCTGGTCCCCAGCTACCCTCCTTGCTAACTTACCTCTCCATGCTCCTGCTTTGGTTCCAGCAACCCAGCGCACATCCCAGTCTCCGGCACGTGTCGGCGCTCAGAGATTTATAGGGCCAGCGCACCGCTAATTGGTGCTGGCCATTCCCGGGAAATTTGATAAAAGCCGTCCTCTTCCTGCATTCCCCGCCGGATCTTTGTGCTATATGCCTCAGAGAAAGCTTGTTTCGTTTCCTAGTGGCTGTCTGCTGATTTTCCGTTGTGACCTTGGTTCCGTTCCTGACTTTGACTCCGTGCTGCCTGCCCGGACCTCCTGCTTTGTTCCTGACGTTGATTCCGTGCTGCCTGACTCGAGCTCCTGCCTGTCCCCGACCACGATTCTGCCTCACGACTTTGTACCACACCTTGGCCACCACAGCGGGAAAAGTCGCGCCTGTTTGTAGCCTGGCCCAGCAAGTCCATCCCTCTTGGCGGCAGGCTCTGGTGAAAACCGGGTGCCACTTAGACTCCGCTCCCAGGTGTCAGCTTACTGTATGTCATCGTCCGCGGTGGTACAGAGGATCCACTACCTCAGATCCTGACACCTTCCTTTGGTGCTTATGTCTGCCTCCTCCATTCCTTCCCCTGTCAGTGACAGCTGACGGAGCCAAAAGGGGCTTCTGTGATGTACACAGGACCCTCTGAGGTTCATTTGCATAGCACACAGCTGTGTGTCAGCATGCATGGGTTAAAATTCCCGAATCCATCAGGTTCATTTCCTTTAAGGTAAAAGTAGTGAAAAATGCAAAAACAAAATGACACAATAACTATATATCAGATGGTGGATAAAGTCCAAATATTTAGTATTGTTTTAACCCCTTACAGCTGTTTTTCTCCCCTCCTCCCAATCTCTTTAAAGAGAGGAATTTGAGGGCTTTTTTTCTGTGGGACAAATTGTACTTCCTTGTGGCATAAACTAATAATCCGTGCAATGCCCTGGGAAGCCAGAAAAAACAATGTATTCTTTGGGTCAGTACAGCAGTCTCTGGTCCTGTATGGAGGTTGGTCAGAACATGAGTCCTCTCTATGCACCCTAACAATGCTGCCACAATCTATTACAGCACTCGTTATGAAGGAGTCAATTAGAGGATTAAAGGGGTATTCCAGGATGTAGTTTTTGGCTAGGTAAATAATATTATATGGTTGGTTGTCTGATACCTGGTAATCCTTGTAAAACTTTTTGGGGGTCATTTATTATGACCTTTCAAGTGGAAAACTGGCAATGTTTTTTTTTTTCATTCTTTGCCTCTTGAGCTTTAATTGATGAAGTGTCCGCACCATAATATTGGTACTATTGGTGCTATTTGTGGGTGCAAAATTTTAGTGCGAATCCAACAGTTTGCTGGGGGAAGCATCAGTGTGAAACATGCGTTGAGATGTACTACTGGCTCCCCTGGATCGCCCATAGACCACCCATTACCATGCTTTTGGGTGATTGTATTTTGAAGCTGGAAGGTACCTCCGGTTTTCTTTTTACATATATTGAGGAATAATCATTACATCCACTATAGCTTTACTTTTTTCGGCATAAGATTTATCTAGAGATATAATGGGGGATATTTATCATACGCTGGCGCTCGTGCCTCTTGATGTATCGGGGCGGATTGCAGCGCATGAAAAGTAGCCAGCAGCAGCAAGTGCGCAGGCGCGGGGACAGTAACGCCCCGCGCCGGCCCACTCCCGTCCGACCGCGCCCTCCGCTCGGCCGTCCGCCAGTGGCGCAGGGGCCCTGAAATAATCGCAAATGCTAGCTTATTGCTAGCTTTTGCGATTATTTGCCCCGATCCGCCACCTTCACGCCAGTGGGGCATGGAGGGGCGTGGAGGTGGCGGATCGGGGCAAATAATCGTAAAAGCTAGCAATAAGCTAGCATTTGCGATTATTTCAGGGCCCCTGCGCCACTGGCGGTGCACAAAGGTCCTGATAAATATCCCCCAGAGTGCGTTTTTGGTTTTTGGACCTACTAGGGGTGGCCTATGTATCTTGTGGTTGCGCTATTCCATCCTGGGCCATTCTGTCCCTTGTTTAGATTACCCCACATATGTATACTGTATATGATTATGAACTTTTGTGTATTGGAATTATAATAAAGTGAATATTTTTATTGATAATTTTGTAGCTCTTTTGTTCTGTATTTTGTCTTTTCAAATACACCTCATAAATAATTGTTTTACCATTTTTAAATACAAAATACCAAGAGAGAATTGAAAGGTGCCAATGAATACACATCATATCCTGCAAAAAACAAGCTGCCTCCAGGAAGATGGGGAGAAAAAAGAAAATAGCCTTCTCCTTAAAGGCGTTGTGTTCTTTCAGCACATAATTTATATTGTTTGTGTGATGAAATGTTATACAATTTTCCAATATACTTTCTGTATTAATTCCTGCTGTTTTCTATATTTCTAGTTGCAGTCATTCTATAGGAAAATTCATTGTTAAGTTCCTGTGGATAGGACGTCCCACAGGTGCACTGCTTTTTTATATCACAGAGAATATTCAGAGCTGTGTGTTATAACGAGCCGTGCACCTGTGTGACATCACATGACCAAGCACTGGTATTTATCCGCAGGAAGTAAACAATGAAGCTTCCTGTTGAATGACAGTAAATGGAGATCCAGGAAACGGTAAAGTATTGCTACAGAAAGTACATTGGAAAATTATATAACTTTTCATTACACAAACAATATCACTTTTGTGCTGAAAGTGGACAACCCCTTTAAGGGGAAAAACTAAACATGGCAGTAATCCTTTGCTAAACCTTCTAAATATTGTATTCTCCAACAAAAGTATTCCAGACCTGCAGCGGATAACATTGTTTCCATTTATTCACCAAAGTATATTCTATGCAAAGGTTATGCCTTGTCTTGTTAGTAATATTTTACACATAAGTACAAAGAAAAATATTCCATCCTATAAATGGGGAAGTGAATGCAGATTCAGAAAATATCACGTCAAGAACTCCAATGAAAGATCCCAGACCACACACGGCTTACACTTTGTACCTCCACATTTTCCATGCGGGAGCTCAGATTGTATCTTATTTATCATTTCATTAATGGATGTGACTTTCCGATGGTTGTGACTGTGAAATCCTGTGTATGTCTACCATGAATAAGCTTGAATATATTTAACACTAAGGCCCAGCCGATTACATCCAGGCACGCATAGGAAAGTATGTGCCAGTGGACAACTGATAAAGTGCTGCATTGCCGGATTCCTCTGCCCTTTCGAAAACACGCAATACAATGGCTTCTGCTCTGTACAGGATTACCATACAGACTTTAAAGGCAATGACGGCTCTATTGTGTATGTAATACTTTATAACATGCAGGCGCTTCACAAAAAAAGTGTAATTTAGGTGCCAGTATTCCACCTAGTCTTTGTGTAAATAACAGCTAAAAATTATGTAGTGTTTTTTCTGACGTTGAGCATCATTGTATATCAGAAATATTTATATTTTGTATAATAGTATATTCTATTTAAATTTTTCCTGCAACAGAGCTCCAAAACCCAGCTTAATTTTACCTAGCAATAAAAAAGGATTTGATCGACTTAGGGCTCAAACACACGAATGCAAGAAGAGGGATAGACTACAATAAGATGGAAGGTACTAACTGGGACACTCATGGTGTATGTGTGATGTAGGGATGCCCAGGTAGATGGTAGAGGGGAGGCCCGTGATGTTAGTGGCAGCCAGGGACCACACGTTAAGGAAAGATGTAGAACATAAAACCTACAGTCTCTTAATTCTAAGACTTCAATACAGGAAAATAACAGGCTGAGGTAGAGGTCTTTTCTTCATTTTGTCCAAAGTAGCAGGTTAGATGCAGTCTGGAAGAGAAAGCTCACAATCCAGATTCAGGAACTTAGGGCTGGATAAGAAGGAAACTGCTTTGACAACAGTTTAGGACAGGCTCTGTATAAGGGTGGAGCAGCAGCAGACCTGGTGGAGAGAGATCGCTGTCAGGTAGGAGACCGCAGCTTTATGCAGGTCTTGTATCCAATATCCAGGATCACTAAGAACAATCTGGAATTTCCAGCCAGATGGATTATAAATTAATTCCACTCTGGCTGGAGTTTCAGGCATCCACCAATAGGGAACCTCAGGGTAGAACAGTGATGAAATATAACTTATAATTGGTTAAGAAGTAAACCCTTTCTTCACAGGCAAATTACACTGACAGCTACACAATTATGTACAGTAGATGGTATCAATTGTCTCACAGAGGTGATCAGGTTCTATGGACATATAGCAATCTAATCAGGGCCATCACACTATGAGTCTGCGTCCAGTACAGTGTTCAGTTTAGGAAATATGGTTGACATACGGTCCGGACTATATGGACTTAATTCAACAGTCTGAAGCTTTCCTTTGAGTATCATACATGTGATGATATGTCTAATATTTACACAACTCTGGTTGTGGTACATTAGTTTCCTGGTTGGTAACTTCTGTGTGAATGACTTCTTATTCTACTTCTCTCATTAGGCCGGCCACCTTATGCTCTATTCTCTTCTGTCTAGTATCACCACCTGGGAGCTGTGTACCAAAACCAGGGAATGTGCTGTTACAATGTAAAATTATGTAATATACTATGTAATATATGTTATGTTCTACTTACCTGCAGCATGGTGGGTCTGCTCTGACCTTATAAGAGGCAGGCCAGCAGCAGCTCTGGTGTTTTATAGGGGAAGCTACAGTGAATTGTGGGTATTTCAATTGTATAAAAGGTGTCACTGACCAGCAATCTGGGGGATTATGTTTGTGGAGATTTGTGTTTTGCCTTCTGCTGGTCTGTGGAACTACAAGAGCCTGGTGTTTATTGAACCTGTTATGTTATATATGGACTTTTCAAAATAAACTCCATTGGATTATTTTCATCAAGCAAAGCCTGGTGCATTGAAAAGCCTATGCCTCACAGCCGCCCACCGACAATCACGTGTGTATATACATGACGCCGTGAGTGAGAGAAAGCACTACTGAGCGCGAAATGGCCCCGTTGCCAAGGCTTGCTCCCCCCCTGCATGTTTCTTTGCTTACAATAAAGGACGATTTTGCTTCTTGATCTAGTGGGTGAGTGCTGTTACTCTCCTCTACACTTCTACTATGCTTTTGGTTGGTCCATGAAGCTTTTGAAATTCTTCTATATCCATGGTTTTATCTTACCCGGCTCCCTTTCAGATTCTTTAGCTTAGTCCTGGGGGTGGGGAGGGGCATTTCAAATCCTAACGTTCCTTTGCTGCATCGCATCCCTCCTCCCATAAGGGTAGCTCCTCTGTGAACTATTCCCTAACACATCTTCTCTTTCCTCCTCCCTACCCCTGATGACGTTGGCTCACCACAGCAAGCATTTCTCACGCTTGTGCGGCAAGCCATCTTCCTCCGACATGCACACTTACCGCAACAAATCTCCTTAACTGCTAATTACGCAGGCTGCAGGGATTGATTGAGGAATACACTGAGGAATTAAAAAGCTTCATGGACTGACCAAAAGATTGCTATTAGGGATGAAATGCACTATTGGAACCTATCATTACTGAAAAATGCCTTTCCCTTTAAGGGTGACGAATGCTTATAAATGAGGATATATCCTCTCATCCTAGAATGATCAGGAAGCATTTATTAATTTGGGCGCAGGGTGGCGCAGGAAGTGTGCTATAATTTTCAGTGGGATGGAAGTTTGTGATGCAATGAACAGTGGGATTAATGAACAAAATGGTTTAGAACTGGCTCTAGCTCTAAGCCTCTAACCAGCTCCTTATCCTCTAATTTTGCCCCAAAAACTGCTCCCAAAAAACGAGCCGGAGAACTAGAAGAACCAGAAAAGTAACAAATTCACAAGCGGCATCACAATTTAGCGCCCAAAAAAAACAAGTCGTTAGTGTTGGAAAACTACCAAAATAGTGGTGCCGATACTTCATAAAGGCGCAAGAGGTGCAGCAAAGGGAAAAAAATTCCACCAGTTTCCCATTTGAAAGACAATAATAATGTCCCCCATAATTTGTTACTTCTAGAATTTTCCAGTAAAATATCTATTAAAAAAGTGAAAGCCTGTATATAAATATATGCACATATAGACAGATACAGTGGGGCAGATTTACTTACCCGGTCCGTTCGCGATCCAGCGGCGCGTTCTCTGCGCTGGATTCGGGTCCGGCCGGGATTCACTAAGGTAGTTCCTCCGCCGTCCACCAGGTGGCGCTGCTGCGCTGAAGTTCCCCGGAGGCGTGCTGGAATGCCCTGAAATTCACCGGCCTATACCTGGTGAAGGTAAGTGTAATTTTTGCGACACATTTGTCTTAAATGCGGCGGTTTTTCCGAACCCGGCGGGTTTTCATTCGGCCACGCCCCCCGATTTCCGTCGCGTGCATGCCAGCGCCGATGCGCCACAATCCGATCGCGTGCGCCAAAATCCCGGGGCAATTCAGGTACAACCGGCGCAAATCGGAAATATTTGGGTAACACGTCGGGAAAACGCGAATCGGGCCCTTAGTAAATGACCCCCAATATCTATAAGGAATCAGAAATCTGCTAATGCCTTTAGTTCCGAAGGGCATAAACTGACGGTTTCCACCACATGCCTAATGGGTGGGTTTCCCATGTCACCAAACCAGCTCTGACGTGTTGGCTCTCACAAGACATCTAAAGGTGTTGAGTGGAAAATAATATCATGATGTTCTCAGCAGATTGTGGAACCACTGTTTGCTGTTTGGCCTCAATCTTGTGTTTCTGTCACATCCTAATTTGCACCACCACATTGGAATCAGGACCAGGTCAACAGCTCAAACTCTTTGCTATTAAAGGCAAATAATTGCCAGGTCCAAGGTTTCCCAGAACAACACTGCCCAGAGAGCTTTCCTTCTTCCTACCATGCATCATCTCATTCCCTAAGGAGGGAACAAACATACACCTGATGGTCCACATCATTCATCAGATCATGCCATTGTTCCATGGTCCAATCCTTAATGCTTAGATGCCCATTGTAAGTAAAAAGGGATGAGAATCGGACATTTTGACCAGTATGTGCCTACATAGTGTATCAGAACCTGGTGGATGTGGGACGATGTGATTTGACACATTTCTATCATAGAGAGCATTGACTTATCACTTTGTGCTATACAGGGGCCTTTTATTTTTTTCCTTTAACAAGTCTTGTCATTCAGAGAATTGAAAAAAAAACTTTCAAAGAAAAGTGATGAAAAAATAACTAGGGCTAGAAGATGAATGGCAAAACGGGAAAGATGAAGGATTGCATGGAATAGAAGGAATATGAGAAAAACGTTGATAAAGGTTTGCAGTGAGAAGGACAAATTTAAGCAAATTAAAAGATGTGATGAGTATAATGAAGGCAGCAGATAAGCAATGCAAGTGACTTCATACATCTTAAGCTTCTTAAAGAAGAAAATAAGCTGCAGATTCTTAATATGGATAAATAACCTCTAAATAATGTCCTTGTATTACAATTCTCTCATCTAGCAAGGTAATGCTATATAATGCTTTTGGAAAAACTGATATAAAGTGTTAAATCTAGTACCGGGTCTGATGTAGTGGAGCAAAATTATTGATACCTACCTCATTGATTACTTAGAGTATCATAGTATCATAGTATATAAGGCTGGAAGGAGACGCAAGTCCATCAAGTCCAACCTTTAAGAATTAAATAAATGTTTTATCCCCATAACCCATGATATTTTTTCTCTCCAGAAAGTCATCCAGGCCTCTCTTGAACATGTACATAGAGTCCGCCATAACAACCTCCTGTGGCAGAGAGTTCCACAGTCTCACTGCTCTTACAGTAAAGAACCTTTGTCTATGTTGATGGTAGAACCGCCTCTCCTCTAGGCGTAGAGGATGCCCCCTTGTCCTGGTCACAGGCCGAGGTATAAAAAGATCTTTGGAGAGATCCTTGTACTGTCCGTTCAGGTATTTGTACATTGTAATGAGGTCTCCCCTCAGTCGTCTTTTTTCTAAACTGAATAATCCCAAATTTTTTAATCTGTCAGTGTATTCTAGTTCCCCCATTCCCCTAATAATCCTGGTTGCTCTCCTCTGCACCCGTTCCAGCTCTACTATATCCTTTTTATACACTGGTGCCCAAAACTGTACACAATATTCCATGTGTGGTCTGACCAGGGATTTGTATAAGGGCAAAACTATGTCTTTATCATGAGAATCTATTCCTCTCTTGATACATTCCATTATTTTATTTGCTTTAGCAGCAGCCGCCTGGCTCTGGTCACTAAAATTAAGTTTACCATCCACCAATACCCCCAAGTCCTTTTCAGCTTCAGTTTTACTAAGTAATTGACCGTTTAGAACATAATTATACTTTTTGTTTCCATGGCCCAAGTGCATAACTTTACATTTATCTACATTAAACCTCATCAACCATTTCTCTGCCCATCCCTCAAGCTTCCACAAATCCATCTGTAATGCTAAACTATCAACCTCAGTATTTATTACTTTGCACAGCTTAGTATCATCTGCAAATATTGAAACTTGACTGTGTAAACCCACTACAAGGTCATTAATAAAAATATTAAAAAGGAGTGGCCCCAATACTGACCCCTGTGGCACTCCACTGGTAACATCAACCCAATCTGAGAATGTGCCATTAATGACCACCCTCTGTTTTCTATCACTAAGCCAATTACTTACCCAAATACACAGATTTTCTCCTATTCCCAGCTGTCTCATTTTATATACCAACCTTTTATGTGGCACGGTGTCAAATGCCTTTGAGAAGTCCAGATATACAACATCCACAGCGTCCCCCAGATCCAGTCTTGAACTTACCTCCTCGTAGAAACCAATCAGATTAGTCTGACAGGACCGATCTCTCATAAACCCATGCTGACGCTGGGTTATAAGGTTGTGCACAGTGAGATACTCCAGGATAGCATCTCTAACAAACCCCTCAAATATTTTCCCCACCACAGCAGTTAGACTCACGGGTCTGTAGTTTGCAGGATCGCTATTTGATCCTTTTTTGTATATTGGTACCACATTTGCTATGCGCCATTCCTGTGGAACATAACCAGTCCTCAGTGAATCTTCAAATATTAAAAATAACGGTCTGTCTATCACCGTACATAATTCATGCAGAACCCGGGGGTGTATGCCATCTGGCCCAGGTGATTTATCTATCTTAGTGGTTGCGAGGCGGCGCCGTACCTCTTCCTGGGTTAAACTGTTGACATTATAAAAAGAATTAACATTATTCCTCATTGTGTCTTCCACCAGGGGATTTTCCTGGGTAAAGACAGTTGAGAAGGCGACATTCAGTAGATTGGCCCTTTCCTCATCTCCTTCCACCATGACCCCCATGTTATTTCTAAGGGGACCCACACTCTCTGTTTTTAGTTTCTTATCATTTATATACTTGAAAAATAATTTGGGATTATTTTTGCTCTCCCTGGCAATATTTCTCTCAGTCTCTATTTTTGCGGCCTTTATCTGCTTTTTACAGGATTTATTTTTCTCTCTATAATCCTGTAATGCCTCATCACTACCTTCACGTTTTAGCACCTTAAACGCTTTATCTTTCTCGCTTATTGCTTTCCTTACAAGACTAGTTAGCCACATAGGGTTTTTCTTGTTCCTTTTATGCTTTTTCCCATAAGGTATGTGTTTCTCACAGGACTTTTTCAGAATATATGAGAAAAAGTCCCATTTTTGGGGGGGGGGCTTTTGTCTTTGAGAACATTGTCCCAGTCTATGCCTTTAAGCTGAAAATTTGCCCTCCTGAAGTTTAGAGTGTTGGTTGCCCCTTCACTAACGCTCTTAGTAAAGCGTAATACAAAATCAATGATATTATGATCACTATTCCCCAGGTTCCCCCCAACCTGTAGTTTTGATATCCTATCAGGTCTGTTGGTCAGGATAAGGTCCAGCAGTGCCCCCCTCTTGTTGGCTCCAGGACTAGTTGCGACAGGTAATTGTCTTTTGTTGTTGACAAGAACCTGCTGCCTTTGAAGGACCTGCAGGTTTCTGACCCCCAGTCAATATCTGGGTAATTGAAGTCCCCCATGATAAGTACTTCACCATGCTTTGAAGCCTCATCCATTTCACTTATCAGCATTTCCTCTGTTGCCTCCATTATATTTGGAGCCTTATAACAACCCCCTAGTAATATTTTATTATTCTTTTTCCCTCCTCTTATCTCAACCCATAGGGACTCCACATTTGTGTTACTGATTTCATCTCGCAGGACGGGCTTGAGGCAAGAATTCACATATAAACAAACCCCTCCACCTTTTTTATTTATACGATCCTTTCTAAAAAGACTATAACCATCTATAGTAACAGCCCAGTCATAGCTACTGTCCAGCCATGTCTCGCTGATACCCACTATATCATATTTCCGCTCCAACATCAAGAGTTCCAGTTCCTCCATTTTGTTTGTGAGGCTTCTGGCATTTGTGTACATACACTTTATATGGTTTTCCCTGTCCGTATTCCTTTTGTCCTTATTCCCCACTCTCATTCCAGCCCCCCTTCCTCCCGTATGGACTATGACTTTTCCCAGCTCTCTATGTACACTGTCTATTCTGGTTCTATGGCTGCCCAGCCCTCCATGTTCTGGTCAAGCTCATACTAAATTCCTGGAATGCATACCGGGCCAATCACTGGGAGAGGTAGGTGACCACTGTTGTCACTGATTGGCTGAACAGGCATTTCCTGGCTTTTATTGAACAGGAAGTAGAAACCATTGGGGTTCTGAGCAAGATCGGAGCAAGATCTGAAGGGCTTCGGTGATCCTTGAGATGAGTGTCAGATCCAGTCTGATCCCACAGCCATTAATTTTCTTTGAACTGGTAATTCTTTTTATGTCTTAATAATAATAATGTATTTACAGGCGACTTACAGACAACCCCTAGTTACAGACGGACCCTTCTGCCCACTGTGACCTCTGGATGCCTTACTATAGTCCCAGGCTGCAATGATCAGCTGTAAGGTGTCTGTAATGAAGATTTATTAATAATCCTTGGTCCCATTAGAGCAAAAAATTCCAAAAAACTCCAATTGTCACTGGGGCGAAAAAAAGAATTTGTCTAGAACTTCAGTTATAAAATATACAGTTTCGACTTACATACAAATTCAACTTAAGAACAAACCTCCGGACCCTATCTTGGCCCGGGGACTGCCTGTAGTGATATAGCGCACACAGATTCCGCAGCGCTGTTCAAAGATTGCAATTATAATATAATGCATCCACAATACTAAAAAAAGTATACAATTACTTTAATTTTTACTTTAATTTTGTTTTTTAAACACAATAGTTACGAAGCCTTGTGTACAAAATCTCCTATGAGGCAGCTGATTTATCAGATATTGCTACAGCTGCAGATGGGAGCAGCAGTTTTATGGGAACTCTGGGATTTTTTCGTGGAAGACTTTTGACACAGCACTTCACATGAATCTGGGGTGTAGGTTAGTCATGTCTTCCACATCTGACAGTAATATCTGCTTCAGTGTCTCCAGGATGTGCATTTAGATGCTCGATTGCTTTTACTCTTGACCATAGTGCCCTAGATGTCAGCATAAGGAAAATGAATTTGTCTTTTGTTGTTTTCACAGCCTTTGGTCCACTACAACATTACACAAAATATTTTTATATTAATTATCATTTTTGTATTGTTTTAGCTGTCTTCCTTCCTTGTATGTCTTCTCTCCATTCATATGTGGCATCGCTCAGGACAGTTAGTTCAGATGTCCTTGAATCCAGTGTAGCTCTATATTATAAATATACACAACTGAATTGGTAAAATTAAAGCTTAGCCCTGATTGGTTGTCATGGACAACTAGAACAGTTCTGCTCTAAGAGACTTATAGTAAATCTCCCCCATTGAAAGTGTTCATTTTGTTGACATCTGGCATTGGCTCATCCTATAACTATATACTGGGGGCAGAAGGCAGAATAGCTATATATTGAGAGAGCAGGCAGCTGGCAAAATATGGTGGGGGAGGGGCAGGGAGCTGGCTATATACTGGTTGGAGGCTTTGACCAGTGCATTTCCCACCCCATCCTCGAGTCAATAGGTTTTCCCAGTTTTTTTTTAAATAAAATTAGGTACCATAGCTTATACTAGGGTTGGCTTATACTTGACTATGTATGGTAATAAAAGTTACTTAAAAGGGTGTTCCCATTTCGGCAAATTATTGTTGTTTGTATGATGAAAAGTTGTACAATGTTCCAATATACTTTCTGTATCAATTCCTCACGGTTTTCTAGATCTTTTCTAGAAAGCTTCTGTGTTTACATCCAGTGGACAGAAATCTGACCATGGTCACACAGGTGCACAGCTCATTAGTATCACAGAGAGTAATCAGAGCTGTGTGTTATAACGAGCCGTGCACCTGTGTGACCAGGGTCAGGTTTCTGGCCACTGGAAGTAAACACAGAAGCTTTCTAGAAAAGATCTAGAAAACCGTGAGGAATTGATAGAGAAAGTATATTGGAACATTGTACAACTTTTCATCATACAAACAATAACAATAATTTGCCGAAGTGGCCACTGGAAGTAAACACAGAAGCTTTCTATAGAATGACAGCAAGCAGAGATCTAGAAAACGGTGAGAAAATGATATATAAAGTATATTGGAATATTGTGTAACTTTTCATTATGCAAACAATAAAATGTATTTTCTGGAATGGGAATACCCACTTTAATTACACTGGGTGTTCATAATATGTCCTGCGGTTTAATCAGGGGCCCATGATGCTTATTCCTAAATGCACTTCACTCCCTGTACTCTACTTCCATGTCAGTGGTTGGCGGATGTCCATGTGCTTTTCCAACCAGTGACATCCGTGTGGTGTTCAGGGAAGGGGCTTGCATTCTGCAATGTGGAACTGCCCCCCCCCCCCCGATCAGCAGGACACAGGAGGTCACAGGAAGTCCTGCTGCCAGAGAGCCTTGTGACTCAGGGCTCCTGTGGACTGCAGAGAAAGTTTACCAGGGTAAGTACAATATGAGTGACTGTATTAGGGTATTGTACTTATCCGGGTAAACTTCCCTATAAGTCACCAGCCCACTTATAGGTCCATCAGTAAGGAGAAGGATATTACCCTTTCCAAATACTTCTTCCTCTTTAGTATTCACATCACACATATTTTTGCCAAATTATACAGTATTATGTATTATGTTTACGCATTCTGTAATAGTATTTGATTATTTTATTGATATTATATTATATATATTGATATTATATTTGATTATATTTCATTACTGCTGTATTTAATTATCCAGCATTACTTGGAATGTAAGTATGAATGGAAATCTACCATCAAAATCAAAGCATAAACCAGGGACACTTATTCAGAGCTCCAGGTACCGTGACTGTGGTAATCTTTTCAGCCTTTCTGTAGGCTGGCTTTGTATGTTGCTACACTGTGAGGAGCACTTCCCCCCTTCCACGGCGTACTGAAACTTTCTCTGCAGTGTGAGATTACATCAGTCAGGAGAAGGAGGAGACTGTGTAACCGCCAGCCCCCTCCCCGCCAGCTCTGCAGGCTTATTAGCATAATTTTATTTATTTGATTTTAGAAGGAAGGAAGCCATGGATAACAAATATAAGAAGATTACCACAGTCACAGTGCCTGGATCTCTGAGTAAGTGTCCCTGGTTTATCATGCCTAATTCTGAGTGTAGATATCCTTTAACTCTTTGACTCTAGCATGTAGATTATAGATTTGGATACTGTAAATAGTTAATAGTTAGAAGTAACAGTGCACAATATTTTCCTCTGTATTTTTAAGGATTTAATAACACAGATGGTTAAAACCTCTTACCACAACACAAAGACTGTGTGAACTGAGTCAGATGTTTGTGTTCTGCTGCTGAATTCCTTTTGTTTTATGTTATTTCCTATATAATTGGGAAACACAGCAAAACACATTATTTTCCTGCCATTTGTTTGACTTCAGGTTTGTGTGGTAACAGCATCTCACCAATTCCCTTCAGCTTCAGATTTATTACACTCCATTTCACATCACCGTGGGAACATTATGCTTCATGGAAATGCAAAACTCAGATGTTTCTAAACTGATCAGGATCTAATAAAACCCACATCTGCAACCATTGACCCATTCATACTGTAAGTATTGTGATCCCCACATGTAGCATTTCACTAAATATTTTTTACTGCCTCTCTTGTTTTATTGCCTGTCAGTCACATTTTTATATCATTATTTCAGCTTAAAATTCCAACACATGTTCAGTAATGTGAAAAAAAACAAAGGTTTGAAAATGTTCTGGTTCCGAGGAATTCACAGAAAAATCTTCTAGGTCACCTGTAAAAACAAACATACATATAAACATAATATATGTTTCTTTAACATCTTTTTGTAAATCCATTGAAAATTACTGGATAACCTATGTCTTCTGATGAAATTGGTGAATCCATTATTTAGAATTGATGTGACTTGAAGCTGCAGAGCCCCAAGGAACAATCTATACCAGAATCCTCATTTATAACGTAATGTCTATAGCAATGGTCCCATTATATTGGCCACAGTCTCCATATTGGTCGTCGAAAACTCCTGATTGATTTGCTCGGCTGCCTCTCAATTATCTCATTATCCAGCTATAAAGCTTCCTTGGTGCTTGATTTCCCTGCCAGTGATTTGGTTCCCTACCTGAGTGTTTATTCCACCTGACCTAGATTTGTGTTGCCTACTTTCTGCGTTGTTTTCTCACTATCCCATGCCTCCTGCTTTTGTTCTGTGTTGCCATCTGGTAGTGATTTGCTTTGTACCAATGACTACTTTTTGTTAATAATGATTTTGTCTCTGAAGTACTCTCCTGGTTTAACTCAGTTTGCTGACCTTGAATGAAAGGTCATATAGAGGAAGTGTGGGATATGTAATAGTTCTTTGTATAGGTTATTATAGAACTAGATTATTTACAATGGGGCTTCCAGTCCTTGACCGTAATTAAAATACCAGTAGGGGTGATGTATCATATCAAGCTGTCTGTACCAGAATTCTGGAGTAAAAATATGAAATGCCTAGCGCCTCATATATTAAGGGTTCCTAAGAAAAAGGGGTTATGGCCTCAGTAAAAGAAGATGTTGACAAGCAGGGAAAAAGTCAGTGCATCATAAAATTAAATTGGTGCACAAAATTAATTATTTTTGTTGCAGCAAGTGGGACCGATAGGAGGTGCAAAATATAAGTAGAAACTCTTATATCGCACCAGATTAATCATCCAGCATCAGACACAGAGATAAATCTGGAACAAAAGAGATCTGTCTAGTTCTACTCTGCACTGGTCTAAAGACCTAGACATTAATACATCTCCCTCATTATTCTGTGCAAACATAGAGGCAGAGAAACAGTATCCAAAACATACTGGGGGTATTTATTATTGGCTTTGTGCCAGTTTTTTAGGTGGCTAAATTATTTTTGTTAATGCACCATATTTATTATATGTTGTCCCGCCAATTTACTTTCTTTTTTCAATTTAGGTGCAGCGCCTCAATCCTGACACTTTTCCTGCTCCTCTAGTTCTTAACACCTTTTTGGGTCCAAAATAATCCTAAACAATAATTATTCTCCATCCTCATGACAAATCTACTGGGTGGCCGGCCAGCGCTGCAAGAACAGAGGAGTTCTACACCAGGATCGGCCTGGTGTGGAATTGCGGCATAGCCTGTGTGCAGGCATGGGATAGGGCCGCATAATGCTGGCTCACTCCGCCACCGCACGCAGGCCTTTCGCCAACCCCCCCACAGGTGGAAATGAGGGAAATAGCTGCTATTCCTGTCCTTGAGTAATTACGCCTATTTCATGGGTTGTAGGCCAGATTTCAGGCATAAAAGCCGTAAAAAATGTGGCCCATGGCCTCTGTGAATGTATAAAGAAGACAGCAGCAAAAGCAAGTCTAGGTAGTTTTAATGCTTTTAGTCTGTGTGCCAATTCATTAATACCTTGCCCCACAAACTTACATCCCACTGAAAGATATAGCACGGTTCTAATGCCACCTTGCGCCCAAATTAATAAATGCCCCTCTTTATTAAGGCTTTGTTGAGTACCTATATTACAGTAAGACATGTAATGCTGTATATTGGTGCCAATTATTAGTATTAAACAGAGAAAACTTTGAACCCCTGGGCCCTAAAATCTGCTAATGTGGTAGATTAATTTTATTCTGTTTGCTACATATGCAAAAACATATCTCATGATAGAACATTGTACTAAGCTGAAATCCCTTATTTGATTCATGGATGGTATCAGCTTTGCTACATTTCTGCACCAATCTGCCTTGCAGTAAAGTTTCGCTTTGGCCCCAGATGACTGTGTCTCTGCACATTAGACCAATAAAGCTGATAGAGAAGGCAAACCTGGAACGGCTGATGAGAATAAAAGGCAAGTAAATGCCTACAATGCTAGGAGACAGCTGTTTAATATGACTGCGGTCCAACTTCTCTGTGGCACATTGTGCTGCGCAGGCAAATGCTACAATGTCTTCAGAACACACAGGATATGTCATGTTAAGCTGGGAAGAAATTGCAACCATTTATTTCCCTGACATGTTGTGCTGCGGTGACATGCCAGCTTCTTATTTGTTTCCAGAAAAGAAGATTTACAAGTAAATTGTTTTAATGATCTTATAGAAAAGGTGCACCAGGGAGGAAGCTTGTAAGATTCGGCTTCTTAGTGTCTCTGATGGCAATCATGTTAAGAAAATAGATACGAATGCAACAAATCAAAGAAAATGCCATCTATTTATATAACTTGTGTTAAGCAGTTCTTAACATCTATTATGTCCTCGCAGGTAGATCTGGATTTCCAAACAGTGGATTTTATGACATGTTCATTTACTAAATGGCCCAGAAAGATAATCAGAATGGAAAAGTATTAGATCAAATGTTCATGGTCACAGCGCTTTACGCCAACGCTGGAGGCAATCGATAAAGTATTATGTACAAATTGCATCCTCCTTTTCCAGGTTACAGTGTCTTTCGTTCCCAGTATCACTGAAGTAAACACTCAAACACCTTCTGGTAACTTTCTTTGTTGAACAAAACAGTGACATGTCAGGACATAAATAATACTGTATATACAATATGCTACGACCTATTAACTGAAAAAAACACTTCTATATGATCAAGGAGGCCATGTTTATGTCTTTGAGAAAGAAAAAGGAATGAAGCATCAAAAATATCAAAAAAGAAGGAAGGAAGGAAGGAAGGAAGGAGGGAAGAAGGAAGTGGAATACATACAGGGAAGAAGAAAGGATGGAACGGAATACATATGAGGAAGAATAAGAAAGGACAGAAGGGAATACATATGAGGAAGAATAAGAAGAAAAAAGAATACGAGAAAGAAGACTATTAAGAATAAGAAGTAGGGAGGCAGGAAGGAAGAAGGGAGAGAATAACAATAATAATTATTTATATAGCACAGATTCTGCAGCGCTGCACAGAGCTTTCCAAATCAGTACCTGTCCCAAATGGGGCTCAGCCTAATCAACCTACCAGTATGTTTTGGAGTGTGGGAGGAAACAAGAGGACCCACAGGAAATCCACACAAACATACAAACATACAACATACAAACTCTTTGCAGATGTTGACCTGGATGGGACTTGAACTCAGGACCCCAGCACTGCAAGACTGTAATGCTAACGAGAGAGAGAGAGAGAGAGAAAGAGAGAGAGAGAAAGAGAGAGAGAGAGAAAGAGAGAGAGAGAGAGAGAGAAAGAGAAAGAGAGAGAGAGAGAGAGAGAAAGAGAAAGAGAAAGAGAGAGAGAAAGAGAGAGAGAGAGAGAGAGAGAGAGAGACTTTCCAGTGCCTACACAGAAGTAAGGTAATGGAAGGACTTGCACCTGTTCTGCATGCTCCACCAGTCCTAGTCCTAGCTTACAATTATTGAAGAAAATAACTGAAGATCTAAAGGAAATGTGAACTGGCCCTAAGAAAGAGAGAAAATAAAAGAAAGCAAGAAGGGAAGAAGGAAAGAAAACAATGGTGCACATTTACTTACCTGGTCCTGTCGCGATCACCGAGGAGCGTTGTCCGATGAAGATGAAGTCCGGCGCGATTCACTAAGATCGAGCGCCCGATATCCTGCATGTGTCGCTTCCCCGCTGAGGTCCGCCGGAGTTCACCTTCTTCTTCCTGGTGCATGTGAGTGCATGTCTTGTGACACAATTTGAATTGTAAATCCTGCTCTTAGTCCGAATCAGTCGAGTTGTCAGACGGCCCGTCCTGATTTGTGTTGCATGAAAGTTGGTGTGATTGCGCCAAAATACAATTGCGTGCGGCAAAAACCACTGTTAAATGCGGCGCAAATCAGAAATAATCGGAAACCCGGCGGAAATGCGGTGTGCTGACCCTTGGTAAATATGTCCCAATGTATATGAGAAAGAATAAGTAAGAAAGGAGGGACTGCAAAATATTAGGGAAGTAATCCACAACTTGTAGGTAATCCAACATAATAGAATAAATATTACCCTATTCCATCCATAAGCAGTTAATACAACCCATAGTAGGTCAATTTATGATTTACTATGCAGCTTTGATTCTTTGAGTCATTTGCAATAAAAACCCTAACTCAGGCAAATTTTCGACAAATGCCAGTGTCTTCATGAACTTGTATGTGTGGCACTTCAGGAGTAATTGGGAATCTCCCTATTTTTAAAAGGCAATATATCAGACCTGGGGGGCTGCCCAAAATGCTGAACATACTGTTCATAGATAAAAAGATAGGAAATGATAATTGTAAAAATGACACAATGGCAATAACTGCCTGTATAAAATGAGCAATGAAAATACAACAACATTGAAATCTATTGTAAATTGCAGCAGATGGCAAATTAGGTCTTTAGACTGATCATACGGAGAACGCTGCTGCCAAATAATTGGATTTTATGGCAGGCTTCTAATAACAGTATTCCATATTCCTGTCCGTCAGGCCTTGATATCCTATGTGCTCCAGTCATTGCGACAATGCGAGTCCTAGGTCGCATTACTGGTTAATGTTACGCTCTGTGCCATCTGGAAAATGAAGAGTTACTAAACTCCGCTGTAGATTATGACTGCATAATATTAAAAGCCTGAAGAAGAAGAATTGTTAAACCTTGGTGAAGTGATCCATGAATACCAATATGCTGATCCGCTATGTTATTTCCAAATTGATGGTCATGTTTCTATAATATTTTTTAGGTACAAATTATCTGCAAATAATAATACTATATCTATTCCATGCCAGTATGTGTGTGCAATCTGCTCGCAGGAGATGGTATAAAGCCGTAGGCTCTCCGTGTGCCTTGGGTCATAAACATTTGGAAAGGTCAGCAATCCGTTGCTTTGATCTCCTGCTAAGAGCTCGCTTATGACTAATTCCTATGAGCCGTTAACTTCTCATTGTAACCCCGAGACCTGTGGTTCAGGAACATTACACAACGCAGAAGTCAACATGCAAAATTGTCGCTTCCCATCAGGCCTCATATAGCAAATGACTTCTCTAGATGGATTTTTGTACAGGAAAATGTTCATTAATGTGTAAGATCATCAACTACTGTGCCGAAAGCACCAACCATTGCATTAGTTCGCTCTCTCCAGATATTTTGACCCCGACTAGCATCAAAACATCCAATTCTCATTTTGTCTCCAAAAATTGTGGCTTCTAACTACTTTGTGGCATTTACACTACTTTATACAATGTGAGTGTGCTTTGGCCAAAGCAGTGGCTACACATGGAACCGGTCACCAGATTAGTTCCCATACAGCCCTATTAATTACCTGACAGCTTTCTTTTAGCTAAAAATAGTTTCCCTTTATGTCCTGCTTGGTCAGTCCCTGTCATCTACTCCTCCCCATGTCCCATGCTAATTTTCAGCATGTCATGTGTCGAGGGTGACACCATCTAAGGTCCTGTTACATTTGCAACGTCTACCCCACGTATGTATCTAATCACATGAAATCACAGCAGCCTCCATGGACTTCTACTCCTACCCATTCTCCATGGTGACATGCTGTGATTTCATGTGATCAGATACATACTTGGGGTAGAAGTTGCAGATGTAACAGGACCTTAGATGACCTCATCCTGGTCACATGACTTTAAGTGCCCAGTGATGTAACAGAGCTCTCTCTCAATGTTCCATACAGCAGAATATCATAGCACTTAGACTTGTCAATCAGGAAGATGGAGGCAGGACTCATGGCGGGAGTCACCTGATGGACTCCTATCAAGTGAGCTGCATACGTTTACATATTGATTTTTGTAACATTAAAGCCATGGAAAGTAACCATTTAGAGATAAGGACAATGCTTTTTAATCATAGTTTTAATTAAGTCTTTATTTTGGATGGGTTAATTTGGGTTGGTTTGACATCCGGACCCCAAATGATTGGGAAAATTGCAGCTAAGAAAAGAATAGGAGCTGAGCTTTATTCTCCTGGCAAGGCTGCTATACAGTGGACATAGACTTCAGGTCCCAGCTCTGTCCAGTGCCATATGAAAAGTGCATGGGAGACCAGAAACCCCCTTTTAAAGGGGGTTTCAAAATCAAGCATGATAAACCAGGGACAACTACTCATAAATTCAGGCACAGTGACTGTGATAATCTTCTTATATTTATTATCCATGGCCTCCTGTCTTCTAAAATCAACTGAATTATGCTAATGAGCCCGAGGGCTACCCTAGCCCCTCTGTGATCTGGCTTTACAGGCTGTTACACTCTCTCACCCTCCCCCTTCTTCCTGCGTTAACATCAAAGTATAATAAGTATATTGTAGTGTTAAAGATCCCATGTGGACTTGCCATCGCAGCGCATGAAAGAAAATTATATTCAATGGTGCTATCAGTAATGGAGAGAGCAAAATATAACAGTAAATCAGAAAAGTATAATGAAATCAATAACTCAGACACTTAATCAAAATGATCTTAAGAGCTCCCACAGTGGTCATCAAGATACAGAGAAGTTATATTTACAGGATAGACAATATTTCAAGATGCTTTCTCTGCACGTTACATTTGTATACTAAAAAATGTCTCAAACCTCACAATATGGGAGCATTTTGACATTACATCTTTTTTCATATCAGATTGTTAACTATGTGTTTGGTTATGCAATGCAACAAGCTGAACGATGTCACAGCTTATGTCCTCCTCCTCCCTGTACAGTGACCTCTATATAGATAACACTGACCCATCATTGCATCACTACTGACAATAGATGATGTCACAGCTTATCTCCTCCCCCTCCCTGTACAATGACCTCTATATAGATAACACTGACCCATCATTGCATCACTACTGACAATAGATGATGTCACAGCGTATCTCCTCCTCCTCCCTGTACAATGACCTTTATATAGATAACACTGACCCATCATTACATCACTACTGACAATAGATGATGTCACAGCGTATCTCCTCCTCCTCCCTGTACAATGACCTTTATATAGATAACACTGACCCATCATTACATCACTACTGACAATAGATGATGTCACAGCTTATCTCCTCCCCCTCCCTGTACAATGACCTCTATATAGATAACACTGACCCATCATTGCATCACTACTGACAATAGATGATGTCACAGCTTATCTCCTCCCCCTCCCTGTACAATGTCCTCTATATAGATAACACTGACCCATCATTACATCACTACTGACAATAGATGATGTCACAGCTTATCTCCTCCCCATCCCTGTACAATGATCTCTACATAGATAACACTGACCCATCATTACATCACTACTGACAATAGATGATGTCACAGCTTATCTCCCCCTCCCTGTACATTGACCTACATATAGATAACACTGACCCATCATTACATCACTACTGACAATAGATGATGTCACAGCTTATGTCCTCCCCCTCCCTGTACAATGTCCTCTATATAGATAACACTGACCCATCATTACATCACTACTGACAATAGATGATGTCACAGCTTATCTCCTCCCCCTCCCTGTACAGTGACCTCTATATAGATAACACTGACCCCTCCCTGTACAATGACCTCTATATAGATAACACTGACCCATCATTACATCACTACTGACAATAGATGATGTCACAGCTTATCTCCTCCTCCTCCCTATACAATGACCTCTATATAGATAACACTGACCCATCATTACATCACTACTGACAATCGATGATGTCACAGCTTATCTCCTCCCCCTCCCTGTACAATGACCTCTATATAGATAACACTGACCCATCATTACATCACTACTGACAATAGATGATGTCACAGTTTATCTCCTCCCCCTCCCTGTACAGTGACCTCTATATAGATAACATTGACCCCTCCCTGTACAATGACCTCTATATAGATAACACTGACCCATCATTGCATCACTACTGACAATAGATGATGTCACAGCTTATCTCCTCCTCCTCCCTATACAATGACCTCTATATAGATAACACTGACCCATCATTACATCACTACTGACAATAGATGATGTCACAGCCTATGTATTCCCCCTTCCTGTACAATGACCTCTATATAGATGACACTGACCCATCATTACATCACTACTCACAATAGATGATGTCACAGCTTATGTCTTCCCCCTTCCTGTACAATGACCTCTATATAGATAACACTAACCCATCATTACATCACTACTGACAATAGATGATGTCACAGCTTATGTCTTCCCCCTTCCTGTACAATGACCTCTATATAGATAACACTAACCCATCATTACATCACTACTCACAATAGATGATGTCACAGCTTATGTCTTCCCCCTTCCTGTACAATGACCTCTATATAGATAACACTGACCCATCATTACATCACTACTGACAATAGATGATGTCACAGCTTATGTCTTCCCCCTTCCTGTACAATGACCTCTATATAGATAACACTGACCCATCAATACATCACTACTGACAATAGATGATGTCACAGCTTATCTCATTCCCCTCCCTGTACAATGTCCTCTATACAGATAACACTGACCCATTATTACATCACTACTGACAATAGATGATGTCACAGCTTATGTCTTCCCCCTTCCCGTAGAATGACCTCTATATAGATAACACTGACCCATCATTACATCACTACTGACAATAGATGATGTCACAGCTTATCTCCTCCCCCTCCCTGTACAATGACCTCTATATAGATAACACCACTGATTAGTGGAATGCAATGACCATGTACATGTAGTACTGTATACTTCTAATGTGGGGCTACTTTAGCTGAAATAGATTATATAATTGATGCCTTTTGTATGGATTCCTTCCCCAGATTTTTCTTTCACAAAGAAGAATAGCATAGCATGAGTATGTTATTTTCACAGTTCTGTGTACGGAGCCTGAAGTTACCCTAGCTGGTAGTGTTCAGCGATTATAGCTATACACAATGTCAAATTACCTGGATAATAATGACAGACATTGTATAAAGCTGGGACTACAAATTTCTCTGTTTAATGAAAAGGTATATAGACACAATTCAGTCTGAAATGGCATTGTGCATCTAATTGCTGAAGAATCATAAAGCTCCCGAGATAATGTGTCTGATAATGTACATCACAGGTCTAAGGGTCATCTTGCTGCTCACTAATAAGCAGTATTGCAGTTTAACAGAGTTTTCTGGGCTGTTCCTTTATTTTTCAGACTGATGATGTATCCACAGGAAACAGCAAATTTATACTTCTGACTTCACTAATGTTGAAGGTCATTTAATGGTTGCAGGGTCCAGCTAACTGACCACCAATAATCCTATTCCAGTTTTGAAAGATCGACATTGAGAAGACCAGTTTTGAAAGATCGACATTTAAGAAGACCGTATACAGCCAAACAAGCATAGAAAACTGGGCAATGGCCTCCCTTGACACAACAAAGTTTACCTTTGACTCAGTAGAGGGGCCATTCCTAATGGAGAGCCTAAACTGTTTCAATTTTGCTACCCGATTCTGTAAATTAATTTCTATGCTATATAAATCCCCTGAGAGCAGACTATTCATAAATGAAGAATTATCTCTGGTAAATTTGTATAGGGAAATTCCAGACCTAAACTCATTTTGGCTACTCTCCAGCGACCTAAAATGCAAGCTGTAATGGCACTTCCAGATTTCTTAAAAATTTGTTTTTGGAGGGGGAACTGCAGTGCATTTTCTACTGGTTACAAGATGATCCCCTCCCTATCTCGGAACACCATCTAAGTCACTATCTGCAAATACAAACTCTGAGGGCAATACTAAAGGGCTCCCCTCACCTACAGACTCCCATGCTACCCTTACATAGGTTACCCACCCAGATGTGGCAAACAGCTAAGTCAGCCAGACACCTAAATGCCTCTGTGGCTTAATGTATCATTAGCTCAAGTGGAAAATTTGGAGGGAAGGAAAACCGCAGAAGTCTCATTACTATGATGAAGGGATATTGGCTTCTTTTGCAGACTTGCGATCCAAACATGATATGGAACGCCATTGGTTTTATCGATACCTTCAATTGAGATTTTCTCTAACAACCCAATTATCAGATGTTCCCCTTTCTATCTCTATACCTCATAAGAACGCAACCTCTTACGATCCTTGGGAAAATGAAATCAGCTTTTCAAGATGAAATGGAAGAAGATCTTTTTTCCTCACGTCTCAGAATTTTTACATTGTCCACCAGACATTTTTAATACCAGTGAGATTTTTCAGAAATGGATACTCACCCAACACTGCTAGTCCTCACTGTGGCTCCTGGAAGCCGACTTCTGGCACATGTACTGGGTATGTCCCCTTAGTATTAGATTCTTGAAGAGATTAATTCTCTCTTACTGTACCATACACACCAGAGATATGACTACTAGGGTTACTATTGGAATAAACATGGACACAGTGGCCCACATTTATTAAAGTGTTTGTGCCAGTTCTTTGTCTGACTTTGCACTAGAAAGAATGTGCAAACAGCTTACGCATCTGTTTATGAAGTTTTGTGTCCAACAAAAAAATGTGCATATAAAGGGGCGTGTTACTGGTTAGTCAACCCGTGCGCCAGCATTCTGCAACATGAACAAGGTGCACTAAAAAAAAGGAGCACACTTCCAGAGCAGTGCACCAGCAGGGGCGCCAGAATCTGTTGCCCCCTGCACACTACACAGGCATAGTGCACTGTTTTTGATAAACATGGGCCACTGAGAAGCATTTTTGTTTTGTTTTCCCCTTGCCGCACCTGTATTGCCTTACTTATAAAGTCTCAACGACACAATGTCCAACTCCGACACTCACGCCTTTCTTTTTGACTGCATAAATAGGCTGCTGCTCTGATATCCTGAAACTTTTCCTGTGCTTCCACTTTCCTAGCACTTTTTATGTGACAATTTTGGATTAATGTCTATGAATGTTTGTGCAGTGCTAAGTATCAAAAGATATCACAGAGACTTGGCTGCGATAATAATGTTTAATAAGGTTTCTTTTTTTTCTGACATTAATTTATATGATATGGAGCACATTTACTAGGGGCCATGCACCAGTTCCGGTCCGTCTTTGAGGAACCTGCACGGGCGTCTTCAGCTGAGACTGCACTGCTGAACCTGTGTCAAGGGGACTCATCTGTCAGGGATTACGCAAAACCCTTGCTTCTGAGCTGGCCTGTAACAAAGCAGCCCTGATAGCGATAGCGACCTTTAAAAAGGGACTTTCGGGACAAGTTAAAGACGCACTGCCTGTACGTGACCTGCCGTCCACTCTGAGTGGTCTCATCTCTCTGGCCTCTCGGATTGGCATCTGATTTGCTGAACATACAGCGAAACAGCATCTAGAACATTTGAATGTCAGGATGGGTCGGCAGTTACACGTCTATGCAATCTGCTGGCACAAACTACGGGTTCAGCAGGCGGCGACACTGCAGTGTCATAGTTTTTGTGCTGGCAGATCGCATAGACGTGCATCTGCCGGCCCGGCCGGGAACCCAAAGACATGCTGCAGGGAGAAGAGGACACCAGGGGTCAGTGCCAGAGGGTGAGTACTATGTTTTTTTTTATATACTCCAGTATAAGCTGTGTGGAGCTTTTTGAGCAGATAAATTGTGCTGAAAACCTTGGCCCAACACATGTTTCAGTCAATAGACCTTTGTCAAGGGCAAAGCCTAAGGAGTCAGTCAAGCACAGGCTGTGATGGATATGGATATTTGGTGTTACACAGTGTTACCTTTTTATTTATTTTCACAAGAAGAATAGCAGTAACTATACTTTCTGCACTTCAAGCATTGTTATGTAATGGCACCCAATGCTCATGAGACCTTCATGTTTCAATAGAGACCTACAGTAACATTATCTATCTAAAGAAACAAGAGGAAGTGAAATGTGCTTATATTATGTGATATAGCATCTTTTGACAGAAAAAAAATTCTACCAATGTTTTTTACGTCTTGTTCAGGTTGTTTTATTGAAGCATCACTGCTCATTTTCTCAGGTGGCTTCTATAGACCAGAGAAGAACTGTTGGAGATAACTTTACTATATAATTCAGACCCTAGAAGACGTTCCTTCTCTGCAGTCTCAAGCAGTAATGTAACATCAATAGACAGTCAAGCATGCCTTTGCCTCAAATTACTTTTCAGATAAAAATATAGAAGAAACTGGAAATAAGGACCAATTAGCAAAGCCTCTTCTCCAAAGCTCCTTTTATAAAATATGTTTCTTGTACAAAGCACTTTGATGTCTAAATAGGTCCATTTCACGTAGGTTCCTGCTTATTACTCCAGTACTTACCTACATATTCTTCATTTTGTGGATTCCTATTCCCATGCTGTTAGATTTGGAAATTTGACTGTGGAGTGGTACACCATAAGGCGGACTTCAAAGCTCTCTGTGGGAGAAGCCAATTATTTGAGGAGAAAGCACAAGGAGTATCTATTAATTGTAAGGGAAAAGAGAAGCATTCAGAAGAAACCCCTGTTGGTGAACTTTTGTTATATGACAGAGTGGTAAGAGAAAAATGACTCAATTTACATGAAAATTTAAAATGGTTAATCAACTGTATGTCCTAGAATCCATTTCACGGAATTGTCTTTTAAAATAACCTTCTAACATTAAGTATAAATTCCGTACAATAATAATAATAATAATAATTACGTAAGTACATAATTGGTCAGCATGACCTTATTTAGATTTTGCTTTCGTTCTAAAAATTATTGAGATTCTTCTCTTCAGCTGGGTCACATCGTCTCATTTTGTTATTAAGTCTGTAACCATGAAACACATAGCAATGTATAGGAGCTGTTGACATTATACAATGATGGTTTGTGATCCTTTAGATTGGTTATAAAGATAGATGCTAACCTACTTTGGACCCAATTTGCCATTTAACTGGTTTGGCTTACAGCTAATTCCAAGGACATTATCAGTGTATCCCTGTTAATTTTCACCCTTTCACCCCATAGAAGGATCTGGACTTTACTGCGATGAAGACACTAGACCTCTAGCTGTCGGAGCAAACTTGGTGTAGGTGGCAGCTTGCCCAGGCAGGTAAGAGTATGCCCGTGCGAATTACCAAGGATTGGGCTTAATAAGTCAAACAGGTAGCAAGAAACAGGTTGGAGGTCCTTGGAGCAGAGTAAATAAGAGCACAGAATCTTAGGAACCAGAAGTTACAAGTTAGCACTGGTAGACCAATTAACAGGATGCTGAGCAGAATGACCAGGAAGGGGAAATGATGGAAAAGTAGGACAGCAGGAGAGCGGGCACACACGCTGACCCCCACCATTTCATCCAGAAATAATTACTGAAGGATATGCCATTCATATCTGATCAATGCCAATCTGATACTAGGTCCTCCATGACTTGTTTTTACCCAAAACTGAGGCTCCAGCTTCCATTTACTCTCTATGGGAGCTGAAGCTGTAATTTAAACTGGGTACTAATGGTTGCCTATCCATTGTTTAGGCCATCAATATTTTTTCCTAGAAAACCACTCAGAAAAATAATTGCTCTCTTCCTCCCTCAAAACAGTGGTCTGATACAGATACCTTGTTTCCCCCAAAATATGCCCCCCCCCCTGAAAATAAGACCTAGTGCAATTTTTTTTCAAGCGTACAAATATAAGACCTATCCTGAAAATAAGACCTAGTGCCAGTCATTACAACAGCTTCCCCCACACCATACATTAGTATTAGAAGATGTTTTAGATGCTGCAAGAGGTTGTTACATGGGGGAAGAATTCATGGGATAAAATCCCTGACTATTGTGCTGCAAGTGTGCTACGAGAAACTGCCTGAAGAAATGCCAAACATGAGAGATTGGGGCCATTGGGAAAATTCAACATGAAATTAAGGGTTTGAAGAGTTATGATGAGGTTTCATCAGATGATGATATGAATGTCTTTGAATAAATGTTGCTTTTTGTTCATACATTTTTGATGGAATTTAGAGTTTGGAGAGTTATAAGGATGTTAGAGAGGTAGCTGACATAATGGTCTTCAAATAAAAAATGTTTCTTTTTATTCATTAATAACAGGATCATTAATAGTTCCAATAGAGTTGGAATGTCCAAAAGACATTTTTGATCAAACTCAGAAGGTTATACTGATGTACGTGATGGCATGACAATGATATATAAATAAATGTAGATTTTTTTGCTCAACAATAAATGTGAATATTCGTTCATGAAAAAATAAGACATCCCCTGAAAATCAGACCTTGTGTCTCTTAATAATATATGGCACTGTCTTATTTTAGAGGTACAAATAGGTTAAGACTAGAGATGAGCGAGCACTAAAATGCTCGAGTGCTCGTTATTCGAGACGAACTTTTCCAGATGCTCGAGTGCTCGTCTCGAATAACGAGCCCCATTGAAGTCAATGGGAGACTCGAGCATTTTTCAAAGGGACCATGGTTCGGGAATAAAATGTGTTAATTAATTGAAAAAGAATGTCTTCTGATAAGTTAGCATATGTATGCAAACATCTGCAATCTATTCTTCACTGTTCCGCGCGTATATTATCTCCCGACAAGTTAACAGGTGTGAAGAACAGTGAAGAATAGAATAAAAACAGTGACCACATGATCATTTAAGTGAAAAACACAGTGAAGAATAGATTGCAGATGTTCTGCACATCTGCTTACTTGTCGGGAGATACGCTGTCCCGGGATCCGCTGCTCTTCTTCCACTGAAGTCTCCCCGATGTCTCCGTGCCCCGATGTCTCCGTGCCCATATGTCTCCGTGCCCATATGTCTCCGTGCCCATATGTCTCCGTGCCCCGATGTCTCCGTGCCCATATGTCTCCGTGCCCATATGTCTCCGTGCCCCGATGTCTCCGTGCCCATATGTCTCCGTGCCCCGATGTCTCCGTGCCCATATGTCTCCGTGCCCATATGTCTCCGTGCCCATATGTCTCCGTGCCCCGATGTCTCCGTGCCCATATGTCTCCGTGCCCCGATGTCTCCGTGCCCATATGTCTCCGTGCCCCGATGTCTCCGTGCCCATATGTCTCCGTGCCCATATGTCTCCGTGCCCATATGTCTCCGTGCCCTGATGTCTCCGTGCCCATATGTCTCCGTGCCCCGATGTCTCCGTGCCCCGATGTCTCCGTGCCCCGATGTCTCCGTGCCCCGATGTCTCCGTGCCCATATGTCTCCGTGCCCATATGTCTCCGTGCCCATATGTCTCCGTGCCCCGATGTCTCCGTGCCCCGATGTCTCCGTGCCGCTCCCCGATGTCTCCGTGCCGCTGCCCGATGTCTCTGTGCTGCTCCCCGGTGTCTCTGTGCTGCTCCCTTGTGTCTCCGTCCTGCTCACCGTGTTCTGCAATGTCTTCTTCACACATATATATTGTTCTTCACATGCTATTTTGTTCGCACCGTTCCGCGCGTATCTTCCGACAAGTAAGCAGATGTGCCGAACATCTGTAATCTATTCTTCACTGTGTTTTTCACTTAAATGATCCTGTGTTCACTGTTTTTATTCTATTCTTCATTGTTCTTCACTGTGTTTTTTTAATTAAATGCTCGATCTCGAGCAGGGGAAATACTCGTCCGAGCAACGAGCCGTCTCGAGTACCTTAATGCTCGAACGAGCATCAAGCTCGGACGAGCATGTTCGCTCATCTCTAGTTAAGACACTTATTACAGAAGTTAGTATATCTGTTCTTAGGGCAGAATTATGGGTGGAAGGGGCCCCTGGCCTAAAAAAATGGAAAGGGCCCCCAATTAATTCTGTTATTTTTTTTAAAATAAAGTAAACACTTAATACTTAAAAGTAAAAATAATCGTTCTACACACTTTTTCAGAGAAGATGGCTGAAACAGAACTTCATACACAGCTTAGTTGCCACAGAACCTCTATATACAAACTGAGCTGCCTTAGAACCTCTTCACACACAAAAGTTGCCAAAGAACCTCTTTATACACAGCTCAACTGCTGCAGAACTTCTTCATACATACCTTAGCTCCCGCAGAACCTCTTCATACACACCTCAGCTGCCTCAGAACCTTTTAATAGAAACCTTAGCTACTGCAGAACATTTTTATACATGCCTCAACAACTGCGCAACCTCATAACATACACTTTAACTGCCGTAGAACCAAATAATCCACACCGTAGCTGTTCAGAACTTCTTAAATCATCCTTTCCTTTAACACCCTTTCTTCCTGTATTAAGCAGTTTGCTTGAATCATCTTTCTGCCCTTTATGCACTGACAGCTGAGAGATAAAGGAACCTGATAAAGTGTCTATTGACCTAACTGTCTATTGACCTTGTCCTTGGATAGTCTAATCTCTTCAAAAAGCTGGTAGATTTCCTCTAGGTATGGAAAGAGTCAATCATTATTATTCTTATGTGAATGAGCTGGACAGAACTCTCAATGCTTTCATATACACTGCTCGCTACAGGAGAAAGAGTAAAAACAAGAGAAATACAAGCTTATTTAGTTGTATTAGACAGTTTACAATGATCACCTGCACTTTTCATTTCTGAAATACAAAAAATAGCTTCAAAGTTTCAGTTACTCGATATATAAAAACATCATCTTAATTCACTGAGCAGTCAGGTCAAACATATACTTTGATCTACCTAGATGTCGACCTCTTTGGTTTCGGGAATTTAACCTTACTATATCCAGTCACATAAGCAATGTGTTTCTCTATCATACCAGAATCCCTATCACTCATCCTGAAGGAACGCGCTTACAACAGATCCTGTATGCAAACAAGAAATGAGGAATTGAATCAGAGATTTGCCCCGGAGGAAATGTCAGTATTGTGCAGTGACTCAGGAGCCCCAACATTAGAGAGGTTAATACACAAATCTTTATGTGTCTTCCTGATATTAAGGAGTTCAATATAAATAGCCATGGAGGGTACAATGTGCAAATAGAATTTGTAAACCAACTTTCCCTGGAGGGATCCGCAATGTTGGCATGACAACAACATTCCCCTAGCAATATAGTCCATGCACTTCAGTTTAATAAAAGGGATCTATGGTCACACAACGAGAGGACATCCATCTTTACATGCATTAAGTCAGTTACAAAGTAATGGGAGTGGAGTGACAGTGTCAGGCATAGGCAAAGTGAACAAGTGATATGTGGCACGTTGGGTTATTGCTTTTTTTATGGGTAATAGATGTATCATGTGTATAATCACAAAGACTATGAATCCTGATATACATACGATACAACTTAGTGGGATATGGAGGTTGCAATTGTATCCACTACATTCATGAGTAGATCAGGGGTACTGTACATACATTGGTGAATATTTACTCGAGTGTAAGCCTAGTTTTTCAGCACAAAAAATGTGCTGAAAACCCATACTTGGCTTATACTCGAGTAAAAAAAAATATATACTGAGGGATATGGGCTGGCAGGCTATATACTAGGGGGGCAGGTCCTGGCTATATACTATGGGGCAGGGTCCGCCAGGCTATAAACTGGAGGGGCTGCGACCAATGCATTTCCCACCCTTGGCTTATACTCGAGTCAATTGGTTTTTGTGGTAAAATTAGGTGCCTCGACTTATTCTTGGGTTGGCTTACACTCGAGTATATACGGTAAATGTATTTTTAAATGTGTTTTTTATTCCTGTCTCTATTTGGTGAATTCATACAAGGTTTCTATCCATGTCCATTAATATTTATGTGCTTTTATTTCTAGCGTCTAAACCATTCTTGAAGAGATCAAACCGACTCCTGAGCTGTCTTCTCCACTGCGTCTTACAATAAAGAAGTCCTTCACCTTTGGAGATTGCTTGCTTAATGTACAGTCCCCTTCTCTCTCACGTTCTTAGTGGGGCCATTTGGAATATATTTGGAATGTAAAGTAATCCATTATCAGGTGCTGCCATTTTCTTTCTTATCTAAAAGAATATTATTCTGTCTGTAGTATTTGAAGAAACAATAAATTTCTGTTTAAATTCATGTGTACTCTAGCTACCTTCAAAGTGGTCACAATTCTGACCGTGATCTCTGCTGATGATCTACCTCATATTCGAGGTAAAAATACCACTTCATGTTCCCATAAAGTCCAGACACCAGACTTATATAACCTAGGCCGGAGCTTCTTAGTAGATATGGGCGACGGAGGGTGGTATTTTAAAATCCCTCCACCTGCTTTTTAGTAAATACGAGCGCAATCTCCCCCAGGTCGGATCTGTCTAGGCCAGGTCTAATCTGGCCAAATTTTCTGCTACAGTTTCGGAGACTATAATAAATCTGGTGCTCCGCTATAGTAAACGTGCCTTCCTAAAGTGGCGTGTGAGTAAGAGAAGCTAGGAAGGGGAGATTTCTGTTCCTTCTTCCCCAATGAATATCCCCCAGTGTGAATGCCAAAAAATACATAAGCAGGCTTGGTTACTTTGGCCTATCCAATTAACTTTAATAGAGAACACAAAATCAGTTCAAACTTCAACTTCAGTTAAGATGTGAGTGAGATGGATATCATCTTTACACTGGATATAAACATCTAAAAACTGAATACCCCTTTAAGACTGCAAGTATATAGTACTTATTTGGCTTAATTTTCTGAGCTCACAGATACATAGTGATCTGTGGCTGGATGTTGGCTTTTTGGATTAGGATTTTAAATGAGTAAATCCTGTCCCATAAGCAGAGTGTATTTAAGAATGTATTTATCATGACTGACACTGCTCAACCCAGTCATCTCCATCACTCATACCGGAGAATCATGACTCCAAAATGCAACAAATAGTGTATAATAAATAAATAATATAATACCTTAAGAATAGGACAAATTTTAACTATATTCAACTCCGGGCAGAAAGGTCAGGACTGTATTTTAACTTTGGAATAACATGGAGGTTACTTACCATTCACATGACAGCAAGGAGAAGTTTTGAAAATGATGGGAAGTTATAACACAAGGGAGGATATTTATTATTATAAAGGCGTGTCGTACCTTCAAATCTCTCCTGAGATATCACCTGCACCTAGACCATTGTCCAATTTATTTTTACAAATGTCGCTGTCAATAAATCTGTCTGAAAAGGCTAACCACTCCCACTTCCCCACCTTCTTTAAAGGAAATCAACCACTCAAAAAAACCCTAAAAACCTAAATACTCACCTCTGCTCCTTTTCTTCTTGATCCCGGCGCTGTCCGTCACCTAGAAACAAACTTATACAAGATGTCCGGTGCTCTGAGCCGCTACTTATGCACGCCCTGCATCTCCCTCACTCATCCTGGGGGTGTGCATAATTAGCACCCCGGAGAGCCGGACATCTTGTCCCCATGCTCAGTGATGCTTATTACAACTAATTACAAATTACAAGACTAGTGACAGACAGCACCGGTATCAAAATGAAGAGGAGCGGAGGTGAGTATTTCTAGGTTTTTTTGAGTGGTTGATTTCCTTTGAAATATTGATATAGTTGGCATTAATAGGCAACAAATGAGCTAAAAAATTAAATACTGTTTTTGAAACTAGAATTAAGGAGTAAGGGAATGGTAAGTTTCTGCAAATTATATATACAAGTTTTACAACTTTTCATAAGACAATAATGAGCAATAATAGTTATATAATTTACCGTAAAATATCATTTGGATATGAAAATGGATAATTTAGCAGTAAGTGTTAAGCGGTTCTAGTGTACATGTCATGGTAACTGGGGCACCAGAATCTCACATCAAGGAGAAGTTGTCACTCTTCACACTTCAATATAAGGTTAAGAAATTGCGGAGAGGCTTTTAATACCTTTCCTTTGGCTTAATGTGCCCACTATCAGATGAATGCTCGACTTGATATTTTCCAATGTTCCAAAAACATTTTTATATCTTTATGTCTCCAGAAGGCATTCGGATCATTAGCCGCTAAAGCCTATTTATTGTGATTATATTTATGCTTCTGTAGGAGGATCTTTGCTTTTATGCGCTTATTATATGTGAATCGCTAATGGAAAGCATTAAAAACACCTTAAACCTTCTTCCTTAATTACCTTTCTGTGGGCTTGGTTAATTAAAATGAATCATGAAATTAGCTTTTTGCTTTTTGTTGTTCAGGTTTTCAAATTTTTGCTAAATTTTAATGGATTCTAAATTGCTGTAACAGCACAGAGAGATCTATTAAAAATCTATACAATCTTTTATGAAAAAGTAATTGGATAATAAATAAATATACCAGAACTTAAAGGGGTTTGCCCACAAATGAAAGTTCTCAAATTTGAATTGCCTAATGATGTTTACACAATAAAAAAATCATCTTTAACCCCTTTACTTTACAATTTTACTCAGTTCTATTCCTGTTTTAGCTCCTATCACTCAGTGATGATCAGTGTAAAATTCCAGAGTGTGGGCGGGGCCTCTCTAAGCAGATACTTCATGATCCCTCTGTGCTATGAGATGATGTGTGCTAACAATGTGCTTAGATTATCAGGGTACAGGTTTATGTACACTTTTATTTAGTTTCTGAACTTTTTACTGGTATCTGACACATGGAAAAAGAGAGATGAGACAGATCAGAGATGATGAGAAGCATGAGATGGATATAACACACAATGACACTCTCAGTTATGCTACATTTGAGCTATAACACACAATGGGGCACATTTACTTACCCGGCCCATTCGCGATCCAGCGGCGCGTTCTCTGCACAGGATTCGGGTCCGGCTGGGATTTAAGATGGTAGTTCCTCCGCCGTCCACCAGGTGGCGCTGCAGCGCCGAAAATAATCTTAACGCCCCGGAATGCACCATCCCATAGAAGGTGAAGGTGAGCGCTCCCCGAGCGACACATTTTCGGTTTTTAAATGCGGCGGTTTTTCCGAATACGTCGGGTTTTCGTTCGGCCACGCCCCCCCGATTTCTGTCGCGCGCATGCCGGCCCCGAAGCGCCACAATCCGATCGCGTGCGCCAAAAACCCGGGGCAATTCATGTACAAGCGGCGCAAATCGGAAATATTCGGGTAACACGTCGGGAAAACGCGAATCGGGCCCTTAGTAAATGACCCCCATAGAGTGCCTCCCCCTCCAGATAAAGACCTTATCTTATCTGCAGCTTATAGAGTAAGTCTGTGCACAATGCTGCTTGCTGGCAGGAAGTGTCTATGTGAGCTGCTCTTGTAATGCAGGAGGAGGGCAGAGATCACACTGCATTGTGCAGAAAGGAGAACTTATTCATGTTAAGAATCTGCCCTACTCAACCATAAGCAAAAGATTTACGGTCAGATCCCAAATTTGTATAAACCAGGACTGATAGAGACAGGTTGGAATTATATCTATGAAAAGCTGTATTTTTGTTGATAACATAGGGGGCTCATTTACTTAGGGTCCGAACGCCGCATTCGGGTTTCCCAAATATTTCCGATTTGTGCCGAATTGCCCTGGGATTTTGCCACACGTGACACGTGTGTCGCATCATTGTCCGCTTTCACGTGACAGAAATATGGGGGCGTGGCCATCGGACAACCTCAAGAATTCGGAAAAAACCCGGAAATTAAAAAAGAATTTGTGTCGCAAGATCACCACTTACATGCACCGGGACAAAGATGTTGAACTCCGGCGGACCTCGGTGCAGCAGCGACACCTGCTGGATATCGGGCGCACGGACCTTAGTGAATCCCGGCAGACCCGAATCAGTGTCGGGCAACACGCTGCGGGATCGCGACTGGACCGGGTAAGTAAATGTGCCCCACTGAACCATTGAATAAGAGAATGTGTTATTCTGTTTTCCTGAGTATCCAAGGGAATACCCCTCCTATGTCCTAACACCAGGATGAAGGACTGATATGTGCCCCCTCTGACAGAAGCACACTTATTTTAGTTTCTTATGCCGGTTTTTAAAAAAAATGCTCCAGGCTCCACAGGTGTTAATAGAGCCTAATTTGCATAATTTTTAAAGCCTTTTTTTTAAAAAAAACAATGGCATAGGAATCTTAAGCTCTTAACGACATGTGACGTAATAGTACATAACATGTCCGCAGCGGGTGTATGGAGAGGGCTCATGGGCTGAGCCCTCTCCATACAAGGTGAGGGTTTGCTGCATATGGCAGCAAACCCCCACCGGTAACACCTGCGGTCGGTGCTGGCACTAATCGTGGGTGTTAACCATGTATTTGCCTCCGGAAAAGCTGCAGGAGGCATATAATGGAAATCTACCATTTGATTTCATGCATTATGAACCAAACTTACCTTGAGAATGTACATACACTGATGCAGAAACATACTGTTTAATCCCTTAGTTAAGTGGTTTTGCTGAAATAATAATTATAACATTCAGGACCTTGGCAAAGCTGGATTGCATTCAGCCTGCCATTCATAAACACATTACACAGAGCTGCCTGTACTGTCCAGACAGGACTAATCAACCTGAGCTGGATCACTCATAAACAGCAGGTGGGGGATGGTGCAGCGATTGATTACTTTTGCCTCTCAGGCACAACACAATGATTACATCATTATCTTAAGCAGTGCATACTTATGCATACTTAATGTAACAGGAGAAGTGCGTAGAACAGAAGCAGCAGAGCCTCATTATCATAATTTTCTTATTGTTTTTTCAGCAAAATCACTCAATTCATAAATGTAATGCCACTCAGTAGTTAATGATGTGGTAAATCCCCATATACTGCCATACTGTAGTATGACAGTATATGGTAGGATCAATCACACAACCTAGAGTTAAAGTACCCTAGGTGGTCTGAAAAGTAGTAAAAAAACCTGTAATTAAAAATGTAGGACATCTTCCCCCGTGTGACGGCTCCGCACGTTTGTGTGAATGTAGCCTAGCAAGCACAGTCACGGTCACCGGGGTTTTCCCAAGTATGTCCACCAGGCTTGTACTGGAGGGGTTGGAAATGGCAAGTCCCACTGCCAGCCTACCCGCCATTCCCTAAAAAATTCAGCCCAGTGCATACCACGTAATTTTTTTTGCTGAGAAACAGACCTTTTGGATTTCTATACATCAGAGCCATGAACACTGGAACTGCACTGCTCCTACCAGATAAAAAACATCAAACATCTGGTGAATTGGATTTCCCCTTTAAGTGTTCACACATGACAGAGCAACACTTCAGGGAAATACTCCATGATGTATACTCCAAAAAGTCACCATGGCATGCCAAGACCTCCAATCCCCCTCTGCTTTATCTACATAGACTTTCTTCTCTCTTTCCCATTTTTTTCTTTCCTTTCCCTTCCTTTTTTATTGATTTAATTTTTTTTTATAGCGGAAATAAAATGTAATACGTACAATACACCAATACGGTAACACATTATCAATATATAATGTATATAAAGCTTTGCAAAGAAGAAGACACTATTCTGATCAACATCTCCACTGTTCTTTGGTGTCACTGTAGCCAGGATTGAAATGTGGTTGCAGAAAATTGAGATATAACTTTGTTACATCCATTAATGCATTATAGGCAGCGAGCTACTTCGCTTGCGCAGAGGCCAAATGATGCCGGAGGCGGCCAGAGACGGTAGAGGCGGGTCAGTAGTGGCTACTGGGGGAGTGGAGTAGCCTTAGCCCCCGGGGCTGTCTCAGGCTACTCCATGTCCCAGTAGCCTTAGAAAATAATTTGCATATTGAAGCATTAAACTTTATTTTTGAAGTGGCTGCATCTCTGAATTAGTGAAAAAGGAGGCAGCTTCTGCTGGACGAGGAATCTACCATGGGGAATCGCTCAGAAAGTAGATTCCTGATGGTAGATTTCCTTTAACAGGCTGGGGAGTCACCCAAAGTGGATATGACCTAAACTTCCAACCGGTACAAGGTCCAGGACACCCTATGGAGCACACTTCTAGTAATGTGGTACATCAATAAAAAAATAAAATAAAAGCAATTCACGCATGTGGAGGATATTAAAAATAATGGAAAAAAGAAGACACCAAAACATCTTACTTACAGCTCAATCTCGAAGACAAAAGCTTTTCAGCAAAGGCTGAAGTCCTGGCACCGCATGGTTTCCTTTGTAACAAGCTTTTATAATAGGTGCTTGACATAAGGACCCTTCAATCACTGCCATTTAGATGTTGATAAGACTTTTCTAAGAGATGCTGGCCGACAGTGCTTCAGGCTCGGTGATGCTGTTATCAAGACATATACCGTGACAACCAATTAAACCTGTATACAGTATAGTATCTTCAAAATACAAACTGGAAGGAAATAAGATATTCTACAGGATCCGTAAGGGTCTTCCCATTTCAGGGTAACCTCTTTAGTTACCTATAAGGCCATGGATTGGACAATATATAATTTGTCTTCGTATGGATTCTGGCTGCTTAAATCTGAGCTTGCTGGTATTACCTAGCAGCGCCGGGACAAGGGGTAGGCAGGTTAGGCATGTTAGGGGGTCACCTAAGACGCCACCCTACCAACTGGGGGATGCTTCCCTAGCTCCCAGTAGTAATAAGCAGTATCTGTGTCTTTAAGACATATACACCACTGATTACTGGAATGCAGACAGTGTGATACTACCGCCAGCTCCCACTATGGCGTCATCTGTGCTGCCTCTTTCATAGACAGGACACTGACAGCGGTATCATCATTGGGGAGCCCTGTGCTATATCCCTAAAGGGCGCCATGTGTTGTATCACTAAAGGGGGGCTCTTTGCTAGAATGCTAAAAGGTGGCCATGTGTTATATTGCTCAAGGGGTGGTCTGGCAATACAGTACATTACTATGGGGGTCCTGTACTATATTACTAGGTGGTCCTATGCTACATTGCTTCATCACTAAGGGGGAGCGCTATGCACATGTCTAAGGGGGAATGTAGTGCTAGCTAATGAAGAGGTTCTACATATGAATAAGGGGAAACTATACTGTACCACATACACATATTGACAGGTCACAATGTATTAAATGTATATCTCTGGGGCACATGATCATCAGTTTTAAAGGGTTAAATATTGCTAAGTTGCACTGTGGGACTATGACAGCTGTTGTCAAGTAGACATTGGGGCTCATTTACTAAGGGTCCGAACGCTGCATTTTCGTCGAGTTTGTGTTGCAAGATCAAGCACTCACATGCACCAGGCAGGTGAACTCCGGCGGACCTCGGCGCAGCAGCGACACATGCAGGAACTCGGACGCACGATGTTAGTGAATCACGCTGGACCCAAATCCTAGTCGGACAACGCACCGCGGGATCGCGCCAGGACCCGGTAAGTAAATCTGCCCCATTGTACTGACTGTGATGTTTTTAGGGACACAGTGTGGAGTGTTCTGCTGCGGGCAGAAATCAAAAGGGTGGCAAAATCTGTAGTGCTAAATCATGGAAATCAGAGTTACAATCTGTACTTCATAGATAATGATTGTCACTTCTGAGAAGTCCTCCAGGATGAAGACCAGAATGGATACGGCCAGCACAGGGGGAGGAAGTAAGGAATGTCTTATCTACCTGATGGCAGCCCTAGTGTGCAAAGCATATTATTGCTGGGATATTTATGTGTGGTTATTCACTGCTAATATATATTTATGTGTGCATTATAGTCATTGCTGTTATATATTTAAATGTGCAGTTGGCCTATATCTTTATTATGATTGTAATTTTCTCCCCATAATTAACCCTGATTAACCTGTGTTCCCCCAGCCTGAGCCTTAAACCTGAGCTGGAACCCTGGTCTGACACTTTATCCTGTCTGTGATCCATTTTCTGAAAACCGTACCTATCCTGAACCCCATTCTGGAGTCACTTTGATCCTGTATCTGTTCCCCAAACTTAGATTAGGGATTTCTAACCAGAAGTTTCTAACTATTAGGTTTTAGGAGGTTTCCTAGGTAGGTTTCAGGGGTTGTGGGTGAGTTAGGACCTGCACCCACGTCTCTACCATGACAGGATGTTATTGCTCCAGTTGGACATCCAGGGCCAAATGCACATATATATAGCAAACCTGCACAGCTAACGGGTAATACAAAAATCTATCTAGAAACGGCCAACACACTAAAGTGTCAAACTGAACATGCAAAAAAAGCCAAGAGAAGTGTGTATAGGCCAAAAAAATATATACAAATCTTTATTAATTCTTGACACCTCACATAACAAACAATTAAAAACACCTAAAACGTACATACGTACATATATCTTAGACCCATGTATTAAGATCACCTTAATTGTATTGCACCTACAGGTATCAACGAAGATCTCCTCTTCTCAGGATTTTACAAACAAAGATAGGAGCTGCAGAATCCAATTTTTGGTGAGTATTACTCAATTACTTTTATAATCTTTTAATAACATTTGTATTTTTACTCTGGCACAACATGCACTTTCTTGGGGTTGAATCCCCTTATAGTCTTGGACCCTTACGGTCCCTTACTGCACCATTTCAGGACACATTTAGCCATTTGGAACCCTTCCGGTTCCCGTACATACATTTTTTCACTATTCCACATTCCCACACTTATCAACGGGTATCTCCCCCTTCCCTACCTCTTCCTTTTTGTCTTCCCCGGTCTCCCTCTACCCCTCCCCCCTCCTCCCCCTCCTCCCCCTCCTCACCTTCTTTCAGCTCATCTTTCCCCTTCTTTTCGTGCCTTTTTTCTGTTCTGCTCACCACTTTATCTTTTCTCTATATCATCCTTTCGTCTGGGTATTTCTTGTATATCATAACATCACACACTAATGTTTGACCATGATTTTTACCACAAATTTATATATATTTTTTTCAAGAATCACTAAGCACGGACATATGGAATTGTCAGTTGCACTCATTATGACATCTTGAGTATACTCACCTTTGATCTGCAGACGACTGGAGCCCCCCATCACTTCCATTGGGATCTTCCCTCATGGGAACCTCAGTTTTTCGGGGATGCACCTGAACGATGAAAGTATACTACAGCCTACAGAAGGGAATACAGATGAATAACTAACGACAACCAATAAGAAAAACGGAGAAGAACTTGAAAAGATATACTCCTCAACTACAATCGAATCATAGGATATGAGAATAACTTTTTTGGGACTTGGCCAAAAAGTTGACGTTTTTTGATATTTAAAATTATCTCAAGCCAATCATCTTTGGATATTGGTTATTTTGAAGAACTCTTGAACGGACTTCTGGGTTTCTATGGTTTATTTGGATGGCACGATTATGCATTATTATTACTTTTATTATTACTTGTCTTATATATTTATGATTTGTAAATGTTGACGTCGTTGAACCTTTTTTGACCCCAGGTAATATTTTTATTCTTAAATTTCCTCCCCAGGGTGGTAACGTAAATGTATTATAGACCTCTGACAAATTGCAGTACCCTTGTTTTTCCTCACCTATTTAAATGATCACGGGCGCTAGCGCATAACTAAACAGGATTACAAGAACTAAGATTGCAGAGACTTGCACGCATGCGCTACCTCGCCGGCCCACAGGTCTCGCGCGATTTGTCACTCACTTGCACTTTCTCGCCGGCTTACAAGTCTCGCGCGACTTGTCAGTTACCTGTACTATCTCGCCGGCCTACAAGTCTCGCGCGACTTGATGCCGGTCACGTGACTATTCACGTGACCGCTCACTATTCTCGCGAGAGGCGTGCTAGACACATGCCACTCATGATAATGTGCGCTCCGCTGCCAACACCACACAGGTGCGGCATTTACCTGAGGTACGTCATTGGTCAGATATCCACCCTGGGGGGGACCACATATGTATATATGGCGGACGGAAGTCCGACAAAACAATAGGGACCCCTGAGGAAGTTGCAGCTTGCGACGAAACGCATGGGGTATTTTGCCCACATCACCCTTCATGCATGCTCTGTTTATTTTCAATCTTTCCTGAATGGGTAAATATGTACCTTTGATCAAATTATCTTTCACAGAGTGTGCCGATTGTTCCTTCAGCATCATATGCGTATTGTTTAGAAGGGAAATCATACATGTATTTTTCTAACCTTTTTTGATGTATTTACTCTAACTCCCATCTAATTATTTTTCTGATAGGAACTTTTGGACAACATTTCTACTGTCCATTTGGGTGATGTGTTGTGTATGGATCTATTGTGATCTTAATACATGGGTCTAAGATATATGTACGTATGTACGTTTTAGGTGTTTTTAATTGTTTGTTATGTGAGGTGTCAAGAATTAATAAAGATTTGTATATATTTTTTTGGCCTATACACACTTCTCTTGGCTTTTTTTTGCATGTTCAGTTTGACACTTTAGTGTGTTGGCCGTTTCTAGATAGATTTTTGTATTACCCGTTAGCTGTGCAGGTTTGCTATATATATGAGCACATTCTCCCAGGCCCCTTCTGTTCATAGGGACCTTTTTCTGAAAAGCCTTTTGCACGCTACACTTTATTGAACTATTTGCTATAGACAACACTACCATCCATGGATCTCAAAACCCGGGAGTCATTTTGGTCGAGCCAGGTGGGCTCCCTTTTTGATACCCCCAATACTGACAAAAACACTAATGAATTCCAAAGTATCACTAAAGAGCTTACTGAAGCACATAAAGTTCTGACCAAAACATATTGGAACATCAGGAGTTTGGAGGAGTACATCAAATTGAATCTTGTCCCTAGAGGCCTAAGGGTCCAAATTTTTCCCTCATGGGAGGTTGAGGAGGACTTTAAACTCATCTGGGAAAGGGGCCTAGCACAGTGCTCTCATATCATTATGCATATGCTGCTAACACATGACAAGGAACTGATGGCACGAACTCGAGAACAGATTAAGAGTCTAGAAATTAAACTTAACTCATTTGATCAGACTACTTTGGTACAACCCTTTAAGATTGAATTGAAAGAAATCATTGACAAACTGGAAAGAGATGTATTACAGGGCAAACAAACTAAAATGTCGAGGGACAAGACAGATTATGACAAAAGTTGGGCTTACCACTGGAATCACACAGGCAATCGCAGAAGGGTATACAGGGGCCCCCCAAAGGCATCATCTGCACAAAACAATTAATCTAGTGATGATTTTTTATCAGGAAGCAGCGACATGGAAACAAGATCAGAAGGGGCAAGCCAAGACCCCATAAATACCAGAAAGAGACGGCCAATACATGGGACCAGATCCCCCACATACAAGAGGGGCAAGAAACGAACCTAGGTACCTCTTCCGTGACTGCAGGTAACAATACCAACAACCTATGCATCATCAATTTATCGACATATGTTCTAAGTCCTGACGAGACTCGGGTCCTCAGTAAAGGACTCACTTTTTCCCCAATGAATAGACTTGATAAATTTGAGTTAATAAAGGACATTTTTCTTTTCTGCAGACAATTATCTTTTAAAGTTTTATATCACCAACCATCACTCATCGAGAATTTTCCTGAGGAAGACAGGCAAACGTTTAAGGACCTTTTGGACCTATTACAGGAGAATGAACAGCAGGAATGCACAGGTAGGAAACCCTGTCCCCTCCGTGTACCCTCCCAAATTACCCCAAATCTGGGACTAGTCCCGGCGTTACAACTGTTTTACAACCAGGTTGTACGGGACATTGAGGCCCTACCATTAAATAAGAACACCCATGAGAACTTGTCTTATAAGAAAAGGATGGCGATTAGATCTCTGAAAGAAAATCCGGAATTCCTGATTAAAGAGGCGGACAAGGGGGGGGAATGTAGTACTATGGCCAACAGAGATGTATATTGAGGAGGCTAGACGCCAGCTAAATAACAACACATACTACACCCCCCTACCATCCGACCCGACTCAGGTCTTTCAGAAAAAGCTCGACCAACTGCTAGACGCAGCATACAACTATGGTATAATAACTAAAAGTGAACATCGGTTTTTGAAGGTACATAATCCTGTGACACCCACTTTTTACATGCTCCCCAAGGTGCATAAATCCCTCATACGTCCCCCCGGAAGACCAATTGTATCTGGGATAGGAGGACTCTGCGAGCGAGCATGCATGTATATAGATTATTTTCTCCAACCAATGGTATTTCAACTTGATTCCTACATCAGGGATTCAGCTGACCTTATTGGGAAGATCGGGGATTTGACCATACCTGAAAACACCTGGATTGTAACACTTGATGTTGAAGCGCTTTATACCAACATAGCGCACCAGGATGGCATCAGAGCTGTAGCCTACTATCTTGATAAATATTGTACAGGGGACCGTAGACACGACTCCTTCATTTTGGAGCTTCTTGAGTTTGTTCTAAGACAGAGCTATTTCATCTTTGATTTGAAGTACTACAGACAGGCCTCTGGAACGGCAATGGGTGCACGTTGCGCGCCCTCCTACGCCAACCTATTTTTGGGCTGGTGGGAGGACGCGCACGTGTACCCATTGGAGTCTTTTACCCAGTATGTGCTTGGGTGGTATAGATTTATTGATGATGTCCTTCTCCTATGGAATGGACCAATAGAAATGTGTAAGGAATTCATTGGCCATCTTAACAATAATGAATTGAATATCTATCTCACTTCACATTTCTCACAGAACAGCATTGACTTTCTGGACCTGAAGATAAGAATACACGATCATCACTTACAGACAGATCTTTACCGGAAGGAAACATCTACAAATGCACTCCTACACTATGAAAGCTTTCACCCTCGCCATCTGAAGGACAGCATACCAGTAGGACAGTTCACCCGGATTAAGAGGAACTGCACTACCAATGAAGATTTCCGCAGAAATGCGAGAGAATTGATGGAACGTTTCAGGCACAGGGGGTACCCAAAGGGAGTTATCTCCAAGGCATATCTTCGAACTGCACGCGACAGTCGTGCTAACCTTCTGAAGCCACGTGAAAAATCTACAGAATTCAAGTTGGGTGTCATAACCACCTATAACAATCAATGGGGAGACATCAGGAAAGTTCTAGAGAACAACTGGAATATCCTGAGAGCTGAACAACGCTTAAATGCCTGGATCCCTGAAAGGCCGTCCCTAATTGCCAGGAAAGCAAAAAACCTGAAAGACAACTTAACCAGAAGTCATTTCCAACGGAACAAAAAGACTTTGGGTCGTGGTAATGGAATCAGGGACTCCTATGCATGCGGTGGATGTACGGTCTGCCCCTTGATGTTACCGACCAAACAAGTGACCAATCCCACTAACCATCGATCATTTGACTTACACCACTATATTAACTGCAGGAGTAAAAATGTGGTATATGGTCTCATTTGCCCGTGTGAAAAATTCTATGTGGGTCAGACATCGCAAGAATTGAGGAAGAGAATACAGCAACACCTCTCGAGTATCCGGAACGCTACTAAATATTTCAATCAAGGTAAGGTCCTTTCCACCGTTGCAACACACTTTAGACTTTACCATGGAGGTTTGACAAATGGCATTAGAGTAGTGGGGTTGGACCTAATACGCAGTAACATACGGGGTGGCGATGTGGTTCCGGAACTCCTGCGGAGGGAGGCGTGTTGGATTTTTAACCTTAATTGTATTGCACCTACAGGTATCAACGAAGATCTCCTCTTCTCAGGATTTTACAAACAAAGATAGGAGCTGCAGAATCCAATTTTTGGTGAGTATTACTCAATTACTTTTATAATCTTTTAATAACATTTGTATTTTTACTCTGGCACAACATGCACTTTCTTGGGGTTGAATCCCCTTATAGTCTTGGACCCTTACGGTCCCTTACTGCACCATTTCAGGACACATTTAGCCATTTGGAACCCTTCCGGCTCCCGTACATACATTTTTTCACTATTCCACATTCCCACACTTATCAACGGGTATCTCCCCCTTCCCTACCTCTTCCTTTTTGTCTTCCCCGGTCTCCCTCTACCCCTCCCCCCTCCTCCCCCTCCTCCCCCTCCTCACCTTCTTTCAGCTCATCTTTCCCCTTCTTTTCGTACCTTTTTTCTGTTCTGCTCACCACTTTATCTTTTCTCTATATCATCCTTTCGTCTGGGTATTTCTTGTATATCATAACATCACACACTAATTTTTGACCATGATTTTTACCACAAATTTATATATTTTTTTTTCAAGAATCACTAAGCACGGACATATTGAATTGTCAGTTGCACTCATTATGACATCTTGAGTATACTCACCTTTGATCTGCAGACGACTGGAGCCCCCCATCACTTCCATTGGGATCTTCCCTCATGGGAACCTCAGTTTTTCGGGGATGCACCTGAACGATGAAAGTATACTACAGCCTACAGAAGGGAATACAGATGAATAACTAACGACAACCAATAAGAAAAACGGAGAAGAACTTGAAAAGATATACTCCTCAACTACAATCGAATCATAGGATATGAGAATAACTTTTTTGGGACTTGGCCAAAAAGTTGACGTTTTTTGATATTTAAAATTATCTCAAGCCAATCATCTTTGGATATTGGTTATTTTGAAGAACTCTTGAACGGACTTCTGGGTTTCTATGGTTTATTTGGATGGCACGATTATGCATTATTATTACTTGTCTTATATATTTATGATTTGTAAATGTTGACGTCGTTGAACCTTTTTTGACCCCAGGTAATATTTTTATTCTTAAATTTCCTCCCCAGGGTGGTAACGTAAATGTATTATAGACCTCTGACAAATTGCAGTACCCTTGTTTTTCCTCACCTATTTAAATGATCACGGGCGCTAGCGCATAACTAAACAGGATTACAAGAACTAAGATTGCAGAGACTTGCACGCATGCGCTACCTCGCCGGCCCACAGGTCTCGCGCGATTTGTCACTCACTTGCACTTTCTCGCCGGCTTACAAGTCTCGCGCGACTTGTCACTTACCTGTACTATCTCGCCGGCCTACAAGTCTCGCGCGACTTGATGCCGGTCATGTGACTATTCACGTGACCGCTCACTATTCTCGCGAGAGGCGTGCTAGACACATGCCACTCATGATAATGTGCGCTCCGCTGCCAACACCACACAGGTGCGGCATTTACCTGAGGTACGTCATTGGTCAGATATCCACCCTGGGGGGGACCACATATGTATATATGGCGGACGGAAGTCCGACAAAACAATAGGGACCCCTGAGGAAGTCGCAGCTTGCGACGAAACGCGTGGGGTATTTTGCCCACATCACCCTTCATGCATGCTCTGTTTATTTTCAATCTTTGCTGAATGGGTAAATATGTACCTTTGATCAAATTATCTTTCACAGAGTGTGCCGATTGTTCCTTAAGCATCATATGCTTATTGTTTAGAAGGGAAATCATACATGTATTTTTCTAACCTTTTTTGATGTATTTACTCTAACTCCCATCTAATTATTTTTCTGATAGGAACTTTTGGACAACATTTCTACTGTCCATTTGGGTGATGTGTTGTGTATGGATCTATTGTGATCTTAATACATGGGTCTAAGATATATGTACGTATGTACGTTTTAGGTGTTTTTAATTGTTTGTTATGTGAGGTGTCAAGAATTAATAAAGATTTGTATATATTTTTTTGGCCTATACACACTTCTCTTGGCTTTTTTTGCATGTCCAGGGCCAAATGCAGTGAAGGAGAGAGAGCTGCCACAGGCAAAGTAGAAGTTGAGAGATATTATTCTTATCTTCAATTGGATACCAATAGCATGGTTCTGTGATGTTTATCTTCCAGCCTCTAAAAGTGAGTCATCTCATACAAAAAAGGGACTTTTCTCAGCCAATTGTTACAAGACTTTGGAGAAGATTTTATAGATATATGGGCAAATTTTAAAATAAAAGAGGTAATTCTAGAAAGGACATACTCCACCAGAGTGGGCAAGTAGTTTAGTGGTGGAGGAGCTGTTGACAGGTTCCCTTTAATTTAAAAAAAATATGAACCATTCTAGCATATGGAAAATAACTAAATGAGATCTTATTGCACCTTGTAGGCATGTACCATGTGACTAAGCAATGGGGGAGGAGGTTTGAGCCTACCATCAGGTAATCAAGAAACATAAATGCTTTGCTCATACAGGATTGTCTTAACCACACTGGCGCTGGCAATGACCTGCTGAGGCATTGGATAGAACATGATGTGAGAAGCAGCTGTCTGTGCAGTTGCAACATAATGAGATACGATCTCTTCTCATTTATCATGTGTCTTCACCTTTACGTGTAACCCAGCATCAGCAGATCAAGTAACATTTACTATGAATAGCATCAATCTTCTCCATTATTGGCTCAGAGGTGGATTAACTATTTCTGGAACTGAAAACAAAACCAACCTCACAATTCAGAGAGAATGTGTGAAATAAATATGAATATAAATCAAGGTGTATCCACTGTAGGGCAGGATAGGGTAAGGTACCCCATGTACACATCGCTGGCATACACTGTTATTGGGGAACCTTTGGCTGGCACCAAGTCTTATGGGAGAATATGTGTGCAATGTCATAGGGGCAACTATGAGTGGCATACTGTATTATGGAGGCAACTGAATATGGTTTGTACTTTTATGGGTCGGCTGTGGGTTGCTTCACTATTAAGGGATCAACTCTGGGTGGTTTGGACTGCATGAATACAACCTACCCATACCTCTTTCACCCACCGTTCCCCCTTTAAGTAAAAAACAGACACTACCATTTAAGTTATAACTTGTGGGAGTCGGTCACAGCTTAATTAAGTTAATTAACATTTAAACTCAAAGCAACTTTTTTTTAAAACTCTTTTGTAACATGAAGGAATGATTATGGGTACCTGAATGCCATCCTACGTACCCCCTACATGTCCCTCCTACCCCCAGCCTGAAGGGACAATGCCAGAATGCCAATGCCAGAAGTAAAAACCTCCACAGGTCTGATAGGATCAGGGGAATTAATTTGCCTTACCGTACAGAGCATAAATCATTGCCCCCCAGATGCAGTACCAGAACTGATGGCGATTCTGGATACTGTCTGATGTCTACTTATTCTGGAAGAGCCTGTAGCCATCGCAGTCCCCGGATCCCTCACCACTGGACATCCGCATTGAAGAAACCGAGCAATCTTCCACCCAGTGGTATCATCGCCCACTGCTCTGCCCAGGAGATTCAGAATCCAAACCATGGGATGAGAATCTAGGAAGAAAAGAATCAATTAATAGCAGATCAAGATGAATATATCCTGCAAAGCAATCTAACCGACAATGCCCTATTCTTTGCACGGTGGCATCTGAAAGACCCAGTTCGCTTGCAGTAGTTGCAGCGCCAATGAGAAAAGAATGAATACCAAACTCCCCAAGAGGGAGGCCGGCAGCCACCAGCACCTTTTTAAAAACTACTGGAAACACGTAGGGGCGAGCAATCCGCATGCAACAGAAACTGGACCCCACCCACACTGACAGTCCAAAATCTTTTTACAGATGCTACTGGACACGCTAACCCTACTTACCGCCATTGGGCACACAGACTGGGGACCCTCGATCCCTCAACCCTTCCAGGTAACACAAAGGTATCTCCAATCTGGGGCCAGCGGCCACAGTAATACCTGCATCCCTGGCAACCGCACACCACTCCCCCCATGCTTTACCACTGGCACTCCATGTGGATGGGGAAACAGAACAGTGGATCATAGGAAGGAGTTGGCTTCCAGGGTGGACCATAGAGAGCCTGGGCACAGGATCTCTCCTTGTACACCGAAGGGTGAAGGGACTGAAACACCTGCCAATTAAAACGGGAAAGGGCGTCAGCAATTCCATTCTCAACCCCTGACACATGCCGGGCTCTAAAGGAAACATTGGAGACATCACAAAACAAAACAATGCAACAAACACAGAACGGGGAGGGAGAAGGATGAAAGACTGTTCAGCACTTGGACCCCGCTCATATTATCCGTCCAAAAAAACTTAGCCACAGCTGAATCCCACAACTCCACAGCCTGTACAATGGAAAATAGCTCCAATAACGTTAGATTGCCACACCACCCCCACTCTCACCACACCAATAAGGCGGCCACCACTCCACACACCCAGCAATACACCGAAATCCACCCTCCCCCCCCAGAGGCGCAGAAAGAAATTGCAAGTCTGGGCTGGAGACCTCTGCCTCCCACCAACAAGTATGCCCATTGTAATCAGACAGCAAATGCCCCCACATCCGCAAATCTGCCTTGAAACCTCTCATCAGGCAGATCCAATGCTGAGGGGCCAGAACCTCAGCAGTAGCCAAGGAAAGCTGGCACTAAAAAAAATGCGACCCATGGGCATAATACAGCATGCAAAAACTAACAGCCCCAGTAAGGATTGAACCTGACACAAGGTCGCTTTTCTAGCTCACAAGCAAGCAACTGATGCCAAGCTCAAACTAACCAAGCTTGTCCACCCGGAACACCATGGCAACAGAATCTATTTCAACGCCAAGAAATGACAATCCTGTACAAGGCCCTTCAGCCTTCTCACTTGACAGGAGAACCCCAAAACATTGCGCCAGATAATGGAAGGAAGCAAGCAAATGGGAACAGTGATCAGCATCACAAGGGGCTAAAAAAAAAAATTCATCCATATATAATGGGGCTTATTTATAAAGGGTCCGCGGAATGCATTTCCGTCGGGTTTTCCAACGTTTTCGGGGATCGCGCCGCTGGGACAGGTATTTAGCAGTCGACTGTGTCGCACGCGATCGGATTTCATGCGACACAAATCGGGGGGCAGGCCGTTGGATGATCCGACGGATTCAGACAAACCTGAGGATTTGGCAAGCTCTGTGCAGCTCTGCATAATCTGTGTGCGCTATATAAAAAAGAAATTATTATTCATTAACCCTGCAGATAAATCATGTATGAGCCGGAATTTACCCAACTTCTTCTTGAGAATGACCCCAAGAGGGGAAACATGCAAATTAGGGAAAACATGAGGCAACAACTTGAAAGCTCCAACCATTCTTCCCAGTTCAAGCTCCTTTTTTACCTTGCTACAAAAAAAGATTAAGCTCAGGAAGCTCAGGAAGAAGAGATTCCAAGTTTTTTGCAAAAACAGGAGAATCGCTGGTGATGAATGGAATGAAAAAACTAAAAGAAAAACCTGTCCTAAGTAGGGCGGCCTCCACCTTCTTGGGGTACATATTAAGCCATGGAAGCATCCTTCGGATGCAAACTGGCATCCTCCATTCTACCACCACCCTGAGGACAGTACAGGGTGGTTGCTGGAGAGGAACACACAATTAGAGCATTCATGCCGAAATTTGCAAGATCCATAGAACTTGTCATTGTACATCCAGCATGTTCCTGACCTGCGACCTGCCCGAAGGAACCCATGAGGGATGAGGAGGAGGCGGCGGCCAGAAAGGGCTTCGGGTTCATCATAATCCTCAACCACATGTCCGTGGGCTTGGTATCCCATCCGACTTCTGGCCTCTGTGCCTGGCGCCTCGTGAACTCCTCGTTATACCTCCACCATGCGGATCTCCTGTGGGATCGGAAAGCATTTAAAATGGTGTCTAAATAAACAAATAATTGGGGAGCCTTGATCGGCGATTTCTGAGTTAGGACACAGCCCAACACTGAAATGGAGGAAGGCCGGCGGTACTCCTGGGACAGCTCCTGGCTCCTGAGGAGCCGGAAAAAACAGAGTGCATGCGTCAAGCGGGGTGAGGTCCGCTCCAAAGGAAGTCATCATCAGAGGCAGCCTCATCAAATTCGTTGCTGCCCCCTAGGGCAGAGGAAGGATGGACATTAAGGGCCAAGGCTGGGGAATGGGTGGGATGTTGTAAACCAGCTGCCCCCAAGCATTACTATAGAAGGGAAAGACCGGGAAGCGGGAGGGTGCAGGGAACTGATAACTTTATTCCCGAGCTTGGAATAATATGTCTTAAAGGGATAGAGCTAGGGAGAGTTTCAGGAGATAGCTACAAGGTTCAGGATTCTCTACCTCTACAAATCCTGTAGCGGATGGAATGAAGAGATTCAGGGTCAGTTTAGGGGCAGGATCGATCGATCACTGTTTTCATACATAAAATAGTCAGAATATGGTAAATTATGTAGATTTCTTACAGCAACGTTCATGGAGAATATGACAGCATGTGAATCACATCTGTAAAAACATTAGAGGCATCTGAGAAATTGCCTCCTAACTCTCTGGTCAACTGACAGCTGGGTTTCCTTTAATAATCAGCACATCCACCCCTGCACATTTGGATTGGCTTTTCAAAGACAGAAGTGGCAGAAAGAATTAATCATCCCTACTGTATATGTATAAACCTTCACATCCTTGTATCCATAGTCTATACTCATCACCTTAATGGAATCTCTCTTCCCAAAACACAGTTTAATCTGTCCCATCTTCTGTGGAATGTACATATGTTTCAATCAAGTAATGTGTTAGGCTTATGTATTTTATAATATTTAAAGTATCCCGGCATGTATTCATCCAGAGAAGTAGCAGGGATGAAGCACTCAACGAAGCAGAGATGAGTTTAGAATTGGGGTGATGGTTAACTGTATTGGACTCATTTTATAATAGTCAATTTTAGGGTCTTTTCACGCTATATATCTGCAGTGTACATATACAGTACATGGATAAAAAGCTTGGAGCGGGCACCAGAGTACTAGAGGGTTAACAGAATTGGCCCCTTAGAAGAACCATTGTATTGGAGCAATAACCAGATATCCAATTAAGCCTTTCGGTCAACCCGGGAGAAGGGAGAGGTCACCCTTGGCTGGCTCTCCTCCTCCTAGCTCAGTCCGATTGATAGGTCTTCATGTACACAAATAGAGAGAAAACTGTCAATCTAGCCAGTAGGGAGAAGCCAGCAGGAAGCCATACTTGAAGCCATATTTCTCTTCATTCCTGGCTCTTTTTCTGTTTTCTCTGAAATGTGAAAACATTTCAGAGTAAAACCTAATAATTTGTAACAAATAAACCTGTCAGGATCATGCTGTCCAAGATTTGATGGATTCCCTTTAAGGCTCACCCACCCAGAGTTTTCAAGGATGATTAAAAGTAAATATTTTTAGCCTCATTCGAGCTTCAGGGATGGGCGTATGTCCATTCCTTTCCTGAAGTGGATGACTTCCTTCCCCCGAGTGCATCTCCCAGGATCCTTCATTACTGTCTGTGATGTTATGCAAAAATAATACTGGATTCCAAAAATCTGGCAAAGCTTTCTTAGCTGGTCTTTTATGATGAAGGGCGCTCTTGTTTACTCTGGAGACGTCTCTACCAGTTTCATGGAATTACATGGAAACAATTTATTATCTTTCTAAATTGATTAATAGATGGATAGGTAGATAGAAAATGTTTTAGATAATAGATAGATTTAAAACATGTCAAAACTTTCAACAAATGTTGCAGCAAACCTGAGGATTAACTCTTTCTTGACATTAATCTATGCAGCTCCGATTGTCCACATCCCACCCAGAAAGCCTATGGATCACCAACAACGATTCCACACTCTCCCTGGTCCCAAAAGTCTGTTCAGTAGCTCTTAGAGTAGCCTTTGAAATGACTTTAGTTTTACATTGGCGTGTGTGCTCCGCTTCCATTGTACATCTTTTGATTTTGTCTTCATTTTGTCTCTCTTTTGCTTCAGTTTTGTCCCCCACAAAAAATTAAGGTTTAACATTGCTTTGAAAACATAACAGCTGGTTTTCACCTCATGAGTGAAAAAAAAATCAGTACAAGGGGTGAAGGGTCATATGCCAGATTTTGTCTTGTTCATTAGGGCATCAATATCTCTCACTTACCCGTAGCCTTATCTTGAATAACTAATTAAATCTCACTCAAAGATTAAATAAGGTCTTCATCTCTGTAGGGGGTAGCTAGCAACTAACCCGTCCATAGCCTCGGTGTCTCCAAGGATCTTTCTGAAAATTCCCTCCAGATTTTTACAAACCTTAATATAGCCAGAGGCCAAATACATATCTGGAATCAGGACAGCAAAATGGACGCTTAAATGGCTCTCAACTGCTATTGGCAGTCATGGAAAAGAAGTTATGGAATACTTTTAGATCGTAGATCGGGATTCCTTGCAAAGGGTGTTTTTGTCCTTTGAAAAAATATGAAACATTCTTTTTCACTGATGCTGATCACAGAAGCCCATAGAAGTATCATGGTGCTGTGACATTTCCAAACCTAAGAAGGGTACACAAGGTCATTTAGTTACTGTTTTCTTAGGCTCTCCCTGAATGCATTTGATTCGATCTACGCATTCGATTCGATCTACAAATCCTCACATCCATGTCTCAGTAATATGCATGCTACTGGGTTCACTCTGACCCAATATAATTCAATTAGGGACCAGGCTTGTATCAAATGATAAACGGTGGCAGTCTACCGTACAGGCTGTGAGCTGTTGCTATGTCGAAAGTACAACTCACTTCCTGCGCCTCCCAGAAGCTGTGAGTTCAGGGAGAGCTTTTGAAAACAGTAACTAATTGACCTTGTGTATCCTTACGAGCTTTGGAAATGTCACAGCACCATGTTACTTCTATGGGATCCGAATCAGCGAAAAAGAATGTTTCATATTTTTTTCCAAGGACAAACACACCCTTTGAAAACAGGAGCTTTGTGAGGAATCCCTGGATATCACTGAATTGCGGATGTGAAAAACAACCCCCATGTGAATGAGCCCTTATCCTTTTAGCCTCACATCCAGATCCTCAATACAACCTGCTGATGCAGAGATGACCTTATCATCTCCCACTTGGACTACTTCTACATTCTTTTCAGATTTCTCCAAGCTTACTCTTGAAAAACCCTCAAATCCTTAAAGTGGTATTCTCGCCTCGGTATTCACATTCAATTTCATTAATTTGCCATATACATTTACATTTCTTCAATAAGATGTTATTTAAAAAAAAATTACCTGTGTGAATATAATTTCTTATAAATGTAGTCATATGGTCCCTTAGATACAAGACTGTGTGCTTGGATACGGCCACCTATGCTACAGTGTTTGCCCAAAGAAACAAAAGGTTTTTGTATATGAAATGTCCGGGAGTTACTGCAGGTCCCACATCCGTCCTGTGGTAATAATTGCTGAAGCCCGGTGGTCAGGCAGGACACAACAGCACATTTCTAAGGAAAAACATGGCTACATTTAAGAGAAATTATCTTCACACAGGAACATTTTTTTTAATAACATCCAGTTGAAGAAATGTTTACATGTCCATCTGGACATGTAAATGTCCAGATGAGAATACCCCTTTAAGCTGGCAGAGTAATCCTTATCTTTCATGGTTTTCCACTGCCTATCCTCTCTTTGGTCTCTCCACTAGCTCAGTTTTAAATTTTAACCATGACTTACAAAGCCATTTAAAATCGGTCCCCCCATAAATCTCTGTACTAGTGAACCAATACCATCCTACAAGTAATCTCTGATCCTGCAAGACATTCTGCTTTCTTCTCTCTCTTCTAATAACCATCTCCAGGACCAGGGCAGGAGTTGGGGGAGGGGGCAAACTGTGCATTAACCTAGGGCCCCCTGTCCTAAAGGGTTCCCCTGAATGTGGACTTTTGTGGGCAGAGGATGTATTGCTTCTTTCATACCCCTTGGTATCTCTTTTCTACTGTAACTGTCTATCTATCTATATACATGTATAATCTATCTATCTATCTATCTATCTATCTATATATTCTTCTTTATATTTATGCATATATCTATAAATCTATCTATTATCTATCTATAAATCTATATCATCTTTTATATTTATCATCCATCTACCTATCATCTGTCTATCTCCTATAACATTCTCCTACAGTCCCATATTACAGATTGTCTTACCATACTACTGTGTGTAACTACAAAGTGTTATTATTGTGCAGGACTGAAGGAGCCTCTTACTGACTGTGATTTTTCACAAAATAGTTTTAATTTTGGGGCCCCAGTTTCAGTTTTTCCCAGGGCCGCACTTTGTCTAAGACTTCCAAGACTGTTCAAGACTTCTCTCATGCATCCCCCATACTCGCAAACTCTCTACCAGACTGTCCCCACCTTCCAAACCTACAAACTCAACATGAAACCCATCTATTTAGAATTGCATATAGCAAGTAATAACCTTACCACTAGTGTCTCCATCTATCCTGCCATATAGATGGTCAGCCGTCACGGGCAGGGTCCTCCTTCTACGTGTCCCAGTAAAATGTAGTTATGTCTTTTCTACCTAGTTGTTCTTATCTGAATTTATGTGAGCAAGTACAGCACCATGGAATTAATGGTACTTTATAAATAATTAATAATAATAATACTTGCTATTATGTAGAATCCCTGTAGAGTTACTTTCACGCATTGCATTTTTTGTTTTTTAACTTTAGTTTTTGTAAGATTTATGCAAGCCAATGCCAGAAATAAATAGTAAAAGTGTGGGAAATGTAGAGTAATCACTTATTCCTTCTAGCTGCTTGATGCACATCTGGCTTTGGCCAAAAGTCACTTCAACTTCAGTGGTATTCGATATGAAACTGCCCATGAGAAAAGCCACAACTTCAACTCTCCAACTCCACTCCAAATCTATAACTGCACTTGCGTTTCGTTGGGGGAGAGTGGCAGCTTGTTTCCGTCTACTGCCCAGCTCTACTGTGCGGCTGCTGCCCACTGGCTCCGCCTCAGCAGAGGAAGCCGGTTATTCCAGGCCAATCAGGGATCCCTTCCGCTGCAGTGTTGTCGCATATAGGCGGGATTCTGGCTTAAAGGTGTTTAGCCATCTCACAGGGTCAGAGCGCAGATGGATGTGAGCATCTTCTCTACCACAGTGAAACACAACTGATTCCCAGCTAAAAGAAAAGTTTCCCATGTGTACATCCACCTGAACTTCACTAACCAATTGACATGTTCACTGCCAATTTAAAGGGATTTTCCAGTTTTAGCCAGAGTCTGATTTACTCTGTGATGTCATATCCATACGTTATATACTCTGGTTACAGATGAGTCCTATTCAAGTGTTTCATATAAGTCTATATAAATACATCTGAAGTGTAAACTATTATATTGAGTGTCTGCTTGATATCTAATACAGTGCCATGTCGATCAGTGATTTCCAGAATTGCAGCTTGCTTAGAAGCAACTGTAATGCTAAACACAACCTTTGGACAGATGTGACACTCTTTTGAGACAGAATCAGCCAAGTTTTTAAAATGTGCATCCCCTTTAATGGAAATCTACCACCAGGATCAAGAATTGTAAACCAAGGACATATACATTCTGCTGTGTGCCACCTCTGGCAAGGTCCACTCTTCTTTTAGCTTCTTATGCCCTTCTTTTTACAAAAAAAGCCCTTAAAATTATGCAAATGAACCTGAGGGGCTCCAGGCTCAATTATGGATGGTGGAGGCCCTCCGACTCATTTACATAATTTTTAAAGCCTTTTTTTAGTAAAAAGAAGGGCATATGAAGCTAAAATTAGAGTGGATCCTGCCTGAGGGGGACACACACCAGCATGTAAGTGTTCTTGGTATACATCCTTGATCCTGGTGGTAGATTTCCTTTAAGCTCTTAATAAGACAAGATAAGATACAATTAATTCTTTGATATTTGCCAGTTATTAAAGCACAAAATTATGTTGCAAGTATCTCTGCAACATGAATATATAATGTATACAATACCTTGATCTCTCTGATGGAAAAGCTTCAATTAATATCGCCTAGAAAGTTCTCCAGTAATAACAGTATGAAGACCCTGTCATTAGAAGCTCATTATACTTGCACTTACAGATGAGCATGTGATCACTTAATTTTCCGTTTCATCTAATTAAAAGTGTAACATTTAATTCACTACAATACCAGCAGAATACCACGTGCGCTAAGCCGGAGCCACATAAAACTCTCATGAATAATTAAAAGTAATGCTCAATTGATGGTTCATTAACCAGATGAAGCTGCAGGGTTGTAGGAAGCAATTATAGACCAAGCCTCGTATTATTGACAGGTTTAACAAAAATTATTTTGCTTTAATATTGGTAAAGTAATTAGTGCGAAGCTAATTAAAGACGATTCAAGTTCAGAGAAATGGACTTGCTTTTAACATGCCTATAGAGTTGCCCAGGGCATCAATCAAGTTTACATCTCTGTTTGCCCACTGAAAGGGGTGAGCTTTAGTACATTATGTCCTTTCACTTCTGGTAGGTGCTCAGGTTTTTGTGAACTTTGTCCAGCCACACTTGTAAGAGGCTGGACTGCATTGAGGGTCAAGCAGAGAAGACCTCCATGAGCGAGATCTGAGGGACTACCGGCTTAGCTAACTAGATGGAAGAGGAGGAGCAAATCCAGAAAAGATCAATATTTATTTCACTGATCACAAAAGGGGATCTAGAGATTACATGTTGGGGTTCGGAACAGCACTGAGTTGGCAACAAGTTAGGTATATTAAATGGAACATCTGTGGAGATGACAATCGAAAATGTTCTCTGTTGAGACATCTATAGCTTCATATATAAACAGGGAATGGCGTGTATTGATATCCAGATAAGGTTCTGACTTATATTAAACCACAGGAACTAATTACATCGATAGATAATCCTAGTCTGAATATTGTCCAGTTAAGTCACATAACTAGAGATGAGCGAACACTAAAATGCTCGGGTACTCGTTATTCGAGACGAACTTTTCCCGATGCTCGAGTGCTCGTCTCGAATAACGAACCCCATTGAAGTCAATGGGAGACTCGAGCATTTTTCAAGGGGACCAAGGCTCTGCACAGGGAAGCTTGGCCAAACACCTGGGAACCTCAGAAAAGGATGGAAACACCACGGAAATGGACAGGAAACAGCAGGGGCAGCATGCATGGATGCCTCTGAGGCTGCTTAAACGTACCATTATGCCAAAATTATGGGCAACAGCATGGCCATGACAGAGTGACAGAATGAAGCTAGATAGCATCTAAAACATGCAATAATTGACCCTGACACTATAGGGGACGGCATGCAGAGGCAGCGGCAGCAGGCTAGAGAGTGTCATGGCGACATACCCTAAATGGACTCAGGCTTCAAACCAATGGGTGGCAGAGAGGAACCAAAGGAGGTGAGCAAGAAGTGCTCAAATAATATCGGTACATGATAAAAGTTTGCCAGTATATTTTGTGGATTACACAGCAGGGTGGTGACAAAGTTAACATGGAAGCCATGAAAACAACCCAAAATTCTGCCTGACACAGCTCGTTTGATAAGGGGACCATGTATGGAGGCAGTGAACTAGTAGTAGATTAAAGGTGCTGCAGTTAAAACTATGTTAGTTGGATCTTGGCATGGAGCTGGCGCTCCGCTGCCAGGCGAGCTTTCGCCAATCCAAGCCCCTGTCTCTAGGCTACTCCCCAAACAGCACTTTTGTATAAGATCAAGTGTAGTAGCGTTCTTATAAGTTTAGGATATGCCGGGTGAGGGGAATGTAAACAGATGCGCAAGAAGCGCATGATGCGCATGGAGCTGGCGCTCCGCTGCCAGGCGAGCTTTCGCAAATCCAAGCCCCTGTCTCTAGGCTACTCCCCAAACAGCACTTTTGTATAAGATCAAGTGTAGTAGCGTTCTTATAAGTTTAGGATATGCCGGGTGAGGGGAATGTAAACAGATGCGCAAGAAGCGCATGATGCGCATGGAGCTGGCGCTCCGCTGCCAGGCGAGCTTTCGCAAATCCAAGCCCCTGTCTCTAGGCTACTCCCCAAACAGCACTTTTGTATAAGATCAAGTGTAGTAGCGTTCTTATAAGTTTAGGATATGGCGGGTGAGGGGAATGTAAACAGATGCGCAAGAAGCGCTGAAATAATATCCCTAAATGGTAAAAGTTTGCAAGTATATTTTGTGGATTACACAGCAGGGTGGCGACAAAGTTAACAACTTTGATGTGGAATCCATGAAAACAACCCAAATTTCTGCCTGACACACCTCGTTTGATAAAGGGACGATGTATGGAGGCAGCTATATGGACGACTTTTGGAGGTAGCAATGGAGACAACGTGTGGAGGCTGCTATGGAGACAATTTAATTTGGATAGTGCCTGTATGTGGCAGTCCCAAACATTTTTCAAACCAGAGGAGCAGGTAGGTGGCCCTCCAGTAAAATGGGATAGATTGAGTGCCTGTATGTGGCAGTCCCAAAAATTGTTCAAACCAGAGGAGCAGGTAGGTGGCCCTCCAGTAAAATGGAATAGATTGAGTGCCTGTATGTGGCAGTCCCAAAAATTGTTCAAACCAGAGGAGCAGGTAGGTGGCCCTGCAGTAAAATGGAATAGATTGAGTGCCTGTATGTGGCAGTCCCAAAAATTCTTCAAACCAGAGGAGCAGGTAGGTGGCCCTCCAGTAAAATGGAATAGATTGAGTGCCTGTATGTGGCAGTCCCAAAAATTCTTCAAACCAGAGGAGCAGGTAGGTGGCCCTGCAGTAAAATGGAATAGATTGAGTGCCTGTATGTGGCAGTCCCAAAAATGTTTCAAACCAGAGGAGCAGGTAGGTGGCCCTCCAGTAAAATGGAATAGATTGAGTGCCTGTATGTGGCAGTCCCAAAAATTCTTCAAACCAGAGGAGCAGGTAGGTGGCCCTCCAGTAAAATGGAATAGATTGAGTGCCTGTATGTGGCAGTCCCAAAAATTGTTCAAACCAGAGGACCGGGTAGGTGGCCCTCCAGAAAAATGGAATAGATTGAGTGCCTGTATGTGGCACTCACAAAAATTGTTTCAAACAGAGGACCGGGTAGGTGGCCCTCCAGAAAAATTAAATGCATGAAGTATAGCAAGAGCCAGTGGGCCCTGTCAAAAAATAGCCATTTTCCTCTGCTTTACTGTACAAAGAGGAGGAGAAGGAGGAAAATGAGGAGGAGGAGGAGGAGTGGATCAATTATTCAGGTTGAGCTTCCTTCACCTGGTGGAGATTGGAAATTCTGAGAAATCCAGCCTTTATTCATTTTAATAAGCGTCAGCCTGTCAGCGCTGTCAGTCGACAGGCGTGTACGCTTATCGGTGATGATGCCACCAGCTGCACTGAAAACCCGCTCGGACAAGACGCTAGCGGCAGGGCAGGCAAGAACCTCCAAGGCGTACAGCGCCAGTTCGTGCCACATGTCCAGCTTTGAAACCCAGTAGTTGTAGGGAGCTGTGTGATCATTTAGGACGATGGTATGGTCAGCTACGTACTCCCTCACCATCTTTCTGTAAAGATCAGCCCTACTCTGCCGAGACTGGGGACAGGTGACAGTGTCTTGCTGGGGTGACATAAAGCTGGCAAAAGCCTTGTAAAGCGTACCCTTGCCAGTGCTGGACAAGCTGCCTGCTCGCCTACTCTCCCTCGCTACTTGTCCCGCAGAACTACGCACTCTGCCGCTAGCGCTGTCAGAAGGGAAATACTGTTTCAGCTTGTGCACCAGGGCCTGCTGGTATTCATGCATTCTCACACTCCTTTCCTCTGCAGGGATGAGAGTGGCAAGATTTTGCTTGTACCGTGGGTCCAGGAGAGTGAACACCCAGTAATCGGTGCTGGAATAAATTCTTTGAACGCGAGGGTCACGGGATAGGCAGCCTAGCATGAAATCTGCCATATGCGCCAGAGTACCAACGCGTAAGAATTCACTCCCCTCACTGGCCTGACTGTCCATTTCCTCCTCCTCCAACTCCTCCAACTCCTCTTCTTCTGCCCATACACGCTGAACAGTGAAGGACTCAACAATGGTCCCCTCTTGTGTCTCGCCAACATTCTCCTCCTCTTCCTCCTCATCCTCCTCCACCTCCACCTCCTCCGATATGCGCTGAGAAACAGACCTCAGGGTGCTTTGGCTATCAACAAGGGAATATTCTTCCCCCGTCTCTTGTGACGAGCGCAAAGCTTCCGACTTCATGCTGACCAGAGAGTTTTTCAACAGGCCAAGCAGCGGGATGGTGAGGCTGATGATGGCGGCATCGCCACTGACCATCTGTGTTGACTCCTCAAAGTTACTCAGCACCTGACAGATATCAGACATCCACGTCCACTCCTCATTGTAGACTTGAGGAAGCTGACTGACCTGACTACCAGTTCTGGTGGAAGTTGACATCTGGCAGTCTACAATCGCTCTGCGCTGCTGGTAAACTCTGGATAACATGGTCAGTGTTGAATTCCACCTCGTGGGCACGTCGCACAACAGTCGGTGAGCGGGCAGTTGGAGGCGGCGCTGCGCTGCCCTGAGAGTGGCAGCATCTGGGCTGGACTTCCTGAAATGCGCACAGATGCGGCGCACCTTCGTGAGCAAATCAGACAGATTGGGGTATGTCTTGAGGAAACGCTGCACTATCAGATTTAACACATGGGCCAGGCATGGCACATGTGTCAGTCTGCCGAGTTGCAGAGCCGCCACCAGGTTACGGCCGTTGTCACACACAACCATTCCCGGCTTGAGGTTCAGCGGTGCCAGCCACAGATCAGTCTGCGCCGTGATGCCCTGTAATAGCTCTTGGGCGGTGTGCCTTTTGTCGCCTAGGCTCAGCAGTTTGAGCACCGCCTGCTGTCGCTTAGCGACGGCACTGCTGCTGTGCCTAGAGCTACCGACTGATGGCGCCGTGCCCACGGATGGTAGTTCGGAGGAGGAGGTGGAGGAGGGGTGGGAGGAGGAGGAGGCATAGTAGGCCTGAAACACCTGGACCGAGGTAGGCCCCGCAATCCTCGGCGTCGGCAGTATATGAGCAGCCCCAGGGTCAGTCTCGGTCCCAGCCTCCACCAAGTTAACCCAATGTGCCGTCAGCGATATATAGTGGCCCTGCCCGGCAGCACTCGTCCACGTGTCCGTGGTCAGGTGGACCTTGTCAGAAACGGCGTTGGTCAGGGCACGGATGATGTTGTCTGACACGTGCTGGTGCAGGGCTGGGACGGCACATCGGGAAAAGTAGTGGCGGCTGGGGACCGAATACCGAGGGGCGGCCGCCGCCATGAGGTTGCGAAAGGCCTCGGTCTCTACTAGCCTATAGGGCAGCATCTCCAGGCTAAGCAATCTGGAGATGTGCACATTAAGGGCTTGGGCGTGCGGGTGGGTTGCACTATATTTGCGTTTCCGCTCCAGCGTCTGGGGTATGGAGAGCTGAACGCTGGTGGATGCTGTGGAGGATCGTGGAGGCGACGATGGGGTTTTTGGGCCAGGGTCCTGGGCAGGGGGCTGACTAGCAGCTGACACAGGGGAAGGAGCAGTGGTGTGCACGGCCGGAGGTGAACGGGCTTGTTGCCACTGAGTGGGGTGCTTAGCATTCATATGCCTGCGCATACTGGTGGTAGTTAAGCTAGTAGTGGTGGAACCCCTGCTGAGCCTGGTTTGGCAAATGTTGCACACCACAGTCCGTCGGTCATCCGGTGTTTCCTTAAAGAACCTCCACACTTCTGAAGATCTAGCCCTCGCCGCAAGAGCCCTCACCACGGGAGCTTCACTAGTTGACAGTGGCGCTGATGCACCAGCTCTGGCCCTGCCTCTCCGTCTGGCCCCACCACTGCCTCTTCCAACCTGTTCAGGTCGAGGACTCTCCTCCGTCTCAGAAGCACTGTGTTCACCCGGCCTCTCAACCCAGCTTGGGTCTGTCACCTCATCATCCTCCGATCCCTCAGTCTGCTCCCCCCTCGGACTTCCTGCCCTGACAACAACTTCCCCACTGTCTGACAACCGTGTCTCCTCATCGTCGGACACCTCTTTACACACTTCCACTACGTCAAGAAGGTCATCATCACCCACAGACTGTGACTGGTGGAAAACCTGGGCATCGGAAAATTGCTCAGCAGCAACCGGACAAGTGGTTTGTGACTGTGGGAAGGGTCCAGAAAACAGTTCCTCAGAGTATGCCGGTTCAAATGGCAAATTTTCCTGGGAGGGGGCAGACTGGGGGGGAGGAGGCTGAGGTGCAGGAGCTGGAGGAGTGGGGATTTCGGTGACATGGGTGGACTGCGTGGAAGACTGACTGGTGGTGGACAAATTGCTCGAAGCATTGTCAGCAATCCACGACATCACCTGTTCGCACTGTTCTGGCCTCAACAGTGCTCTACCACGAGTCCCAGTAACTTCAGACATGAACCTAGGGAGTGTAGCTCTGCGGCGTTCCCCTGCTCCCTCATCAGCAGGTGGTGTCTCACCCCGCCCAGGACCACGGCCTCTGACCCCTGCAGTAGTTGGACGCCCACGTCCCCGCCCTCGTCCTCTACCCCTAGCCCTGGGGTTAAACATTTTTAAAATGAGAGTTATAACTTTTTTTTTTTTTTTACTTTTTTTTTTTTTTTTGTGTGTTTTTTTGTGTTTTTTGTTTTTTTTTGTGTTTTTTGTTTTTTTTTGAGTTTTTAGAACCAAACAATCCTATCCTATTGCTATGGCTATTTTCTAGCCAAGTATCAAAGGAAGCACACTACTATGCCAGATGAGATGACACTGAGTTATTGCCTAATAGAAATCCAACCCCTACTGAATTTTGCCACTTCAGCCTTTGCTATGGATATGTGCGCCACTAAGCGCAGAACACAGCGGTCGCAAGTCTCACTACAAATTGCTCAGAATTGGCAAGTACATGCACTGCAGAAACTACAGCCACCAGCAGATCAACCAGAAATCAAATATATAGAACGCTACTGTAGGCTTCAAGAAGCTATTTGTATTCTCCTATGGCTATTTTCTAGCCAAGTATCAAAGGAAGCACACTACTATGCCAGATGAGATGACACTGAGTTATTGCCTAATAGAAATCCAACCCCTACTGAATTTTCCCACTTCAGCCTTTGCTATGGATATGTGCGCCACTAAGCGCAGAACACAGCGGTCGCAAGTCTCACTACAAATTGCTCAGAATTGGCAAGTACATGCACTGCAGAAACTACAGCCACCAGCAGATCAACCAGAAATCAAATATATAGAACGCTACTGTAGGCTTCAAGAAGCTATTTGTATTCTCCTATGGCTATTTTCTAGCCAAGTATCAAAGGAAGCACACTACTATGCCAGATGAGATGACACTGAGTTATTGCCTAATAGAAATCCAACCCCTACTGAATTTTCCCACTTCAGCCTTTGCTATGGATATGTGCGCCACTAAGCGCAGAACACAGCGGTCGCAAGTCTCACTACAAATTGCTCAGAATTGGCAAGTACATGCACTGCAGAAACTACAGCCACCAGCAGATCAACCAGAAATCAAATATATAGAACGCTACTGTAGGCTTCAAGAAGCTATTTGTATTCTCCTATGGCTATTTTCTAGCCAAGTATCAAAGGAAGCACACTACTATGCCAGATGAGATGACACTGAGTTATTGCCTAATAGAAATCCAACCCCTACTGAATTTTGCCACTTCAGCCTTTGCTATGGATATGTGCGCCACTAAGCGCAGAACACAGCGGTCGCAAGTCTCACTACAAATTGCTCAGAATTGGCAAGTACATGCACTGCAGAAACTACAGCCACCAGCAGATCAACCAGAAATCAAATATATAGAACGCTACTGTAGGCTTCAAGAAGCTATTTGTATTCTCCTATGGCTATTTTCTAGCCAAGTATCAAAGGAAGCACACTACTATGCCAGATGAGATGACACTGAGTTATTGCCTAATAGAAATCCAACCCCTACTGAATTTTGCCACTTCAGCCTTTGCTATGGATATGTGTGCCACTAAGAGCTAAACACAACGGTAGCAAGTCCCCCTGCTAATTCCTCACAAAATGGTAAAAGATGCAAATTAAAATAAAAAAAGTAGAACGTTATTGTAGCCCTAAGAAGGGCTGTTGGGTTCTTTGAGAATCACTCCTGCCTAACAGTAAGCTAATAGAACACCCTAACGCTTTCCCTGACCAGCAGCAGCTCTCTCCCTAGCGGCATCCAGAGACAGAATGATCCGAGCAGCGCGGCCAGCGGCTAGTCTATCCCAGGGTCACCTGATCTGGCCAGCCAACCACTGCTATCGACGTGTAAGGGTACCACGTCATGCTGGGTGGAGTGCAGAGTCTCCTGGCTTGTGATTGGCTCTGTTTCTGGCCGCCAAAAAGCAAAACGGCGGGAGCTGCCATTTTCTCGAGCGGGCAAAGTATTCGTCCGAGCAACGAGCAGTTTCGAGTACCCTAATGCTCGACCGAGCATCAAGCTCGGACGAGCATGTTCGCTCATCTCTACACATAACTAAATGTAATGTACTGTTTCTATCTACACTGCCATTTGTGAGCCATCAGGAGTTTGGTACTCCTTACACTTCTGCCAGTTTAGGTTGGTTTTGTTTCCTTTGTAACTTGTTGTACCGTAACAATGTATGGGAACCGCTAATCAAATCATATCCCCATGGAATTACTGTAAAATACAATGAATTTACTATAATAATCATATAAGACTCTGATGATGTCTAAGAAAGGCTGAGATCCCACTACCACCAGCGGTGTCAATTGCTCTATTCTGTTAGGAGTACAATCAAGGACACCTAGTACACAAAAATCCTCTGGTGGGCCACAGCTCTAACCTAATACTGGGCCCCATAGGTCCATCAGAAGACAATCCTATTTGGAGGCTACAAGGCTGTGGTAAAGTATAGGTCCTCAGAAAAGTTTTATCTGGTAGGCCCTCAGTTTTCCATGGGTAGAGGGTTGCTTAAAAGGGTATTCCGGGAATATGAACGTCTGATACAAAAACCCATGATACTATAAATAAATGAATATAACAGAACCCAATGTCATTAGTTACAAAATGGAGCTTAAATAGTTTGATTTTATGTTTCACAAAATTTTATGGCCTCTCTAAAGTCGGTAAAGTTATAACCAATATGGCCGCCACTGGAAACTACAAGTCCTTTAACTCCTCCTCCGTCTTATGCTCTGCTCCCAGTGATGATGTGTAACTGTCATCATGGAACATGACCTAAACACTAGGCATACTGGCTGCACTGCAACCAACCGACTACAGCCAAAAATAGTGAAGACACATGACTTGCCCAGGCAGGTGCAGGACATGTGATGTGGACATGCATTTTTTTGCTAAGAGGAGCTAAATTTTAAATTACAACTAATTACATTTTAGCCTATATTTTACTGACCCATTCGTATATGAATAATGCTGATTCCTGGAAAACCCCTGATGAATAGTAAGACCCCCCCCCCTCCCTATCCCCAATAGAATTGGCTCTTGTTCAGGGTAAATACTACTCATAATAGGTATATTATGTGTCTACTATGTGTCTTATGTAACTACTAATTAAACTATTAGACCATTAGTACAGGTACCATGGAGTAGCTATAGACAATCTTAGGGGGTCTCTCCACATATTCCTGGACAATTTTTCACTGATGTCACCATCATTCTTTTGTAATTATGTGTCTTATTATTGGTTAATTACAAAAAAAAAATTCCCTTGTGCCAATAATGTTGTGTTGGTTTTCTGCAATTTTAATTGCTGATGTAAATTGAGAAAAATTTCAGTGTTACAAGTGTATGGAACACATTGAGGTTTATTTACTAAGGGTCCGCGGATCGCACTTTCGTCGGATTTTTGAAATGTTCGGGATTTGCGCCGCTGTGACAGGTATTTAAGCGACACATGCAGGATATTGGGCGCACGATCTTAGTGAATCATGGCACAGTGCATTGATGTTGAACAATGCACTTCGGGTGAACTCTGTCGGCCGGGTAAGTAAATGTGCCCCATTGTTTTATAATTTTGTCAGAAATCTGAAATAGAAACAGAAAAAAAACATAAATTAAAATTAAATAAACAATATTTCTAAAGCAATAAAAAGTCTTTTATTCAAAGTTTACCTTGTGCTTGCCATCAAATTGCTGATATTCATACATAAAACCACCCACTTATTTGTCAAAGTAAAAAGGACACTTATTTATCTACATCAGTTTTTTCTTTTATGTGAGTATTTGTGATGCTCACAGCAATTGATTTTAATAAAGGATGCTGAGGCAATAAAGCATTTGCTATATAATGGAGCCAAGATGAAGTGCTTCCTTTATGGAAAACTACTTGTGCTTAATAAATGAGGTATGCTGTGAGGCTTGACTAGCACTGTGAAAAATCATCCTAGAACCAAGTAATTTTTCAACTTTTATTTATAGGATTATGGGAGTGCATTCATGTGTTTTAGGATTTTCTGGATTTGCTAATGAAATATCAACCAAATTCTGAGGCAATTTAAAACACACAATGGAAACACTTTTAACTTTGGAAACGTGACTAGCGTCAGTAGCTTTCTCTTTTCTTCTTTGTGTTCCAGTCTGATGTTAGTCCCAAGAGATGAGTGGCTGATGGATGTCTCGGTAGCTCTCTCCTAGTCTTGGGTCTCTTCCACTCCCGTCATGGCCAACAGGGTGCAGGAAGAGTGGGGCTGTGTGTTTATTAGGTGTCCTTTGGGGCACTTCCAGAATAGCTGAGCACACTTCTTAAAGGGAGCAGTCTGCTTTAAAAGTTTAACAAGTGAGCCCATTTAAATTACATTTGTGGATTCCAATGGAATTTCTGGGTCATTCCTAAAAAAATGGGAGGATCCCTTGAAGTCCTGGAACAGTAGGTAAATCTCCTGGGCCACAGTGAATGCCTTTCTCCAGATTAGTAGTTTATGTGTCCCTAATTTCTAGAATTTACATGCCACTCAAGTCCCTAAAAATATGGGGATTCAGCATATAATATGGCCACATCTCCAACATAGGATGTTGATTTGAAAAGGGAACAGTCTTGTAGAATGGGACGTTAGAGGGGTCACCACTTGTTAGCAGGGCTGTAGGTTACCTATCAATGTTTTGTGGTGAATGTAAGTGGCTTGTACAAGAATTAAGAGCATATAGCTTACCCACATTTTATCCATTTCCTTTTACAAGCTCATGGAGGTCACTCTATAGACTTGCCAGCTAAGGAGATGCAAGCATCAGATAAAGATCCAGTTCCCACCTATTTTTAACTACCTGTATGTCTAGTTCTGTAGCTTACAGAACCATGAGCTTGATTCTGTTTGAAAGATGATATTCTTATCATTAATATGACACAAAAAGCATTTTTCTAAGAAGATATGGCCCCCTAAAGTGAGACTACCCCTGCAACCACTAAACTTGACTCATCTCATCTGAAAATGAGGCAAGGAGAGTCTCTTTGGGGCAAATTTTTACAGGTTAATGGGTGAGATTTTACATAAAAGAGGGATTTCTAGACAGGACATTTCCAACCCGATCTGAGGCTACCAGTAGTTTACTGGGGTAAAACCTGGTGACAGGTTCCCTTTGAAGTTCTCATTTTTTAGATCATTTATCATTTGGAAAAGTCAGAAATGGCTCCAATTATGAAAATAATCTGTGGCTGCTCATTATGGAGATAGATTTATAAAAATACATCAATCATTTACTTCTATAACTATTTTCAGGTATGTTTGGTCAGTCCTGGTGTGAAAACATTGTTCAGACATTGCTAAATGTTCATAGGAAACCATTGCTTTGCTGACCTCTACTATGCAGATACTATAACCTCTAATCTACAGGTTGCCAGCAATGTTACCTTTTAAGTTAATGTCTATGCAGGGGATCAAGTGATGTGGATCAGACAAATTCAACTCCAGCCGCTACATAAAACTGCATTAGGATATGAGATTTAGATAATATTTACATAAGAAAAAAATGTTTTTTCAAGGTGAACGTTTTCATCTGTTTTTCTCATTATTCTGTATTCTGATCATATTGATCTTATTGAGAGTAATTCACATCTGCTTTATATTCTTTACATCCACTATGTAAAGTATTATTTACTGTCCTTGTGCAGGCGATCCCCTACTTAAGAACACTCAACTTACAGACGACCCCTAGTTACAAATGGACCTCTGGATGTTGCCAATTCACTGTACTTTAGCCCTAGGCTACAATAAATAGTTATCATAGGTGTCTACAATTAAGCTTTATTATTAATCCTGGTTTTTATGACAAAAAAAAATTCAATTATCACAAAGACCGAAAAAATTTCGTCTGTGGTAACAATTATAAAATATACAGTTCTGACTTACATACAAATTCAACTTAAGAACAAACCTATGGAACCTATCTTGTACGTAACCCAGGGACTGCCTGTACATATAGAGAAGACTTCAGCCATGTAGTGAATGAGCGGCTTAGCAGTGGAGCAATGAGGTTCAGCGGCCTCAGGGGTCCGGAGTTCAGGTGTCATCCAAAAATTTACTGAGCACCACTGAGGCTTATGTTCTTTTATATCCATCCTATTTGATAACTTCAATGCTTCCATGACACAAATACATGTTACATTGCTGATATATTTTCTGCAGATAATACACATTCTTTGTGAGTAGAGGAATTCCAGCACAGTAAGGTTTGTGGTTATATGATATGACGGCTCCGGCTTCTGGAAGTCAGATAAATTGCTCTCTCCTGGCCTTGGAACTTTTGTTGCTGTCTTCATAGAAAACCGACTGCAGTTTTATCTCAGACCGAACAGTTATTATCTCCATCTGACTCAAAGGCAATGAGTACGGAGAAGGATATTGCTGTATACCACCATTTTCTGCTGTTCCAAAGCGGCCAGTCTAGCTATAAAAGATATTCAATTTGTTCTTTAAATAAAAAAGTCATACAGTCAATAGTTTTATAGAGCCAGGGGACTAACTTACAGTTGTGAGAGTAGATTGTTTGATAATAAACTAATGGGGGAACTTGTGAGTTTGTCAGCCCACTGTGCGAATGATACAACATCTTTCCCAATGCCTCCAATTTTCACATTTGCATTTCCATTTCTATATTTAATGCCTTCTAAAAGCCATAGCTTTTTTATTTACAGAGTGTAATTGGGAAACTGGACTCAGGGAATAAATGACAAGACAGTGAACCCTAAAACACTAGACTCTCCAACAGCCCTTCCTGCTTGCCTCAATTGTTCTAGTCAATAAAGGTCAACCACAAAAACGGACCCTCTTTGCACCAAAGTAAAGACACGAAACAAGAAAAACAAATAACAGAGAAGGACGGCAGTCCGGGTCACAACAGCTACCAAGGCACAAACTCGTAGATACAAAGCACAGTCAAGAAACAAGAGCCAGTAGTATGAACAATAAAGTTGCAAAATAGACTTTAATCGGCAATGGGTATAGCCACCTCAACGCCATGTGGGCATGAAGGGGGCATAGCTGGTGGAACTTTTCCAACCTAGTGTAGTCTTGCTTGCCGGGCTACAACGCCCGCCAGATACATCAAGAGGCTTGGCTTATTGATGTTTCTGGCACAACGAGGGGGAGCGTGGCCGCTATCATACGCCAGTGCAGGGGTGTCGGCGCAAGATAAATCTCCCCCTCAGTGTTCATAGTACTTTCTGAAGGTACTATTTATTATGCCATGCAATGTACCCTAAACCTGGAATAAAATTCAAAATCAGGGAGAACTGTAAAAAAAAATAATTGTCTCAATAATTGCAATTTTTTCCAAGTATGAAGCCTTAAAATGGTAAATATTTGGGAAACCTGTTCTTCCTATTGGTACTAATTGGATACTATGGGGAACATTTATCAAAAACAGTGCACCATGTGCAATTTGCCTGTGTAGTGTGCAGAGGGCGCCAGATTCTGGATTTCTGGCACCTGTTCTTCATGAATCTGGCGCCCCCAGCACTGCTCCAACAGAGTGCACCGACTTTTTTTTTTTTGTGCATCTTTAACATGGGGCGTTCAACGCATTTCTGCCGGACTCTGCATGATAAATGTGGCGTGCGGTCCGACTGTGCGCCGGAATACCCCTTTATGTGCAGAAATTTATTTTGCGTCCAAATGATTTGGGTGCAACACATATGTGTCTCAGACTCTTCTTAAATACATGTGCGAGCAGTTTGCAAGCAAAAAAAAAACCTGCAGTCAGACAGAAAATATCTTATTTTTAACTTTTTGTTGTAAGGATCAGGCAGATTCCCAATGTGTTCTTATAAAGGAGGGCTAGGATCTATCCCAATGTATGCTCCTCCTTAGCTTCTGAAAGCAGTGTTTAGGGTGTTTCCCCAGTGATGTGATGAGGCCCTCCTCTATAATAATAATAATTCTTTATTTATACAGCGCACACAGATTACGCAGCGCTGCACAAAGCATGGCAAATTGGTCCCTGTCCCCATGGGGCTCACAATCTAGTCAACCTAACAGTATGTTTTTCAGAGTGTGGGAGGAAACCCACGCAAACACAGAGAGAACATACAAACTATTTGCAGATGTTGACCTGGGTGGGACTGGAACCCAGGATCACAGCGCTGCAAGGCAGAAGTGCTACTCACTCGGTCACCATGCTGCCCATGCTTGATGCTCAGCAGAGACCGAGGTCTAGATGCAATACTGTTGCATCTATCCCCATAGGCTATTATAACCTCCGCTGAGCGTATACGGCAATCAGTATGATGAAAAGACTTACTGCACCTTTCCATCCTGTGTTGCCAGCAGAATACAATGTAACCTGTGCTGATAGAGGCTAAAAGGATGCTACCACAAGCCATTATATATCTATACGCCAGTGTATATGCCGGGAGCTTTTCTACCATATAATGAACATATCCATGAAACAACATCTAAATGTAGCCTTACAGCTTTTGGAAAAATATTTTCCTACTTTAATAGAAGGAGTAGTCTAATAACTTGTAGAAACTGGATTCAGATTATATGTAAAGCTCATCACATGTCATTAATGGCCTCCATTAAACACATATGGAAAATTGATTCATGTGCAGCCTCACTCGTATAACCATACACGGGAAACACTACCATTGCCCCAAATGTTTAAATCTCTGCTCTTGTTCCTAGCACATTGTAATTGAGTGTTTGAAGGTGAAAAGGCATGAAATATTTTACAATATTCTATATCCAAACACAATAATAATGCATCACAATTTAAGTTATCTCTTCTATTTGAACAAAAACGCGATATCCAACCGAGTGCCGGGAACACGACACAATAGAAAATACTGCATATTGATTACCGTACATGTCTTTACAATAAGTAGAGTATGGATGAAGTAATAGACGTGAATCACTTCAGACTTCAGCTTCAAATTTTGCCAAATGATCTGTTGGTGTCGATGAGAAGAATATACACAATGTACTTGCAAAATTTGGAAGGTACAAATGAGGTAGTGATTTAGTGTAATCTTGTAGGCTGGAAGCTGAAATCTTCTTTATAATACTCATTTAGCTTAACCATGGGTGTCTAAGTGATATCTAGATGATCTGCAATGCTTTTTTTTACATTTAACTTTCTATATAAAACAAATATGAAACCCACTTTTATAATCCGTGTTTCTCCTTTGCTTTATTCACCTCTCGTCAGGTCTCTTCAAAAATGACTGCTTATAGGAGGCTGCCAGTAAGTCCCAGACACGACTCCTGGGATTATGCAGGGGACATGTCTATGATTTGCAGATAAATCTACTGAAGAAGTCAGCAGCCATTGGAGGATAAACCCAACAGTGAGCAGAACGGGAGAATTGTGCTTGTTTTAAAGGAAATCTACCATCAAAATCAAACATGATAAACCAGGGACATTACTTATAGATCCAGGCACTGTGGTAATCTTCTTATATTTGTTATTCATGGCCTCCTTACTTGTAATATCAACTTTTCAAATTATTTGAATTACCGTCCTGCAGAAGAGCACCTCCCATTCCCTCTGTGTGCTGAAACTTCTCTGCTACAGTGAGATTACATCAGTCAGAGGAAGGGGAAAGTGCTGAGTAGGGCTGAGGGGTGCGACGGTGTAACAGCCTGTGAAGCCCTCTGGTAACACCCACCAGAGCCCTTTTGACTCATTAGCAAAATTTTGAAACTTGGTTCTAGAAGGAGGCCATAAAAAAACAAATATAAGAAGATTACCACAGTCACAGTGCCTGGATCTATGAGTACGTGTCCCTGGGTTATCATGTTGGATTTTGATGGTAGCATGAGATTTAAGTATTAACAGTATCATGAAACATCTATATGATGCCTGGATGTCTGTGTCTCTCTTACAGAACAGAGTTTTATAGATTATCTGCTTTAATTCCTGATGAAACAAAACTTAACAATGTTTCCAAATAAACTGGTTTAAAGATACCACAATAAAATTATGATCAGTTGGGATCCAACCATTTGGAACACCAAAGTTCACATATACTGGAATGCCTTGTACCCCAGTGGGGCCTGACCACCCACACCCTCAACTCTTACCAATCACATTCTTATCAACTGCCCTATGAAACAGTAAAATCTCCACTTTAAGACTTCAGACTTGTGACTCATTTCTTTATTCTTTATATGTTGGGATTTGTAGAAAGTTGAAATAATTATAGCACAGTGAATTCCTGGAGAAATTTAGAGTAAAGCTCTGCCAAGTACACAGCTTACTACCACCCGGTACTTGCCCCTCCATATAACACCGCCAGAGATTCCACTCCTACCTTTCACATTGAAATCTAGGGCTCCCCCACACATTGATTTATCACCCAATGATAAAGATGTGGAAGGTAGCGGATTTATCTCCAGCACCTCTCTGTCATTGGCATGAATCCCGGAACCTGCTCAGTTCACCTTACAATCAAAAGTTACTTATCTAGTTAAATTATACATCCTGTGTTATGTCATCGGTATAAAGAACAGGACCAAAAAAAAGGTTTTCTTGTGTGAAATTCAGCAACTTGCACAGCTTAAAAGAAACCTATCATCAAAACAAGGAAATTGTAAACCAGGGACACTTAGGGCTCTTTCACATTAGTGTTGGTGCTTAGCTTCAGTTGCACATCCATTCCGTTTTGTCTCCGTGTCAGCAATAAAGGACTGAAGGTTTACATTGCCTTACGTGATCCGCATAAGTGAAAAAATATTTTTTCCACGGACAATGGATCAGTGAACATACAAGCCAATGTAAAAACACCCACAGAAATCAGTGGCTTTGTGAGGCATCCGTGAAAAACAAAGCCAATGTGAAAGAATCCTTACTCATAGATCCAGGCACTATCAATGTGGTAATCTTCTTATATTTGTCATCCATGGTTCTTCTAAAGTCAACTTTTAAAATTATACTAATGAGGCAGAAGGGCATTACAGAAGTCCCTGTGAGTAGCCTGTGAAGCACTGTGACTGTGATAATCTTCTTAAATGTGTTGTCCATGGCCTTCGTTCTTTCAAAATAAACTTTTAAAATTATGCTAATAAGCCCGTAGAGTGTTACTAGTGTTCGTGTGAACAGCCTGTGAAGCTACAGAACAGGGTGGATCTGGTAACACCCCCAGAGCCCTTTAGGCTCAGTAGCATAATTGACTGTTGAAGTTGATTTTATAAGGACGGAGGCCATGAATAACACAAGTCATGGTGCCTGGATCTATGAGTAAGTGTCCCTGGAATATCACGATGGATTTTGTGGAAATGGACATGAGAATATTAACGTATATTCCGGCGTATAAGACGACTTTTGAAGACAGAAAAATCTTCTGTCTTCTCTGGGGTCGTCTTATACGCCGGTAATCCCGACCGCCCTGCGTGTTTTCACGGCGGCGGTCGGGTCGCGCTGCATGGAGAGGGCTCACGGGCATATTGCAGCAAAGGCTTACCGGTAACACCCGCGATCGGTGCTAGCACCGATCGTGGGTGTTTTTACAGCGTGCCGGCAGCTGCCGGCAGCAAAAAGATAGCGGCGCGATCCGTCTCCATGGTAGCCTCGGGTCTTCCGAAGACCCGAGGCTATTTCGTTTTAACCACTTCATGAATGAGGAAAATCCCCATACTGTAGTATGGCAGTATATGGTAGGATCGATCAGACAACCTAGGGTTAAAGTACCCTAGGGAGTCTGAAAAAAAGTATAAATAAAAATCAAAAAAAAGTTAAAAAAAAAAATATATAATAAAAAAACCTAAAATTTCAAATCACCCCCCTTTCCCTAGAACTGACATAAATATAAATAAACAGTAAAAATCATAAACACATTAGGTATCGACGCGTCCGAAAATGCCCGATCTATCAAAATATGATAACGGTTTTTAAATGCGTTTAACCCCGTAACGGAAAATAGCGCCCAAAGTCGAAAATGGCACTTTTTTGCCATTTTGAAAAATATAAAAAAAATCTATAAAAAGTGATCAAAAGGTCATACAGTCCTAAAAATGATATCATTGAAAATATTATCAAATTTCGCAAAAAATGACACCACCCACATCTCCGTCCACCAAAGTATAAAAAAGTTATTAGCGCCAGAATTTGGCAAAATCAAAAAAATAATTTTTGTACAGGAGGTTTTCATTTTTGTAAATGTATGAAAACATTATAAAACCTATACAAATTTGGTATCCCTTTAATCGTACCGACCCAAAGAATAAAGTAGACATGTCATTTGGGGCGCTCAGTGAAAGACGTAATATCCAAGCCCACAAGAAAATGGCGCAAATGCGTTTTTTCACCATTTTCATTGCATTTGGAATTTTTTTCCCGCTTCTGAGTACATGGCATGGAATATTTAATAAAATAAAAATTTGAGGTACAGTATGGTAACATTTACAGTAAAATGGACGATGGTAATGTTGTTGTATGCCTTATGTTTATGAGCGACAGTTTTCCTGCTATATACCTGCATGTCATAAGAATTTAAATTAAAAAAAGGACCATGTTAAATTCAAATCTGTTTTTTTTTATAAATTTTACCGGTGTCTTGTATGCGTTGAAAAAGGGGTAGTCTTATACGGCAAATATATCTTAAACTCTATATTTTAAACAGGAAAGTAGGGGGGTCGTCTTATACACCAGGTCATCTTATACACCGGAATATACGGTACATCCAATTCTTAGAAAATTTTCCAAAGTGATTTACAATAAATATTAATATTTCAACCTAGTGAGATTAATGAAGCAACACCTGACGCTGCTGATGCATGAATTTGGTTCATTAGTTTAAAGGACATCAGTTATAAATGAATATTTTTATCACAGGACGTGGATCTGCTGGGAGATTTTCCTTCATCACTGCAACAAAATAATTTCACAACGGACTTATCTTAGATGTTAACCTTTATTGGGCAATTACCCATCAAATGTGTTATTCTGGTACATTTTTAAGTACTAAATTGCAATTTAATTTGAATGTAATAAATTGAGTAGATACAACAAATTTATATAAATTATACATGTTGATTTGGGAATAAGTTTACTTTTCTTTTCAAATATCTTTTTATTGGTTTTTTAAAAAAAAACATTTTCCAGTAAACAAAAACTATGGAAACAGACAAGTAATTTTTCTCATGCACACATAATGACACACATAATGGACATCTATTAATGTTGTTTAACCTTTATTTTTCTCAATAAAGTAGATTTTTAACCATTATTTCCTGTTGAGACTGGTAGCTGGATTTAATTACCTTTTTGCCTGGATTACTTATCATAACTAGAGTAGCAGTATAGCCACTGTGCTGTCACATATGCAACAATAATAATAACAACACTAATGTCTTAGATATAACTTACAGTATTTTTCGGACTATAAGGTGCACCGGAGTATAAGGCGCACCATCAATAAATGCTTGCTAAAACGTCTTGGTTGATATATAAGGTGCACCGGAGTATAAGGCGCACCTGATTATAAGGATGAATGACCAGCAGGTGGCAGACCTGTGCACAGTTTAAGACAGCTGTTGTCTGTAAGTACGGTTCATATATAAGGCACACTGGACTATAAGGGGCACCTTTGATTTCGGAGAAAATCAAAGGATTTTTAGTGCGCCTTATAGTCCAAAAAATATGGTACATAACATACTGGTGTACTTTATAATCAACATATAATAGAGGGAAACCTAGAAAATCAGGCTCCTATGGTGTATTGTTGTACCAGAAGAAGGGGAGGGAGGGAGGTGAGGTGGGGTAACAGGACTATTGCCTGCAGAGGAGGACGAATGGCAATATTATAGATAGATAGCTAGATAGATGATAGATATATATAAGAGATAGATAGAAATAGTAGAAAAGAGATAGAAGTACAACACCCCTGCCAACATATAGGCAGGCTGGTAGTTGTGAATAACGCCCTCTCCAGGTTAGGAGCTGTCGGAGGAAGTCATGAACTCTCTTGTAAGTTTCTAACACTGGGAGATTATGTAATAGTAGCTGTAGCCTGGAAAGTCAATAGTTAAATGGGTGTAAGATGTTATCCATTTTATGTGGTTGTATTGTAAACTGGAGTGTGATTGGAGAGGTGCTACCACCTGACCAAGGGGAGTATAAAACCTCTGGTGCTTTATTTCTGAAGACCACTCTCCACGACCACTCCAGTACCAGAACCCAGACCTGTTGTTTGACCGCTTAGGCCCGTTGCCTGCTACCTGTTGTTCAATAAAGAACCGTGAGTTGATTTGCACAACGTTGCCTCCGTCTGATCCCTGGATACGGCTGTCACCACCACGGGATTCCTCATCCATTACCCAGTGACTTATCTTACAGACACTCAGGGGTTGCCCCAGGGAGAAACAAGTACTTCATCCTCTCTCTCCATATTTCTTGTGCACACCACCTGCTGGAGACCTGCCAGGTTGTAGGACAGTCCTCCGGTCCCCATACCAAGCACCGTGACATCAGCGCACCCTAGGCCACAATCGCCAGCCACTCTGGTATTCTGGGCCCCGGCTGCCTCCAGGCCCCAAGAAAAGGCTAGGCCGCAGTGGGGGATGTTAAAGAAGATTGATTAATAGATTGATATATAATAAATAGGAGATATTATAGATACAAGATAGATAGGAGATATATTTGATAGATAAAAAATAGGTAGGGCTACACATATCTTCAGTGTCTGCAGCTTTGTATGGCCAAATCTGCTGATAGATTCCCTGATTGCCTTTTTATTTTTGGAAAACCTCTTTAAGGCTTTCTTTCAAATGTTCGAGACTTAACAAAATTTAAGGTCTCATTCATAGCACCATGCTTTCCATTTGCCACGGATATATCTGTCAGAGAGCTATGAAGGGTTATGAAGAGGGTTCACGAGTTGAGCCCTCTTATACAGAAATCGGGGCTCATTTACTAAGGGTCCGCGGACGGCATTTTCGTCGGGTTTCCCAGCGATTTTCAATTTGCGCCGCATTTAACAGGGGTTTTTTGTGCACGCGATCGGATTTTGGTGCAATCGCGCCAACTTTCATGCGACACAATTTGGGGGCAAGGCCGTCAGACAACCCGACGGATTAGGACTAGGCGCAGGATTTAAAATTCTAATTGTGTCGCAAGACACGCACTTACAAGCACCGGGGAGAAGAAGGTGAACTCCGGCGGACCTCAACGGGGGAAGCGACGGATGGAGGAAATCGGGTGCATTTGCCCCATTGGGTTTGCTGGGGCCACAAGATCGCGGGTGTTGAACCCTTGATTGCTACCGGCAAAGACATGCTCCACCATCTTTGTTGAGATCGCCACTCCCCCTGATGGCTTTGTCAGACCCAAGGCTGCATGGTTTCTGAACATTCGTTACAATGAACCAGTGGCTCATTGTATTGAATGCTATGTAAAAATGCCATATACTGCAATACAGTAGTATTGCAGTATATGGTAGGAACAATCCCTAGAGGGTCTGAGAAATAGTAGAAAAAAAAGTTTAAAAAAGAAATAAAATTTAAAAAATTCAAATCACCCAACTTTCCATAGAACTGATATTATAACTAGAGATGAGCGAACATACTCGTCCGAGCTTGATGCTCGATCGAGCATTAGCGTACTCGTAACTGCTCGTTGCTCGGACGAGTATTTCGCCCGCTCGAGAAAATGGCAGCTCCCGCCGTTTTGCTTTTTGGCGGCCAGAAACAGAGCCAATCACAAGCCAGGAGACTCTGCACTCCACCCAGCATGACGTGGTACCCTTACACGTAGATAGCAGTGGTTGGCTGGCCAGATCAGGTGACCCTGGGATAGACTAGCCGCTGCCCGCGCTGCTCGGATCATTCTCTGTCTGGATGCCGCTAGGGAGAGAGCTGCTGCTGCTCAGGGAAAGCGTTAGGGTGTTCTATTAGCTTACTGTTAGGCAGGAGTGATTCTTAAAGAACCCAACAGCCCTTCTTAGGGCTACAATAACGTTATCATTTTTTTTTTTTATTATTTGCAGCTAGTACCATATTGTGAGGAATTAGCAGGGGGACTTGCTACCGTTGTGTTTAGCTCTTAGTGACACACATATCCACCTCAAACACCAAAGTGGGAAAATTTATTAGGGGTTTGAGTAGAATTAGGCACAGTCTGCCAGTTTCTTTTTATTTTACGTTTATTTTTTTCATAACTCAGCGTCATCTCATCTGGCATAGTAGTGTGCTGTAATACTTGGCTAGAAAATAGCCATAGGAGAATACAAACGTCTTAATTACGCCTGCAGTAGCGTTATATATATTTGATTTCTGGTTGATCTGCTGGTGGCTGTACTTGCTGCAGTGCATCTACTATCAAATTGGGAGCAATTTGGAGTCAGACTTGCGACCACTGTGTTTTAGTGACGCACATATCCATCGCAAAGACCGAAGTGGGAAAATTTATTAGGGCCCGGGGTTGTATTTCAATAAGGCACAGTCTGCCAGTTTCTTTTTATTTTACGTTTATTTTTTTCATAACTCAGCGTCATCTCATCTGGCATAGTAGTGTGCTGTTATACTTGGCTAGAAAATAGCCATAGGAGAATACAAACGTCTTAATTACGCCTACAGTAGCGTTATATATATTTGATTTCTGGTTGATCTGCTGGTGGCTGTACTTGCTGCAGTGCATCTAATATCAAATTGGGAGCAATTTGGAGTCAGACTTGCGACCACTGTGTTTTAGTGACGCACATATCCATCGCAAAGACCGAAGTGGGAAAATTTATTAGGGCCCGGGGTTGTATTTCAATTAGGCACAGTCTGCCAGTTTCTTTTTATTTTACGTTTATTTTTTTCATAACTCAGCGTCATCTCATCTGGCATAGTAGTGTGCTGTAATACTTGGCTAGAAAATAGCCATAGGAGAATACAAACGTCTTAATTACGCCTACAGTAGCGTTATATATATTTGATTTCTGGTTGATCTGCTGGTGGCTGTACTTGCTGCAGTGCATCTACTATCAAATTGGGAGCAATTTGGAGTCAGACTTGCGACCACTGTGTTTTAGTGACGCACATATCCATCGCAAAGACCGAAGTGGGAAAATTTATTAGGGCCCGGGGTTGTATTTCAACTAGGCACAGTCTGCCATTTCCTTTTTTATTTTACGTTTATTTTTTTCATAACTCAGCGTCATCTCATCTGGCATAGTAGTGTGCTGTAATACTTGGCTAGAAAATAGCCATAGGAGAATACAAACGTCTTAATTACGCCTACAGTAGCGTTATATATATTTGATTTCTGGTTGATCTGCTGGTGGCTGTACTTGCTGCAGTGCATCTACTATCAAATTGGGAGCAATTTGGAGTCAGACTTGCGACCACTGTGTTTTAGTGACGCACATATCCATCGCAAAGACCGAAGTGGGAAAATTTATTAGGGCCCGGGGTTGTATTTCAACTAGGCACAGTCTGCCATTTCCTTTTTTATTTTACGTTTATTTTTTTCATAACTCAGCGTCATCTCATCTGGCATAGTAGTGTGCTGTAATACTTGGCTAGAAAATAGCCATAGCAATAGGATAGCATCGTTTGGTTTTAAAAACTAAAAAACACAACAACAAAAAAAAAAAAAAAAAAAAAAGTTAAAAAAAAAATACAAGTTATAACTCTCATTTTCAAAATGTTTAACCCGAGGGCTAGGGGTAGAGGACGAGGGCGGGGACGTGGGCGTCCAACTACTGCAGGGGTCAGAGGCCGTGGTCCTGGGCGGGGTGAGACACCACCTGCTTATGAGGGAGCAGGGGAACGCCGCAGAGCTACACTCCCTAGGTTCATGTCTGAAGTTACTGGGACTCGTGGTAGAGCACTGTTGAGGCCAGAACAGTGCGAACAGGTGATGTCGTGGATTGCCGACAATGCTACGAGCAATTTGTCCACCAGTCAGTCTTCCACGCAGTCCACCCATGTCACCGAAATCGGCACTCCTCCAGCTCCTGCACCTCAGCCTCCTCCCCCCCAGTCTGCCCCCTCCCAGCAAAATTTGCCATTTGAACCGGCATACTCTGAGGAACTGTTTTCTGGACCCTTCCCACAGTCACAAACCACTTGTCCGGTTGCTGATGAGCAATTTTCTGATGCCCAGGTTTTCCACCAGTCGCAGTCTGTGGGTGATGATGACCTTGTTGACGTAGTGGAAGAAGTGTGTAAAGAGGTGTCCGACGATGAGGAGACACGGTTGTCAGACAGTGGGGAAGTTGTTGTCAGGGCAGGAAGTCCGAGGGGGGAGCAGACTGAGGGATCGGAGGATGATGAGGTGACAGACCCAAGCTGGGTTGAGAGGCCGGGTGAACACAGTGCTTCTGAGACGGAGGAGAGTCCTCGACCAGAACAGGTTGGAAGAGGCAGTGGTGGGGCCAGACGGAGAGGCAGGGCCAGAGCTGGTGCATCAGCGCCAAATGTGTCAACTAGTGAAGCTCCCGTGGCGAGGGCTCCTGCGGCGAGGGCTAGATTTTCAGAAGTCTGGAGGTTCTTTAAGGAAACACCGGATGACCGACGGACTGTGGTGTGCCACATTTGCCAAACCAGGATCAGCAGGGGTTCCACCACTACTAGCTTAACTACCACCAGTATGCGCAGGCATATGAATGCTAAACACCCCACTCAGTGGCAACAAGCGCGTTCACCTCCGGCCGTGCACACCACTGCTCCTTCCCCTGTGTCAGCTGATAGTCAGCCCCCTGCCCAGGACCCTGCCACAAAAACCCCATCGTCACCTCCACGATCCTCCACAGCATCCACCAGCGTTCAGCTCTCCATACCCCAGACGCTGGAGCGGAAACGCAAATATAGTGCAACCCACCCGCACGCCCAAGCCCTTAATGTGCACATTTCCAGATTGCTAAGCCTGGAGATGCTGCCCTATAGGCTAGTAGAGACCGAGGCCTTTCGCCGCCTCATGGCGGCGGCCGCCCCTCGGTATTCGGTCCCCAGCCGCCACTACTTTTCCCGATGTGCCGTCCCAGCCCTGCACCAGCACGTGTCAGACAACATAATCCGTGCCCTGACCAACGCCGTTTCTGACAAGGTCCACCTGACCACGGACACGTGGACGAGTGCTGCCGGGCAGGGCCACTATATATCTCTGACGGCACATTGGGTTAACTTGGTGGAGGCTGGGACCGAGTGTGACCCTGCGGCTGGTCATATACTGCCGACGCCGAGGATTGCGGGGCCTACCTCGGTCCAGGTGTTTGAGGCCTACTATGCCTCCTCCTCCTCCCACCCCTCCTCCACCTCCTCCTCCGAACGACCATCCGTGGGCATGGCGCCATCAGTCGGTAGCTCTAGGCACAGCAGCAGTGCCGTCGCTAAGCGACAGCAGGCGGTGCTCAAACTGCTGAGCCTAGGCGATAAAAGGCACACCGCCCAAGAACTATTACAGGGCATCACGGCGCAGACTGATCTGTGGCTGGCACCGCTGAACCTGAAGCCAGGCATGGTTGTGTGTGACAACGGCCGTAACCTGGTGGCGGCTCTGCAACTCGGCAGACTGACACATGTGCCATGCCTGGCCCATGTGTTAAATCTGATAGTTCAGCGTTTCCTCAAGACATACCCCAATCTGTCTGATTTGCTCACGAAGGTGCGCCGCATCTGTGCGCATTTCAGGAAGTCCAGCACAGATGCTGCCACTCTCAGGGCAGCGCAGCGCCGCCTCCAACTGCCCGCTCACCGACTGTTGTGCGACGTGCCCACGAGGTGGAATTCAACACTGACCATGTTATCCAGAGTTTACCAGCAGCGCCGAGCGATTGTAGACTGCCAGATGTCAACTTCCACCAGAACTGGTAGTCAGGTCAGTCAGCTTCCTCAAGTCTACAATGAGGAGTGGACGTGGATGTCTGATATCTGTCAGGTGCTGAGTAACTTTGAGGAGTCAACACAGATGGTCAGTGGCGATGCCGCCATCATCAGCCTCACCATCCCGCTGCTTGGCCTGTTGAAAAACTCTCTGGTCAGCATGAAGTCGGAAGCTTTGCGCTCCTCACAAGAGACAGGGGAAGAAGATTCCCTTGTTGATAGCCAAAGCACCCTTAGGTCTGTTTCTCAGCGCATATCGGAGGAGGTGGAGGTGGAGGAGGATGAGGAGGAAGAGGAGGAGAATGTTGGCGAGACACAAGAGGGGACCATTGTTGAGTCCTACACTGTTGAGCGTGTATGGGCAGAAGAAGAGGAGTTGGAGGAGTTGGAGGAGGAGGAAATGGACAGTCAGGCCAGTGAGGGGAGTGAATTCTTACGCGTTGGTACTCTGGCGCATATGGCAGATTTCATGCTAGGCTGCCTATCCCGTGACCCTCGCGTTCAAAGAATTTATTCCAGCACCGATTACTGGGTGTTCACTCTCCTGGACCCACGGTACAAGCAAAATCTTTCCACTCTCATCCCTGGAGAGGAAAGGAGTGTGAGAATGCATGAATACCAGCAGGCCCTGGTGCACAAGCTGAAACAGTATTTCCCTTCTGACAGCGCTAGCGGCAGAGTGCGTAGTTCTGCGGGACAAGTAGCGAGGGAGAGTAGGCGAGCAGGCAGCTTGTCCAGCACTGGCAAGGGTACGCTTTACAAGGCTTTTGCCAGCTTTATGTCACCCCAGCAAGACACTGTCACCTGTCCCCAGTCTCGGCAGAGTAGGGCTGATCTTTACAGAAAGATGGTGAGGGAGTACGTAGCTGACCATACCATCGTCCTAAATGATCACACAGCTCCCTACAACTACTGGGTTTCAAAGCTGGACATGTGGCACGAACTGGCGCTCTACGCCTTGGAGGTTCTTGCCTGCCCTGCCGCTAGCGTCTTGTCAGAGCGGGTTTTCAGTGCAGCTGGTGGCATCATCACCGATAAGCGTACACGCCTGTCGACTGACAGCGCTGACAGGCTGACGCTTATCAAGATGAATAAAGCATGGATTTCTCCTAATTTCAAATCTCCAGCAGGTGAAGGAAGCTCAACCTGAATAATTGATCCACTCCTCCTCCTCCTCATTTTCCTCCTTCTCCTCCTCTTTGTACAGTAAAGCAGAGGAAACTGGCTGTTTTTTGACAGGGCCCACTGGCTCTAGGTATAGTACTTTATGCATTTAATTTTTCTGGAGGGCCACCGACACGGTCCTCTGTTTTAAACAATTTTTGGGAGTGCCACATACAGGCACTCAATCTATTCAATTTTTCTGGAGGGCCACCTTTCCGGTCCTCTGTTTTAAACAATTTTTTGGGACTGCCACATACAGGCACTCAATCTATTCCATTTTTCTGGAGGGCCACCTACCTGCTCCTCTGGTTTAAAAACTTTTTTGGACTGCCACATACAGGCACTCAATCTATTCCATTTTTCTGGAGGGCCACCTACCTGCTCCTCTGGTTTAAAAACTTTTTTGGACTGCCACATACAGGCACTCAATCTATTCCATTTTTCTGGAGGGCCACCTACCTGCTCCTCTGGTTTGAAAACTTTTTTGGACTGCCACATACAGGCACTCAATCTATTCCATTTTTCTGGAGGGCCACCTACCTGCTCCTCTGGTTTGAAAAATTTTTTGGACTGCCACATACAGGCACTCAATCTATTCCATTTTTCTGGAGGGCCACCTACCTGCTCCTCTGGTTTGAAAAATTTTTTGGACTGCCACATACAGGCACTATCCAAATTGAATTGTCTCCATAGCAGCCTCCACACGTTGTCTCCATTGCTACCTCCAAAAGTCGTCCATATAGCTGCCTCCATACATCGTCCCTTTATCAAACGAGGTTTGTCAGGCCGAAATTTGGGTTGTTTTCATGGATTCCACATCAAAGTTGTTAACTTTGTCGCCACCCTGCTGTGTTATCCACAAAATACACTGGCAAACTTTTACCATTTACGGATATTATTTCAGCGCTTCTTGCGCATCTGTTTACATTCCCCTCACCCGCCATATCCTAAACTTATAAGAACGCTACTACACTTGATCTTATACAAAAGGTTCTTAGAAGTGCTGTTTGGGGAGTAGCCTAGAGACAGGGGCTTGGATTGGCGAAAGCTCGCCTAGCAGCGGAGCGCCAGCTCCATGCGCATCATGCGCTTCTTGCGCATCTGTTTACATTCCCCTCACCCGCCATATCCTAAACTTATAAGAACGCTACTACACTTGATCTTATACAAAAGGTTCTTAGAAGTGCTGTTTGGGGAGTAGCCTAGAGACAGGGGCTTGGATTGGCGAAAGCTCGCCTAGCAGCGGAGCGCCAGCTCCATGCGCATCATGCGCTTCTTGCGCATCTGTTTACATTCCCCTCACCCGCCATATTCCAAACTTATAAGAACGCTACTACACTTAACTTGGTGCAGGCTGGGACCGAGTCTGACCCTGGGGCTGGTCATATACTGCCGACGCAGAGGATTGCGGGGCCTACCTCGGTCCAGGTCTCAAAGGCCTACTATACCTCCAAATCCTCCCACCCCTCCTCCACCTCCTCCTCCTCCGAATTACCATCCGTGGGCATGGCGCCATCAGTCGGTAGCTCTAGGCACAGCAGCAGTGCCGTTGCTAAGCGACAGCAGGCGGTGCTCAAACTGCTGAGCCTAGGTGATAAAAGGCACACCGCCCAAGAGCTATTGCAGGGCATTCCACATCAAACTTGTTAACTTTGTCGCCACCCTGCTGTGTAAGCCACAAAATATACTGGAAAACTTTTTTCATTTACGGATATTATTTCAGCGCTTCTTGCGCAGATGTTTACATTCCCCTCACCCGCCATATCCCAAACTTATAAGAACGCTACTACACTTGATCTTATCCGAAAGGTTCTTAGAAGTGCTGTTTGGGGAGTAGCCTAGAGACAGGGGCTTGGATTGGCGAAAGCTCGTCTGGCAGCGGAGCGCCAGCTCCATGCCAAGAACCAACTAACATAGTTTTAACTGCAGTACCTTTAATCTACTACTAGTTCACTGCCTCCATACATCGTCCCCTTATCAAACGAGCTGTGTCAGGCAGAATTTTGGATTGTTTTCATGGCTTCCATGTTAACTTTGTCGCCACCCTGCTGTGTAATCCACAAAATATACTGGCAAACTTTTATCATGTACCAATATTATTTGAGCGCTTCTTGCTCACCTTCTTTGGTTCCTCTCTGCTACCCATTGGTTTGAAGCCTGAGTCCATTTAGGGTATGTCGCCATGCCACTCTCTAGCCTTCCGCTGCTGCCGCTGCCTCTGCATGCCGTCCCCTATAGTGTCAGGGTCAATTATTGGATGTTTTAGATGCTATCTAGCTTCATTCTGTCACTCTGTCATGGCCATGCTGTTGCCCATAATTTTGGCATAATGGTGCGATTAAGCAGCCTCAGAGGCATCCATGCATGCTGCCCCTGCTGTTTCCTGTCCATTTCCGTGGTGTTTCCATCCTTTTCTGAGGTTCCCAGGTGTTTGGCCAAGCTTCCCTGTGCAGAGCCTTGGTCCCCTTGAAAAATGCTCGAGTCTCCCATTGACTTCAATGGGGCTCGTTACTCGAAACGAGCACTCGAGCATCGGGAAAAGTTCGTCTCGAATAACGAGTACCCGAGCATTTTAGTGCTCGCTCATCTCTAATTATAACTAAATAAACATTAAAAATGACAAACATGTTAGGTATCTAACAAAATACAAAAACAGTTATTGCCGGCGGTGAACCACATAATGGAAAATAGCGCCCAGATGTCCGAAACGAGTCTTTTATACCATTTTACATAACATAAAATTTTTTTATAAAAAGTGATCAAAAGGTCGCATAGTCCTCAAAATGGTAGCAATGAAAATGCCAGCTCTTCTCGCACAAAATCCAATTTCACTAGTTTTTCAAGCTTCCCTGTAAACTTTAATAAACAGTGTCACAGAAAAGTAAAATTTGTTACACAGGAAATAAAAATCTACGTTATAGATTTTTGAAGGTGGAGAGCAAAAAATGAGTGAAAAAAGGCTGCATCCTTAAAGGGGTTAAAAAATCAGCCATGTCCTAATCTGAGAAGGTAGACAAGTATAGCTTCATTTCTGCAGTCCCCCGTTTTTTAAAAACTTCCACTTTTGCTGAGAGACCCCTGCCTAAACCCATGACCAGGGACAGGGTTAAAACTGAATTTGTAATGGCATCAGTAGCAGATATCTCCAGCTTTCTCTCTTCAGCTCATCAGAAATCCTTGAACTTCTGCTTTCCTCCGCGCTCTGTTGATAGAACATTTGTACACGCAGATCATTCCATACTTTCCGGTAATGAAAATGTTCAACAAAGTGATAAAATTGAGGTGTTTTAATAAGTAAATTATGTCTGGCAACAAATCACAGCCACAAAACCTCTCTAATCCATTCTCCTTCTCCTGCATTAAGAAAATGACTTTTATTCATCTACATGAGAGCTACAGAGAACAGTCCTTGCTTACAAGAGGGAATTTAATCAAATGCTTTAAGAAATGGATTACTATATTCTTCGGATAATTTAGAAGAGTATTTTGGAAGCAGAAATACATTGGTGTGACATCTGTTCTTACATATCCACAAGCTTTCACAGAGGCGATAATTGTGCTGATGATAGGGAACAGGGATGAGAGGATCCCAACCACATGTTCAGGGCTAAACATTGCTGGTTCAAGACCCCAAACTTCAAATATTGTTGGCACTGATTTGGGGGTGTTAATCCTTTAAATGCCACCGTAAAATCCAACGTCATCATGGAGCGATGATCCAGGGGGGAAATGGCGGCTTTGCTGGTATTTAAAGGGGTTAACAGCCGCAATTGATGCCCACAAAACAAGTTAGACCCTATCCACAGGATAATTGATGAGACCACCACAGATCACTAGAACTGGGGGTTCGTCAGAGTCCGTTGTACAACCAACTGACCCCCTTGTCGTTCCCCGTCACGCGCTGCAGGGCTGCCCCATTCATCTTTATGGAACTGACAGAGATTTTCAAGATACGGACTTGGTCATCCCCGTCAGTTCCATAGAGAAGAATCGGCGTTTTGAGAAAATACATTTACTATGGGGATTTCTGGCTTTTTTGTGCCACTTCTACCACCTGTTCTACTTTCCGTCCCATTTATTGGTGGCATGCATTAGAAAACTAGAAATTGCATTACAAATACTATAGCAATCCGACTTTTTTCAGGCAAACTCTGACTAAGCACTAAAAAATCCTTTTGGTGCACATTTTTCGTGCCTCGTCAGACACAGAAACTGGCACAAACACCAATTCCTTCATGTACATGTACGGCGCAGAGGTTCTAAGGCTGTATGAAGAGGGCTCACAAAGTATTAACCCCTCCAATGCCACCAAAGAGGGTCTAAAAAATAGTAAAAAAAAAAAAAAAAGTTAAAAAAAGAATAAATTTTAAAAAACAAAAAATTCAAAACACGCCCCTTTCTCTAGAACTGATAAAACATAATAAACTGTAAAAATCACAAACATGTTAGGTATCACCGCGTCTCAAAATGCCTGATCTATCAAAATATAAAAGCAGTTATCCCCGGGCATGAACCACAAAATGGAAAATATTACACTACATTAAAATGTAATAAAAAGTATGAAAATAGTATAAGATACTATGAAAAAATTATTAGCTTTTTTTTGTACATTCTTTTAATTGTGAAAATGTATTAAAACACAATATAACCGTGATCATACTGAACCAAAGAATAAAGCAGATCTATCATTTGATACATAGGGGCACATTTACTTATCGGGTCCGGAGGAGCTCTCGAAAATGAATTGTCAGATGATAAAGCACTGTGCCACGATTCAATAAGATCGTGTACCCGATTTCCTGCATGTGTTGCTTCCCTGATCAGGTCCGCCTGAGTTCACCATCTTCCTCCCGGTGTATGTTAGTGCATGTCTTGCGACACAATTTTGAAGTGGTTTGTCCGAATCAGCCTGATTGTCTAACGCCCCCCCCCCCCGATTCTTGTCGCATGAAAGCCTGCGCCACTGCGCCAAAATCCGATCGCGTGTGCCAAAATCCCTTTCTAAATTCCTGTCACAGCAGTGCAAATCCGAAAATGTCAGAATATTCTACAAAAGTGCTGTCCGCGGGACCCTTAGTAAATGAGCCCCATAGAGTTTAGAATGGTTGTCAAGAAGCAGGCATATGGTGTACTGTAAAAGCATGGAGAAAATAGAGGTGGCCCTCCATCTAAACGAACCCACCATTACACGCCACCCTTTAAAATGACCTTCACAAGCAACATAAATGGCGCCATATTTGCTATTTTATCTTTTGCATATAGGGCACGTGTACCTTTGTTTTGTCTTTGTGCTCCTGTCTTTTTTTTTCTTTGTCAGCTTTTCTCATGGCCAGATGTGTCTTATACCAAAAAGCCCAAAAGGCTGATTCCTTCCTGACTCCAAAATGATTGGAAAAAATTGACTGGGGCAATTCTAAGTTCTTACAGGAGCTGAGGAACCAACAGAATTATAATTCTGGTGGCCAGTGCAATCCTGTTGTCATGGGTTCTCCCGTGACCCGAGATGTCGTTAACCAGTGCCCCTCTCTGCGCTGCAGCGCCCCGCAGCTCCAATTCACCTGTCTGCGTTCCTGTCCTGAGTCCGGTGGTCAGGTGTGCATGTCTCTGCCTCCTAGGGTGTGCAAGCCGCCTCCCGAAGATTTAAAGGGCCAGCGTACCATTGATTGGTGCTGGCTATTCCTCATAAGCCAGCCTCTTCCTACACACCCCGCCGGATCTGTTTGCCTTGTGCTCTAAAGAAAGCTCTGTTCCTATGCACTGTGCTGATATTGCGATTTCCTGTTGTGACCCTGATTTCGTTATTGATTTTGATTCCGTGCTGCTTGTCCTGACCTTCCGCTACTTTCCCAACTCCAATCCCTTGCTGCCTGTCCTGACCTCCTGCCTGTCCCCAACTATGATTCTGCTCAACTTCTCTGTAGCTTGCCTTTCCCACCACCGTGGACAAAGTCGCGCCTACGGAACGACCTGGTGGTACCACGCCGCAACAAGTCCAACCTGCTTTGTGAAGGGCTCTGTTGAAAACTGGGCACCACTTAGACTCCGGTTCCAGGTACCGGCTTACGTCATCGTCCACGGTGGTCCAGTGGGTCCACTACCCCTGGAGCCTGACACCTGTGTAAGGCCAAATTAACAAACTGTACTGGGGAAGATTTATCGGAAGTGTTTGAGAACAGAACTTTTATAATTGCTCATAGCAACCAATAAGAGATCAGCTTTTAATTTCTCACAGCTGGTTATAAATTTTAAAGTTGAGCTCTGATTGTTTTCCATGGGCAACTAGAACAGTTTAACCTCAGAAAATTCTGATAAATCTCCCCCTATGACTTAAAGCGTAAATGTAAAGTTATAATGATTTTACCAAATTATTATATGTGATTCCCACTTTAAAAACAAACTTTTGTTTCCAAAGTTATGGCATTTTCTGTTCTGAAAGTGTTTGATAAGATTCTTTCTCACCAGAAGTGAAGTGGGAAGAGACTAATGTCTGCCTGTCTATGCCCTCAGGCTGAGGCCAGTTAGCTTGCCCACAGATCTCAAGATGCCCTGTGTTCTCTCTCAAGTAATTTAGCAAGTAATTTAGCATTAAATCTGTTTAGTTCCCCACAAGTAAATCCACTGAACCATGCTCAGTGCACATACAGGATGTATATGGTGACAAGCCTGACAGGTTCCATCACATAGAGGGGCAGGGAACATGTAATAAGTGGAAGAATTCATAAGTAAACCAGTTACATGAAGTCTATAGCCTGTGCTGTGTGAGCACTAAAGGTTACTAACTCAGTGCACTCTGCACAGTGCACAATATGCAGACTGCAAGGTGGGGGAACGGCTGCAGCATGAGGTGCAGAGAGAGACAGAGAAAGTTTGTTCAAATCACAGACTGGGCTAGAGGGACTGCTAGGGAACAGAGGAGATCTTATACCTCACTATTCTGTGCAGGAAACATCTGTATTCACAGTCTTGAACACATCCAGCTCTGCTACATACATAGAGAGAGCTCTGTCACATGACCCCTTCCTCTGTGAGAAGCAGCCCCTTCCATCCCAGGAGTCCATAGAGTTTGCTTATAATACAGACTCCAGAGCTTGTTAGCACAGACAGAGGAAGAAGCCATTGCAGCACTGAGGTAATCTTAGGTGGATAGCAAAGAATCTGCTGGATATAGGTAATAATGATAATAGACAAAGTTGTGTTACATCCTAGGACAGTGGTGGTGAACCTATGGCACAGGTGCCAGAGGCGGCACTCAGAGCCCTTTCTGTTGGCACCCAGGCCATCGCCCCGGCACACCGAACCGGACTCAAAGAATCTTCCTGCAGTTCCAAGCAACTTAAAAGATGCTGCTTTCAGTCATATTTTGATACTTACTTCGCTACTTGGAACTGTAGGAAGAGGGAGAATGTATAGACAGGGCTGAATTACCTTTGGAGGACTTCCTGCTGGCCCCACGATTCTCTGTGTACTGAGGGATACTGGAAAGAAGCTTAAATGATGTAAAATTTCCATCTTTCTACTGTGCTGGTGCCCTCAGGAGGCCAATATGATTGAAAGTTGTTGAAGAACAGGGAGCAATAAGTTACTGCTTTAATTTTTGGTTGGCACCTCGCTATAAATAAGGGGGGTTCTAGGTTGTTTTTTGGGCACTCGGCCACTAAAAGGTTCTCCATCACTGTAATAGGAGCTATTGATTTGTGGGGAAAAAAATTTAAAGTCATCCTTTAAAAAAGAGGGGGGTAAAAAATGTTGCAAAGCTGCTCCAGTCTCTCCTGGTATATGAGTAGTTCATGCAACTTTTTTCCGCTTTTTAAAAAAGCACAGCAAAGCAGAGGAACACTGCTGAAAGATTTATTGAAGGACCAAAGCCACTTTAATACATCTGAAGGCCAGCGGAGCTCTAAAGACAGTCTATGAGCTGTCGCACAGAGCCTGACTCATGATATATGTCCCCCGTTGACTACATGGAGTGAGACATGCAATCCTGTATCCTATAGATGGGGGAGCATTCATCATATCCACATGTCATATATAGCAGAACCAGACGCAGGTTATTAGACAACACCAGTGTGTGAGACCTATGTGCTGGTAGTACCCCCACTTTCCCAGCTACGAAATGCCAAGATTTACAGGCAGTTCCCGGGTTACGTACAGGATAGGTTCCTTGGGTTTGTACTTAACTTTAATTAGTATGTAAGTCGGAACTGTATATTCTACAATTGTAGCTGCAGACAAAATTTCTTTTTGTCCCAGTGACAATTGGATTCTCAACATTTTTTTTCTGTTTGTTGTAACTGGACAAGGATTATCAAAAAAGCTTACATCTGATCATTGCAGCCTGGGACTATAGTAAAGCATCCAGAGAGCGTCACCAGAGGTCACAGTCGGCAGAGAGGTCCGGCTGTAACTAGGAGTCGTCTGTAAATCTGTAGGTGACCGCCTGTACTTTGTAGCATTGGTCAACATGAGTGAAAGTGCTACTGTATTTACTCACACTACGAAAACTGCGTTATCCCGTCTGATGAACGGGTTCAGCCAGTCATGTTAATTGGCAAAACTAAGGATATTCCCGGAACAATTATAACATGGGGGCTGGGAACTGCTTCTAATGTGTGTGCTGGACTTGTTTAGTGTAGTTTCCCATTTGATATGCATCCGATGAGTGGACAACAATCACCAGGGGGGACCCAAAAACTTTTTGAACCAGGTCCATAAGCTTACCTCGAACCTTACCTTGATGCTAGAACACTGTAATATTAGAACAGTTCCAGTTTATTGCACATGAGCCCTTCTCAAAATCCTTTGAATATCAAACTACAATATACTTAGAATCCAAAAAGTCAAGCAGGGCGTTACTGGCACAAATGTTCCTGGCAGGAAACTCACATTTTGCCAGGTCCCAAGACACAATAAAACAATGAATAGCAATGTCCAGTATAATATAAATCTGACTATCTTATTAAGAATTTTATACCACACCCATTTTAACTCTTTCTAGATGCAACATAAAAAAAATTGTAAAATGAGAATTAGAAAGAGATTTCTAGGGGATCATTTATCTTAGTTTTTCTCTATCCAGTTATCCAGCGCATCATGCACCAGTGTGGGGAATATTAATAATGCCACACGATGCACCCAGGATTCATAAATTCCCCCCAATGAGTTTATTCTGCTATACATCCCCAAACAGTTCAGGTGCCCACCGGAGGATACACCAGTTTACTCCAAGCCTGTAGATACAGGTATAAAGACAAGGGTGAAGACTAAATTGCAGTGTGTGCATGCTGACCCTTCAAGGTGCAGTCATGTCCTGTAATTAGGACTAGGACCTGGCAGCTGTAAGGGCTTATTCACATGGCCGTCTGCAGGGATGTACATGCAGCCACAAATTTGCAGCCGCATGTTCGTCCCCATAGACGGCAATAGCGGCACGGCGGGGAGACAGAGCTCTCTGTCCATGGTGAAGCTCTCTGGATTCTTTATTTTAATCCCAGGCTGCAATTGTCAGCTGTAAGGTGTCTGTATTAATTTTTAATTGATCATTCTTGGTCCCATTACTGCAAAAAATATATCGAATATCCAATTGTTACTGGGACAAAAAAAAATTTGTCTGGAGCTACAATTATAAAATATACAGTTCCGACTTACATACAAATTCAACTTAAAGAGGACCTGTCACCCATAATTTCGGCACTAGTAGATGCTTACTAAAGTAAGCAGCTCCTAGTGCTGGAACAAACGCAGTGGTGTTAGAAGCATAGTGTTACCAGAAACCTCCGGTAACGCTATCTAATACTGCGGCGGGGTACAGTGTATTCGTCGGACCGCTCGCAAAGCGGTCCGACGATGTATTCGTGAGGGGGCAGTCCGAGGTGCTACCTCTTCCCTGGACCCCCCCCCCCCTTCGCTCCATAGGCTGGCGGTGACTGCTGCGCATCATGCGGAAGTCACCGCCCCTAACCACGCCCCAACCCCGCTATCCTTCTAACACTGCGGCGTTTGTTCAAGCACTAGGAGTAGCTTACTTTAGTAAGCAGCTGTTAGTGCCAAAATTACGGGTGACAGGTCCTCTTTAAGAACAAACCTATCTTGTACGTAACCCAGGGGCTACCTGTACATCATTTTGTCGTCTTAGATTACAAATTGTTCAACAACCTTCAAAAAGACCTTACATGTTGTTCTCAGACTACCGCCCATTGTGAGCAATTTCATTTCAGTATACAAACACTGTAGCTTTAGTCATATTTATGAATATGTCTTTGTTTAATTACGTGTACATTGCTGAGACTAGGAAAAAAATTATGAAATGCATTCTTGACTTTCTGCTAAAAACTAAGCTGCTTATGTTACCAGAGACTAACCTGTCTGACAAAGGACTTAAGAGATATTAGTACAGTCTATGAACTTGTCTTCATGAATAACAACAAGAAGTCACAGTCACTTGCTCTGCATGTGTTTGGCTCGTAGACTCCAATAACAAAGTCCCATCCAAATTTGGTGGAAATAGGACGCTCCACGTGAAGCACAGTAGTCTTGAAATTTTTCTTAGTTTAAAAGTTCCTGGCGATCTAAAGAGGATTCATTTTAATATTTTATGGGGGCCTTGGGCAGAAGGGCAGGGCTGTGTCCACTTACAGGAGTTGTCCTCAGGGTCAAAACATTTTTTTACATTTAATCTCATCCATAGCCATATTGCCACCACATACAGGGGTTTAGATTTATTAAAGCCCCTGGGCCAGTTTTCTGTCGGACATTGCAAGTTCTTTTTATTGCAAACTGGCCCAACAGATTGCACCACTTTATTTCTTTAACATGGTGCGTACAACGCCCTTCTGTTGGAATTGGATGTTAAATCTCGCATACGGTCCGACAAAGCACCCTAACGGCCCCTAATTTGTGTTGCATGGTGCCTAGTGCAGCCGTGCCACAAAAAGGGTCGCATGCAAAACATATGTGGTGCAGACACTTTTTAAATACCTTGTATCGTACAAGCCTGAAATAATATGATGATTTAATGGGTGAAGGCCCGTCTCAGTATAACATTTGGTGAGTGATTTGGGTGGTCATGGGCCCCCTAAAAGGCTTGATCCTCGGGCTACTGCCTACACTGCCTAGATTATAATCCACTACTGCTATCTGGTGGAACCAGAGGGGCAAGGACTCTATCATACTGTGGCACACGATTGCCAGCCTATGATAAATCACTCCCATAGCTTAGATGTGGATGACAGAGGTGACAAAATGTCTGCTTTCATTGTCTTTAGGAGTGGGACAAGAGGGGAGTCATTGCATATAGAGGTGCAGACCTAGACCCACATTTACTAAAGCATTTGTGTCAGTTTTCTGTCTGAGTTTGCATTGAAAAGAACGTGGAAACTGCTTGTACATGTATTTATAAGGTGTCTGCGCCAGTTTTGTGTCGCGGCTGCACTGTGTCAGACAAGACAGAAAAAATGTGCAGCTAAAGGGCCGTGTTACTGCTTAGTCGGAGTTTGCGCTACACTTATTACTGACGTGCGCCACAATTCTTTCTGCTCCACAATTCTGCAGTATGAAAAGGAAAATGGTGCCCACTTCCAGAACAGTGCAGGAGGCGCCAGAATAATGAAGACCGTGCACCTGTTTTAATTAATCTGGTGCATCGTGCACACTCCACCGGAAAATTTCACATAGTACCGACTACACTAGTTGTGATAAATGTGTATTTAATGGTCTATTGAAGTAAAAAGAGTGGGAACTCAAGTGTAAAGTCAATATTAGTGGGAGTATAGGGGCATATTGCATAATGGAGTGTGGCAAAAAGGGTCATAGCCTATAGCAATGTGGGTACATGTTGTACATGCTTTAGTAGTTGATGAATATCACTAAGAGACAGAGATATGTGTCAAGTATATACAATGGGTATGGAAAGTATTCAGACCCCTTAAAATGTTTCACTCATTAATTGCAGCCAATTGGTAAGATCAAAAAAGTATTTTTTTTGCTCAGTAATGTGCACTCTGCACCCCATCTTGACAGAAAAAAACAGAAATGTAGACATTTTGTTAATTTATTAACCAAAAAAAAACCTGAAATATCACATGGTGATAAGTATTCAGCCCCTTTGCTCAGTATTGAGTAGAAGCAGCTTTGGAGCTGGTGCAGCCAGGAGTCTTCTGGGGAAGATGTTATAAGTTTTTCACACCTGGATTTGAGGATCCTATGTCTGTTCTTTGCAGATCTTCTCCAGTTCCCTCAGGTTGGATGGTGAATGTTGGTGGAAGCCAAAAAGTGCAATCTTCATCTCATCAGACCAGAGAATCTTATTTCTCATAGTCTGCGAGTCCTTCATGGGCTTTTTTTTGCAAACTCTATGCAGCTTTCATATGTTTTACACTGAGGAGAGGCTTCAGTCATCACACCCTGCCATAAAGCCCTGACTGGTGGAGGCTGCAGTGATAGGTGACTTTGTGGAACTTTCTCCCATCTCCCTACTGCATCTCCAGAGCTCTTTACCTCTCTCACCAAGGCTCTTTCCAGGATTGCTTGGTTTGGCTCGACGGCCAAGTCAAGGAAGAGTGGTCTTCCCAAACTTGTTTCATTTACAGATTATGGCGGCTCCTTGGGCAGTTCCTTAGACCTCATAATTCTCATGTGCTCTGACATCCACTATGAGGTCTTACATAAACAGGTGTGAGCCTTTCCTAATCAAGTCCAATCAGTATAATTATACACATCTGGATTCCAATGAAGGAGTAGAACCATCTCAAGGAGGATCAGAAGGGAATGGACTGCATGTGAGTTATACATGAGTGTCACAGCAAAGGATCAAATACTTATGACCATGTGATATTTCGGTTTTTCTTTCTTTCTGCTGAGGAAGTTTTATTAATGTGTATTGTTTATGGAGTTACCATCCTCCTCCGCCTCATATTTTGGAAAGCTGATAACCTTGTGACATATACATCCAGCCCAGAAGAAAATTAGTTAGAAATTACTTATATTTTAAAGATTTTAATATAATTATATAGGCAAAGCAATGTACCACTGTTATACAGCTATAGTCCATGGACCTGGATACGAAATCTATAATAAGACCATATACCATCTATAATACTAGTATGACAGAAGAACCTGGGTGTGACTGCTCCTTGACTTCTGTGTTGGCCTTTTCCTGCATTTTATCTCTTTGATATCATACAATGTGTAAGGGGTATGTTACACAAAACTTCATTTTCTTTTGTTCAGCAAAAATAGGAAGGGAGTCTGACAACACCCTCTCCTAACAATGGAGAATTGAGAAATCTTACAGTTCTATTGCTGTACCTATTGGGAGCGCTCAAAGTTATTTTTATGTTGCAGTGTATATTTAGATTTGGTCTATATGAATGTATTCAGTTATTTTCCATATGGAAATGAGATGCATTCATATACCCATGGAAGCAGTAAACCTTTGCCAACATCCACGCAGGGAGAGATAAGTATAATTACACTGAGCTAACACGGTCTCATCTTGGCTCACTGAAGCTCTTTTAGTATGTAAAGTAGAAAAATGTGTTTTTGCAGTTGTTTCAATACCAAGTATATTGCGATATTATGAATCCAAGGCCATAGAAAGAATTTGGCAATGTTACTTTATTATTGTTACATTTATCATTTCCATTAGCTCTAGAATTTACAAATTATAAGTACAACAAAAGAACAGCTACATATAAAACATACAAAAGAATACAAAAAAAACTTGAATATTATATCCTGCAGATTATTTTGCATCAGCATACTCCGACAGCAGTATCCACTTTGGTACAGTAAGATGTAACTACACACATCAGTCCCAATAGAGACTCAAAATTAGAGACACAAATGAGCAGTTGTGAGGGCATCAGTAGACCTCCAGAGCTGTGGTGTTAGTGCTTCAGCTGCCACTAAGAGGTGTGGAATCAGATTATACTTGGTACGGGTAAACGATGGACTCAGTATGGCTAATAGAAGCTTGTCTGGTGTTAGGGTTATAGGGACGGCTGTTACATTCCCGATGACATTCCACTTGGCTCCAATATGGAGATATCAAAGGGCTGTACTTTCTATTTCCTAAAAATGTAATAGTGAAAAGAATTGGCCAACTATACAGACCTGTTGGAACCGTTGCATAAAGTGTTTGCTGTGTGATAACACCCTACTGCTGCCCGTCTATCTGCACTGCAGAGAAACTTTGGCCAGCTCACTCACCACTAGTGATGATGTACTAACTAGGTAGAATTAAACTTTTCATATGTTGAAAAGGGTATCTCAGCATCAGCAGGCAATTGTGGAATTCCAGAACACTTGTGTTAGTCTAAGTAGTGACCAGCAGCACTTCACCACTAATGAATAGACCTCTATTTTTTCAGTTCTGCACTGTTTCCAATAGTTTACCAATATGGTTAGCCATTATCAGCTCTACCATCCCCATCTTTCACATGCTAGAAAAAGCTCTTGAGGCCCTGGCGGAGGATGTAACAGTGGCCAAAGAGGATGAAAAAGAGGAACAGGTGCCAGGCCAGAACAAATAAGGATCACAGGGTGGGTTAACAAACTGTGGTCTGCCCCTACATTGTCCGGCCAGAGAAAAAAGCATGTGGATGAGGAGGAGTTGGGTGACTCTTAGAGTAGCTTACAGAGTTCACTGGAGCATGGCTGGGGAGATGCAGAGGAGGAGTCAACCTCATCCAACATCGGGGTAGGCACCTTGCACCACGAGGCAAAATGTGACTCATATGGCGGAGGATTATCCATCCACACATTTCCTGGTACTGAAGGATAGGTGTCATCACTGCTGGTGGTGTCATCACAGACAAGAGGATCCACCTCTCTACAATGTCCTGCAATGTAATTTTTCAGTTCTGAATTGACAGAAAATTCCTGGAAATGGCCAGCACCAATTAGCGGCGTGGTGGCCCTTTAAATCTTTGAGCGGTGTCGCACGTGTGCCCCACGCTGCCAGACCCTGCGCAGGAGGAGGTAAGGCAGTATGAGGGGAAGATGGGGGCCATGGAGGTTCCGAGTCCAGAGAGAGGCACAGTTGTACGCGTGTCAACGTGGGTCGCGGGAACACCCATGACAATGGCAAACCTCTCCCTGTACTTCTTGGTGTTGGGATTAGTTCATAAGAAGAGTTAGAAAATTGGTATCGCTCTTACTCATATGAACACTGAAGATCCTTAAAGGGCATCTACCACCAGGATGAAGGACTGTGTGCAAATGAGCTCCATTAACACCTATAGAGCCTGGAGCCCCTCAAGCTCATTTGCATACAGTCTTTCATCCTGGTGGTAGATGTCCTTTAAACAAAGCAGGAGAATTACACTCAGGCTTTCACACTCTGCATCCTCAACTCCCTATTTAGATTGGACAGAGAGAAACAGATTCATGGTGCCCATTATTTTTCTGATGGGTGATTATTTCTGAATAATTCTGCAGTAAGGTTTGGTAAGGTGAGCATATGTTTTATATAGTTTTATAACAAGCTAAGTGGTTTTAACATACTGTAATTATGTTTTGGGAGGGACAACCCTTTTAACCAGTTAAGGACTAGGGTAATTAGCTAGTTCAGGACAAGAAACAATTTTCCATTTTTGCCCTTTGAATGGCTCTAAGTTTTGTTCTAACATTTTTGGACTGATTTATTGCTGTAAAGAAATTAGAATTAGAAGTCAAAAAAGTGGTAAAAAAACATTTTTTTACATTTTATTTTTTTCTGACTGCAATAGAGTGCTGACCTAACCTTTAGGGTAACTGGGTGTCATATAAGATGAAAATAGTAACTGCATGTGTATATTTGTAATTTGTAATTTTTATTTTTTTTTTACTTTACTTTTACTCAGAATAGACCTTTGGGGACTTTATTTTTTATTTGATTTTTTTATATATTTAACTTTTACATTTGCTCTGCTACCCCAGGACAGATATAGTGACATCATTTAGGCTGTGCTGAGTCTGTGCCACTCAGTGCTGGTTGTTATCACGTGACCACTGGGAAGCAGAAAGGCCGCAGACTATCCACTGCCTCTAGAGGTGCGAAACCATTTTTTTACTTTTATTTTTTATTTGTACTTTATGCCACTTAGGCTCAGAATAGACCTATGGGAACTTTATATTTTCTTTGACTATTTTTTTTATACAGCCGCTCAGTGCTGGTTGTTATTATGTGGCCTCCAAGAAGCACAAAAGCAGCGGATTAGCCAGCGCCTCTAGCCTCTTCACTGTGCTGTGAGCAAAGCATACGAGAGATGGAAAATAGAGAAGTGGTATTACCGATTCTTCTCCCCACGGGTCCCCTACAGCTGCCTAAAGCCTGCACCGTAATTATACCATGATGCATTCTTTAGGGGCCATACAATAACAATATAGCCAGCAATCGTAAAGTAGTTTTTGTTTGTATTCCAACTCTTTATGTAAGGTGAGCAACATATGCAAAATTACTGATGGCTCGTCTGCCTTATCGGCGCAAATTAGTTGTTTTCTGAACTGAAAAGTCTGAGTGTTAAGTCAATTAGAGCATATGCATTTCTAATATCACATCAAGTGTGCATTTTAATGATGTGTTTGTGCTTTAGCTGACTGATCATTGGGCTGAATCAATCAGTTTGGCTCTAAAAGGTCAGATGAAAGAGATACTGAATTGTAATGAACCCGAACAACAGGCAGCTAAGGATTAAGTATAAACCGGGACAAGTGACAAACTGGTCTGTGAACAGGAAAAATCATACATAAACAGAAAACACTGACAAAAGATCCCTTCATGTATAGAAACATAAGAATGTAGTGCAAAGGTCTGTGTATAGTTCATGGGTGCGATCCTTTCCGAGCCATGCATTTATTTAATAGTGTCACCTTCCATAGACTGATAATACATGTACAGTACAGAACTTAATTTATACTTACAGATGAAGCAGTAGAATGTGATAACACCAAATAAAGATTGTTGAAAAAATAAAGCTACAGTTAACAATTGTTTTCTTCAAACATTAAAGGGAATGTTTCATGATAGAAACAAAGCATTGTTATGAGAAAGCCAAAAAACGCTCACCCAATAGGTCCTTTTGGCACCAGCTCCCACTTCTGCGGCTCGGATCTCCACATGACCAGCGTGCATGTCAGGGAAAATCCAAAAAAGTATACCGATCCAGCGCAGAGTAGTGTGGAAAATCTTGAAACACTTTTTATTTGCTCCAGTAAAAACAAGAGTACACTTACATGCGCTCCAGCACTGCGTCCACGGTATGGACTATGGTTTCTTGCCTACGCGTTTCGAGTGCGTTATGCACTCTTACTCATGGCACAGCCCTAACTTAGAGGAGCGCACAGTCAAAGCCATAAAAACTGTATACAAAAATTGAAATTGACGCAAATGTGTTTTTTCTACAATTTCACCGGATTTGGAATTTTTTTTCCAGCTTCCCAGTAACTGGCATGGAATATGAAATGCTGTCAATAGGATTTTTTTAGGCAGAAAAAAAGCACTTATACAGTTCTGTAAACAGACGGGGACTGAAAAATGGTAACGCAAAAGAAAAGAAATAAAAAATGACAAGTCAGGAGGTAAAAGTAGTCTTGTAAGTGATGATATAACCTTGACCTGAACATAGGATAACCTGAAGAGAGGGAAAGTATTTGAGCAAGCTAACATTTACAGAATGGTTAGTTTTCCAAGATGTTTGGAACAACCTCCCTGCTGCTTTCCTTCTAGAAGCGAATTCATAAGAATTCAAGATTTTTGGAAGGCAAAGCTGAAGACACTTAATAACTCTTTAATATAAATTTCTCCTTTGTTCATTCACTTTAATTTATTTTAAAGATTACAATAAACTATTAACACTTGAAGTTTTGAAAGCATTTCTACTTGGAAGCATTTTCCCCCACCTGCCTAAATCTTTTGCACGGCACTGTATATCTCCGATTTACAACTACTACTTGTTCGATAGTTCATGCTTCTTATCAGCAATACATAGTAAATGGAAGATTGGAAGATTCTACAAAACACAAGAAATTATCCGGCCGGTTCCAAAGTAACTTTCACAATCTATATGAACCCGACTCTTAACTAGCTACTTCATCTTGGAAAGAATTGAACAGCGGCTGAGCTATGTCAATTAAGAGAGAGACGCAATGATCGTCCCTGGCCTAATGTGATAAGTACAATGGATCTACATCGATTTACAGACACATTTCCCAGAATAGACATCAATGTCCTTTTACCTTCATCTTCATCAAACCCTCACCAATGATAATTAAATATACCATTTATTTTATCGCCTTGAGCGTCATTTTCCTTGCAAGAAGCATTAATTATTTAATGGATAGTGTTTCGTGATAACAATGACTAATGTATGGGAAGATTGTAAAACAAAGAACGGCACATTGTGAATTCTAGTAGATAAAATTCCGCAGGCGTGAGAGTCAAATGTAAAGGCCTACGGAATTATCTCTAAGCTACTCATTGGGTGTAATTAGTTTTAAATTTTAGGAGAACTGTTTAATTGGCAATCAGTAAAACTATATTCACTTAAATTAAATATACAAACTTTATTAACCTTACGGTGGTGCATGAGGTACAGTGTAACTTAATTAGTAACTCGACCCCAATGTATAATTAGTAATTGTAACCCCACCTCACGTGAGCCAATTATTGTAATGGTATTCTGTGGTATTTACTCCTAAACTATGAGAGCCCACCCCCAAAATGATCACATTGGGGGTGGTAATCAATTGCTATACACCGGGTTCCAAATTATTATGCAAATTATATTTATCTCTGATTTTCCTAGATGGTCAATACAGATGACAGGCAGTATAATAAATGTCATCACCCGTTAGAGTATAAATCAGATTTTATTGAACAAACCTCCCAGTGTTAACAAATCAAAAAAATGTCATTAATATAAAACTCAAAATCCACAGTTACAAAATTATGATGCATGGCAAAGTTTCAAAGAACTTAAAATGGTCATTTGTTGAATTTTCAGCATTAATTTAAGAGAGCAGCTGCTAAAATGCCATTACAAACCAGAAAACAGATATATATGAAGCTGCTGGTGCCTCTGGAGCCCCAAAAACCTCAAGGTGTAGGATCCTTTAAAGCAGTGGTTCTCAACCTGTGAGTCGCGACCCCAGCGGGGGTCGAACAACCAAAACCGGGGGTCGCCTAAAGCCATCGGAGCCGCATTTTTATTGCGTTTTTACTGCAAATCGCATGGTTTGGGGTTACCACAACATGAGGAACTGTATTGCGGGGTCACAGCATTAGAGAGGTTGAGAACCACTGCTTTAAAGACTTGCTGTGGTGCATAAACCTACTATTGGGCGGCCCCTAACCAGTGCTCACAAGCAGAAACGGTTGGCCCAGACATACATGAAGACTAATTTTCAAACAGTCTTGTTTCCTGATGAGTGTCGTGCAACCCTGGATGGTCCTAATGGATGGAGTAGTCGATGGTTGGGGGATGGCCACCATGTACCAACAAGGCTGTGATGTCAGCACGGAGGTGGCTGGGTCATGCTTTGAGTGAAGAGAGGGCTGGTAGGCCCCTTTAGGGGTCCTGAAGGTGTGAAAATGACCTCGGCAAAGTATATAGAGTTTCTGAATGACCACTTTCTTCCATGGCACAAAAAGAAGAATCGCACCTCCGGGAGCAAAATCATCTTCATGCAGGACAATGCCCCATTTCATGCAGGACAATGCCCCATCTCATGCAGGACAAGGCACCATCTCATGCAGGACAATGCAACATCTCATGAAGGACAATGCAACATCTCATGCAGGACAATGCACCATCTCATGCAGGACAATGCACTATCTCATGCAGGACAATGCCCCATCTCATGCAGGACAATGCACCATCTCATGCAGGACAATGCCCCATCTCATGCAGGACAATGCCCCATCTCATGCAGGACAATGCACCATCTCATGCAGGACAATGCCCCATCTCATGCAGGACAATGCCCCATCTCATGCAGGAGAATGCACCATCTCCTGCAGGACAATGCACCATCTCATGCAGGACAATGCACCATCTCATGCAGGACAATACCCCATCTCATGCAGGACAATGCACCATCTCATGCAGGACAATGCACCATCTCATGCAGGACAATGCACCATCTCATGCAGGACAATGCACCATCTCATGTTGCAAAGATACCTCTGTGTCATTGGCTGCTATGGGCATAAAAGGAGAGAATCTCATGGTGTGGCCACCGCCTTCCCCTGACCTCAACCCTATAAGAAACCTTTGGAGCATCATCAAGCAAAATTTCTATGAGGGTGGGAGGCAGTTGACATTGAAACAGCAGATCTGGAAGGCGATTCTGATATCATGCAAAGAAACTCAAGCAGAAACTCTCCAAAAACTCCCAAGTTCAATGGATGCAAGAATTGTGAAGATGGTATCAAAGAAGGGTCCTATGTTACATGTAACTTGCCTGTTAGGATGTTATGGATTGAAATACCTTTTCATTTCAGTGAATGTGAAATTCAGTGAACGTTTTTAAAGCGTGTTGTCCCACCAGAAAATTTGTAAATTAAAAATACTTTGTTGTGCACATCACTGCTTCTGTTTTGGAATAAAAATGTGGAAGTTCCCCAAATGGTATCAATGGAAACCTCTGCTTGTCCAACAAAGAAGGCACCTTACACAGATCTGTACACCGAGGATAGAAATAGTTACAATATGGTAGATTTTGGGTCGCAGGGCATCAGGTGTGATCAGGACTACAGAAAGAGAGATATGAGCATAAGGGGGAAGCTATATGAAGGGAGGAATAAGGGGGGGGGGGGCTGATAAAGAAATGGATGCTTGTTGGGGGTGAACCACATACAGGGCATAAAGTGGGGGCTACACAAAGGAAGGCATGGAGGGTACAGGGTCCATAAGATAAGGAGCTATGGAATTGTGTGAATAAAATGGGGAAGGGCAACAGAAACAGGTGCACAAGGTGGGGGCTACAGAAAGGTGGGCACTATGCAGGGGGGGTCGCCACTGAAAGGGGTGCATTATAAGAGGTAGTGTAAGAAAAGAGCCATTTTATCTTTCTATATTCCGTCTTATTAAAATATTTTATGGTATAAATGCTTCTACTTTTACATTTATTCATAATTAATTCCATTACTTTACAGGCAGAACTAACATCTTATTACGGATAATTTACATGGAAGAATGAAGTGGATCATCGCCATGCTTTCAAACTGCCTTGTGCATTATATTCCTTCAAATTATATATGCATATATCATGTATAATCCCCTAAGGAATGTCACTGAGTTTAGACTCATCAACATTAAGTTGTCACATCCTATTCTTTACCAGCATTGTCCATATTACAGCTATTATGAGCTATCTAAGTGCAGTTTGCTATTGGCTTACGTCAGAACAATACAGTACAGGGTTATTGGGGGCTTTTTGTTCATTCCGTGCTTCTTATTGTAAAGATAATTGTATTATGGTATGTATGTATACATTATTATAATGTGCCAGTGGAGGTTTAGTTGGAAGTAGAGTCATGAGTAAGTATCCATTTTACAGCCTACGAATGTACAGAACAAATATTCCTGAAACTACTCACATCTTTTCTTCCATTGCTGAATAGTTTATGTGGTAGTTATATAGCACATAAACCATTTTTTTAGTGCAAAACTCTCATAACAGTATCAGCTTTAGGGCACATTCACATGGCCGTCTGCGGGGACGTACATGCGGCCGCAAATTTGCGGCCGCATGTACGTCCCCATAGACGGCAATAGCGGCACGGCACAGATGCAGTGCCACACATGTGTTGCACCGATCTGGCCCGCACACCACAAAAAGATAGAGCATGCTCTATCTTTTGGCGTGTGTGCGGCCGTGCGCCGCTATTCTCTATGGAGGGAGGAGGGGCCGCCTCCTCCTCCTCTCCAGCACACGGCGGTATGCCCGCACGGCGGGCATACTGCTGTGTGAATGTACCCTTAGACATGCCTGGACAGCAGTATGAGATTGTTTGACATTAAACAGGCAGTGACTGCATATGAGACCGTTTCAGATTAGACAGGCAGTGATTTTGGTATGAGACCGTTTGACATGAGACGTGCAGTCACTGCTGTATAGTTCAGTGTCAGTATACAGTACAAATGCAACACAGCAGGAGAGTGTGCCCTACTCCAGCACAGGAAGAGCAAGACATAGGGGGAAATTTATCATTAGTCCTATGTAGCTTCTTGGCATATAATTGTCGCAAATATTTGCGCAAACATCATTTTTGCATTTGTTTTTAGCGAGAAAAAAAAGGCAACTCTAAAGTCCCGAAATGGCAGAAAAAATACACCACAGAGTGTGTAACACGACATTTATCAACTGAGAATTTTCAAAAGAACGCAAATTTAATCGCAAAACTACACCACACAGGAGGCGGTGTATGTGGCTCCATTGCTACTATAGGTGGAAGTTTTGGCTCAATTTTAAAGATTTTGCTAAATTTTATGTTTGAGGTAATAATCAGTCGTGCGCCATAAAAATGCAGACATTAATGAGATGTGCGCAAAATCTTACATGGACTGCATCTTAATTTTGCTCTCTGACCATTTTTTTCCTAGACTATTGTGCGTCAAAAATTGCACCTAAAAATGCAGACGAAATACACATAAATGTGACGGATAATGTGGAAAAGATAGGCCACGCCCACTTGCGCCAAAAAAAGACAGATGAGTCGGGATAGTCGGAAACATCTGTTCTTTCTGGTGCAAACTCATTATAAATGATCTGCAACAATTCTGGACCCAAAAAAACCAAAGATCCTGGCATTTTTGAGGCGCAGATACGATAATACATGCCCCCCACAGACCACTGCTCAAAATCGTGCCTAATGATAAATCTCCCCCTCAATGTGCAGTGTCCACTCTAGAAGTGCTCCGTGTTTTCACCTCTGCCTTCATACAATATCCTGGCAGATGGATTGTGCCTGGATATGGTTATGCCATAATGGGGCTCATTTACTAAGGGTCTGCGGAGCGCATTTTTGTCAGGTTTCCCGACAATTTCCGTTTTGCGCCGAATTGCCCCGGGTATTTTTTGGCCCTTTTATGGCTCTTGCGTACATGTGTATTTATAGCAGTAACTTGTGTACTAGGATTTCATGAGTAAAATTTGGTAGGTGGTCTAGGTGGGCCCCTAAATGGCTTGGGCCCTGGGCTACTCCTCAAATCATCTTTATTATAATCCACTACTGTTGGTTACCTGTCAGGCTGTAATGTCCTGTTTAACTTTACTCAACTAGTCCTATACCATGACCAAGACGACTCCTTGCGAATAGTTCAAATGCCCTATTAACCGCTCCTCTGCAATGGAGACTGAACAGAATCCATTAGTGATTGTGTGTCTCCACTTTCCATTCTGATAGGTGTAGATTATTCTTCATTCTGCTAAGTGAACAGTTTAATGAGCAGAACAGAATCATGTTTTCATATCAGCAAACTGCGTAGCGAGGCTTCACCCGGTGACATTCAGCATAGGACAAGATGATCTTCTGCTCGCCTGTTTATTTCCATAGGAAAATATATGACTAATAAAGATGAGACATTCAATTTAAAGAATTTATAATCAGTGCCAAAAGTCAAACTGGCATGCAAGACGTGCAGCTTGTAGAAACGTATATCCAGGATGATGCAAGACTATTCGACATTCAAGCGCCCCTATGTAAATTCTCCAACATGTGGTCTCAATTTAAGCATAAGATGCATGTGATACATTGCTATGGTCCATGAGAATTAGATTACTCAGAGCTATTTTCAGCCTTAGACTGAAATTTGAATCCAAGATCATGTATATGAATATCGTATATACTATGTAATATAACCATCAGGAGTGGATGTAAATATCTAACCAAACTAAGTAATTTAATTTTTGTGGGTTAAGTGGCTTTAATTTTTGTTATAAAGGTCCAGTTACTCAGAGCAGTATTGTAAAAACAAAAAAGTAATGAAAACCAGCACCATGTCCATACACTCCTACCCAGGCCCAGAGTACGGTTAGTGGGGCCCCTGGGCGCAAAATATGATGAAAGCTCCAACTGAATGGAGCATATATACACGTCCCCCTGCTCACCATCACTGCTTACTAGTCATTTGACCCTAGGAGTGTGTTGCCACTGGGTTCGACCTTATGTTAACTATCCACTAGTCATGTAACCCTGCCCATCACTACCAGAGACACCAGTATGACATGCTGGTGGTGGGGGCCCCCCTTAGTAGTAAATTAGTGGGGGCCCGAGGTGCTCAACCCAGGGAGCCCACCTCATGATCTGGCCCTGTTTCTATAAGTAGCAGATTTTAATATTAGCAGTTTGCTACTAGGGTCCAAGGCTACTAGAGAAGCCATAACCACCCTGGCTCTCTCCTAGATCTCCTCATTCCTCTCCAACTGGCCATTCAGTGTCTATTACTCTCATACTACCTCTTCACCTCGCCCCCTCGCTGTTGGCATCCCTCAAGGTGCTGTCCAAGGACCCCTACTCTTCTCCATCTACACCTCTTGCTAAGGACATCTAATAAAGTCTCATGGCTTTCAATACCACTCCTATGCAGACCTATTTTTGGATCGCGAATGGACCGGGTAAGTAAATCTGCCCCATTATCTTTCCTCCACCTAACACATCCCTCCCACCAGACCTAATCTCATGGCTCCACAATTTCCGTAGTTCTTAATGTGCATATTCTCATACTCTCTACCAAAATGTGCCCAATCTGAAAACCCACCTGTTAAGATCACCTACAACACACAATAACTGCTTTGCTCCCTCACCTTGTGTCTACATCTTCCCTCCCTCACGGGTAGGGTCCTCCTCCCACTTGTCTCCTGATCACTGTAGTTTTTGTTCTTGCATTTGTTTTTGTCTTAATGTAATGTATGTGAACCCCTTAATGATTGTACAGCACCATGGAATTATTGGTACTCTATAAATAAATAATAATAATAACACAAAAAATGGGTGCTTACCTGAATGCCCCACACTAATGACTAAGTTATCACATCTTTTCGACAAGTTCATCCCTCTCATCTTAATGAGTCCTGTGTCACTAGTAGGTGATGGTGGGGGAGGGGGGTTGAACCGATCCTCTGATTGACACTACTGTCCAAGCCAAAACCAACAGCTCTAACCATGCAGTTACTAAAAACCCCAGTGTAGGTTCACATTAAGAAAAATTTGAATCAAAATTTCTCATTGCACTAAAAACTAAACACACATCAGTCTATTACAAAAAAATAAAAACCTTTAGATAAAACATTTTTATTTCCACAGTTAATTGGGGGAGGGGGAATGTATCAATCTATCTACATCAGAATATTGGAGTAATTTGCATCTGTGCCACATTTATTGAAAGTTTTATAACATTTTTAAGCACTTATCTGACTTGTCCAAAAAAAGGGCTTGTCTCCATTAAAAAGGGGGCGTGGTCTAACAGGAAATAGTCCGTGCGCCAGGCACAGGGAATAATCTGCCACAGCAGAGATCGGTCTGGTTCTACTCTGCGCTGGTCTAAAGACTGACACATTTATATATTTCCCCCACTGTTTTGTGTTTTACTTTGCAAAACATGGGAAGATTAATTGTGTTAATTGTCAGTGGAAAAGCTACAATGAAGAATTTCTATGAATGCACATATTTACATGGAGCTAATTAAAGTGAATTAGCGGCGGCACCTGCTTGCGCTGCCAGTCGCTCGGTATATATAGGTGGGCATGTGTCTGAATCAGACATGTAAACACAAGATAGGTAATGCTTTTCCAAATGCCATCTCTATCTCTCTGCCAGAACCTACTGCTTGTCCCATGAAATAATTACAAATAATGGACGTATATTCACTTAGCAGAAGGTTGTCAATACAATGTTCTCTCTTCTTATCACCATGGTTACTAGGCTTATGTTTTTGAGAATGTATCAAATGTAATAATTCATAATTATTTAAAAGAAATGCCATATATAGGATTGTAGGATTATTTATAAAGTAATATACATGTATTTTAATTTACTTAATTAGTATATTAAAAATGATTTTATTTAAATATTTTTTCTTTTTTTATTTTAGAACTTCATTGAAGACAGTCATATTGGAGACAAATTTGCCTTTTCTCTGTTGGCAGTGCTGTAGGGTTAGTGTGCTTTATGGCAACTGCAATGAGCGGACAATGCTGGTCTTTTCCCACAAAAGAAAATTCACAGATTCTGCCTGGATGCAAGGTAAGTTATAACACACAATTATATTTTAATGCAAATGCTTAGAGAAAGCAGAAAGGAATATTTGCACTGCAGCTGTAACGGGCTTCTGTAACCTGTCTTTATGAAAATGAGGTCCCTGGTGACAGGTTCCCTTTAAACCAATAGCAATGAAAGAAGGAAGTAAATTCATGTTAGGGCCCTCCAATAAGAAAGAATCATTTTGCTGTCCAGACTTCCTGGCTTGTCCTGCAGACCTAGGATGTGTCACTTTAAAATAACTCTGAGCGTTGAACATCCTGGGCTTGTAGAAAGACAACTTGAGTCCTGTCTGGTGAACTCTGTGCTGGGGTGATGGCCTAAGTGCCCACAAAGAGGCCTCCGAGTGTCACTGCTGTCACTTGTGCCTTACACCACTATTTCTCTAGACGTAAAGTTGGCATGCTGTCCTTACATGTTGGCTAGCACCTACAAATGCTTCAAATTTTACGGGAATATGGTGGTGGGAGGAGTATTTCTAAATTTTACATTAACTTTAGGACAGTGTTACATTTGTACAGTCTTAGGCTACATTCACACGAACGTATGGAGGACGTATATACGGCCGACGTATATACGGCGATATACGTCCCCCATACACTCCTATGGGTGCACGGCACCCTACGGGAGCGGTACGGTGCAGCACACGTGCGGCACCGTACCGTTCCGTACCCGGGAAAAAGATAGGACCTGTCCTATCTTTTCCCGTAATACGGGGCCGTGCGCCATAGGTTGCTATGGAGAGGGGCGGGGGTGAGCTGCGCTCACCTCCTCCTCCTCTCCCCGTACACTGCCGTTGCCCGCTACGGTACGGTACGGGCGGGCAACGGCAGTGTGAATATAGCCTTAGAAGTACAATGGGGGTCATTTACTAAGGGCCCGTTGCGCGTTTTTGCGACGGGTTAACCAAATTTTTCTGCATTGCGCCGATTTTCCCTGTATTGCCCCGGGATTTCGGCGCACGCGATCGGATTGTGGCGCATCGGCGTCGGCATGCACGCAACGGAAACCGGGGGCGTGGTCGTAAAAAAAACCTGACAGATTCGTAAAGACCGCTGCATTTTTAAAAAAAAAGTGTTGCTCGACACGCGCTTACCTTCACTAACGATGGCTCGGTGAAGATCAGTGCATTCTGATGGTCCTTAGCGCAGCAGCGACACCTGGTGGAGGTCGGAGGAACTGCCTTAGTGAATCCCGGCTGGACCCGAATCCACCGCAGAGAACGCGCCGCCGGATCGTGAATGGACCGGGTAAGTAAATCTGCCCCAATATTCCCTTTAAACAAAACTATTGGTCTTATATGGCCCTCATAATTCAAGAGTTTGACTCAGATTAGAAGGTATTAATAGATATAAATTTAACAGCATCAGTCGAATTACCGTACAAAAGTACATGAAATGGAAATGGGGGAATGGATATGGAAATGGATATGGGGGAAGAACCTACATGATTTCGTAAAATCAGCTACTATTACTTTAATTGCCCGGGTAAATCATAACACGGGAGGTAGAACCAATTCAGCTTAGTGGGAAGGACAGGACACGGCTTGATATAAATTCCATATTGCAATGAGGTAATGTACAAGAAATGACATTACATTTATTCCTTAATATTGATCATTATTGACTGGGCTCCCAGAATGCACACTGCCGGGTGGATGCTTTATTATAATGACTCTGTATTATGTACAGATGGGAGGCCAATTGTGCATATCGCATGTGGATCCATTTTTGGGAATAAACACCACAGACAAAATTGTATTAATATATTTTATTATTTTGTGACAAAATTACAATTTTCTGTCTGACACAATTTTATTAATATAAATTATAATTTTGCGACAAAATGTCATGCTTTGTACAAAGTTTTATATCACAAAAGAATACTTTTTAAATCCAAAATGCTATTTTGTGTGACCATTTTTGTGCAACAAAATACCATTCCGTGTGACAAAACTCTTTTTTCAACATGTCAAAATACTACTAGATTCTCGGTGTGGATCTTCTCATTCCTAGGTGTTGGTGTGGATCTTATGAATTGTAGTTTTTAGTTAATATTACATATTATAACATTGTGTAATGTGTTTTTAATGACATGTTATTATTTATAGAATTAGAGGATAAATAACTAAAAATGAGAAATAAATTGGCTTTTTCGTCATCTTTCTCATTACATTTTTTAAAATAAGCTACAAAATTGTACAAACCTTTACCAAAATATGTTATAAATATGTACAGCGCCAAACACTCAGCATTTTCCAGGTTCAGAGACAGGCCTCATGCACACAACCGTATGATTTTCCTGTTCTGTATATGCAGCTATATTTTGGCCATAAATATTTTGCCTGTATGTGCTGGCATGGCACCCTTTTCGTACTGTATCTGTATAAAATATGATGAGCTGGCTGCACCCTGACAGAGGGTGCATGTACTTTTGCATAGTGCTTTCTGCAGCTCCTAATGCTTTCTGCCTTCAGCTGGCAGGTGCTCATTTTGAACGTGTATATCTCCGGAACCCTGGCACCTAGAAACTCAATTAAGGAGAATCCCCCCTAACAGGACTGTCACAGAACCAGAGTTATCCGCTGTTAAAGTTATAGTCAGGAATTGAGAGTGATTGAGAAAAATCAATTTTTTACTGCATACTTAACAGAACTCAGGTTCTGCATCATCTAGAAACAAAATCCTGATATGATATAAAAGAGAAATTCTTCTCTTTAATAGTACTCCAATTGTGTTTCTAGGTGCCATGTTTCATGAGATATGACCGTGTAAAATAGGAAACTGTCTTGACATTTATATATGTGCTATATGGCAACTGTGAAGGGGTTAAGGTCCTTAAGGTTGTCTTTGCCCCAAGGAAGTATAATGCTCTTAGATTCTACACATCATATTGGTATTCATAAGGTATAAAGTGTATATAAAGTATACTACATGCCCTATATACATATATATATATATATATATATATATATATATAGACCCAGAAAGAGAGTGTGAGTATTAGATATCACAGCGCATTGCTGTGTATGGTAAATGCTGTATACATGATGCATAGGTTATACGGACTCTAAAAGAATATATTGGACACTACAAAGTATAAAATCCCCTTATGCTCTGTACATGGCATAATGCATTGCACATAAGAGGCAACATGGCAGCCTATGCATTGGCTTAGCTTTTATCCATTCCCCGCGCAGGTTCCCCAATGACCATGGCTGTAGATGCAGAGGTTCTGTTGTATAGTCATAAAGTATATAAAGCTTGAAAAAACGTGTCAAACCATGGTGCATTTTCTCTGTGCCCAAAATAGCCAAAATTCAGTTCTTCATTATAAAGGAGAAGACTTCGGACACCCTTGTACTTGCCTAATCATTGCCTTTTATCCTGAGTATGAGGCATGAGAAGCATCGGCTCCTTCTTTATGCACGACAGGATAAACAATCAAGTTGATAATGCTGAGCACTGTTATTTTCTCCCTCTCATTGAAATGTATACAGGGAAAAAAATGCCACTTTCCTTCTTTTAATTAAATGTCAGCTTCCAAAATAGAAGCTGCAATAAACCCACAGCTTAAATGTGTCTTATCCGAAAATAGTAACAATTATAAAAGTGATCCAGCAGTAAAACCTCAATAGAAGCTGAAAGATGTTGTAACGGCTCCTCTGGGTGAACTAAGTAGACTTTTCACAGTCATTGGGAAAGGGAAATGGAATATAGGATATGTAAGTGGTAACTTTTACTCAAAGCCTATCATGTTATACAGCCCTTGAAGTCTAAGTGAAGGAATGCTTGCTGGTCATCAATAAACCACTGATCTTTGGCCAAGGTGTTCATGAACAGAGCAAGGGATTTTTTTTTAATTATAATATGACTATATAGTTAAAGAGGTTTTCTTCTTTTGCATAAAACCCATTAAGGGGCAATAGAGAGAATTTCTAGACTGGCTCCGACAACAACCTCAGTACTTCTGCCCCCAGTAGGCCCAAGGTAATGACATAACCTCTGAGGTCATGGATTGGCCTAGATTCCATGTGCACAATGATATATACCTTTACCAAGGGCCCATCTATGGCGGAAGTGCATGCTGGGGGGTGGTTGGTTGTAGTAGGTTATGAACCATGAACCACCGGAGCCACAAACAGAATTTTCTCTACTTCCTTCTTTATCAAAAATGACAACACACAGAGACTTTATACTGCTTTAGTCAATCACTGTCCTTTATGGTTATGCTCCATATATATCCCCATGATTCCATCACATGATTGATATACCAGACATGCTACAGGACTGGTGGGGAACACTGGCACTGAAGCCATCAGAAGATTTTTATCATAAATTAAAGTTATGCCCAGGAAATGTGATTACTGTCTGCTTTGAATGGCTGATGGAAACTCCACAAGACCCAAATATAAGATCCTGTTGAATATCATCTTTTAAGTAGATCGGTGGTCATGAGTGAAGAGTAAACTAATACAGAACATGAAGATAGTAGCACAGCATTATTTTCTATTTAATGACCCGGCCAGATTACTGCAGCTCATCCTATTAAAGGGGTTATCCGGGTTTAAATTTTTTTTTATGTCCGGGCTGGGGAGGGCTAGTTAAACATAATAAACATGTACTTACCCCCTCCGGCGCCGCCGTTGTCCCGCGCCGTGGTCCCTTCGATCCGTGCCCCTGTTTGTTTACAGGGGCACGGAAGCCGCGCACAGGGAGCTTCCGGTCCACAATGTGGACGGCTCCTCCCATGCGTCCCTATCTCTTAGCGTTGTAAGCGCTGAGAGATGGTGCGCATGGGAGCTTCCGGCCGGCCGGAAGCTCCCTGTGCGCCGGTGTAATGAAACCGGCGCACAGAGAAGACGGGCCGCGGCTCGGGACATCGGCAGCACCGGAGGAGGTAAGTACATGTTTATTATGTTTAACTAGCCCTCCCCAGCCCGGACATAAAAAAAAAATTTAAACCCGGATAACCCCTTTAAGTAATAACTAGAGATGAGCGAGCACTAAAATGCTCGGGTACTCGTTATTCGAGACGAACTTTTCCCGATGCTCGAGTGCTCGTCTCGAATAATGAGCCCCATTGAAGTCAATGGGAGACTCGAGCATTTTTCAAGGGGACCAAGGCTCTGCACAGGGAAGCTTGGCCAAACACCTGAACCTCAGAAAAGGATGGAAACACCACGGAAATGGACAGGAAACAGCAGGGGCAGCATGCATGGATGCCTCTGAGGCTGCTTAATCGCACCATTTTGCCAAAATTATGGGCAACAGCATGCCCATGACAGAGTGACCGAATGAGGCTAGATAGCATCTAAAACATGCAATAATTGACCCTGACACTATAGGGGACGGCATGCAGAGGCAGTGGCAGCAGTGGCAGGCTAGAGAGTCTCATGGCGACATACCCTAAATGGACTCAGGTTTCACCAAAGGAGGTGAAATGATTTCCTATGTGAACAAAAGGTTGACGGTATATTTAGTCGATAACACAGCATGGTGGTGACATAGTGACCAAGTTCCATAACGTATCTGGCGAAACACCCGAAAAATGAGCCCGACACAGCTCTTTTGATAAGGGGACAACATGTGGAGGAAGCCATGGAGACGACTTCCATGATTAAGAGCGACAGTATGGGGCATTCATATTGCGCTGCTATGATTGCAACTTCAGGTCTCCAGCATGGCGGCGACAGATGGGCCGAGTTCCACTATGTATCTGGTGAAACACCTGAAAATTCTGCCTGACACAGCTCGTTTGATAAGGGGACGATGTATAGAGGCAGTGAACTAGTAGTAGATTAAAGGTGCTGCAGTTAAAACTATGTTAGTTGGATCTTGAGATGGAGCTGGCGCTCCGCTGCCAGGCGAGCTTTCGCCAATCCAAGCCCCTGTCTCTAGGCTACTTCCCAAACAGCACTTCTAAGAACCTTTTGTATAAGATCAAGTGTAGTAGCGTTCTTATAAGTTTAGGATATGGCGGGTGAGGGGAATGTAAACAGATGCGCAAGAAGCGCTGAAATAATATTGGTAAATGATAAAAGTTTGCCAGTATATTTTGTGGATTACACAGCAGGGTGGCGACAAAGTTAACAAGTTTGATGTGGAAGCCATGAAAACAACCCAAAATTCTGCCTGACACAGCTCGTTTGATAAGGGGACGATGTATGGAGGCAGTGAACTAGTAGTAGATTAAAGGTGCTGCAGTTAAAACTATGTTAGTCGGATCTTGAGATGGAACTGGCGCTCCGCTGCCAGGCGAGCTTTCGCCAATCCAAGCCCCTGTCTCTAGACTACTCCCCAAACAGCACTTCTAAGAACCTTTTGTATAAGATCAAGTGTAGTAGCGTTCTTATAAGTTTAGGATATGGCGGGTGAGGGGAATGTAAACAGATGCGCAAGAAGCGCTGAAATAATATTGGTAAATGATAAAAGTTTGCCAGTATATTTTGTGGATTACACAGCAGGGTGGCGACAAAGTTAACAAGTTTGTTGTGGAAGCCATGAAAACAACCCAAAATTCTGCCTGACACAGCTCGTTTGATAAGGGGACCATGTATGCCTACAGTTCATGCCAGTCACTGCACTGGCTGCCAGTCTCCTTTCGAATACAGTTTAAAATAATAACCCTCATCCATAAAGCTCTGTATAATGCTGCACCCCCCTACCTCTCCTCTCTTATCTCAGTCTATCGCCCAACCCGCGCTCTTAGATCCGCCAGTGATCTTAGATTAACCTCTACCCTAGTGCGGACCTCCCACTCGCGTCTCCAAGACTTCTCTAGAGCTGCACCAATTCTATGGAATGCTCTGCCCCGGACTATCAGACTAATACCTAACCTCCAAAGTTTCAAACGTGCTCTTAACACCCATTTCTTTAGGCAAGCCTATAACACTCATTAACTGCATGAAGTTTTAACTCTTCTACTAACCCGTCCTGTGTCGTCCTCCCATCTTTTATCCAGCAACCAACAGGCACCAGACTTCTCTGCAGTCCCATTCACCCTGGACCTGGTATATAAGATGACGGCTGAGTGGTTCAAGCGACAGCAATTCCATTTATTATATTTTGTTCTATTCCCTAAGAAGAATGGCTTGACCATTAAATATTCTTTTACCTCGTGTTACCCCATCATCTTCATAAACCGTAAGCTCTGGCGAGCAGGGACCTCACTCCTGTTGTTCCATACAAATGTTATGCTCTGTTACATTACATTTGTATTTGTTTCCTATGATTTGTAAAGCGCTACGGAATATGATGGCGCTATATAAATAAAGATTATTATTATTATTATTATTATGGAGGCAGTGAACTAGTAGTAGATTAAAGGTGCTGCAGTTAAAACTATGTTAGTTGGATCTTGGGATGGAGCTGGCGCTCCGCTTCCAGGCGAGCTTTAGCCAATCCAAGCCCCTGTATCTAGGCTACTCCCCAAACAGCACTTCTAAGAACCTTTTGTATAAGATCAAGTGTAGTAGCGTTCTTAAAAGTTTGGGATATGGCGGGTGAGGGGAATGTAAACAGATGCGCAAGAAGCGCTGAAATAATATCGGTAAATGATAAAAGTTTGCCAGTATATTTTGTGGATTACACAGCAGGGTGGCGACAAAGTTAACAAGTTTGATGTGGAATGCCCTGTAATAGCTCTTGGTCGGTGTGCCTTTTATCGCCTAGGCTCAGCAGTTTGAGCACCGCCTGCTGTCGCTTAGCGACGGCACTGCTGCTGTGCCTAGAGCTACCGACTGATGGCGCCATGCCCACAGATGGTAATTCGGAGGAGGAGGAAGTGGAGGAGGGGTGGGAGGAGGAGGAGGTATAGTAGGCCTTTGAGACCTGGACCGAGGTAGGCCCCGCAATCCTCTGCGTCGGCAGTATATGACCAGCCCCATGGTCAGACTCGGTCCCAGCCTCCACCAAGTTAAGTGTAGTAGCGTTCTTATAAGTTTGGGATATGGCGGGTGAGGGGAATGTAAACAGATGCGCAAGAAGCGCTGAAATAATATCCGTAAATGGTAAAAGTTTGCCAGTATATTTTGTGGATTACACAGCAGGGTGGCGACAAAGTTAACAACTTTGATGTGGAATCCATGAAAACAACCCAAATTTCTGCCTGACACACCTCGTTTGATAAGGGTACGATGTATGGAGGCAGCTATATGGACGACTTTTGGAGGTAGCAATGGAGACAACGTGTGGAGGCTGCTATGCAATTTAATTTGGATAGTGCCTGTATGTGGCAGTCCAAAAACATTTTCAAACCAGAGGAGCAGGTAGGTGGCCTTCCAGAAAAATTGAATAGATTGAGTGCCTGTATGTGGCAGTCCAAAAAAGTTTTCAAACCAGAGGAGCAGGTAGGTGGCCCTCCAGAAAAATGAAATAGATTGAGTGCCTGTATGTGGCAGTCCAAAAAAGTTTTCAAACCAGAGGAGCAGGTAGCTGGCCCTCCAGAAAAATTGAATAGATTGAGTGCCTGTATGTGGCAGTCCAAAAAAGTTTTCAAACCAGAGGAGCAGGTAGGTGGCCCTCCAGAAAAATTTAATAGATTGAGTGCCTGTATGTGGCAGTCCTAAAGAGTTTTCAAACCAGAGGAGCAGGTAGGTGGCCCTCCAGAAAAATGAAATAGATTGAGTGCCTGTATGTGGCAGTCCAAAAAAGTTTTCAAACCAGAGGAGCAGGTAGGTGGCCCTCCAGAAAAATTGAATAGATTGAGTGCCTGTATGTGGCAGTCCAAAAAAGTTTTCAAACCAGAGGAGCAGGTAGGTGGCCCTCCAGAAAAAATGAATAGATTAAGTGCCTGTATGTGGCAGTCCAAAAAAGTTTTCAAACCAGAGGAGCAGGTAGGTGGCCCTCCAGAAAAATTAAATAGATTGAGTGCCTGTATGTGGCAGTCCAAAAAAGTTTTCAAACCAGAGGAGCAGGTAGGTGGCCCTCCAGAAAAATTGAATAGATTGAGTGCCTCTATGTGGCAGTCCCAAAAATTGTTTAAAACAGAGGACCGGGTAGGTGGCCCTCCAGAAAAATTAAATGCATAAAGTACTATAGCTAGAGCCAGTGGGCCCTGTCAAAAAATAGCCAGTTTCCTCTGCTTTAGTGTACAAAGAGGAGGAGAAGGAGGAAAATGAGGAGGAGGAGTGCATAAATTATTCAGGTTGAGCTTCCTTCACCTGGTGGAGATTGGAAATTATGAGAAATCCAGGCTTTATTCATCTTAATAAGCGTCAGCCTGTCAGCGCTGTCAGTCGACAGGCGTGTACGCTTATCGGTGATGATGCCACCAGCTGCACTGAAAACCCGCTCGGACAACACGCTAGCGGCAGGGCAGGCAAGAACCTCCAAGGCGTACAGCGCCAGTTCGTGCCACATGTCCAGCTTTGAAACCCAGTAGTTGTAGGGAACTGTGTGATCATTTAGGACGATGGTATGGTCAGCTAGTGAATCCCTCAACATCTTTCTGTAAAGATCAGCCCTACTCTGCCGAGACTGGGGACAGGTGACAGTGTCTTGCTGGGGTGACATAAAGCTGGCAAAAGCCTTGTAAAGCGTACCCTTGCCAGTGCTGAACAAGCTGCCTGCTCGCCTACTCTCCCTCGCTACTTGTCCCGCAGAACTACGCACTCTGCCGCTAGCGCTGTCAGAAGGGAAATACTGTTTCAGCTTGTGCACCAGGGCCTGCTGGTATTCATGCATTCTCACACTCCTTTCGTCTCCAGGGATGAGAGTGGAAAGATTTTGCTTGTACCGTGGGTCCAGGAGAGTGAATACCCAGTAATCGGTGCTGGAATAAATTCTTTGAACGCGAGGGTCACGGGATAGGCAGCCTAGCATGAAATCTGCCATATGCGCCAGAGTACCAACGCGCAAGAATTCACTCCCCTCACTGGCCTGACTGTCCATTTCCTCCTCCTCCAACTCCTCCAACTCCTCTTCTTCTGCCCATACACGCTGAACAGTGAAGGACTGAACAATGGTCCCCTCTTGTGTCTCGCCAACATTCTCCTCCTCTTCCTCCTCATCCTCCTCCACCTCCACCTCCTCCGATATGCGCTGAGAAACAGACCTAAGGGTGCTTTGGCTATCAACAAGGGAATCTTCTTCCCCCGTCTCTTGTGACGAGCGCAAAGCTTCCGACTTCATGCTGATCAGAGAGTTTTTCAACAGGCCAAGCAGCGGGATGGTGAGGCTGATGATGGCGGCATCGCCACTGACCATCTGTGTTGACTCCTCGAAGTTACTCAGCACCTGACAGATATCAGACATCCACGTCCACTCCTCATTGTAGACTTGAGGAAGCTGACTGACCTGACTACCAGTTCTGGTGGAAGTTGACATCTGGCAGTCTACAATCGCTCTGCGCTGCTGGTAAACTCTGGATAACATGGTTAATGTTGAATTCCACCTCGTGGGCACGTCGCACAACAGTCGGTGAGCGGGCAGTTGGAGGCGGCGCTGCACTGCCCTGAGAGTGGCAGCATCTGTGCTGGACTTCCTGAAATGCGCACAGATGCGGCGCACCTTCGTGAGCAAATCAGACAGATTGGGGTATGTCTTGAGGAAACGCTGAACTATCAGATTTAACACATGGGCCAGGCATGGCACATGTGTCAGTCTGCCGAGTTGCAGAGCCGCCACCAGGTTACGGCCGTTGTCACACACAACCATGCCTGGCTTCAGGTTCAGCGGTGCCAGCCACAGATCAGTCTGCGCCGTGATGCCCTGTAATAGTTCTTGGGCGGTGTGCCTTTTATCGCCTAGGCTCAGCAGTTTGAGCACCGCCTGCTGTCGCTTAGCGACGGCACTGCTGCTGTCCCTAGCGCTAGCGACTGATGGCGCCATGCCCACGGATGGTAGTTCGGAGGAGGAGGTGGAGGAGGGGTGGGAGGAGGAGGAAGCATAGTAGGCCTGAAAGACCTGGACCGAGGTAGGCCCCGCAATCCTCGGCGTCGGCAGTATATGACCAGCCGCAGCCAAGTTAATCCAATGTGCCGTCAGCGATATATAGTGGACCTTGTCAGAAACGGCGTTGGTCAGGGCACGGATGATGTTGTCTGACACGTGCTGGTGCAGGGCTGGGACGGCACATCGTGAAAAGTAGTGGCGGCTGGGGACCGAATACCGAGGGGCAGCCGCCGCCATGAGGTTGCGAAAGGCCTCGGTCTCTACTAGCCTATAGGGCAGCATCTCCAGGCTAAGCAATCTGGAGATGTGGACATTAAGGGCTTGGGCGTGCGGGTGGGTTGCACTATATTTCCGTTTCCGCTCCAGCGTCTGGGGTATGGAGAGCTGAACGCTGGTGGATGCTGTGGAGGATCGTGGAGGCGACGATGGGGTTTTTGTGCCAGGGTCCTGGGCAGGGGGCTGACTATCAGCTGACACAGGGGAAGGAGCAGTGGTGTGCACGGCCGGAGGTGAACGGGCTTGGTGCCACTGAGTGGGGTGTTTAGCATTCATATGCCTGCGCATACTGGTGGTAGTTAAGCTAGTAGTGGTGGAACCCCTGCTGATCCTGGTTTGGCAAAGGTTGCACACCACAGTCCGTCGGTCATCCGGTGTTTCCTTAAAGAACCTCCAGACTTTTGAAAATCTAGCCCTCGCCGCGGGAGCCCTCGCCACGGGAGCTTCACTACGTGACACATTTGGCGCTGATGCACCTGCTCTGGCCCTGCCTCTCCGTCTGGCCCCACCACTGCCTCTTCCAACCTGTTCTGGTCGAGGACTCTCCTCCGTCTCAGAAGCACTGTGTTCACCCGGCCTCTCAACCCAGCTTGGGTCTGTCACCTCATCATCCTCCGATCCCTCAGTCTGCTCCCCCCTCGGACTTCCTGCCCTGACAACAACTTCACCACTGTCTGACAACCGTGTCTCCTCATCGTCGGACACCTCTTTACACACTTCTTCCACTACGTCAAGAAGGTCATCATCACACACAGACTGCGACTGGTGGAAAACCTGGGCATCGGAAAATTGCTCAGCAGCAACCGGACAATTGGTTTGTGACTGTGGGAAGGGTCCAGAAAACAGTTCCTCAGAATATGCCGGTTCAAATGCCAAATTTTCCTGGGAGGGGGCAGACTGGGGGGGGGGAGGCTGAGGTGCAGGAGCTGGAGGAGTGCCGATTTCGGTGACATGGGTGGACTGCGTGGAAGACTGCTCGAAGCATTGTCGGCAATCCACGACATCACCTGGTCACACTGTTCTGGCCTCAACAGTGCTCTACCACGAGTCCCAGTAACTTCAGACATGAACCTAGGGAGTGTAGCTCTGCGGCGTTCCCCTGCTCCCTCATCAGCAGGTGGTGTCTCACCCCGCCCAGGACCACGGCCTCTGACCCCTGCAGTAGTTGGACGCCCACGTCCCCGCCCTCGTCCTCTACCCCTAGCCCTCGGGTTAAACATTTTGAAAATGAAAGTTATAACTTTAATTTTTTTTTTACTTTTTTTGTGTTTTTTTGTGTTTTTTTTTTTGTGTTTTTTAGTTTTTAAAACCAAACGATGCTATCCTATTGCTATGGCTATTTTCTAGCCAAGTATGAAAGCACACTAACACACTAGCACACTAACAATATGTTAGTAGATGCACTACAGCAAGGACAGCCACCAGCAGATCAACCAGAAATAAAATATATAACGCTATTGTAGGCCTAAGTAAGCCGTTTGGATTCTCCTATGGCTATTTTCTAGCCAAGTATGAAAGCACACTGCTATGCCAGATGAGATGACGCTGAGTTATGAAAAAATAAACGTAAAATAAAAAGTAAATGGCAGACTGTGCCTAATTGAAATCAAACCCTTAATAAATTGTCCCACTTCGGTCTTTGCGATGGATATGTGCGTCACTAAGCGCTAAACACAACGGTCGCAAGTCTCACTACAAATTCCTCACAATATGGTAGTAGATGCACTACAGCAAGGACAGCCACCAGCAGATCAACCAGAAATAAAATATAACGCTATTGTAGGCCTAAGTAAGCCGTTTGGATTCTCCTATGGCTATTTTCTAGCCAAGTATGAAAGCACACTGCTATGCCAGATGAGATGACGCTGAGTTATGAAAAAATAAACGTAAAATAAAAAGGAAATGGCAGACTGTGCCTAATTGAAATCAAACCCCTAATAAATTTTCCCACTTTGGTGTTTGAGGTGGATATGTGTGTCACTAAGAGCTAAACACAACGGTTGCAAGTCCCCCTGCAAATTCCTCACAATATGGTACTAGCTGCAAATAAAAAAAAAAATGTATAACGTTATTGTAGCCCTAAGAAGGGCTGTTGGGTTCTTGGAGAATCACTCCTGCCTAACACTATTCTAATAGAACACCCTAACGCTTTCCCTGACCAGCAGCAGCTCTCTCCCTAGCGGCATCCAGACACAGAATGATCCGAGCAGCGCGGGCAGCGGCTAGTCTATTCCAGGGTCACCTGATCTGGCCAGCCAACCACTGCTATCGACGTGTAAGGGTACCACATCATGCTGGGTGGAGTGCAGAGTCTCCTGGCTTGTGATTGGCTCTGTTTCTGGCCGCCAAAAAGCAAAACGGCGGGAGATGCCATTTTCTCGAGCGGACAAAGTATTCGTCCGAGCAACGAGCAGTTTCGAGTACGCTAATGCGCGAACGAGCATCAAGCTCGGACGAGTATGTTCGCTCATCTCTAGTAATAACCTAAAACTAAAACCTAGTAAAGGGGATGCCCCAAGTTTGGTCAGGAAATGCCTGTGCAAAGCACCAAAGGTCAGGGAAATATTGTCCAATGATTAGGGACGCTGTGTGCCCACTGGACCTTTAAGTATCTGGAACTGATGCACAGCCATGCCTTAGGACTGCAACTCGAATATAGCTATGGCAAAGACAGACATGGATTGCTGCAATTACATGGACTGATGGAGGGACAGTTCGAGAATAAATCCTTTCACACCATTAAATACTATTAGCACTGTAAAATAGCCGAGCACATCACTTTGCTATCTCAGGCACTCATACACTGGTGAATAGGATTGCTGGAGATAGCCAAGTGATTTGTTTTGCAATTTTCATTGCTTCCATAGCATTGAATGGGACAGCAAGACACATGTACGACTTGCTGCCCCATCCATTAGTGAAAATGTTGCCCTGGATTGTCTGGATTGTTGCAACCCCTATTCTTCTGATCGGTGAGAATCAGCTGTCGGATCCCCACCCATTAGATTGTTCTCTCGTATTCAGACATTCCAATATCAAAGTGCTGGACATAAAAAGGACTCGGGGCTAAAAGGTTGATGTTTCTATATTTCTGTTTCTATCTATTGATTTTCAGCTCCTAGTCCATTGTACAATGTTTTATACTCTACTTTTCAGAAGTGTTTTTCGAAATTGTACAAAGATGAGCTATGTGAGCCTCTAATGCCTGGTTAGCAATGGTTTGTACATGATGAAAACTTTCTTCTTAGTTTTCAACAATATAAAAAAAAATCAATGAATAAAATGGTGTTTTCTTTCTCTAGGTATTTGTATTTAAGGAAGCATTATAAAACATCTCCAAAAATCACAAATTATGGCCATTATGGAGCTGTCACACTTCACAATATGATAAGACAAGAGTGCCGTCCACCGTTTCTTTCATTGGCGTAGAATCTGCTAAAAGCAATTTAGCCCTGTCACCAGACTGGCAATCACTGGAAATGCCAGGGGAGTGAGCACAATAGCTGTTGATACAAAGCTAAAATACTGAAGGTTTTGCCTGATAAATTTTTATCTGTGTTATTATATGCATAAAAGGAAATGTGTCTTTTCATGGAGAAATCAAAGTGTTTTTCAAATGCTATTTTTGTCCTTAAGTTAACCAGAGAGTAGAATTTGAAATCTTCCTACAGTATGTTTCCCCTAAATCCCTTCCTCATCCAATCCCTTCCCTTCATTGGTTGAACTTGATGGACATGTGTCTTTTTTTTAACCGTATAAACTATGATACTATGATATCACAATCCAAACTTGGTAACAATGTTACTTCAATTGTCAAAAGATCATTTCTTAAAACTCTTTTGAACCTCCTCAATTTAGGGCTTTTCAACAAGAGATTTTTTTAACATCCTAATTGAATAGCTACAACATGTTTTATTTATTGGGTTTGTGAAGAGTTTTCCTGGAATTTGATATTGAAAACCTGGCACACTCCAATGGGATCTGAGGTTTAGTACCCTACCCTTACCAATGCATCCATCATGTGGTTGCTGTGAATTGCTTATCAATGTGTTGTGTAAGACTTCCACCAATCTGATATTCATGACCTCTCTAAGGCCCCTTCCACACTAGCGAGTGTGATGCGATGAACTCGCATCACACTCGCAACGCAAGCTGCCGGGAACGCACGGCCCGAACGCTGCACCGCGGGAGTGAACTCAGCATGTCAGTTCACTCCCGCGGTGCAGGGTTCGGGCCGTGCGTTCCCGGCAGCTTGCGTTGCGAGTGTGATGCGAGTTCATCGCATCACACTCGCTAGTGTGGAAGGGGCCTAAAGGATAGGTTTTTAATATCAAAGTCCTGGTAAACCCTTTTAATCACACCTGTTACCTGGAATGTCACTTTTAGACAGATAAGAGCTATAATAATAACCAATGGGGAAATTATTTTGTTACAGTTTATTGACATTAAAAATGGAGATTATATATAATATACAGTAACAACACCCCATATAGGAGGCAACAGGCTACTACCATGTCGTAGAACAGGACTGGCCCTTCTTGTATAGTTGTTGTGCATTTACTTTCCAATCCAGTTTTTTGTCAACGTGAATATCCAAGTGCTTATAACTCAATAACTTCCACTTTCATGTCATCAATCACAATTTTGGATTCCTTGGTCTTCCTTAAGTTTTTCAGCTGGAGTAAGGGTATGGTCTATTGTTAAAACTATCAATAGCCCCACAATAATCCATGTTATCCACTGGGCCATTCTTCACCATTATTACAAGTCATCGCTTAATCTCAGCAAATGACAATTTTCAGTACAACATCTGTGGTCAGAAGGAGCATCTGTGGTCTCAAAAGAAATGTGACAAAATTATCCCCTGAGAGGTCCCTATGTTACTTTTTACCACCGTGGATTTACATTTTCCCATTACTATTCCAGTTTACAACACCTTCATGGACTTCCATTGAGCTCAGTTTTGCACAGAGCATTTCTGGTTTTATTGTATTTAATGCTGAAATAAATTTAAAAAATATCAACCGAACCATGGCACCACGCTACTCCAGGTCAGAGTACACCGGGTGTAATAGATAGATTACTGTGTCCTCTACTCCTCTACCTGCTGTCAGGTTTTAATATCCTATGCCCTGCTGATTTTAAAAATATTTCAGTGTTCTGAATAATTTCAGTAGTTTATAATAGTTTAGTTCACATTACCTGGCTCCCTGTTAAGAGCATGTGATGAGTCCCACAGGGGGAGAGCAGCTGCAACCTGTTTGCCTGTGTCTCTTCATGCATTTTTACTCTTTTCCCCAAAATCCTCCTCCCTTCTCTGCCTGCTCCGTGCACATTACAGGAACTGGTAAGGGGATGAGGAAGCTGCATGAGTTATAAACTATTATAAACTACAGATTATATGTGCTCAGAAATCTATGGGTATAGTATTAATGGTTAGTTTAATGGATATATATGATACCAGCAAATTCAAAATGCCTACATAAAACAAATAAATTCCTATTCTATTTCAAAATCCGGCTTCTTGGTACTTAGGACTGTGATTTAAAGGAGTTTACATGGATAACAATATGATTGGTATAGGTCCAACTGCTGGGACCCCCACTGATCGTAAGAACAGGGATCGTGTTTTCAAAGCTGCATATCATCCATGTGTCCTGACGCTCCATTCAATATCATCAACCTGTCGAAAATTGGAGAGCATTGCACTCGGCTATCTCGGGCATGCTCATGGACAGTGAATGGGTTGCCAGAGACATAGAATTAAATGGAGAATCAAGACAAATTCTAAACATCATTTGGCAAGAATGGAAAACCTATTCCTTTGAAAGGTGGGGAGACAACAATTGTAACCTCACTAATCAGATTGTTCTCAAAATCAACCTTGGTACAGCCCATGTAAGGAGCTATAATATTCGTCGAGGGGCAGCCACACCCAAATAAGCAGGGCTGGCCAACTCTCTTCAGACAGATGATGTCATGGAAAAGGATCGGGAATGTTAATCTGAATGGTTAATATTTGTTCTCAGAAGAGATAATCCAGCACTGGAGTTGTACATCAGCTGCTTACTCACTTCTTTTTATTCAGAAAACAAAATAAATTCATTGCCGAATTCTGAGAACAATTGTGACATATTTTTCTTTGTTAGTGCAACAAAAATTTACTATGACCTATCCCAGCCATCCATATATTTATAGCCCTAAATCTTGTCAGATTGAGATGTTTCACATAGACGATTTTTCATTATAGAGGAACAAATTGTCCACTTTCATTTCTAGCTGAGAGCATTGACCTGGATAAGAACATTCAAGCTCTTAAAATAACTTGGTGCATCATGTAGTTAACTCAATATGAATAATCCCCCATAGCGTAAAGGGTTCAAGTATTACGCAAAGACATTAACTTAGATTAACGTAACTTAAATTAGAACTCAAACTGCAAATAATAAAGTTGCGGAAGGTAAATTATACATCATTGTGGAGGTTCCATTATTACACATTTGTTATCTCTGTTATAGTTTTTTTATTGTACCTTAAATGGAAACCATCACCAGATAAATGACCTGGTTATTAACCAGGTTTTAAAGTTAAAGAAGAACTAAACTTTTGCCAAAATTCAGATCAAGGACAGAAAATAGAAGAAAAAATTACAATAAGATTATTTTTGTAAATCAGAAATATACATACGGTATAGGTGTCAAAAAAGAGGAATATGCACAAAAATAAGAATACAAAATTCTAACTTTATATCTTTTACAGGCAACCATTAGCACCTCTGGCCATTGAATAAGAGAAAAAAGAGTGCCCATCAATCTGGGGATATGCCGAGTCCAAGCTAACAAGGTGTTAAAGGAAATCTCCCGTTTGATTTGATGCATTATGAACCAAACATACCTTCAGAATGCTGTAGCTACACTGATGCAGAATCATATCTTGTTTAATCCCTGAATTGAGCAGTTTTGCTAAAAAAACAATAATAAAATTATGATTATGAGGCTGTGTTGCTCCTGTGGCTGCTCTGGCACTTCTCCTCTTATATACACTGCTCCAGATAATGATGTAATCGATGTATTGTCCCTGAGAGGCAGAAGTAATCAATCACTGTGCCATCCTCCAGCTGCTGTGTATGAGTCATCCGACTCAGGTTGATGAGTCCTGTCTGGACATAACAAGCTCAGTGTAATGTGTTTATGAATAGCAGGTTGGATACAATTCAGCTTTTCCAAGGTCCTGAATGTTATGATTGTTTTTTCAGCAAAACCACTCAACTCAGGGAATAAACAAGATATGTTTCTGTATCAGTGTAGCTACAGCATTCTCAAAGTATGTTTGGTTCATAATGCATCAAACCAAATGGTAGATTTCCTTTAAGGACCTGACCCTCCACATCCCACAAGAAAGATAAGGAGGAGATGAATAGAGTATGTCTTTGTATGTCTTCAACATGCTGTAGGTAAGTGGATAAATGGGTAACACATTTCGGGGGCATACTGCTCCCTCCCAGAATACACAATAATCGGTATATGAAGGAGTAAAAACACTCATGCACATATATACACTCACCGGCCACTTTATTAGGTACACCTGTCCAACTGCTCATTAACACTTAATTTCTAATCAGCCAATCACATGGCGGCAACTCAGTGCATTTAGGCATGTAGACATGGTCAAGACAATCTCCTGCAGTTCAAACCGAGCATCAGTATGGGGAAGAAAGGGGATTTGAGTGCCTTTGAACGTGGCATGGTTGTTGGTGCCAGAAGGGCTGGTCTGAGTATTTCAGAAACTGCTGATCTACTGGGATTTTCACGCACAACCATCTCTAGGGTTTACAGAGAATGGTCCGAAAAAGAAAAAACATCCAGTGAGCGGCAGTTCTGTGGGCGGAAATGCCTTGTTGATGCCAGAGGTCAGAGGAGAATGGGCAGACTGGTTCGAGCTGATAGAAAGGCAACAGTGACTCCAATCGCCACCCGTTACAACCAAGGTAGGCAGAAGAGCATCTCTGTACCCACAGTACGTCGAACTTTGAGTCAGATGGGCTACAGCAGCAGAAGACCACACCGGGTGCCACTCCTTTCAGCTAAGAACAGGAAACTGAGGCTACAATTTGCACAAGCTAATCGAAATTGGACAGTAGAAGATTGGAAAAACGTTGCCTGGTCTGATGAGTCTCGATTTCTGCTGCGACATTCTGATGGTAGGGTCAGAATTTGGCGTCAACAACATGAAAGCATGGATACATCCTGCGTTGTATCCACGGTTCAGGCTGGTGGTGGTGGTGTCATGGTGTGGGGAATATTTTCTTGGCACTCTTTGGGCCCCTTGGTACCAATTGAGCATCGTTGCAACGCCACAGCCTACCTGAGTATTGTTGCTGACCATGTCCATCCCTTTATGACCACAATGTACCCAACATCTGATGGCTACTTTCAGCAAGATAATGCGCCATGTCATAAAGCTGGAATCATCTCAGACTGGTTTCTTGAACATGACAATGAGTTCACTGTACTCAAATGGCCTCCACAGTCACCAGATCTCAATCCAATAGAGCATCTTTGGGATGTGGTGGAACGGGAGATTCGCATCATGGATGTGCAGCCGACAAATCTGCGGCAACTGTGTGATGCCATCATGTCAATATGGACCAAAATCTCTGAGGAATGCTTCCAGCACCTTGTTGAATCTATGCCACGAAGAATTGAGGCAGTTCTGAAGGCAAAAGGGGGTCCAACCCGTTACTAGCATGGTGTACCTAATAAAGTGGCCGGTGAGTGTATATACAGAATGGCAAAAACAAATGTAAAAGTGCATATAAAATATAAGCTTGCTAAACATATACACGTAGGCGAACTTACACATCATGAATTATCCAGGTACAATTAAAAGACAATTCTATAGCAATAATAATACATCTGTACTATAACAAAAATGTAAAAGTGGATACAGAGATGCTAAAACAACACTAAAAGCATGATGTTGCTAGAACCACGAAGATGAGTAAATTAAGTCAGAAATATTGAGTGTTACGGACTTTCCGAATGAGGGGAATGAAAAACAAAATTGCAAAATCAGTCTTGAAAGAGGTAATTGAAGTAAAAATTAATTAATGGGAAAACATGACGGCTTCCAAGCAGTAAGAAAAATTTATTTTGAAACATTTTTCATGGAACATTTTATGATTTCCTTTTCTACTTATTTATTATATTTATACAAGAATAATTATATTTAAGTATTAGGAAATGATACAATAAAAATACCCATTCAGGCCCAATAACCACTGAGTTTTCCCATATGAACAGTTTATTATATGTTGAGAAGAAATGAGTAAACATTTTTTTCTTGTAAAGGTCACAAAAATTCTCGGGCCTCAAGCACATTAAATGCCATTATCTCCAAGACGACCACATTTTTCCAGCTTTCTTCAGCCCGCATGATGGCTTTTCGCAGCTTTTATAGAGTAGCTTCTCTGTAGGTAGTTGTGATGGTCATCTGCTGCTCTGTGATGCCGATGCCTTGAGCAGGTCACAGGGTATGGAGTCATTTCCTTCCATCTAGGTTAGTAACTTTGGCATCTTCATGTAATGTCCCCAGAGTGACTCATGCCTCTGGCCTTCTCAATCCCTTCTTTCACTATCATCATTCACTTCACTTTCTAATTTGAAATAACCAGAACATTTAGTACTGAAGTCGTATTTCATAGTCAGTCAGGTTATATTAGTCACAAATACAGATATGAGTATTTCATTCCCAGTCTCAATGTCATCCCCTGGAGAGGCTTGTTAGTGCTCTTAGCACTTAGGATATTGCGATTATTGATATACGATGCTGATTATTTGTTACTGTTCTGGGTGCACTGATATATCTGCTTTGTTACAATAAATGCAAGAATATGTATTATAGAAATAAAACTTTAACACGCCCTTTAAACATCTCCCATGTTCTGGTGAATAATGACAATCCCGTTCAGGGAAATATGACCACAACAGTGCAGCCCCTGCCTAACCAGGGAGAGGTACAAAAGTATTGGACTGCTGAGGCGTCCATTCAGCACCATGTGCCGCATGGAGGGGCACTGGTTATGCACCCCAGAGTCCTTCTGGTTCCTTTGCATAATTTTAAAAGTTGATTTTAGAAGTAAGAAGCCCATGGGTAACAAATATAAGAAGATTACCACAGCCACAACAACTGGATTTATGAGCAAGTGCTACTGGTTTATCATGATGGCAGACAGTTGTGGGATAGGGGTGAATGTTTGTGGTGAGGTTTGGGTGGTTACCTGAGGTGCTGCAGGAGGAGGATGAGACCAGAGTTAATGGAGGTGTTACACACCCCATATTAAAGGTGCACCAAAAAAAAAATGGTGCACTCTTTTGAAGCAAAGCAGGAGGCACCAGATTCATAAATGGGTGCCACAAATCATGAATCTGACGCCCTCTGCACACTACACAAGTAAACTGCACATAGTGCACTTTGCACTGTTTTTAGTAAATGTGGGCCAAAGACTTTAGAAAAACCTAAAAAAACTAATTCCTCCCAACTTTTGGGCAAAAGAAAAACAAACAAAAGAAAGAGTGACAAAAGCCATACCCCTTTTTTCTTAACCATGCCCATTTCCCCCCCCAGCAAGCATAGTGTTATAATGATAATAATCTTTACATTAGAGATTACAGTCTATGAGATCGACCTTAATGGCCCCCACATAATAATTATTTTTTAACAATTCTTTATTTATATAGAACACACAAATTACGCAGCGCTGCACAACACATGTCAAATTGGTCATAGTATAATGCCCCCTTACTGTGGCCAAACCCCCCTATGGACCCATATAATCCCACCTAATGCAAATCGGCAACATTTAGAACTCATTGTTTAGTAAATGTGCTCCATTATCTCCAATAATAAATGATAAATGTAGTTCTGTATAAAATGCTGATTCTCCAAATCCCTTCTTTCCCTTGCAAGTGGATTCCAGAGGTCCTTGTGTGAATGCAGCAGCGCACACCAATATGTCTCCAAATTCTCATGGATGCTAAAATTTCCCAGGGGTTTAACCCCCAGCCTACATACATGTATCACCAATCCTGTCGATATGTTATAAATGTTCTTGTGGGACAGCCACATTATTGAGCATGAAATGTAAATTATGTCTCTTTATTGGTAAGACAAATTACTGATATTCAGATGCACAAGGGAAGGAAAAGAAACCTTGACATTTCAGTAATGATCCTTTTTGCAAGAGGTCTATTTCAAGCATTAACATTTACATTCATTGTCTAAGTGGCTGTGGTTTGCTAAGTATCTACTAATTGTTCTGATATGAGTCGCGTAATGTACAGATGTGACTTTCCTTTTCCCTTAGCTGAAGATAACTAAAGGGGTTAACAGATATTTAAAACTTAGCTTTTACTAAGGATTCCAAAGTCTTCCAAAGCCTCCACCAGACAGGACTCATAGCATCATCCAGAGACTGGTGCAGAAAGGGTTGTATTACCATTGCAGCTCCAGACCCACAATTCTTCCTGTTCAGAGCACCATGGAGGAGCGTCAATACTGAAAGTAAATTACATTGATTAAATATGATACAATAGATTAAATTGGCATTTTGCAATGATTCAGTGTGATCTAGGTTCCGGTTGGGGCACTCAATTTCTTAAAGGTTTGCCATCTTTACTGAAAAAGTGTGGGTGGACTGATCTGTGACTGTTGTATCCAAAGTAACAGCTCTTACACCCTAAAATACGCTCTGCCCCATCCTGCACCTGATACTATAAGACTGAACCCTAGTCATCCAACAAGCCAAAAAAGTCCCCAAACTCTCGACATGCCATCTTTCACCGAAAGATTTTCGTGTGGACAGATATGACTCCCAGCAAAACATAATGCTGTGCAAACAAGTCAAGAAATGAAGAAAAAACACATGGAAAAAAACATTACTTGTTTACCCTCAAGCAGTCATAACGGCATGAACAGAAAGATAAGACAAGTTTCAATGATGATCCGGTGAACTAACACAGTCCCAGATGTAATAATGCTGTTCAGACATTAAGATCAAAGCTACTTCTCCAGATCACAGTTCCAACAAAAGTGGAAGTTACTCTGCTTTACACATGGCATAAGTGCAGTAACACCACAACACACAATGGAGTCCGCAACACTTCTTCTTATCCATACTGACAAACATGCATAAAAAAAGCTCATATATAAAATCAAAGTCATCCACGTGACTTCTATATCACACAGTGTGATCATAGTTAAAGGGATATTCCCACAAAGGCAAGTTTCTCAAATGTACTCAGGATAACAAAATAACACATTCCTAAATTCACTGTTAATAACAAAAATACAGCATATTACAGATATAACTCCAATCAGTCCTGGTGTACTCAACTTTGGTTGATCCTAGACCTGACCCTGGATCTTCTGAGTTTAGGGTCGGCAGAGTTGAGATGAGCTCCTCTCTGACTATAAAATCCACCCTTGCAATCTAGGACGTGCTCACACACACTGACTTTTTGCCAGCAAATAACAGCAGAGAGTAAAGGAGAGTAAAGCTACAGACAGATAAGATCTTTATCCAGGGGAGGGGAGGTAGGTATATAGCAGCACTGTGTGTGTTATAGGTGAGTTAGCAGAGCTGAGAGTGTCATATTGTGTTATCTCCATCTCATGGATCTCATCATCTCATCTTTGATCTGTCTCCTCACTCTTTTTATGTGTCAGATACTAGTACAATGTTCAGAAGATAAATGAAAGTATGTATAAACCTTGTACCCTAATCATCTAACAACATTGTCACCACACAGAACAAGAGTAATCATGAAGTGTCTGCTTAGAGTGTCCCTGCCCACACTCTGGAATTTTACACTGACCATCGCTGAGTGATTGGAGCTAAAACAGCTATAAAACTGAGTATCATATATACTCAAGTATGAGCCGAGTTTTTTAGCACAAAAAAATGTGCTGAAAAATAATAATAATATTAATAATAATAATCTGTATTTATATAGCGCCAGAACCCTAACTTGGTTTATACTTGATTCAATGAAAAAAAAAACCTCTTTCCGATGCCTCCCGCAGGTCTACTGTCTTCAGCTTTAGCTCCGGCTTCGGCTCCCCTCGTGGTCAAATTATAAAGTAAGGGGTTAAAAATGATCTTTACTGTGTTAACATCACTAGTGGATTAAAATTGAATAATTTTCTTTCATGGCCAAACCCCTTTAACCTAGAAATGGCTTCTTACAAAACATGAACATGTTTCAAGCATCCCGCCCTGCTTCATATAAGGAGTCCATGCTCTTATAAGCTTTGACTGGATTTTTAAGGAGACAGCAGCACCATTTCGGATTGTTCCCCTTTTTGTGTCTTGTAGGCCATTTTGTAGGAAGTGGACACTATAGACGGTAAGAACCAGAAAGATAGGTATTATAATTGTGGGAATTCAAGGGGGGTAATGGTCCAGGCAAACGGTTCCACTTATGCCCCCCTTTCTCCAGCGCGAAAGTTAGGAAGCATGCTCATCTCATACATGTCTCAGCAGGTCAGAAGAGCCAGAATTGAAACCTATCTCATGAAGCTGCAACATTTATATACAACCATGGTTTGCACCAAAAATGGTGACTTCTTGAAAGCCTTGTTTACCAGTTTTCAGTAGTCAACAAGATAAATTGACTTGACTGTTGTTCTCAAAAAGAAATCCAAAAAAAGGTCAATAACCAAATGACCCTACAACTCCTAAAAGTAATTTTTCCCAAGCGTGTGCCAACCAATCTTTACCTAAGGAACACAATCCCCTGTTTCCACTGCATTTCAAATTGGAGGGGAGACCTCTGAATGAACCATATATTATAAAGTGCTACAGCTACTAATTAGTTCACACAACTTTACATTATATGCTAGTAGTTAGTAACATAGATCCAATTGGAACACCTCAGAATATTACTCACTACTATAGAAGACAAGACATTGCTTTAATACATGTTTAAACACAATGGCCAACATTTATCAAAACTAGTGCAGTCCACAAAACTAGCACATAAATATGGGCCTAAAAGTGTTATTTCCATGAAAATAGTGATAAAAATCTGCACATTTTAGTTTAATTGTGTTTAATTGTGTGCCCGAATTTGCTAATTTCTTTCCACTGGGCTATGTTTCGTGAGAGGGGGGGTTTGATCTCCTGGACCCTACAGATTAATCATGATGTACAAACTGATATGGATATTCCTAAAAAAGTACGAGGCTACTACTCAGTGAGGACTTACCATTGCCCCTCCACCATGTATCAAAGGCCCGGAAAGATGTTCTGATTATCACAATTACTCTAAACCACTAGTAAATTCTAGCTTTAGTCCTTCTACTATGTAGATACATATTCTTTTTTAAAGAATGCAATGATATAAAATGATTAGAAAGTACCAAATATATAGGTTAAGGTCCATTAACAAAGACCAGCAATTGAACAAACAAACTTTGAGGAGGTATTATTGGTTATCATTGACCCACACAAAGCCATACACTGACAAATAAATTCTTTAGGGAGTTACTCTGCTCTGCACACTAATATTCATATATTTTGGGACTAATTCAGTCTGAAACTTTTTTGGTCACTCGGATTTGCCAACATCTGTGCAATATATCCTACTACTAACTCAATGGATCCATAGGGTGGATGACATCCTACAGAGGTAGGATTTGACCTTTGCTATCCACAGTAGGCATGAGGAATGGTTCTCCTTGTGGACCTCCTGGATTTTTTTCCAGGCTACCCAGGAATATCGTTGCCTCTTGGATGGACACTAAGTTTGCTCTTAAACCTTCTGTGGTTCTGCTCACCCACTTTCCCTATTTTCGTTCCTTCATTCTTTTTTTTCTTCCCACTTTCTGCTTACCCTGACCATGCTCCATTGTGTTCTCCTTGTTGTTTTTATCTATATCAGTGTTTCTTGACCAGAAGTTGATTTTTGTGTTGCCGATTACTTTTCGACGCCATAAGGTCCTGTCTCTTTGACGATGTATCATTGTGTTTCTTTTCTCTCCAGTGCCGTAAAGCAATATTTTCCATGTAGCAAATTATAAAAAATAATTTCAGGTAAGAAGGTCTTCCTTTGATAACTAATTGGGGGTCATTTACTAAGGGCCCGATTCACGTTTTCCCAACGTTTTACCTGAATATTTCCGCTGAATATTTTGCGCTGATTTTCCCTGTATTGCCCCGGGATTTTGGCACACGCGATCGAATTGTGGTGCATCGGCACTGGCATGCACGCGAAGGAAATCGGGGAGCGTGGCCGAACGAAAACCCGACGGATTCGGAAAAAACCATCGCATTTAAAAAAAAAAAAGTGTTGCGGGACTCTTCACCAGGACTAGGCGGTGAACTTCAGTGCATTCCGGCGGGCCTCGACGGACTGCAGCGCAGCAGCTCCACCTGGTGGACGTCGGAGGAACTACCTTAGTGAATCCCGGCCAGACCCGAATCCACCACAGAGAACGCGCCGCTGGATCGCGAATGGACCGGGTAAGTAAATCTGCCCCATTATGTACAATTGTCTACAATGAAAACTATATGAGGAAAAGTCATTAGTCCCTGTTAGAGATGAGCGAGCACTAAAATGCTCGGGTACTCGTTATTCGAGACGAACTTTTCCCGATGCTCGAGTGCTCGTTTCGAGTAACGAGCCCCATTGAAGTCAATGGGAGACTCGAGCATTTTTCAAGGGGACCAAGGCTCTGCACAGGGAAGCTTGGCCAAACACCTGGGAACCTCAGAAAAGGATGGAAACACCACGGAAATGGACAGGAAACAGCAGGGGCAGCATGCATGGATGCCTCTGAGGCTGCTTAATCGCACCATTATGCCAAAATTATGGGCAACAGCATGGCCATGACAGAGTGACAGAATGAAGCTAGATAGCATCTAAAACATCCAATAATTGACCCTGACACTATAGGGGACGGCATGCAGAGGCAGCGGCAGCAGCGGAAGGCTAGAGAGTGGCATGGCGACATACCCTAAATGGACTAGCAGAGAGGAACCAAAGAAGGTGAGCAAGAAGCGCTCAAATAATATTGGTACATGATAAAAGTTTGCCAGTATATTTTGTGGATTACACAGCAGGGTGGCGACAAAGTTAACATGGAAGCCATGAAAACAATCCAAAATTCTGCCTGACACAGCTCGTTTGATAAGGGGACGATGTATGGAGGCAGTGAACTAGTAGTAGATTAAAGGTACTGCAGTTAAAACTATGTTAGTTGGTTCTTGGCATGGAGCTGGCGCTCCGCTGCCAGGCGAGCTTTCGCCAATCCAAGCCCCTGTCTCTAGGCTACTCCCCAAACAGCACTTCTAAGAACCTTTCGGATAAGATCAAGTGTAGTAGCGTTCTTATAAGTTTGGGATATGGCGGGTGAGGGGAATGTAAACATCTGCGCAAGAAGCGCTGAAATAATATCCATAAATGAAAAAAGTTTTCCAGTATATTTTGTGGCTTACACAGCAGGGTGGCGACAAAGTTAACAAGTTTGATGTGGAATGCCCTGCAATAGCTCTTGGGCGGTGTGCCTTTTATCACCTAGGCTCAGCAGTTTGAGCACCGCCTGCTGTCGCTTAGCAACGGCACTGCTGCTGTGCCTAGAGCTACCGACTGATGGCGCCATGCCCACGGATGGTAATTCGGAGGAGGAGGAGGTGGAGGAGGGGTGGGAGGATTTGGAGGTATAGTAGGCCTTTGAGACCTGGACCGAGGTAGGCCCCGCAATCCTCTGCGTCGGCAGTATATGACCAGCCCCAGGGTCAGACTCGGTCCCAGCCTGCACCAAGTTAAGTGTAGTAGCGTTCTTATAAGTTTGGGATATGGCAGGTGAGGGGAATGTAAACAGATGCGCAAGAAGCGCATGATGCGCATGGAGCTGGCGCTCCGCTGCTAGGCGAGCTTTCGCCAATCCAAGCCCCTGTCTCTAGGCTACTCCCCAAACAGCACTTCTAAGAACCTTTTGTATAAGATCAAGTGTAGTAGCGTTCTTATAAGTTTAGGATATGGCGGGTGAGGGGAATGTAAACAGATGCGCAAGAAGCGCATGATGCGCATGGAGCTGGCGCTCCGCTGCTAGGCGAGCTTTCGCCAATCCAAGCCCCTGTCTCTAGGCTACTCCCCAAACAGCACTTCTAAGAACCTTTTGTATAAGATCAAGTGTAGTAGCGTTCTTATAAGTTTAGGATATGGCGGGTGAGGGGAATGTAAACAGATGCGCAAGAAGCGCTGAAATAATATCCGTAAATGGTAAAAGTTTGCCAGTGTATTTTGTGGATAACACAGCAGGGTGGCGACAAAGTTAACAACTTTGATGTGGAATCCATGAAAACAACCCAAATTTCGGCCTGACAAACCTCGTTTGATAAAGGGACGATGTATGGAGGCAGCTATATGGACGACTTTTGGAGGTAGCAATGGAGACAACGTGTGGAGGCTGCTATGGAGACAATTCAATTTGGATAGTGCCTGTATGTGGCAGTCCAAAAAAGTTTTCAAACCAGAGGAGCAGGTAGGTGGCCCTCCAGAAAAATGGAATAGATTGAGTGCCTGTATGTGGCAGTCCAAAAAATTTTTCAAACCAGAGGAGCAGGTAGGTGGCCCTCCAGAAAAATGGAATAGATTGAGTGCCTGTATGTGGCACTCCCAAAAATTGTTTAAAACAGAGGACCGTGTCGGTGGCCCTCCAGAAAAATTAAATGCATAAAGTACTATACCTAGAGCCAGTGGGCCCTGTCAAAAAACAGCCAGTTTCCTCTGCTTTACTGTAGAAAGAGGAGGAGAAGGAGGAAAATGAGGAGGAGGAGGAGTGGATAAATTATTCAGGTTGAGCTTCCTTCACCTGCTGGAGATTTGAAATTAGGAGAAATCCATGCTTTATTCATCTTGATAAGCGTCAGCCTGTCAGCGCTGTCAGTCGACAGGCGTGTACGCTTATCGGTGATGATGCCACCAGCTGCACTGAAAACCCGCTCTGACAAGACGCTAGCGGCAGGGCAGGCAAGAACCTCCAAGGCGTAGAGCGCCAGTTCGTGCCACATGTCCAGCTTTGAAACCCAGTAGTTGTAGGGAGCTGTGTGATCATTTAGGACGATGGTATGGTCAGCTACGTACTCCCTCACCATCTTTCTGTAAAGATCAGCCCTACTCTGCCGAGACTGGGGACAGGTGACAGTGTCTTGCTGGGGTGACATAAAGCTGGCAAAAGCCTTGTAAAGCGTACCCTTGCCAGTGCTGGACAAGCTGCCTGCTCGCCTACTCTCCCTCGCTACTTGTCCCGCAGAACTACGCACTCTGCCGCTAGCGCTGTCAGAAGGGAAATACTGTTTCAGCTTGTGCACCAGGGCCTGCTGGTATTCATGCATTCTCACACTCCTTTCCTCTCCAGGGATGAGAGTGGAAAGATTTTGCTTGTACCGTGGGTCCAGGAGAGTGAACACCCAGTAATCGGTGCTGGAATAAATTCTTTGAACGCGAGGGTCACGGGATAGGCAGCCTAGCATGAAATCTGCCATATGCGCCAGAGTACCAACGCGTAAGAATTCACTCCCCTCACTGGCCTGACTGTCCATTTCCTCCTCCTCCAACTCCTCCAACTCCTCTTCTTCTGCCCATACACGCTCAACAGTGTAGGACTCAACAATGGTCCCCTCTTGCGTCTCGCCAACATTCTCCTCCTCTTCCTCCTCATCCTCCTCCACCTCCACCTCCTCCGATATGCGCTGAGAAACAGACCTAAGGGTGCTTTGGCTATCAACAAGGGAATCTTCTTCCCCTGTCTCTTGTGAGGAGCGCAAAGCTTCCGACTTCATGCTGACCAGAGAGTTTTTCAACAGGCCAAGCAGCGGGATGGTGAGGCTGATGATGGCGGCATCGCCACTGACCATCTGTGTTGACTCCTCAAAGTTACTCAGCACCTGACAGATATCAGACATCCACGTCCACTCCTCATTGTAGACTTGAGGAAGCTGACTGACCTGACTACCAGTTCTGGTGGAAGTTGACATCTGGCAGTCTACAATGGCTCGGCGCTGCTGGTAAACTCTGGATAACATGGTCAGTGTTGAATTCCACCTCGTGGGCACGTCGCACAACAGTCGGTGAGCGGGCAGTTGGAGGCGGCGCTGCGCTGCCCTGAGAGTGGCAGCATCTGTGCTGGACTTCCTGAAATGCGCACAGATGCGGCGCACCTTCGTGAGCAAATCAGACAGATTGGGGTATGTCTTGAGGAAACGCTGAACTATCAGATTTAACACATGGGCCAGGCATGGCACATGTGTCAGTCTGCCGAGTTGCAGAGCCGCCACCAGGTTACGGCCGTTGTCACACACAACCATGCCTGGCTTCAGGTTCAGCGGTGCCAGCCACAGATCAGTCTGCGCCGTGATGCCCTGTAATAGTTCTTGGGCGGTGTGCCTTTTATCGCCTAGGCTCAGCAGTTTGAGCACCGCCTGCTGTCGCTTAGCGACGGCACTGCTGCTGTGCCTAGAGCTACCGACTGATGGCGCCATGCCCACGGATGGTCGTTCGGAGGAGGAGGTGGAGGAGGGGTGGGAGGAGGAGGAGGCATAGTAGGCCTCAAACACCTGGACCGAGGTAGGCCCCGCAATCCTCGGCGTCGGCAGTATATGACCAGCCGCAGGGTCACACTCGGTCCCAGCCTCCACCAAGTTAACCCAATGTGCCGTCAGAGATATATAGTGGCCCTGCCCGGCAGCACTCGTCCACGTGTCCGTGGTCAGGTGGACCTTGTCAGAAACGGCGTTGGTCAGGGCACGGATTATGTTGTCTGACACGTGCTGGTGCAGGGCTGGGACGGCACATCGGGAAAAGTAGTGGCGGCTGGGGACCGAATACCGAGGGGCGGCCGCCGCCATGAGGCTGCGAAAGGCCTCGGTCTCTACTAGCCTATAGGGCAGCATCTCCAGGCTTAGCAATCTGGAAATGTGCACATTAAGGGCTTGGGCGTGCGGGTGGGTTGCACTATATTTGCGTTTCCGCTCCAGCGTCTGGGGTATGGAGAGCTGAACGCTGGTGGATGCTGTGGAGGATCGTGGAGGTGACGATGGGGTTTTTGTGGCAGGGTCCTGGGCAGGGGGCTGACTATCAGCTGACACAGGGGAAGGAGCAGTGGTGTGCACGGCCGGAGGTGAACGCGCTTGTTGCCACTGAGTGGGGTGTTTAGCATTCATATGCCTGCGCATACTGGTGGTAGTTAAGCTAGTAGTGGTGGAACCCCTGCTGATCATGGTTTGGCAAATGTGGCACACCACAGTCCGTCGGTCATCCGGTGTTTCCTTAAAGAACCTCCAGACTTCTGAAAATCTAGCCCTCGCCGCAGGAGCCCTCGCCACGGGAGCTTCACTAGTTGACACATTTGGCGCTGATGCACCAGCTCTGGCCCTGCCTCTCCGTCTGGCCCCACCACTGCCTCTTCCAACCTGTTCTGGTCGAGGACTCTCCTCCGTCTCAGAAGCACTGTGTTCACCCGGCCTCTCAACCCAGCTTGGGTCTGTCACCTCATCATCCTCCGATCCCTCAGTCTGCTCCCCCCTCGGACTTCCTGCCCTGACAACAACTTCCCCACTGTCTGACAACCGTGTCTCCTCATCGTCGGACACCTCTTTACACACTTCTTCCACTACGTCAACAAGGTCATCATCACCCACAGACTGCGACTGGTGGAAAACCTGGGCATCAGAAAATTGCTCATCAGCAACCGGACAAGTGGTTTGTGACTGTGGGAAGGGTCCAGAAAACAGTTCCTCAGAGTATGCCGGTTCAAATGGCAAATTTTGCTGGGAGGGGGCAGACTGGGGGGGAGGAGGCTGAGGTGCAGGAGCTGGAGGAGTGCCGATTTCGGTGACATGGGTGGACTGCGTGGAAGACTGACTGGTGGACAAATTGCTCGAAGCATTGTCGGCAATCCACGACATCACCTGTTCGCACTGTTCTGGCCTCAACAGTGCTCTACCACGAGTCCCAGTAACTTCAGACATGAACCTAGGAAGTGTAGCTCTGCGGCGTTCCCCTGCTCCCTCATAAGCAGGTGGTGTCTCACCCCGCCCAGGACCACGGCCTCTGACCCCTGCAGTAGTTGGACGCCCACGTCCCCGCCCTCGTCCTCTACCCCTAGCCCTCGGGTTAAACATTTTGAAAATGAGAGTTATAACTTGTATTTTTTTTTTAACTTTTTTTTTTTTTTTTTTTTTGTGTTTTTTAGTTTTTAAAACCAAATGATGCTATCCTATTGCTATGGCTATTTTCTAGCCAAGTATTACAGCACACTACTATGCCAGATGAGATGACGCTGAGTTATGAAAAAAATAAACGTAAAATAAAAAAGGAAATGGCAGACTGTGCCTAGTTGAAATACAACCCCGGGCCCTAATAAATTTTCCCACTTCGGTCTTTGCGATGGATATGTGCGTCACTAAAACACAGTGGTCGCAAGTCTGACTCCAAATTGCTCCCAATTTGATAGTAGATGCACTGCAGCAAGTACAGCCACCAGCAGATCAACCAGAAATCAAATATATATAACGCTACTGTAGGCGTAATTAAGACGTTTGTATTCTCCTATGGCTATTTTCTAGCCAAGTATTACAGCACACTACTATGCCAGATGAGATGACGCTGAGTTATGAAAAAAATAAACGTAAAATAAAAAAGGAAATGGCAGACTGTGCCTAGTTGAAATACAACCCCGGGCCCTAATAAATTTTCCCACTTCGGTCTTTGCGATGGATATGTGCGTCACTAAAACACAGTGGTCGCAAGTCTGACTCCAAATTGCTCCCAATTTGATAGTAGATGCACTGCAGCAAGTACAGCCACCAGAAGATCAACCAGAAATCAAATATATATAACGCTACTGTAGGCGTAATTAAGACGTTTGTATTCTCCTATGGCTATTTTCTAGCCAAGTATTACAGCACACTACTATGCCAGATGAGATGACGCTGAGTTATGAAAAAAATAAACGTAAAATAAAAAGAAACTGGCAGACTGTGCCTAATTGAAATACAACCCCGGGCCCTAATAAATTTTCCCACTTCGGTCTTTGCGATGGATATGTGCGTCACTAAAACACAGTGGTCGCAAGTCTGACTCCAAATTGCTCCCAATTTGATAGTAGATGCACTGCAGCAAGTACAGCCACCAGCAGATCAACCAGAAATCAAATATATATAACGCTACTGTAGGCGTAATTAAGACGTTTGTATTCTCCTATGGCTATTTTCTAGCCAAGTATTACAGCACACTACTATGCCAGATGAGATGACGCTGAGTTATGAAAAAAATAAACGTAAAATAAAAAGAAACTGGCAGACTGTGCCTAATTGAAATACAACCCCGGGCCCTAATAAATTTTCCCACTTCGGTCTTTGCGATGGATATGTGCGTCACTAAAACACAGTGGTCGCAAGTCTGACTCCAAATTGCTCCCAATTTGATAGTAGATGCACTGCAGCAAGTACAGCCACCAGCAGATCAACCAGAAATCAAATATATATAACGCTACTGTAGGCGTAATTAAGACGTTTGTATTCTCCTATGGCTATTTTCTAGCCAAGTATAACAGCACACTACTATGCCAGATGAGATGACGCTGAGTTATGAAAAAAATAAACGTAAAATAAAAAGAAACTGGCAGACTGTGCCTAATTGAAATACAACCCCGGGCCCTAATAAATTTTCCCACTTCGGTCTTTGCGATGGATATGTGCGTCACTAAAACACAGTGGTCGCAAGTCTGACTCCAAATTGCTCCCAATTTGATAGTAGATGCACTGCAGCAAGTACAGCCACCAGCAGATCAACCAGAAATCAAATATATATAACGCTACTGCAGGCGTAATTAAGACGTTTGTATTCTCCTATGGCTATTTCTAGCCAAGTATTACAGCACACTACTATGCCAGATGAGATGACGCTGAGTTATGAAAAAAATAAACGTAAAATAAAAAGAAACTGGCAGACTGTGCCTAATTCTACTCAAACCCCTAATAAATTTTCCCACTTTGGTGTTTGAGGTGGATATGTGTGTCACTAAGAGCTAAACACAACGGTAGCAAGTCCCCCTGCTAATTCCTCACAATATGGTACTAGCTGCAAATAAAAAAAAAAAAAAATTATAACGTTATTGTAGCCCTAAGAAGGGCTGTTGGGTTCTTTAAGAATCACTCCTGCCTAACAGTAAGCTAATAGAACACCCTAACGCTTTCCCTGAGCAGCAGCAGCTCTCTCCCTAGCGGCATCCAGACAGAGAATGATCCGAGCAGCGCGGGCAGCGGCTAGTCTATCCCAGGGTCACCTGATCTGGCCAGCCAACCACTGCTATCTACGTGTAAGGGTACCACGTCATGCTGGGTGGAGTGCAGAGTCTCCTGGCTTGTGATTGGCTCTGTTTCTGGCCGCCAAAAAGCAAAACGGCAGGAGCTGCCATTTTCTCGAGCGGGCGAAATACTCGTCCGAGCAACGAGCAGTTACGAGTACGCTAATGCTCGATCGAGCATCAAGCTCGGACGAGTATGTTCGCTCATCTCTAGTCCCTGTACATCACTCGTTCATGAGTGAATCATCCCATGTAAGATCTTCAGAAATGGGCTACAGCTATTAAAAAACAAGTGCCTCCCACACATCCTCTCAACCTCCTGACCACTACTTGGACCTGTTGACAATATTCTTTATGTACACATCCATTGTGAGCAGCACTGAACTTCATTTACCTCTGTTTGTGGTGGCAAGTCTAGGCTTTAAAAAAATGACTATTCTTTTGAGTGTATTTAATAAATGGCTTATAAAAGTAACTAAAGGTCATACAAAACAAATTATTATTCAAGGAAAGAAATCTAAAAGAGCATTATATTCCTCTAATCTGACTGTAGATTGTGCCAGTTATGTTATTAAATAGACATGAAAGCCGCTACGTCTGCATAGCTCAAGGACAGGCAAACAACAGCATATGATGGTGAGGGGACGCCCTATAACCCGTAGAGACTAAAACCACTGTATTTATCTGACAAAGACATAGCAGACAGCGCCATGAGAAGCTGATTAGATGAAATTCAATGACATTTCATTTGTTGGAAGAGGCACGACACACAAAGTCACAAGGAACTATTTTTACCAGTTTTTCATGGACATGGAGAGTCGAGATGTAGAGAAAAAGTTGAATATGTAATCTCACGTCTTCATAAACTATATTGCTTTTGCATGGAAAAAAATCCAATAGGGATGCAAAATCAATGAATATGATATCAATGAATCAATAAAAGCTAGCATACCTGGGTACGTGTAGGGGCCCAGAGCTGCCTGGATGGCCTACATAAGGCTGTAAAGAGACCTGTAAAGGGAGGCTCTGTCGCCCAGGGGTCTACTGAAACCTGAAGACGACCCTTAATAAAAGTATCACTTGATTGTACGGAAAATATGCATCAGATATCTCTCTGGGTGATAGATTAGCCATAAGCTGCACAAGGATTTGGTCTACAGCTATGAGCGTAGTCAGTCTTACGAGGTCATTTATCTTATCTCTGGTTGTTTTGGCTTATTTTTGCTTCTTGGGTAATTTAGCATTCTAACTTTTTCCTTGTGTTAAATGGGGTTTTTTTCAGATCTTATTTTGCGACATTTGTTACAAATGTCTAAAAATATTGCACAAATGTCTCAAGTCACTTCTTTCCTTTTTCTAAGCTTTCCATAATTATGGTTTCATCTGGAGTTTTTTGTGCCAAATAATGGTGCACATTTAAGACAATGTGAAAAGATAAATGTCATTTGTGACATTTAGAACATCTGGAATAGAAAATAAAAGTGTCTTACTGGCGATAAACTAATGTCTGGGGGACTTCAGTGCACATTTCATAAAGTCGCAAAAATTGCAATGCCCCAAAAAGAGTTTCAAAAAAGACAAAACAGGAAAGATAAATGACCCCCTTAAACATTCATACTATTCATCTGCACCAAGCCATTTGAACTTTCCTAGCAATACACTACTACATAAACATGTACAGGCAGTTAGGTACAAGATAGGTTCCTTTGGTTTTTTTTGCCCCAGTGACAATTGGATTTTCAAAATTTTTAGCTGTAATGGGACCAAGGATTATCCATAAAGCTTCATTACAGACACCTTACAGCTGATCATTGCAGCCTGGAATTAAATTAAAGCATCCACAGAGGTCACCAGTGGTCACAGTGGGCAGAGGGGTCCGTCTGTAACTAGGGTTCATCTGTAAGTCGGTTGTCCGTAAGTAGGGGACCGCCTGTACACGTTTTCCACGTAAAGCATGCTTTTTATAATTATAACAATATAACATATAATTTATAACAAATTGTACTAACTATCAAAAGTCTCTCCTTAGCAACACACTGAGCATTGGTAAAGAGAGTCCATATTCATGTATAATGTATGGTATTCCAGCAGATTATTTCCTTTTACATGCAGAGGGACCCTATTTAGCTTTTCTTTCATCTCTCTCCTCTTTATAGAGCTTTGTATAGTAATTTTTAGTTGTAACCCTTACTGCACTTTCACTGTCAATTACTAACTGTTAGCATGAATAGCTCCTCTCTGCCTCTCATTATCCAGCAAATACTGAATGATATATTCAGGCCGGTACATATTTAACACATTAAATGGATTGATAAATATTAAATAAATAAATAAATATATATATATATATATATATATATACTTGCAGAAAAGTCCAAGCAGCACACAGGCTGAAGGTCCTCCAACAAATACAAAATAGAAAATCAGCATCACTCCAGAAAAACTTCATAGAAACAATCCGCTTTATTCCATAACCAGTTGTGACAGCGACGTTTCGACTTTGAACAAAGCCTTTTTCAAGCTTTGTTCAAAGTCGAAACGTCGCTGTCACAACTGGTTATGGAATACAGAGGATTGTTTCTATGAAGTTTTTCTGGAGTGATGCTGATTTTCTCTTTTGTATATATATAAAAGAGATAGAATTAATACTTACCTTTGGTCCAGCATTGTGCCTCCATCTATATATATACATTCATTAAAAGTCACCAGATGGTTTAGAAAAACAATTTACAGTTACCACCAATGGGGATGGGAGGCACAATTCTGGATGAAAGGTAAGTATTAGTTCTATCTCTTTTTTTTTTTACAGCCCCTGTGCAGTTTATTAAAAATTTAATGATCCTAGACAGCCCCTTTAACAACATCTTCTAAGTATAACAAGGATATTTCCATCTATATCCACATATCAAAGGTCAGGTCCACCTACTTCAATGGAACTGTTTTTGGCATAAGTTGGCAACATGGTAATAATCAAATTTTTGGTCATACAAATTACATAAGTAATTGGACAATTTTGCTATAGATTATGTCTAAGGCTGCATTCACACCACTTTATTTGAATACCTTCAGGTGTATGCTGAACGTACCTATACTGGACATATACAGGCAGATGGAGCTCCCCTTTTTGTCTCCGTCTGCATAGTATACATTTCCTGTAGGAAACACAGAATGGAAAGACACAGCTGATTCTTTCCACCCTGCCTCCTTGCTCACATATACACTCAGCGGAGGCCATAATAGCCATGGGAGACAGATGCAACTGTTTTGCATCCAACTCTAACCTTCCCTGAGCATATGCTCTGGGAGGATCCCAATGATGTATCTGCCCATATAAGGACAATAAAATCACCGTGGGAAACACTCTGGCTGCTGCTGATGTTCTCTCCTCTTCCCACTTTTATGGGGTAATGGGAAGAACAGCGACTTATCCCACCACTGTATGTGTATACAGTGGGGTACATCCTAGCTCTCTGTTGTAAGGACACACCCAAGTTATCCTTGCAATGAAGGGCAAAAATGTGTTGTGAATGCAGCCTAAGTATCACCAACAACAGATGCAGAGGAAACCAAAGTTTGGAAATATTCCCTTTCCTTATGACTGATCCTTTCTTCCCATGGGAGATACACCAGTGAGGTCAAGTAGAGGCTTATTCACAAGTTTCTCTCAAAAAGACATTTATGATTGCCACATACTTTGTTCTATGCACCATCCATGACCTATCCCCCAATAATAGCTCTTGGCCCCAGAAGTTATATCAGAGGTTATACATGTGACAGCAGCATAATGCGTCTATTTGCAGCATAATTTCATGCAGATTGTGAATTCTTCAGAATGTTTGAGATGCTTCTTCTGGAAACACTTCAGAATTGTCACTGACTGCAATATTTATAGCTAATTGCCATGTGCCGTGGTTGTCGATGAGATCTGCGTGATTGAACTTCTCTTTATATCTGACGAGCTTTGGCAAGAACTATTGAACCCCCCTTGCTAAGACTGTTTTGCGTAATACTATACTATATTACAAATAGATTGCTTTATAAGTGTTTGCATTTTAGATCGGCACATATGATCACATCCATTAACAGTTACTGAGTTCTCTTTCCTTCCCATCCTCCCTATAGGTGGACATGTACAGATATGTTGGTCCTGAGATGACCAGCTATTGAAAACTGCATGATTTTTGGATTCTGTCACAAGATTTCTATCCTATATGTGTCACTTTGTGACCAACCAGTGGTTGTATCGTGAACTGCAGCCTCTTAGTATTTGTATTATATAGCTTTAATGACTAATGGCTTCAGGAGGCAAGTTGAGCCTCTTGCTTCAAGCGTCTACATGTACAGCAATTGCGGGGGCAGCATCAGGGGTGCAGTCACCTGCTTCAAAGTAGAAGCTGACACTTAAAAATAGCATCATATGTCAACATGGGTGTGAGACACCCATTTCTGCTGGATGGGTTGGGCGCGTGCCGTTCTTTTGCTCATCTTAGGGCGGATTCACACGAACATGTACCCACCTTCCCATAGCACGACGGGCACATGGCAGCGCTTGGTAGAGGAGGAGGGGGGGTGAGCGCTGCTCCTCCCCGTCCCTCTCCATAGAGATATAAGGCGCACTGCGACGTATTATGGGAAAAGGTAGGACATGTCCTATCTTTTCCTGGGTACCATACTGCTCCATACCGTGCCGCTCCGACCATATGTGGCCATTGCCGGCCCATTGGGGAGGTATATACGGCGGACGTATGTATGTCCCTCTACGATTATGTGAATTCAGCCTTAGGCAGCAGAAAGTTTAGGTTCAATCCTGAAAAAATGCCTGGGGGCTAGAAAATCCCTTTAACATCTATAGTAGAATATGGATTGAAAAAAAACTCAACTACAGCATTTCATTCTTTGCCATTTGGGGGGGTCAGTAGAGTCTTATCGGCAGTCTTACTTTGGACGTAACGGGGAGAGTGGCCTTGTATATGATGCCTGGAGTCCCATTCCCAGTACTGTGTTAGGTCTGTGAAATATCCCCGCCACACAGTGTAGGTTTCACGGACCATGTATGGTTTTATGTTTATTAATGGAAACCTACCACCATGGTTCTACCTGTTAAGGTACATCTGATGGCAGGCTCGTCTAATCTATAGTAGGATAGCCCTTTTTACAGCTAATCCTTTAGTCCTCCATATCTTTAATCATTTTTAATTGCACTAATATGCAAATTTACCAAAGAGGCTACAGCAGCGTGCAGTAGCCGGAGCTGAGGCTACACTCGACCCCCTAGTACCCTCTCGCGATCCGCGTACCAATCAATCTTCAGCAAGCATAGAAACCAGCTTTGCGGATGAGTGTGCACAGTTCCTCGTGGCTGAAGATGTATTGGTAGGGGGATCCCAAGAGGTTACTGGGAAGTGGAATAGCCGCGCTGTAGCCTCCGCTCTGGCTACTCGACGCCCCAGTAGCCTCATAGGTAAATTTGCATGTTAGGGCAATTATAAATTATAAAAGATATGGGGGCCAAACAGATCAGCCATGACAAGGGTTATCCTACTGTAAATTAGAGGAACCTGCCACTGGATTGAGATTAATAGTGGTGGTAATTTTCCTTTTGTCCTTAATCTACATCTATACATGTGTCCAAGGACTGCTGTGGGGGACCAGGGTAATCTTGCTGTTAGCTTTTGCATTTTCCTCCCCGCCATGGACAGTCCCCATATAGAGTGATTGGACACTAAACCACCAGTTCATAAGAATCTGAGGGTGTGTATGATGGAGGGCTAAAGCAGAAATAATAATAGGTTATTCGTACAGTTTCCTCTAAGTGAGAAGCTTCTTAATTGGACCTCATGTACGATCTTGCCCGCAACCATAGCAGAAATCTCTATGTATTCCGCCCAGTCTAAATTCCTGTATGACTGTTTGTGAATGTTCAGAACAATTTCCCCAATCTAATGTTTTACGGGGAGGTCAAATGTGTGTTATGGGTACATTTTAAGTTGTCATGACCACAGGGAGGGTGTGTAAATGTCATCTGCTCCAGCCCATTACGTCATCCCATGTGGCTCTAGCCTTGAGCTGCAACAGCTGGCAGTCATACAAAACTTATTTTCCGAAGCCGGTACCATCCTTGGCAATCATCATAACCTCAATCTAATTACATGTATTGTGAAAAGTTTCAACATTATTGTGATTTACATCAAATATTTTTTCTGCTGGCTGGATGTCTGCCCAAAGAAACTCCGATGATTTATATGCCTCTTTATATGGTCATTGATGTCACAGGGGCTACACAAGGAAGCTGGAGGACACCGATTGATGCCTAAAGGCAATTATGGCCACAGTGAAATTGATCAGGACAATGTAGAATTAACAAGTTAAAGGGCTTGATTACTTACCTCATGTTTTTGTGTATGTAAGTGTGTATGTGTGTGTGGGGGTTATTAGTTAATTTACCAATATACATCTATTAATAGTTCTGCTCTGCTTTCTTGTTATGCAAAGTGAAGCCTCCTATCTTGTCTTTTACCTCATCAGTCAGACATTCCTGTCCAAAAAATGGCTGCAGATGGAGGGTCATGTGATCTCTAACTGTCCATGAACAATCCCCCTGCAGGATCTTTTGATTGTTTTCATGGATATAAGATCAATGTCCTGGCAGATGGATTGTTCATGGGCAGTTAGAGATCACATGACCCTCCATCTGCAGCCATTTTATGGATAGGATTGTCTGACTGATGAGGTAAAAGACAAGAGGCTTCACTTTACATATCAAGGAAGCAGAGTTGAACTTTTAATAAATGTAAATTGGCAAAATACCTAATATCCTGCCGCCATACACATTACAAAAAACATGAGGTAAAGTTGCCAATCCCTTTAAGGTCTCCTAAGGACAAAAGTCCATTTACTAATCAAGTTTTCTAGGACAATGAGAACATGATGATAGGCCACTAGCTAGAAAATTACAGAAAACCCCCTTTGAGGTGTTGTCCACTTTCAGCTAACAATTGCTAAAATTTGTGTAATGAAAAGTTCTACAATTTGGCAATATATTTTCAAGATCTCGGCTTGCTGTCCATCTATAGAAAGCTTCTATGTTTACTTCCAGTGGATAGAAATCTGTCCATGGTCATATGATGGACACGCAGGAGCAGGAGCCGTTATTGACCATCACATGACAACGGACATATTTCTACCCACTGGAAGTAAACATAGAAGCTTTATATAGAAGGACAGCAAGCAGAGATCTAGAAAACTGTGAGGAATTGCTACAGAAAGTATATTAGAAAATTGTATAACTTTTCCTTACACAAGGCTTATCTGTTACTTGCTGAAAGTGGACAACCCCTTTAAATACTGCATCACACCCCTAAACAATATGGGGCACGTTTACTTACCCGGTCCAGTCGCAGTCGCGTGCATTGTCCGACGAGGATTCAGGTCTGCCGGGATTCACTAAGGTTGTGCGCCCGATATCCAGCAGGTGTCGCTGCTGCGCCGAGGTCCGCCGGAGTTCATCTTCTTCTTCCTGGTGCATGTAAGTTCTTGATCTTGCGACACAAATCCTTTTTTTAAATTCCGCATTCTTTCTGAATCCGTCGGGTTGTCCGTGAAAGCCGGCGATGATGCGCCACAATCTGATCGTGTGCGCCAAAATCCCGGGGAATTCGGCGCAAATCGGAAATATTTGGAAAACCCAATGAAAGTGCGGCACTCGGACCCTTAGTAAATGACCCCCAATATGTCTTCATTGTCTGAAATGGATATAAAATACATAGTCAATGCTGGTCACTGTATATTTCGTAAACTAACACTGGAATCAATGTGACTACATGTATTTCGATGCATTATGCATTGTCATTACTTACTATTATTCAGTATGATATTAGTTCTGGAATTAAAATCGCTGCATGAGATTAAGAATGTGTTATGAAGGAGAAAATGGAAGATCCTCAGGGACATTTTTCAATATTGTCAAATTAGTTTTCTTAATAAAGTGTGAAGCATCAGAGACTCTGGTGTTGATTTTATTTCCCAGTCCCCAGTTGCCATAAGGCTTTTTAAATACCTGAATGAAATCTGGTTTTTCATGATGCCGAAAGCTTGAGCAGGAACATTGCACTTATTATTATATTTCTTCAGAATTTATTTTGTTGCTTAATGGCTTTTAACGTTATTAATGTATGCAATATGTTTTGGGATTCTTGCGCTGGATTCGGGTCCGGCCGGGATTCACTAAGGTAGCTCCTCCGACGTCCACCAGGTGGTGCTGCTGCGTTGAAGAGCATCGAAACGTACTGGAATACACCGAGCCGGGCTGAGTGAAGGTAAGTGCAATTTTCGCAACACATTTTTTTTTTTAAATGCGGCGGTTTTTCCGAATCCGTCAGGTTTTCGTTCGGCCATGCCCCCCGATTTCCGTTGTGTTCATGCCGGCGCCGATGCACCACAATACGATCCTGTGCGCCAAAATCCCGGGGCAATTCAGGGGAAATCGGCGCAAATCGTAAATATTCGGGTAACACGTCGGGAAAACGCAAATCGGGCCCTTAGTAAATGACCCCCAATGGGTTTTTACAGCACCGGCTTGGTATGACTACACATGGCAGTTCAGTTTTGCAGGTAAAAGAACTAATACTTACCTCCGCCCTTCCAGCCACTCCAACATGGTGCCACCAGTGGCGTACCAACCGCGGTCGCAGTGCCACCATCACCACCAGCCTCTGATGGTATACAGTGGCACAGAAGTAAAGTCAGGATGACAGCATATATCTCTATCTATTTATATGTTTCACAGTGTATAATGGGAAAAAAGCAGACACAATAATAAGAGCCGTGTGATATTAACAGCTTGTGCACCTGTGTGACATCACATGACCATGAACAAATATCTGTCCGCTGGAAGCTTTCTATAGAAGGACAGCAATGTCTCTACAGAAATTTAGAAAACCACGAGGAATTGATTCAGGAAGTGTATTGGAAAATTGTATAACTTATCATTACGCAAGATCAATTATTTGCTGAGAGTGGGCAACCCCTTTAAGCAAAGTAACTTATTCAACCTTACTCAGCACACTGAGATATATGTAAGCTGTCAGATATGTCACCCCCTCCACTTAGGAGATGTCATTAGTAGCAATAAGTAAGTAGGCAAGTAACTGAGGCTATAGAGAAATATGACTCTGCAAGGGTTACAGTATTCTCTTTTTACTCCCCTTTTACTTCCTTGAGAGAACATAATCCTTCTTACAGTATACAGCTGGAAAATATATCATATTAGAGAGGTATCAACCATACATAATACTGAAATGCTGTATCCAAGCTATCAACCTTACATGGTGCTGAGCAGCTATATGAAAGCTTCCTTATAACATGTACAGGCAGTCCCCGGGTTACATACAAGATAGGGTCTGGAGGTTTGTTCTTAAGTTGAATTTGTATGTAAGTCGGAACTGTATATTTTATCATTGTGATCCCAGCCAGAACTTTTTTGGTCTCTGTGACAATTGGATTTCAAAAATGTTGGGTTGTCATAAGAATCAATATTAACACTAAAGCTTCATTACAGACACATTTGATACCTGTTACAGATGTTTATTGTAGCCTAAGGCTAAATTACAATAAATTACCAATATTCAGTGGTCCGTTTCTAACTAGGGGTCATGAGTTTGGGCCTGTGCCCATAATGTTTAAAGATGCAGCCAATAAACGTGACAGCATGTACTGCATAAGTGGGGCATGTAAGCTTCTGAAAGTTATTGATGGGCATGAGGATATGTTGCATGAGTGCCCCAATCACTTTACCTCATGTTTTTTGTAATGGGTGTGTAAGTGTGGGGGGGCAGGATATTAGGTAATTTACCAATATACATCTATGAATAGTTCTGCTCTGCTTTCTTGATATGTAAAGTGAAGCCTCCTGTCTTTTACCTCAGCAGTCAGACATTCCTGTCCATAAAATGGCCACAGATGGAGGGTCATGTGATCTCTAACTGGCAATTGTTCATGGACATATAGAGATCACATGACCCTCTATCTGCGGCCATTTTATGGACAGGAATGTCTGGCTGATGAGGTAAAGGATGAGAGGTTTCACTTCACATATCCAGAAAGCAGAACAGAGCTATTAGTAGATGGTAAATTACCTAATATACTGCCCCCACACTTACTCACACATTACAAAAAACATGAGGTAAAGTGGCCAGCCCCTTTAAGTACCCACCACTGACTCCTGTCTTATGAAATTCTTGCCAGAAGAAGAATCTCCTATATACTAAATATTCATTTATTGATGTGGCCGATGTTACAGGATTGCCAAAAATCAGTCTTATCTCACAAATAGGTTGCATGCCAAAGTCACTTGTACAAATATCTCTGTTTTGAGATAATCCCTAAAATAATATTCCAAGTTTGCTCAGTGCATTGACTTCCACTTGTCTATAAGGTAATGTAGACATGGACTTTCCCATTGGAACAATTGCTCGCTCTCTTATCTGTACCTTGCATACGACTGCTTTTTCCTTTCTATAAAGTAAACACTGTACCCTGTGACTGCTGAAAGTTTCATGCAGTCATCCGTGTAGTGGAGTAAAGGCTTATATAAGGATGGCCAAGTTTTTATTTCATATTTTTCATCAGACAGATAGAAAACATTCCATGGTATGAAGACAATCGCACTTAATGGTGTGGAGATAATTAGGTTTCCTGAATGTGTGGGATTTTCTAAATACCTAATTCCGTTCTTGCAAAATGACTCTTAAAATTAAGAGTGTTTTGTTTAGTTTTTAGCTTCATTATACATAATGTTTATAGGCAATCATGCAAATTATATATCGCGGGAAGGAATCTTCGGAGGTCTAGCGCATGTAAGTTTGGATTGTCTTTTAAACAATACAACGTTAAGCAAAATATGGAAAAAAGGGATAAAAATGAATGTTGAAAAGCGTTTCAGGGAACAATACTTCTCTTCCCCTAAATAAGCCTTTGTACAACCTTGTAAAAAGTTGGCAATTCTAGCGCAAGCCATGAACTTTGGCATCTTGCCCACCATATTAGGGTGAATCGGGGAAGGCCAAGAAGGTGGGCTGCACCAGAATGCCAGCGCAGGTTATAGCCGAAATTTATGCCAGCAATTTGAAGGCTTGCATTACTTGTGTAATTGACTAGGTCAGGCTGTAAGTAATAGACTGGTAAGCACACCTCTAGCTCAGTCTAATATACGCACCCTAAGGGAGGACCTGGCGGCATTTATTGGGCAAAACAAATTCATCTCACCAGCATCCCCATTGCTTATTGGTGAACGCTGCACGGATTATTATAGAAGCCAAGTTGACCCAGGTATAGATCCAATACTTGAGAAAAGATATTTAAGAGGTATTTAAGAAGCAGGTCCGGCTCCAGGTTTCAATAGGTACCTGGGAAACAGAGCCTCAGTGGGCCCCTATGCAATAAACTCAGAATTAAGAATCAAAATTTCAGAAACTAAAATAGATCCCTGTTCCCTAAAATATTCCCTAATTCATCATCCCAAAAGCCCCCTCATGGTTATTTCATATTAAGCCCCCACTTAAGCTGCCTGGAAGTGAGATTGGGCCGTGTGAGCCCTCCAATAGATCTGGGCCCCGGCACTTGCCCAGGTATGCCGGGTGCTGTCGCCAGCCCTGTTGTGTTCTCTTTCAAAGTAATTTTGCATTAAATCCATTTCGTTTCCCACAAGTAAATCCACTTAACACTGCACAGTGTACATACAGGATGTATATAATGACTAGCCTGGCAGCTCAAATCACATGGAGTGCACCAGTTACATGCAGTCTATGCCTGTGCTTTGTGAGCACTAAGGGTTAATAGCTTATCTGGACAGAGCTGATGCTGCCGATGACAAGGTGGGGGAAGGGAGCAGCATAGGGAGAGGAGAGACAGAGAAATTTCTGTAGAATCACAGACTGGGATTGAGGGACTGATAGGGAACAGGTAGATCTTGTACCTCACTATTCTGTGCAGGTGACATCTGCATTCTCTGTTCTGTACACTTCCAGCTCTGCTACATTCACTGTTACATGACCTCCTTCTCTGTGAGCAGGGAGCAGCAGCTCCTCCCCTCCCATAAATCTGTCTGAGTCTGAGTGTAAACAAGATACGGTCTCATAAGGCTTATCAGCACTTGGAGAGGAGGCAGCCATTGCAGCAATGAGGTAATCTGAGGGCTATAGCAAAGAAACTACTGAATATAGGTAACAAAGATAACAGGCAGAGTGGTTTTTCATTGATTTGTATCTGTGATAGCTGTATTTTTGTTAATAACAATGAATTGGAGAATATTTTATTTTGTTATCCTGAGTATATTTAAGAATCTTGTCTTTAATGGGCAATGGTACATATGGTGAAAAAAGGAATATGCAGACATTTAAAGACCTTTAGTTCTGTCAATAGAAACACATACTGGATGACTCATTGGATTCGTTTCTTGGATCAGCACCCTAAAAGTCTAGATTTGAATTGAAACTCCTAAAAAACTATGAGCCGCAGTGCACCCACCCCTATAGTTTATATGAGCTCTCAGTCAATAGCTACAGTTTCAAAAGGGAATACATTTTAAAACAATTAAAATGAAAAGAATGTTTAAAAATTCAAAAAAGAACTAGAAGCCACAGAACCGCTAGTGCTTTGTGGCAAATATAGCCCCGTTCCTCCCCCATCTAGAGCACCATGTTACTGTAATATTCTTAATTGGTAATTCTGAATAATACAGAATGTTATAGAACAGAGTGACAGCTATAAAAGCAATATTACCATATGACTTAGGGTTGTGGAGATATGTAATAAATCTATGTGTGTTAAAACATAGATTGGTGGCAGAAATGTTATTTTATTATATTTATGTCAAGTATATTACAATCTGCTGAGATCTGAGATCATAATATCATGACATGAGATTATAAACTCATAATGCTGAGATCATAAACCATAAGCAAACAGTGCCATATACTCTGCAGTGGCTGCTCTGAGTTATTGTAGCGTATCTCATATTTTTCTGAATAGCAGCATATCTGTTATAGCTTGGCCGGTCAGTGCACAGTATATAGAGCTGACTGCTGTATACTATACTGATGTACAGGCAGTGCCCTAGTTAAGGACACCCAACTTACAGACGACCCATAGTTACAGACGGACCCCTCTACCCACTAAGACCTCTGGTGAAGCTCTCTGGATAATATACTTTAGTCCCAGACAGCAATGATCAGCTGTAAAGTGTTTGTAATAAAGCTTTATCGATAATCCTTGGTCCCATTACAGCAAAAAATAATGAAAATCCAATTGTCAATGGAACGAAAAAACAATTTTGTCTGGAGCTACAATTATAAAATATACAGTTCCGACTTACATATAAATTCAACTTAAGTACAAACCCAAGGAACCTATCTAGTACTTAACCCACGGACTTCCTGTAATACTCGTCAGCCTGGGACCTGGGTGTTACTGCAAGTCGTAGTATTTGTCATCCTAAATACTAGAACCCTGATGGATTAGGAAAAGAAATCAAATTTTAATTTTTAACATTTTTTAAAATAATTTATTTTCACTGAAAGCACCACTGAGTCTTATAAATTGCTATACTTCTGACTTTTTCTCTTTTTTTCGTAATAATGGAATAGAAACAAGAATGCTGATGTGGCTCTTTGTTGGCGGTTGTTCTATGCCCACCATTTCCCAGGCAGGGAAGTCTTGATAAATCCCTTTGAAATCTTGCTAAAACAATAGTGGTACTAATGGTGCTTAACCTTTCACAGCTTGATTGCAACGATAAGCCGTATAACGTATTTACTTTACAGCGTCCTGTTGTCAAATAGCACTTAAAGGCAATAATAAGTGAAGATTTGGCCTCGAAAGGGCTGTTTACTTAAAAAATATTGAGCGGTTTTCCCATCTTACAGAGAATATTTTCTCATACAAGTACAGTAGAGGAATTAGGAGAAGACTTATATCGATCTACCGTACATAATACCGTATTTCTTTCTTATACTTGTGTCTCAAATAATGTTGCACAACTTGGGCTGTAAAAACAAGTCACGTGAGATTTACCGAGCACTTACTGTTGAGTGACTATTTTACTATCAATCCAAGGATGAAGGTTATTTTGTTGCTGCTCTTTCTTCTGTTCCTCAAGATTTCATATGTTTTGTTGATGTTGCCATATATGGGTTTGTTTTTTGTACGATGAGTTGTATTTTTTAATTGCAACATTTTGGTAATAATGGAAATATACAAAATTTTACACTGAATTTATGATGTACTGTATGACGTACATAACATATACTTGGCTTCTGTGGTATAGAGCAATTAAAGCAATACAAAATGTATATTGTTTATTGAAAAGTCTTAGTGTTGCCATATTTAGAGAGCCATAACTCTTATTTTTTCCTTTGATGGAGTTGAATTATAGCTTGTTTTTTGCACTGCAGTTTGTTTTATCATGATTGGGGGTTATGTGCAACTATTTCTGATCACTTTTTATAGTATTTTTTTTAGACTCTGGGGGTTATTTATCATAAGCTGGTGCCTGTGCGCCTCCCCTCCATGTCCCTCCACGCCCCCCCGCCCCCCTGTTGTGAAGGTGGCGGATTGGGAAAAATAATCGAAAGTGCTAGCATTAAGCAATCATAAATATCCTCCACTGTGACCAGCTTGTCATTCAGCATGATCTCTGCAATAAAGTATTGCAGTATATAAGTACCTTTGGGGGTGTAAAAATTTGTAAAAAATGTTTTTAAACTTAAAACAATTATAAATACCTAAATATTTAAATATAAATATCATTAACATGTTAGATATTGCCGTGTTCCAAAAGTCCCGATCTATCAAAATATAAAAATGGTTATTCCTGGCAGTAAACCCCAAAGTGGAAAATAGTGCCGAAATGTTCGAACCACCATTTTTTTTTCTTTTTTCCAACTCATAAAAAATGTGATTTTTAAAAAGTGATCAAAAGGTTGTATAATACACAAAATAACAGCAATGAAAATGTCATCTTCATCCCGCAAAATTGGATTGTACAAAGGTCTTATAGTATAGTATGAAAAAGTTATTGGCAGCATTAAAAAAAAATGTATTGTACAAAAGGTTTTCATTTTTTAAAATCTATTAAAACATATAAATATCCATATAAACTTGGTATCCCCATGATTGTACCAACCCAAGGAATAAAGGGGAGGTGTCATTTGGAATGAAAAGTGAAAGGTGTAAATACAGAGCCCACACGAAAATGGTTTCAAAACATTTGAATTTTTTTTCCTACTTCCCAGTATATGGCATGGAATATCAAATGCCCTCCATGGAAAGTACAATTTATTACACAGAAAACAAGCCCTAATACAGCTCTGTATATAAAGAAATAAAAAAGCTATGGATTTTTTAAGGTGGGGAGTAAAAACGAAAAAGTTTTTAAGTCATTAGGCGGTTAAAGCCATATTCTAACTAAGACTCCGTATGTTCTTTAAGGTGTTTTCTAGCCTAAATAATATTGATGACCAATATGGGACCAGGGGGTTTGCAACTTCCGCCACACAGTAGATGAACCAGGAAGCCATTTAGAGTATAACATACATTTTCCATTATAAACACCTAGAAACTGCTTTATGTTGTGATGAATGGCAAATAATCAGAATTAACAACATGTTATCCCATAATTGCCTAATACTCTCCATGAGCTGCAAATTCTCTTGTTATGTTATTAGAGCTACAATTTTCTTTTAATCTAGAGTATAAGACTTCTGAATAAGTGATCACTTATTTACACCACTGGTGAAATTAGCATTTTAAAAGACATCTATCATGTGCGGCTCAATACATCCTACAGCCTGGCTATACTGCTCGGATTTCCTTTTAACACAAACTTCTCACTATTGCGCTTTTGTAGACTACCCCTCCTTATCCTGCACTTCCCTTTCCATTCTTTATGTTTCTCTGCAGTAAATATACATCTATATGCATTGAATCTTAACACATTTCCTATAAATGTATGTACATAAAGGGGCTTATTTGCTAAGGGTCACAGATCGCACTTTCATCGAACTGTTCATAGTTTTTGGGATTTGCACAGCTTTGACAGGTATTTAGCAGGGGATTGTGTTGTACGTGATCGTATTGTGGCTCAGCTGTGCTGGCTCTTATGCGACAGAAATCGGGGGCGTGCCGTCAGACGATCAAACGGATTTGGACTGAGCGTGGGATTTAACTTTCAATTTGTGTTGCAAGACAATGCACTTACATGCACCAGGAAGAAGAAGGGGAACTCCGGCAGAGCTGAGTGGGGAAGCGACACATTCAGGATATCGGGCACACAATCTTAGTGAATCGCGGCAGAGTGCATTATCGCCGGACAATGCACTTTGGATGAACTCCAGAGGCCAGGTAAATGTGCCCCAATGAATGCAGATAGATAAATAGATAAAGATATAGATGTAGATAGATATTCTGTTAAATTTCTTTAATTTGGATTATTGTGAATGGACAACAAGATAAAAAACAATAGGGCAGGCACTGACAGTGAGCCCTAATGCTAAAACCTACCTGTCCCTACCTGCTTGCCTATGCTACCCTAGAAAGTAGGGGAAAACTGGTTGTTGTTCCCTTCCTGCACCAAAGTGAAAACTGGGAGACTGAAAAAAGGACAAATAGAGAAGAATGGCGGTACAAATACATGTACTGAGAGGACAGTCAGGTACAGAATCAAGAGTCAAATGGATAGTCAGAAGACAAGCAAATGCCGAAAGATCAAAAAATGATGAAGTCTAGAAAATGCTAGATTTATAGCAAGCACTGGGAAGTGAGGAGACAGCCCTCTTATAATTTATCAGAGTCCAGGTCCAAAGGGTGAGCAGAGCAGTCCCCTGACATCCAGACGAACCAGGCTAGCAGTGGAGGAATGTGAGTGGAGAAGGCATCGGTCCATTACATCTATTATAACCATGAGCAGCCCAGAACTAAGTCAACAGGAGACATATGAGTATGGTAGAAATCAAGTAAGGCGGCCAGGAGTGAAGTAACTCAATGTTCAGACTACTGCAGGAAAGAATGCAACCTAAGTACAAAATCAGTCAGCAGAGCATCTTATTATCATCCTTTATGGGCATGACTGTGAGCTTATTTAACCAAAAAGTTATTACTTTTATTAATATATGCCCCTGTTATTATCAATTTACTGAAGATCAAGAATCAAGCAATAAAGACACTGGTCTTTTTGTAGCACCAGCCATGAAAATAGGTTGCGTTACCTACCCGTAGAAGGGTTTAGATGTCCTGGAATCGTTGCCTCATATTTGTGAAACACACACCAAAGGGGCTGGCAGCAACGTATATGTAGATGGAGATGTTGGTGGAGGGTAGCCTCTAGGCTAGGACTGGAGTGGCTGGCTTGACTGCAGCCTAAAACTTGTGCCATGGTAGCAACATGTCCTGGGGTAGGCCTCATCCACCCATGTCATGGGCCAGCAGGATAAAGCAAGAAAAAGAAAGTTTGTAAAATAACTCACAGTTCGGCATATTCTAAAGAACTCAGAAACAACAGAGTAGCAGGCTTGCAACAATATACTTAAAGGGGCATAATTCACATTCGAATGGGTCATTAAAATATAAGCATATATATATATGATTAGTTATTATTTAAAAATTAGCTCCCCTTAGCAGAAAAAAAGTTGTGGACAGACACTATAAGGAAGAATTCAAATGATACTGGCCCTATAATCAGTCCATTAATTATGTTCCTGTGGAGGAGACACAGGGCAGAAGATGGCTGCTGGTCACATGTCCACATCACATGTCCTACACCTGCCTGGGCAGGTCATCTGATCATCACTATGTTTGGCTGTAGTTACTTGCTTGCAGTACATCCAGTATGGCTGATGTTGTGGTGACACTCATCTCAGTGAAGCAATGTGCAGTGATGACAGTTACACACATCATTGCTATGGTAATAGAGCAGGACAGTCTGTTATATCATAACTGGGACCACACCAAAAGAAGGAGGAACTGCTACTGAGAACTTAGGGATCATGAGAGTTGTAGTTGTAGATAACTCTGGCTACTTTAGAAAGCCTATAAAAATTTGTGAATCATGAAAGCAAAATATTTAAGTTCCGTTTTGTGATTAATTACATTGAGCTTTGTTGTATTCATTTATTTATTGCATTATGGGGTTGTTTACCATAATACCGAAACATCCATTTAAGTGTCAATTGGCTGGCTATGGTGGTAATGTACCCTGTACAAAAATACACAATCTTATTTTTAAATAGGTTTACGTTTCACTCGAGTATATAGTAACTAAAAGCCAGCCTGATTAGAAACGTTTAAAATAGTGAGATTTTATTAATTATATATTTAAAAGTATATGCTTAATCAATCTAGTCCCTTCTGGATATAGGATCCAGATTATTCAGCCATTGGCCAGTATTGAGGACTTGCGTTAATGGTCCATAGACGGGGTCGTCAGTATTGAAATATTCCCCGGCTATCGGGCTGTTGTATTGGGGATCAAGTCGTAGCGAGACTGATTTGATACAGTCCCACACGACTGAATTGGGAGCGCTGATGTATTCAGTCAGCCTCAAGGGATTGAGCAATGTGCCCTTTAGTACACTTTTGTGGGTGCTAGGTATTTAGAACACCCTAAAGGATTTGAGCAGTATGCCCTTCCTAACACCTAACACCTGCTCAACAAAAGAATCAATGTTCTTTTTGTAGAGGAGCTGGATGGGCTCTGCTGCATGGGTAGTTGAATTTGGTGCAGCCTCTGGGTGTTAAGAGAAGTGGTGAGAGAGGCTTGAGAGCACACTTTCTTGAGATAGCTAAAAGCTAAGAACAACTAACCAGACTAACTTTGTCCTGTGACAGCAGAGAAAGACCTGTCCTAAGACAGGTGAACAGAGAAAGACCCAAAATTGCAGACAGACCTTAAAGAAATTTATCATCAGCACGATAAACCAATAACTCATAGATCCATTCACAGTGACTGTGGTAATCTTCTAATATTTCTTATCCATGCCTCCCTTCCTTCTAAAATAAAATGTAAAAGTTATGCTAATGAGCCTGTGGGCCATTAGGAATTAAAGACTAACTGTACAGGTTTTTTTTCATATAAATCAATAGCTCTTGGGATGTAAAACAACTTTACCTATTATCTTTGTTACCTATATGCAGCAGTTTCCTTGCTGTACCTCTCAGATCTGTCAGTGCTGCAATGGTTGCTTCCTCTGCCTGTGCTGAAAAGCCGTGGAGTCTGTACTTTGTTTATTGTTTGTTTATCTGTCAGTTTCATGGGAGGGAAGGGGCTGCTTCTTCCTGCTCACAGAGGAGGAGGTCATGCGACAGAGCTCCCTCTGTATATGTAGCAAATCTGGATGTGTTCAGAACCATGGATAAAGATGTCTCCTGCAGATATTAGGGAGGTACAAGATCTCTCCTGTTCCCTACCAGTCTGTGATTCTACAGAACTTTCTTTGTCTCTCTCTGCTGCTACCTTCGCCCACCTTGCAGTCAGCACTTTGTGCAGTGTGCAGATAAGCTATTAGCCCTTAGTGCTCACACAGCACAGGCTATACATTGTATGCAACTGGTTTACTTATGATTTCTTCCGCTTATTACATGTTCCCTGCTCCTCCATCTGATGGAAGCTTCAGTGTTCAGTGGATTTACTTGTGGGAAACTAAATGTATTTAATGCTAAATTACTTTGAGAGAGAACACAAGGCATCATGGGATCTGTGGGCAAGCTAACTGGCCTCAGCTTGAGGGCAAAGACAGACATAAGTCTCCGCCCATTTCACCTCTGGTGAGGAAGATTTTTGTCAAATACTTTCAGAACAGAAAATGCCATTACTTTGGAAAGAAAAGGGAGATCACATATAATAATTTGGTAAAATCCTTATAATTTCATAGTTACGCTTTAATACCTGAGTTGCTGGGACCAGTGGGATGGCCAGTCCCAACTGGGTCCACTTACCAAGAACACCAGCTCCAGGATTTTACATTTGTAACCTATTAGAACAGTTGTAACAAGAGCAAAAAACCTTTTATGTTACCACTCTACAGTATAGGTACTAAATGGGTTTACCCCACCCTGTATGTACTATTCCAAAAATGAGTTTTCTTGCTTACATTAACAGCATAGAGTTAGGGTTCTCTTTAAACGTTCATTATCTACCGTTGTCTAAAAAACTGTAAAAACTAAATAATTGTTATATTGTCGTGACAACTGGCGTAAGAGTTGTGGTATCAGCTGGGATTACAGCTGCGGAGGACACTGGCCTCCAGAGGATGGTAAACCTTTCTGGAGATCTGTGAACCAGTCACTTCCCATACAAACATCTGGCTTGAGTCAAGGGCTGACTACATATTCCAAAATATCTCTTCAAGTGCTTCCATACTTGTTTTAAAATGCAAATATAAAAGCTAAACATTAATTTTATTTTCATTCACGTCTCATACAATCATTCGGTAACTAATTATTCCCATTACTTTTCCACTCCAAAGTTAAGAGAAGACAGATAATGTATAACAACTATATTAGATGAAATGAACATGTTTGAGTGGGCAGAATATAGGGCAATGCGGTCCTTCATTGGGAAATTACTTCAGGCAAACCTTGTATGCACTACTAAAGCAATTAAACAAAAATGTAAAAGCAGTATCAGAACATTGCAATACCATTGTGTCATTGAGAAAAAAACTCCCTCATAGCATAGACATAAAATGTTTATCACAAAACTGTATGAGGCCAATTACAGGCATGTCATTCTTATCCAAAGCAGATGAGTTTGTTGTACTTCCTTTATGGTGATATAAAATTAACCTTCTCAAGCTCAACATGTCAAGAAGAGAAACAAATCACTGGAAGATATAGCTTTCTAAAGAAAGAGACACCATACAGTGTCGGACTGGGATACCCTGGGCCTACCAGTAAAATCTGATCCTGGGGCCTAACATAGCTATAAGTTTGTTACATAATATATTAATATAATCATATAAATACATAGGATAGTTGAGATGTTCTATGCTACATATATGTATAAACAACAGAGAGTGTACCTTGTCCAGAACTACTTATGCAGGGCCTGGGGGTACACCTAACTGAGGGGCCCACCGGTGGATCCACCTGTTCACCTGTGGGCCAGTCAGAGTCTGACACCACAGCTCAGTATGATGATTGATCTGTAACTGTTTCATAATTTATTAATATATGCATGTGGTGTTTTTTCCATGCTTGTCTCTGTACTAAGTAGAAAGTACACAACTATATCTTTGAAGCAATTTTTATTGCAGAAATTAATAGAGAAGGTAATAATGGTAAACTTCGGAATATACTTCATCATGTAAGTCAGCTTCTCTGTGCTACTTTTGCTACTTCTTTCTCCTGTAGTGAGCCGTGTATCTGCAGTGCAGTACAAAGCATGCAGATAAGGAAATGCGGCGAAAGATTAACTCTTTCCAGACATAGAAATTATTTCCCTTTATGATTTAGCAATGTAAGGACATGAGATTATCCAGGGACTGTCTGTAAAGAGCTGAGTCATTAGACCATTTATCAGGTTCCTTATCTCTCAGCTGTCAGTAGATACAGGAAAGAAAGCTAATTTATACAAACTGCTTAAAGGAAATTTTAAGCATTTGTTTTCATGCATTGTGACCCAAACAATATGATGACATCATCATGTGCGCCAGCCTCAGCGTTGTACAGCGAGAGTGCAGCTTCATGGGAGCCAGGAAAGGTGAGTTTTAGATTCTGTCTGCCAACAAGCGCAGCATAGAGATAGAAAACAGGAGCCGGAATGTGAACATTTGTTCCATTGTATTAAAGTGATGATCCGGGGGGGCCAAAATTTTTCCGGTCCAGGCGTGGGCCCCGCTAGCACCCTTGGGCCGTGGCACTTGCCTGGGTAAGTTGGGTGCTGGTGCCGGGCCTTCAACACATATATTCAGTTTTGATAAGTGGTAGGGAAGAAAAAGAACCTGAAGCTTTTTCTCTGATAAAAATAAATCATTATGATGTTTGTTTCATTCACATGTACTATCTTATGCAAAGCTTGCTGAAAATCTACTGATCATTTTAATTTAGTTTGAAAATCTGTATTAAAGTTTCTATGCAGACAGCTCAACATTATACAGTGGAAAATGAACTTACTCACCTTGAGTTCCTGCTAGGGATGTTGAATACATTGTCAAGGCTGACCGTTCCTACACTATGTCATGAAATGTTACGTATCTGGCTCTGCATATTCTCCCTGACAGCAAGGCTACAGCGATCCAAGGTCAGAGCGCTATAGAAAAGTTTCTTGCAAAGTTACAGACAAATCATTTGTCACCTTCATTTATTTATACTTCAATGTAAAATTGTATTTAATTGTTTACCTTTTTTTAACCCTAGTTTGTATGTTTCCAAAGGCATCATATTTAAAAGGATGAAAAAACCCTTTAAATTTTAATATAATGTTGCATAATAATAATAATAATAATAATAATAATAATCCTTTATTTATATAGCGCACACAGATTACACAGAGTTTGCCAAATCAGTCCCTGTCCCCAATGGGGCTCACAATCTAATCAACCTACCAGTATGTTTTGGAGTGTTGGAGGAAACCGGAGGACCCGGAGGAAACCTACACAAACACTGAGAGAACATACAAAATCTTTCTATATTTAACAGCTATTGTCAGGAAAGTCATGAAGATCGTTCATAGAGATAAGCGAACCAATTCTGATAAGTGGAATTGGATCTAAACTTTGGTTTGTTACGAATGAGAATTTCCTGGCGATTCATTAAAATAAAATGGCCTTTCCTGAAAAACCTGGGAACACTACATCACATGTTAGGACGAGATGGGAAAACCGTTTTGGTTTTCCATTCTTCAGGAAAACTTTGGTTTGTAGCAAATGTAAGTTTCCTGGCTATTAGTTCAAACAAAGTTTTCCTAAGGCTGCATTCACACAAATGTCTGAAAACAACCGTACATACGTGTGCCGCACGTCCCCATTCTTTTCAATGGACAATACAGCCTTCCATTGAATGGCCGCATTGTACATCATCCCGTTTATGAACCATATAAAAATATATGCATAGCATGTCCTATTTTCTCATGTAACTGCATCTGTATGCCCCATAGATGTCAATAGAAACATATAAAATACATGCTGCACACGGGTGTGCATCGTATGCTGACATATATATGTGCAGTACCCAGAACCAGTGGGAGGTTCATTCTGTCAGACAGCCAATAGTCAGCCATCCGTCATTTGCCGGCCCACCACATTTTATACTGATACGGTATGGATACTGTGCCATACATGCAAGTATATACGGATTCATACAGCACAGAAATACAGGACTGAAGAAATCATTTGTTCGTGTGAATGCAGCCTTAGACTGTAGCACGGCAGGCATATGTCAGCGCCGAAAAAAGGAGGAGGGGGTGAGCGCTGCTCACCCCTGGCCCTCTCCATAGTAATATATAGAGTACAGCGCCATATTCTGGCGACAGATAGGACATGCCCTATCTTTCTCCCGGCTATGGAACGGTATGTTGCCACACGTGTGTTGCACCCATACCTCTCCCGTGCGCCCATTGCCGGCTATGGGGGACATATGTACGCCGTATTTACATAAGCCTTATATATGTCCCCCATATGTGTGTGTGAATGAACAGGTGCAAATCTTGTTGGGTGTAAATATGTCAAACAGGCGGATTCCTGGGTCCTCCAAAGGGACAGTCAATGGAAGAAAGGCAGAAGTGAGAGCAAAGAAAGGGGATTTGCTAGCCAGAGGCCACCACTGCTTGTCTCTACAAATAGTCGTGTGCTGGTGACCAATCCTGCAGTTGTGGACTGGTTCGCTCGGTCTTATATATCTTTTCAATTTACACCTGAGCCAGGTAGCCAGATGTTGTGTGGGTATGCTTGTCTTCTGATCTCCTTACTGTTACTGAGCCAAATATAGAATTTTCCATGGATGTGTAGCCATTCTTCACTAAAAGGACACCTACCACCAGGATGAAGGATTGTAAACCAAGCACACTGACATACTGGTGTGTGCCCCCTCAGGCTGCATCTACTCTTCCTTTAGCTTCTTCTGCCCTGGTTTTTACAAAAAAGGCTTTTAAAATGATGCAAATGAGCCTTAGGGGCTCTGGGCTTCATAGGTGTTGATGGAGCCTGGAGCCCCTCAAGCTTATTTGCGTGATTTTGAAAGCCTTTTTTTCTTAAAAACAAGGGCATAGGAAGCTAAAAGAAGAGCAGATGCTGCCAGGGAGGGCACACACCAGCATGTTAGTGCACTTGGTTTACAATCCTTCATCCAGGTGGTCCTTTAAGTCTGAGGGAAGAGTATAGAAACGATTTTTTTATCAGCAAATTTGCTGAAAATTCTGTTTAACCCGGACATGGGAAGGTTGCAGAAGACCATGAATTTAGGGCCCCGATGCAATATTCCCAAAGGCCACACTTTGTCTAATACGAACAATTTATATAGTGTTATTTGCACACACAGGGAATTGCCAAATGCCTGAAGTAACATTTTGTTGGTCGATTCCTCATTTCCTGTAGAAGGAAGTATAACCCTTTGCTTTTCTACATGTATATCATTGTATTTCCATGAATAATGACCTGGAACAGTCTTTGATACTGAGTCATGTGTAGTTTGTGATACATCATTGCCCCAATGGACTATTTAATATATTTATATGGGCACAAAGTTTTAAAATAGGAGAGAAAATACACAGATCCGTCAAGCCCAACCTATAATTGGGAGAAAGACAAAATCCTGAATGGGGCAGACATCAGCCACTCATATATTATAAGTAACAACTAATTATTAATACAGTGTAACATGCTATGTATTACAAGAATCTTATTACAAGCATTTTACGGGCATAATGTTAAATTTTATTCTTACCCTTGAACATTATGTTTCAAACATCTATTATTCTGCATTTATTCATTTTCATTTATATGTTTATAAAGTTTTGTTTATAGGCTCGGAGTCAGGGAAAAGTTTTACTGCCTTCAACTACCACTGCAGGGGCCTGCATAAGAAGCTTACTGTAAGCTGTGTTATCCAGAGTAGAACGGTATACAGTGAGCTCCCCCTAGTGGCTGCAGCAGGCAGAGTTTTGAAACTTAAAAGGAATCTACTGGCAAATTTGTGCCTTTAAAACCAATACTTTCCTGTATAAATCTGTGTCTAAACGTCTAAACTTTACCAATGAATTTTTCAGGTTACATTGACAGGTGTAAAATATAGAGCAAATCTACACCAGTTCATATTTGCTGTGGATTTACTTTCCTAGTGTGAAGACAAATGATTTATTAAGAGTTTTCAGAATACAGAAAATCTTACTGTATTGCATGTTATATTAAGACTGGCCAATGAAACAATATAATAAAAGTTAACTTTTATTAACCCTTTCTGTGCAGTATATTTAAAAAAAGAACGAAAATCTGACATTATTTGTACCACTATAAATTTTATGCATATATTGTGGCACCTAAATAACATAAAAATATTTTTTTTCTGCCTGTATTGTTGCATACTACAATACAGGCAGTCCCAGGGTTACGTACAAGATAGGTTCTGTAGGTTTGTTCTTAAGTTGAGTTTGTATGTAAGTCGGAACTGTGTACTTTATTATTGTAACCCCAGTCAAAAATTTTTTGGTCTCTGTGACAATTGGATTTTAAAAAAGTTGGGTTGTCATAAGAACCAGGATTAACACTAAAGCTTCATTACAGACACCTGTGATAACTGTTCCAGCTGTTCATTGTAGCCTAGGACTAAAGTACAATAAATTACCAAAATCTAGAAGTCCGTTTGTAACTAGGGGTCATATGTAAGTCAGGTGTTCTTAAGTAGGGGACCACCTGTACTAAATATACAAATACATATATATTTTTTATTTTTTTTAAGGAGCTTCATTTGTATAATTAAATCCTTTTGGGGAAACAAACTTTTTTCATCATCGTCTTCAGTGCCTTAACTTTTTTGTCCAAGTGGCTGTGTGAGGGCTTATTTTTTAAAGTCCTGCAGTTTTTATTTGTTTAGATTTTGGGTTCATAAAGCTTTTTGATTGCATTTATTATTATTAAAATGTCAATTTGGGCATTGTTTTTCCTATTTTTTTGTGGTACAGGATAAATAGTGTTATAGTTTTTCAGCCTGGGTTGGAATGGGTGCGATTTTACTTTTAGCTTTTTTTTTTTTCTTTAAAGGGTAGGCAATTTTTGTGTGGTGGTGATTTTCATTACTTTTTTTAGACTTTATTTTATGTTTTTTTACACTTTTTATTACTTTGCCCCACAAGGGGGCACTAGAATGAGATCACTTGATCTCTTTTATAAACCATTGTTCTACCTGTTTAGTGCAGTGCATAGAAAGATGCTACAGGCAGTTTAAGGATCCCTTAGAGGACCCCCAGGCTGCTTGTGACATTATCTGCACCCCGTGATCCTGCTGTGGCATGCCAATTGATGTTGGGAGGTTGCTCAGACCTTAGTGTCTAATGGGTTAAACACCCAGGATCGGAGCTTTTCAAGCCAGCACCAGCAGTACCCAATGTCTTGCACCTTCTCTTGAGGTGGCGCTGTAGAAAGGCATTGCATCAGAAGAAGTAAACTTAAAGCGAACCTGTCACCATGAATGTCATTTTTAGCTGGTGACAGTCTCCTCTTCTCCACACTCATGCAGCTCCCTCACCCTTCCCCACTCCCTGTCATGTGTATTGAGCAGCAGGGGAGGGGGATGTGTGAGGAAGAGGAGGAATACATGAGGAGACACAGGCGCATACAGACTGCTATTTCCCCCTTTCCCTAGGACTACCCACATGCTGCTGACAGGAAGCCAGGTAATGTGAATGAAACTTATATAAACTACTGAAATTATTGGTTACTGTCACCAGCTAAATATGATTTTCGTGGTGACAGATTTGCTTTAATGATTGTTGTAAAAAGCCGATATGGCGGTCATTGAGGGGTTGAAGGTATAAATTTGACAAATTCTATATATATATCATATGCAATTCAGTTGCTGCGATAGCTCATTCATAATATATTGTGTATTGATAACCTTAATAATGATCGTCCTGTTTCCTTTGTGGCTCAGATAAAACCTCGTTTCACCTCCATACTTTATACTGCAGCACATCCCCTTTAAATTTAAACATTTGTGACGCTGCAAATTAGTAAATCTATGAGCATCATTCTGTAGAATGTGGTATTTTATGTAGCATTAGTTTTTTTTAAAGATTTATAGAATGTCTTTAAAACAGTTTTCTTATAAGCCAATGACAAAAGGGAATCCAAAAAGAAGAAGTACAGGCAGTCCCCGGGTTACATACAGGATAGATTCTGTAGGTTTGTACTTAAGTTGAGTTTGTATGTAAGTCGGAACTGTATATTTTATAATTGTATCCCCAGCCACATTTTCGATTTGAAAATGTTGGGTTGTCATCAGAACCAGGATTAACAATGAAGCTTCATTACAGACACCTGTGATATCTGTTATAGCTGATTATTGTAGCCTCGGGCTAAAGTACCGTAACATCCAGAGGGCCGTTTGTAACTAGGGGTTGTCTGTAAGTAGGGTGTTCAACCTCCTGTATTGAGTAAACACTGACACTTCTAATTCCTTTGGTATCCACCTAAAATAATTACATTAACACAATTTCCAAAACATAAAGATATGAATTGAGCCTTAACACTCACACTCAGGAGTAGATGTGGCCTATGGACAGGGGCGGACTGGCCATTGTACCCACCGGGAATTTTCCCGGTGGGCCGGTCGGTCCTGGGCCGGTGTGGGGCCGGTCCGAAGCTGGTGCGGGGCCGGTCCGCACTCCCTCCCTACAACTTTTCATCTAATCTACAGTACCTGCATCGTACGATCGTTCGATGCAGGTACTATTGATTAGTACACAGACGCAGCGCAGCACCGCTGCTTCTGCGTCTGTGTATAACGGGCAGCTACACAGGTCGCGCAATTGACGTAATTGCGCGACCTGTGTAGCGTGGAGGAGGCTGGCACTTACCATGTCAGCTGTCCGGCCCTCCCTGCAGCTCCGCGGCTTGGTGTGGAGGCGCGGAGCAGTGACGTCACTATCCCGCGCCTCTACACCAAGCCACAGAAGACCGAGGGAAGAAACCTGTGCTTAAAAGGGTGAGTATAATGTTTTGTTTTGTTTTTAATGATAGAATGGGGACAATAATTATTTCTGGGGCGGGAGGGGGGTGCATTAAGGCTGGCAGGGGGCATAAATTATAGGTCTGGGGCAGGGGGGGGGGGGCCTGAGGGCTGGCAGGGTTCATAAATTATATGTCTGGGGCGGGGGGAGGGCATTATTCTATATCTGGGGCTGGTAGGGGGCATAAATTATATGTCTGGGGCGGGGGGGGGGGCATTAATTAAATGTCTGGGGCAGGGGGCATTATTGTATATCTAGGGCTGGCAGGGGGCATACATTATATGTCTGGGGCGGGGGGAGGGCATTATTCTATATCTGGGGCTGGTAGGGGGCATAAATTATATGTCTGGGGCGGGGGGGGGCATTAATTATATGTCTGGGGCAGGGGGCATTATTGTATATCTAGGGCTGGCAGGGGGCATACATTATATGTCTGGGGCGGGGGGAGGGCATTATTCTATATCTGGGGCTGTTAGGGGGCATAAATTATATGTCTGGGGCGGGGGGGGCATTAATTATATGTCTGGGGCAGGGGGCATTATTGTATATCTAGGGCTGGCAAGGGGCATAAATTATATGTCTGGGGCAGGGGCATAAATTATATGTCTGGGGCAGGGGCATAAATTATATGTCTGGGGCGGGGGGGGGGCATTATTGTATATCTAGGACTAGCAGGGGGCATTAATTCTACATCTGGGGCTGGCAAGGGGCATCAATTATATGGTGGGGGCATTATTGTATATCTTGGGCTGGCGGGGGCATTAATTCTATGTCTGGGGCGGGCTGGGGCCATTAGTTCTATGTCTGGGATAGGCTGGGGCCATTAATTCTATGTCTGGGGTAGGCTGGGGCCATTAATTCTATGTCTGGGGTAGGCTGGGGCCATTAATTCTATGTCTGGGGCAGGCTGGGGCCATTAATTCTATGTCTGGGGTAGGCTGGGGCCATTAGTTCTATTTCTGGGGCAGGCTGGGGCCATTAATTCTATGTCTGGGGTAGGCTGGGGCCATTAGTTCTATTTCTGGGGCAGGCTGGGGCCATTAATTCTATGTCTGGGGTAGGCTGGGGCCATTAATTATATGTCTGGGGCGGGCTGGGGGCATAAATTCTGTGTCTGGGGAAGGCTGGGGCCATTAATTCTATGTCTGGGGCGGGCTGGGGGCATAAATTCTATGTCTGGGGTAGGCTGGGGGCATTAATTTTATGACTGGGGAAGGCTGGGGCCATTCAATTTATGTCTGGGGCAGTCTGTGGCATTGATTCTGTGTCTGGGGCAGGCTGGGGGCATTCATTTTATGACTGGGGTAGGCCGGGGCCATTATTATTACACCTGGGTCATAGTCGGAGCTCTATCAATAATGGGGTGGAAGTGGGGGGTTAAGGAGGTTAAAGGTGAGAAAGAAGAAATACATTATCCTTACATTATGGGGCACTATTTGTGTGGTACTAATATTGTAGGGGGCTCTATTACAGTATTTGGGGCACAGTATTGGTGGTAGCAGAAGAAGGGACAATGGGAAAGTGCAGAACATAAGACATCTGTGTGGTAAACTCTGCAGGAAAGCTGTGTACCTGGAGGAAGAGACAAGGTGATGGTGGAACTAATGGAGAAGATGAGGAACGAGTACAATCCGAGGAGACGTCACCTGATGTCACTGGATGCAATAGGTGAGGATCTCTCATGTGTTTTCTGTAGCTGTATATGATAAATACTGATTTTTTGCATGTTCGCTTCTGTGTATATATGTAGTATTATAGTAGTTATATTCTTGTACATAGGGGGCAGTATAATAGTAGTTATATTCCTGTACATAGGGGACAGTATTATAGTAGTTATATTCCTGTACATAGGGGGCAGTATTATAGTAGTTATATTCCTGTACATAGGGGGCAGTATTATAGTAGTTATATTCCTGTACATAGGGGGCAGTATTATAGTAGTTATATTCTTGTACATAGGGGGCAGTATTATAGTAGTTATGTTCTTGTACATAGGGGGCAGTATTATAGTAGTTATATTCCTGTACATAGGGGGCAGTATTATAGTAGTTATATTCTTGTACATAGGGGGCAGTATAATAGTAGTTATATTCCTGTACATAGGGGACAGTATTATAGTAGTTATATTCCTGTACATAGGGGGCAGTATTATAGTAGTTATATTCCTGTACATAGGGGGCAGTATTATAGTAGTTATATTCTTGTACATAGGGGGCAGTATTATAGTAGTTATATTCTTGTACATAGGGGGCAGTATTATAGTAGGTATATTCCTGTACATAGGGGGCAGTATTATAGTAGTTATATTCCTGTACATAGGGGCAGTATTATAGTAGTTATATTCCTGTACATAGGGGGCAGTATTATAGTAGTTATATTCCTGTACATAGGGGGGGCAGTATTATAGTAGTTATATTCTTGTACATATGGGGGGCAGTATTATAGTAGTTATATTCTTGTACATAGGGGGCAGTATTATAGTAGTTATATTCTTGTACATAGGGGGCAGTATTATAGTAGTTATATTCTTGCACATAGGGGCAGTATTATAGTAGTTATATTCTTGTACATAGGGGGCAGTATTATAGTAGTTATATTCTTGTACATAGGGGGCAGTATTATAGTAGTTATATTCCTGTACATAGGGGGGGCAGTATTATAGTAGTTATATTCTTGTACATAGGGGGCAGTATTATAGTAGTTATATTCTTGTACATAGGGGGCAGTATTATAGTAGTTATATTCTTGTACATAGGGAGCTGTATTATAGTAGTTATATTCCTGTACATATGGGGGGCAGTATTATAGTAGTTATATTCTTGTACATAGGGGGCAGTATTATAGTAGTTATATTCTTGTACATAGGGGGTAGTATAATAGTAGTTATATTCTTGTACATAGGGGGCAGTAGTATAGTAGTTATATTCTTGTACATAGGGGGCAGTATTATAGTAGTTATATTCTTGTACATAGGGGGCAGTATTATAGTAGTTATATTCCTGTACATAAGGGGCAGTATTATAGTAGTTATATTCTTGTACATAGGGGGCAGTATTATAGTAGTTATATTCCTGTACATAGGGGGCAGTATTATAGTAGTTATATTCTTGTACATAGGGGGCGGTATTATAGTAGTTATATTCCTGTACATAGGGGGCAGTATTATAGTAGTTATATTCCTGTACATAGGGGGCAGTATTATAGTAGTTATATTCCTGTACATAGGGGGCAGTATTATAGTAGTTATATTCCTGTACATAGGGGGCAGTATTATAGTAGTTATATTCTTGTACATAGGGGGCAGTATCATAGTAGTTATATTCTTGTACATAGGGGGCAGTATTATAGTAGTTATATTCTTGTACATAGGGGGCAGTATTATAGTAGTTATATTCTTGTACATAGGGGGCAGTATTATAGTAGTTATATTCTTGTACACAGGGGGCAGTAGTATAGTAGTTATATTCTTGTACATAGGGGGCAGTATTATAGTAGTTATATTCCTGTACATAGGGGGCAGTATTATAGTAGTTATATTCTTGTACATAGGGAGCAGTATTATAGTAGTTATATTCTTGTACATAGGGGGCAGTATTATAGTAGTTATATTCTTGTACATAGGAGGCCGTATTATAGTAGTTATATTCTTGTACATAGGGGGCAGTATTATAGTAGTTATATTCCTGTACATAGGGGAAAGGTATATAAGGCTTACCGGGTCGTGTGTTTGCATCATTTACTGATCGACAGGTCACATTCTTTGCACATCAGATTCACTTACTAGTAAAAGATGTTCTTGTTTTGCGTTAAGGCCATCTACCAACAATTTGTCTGTTATAACCCCACCCACATTATCTGACCACACCCACTTGTTTTGACTCCGCCCATAAAATGGGGCCACTATTACAGTTTTTTCCAGGGCCATTTTAAATTCCCAGTCCGCCCCTGCCTATGGATCTGCCAAGAACCTGTTCCCAGTTTATGGTTGAAGATTCCAGATTATTGGGACAGATTTATCAAGCTTTCTAAAAGTTAGAATGTTTTGAGTTACCAATGGCAACCAATTACTGCTCAGCTTTTATTTTACCAGTCCTCATGGATATCTTAAAGGGGGGCTGTAATTGGTTGCCATGGGCAACTAAGATCATTCTTACATTTAGACAGCTTGATAAATCTGTCCCATTGTATCCAATGTATAGGAATTGTATTTGGTTGCAGCAGGTACAATACTGCAGTGAATACGATTAGCTAAATAACCATATGCCAGAGAAAATGAGCCTTAGACAGAGGTAAAGCCGGGGATAAGGGTTTACTTCATAGAATTCATTATATACAGTGATATTTTTGACAGCAAGAAAATGGAGTTTTGTAAATGCTTCATTATACCAGTTACCGCCTGAAGCGTGGACAATTATACCGTAACAGCCGCCACTTCTATGCTACATACATTGATTGTCTATGGTACAGTGAATACTATGTGACTGGAGGAAAGCTATAGGAGTTGGATATCTGTAAGGGCTTGTTTATAGTTTTTTTGAGAAGGTTTTTTGCAATGTCAAAGAAAACCTCTTATCCATTTCTAAGTAAAAACATACCACTGTGTATCCTAGAAACCTCCTGTTCATTTTTGACACATTTTCTGAAGAAAAAAATAAGTGATAAAAAAAAGGTTTCTGGGTCATTTTTTCTGCTTTCAGAAAAGTCCATGGGGCAGATCTACTAAGGTTCTTGCACCAGCTTTCTGTCAGACTTTCCACGTTCTTTCTACTGCCTGCAGAGGTATTTGAGAAGTGTCTAAGACACATTTAGGACATGACTGTTTTGTGGCATGGTTGACTATTCTTCATACGATACAAGTTTATGCACTGAGGAGGATGTTCCGGTGCTCAGTCGGATTGTGCGCCACATTTAACGTGCAAAGTCCAATAGAAATGTGTCACATGGCTCATATTAAAGGTGCACAAAATAAAAAGTTGGTGCACTCTGTCGGGGCAGTGCACTCTGAATCTGGTGCCCCCTGCCCACTACACAGGCAAACATTGTACAGACTGCAAACAAAGAAAAAACAAATTGTGTCAGCTCACCTAGTCTGTAGCTCCAAATTGCGGGGCCGTGCTCAATGGGTTAACCCCGTCCAATCCCGGGGACTAGCGGTAATGGCACACAAAAATCGGAAGGTCCATCAGCATCAGGCAAGGGGTTGGTAAAATCAAGAAAAAAATTTTATTGAAAAGTGATCACAGGGAAAAACACAGGTTACTCGTTTCAGACCCCATCCGTGGGTCCTTAGTCATTCCTCCCAAAGTCCAATAGAAATGTGTCACATGGCTCATATTAAAGGTGCACCAAATAAAAAGTTGGTGCACTCTGTCGGGGCAGTGCAGGGGACACCGGATTCATGAAGAACATGCACCAGAAATCCTGAATCTGTTGCCCCCTGCCCACTACACAGGCAAACATTGTACAGACTGCACTGTTAGTAAATGTGCCCCCATGTAAATATGATATATAATAATATATAATATTGTATAAAATATAATAATATATAAATATATAATATAATAAACTGAGGCATTCTGATGTACGTTGTGATTGTAGCTCTAAGGCTGGCTTGGAAGCTGGGCCCCCAGTCAAACCTGGGGTGCTGCCCCCTGCTGTGGAGTCCTGATTAAAAACAGGACCCACACTTTGTAGAGTGCTCCATACTTCTGGCAGCTTTAATCTGGACCTGATCCAGTGGATAGACCATTAATAAGTGCAGCACTTTGGCTGAGTGAGTAGCACTTCAGCCTTGCAGCACTGGGGTCCTGGGTTTGAATCCCACCCAGGTCAACATCTGCAAAGAGTTTGTATGTTCTCTCCGTGTTTGGGTGGGTTTCCTCCGGGTACTCCGGTTTCCCCCCACACTCCAAAACATACTGTTAGGTTGTTTAGATTGTGAGTCTCATTGGGGACAGGGACCAATTTGACATGTTTTGTGCAGCGCTGCGTAATTTGTATGCGCTCTATAAATAAAGAATTGTTGTTATTAAAAAACAACCTAAATTCTGTAAGGCAAATGGCTTCTGTTTCATGATATGAAATCAATTCTTATAAGTTGTGAGCCAATGTATAATCTCTTTTGTCCAGCCTCAGCTCATCATATTAAATATCACATCGAAATAGAAGGATTCTGGATACATTATTATTTATCCATCCGGATTCCAGAACTTTTGGAGGATGTAGAATTTTCTTCAGTAAAGTCACATTGTAGTAGCAGCACAGATGGCGGGAACACCTGCTTTTTACACTGCGCTGCTATGAAGGTTGACTGTAGGTGACCCGAGTAGGCGTTATTTGTTGTTTGTGTGTTTTCTTTGCCTTTCAATTACAAAACTGAATAGAGAAATATTAGATTACAAATATTTCCTTGTTTCTTACTCTTCTTAAAAAACTTGCAAAAATAATTCATGTGTTTATGTATTTTTTATAGTGTTTTATTCGGATGTTTAGGTTATGATTAGAGATGAGCGAGCACTAAAATGCTCGGGTACTCGTTATTCGAGACGAACTTTTCCCGATGCTCGAGTGCTCGTTTCGAGTAACGAGCCCCATTGAAGTCAATGGGAGACTCGAGCATTTTTCAAGGGGACCAAGGCTCTGCACAGGGAAGCTTGGCCAAACACCTGGGAACCTCAGAAAAGGATGGAAACACCACGGAAATGGACAGGAAACAGCAGGGGCAGCATGCATGGATGCCTCTGAGGCTGCTTAAATGCACCATTATGCCAAAATTATGGGCAACAGCATGGCCATGACAGAGTGACAGAATGAAGCTAGATAGCATCTAAAACATCCAATAATTGACCCTGACACTATAGGGGACGGCATGCAGAGGCAGCGGCAGCAGCGGAAGGCTAGAGAGTGGCATGGCGACATACCCTAAATGGACTCAGGCTTCAAACCAATGGGTAGCAGAGAGGAACCAAAGAAGGTGAGCAAGAAGCGCTCAAATAATATTGGTACATGATAAAAGTTTGCCAGTATATTTTGTGGATTACACAGCAGGGTGGCGACAAAGTTAACATGGAAGCCATGAAAACAATCCAAAATTCTGCCTGACACAGCTCGTTTGATAAGGGGACGATGTATGGAGGCAGTGAACTAGTAGTAGATTAAAGGTACTGCAGTTAAAACTATGTTAGTTGGTTCTTGGCATGGAGCTGGCGCTCCGCTGCCAGGCGAGCTTTCGCCAATCCAAGCCCCTGTCTCTAGGCTACTCCCCAAACAGCACTTCTAAGAACCTTTCGGATAAGATCAAGTGTAGTAGCGTTCTTATAAGTTTGGGATATGGCGGGTGAGGGGAATGTAAACATCTGCGCAAGAAGCGCTGAAATAATATCCGTAAATGAAAAAAGTTTTCCAGTATATTTTGTGGATTACACAGCAGGGTGGCGACAAAGTTAACAAGTTTGATGTGGAATGCCCTGCAATAGCTCTTGGGCGGTGTGCCTTTTATCACCTAGGCTCAGCAGTTTGAGCACCGCCTGCTGTCGCTTAGCAACGGCACTGCTGCTGTGCCTAGAGCTACCGACTGATGGCGCCATGCCCACGGATGGTAATTCGGAGGAGGAGGAGGTGGAGGAGGGGTGGGAGGATTTGGAGGTATAGTAGGCCTTTGAGACCTGGACCGAGGTAGGCCCCGCAATCCTCTGCGTCGGCAGTATATGACCAGCCCCAGGGTCAGACTCGGTCCCAGCCTGCACCAAGTTAAGTGTAGTAGCGTTCTTATAAGTTTGGAATATGGCGGGTGAGGGGAATGTAAACAGATGTGCAAGAAGCGCATGATGCGCATGGAGCTGGCGCTCCGCTGCTAGGCGAGCTTTCGCCAATCCAAGCCCCTGTCTCTAGGCTACTCCCCAAACAGCACTTCTAAGAACCTTTTGTATAAGATCAAGTGTAGTAGCGTTCTTATAAGTTTAGGATATGGCGGGTGAGGGGAATGTAAACAGATGCGCAAGAAGCGCATGATGCGCATGGAGCTGGCGCTCCGCTGCTAGGCGAGCTTTCGCCAATCCAAGCCCCTGTCTCTAGGCTACTCCCCAAACAGCACTTCTAAGAACCTTTTGTATAAGATCAAGTGTAGTAGCGTTCTTATAAGTTTAGGATATGGCGGGTGAGGGGAATGTAAACAGATGCGCAAGAAGCGCTGAAATAATATCCGTAAATGGTAAAAGTTTGCCAGTGTATTTTGTGGATAACACAGCAGGGTGGCGACAAAGTTAACAACTTTGATGTGGAATCCATGAAAACAACCCAAATTTCGGCCTGACAAACCTCGTTTGATAAAGGGACGATGTATGGAGGCAGCTATATGGACGACTTTTGGAGGTAGCAATGGAGACAACGTGTGGAGGCTGCTATGGAGACAATTCAATTTGGATAGTGCCTGTGGCAGTCCAAAAAATTTTTCAAACCAGAGGAGCAGGTAGGTGGCCCTCCAGAAAAATGGAATAGATTGAGTGCCTGTATGTGGCAGTCCAAAAAATTTTTCAAACCAGAGGAGCAGGTAGGTGGCCCTCCAGAAAAATGGAATAGATTGAGTGCCTGTATGTGGCAGTCCAAAAAAGTTTTCAAACCAGAGGAGCAGGTAGGTGGCCCTCCAGAAAAATGGAATAGATTGAGTGCCTGTATGTGGCAGTCCAAAAAAGTTTTTAAACCAGAGGAGCAGGTAGGTGGCCCTCCAGAAAAATGGAATAGATTGAGTGCCTGTATGTGGCAGTCCAAAAAAGTTTTTAAACCAGAGGAGCAGGTAGGTGGCCCTCCAGAAAAATGGAATAGATTGAGTGCCTGTATGTGGCAGTCCCAAAAAATTGTTTAAAACAGAGGACCGGAAAGTTGGCCCTCCAGAAAAATTGAATAGATTGAGTGCCTGTATGTGGCACTCCCAAAAATTGTTTAAAACAGAGGACCGTGTCGGTGGCCCTCCAGAAAAATTAAATGCATAAAGTACTATACCTAGAGCCAGTGGGCCCTGTCAAAAAACAGCCAGTTTCCTCTGCTTTACTGTAGAAAGAGGAGGAGAAGGAGGAAAATGAGGAGGAGGAGGAGTGGATAAATTATTCAGGTTGAGCTTCCTTCACCTGCTGGAGATTTGAAATTAGGAGAAATCCATGCTTTATTCATCTTGATAAGCGTCAGCCTGTCAGCGCTGTCAGTCGACAGGCGTGTACGCTTATCGGTGATGATGCCACCAGCTGCACTGAAAACCCGCTCTGACAAGACGCTAGCGGCAGGGCAGGCAAGAACCTCCAAGGCGTAGAGCGCCAGTTCGTGCCACATGTCCAGCTTTGAAACCCAGTAGTTGTAGGGAGCTGTGTGATCATTTAGGACGATGGTATGGTCAGCTACGTACTCCCTCACCATCTTTCTGTAAAGATCAGCCCTACTCTGCCGAGACTGGGGACAGGTGACAGTGTCTTGCTGGGGTGACATAAAGCTGGCAAAAGCCTTGTAAAGCGTACCCTTGCCAGTGCTGGACAAGCTGCCTGCTCGCCTACTCTCCCTCGCTACTTGTCCCGCAGAACTACGCACTCTGCCGCTAGCGCTGTCAGAAGGGAAATACTGTTTCAGCTTGTGCACCAGGGCCTGCTGGTATTCATGCATTCTCACACTCCTTTCCTCTCCAGGGATGAGAGTGGAAAGATTTTGCTTGTACCGTGGGTCCAGGAGAGTGAACACCCAGTAATCGGTGCTGGAATAAATTCTTTGAACGCGAGGGTCACGGGATAGGCAGCCTAGCATGAAATCTGCCATATGCGCCAGAGTACCAACGCGTAAGAATTCACTCCCCTCACTGGCCTGACTGTCCATTTCCTCCTCCTCCAACTCCTCCAACTCCTCTTCTTCTGCCCATACACGCTCAACAGTGTAGGACTCAACAATGGTCCCCTCTTGTGTCTCGCCAACATTCTCCTCCTCTTCCTCCTCATCCTCCTCCACCTCCACCTCCTCCGATATGCGCTGAGAAACAGACCTAAGGGTGCTTTGGCTATCAACAAGGGAATCTTCTTCCCCTGTCTCTTGTGAGGAGCGCAAAGCTTCCGACTTCATGCTGACCAGAGAGTTTTTCAACAGGCCAAGCAGCGGGATGGTGAGGCTGATGATGGCGGCATCGCCACTGACCATCTGTGTTGACTCCTCAAAGTTACTCAGCACCTGACAGATATCAGACATCCACGTCCACTCCTCATTGTAGACTTGAGGAAGCTGACTGACCTGACTACCAGTTCTGGTGGAAGTTGACATCTGGCAGTCTACAATCGCTCGGCGCTGCTGGTAAACTCTGGATAACATGGTCAGTGTTGAATTCCACCTCGTGGGCACGTCGCACAACAGTCGGTGAGCGGGCAGTTGGAGGCGGCGCTGCGCTGCCCTGAGAGTGGCAGCATCTGTGCTGGACTTCCTGAAATGCGCACAGATGCGGCGCACCTTCGTGAGCAAATCAGACAGATTGGGGTATGTCTTGAGGAAACGCTGAACTATCAGATTTAACACATGGGCCAGGCATGGCACATGTGTCAGTCTGCCGAGTTGCAGAGCCGCCACCAGGTTACGGCCGTTGTCACACACAACCATGCCTGGCTTCAGGTTCAGCGGTGCCAGCCACAGATCAGTCTGCGCCGTGATGCCCTGTAATAGTTCTTGGGCGGTGTGCCGTTTATCGCCTAGGCTCAGCAGTTTGAGCACCGCCTGCTGTCGCTTAGCGACGGCACTGCTGCTGTGCCTAGAGCTACCGACTGATGGCGCCATGCCCACGGATGGTCGTTCGGAGGAGGAGGTGGAGGAGGGGTGGGAGGAGGAGGAGGCATAGTAGGCCTCAAACACCTGGACCGAGGTAGGCCCCGCAATCCTCGGCGTCGGCAGTATATGACCAGCCGCAGGGTCACACTCGGTCCCAGCCTCCACCAAGTTAACCCAATGTGCCGTCAGAGATATATAGTGGCCCTGCCCGGCAGCACTCGTCCACGTGTCCGTGGTCAGGTGGACCTTGTCAGAAACGGCGTTGGTCAGGGCACGGATTATGTTGTCTGACACGTGCTGGTGCAGGGCTGGGACGGCACATCGGGAAAAGTAGTGGCGGCTGGGGACCGAATACCGAGGGGCGGCCGCCGCCATGAGGCTGCGAAAGGCCTCGGTCTCTACTAGCCTATAGGGCAGCATCTCCAGGCTTAGCAATCTGGAAATGTGCACATTAAGGGCTTGGGCGTGCGGGTGGGTTGCACTATATTTGCGTTTCCGCTCCAGCGTCTGGGGTATGGAGAGCTGAACGCTGGTGGATGCTGTGGAGGATCGTGGAGGTGACGATGGGGTTTTTGTGGCAGGGTCCTGGGCAGGGGGCTGACTATCAGCTGACACAGGGGAAGGAGCAGTGGTGTGCACGGCCGGAGGTGAACGCGCTTGTTGCCACTGAGTGGGGTGTTTAGCATTCATATGCCTGCGCATACTGGTGGTAGTTAAGCTAGTAGTGGTGGAACCCCTGCTGATCCTGGTTTGGCAAATGTGGCACACCACAGTCCGTCGGTCATCCGGTGTTTCCTTAAAGAACCTCCAGACTTCTGAAAATCTAGCCCTCGCCGCAGGAGCCCTCGCCACGGGAGCTTCACTAGTTGACACATTTGGCGCTGATGCACCAGCTCTGGCCCTGCCTCTCCGTCTGGCCCCACCACTGCCTCTTCCAACCTGTTCTGGTCGAGGACTCTCCTCCGTCTCAGAAGCACTGTGTTCACCCGGCCTCTCAACCCAGCTTGGGTCTGTCACCTCATCATCCTCCGATCCCTCAGTCTGCTCCCCCCTCGGACTTCCTGCCCTGACAACAACTTCCCCACTGTCTGACAGCCGTGTCTCCTCATCGTCGGACACCTCTTTACACACTTCTTCCACTACGTCAACAAGGTCATCATCACCCACAGACTGCGACTGGTGGAAAACCTGGGCATCAGAAAATTGCTCATCAGCAACCGGACAAGTGGTTTGTGACTGTGGGAAGGGTCCAGAAAACAGTTCCTCAGAGTATGCCGGTTCAAATGGCAAATTTTGCTGGGAGGGGGCAGACTGGGGGGGAGGAGGCTGAGGTGCAGGAGCTGGAGGAGTGCCGATTTCGGTGACATGGGTGGACTGCGTGGAAGACTGACTGGTGGACAAATTGCTCGAAGCATTGTCGGCAATCCACGACATCACCTGTTCGCACTGTTCTGGCCTCAACAGTGCTCTACCACGAGTCCCAGTAACTTCAGACATGAACCTAGGGAGTGTAGCTCTGCGGCGTTCCCCTGCTCCCTCATAAGCAGGTGGTGTCTCACCCCGCCCAGGACCACGGCCTCTGACCCCTGCAGTAGTTGGACGCCCACGTCCCCGCCCTCGTCCTCTACCCCTTGCCCTCGGGTTAAACATTTTGAAAATGAGAGTTATAACTTGTATTTTTTTTTTAACTTTTTTTTTTTTTTTTTTTTTTTTTTTTTTGTGTTTTTTAGTTTTTAAAACCAAACGATGCTATCCTATTGCTATGGCTATTTTCTAGCCAAGTATTACAGCACACTACTATGCCAGATGAGATGACGCTGAGTTATGAAAAAAATAAACGTAAAATAAAAAAGGAAATGGCAGACTGTGCCTAGTTGAAATACAACCCCGGGCCCTAATAAATTTTCCCACTTCGGTCTTTGCGATGGATATGTGCGTCACTAAAACACAGTGGTCGCAAGTCTGACTCCAAATTGCTCCCAATTTGATAGTAGATGCACTGCAGCAAGTACAGCCACCAGCAGATCAACCAGAAATCAAATATATATAACGCTACTGTAGGCGTAATTAAGACGTTTGTATTCTCCTATGGCTATTTTCTAGCCAAGTATTACAGCACACTACTATGCCAGATGAGATGACGCTGAGTTATGAAAAAAATAAACGTAAAATAAAAAAGGAAATGGCAGACTGTGCCTAGTTGAAATACAACCCCGGGCCCTAATAAATTTTCCCACTTCGGTCTTTGCGATGGATATGTGCGTCACTAAAACACAGTGGTCGCAAGTCTGACTCCAAATTGCTCCCAATTTGATAGTAGATGCACTGCAGCAAGTACAGCCACCAGCAGATCAACCAGAAATCAAATATATATAACGCTACTGTAGGCGTAATTAAGACGTTTGTATTCTCCTATGGCTATTTTCTAGCCAAGTATTACAGCACACTACTATGCCAGATGAGATGACGCTGAGTTATGAAAAAAATAAACGTAAAATAAAAAAGGAAATGGCAGACTGTGCCTAGTTGAAATACAACCCCGGGCCCTAATAAATTTTCCCACTTCGGTCTTTGCGATGGATATGTGCGTCACTAAAACACAGTGGTCGCAAGTCTGACTCCAAATTGCTCCCAATTTGATAGTAGATGCACTGCAGCAAGTACAGCCACCAGCAGATCAACCAGAAATCAAATATATATAACGCTACTGTAGGCGTAATTAAGACGTTTGTATTCTCCTATGGCTATTTTCTAGCCAAGTATTACAGCACACTACTATGCCAGATGAGATGACGCTGAGTTATGAAAAAAATAAACGTAAAATAAAAAGAAACTGGCAGACTGTGCCTAATTGAAATACAACCCCGGGCCCTAATAAATTTTCCCACTTCGGTCTTTGCGATGGATATGTGCGTCACTAAAACACAGTGGTCGCAAGTCTGACTCCAAATTGCTCCCAATTTGATAGTAGATGCACTGCAGCAAGTACAGCCACCAGCAGATCAACCAGAAATCAAATATATATAACGCTACTGTAGGCGTAATTAAGACGTTTGTATTCTCCTATGGCTATTTTCTAGCCAAGTATAACAGCACACTACTATGCCAGATGAGATGACGCTGAGTTATGAAAAAAATAAACGTAAAATAAAAAGAAACTGGCAGACTGTGCCTAATTGAAATACAACCCCGGGCCCTAATAAATTTTCCCACTTCGGTCTTTGCGATGGATATGTGCGTCACTAAAACACAGTGGTCGCAAGTCTGACTCCAAATTGCTCCCAATTTGATAGTAGATGCACTGCAGCAAGTACAGCCACCAGCAGATCAACCAGAAATCAAATATATATAACGCTACTGCAGGCGTAATTAAGACGTTTGTATTCTCCTATGGCTATTTTCTAGCCAAGTATTACAGCACACTACTATGCCAGATGAGATGACGCTGAGTTATGAAAAAAATAAACGTAAAATAAAAAAGGAAATGGCAGACTGTGCCTAGTTGAAATACAACCCCGGGCCCTAATAAATTTTCCCACTTCGGTCTTTGCGATGGATATGTGCGTCACTAAAACACAGTGGTCGCAAGTCTGACTCCAAATTGCTCCCAATTTGATAGTAGATGCACTGCAGCAAGTACAGCCACCAGCAGATCAACCAGAAATCAAATATATATAACGCTACTGTAGGCGTAATTAAGACGTTTGTATTCTCCTATGGCTATTTTCTAGCCAAGTATTACAGCACACTACTATGCCAGATGAGATGACGCTGAGTTATGAAAAAAATAAACGTAAAATAAAAAGAAACTGGCAGACTGTGCCTAATTGAAATACAACCCCGGGCCCTAATAAATTTTCCCACTTCGGTCTTTGCGATGGATATGTGCGTCACTAAAACACAGTGGTCGCAAGTCTGACTCCAAATTGCTCCCAATTTGATAGTAGATGCACTGCAGCAAGTACAGCCACCAGCAGATCAACCAGAAATCAAATATATATAACGCTACTGTAGGCGTAATTAAGACGTTTGTATTCTCCTATGGCTATTTTCTAGCCAAGTATAACAGCACACTACTATGCCAGATGAGATGACGCTGAGTTATGAAAAAAATAAACGTAAAATAAAAAGAAACTGGCAGACTGTGCCTAATTGAAATACAACCCCGGGCCCTAATAAATTTTCCCACTTCGGTCTTTGCGATGGATATGTGCGTCACTAAAACACAGTGGTCGCAAGTCTGACTCCAAATTGCTCCCAATTTGATAGTAGATGCACTGCAGCAAGTACAGCCACCAGCAGATCAACCAGAAATCAAATATATATAACGCTACTGCAGGCGTAATTAAGACGTTTGTATTCTCCTATGGCTATTTTCTAGCCAAGTATTACAGCACACTACTATGCCAGATGAGATGACGCTGAGTTATGAAAAAAATAAACGTAAAATAAAAAGTAAATGGCAGACTGTGCCTAATTCTACTCAAACCCCTAATAAATTTTCCCACTTTGGTGTTTGAGGTGGATATGTGTGTCACTAAGAGCTAAACACAACGGTAGCAAGTCCCCCTGCTAATTCCTCACAATATGGTACTAGCTGCAAATAAAAAAAAAAAAAAATTATAACGTTATTGTAGCCCTAAGAAGGGCTGTTGGGTTCTTTAAGAATCACTCCTGCCTAACAGTAAGCTAATAGAACACCCTAACGCTTTCCCTGAGCAGCAGCAGCTCTCTCCCTAGCGGCATCCAGACAGAGAATGATCCGAGCAGCGCGGGCAGCGGCTAGTCTATCCCAGGGTCACCTGATCTGGCCAGCCAACCACTGCTATCTACGTGTAAGGGTACCACGTCATGCTGGGTGGAGTGCAGAGTCTCCTGGCTTGTGATTGGCTCTGTTTCTGGCCGCCAAAAAGCAAAACGGCGGGAGCTGCCATTTTCTCGAGCGGGCGAAATACTCGTCCGAGCAACGAGCAGTTACGAGTACGCTAATGCTCGATCGAGCATCAAGCTCGGACGAGTATGTTCGCTCATCTCTAGTTATGATTCTTATATTGTAATATTTTGCAGAAATTAGACCAAAGCCAGAGTATGCTGTGTTGTGTAATGTAATGCTGTTAAAACACTATAGGGGGAAATGGGAAGATTATAAAGACATCTTTCTAATAGAGGGTGACAAACAATAAAAAAAAATGTGGAAATTAGTGTTACTTGAAAAAGATTCAATATTATTAATTCTTTGTAATACAGTATCTATTGTGGTTCAACAGTTATCAACACAGAAAGATGAACAACCGGGAAGGTTTCCTGTGATACACAGCTATGTTGGCACAGTCCATGTAGATGCTCAATATCGTTGTGAACCTGCATGAGGATCTATGGAGAATCTCCATGTTGATAACTTTTGCACCAGTATATTACAAATCCAATGGTTACTGAGACGATTCTGGCCTTTGATATTTTACATATGGTAACCATTTTCTCATTGGAAACATTTGCCTTTTATCCATTATAACATGATGGAATGTTTCGGATATGGTCTAAAAGATTGGTTCCCTCACCCACTACTTACTGGGGTAATGAGATTTTTCCTTTAGTTTCTGAAATAAAAGTTTTTCCTGGGGCTTTTGACTCATCCTGAAGGCAGCAATTTCTTAAGTTTTTCTAGGTTGATAACAAACCTTTTGTATTGGCATCAAGCCCAGATCTCATTTAATAATAATAATTCTTTATTTATATAGCGCACACAGATTACGCAGCGCTGCACAAGGCATGTCAAATTGGTCCCTGTCCCCATGGGGCTCACAATCTAAACAACCTAACAGTATGTTTTGAAGTGTGGGAGGAAACCGGAGTACCCGGAGGAAACCCACGCAAACACGGAGAGAACATACAAACTCTTTGCAGATGTTGACCTGGGTGGGATTCGAACCCAGGACCCCAGTGCTGCAAGGCAGATGTGCTACTCACTCAGCCACCGTGCCGCCCATCTCATTGTTAAAGCTGACCCTTAAAACACTATGATGGGAAAGTCCTCAGCTGGTAGCGCTGAGACAACTGCCAGGTTAAAAATATGTTTACAGCGAACTTGTCACAAACCTGCAAGTGGGCAGCGTACAGCGCGTATGAGAATTACAGCTCTGTGCCGCAGCAACATCAAAGACATTCTAGACATACAACTCAAGAAAATCCTTCATAGCTCATTTCAAATACAGTAACAAAAAATAATATAGTTCTGTATTTATGGTATATACTTGTGTATAAGCCGAGTTTTTCAGCACAAAAAAGTGTTGAAAAACCTCACCTCGGCTTATACACTAGTCAATTAAAAAAATAAACTTATATACTCACCCTCCGGCGGCACCAATGCTCGGCGCGGCTCCCTGATGTCGGCACGGCTCCTCTTCTGTCTTCCCCGCGGCTCCTCTTCTTTCTTGAGTCTTCTGTAACAGCCGGCATAGACTCAGACATGTTTTCTGCCAGCAGGTGCATACTATACTATGACGCAGCCGCTGCATCTGAGCAGGGGCAGGTTAAGAATGCCTTGGTTCATATAGGTTTACTTGAAGAATGTGGGCACCGCTCCAAGTTTAATTTTTTGACAATAACTGCCTAGATATGGTACCAAAACCAAGTTGTCAGCTTTCAGTTCAGCATTTTAAGGACCTATTTCCAAAGGTCCTATAAGGACTCTTGTGTACATGTTTATTAAAGCCCAGAACATATGTATGAGGATTGCAATCCTGGATGGCTTTCTCTCTCTTTATCATTTTTACAGGGCAGTATCAAGCTTGGTGGGTGCTTTGTTTAACCACAGTCCCCTTAGTATCATTTGGACCATTTTAATCTGCTTCTACACATCTGGTTTACTTCAGTATGGATCTTTTGATTTTTATTATGGGGTTGACTCCCATTCAATTATAGGTGGATGAGGACGACTTATCATCCTCATTTAATGGAGTGAAAGTGCTTTAAAGTGTTTAGGTCTAAGCCTTAGTAGGGTTTCATTGTTCATCCACCGATAGGGCTCCATGTCTTTATTCATCTATATATAAAGATTGAGTTTTAAAGACATACAGAAAGGGAAGAAAGAAAAAAAGGAAACCTACAATCAGCATTCGTCATGTTATTTTTACTTTTAGTAAACTGTCAAAATAAATACAATTTCATCAGAAAATACTCCCACCCTTCCTTGGGTGTTCCTCGGTTTTGAATTTACCTTTTGTGCAATTTTTACAATGTTCCGAATCAGCACTTTGAATGTTCCCTCAGCTCGTGCTTCCTGAGGAGCGTGCCTTCCCTGACCTTGAGTTCTTTGTAATCTTTCCTGTTAGATTCTTTACTGGGGTCAATTTTAATTTTATTTAAGCTGAAGGATTTTTTTTTTTAATGTTGTATCATATAAACCATAATGAAGTATAACTACAATGCTACTCAAATAACACCAAAAATACATATAAAAGATATATATCATCAGTAAAAAAAAAAAATAACAAAAGTACTGGTAATTCATTTATTAAATTGGTATATAGGAGTTTCATATTGTCCACAATGTATTTTTATTTCTTGCACATTACCCTTTACCACGGCCTTCCATGTTCCATTAAAACCCTGCAATTGGCTACAAAGGTCAGAGAGGATGGTTGCCTAGACAACTGTTTTCTCCTTTAGGCCTCCACCATCGTTCAGGTTTAATAATAGCTGAAAGCACTTCATTATTGTTCTTTATTAGTCTGATAAAATGTTGGAACACTTTTATTTATTTTTCTACTGCAGTAGAATAACCTCGGCTGCCATCTTTAACCAGTCTCGTAGTATTCAACAACATCATTTCACCTCAGGACTTCATTAATCAAAAAGAATCTTGGACTGTGCTCTTGCCCAATTTCCATTGATGGGTCTCCTATCATCTTAGAGATATACGATGCTTGGAGTCCCTTCCACACAACAGCAGCACCAACAGTTTCATCATGATAATCATTATAATGCTCATGGTTCCATTCTTGGCAGTGTGGTTCTTCTGTGCATTTCAGTCAGCGCACGGTCCAGGATTCATGGACCGACCATGTCCATCTGAATAAGCCCTTACTACTTACTGAGACTAACATATAACAGAACCCTTAGGACTAAATTAGATGAGCGTGGTCAATCCATAAATCACAGACCTTGCAGTGTCCTGATTTTACTGTGCAAAAATGGATTTCCAAGCAATATATATGATACACAGGGTCCTTTCTTCCCTGAAAAACAGTAGCTCTGAACTATAATCATGGTAAAAGGGTGGAGGGGAAGTCAATAGAAGGGACTCCTAGTATCACATATATCACTATTGGGGAGATCTATCAGGATCTGTATGCCATTTTTCTAGCATACAAGCCCTGAAATAATTACAATTGCTTGCTAACTGCCAGTAATCGCAATGATTTTCCCCTTCACTCCGCCTCCATGCAAATTGGGCTTGGAGGGGTGAGAAGGGAGGTGCGTTGGTGTGAAACGGCACTTGGCTCGCGATGTATCTGCAACATCCCCCACCGGGGCCTAGCTTTTTCTTGGGACCTAGAGATAGCCGGGGCTCGCAGTACCTGAGTGGTTGGCGGTTGCGGCCTAGGCACGCTAGTGTCATGGTGCTTGGTATGGGGAATCGGAGGGCTGCTAGAAATGATGAGGGAGAGGCTGCTATAGCGGTTCTCCCTGGGGCAACCCTTTGGGGTCTGGAGTATGAGTCCCTGTGTAGTGGATAGGGTGCCCGTGATGGTGACAGCCGCAGTAGCAGGGACCAGACGGAGGGAGACGTTGAACAAAAATAACTTACAGTTCTTTATTGGAACCGACAGGAACAGTACCAACGTGCCTTAACAAATGGTAGAATGCTGGAGATGTAATTGGAGGAAGCCACAGGATGGAGATCATCAGCCTGGATGCAAGGGCAGGCTGGGAGGTAGCTGTGTCATAGTAGGATGCTTCAGCTTGTCCTGGGTTGCTTCAGATATCACCCTTGAAGGTAGGGTGATACCCCTTTCCTCTCACTAACTCACTACACTCTTCAGACAGGGAGCTGAGCTCTCCTGCTCTGGTCTGGTGTGCTGGCTGCACTGACTCTTCTGAGTCTGACTGAGCTCTTCCTCAGCTAACTGAACTCCCCTCTCAGTGAGAATTTTAGAAGTTTCCTGACCAGGGGTTTTGTTACTCCCACTGGTCAGGTGGTGGCTACTCCTCCAATTACATCTTAGCTCACAAATACAAGATATGAACATATGTGATTGGCTGACACATATTACATCACATTTAATACTTAACTCCTGCCTTACCAGGCAGACTCTACCGCTGCAGTGCTCATCTGTGTTATATAGTTGTTATGTAGTGACCTGCTGTGGGGTTGATCAGACCCTTCACAGGCTGCAAGCTACATGGTGGTACGTATTCGCAACAACCCCTCTGCCTTGCATCGGCAGGGGTGTTGCATATCCATTTGCGGTCGAGGAACAGGGCTTACATCATACACGCACCCATCCTCTGCACTGTGGCGGGTCCGCGAAACCTTGTCAGCACATGGACTGGGATTCAGGGACCGACAACGTTTGTCTATATAATCCCTTATCAATATGTTAGTCTGCAAGATTTTGAGGAAAATGCCTAAAATCCTCCTAACATGGATTGCTTGCTTTTTATTTTCTTGACTATCTCAATTCTTTACCCCCTGCAATCTTATTTCTGCACTATGATAAAATAAAACTCTTTCTAAAGTCTACAATGATCTCCTCACTGCAAAATCCAAAATGTGACTATTCTTCAGTTGATACTATGGACCACCAGCTCCTCCACAGGATGCTCTGCTCCATTGACCTTAAAGGGCACCTACCACCACAAATCTACCTATAAAGGTAGATTGGGTGGTAGGTGCATCAATGGGACGTGAGGATAGCCCTTTTAAGGGCTAATCCTCACGTCCCCTCACTTTTTTGGTAACTTTTATTCCATATATATTTAAATTTACTTATGTGGCTACCGGGGCGTGGAGTAGCCGCATATGAGATTACATGAGGCGGCTACTCCACGCCCCGGTACCCACTTTACCCCTCCTACTCACCCATCTCCGGCGCGCAGCTCCGCGTAGCTGCGCGCCCTCGTCCGGCGACCCTGCCGTCTGCGCATGCGCAGAAGAGCAGGCCCGCGCCTGTTTCGGAGCAGTGACCGCGCAGGCGCGGGCCTGCTCTTCTGCGCATGCGCAGACGGCAGGGTCAACGGACGAGGGCGCGCAGCTACGCGTAGCTGCGCGCCGAAGATGGGTGAGTAGGAGTGGTAAAGTGGGTACCGGGGCGTGGAGTAGCCGCCTCATGTAATCTCATATGCGGCTACTCCACGCCCCGGTAGCCACATAAGTAAATTTAAATATATATGGAATAAAAGTTACCAAAAAAGTGAGGGGACGTGAGGATTAGCCCTTAAAAGGTCTATCCTCACGTCCCATTGATGCACCTACCACCCAATCTACCTTTATAGGTAGATTTGTGGTGGTAGGTTTCCTTTAAGGTCACTGTACTCTCTTGGTTTCTTCCTATCTCTATGACTGCACTTTTAAAGTCTCCTTTTCTGGATCTTTATCATGTCCTCTTACTGTTACTGTTGGGGCTCCTTAGGGCTCCGTCCTAAGTCCTCTTCTATTTTCCTTCTATTGTGCTCCCATTGGACAAACCATTAGTAGATTTGGCTTTCAGTCTGAACTTTATGCTGATGATACCCAACTATACAATTCAGTAAAAACACCCCTACCTTATTACAAAACACCCGTCTGTCTGCCACTTCTAATATCATGACTTCTTTCAGCCTGAAGCTCAATCATTCAAAGACTGAACTTCTTGACCTAAACCTGACCATTTCTTGCGACTTTTGAGGACTGTATGGGCTTTTGATCACTTTTTATAGAATTTTTTATATTTTTCCAAATGGCAAAAAAAGTGGCATTTTTTACTTTGGGCGCCAATTTCCGTTACGGGGCTAAACGCCGGGAAAATTCGCTAATATATTTTGATAGATCGGACGTTTTGGGACGCGATGATACCTAAAGTGTTTATGATTTTTACTGTTTATTTATATTTATATCAGTTCTAGGGAAAGGGGGGTGATTTAAACTTTTACTTTTATTTTTTTTTACCATTATTTTAGATCCTCCAGGGTAATTTAACCCTGCAGGGTCTGATTGCTAATACTATATACTGCTATACTACTGTATTGCAGTATATAGCTATTTTACTATGATTTCTAATAGGCTGCCCTCTTCTGGCTATTAGAAATTATTACACATGACAAGCCTAGGAGTCTCAATGAGACTCTGATGACGTTCCAGGGGGCAGCGATCGGCCATCCAAGATGGCGGCGCACATATAACGGTAAGTTAGGTGCCGCGGTCGGGTTCGGCCGCAGCACTTAAAAGGTTAACTGCTGCGATCGGTGCCAGCACCGACCGTGGCAGTGACAGGCGGGTGTTGGCTGTTTTATACAGCCATTACCCGGTGTGTATGGAGAGAGCTCAGTTCGTTCTCGGTCGGCAAGGTGTTAATTTATAGAATGGCTGGACCATTTTAAAAGTCACCTTCTGTGTCACTCCTTCATCCTCATAGATTGCAAGCTCTTGCGAGCAGGTCACTCATTCCTGTTTCATCTGATTGTGTTTTGTTAATATGTTAATACTCTGTAATGTCTTGTTTTATTTCTTTACGTCCCCCATGATCTGTACAGCGCTGCGGAATATAATAGCTCTATATAAATAAAGATTAATTATCATTACTGTTATTTTTTTGTTGTAATTTAGCTTTTTCTTCCTTTTAGAGTATATCTAGAAGCCCTTAGTGGCTGCTGAAACCTACTTATTTCTGATCCTATTATTTCTGATCTTATTTCTGATCTTATTATTTCTGATCTTATTATCCAGTTTTAAAAGAATACAATTAGTATAAAGCAGTGATGCTACAATAGAAGCAAAAAGATAATACACACAAGAAAGGTCACCCTGTTAGTGACCGTAAATCGCAACAATGCAACAATTGTGAGACTTTTTGACAATGGAAAACTTACCTGAGAACAATGGCACCCAGGCACTGTGGTTGGCAATTACTGACCCGTCCATAGCCAAGAGCATCGGGATGCTTGTTGTACCTGCTACTGCATCCTTTATCACAAATTTCTTGTGATTGTTATTTTGTCCTCATTTTGGACCCTGGCCCATGGGGCTACTTTAGGCAAAGTAAATACATTTTACATTTGATTTAAAATTTGAATTTAAATTGCTAATAAATGTGTGGTAGAAATTTCTGCTTAATTTTTCTGAATAGGGATAGCATAATTCTTGCACCTGCCTCTCCCCCCCCCCCCCAAAAAAAATGAAAAAGGTTGTTGTTGGATAGAAATATGCAACAAATCTGCCATCAGAAGGAGCTTACACAGAGATATTCTTATCTGAAGTAAATGTGACAACTAAAGAAACCAGCTACACTAAGTTTGGCAAGTTACAATTTTCTTCTGCAACGTTCCCTTGATTTAGCTATTTAGCTCCAATTAAGCCTATTGTCAGGACTCGGGGTCAGTGAACCCGCTGGACCTCCGCGGGAGATGACCCTAGCTGACACCTTGGACCGGAATCTAAGTGGCACCTGGTCTTCACCAGAGCCCACCGCAAAACAGAATGGTCTTGCTGCGGCGTGGTGCCCCCAGGTCGTTCCACAGGTGCGACTAGCCCGCGGTGGTCGCCATGGTCGAAGTACAGAATCACAATTCAGGCTCGAGGTCAGCAACAAGCAGGCAGTCAAGGCAGGCGGCAGAGATGCAAGGTCAGAGGTCAAGTCCGGGGTCACAACTGGAGATCTAGGTAGAACGAGAACAGGAACAAGGATGGAACAAACGCAAGGAAGTTTTCTCTATGGCAATGAGCTGATCCTGGGGGGGGGGGGCGTTGATGGGAGCAGCCGGTCTTTATAGGATTGCCAGTGGCAATCAGAGGTGTGCTGGCCCTTTTTTTTTTTTTTTTTTTTTAAGGAAATTCTTTATTCAATAATTGACATGTTACATAAAACAACCGTACATTATAGCTTCCGCTGATAGTTAAACCATTGCTTGTACAAAAGATATTCATCATACAGACATTTTATCCTAACTGTATTTTTACCCCAAATAGTGATACAAGAACCACTTAGGACGGCTTGTCCCCCGGGTTATCAACGACAGAGGACACAACCTTATGTAACCGTAACTCCTCTAACCCCCCCCAACCACCCTCCCCACCCTACAGCAGGAGAGGAAAAAAATAAAGCAAACAAACAAGCGAGAGAAAAAAGAAAAGAAAAAAAAAAAAAAAAAAAAAGAAAACACCTAATGCCACTTGGACCAAGTTTTTTCCCATTTGATTCTCCGGCCTTCGACTTTACACCATATTTTCTCATATTGAGCCACTCTTAACCCCTTCCCGACGCGCCGTACTAGTACGGCGCGTGCCGGGTCCCGGTGCATGGAGAGGGCTCGCGGGCCGAGCCCTCTCCATAGCCGGTAAGTCTTTGCTGCATATTGAAGCAAAGGCTTACCGGTAACACCCGCGATCGGTGCTAGCACCGATCGCGGGTGCTTTCACCGCGATCGCCTCCGGCAATGCTGCCGGAGGCTTCAAAAAGATGGCGCCGCATGGGCGCCGCCATCTTGGCGCGGATCTCCGCTCCCCGATGACGTCACGGGGAGCGGTGATCCGTTGCCATGACAGCATCGGGCCTCACGAAGGCCCGAAGCTGTCTCGTTTTAACCTATTCATTACAATGTGCTATCAGCACATTGTAATGAATGAGGAGTAAAATCCCCATATACTGCCATATTGCAGTATGGCAGTATATGGTAGGATCGATCAGACAACCTAGGGTTAAAGTACCCTAGGGAGTCTGAAAAATAGTTAAAGTAAAAGTAAAAAAAAGTTAAAAAAAAAAAATTATATTAAAAAAACCTAAAAATTCAAATCACCCCCCTTTCCCTAGAACTGATATTAATATTAATAAACAGTAAAAATCATAAACATATTAGGTATCACCGCGTCCGAAAATGTCCGATCTATCAAAATATTATAACGGTTTTTCACTGCATTTAACCCCGTAACGGAAAATAGCGTCCAAAGTCAAAAATGAAATTTTTTTGCCATTTTGGAAAATATAAAAAAATTAATAAAAAGTGATCAAAAGGTCGCACAGTCCTAACAATGATAGCAATGAAAACGCCATCAAAAGTCGCAAAAAATGACACCACCCACAGCTTCGTACACCAAAGTATGAAAAAGTTATTAGCGCCAGAAGATGGCAAAATCAAAAAAAAAATTTTGTACAGGAGGTTTTAATTTTTTTAAATGTATGAAAACATTATAAAACCTGTACAAATGTGGTATCCCTGTGATCGTAGCAACCCAAAGAATAAAGTAGACATGTCATTTGGGACGCAGAGTGAAAGCTGTGAAATCCAAGCCCACAAGAATACGTTGCAAATGTGTTTTTTCACCATTTTCACTGCATTTGGAATTTTTTTCCCGCTTCCCAGTACGCGCCATGGAATATTAAATGCCGTCACTACGAAGTGCAATTTGTTACCCAGAAAATAAGCCATAACAGAGCTCTTTATGTGGAAAAATAAAAAAGTTATAGATTTTTGAAGGTGGGGTGTGAAAAATGGAAGTGAAAAAACTAAAAAAGGCCAAGTCGTGAAGGGGTTAATGTTAAGTTGTGCCAGAGAGTTTTGGAAGGAGGTTCCCTGGCTCCCCACTTACGAGCTACACAGACTAGTGCTAGATTCATCACCTTCGCAATTAAATTTCTCTCGGCGCTGTCGACCCCCTCGTGGTCAGTTACCCCTAGCATAGCGGTCCTGACTGATGGAACACATTGCCAGCCCAGGTTAGCGGATATATGTTCAAAGACTTCTAGCCAAAATACCCTCATCGCTGGGCATTCCCAAGCAACATGAAGGAAACCAGCGTCCAACCCATTACACTTATAGCAGCCTGAATCTTCACGAACTTTCATTCGGTGTAGTAACATCGGAGTGTAGTAGATTCTATAAACCATGCTAAACTGTATCACCCTAAAGTTCCAATTGAGTGAACAACCCTTCATATTCCTATAAATCCTCTCCCAATCAGTGCAATCAAGTGTCCCAATCTCCTTCTGCCATTTTGCTCTTGACCCGTGAACAAATTTATTTGAATACTCCTTAATAATGTGCCTATAAATTTTAGATACTATTTTACTAGTGCTCGTGGCTGTTCTGATCAGCTCTAAACATTCGTGTGTTTGTTTCCTTAGTTTAATCGCGTGTTTACCCCTCTTAAGTGCATGAGCCATCTGCATATGCCTAAATATATGATTCCCTTGCAACCCGTGCTTAATTTTTAATTCTTCAAACGAAATCACTTTATCTTCAAATGCTACTTGTGATATGTACTTCACACCTCTTTTAACCCAGAACCCACTATCCGGTAGAGATTTCAACTCTGGCAAGTTGTTGTTAAGCCACAATGGTGATTCATCTAGAAAGCCTTGGATGCCTAGCATCTCCTTTACTGAGACCCAAGATTTATAAAAAGAACTACAGATATCCCATTTAGAAAACGGTGCCTCAAGAAACAAAGAAGATTCCAGTAGCTCAAAAATACTGCCAACTTTACCCTCCGTCAGGTCTACCAAATTAGCCAAAATAGAACTCTTCTCCCATTTGACAAAGTTGCCTAACTGGGCTGACAAATAGTATCCCTTAAAGAACGGGAGGCCTAAACCCCCTTCTCCTATTGCTTTATATAGATAACACATCTTTATCCTAACTCGTTTCCGGCCCCACATCAGATCGTTCAATATGGCCTCCAGTAGCTTAAAAAAACTTTCGTCTATCCAGATTGGACAGGCAGTAAGTGTAAACAAGATCTTGGGAAGCAAGACCATCTTGATTAAGCCTATCTTGTCGGCTTTGGTAAATGGCATTTTACTCCAGGTCCCGACCTTGCGGCTAACCTCCTGAAGTAAAGGCCCAAGGTTGGATTCCTCAAAGTCACTTAATCTTCTGGTGACCATCACGCCCAAGTATTTAAACTGTTCCCTGCACAGTAATAGCTTATTGCTGGAAAAGTATTCCTGGACCTCTGGGCATAGTGGCAGAAGTATCGACTTCTGCCAATTGATGTCCAACCCTGAATATCTGCCAAATTCTTTAATTAAATCGAATACTCTCGGGACCGACCGCAACGAGTCGCTCAGATATAATACCATATCGTCTGCATATAGACAAATTTTGTCCTTTATGCCACAGGCCCCACCCCCCTTAATCTCGGGATCATCCCTAATCATAATTGCCAGGGGTTCTATATACAAAGCGAACAAGAGTGGGGATAGCGGGCATCCCTGACGGGTGCCCCTAGATAGCGAAAAAAAATCAGAAAAAAAATCCCCCACTTTAATTCTGGCTACGGGACAACAATACATACTTTTGACGAACCCAATGAAACCTCCCCCAACGCCAAACCTGGCCAGGTGTGCTGGCCCTTTAAATTTTCAAGTGACGGTGCGCGTGTTCCCTGGGGTCAGAAAGAAGCGCATGGCCTAGCCGGGACAGGAACAGGAGCATGGCGAGGTAAGTGAGGGCCGGGGTGGGCAGGGCCACGGAGAGGGGCACGGGTGTGCCTGCAGGGACACCCATGACACCAACAGAGCTATTTACTATTAAATGGGTGTCATTTAATGGATAAAACTTCACAGGACCACCCACCTGACAATAGAAAGCCTACTCAGCCTAAGAGTGTTGAAACTAACATAATCACGAGCACTAGAATCAGTGATGAGGTGATAATAGGTCCTTTTTATACGTTGGATGTGCCAAGGCCCTTTCAGCTGATGAAGAATTGTCTGTCTTTTGAATCGGACTTCCAAGTGTTTTAATCCCCATATTTCCTGCACTTCATTACTACAATGACTGTACATCAATATATCCACTTTATTATCCTAATGTCTTCATGAAAAATTCAATTTATTGATACTAATGGTCATACAAGCATTCCTTCAGTGTACTATATGACTAGTCATCTCCTTCATGGCCATATGATAATACATTCAGATCTCATTCTGTGCAGTATATAAGAGATAAAGTAGCTAAAGGTGCATTCTGCAACATAATGGACTGCAAAAGGGCTAAACACAAAGTTCCTGTTATAAAAGATCTATAATACAACGATCCTACAGAGAGTATATTATGTGTCACTGGAACACAACATGTCTCATAGTCTTTTCTGTGGACCATCTGGTTATAGAGCTGCACAATCAGCCCTATACGCTGTGATACGCTTGGATTATCTTGGTTTTCCTACAGCGCACATGAGGCGTGTCTGTTCTAGTGGGGAATATGTGCCAAATGCAAATCCATCCTACACACCAGCTTGGAAGACTGAATTTGGATAGATACTAAACTATACTTATCTGCATGTGCTAATAGCACATAATAGGCACAATGTTGCATTTATAGGGACTGGCCATCATAGGATCCATCAATGGGCCCAGGTTCTAACCCAATACTGAAACCACAAAGACAGAAGACATGGCTGAAGAAGGCCAACTATGGAGGCTATTATGGTCTACTCACCAGAGGTTGTCCACCAAGATAATTGTATCTGGACCAAAGAACCCCAGTATGAAACTGATCAGCTACACCTCATGTTCCATAGTGAGATCAATTGACTTTCTTCTACTTACCTGCTTTAGATGATGGGGATAATAGGTCACTTACATACTTATCCAATATGGTGGTGGTGAACATCTAAGAAAATCCTGTTAATTTCAGAGCTTGAATGTATAAAATATGAATGGACAGTAAGGCCACATCGACCTCCATGACTGTCCATTTATGGCTCTGTACAACAGGGAGCCATCATCTAACCATGTGCATAAGCCTCCCTCCAGTTTGGGGATAAAGATTCACATTAAGCTATATATGTATATATATATAATATAGCAGATCTCTCTTCAATGTGTCCGGGAGTATGGTCATGGAGGCAGAGGGTTCTAGGGGAAAGAGTTTAATTTTTTCCTTTTAGATCTAAACCTAACAGTGATCCCTCCCCTCTTCATAGGAAGCCAAGTAGCTGTGCCACAAATCATGTCAAAAATACAACCTCCTCTATCTTTGACTGTGTGGACACCAAATTCAGTCACGGTGAGACTCGGTGGGCACACCGTACTGAGACTGGGTGTAGAAAACCAATATGGAGCAGTGAAATGGAAACACAATTTGTGGGCTGCTCACACCCTTTACAGAGATCTATTACACGGTCACATGCATGAAGCCTAAGTCATGGTTTTTACATCATGACTGACCATATGTACTCATGTATAAGCCAACCCTATTGTAAGCCGAGGCACCTAATATAACCATAAAAAAATTGGAAAACTTATTGAATTGAATATGAGCCCAGGGTGAAAAATGCAGCAGCTACTTTTTAATAAAATGTCCAGGATCCACCCCTCATTAAAAAAAAGGTGCAGCAGTCTCCCCTCATCAATGAAATGTGCAGAAGCCTCTACTAACTAATAAAATATCCATCAGCAGCCACATTAAAGAAATGTCCAGCCCTCTCCCCACATAATAAAATGCCCACAGCAGAGCAACCTTATTAAAAAGGTTTGCCCATGAAAGAAAGTTATCAAATTTTAATCCCCTAGTAATGTTTACACAATAAAGGTCATTTTTAAACTCTTAGTTTAGAATTTTATTCAGCTTTATTGCTATTTTAGCTCCTATCACTCATTGATGGTCAGTGTAAGATTCCAGGGTGTGGGCGGGGACTCTCTAAGCAGACACTTCATGATCCCTCTAGTGCTATGAGATGCTGTGTGCTGACAATGTCCTTCCAATACAGTATTATGGTTTATCTACACGTTATTTAACTTCTAAACATTCTACTCTCATATCATGAGACAGATCATAGATGAGAGATAATGAGATCCATGAGATGGATATAAAAGCACAATGAGACTCTCAGCTCTGCTAACTCACCTAATCAATAGAACACATAGTCAGCTCTGCTATAAAGACCTTATCTGTCTGTAAGTCTCTGCACACTGCTGCTTGCTGGCAGGAAGTGCCTGTTTCTGAGCTGGTCTTGTAACTCTGGGGAGGGGCAGAAAGCTGAGAGCACTGTAGCGTGCAGATAAGAGAAGATATTCATGAGAAGAATCTGACCTTAGTCAGAACATTTATGGTCATATCAATGGACAACCAAAGTTGTAAACACCAGGACTGATAGAAATAGGTTGGAATTATATCTGTGAAATCCTGTATTTTGGTTAATATCAGAGGATTAGAGAATGTGTTATTTTGTTATCCTGAGTGTATTTAAGATTTTTTGTGGGAATACCCCTTATACCCTACAGCTTCTTCTTCTACCTTCGCCTTTCCGTGCAGCAGTACAGGCAGGGGCACGTCCATGTGTTCTGCCATCACACACTGTATGAGTCGCTTGATGACATCATACAGTGTGCGCAAAGATCTGTCTTTGCCTGTGATGCTGTAGCAATCAATTGTATGTGTGTCTTACCCACATACAATTGATTATCATCCCCTGTCAAGTATGTATGGCATTTAGATAAATTCCCTCTATAGACTTCTGAGTGATAAAGCAGGTTCTATGCGGCCACCACTAGAGGCAACTCAGTAGATAGAAAATAATAATCCTTCCAATAAACCCTACTGGCGGATGCTAAAAATGTAGCAATTAGTAAAAAAAAAAAGCAGAAAAAGATGATAAACACCGGGTCACCATCAGTCCACCATAGCAGCTACATGGTTAGTGAAAGTTGAAGGAGACGGACAATCCAAAAATCATAATCACATCCAATTAAGCATTTTTACATATACATATCAATACAAAAATTATATAAAGTTGTAAAGTTAAATAAGCCATAAAGATTTTCTTTCAGCTAATAGTGAAGAGTTTTCTTTATCTTCTTTATAATAAAATGTACTCAGAACAACTTTGCGTTCAACAGTTAGGTCAAGAACGCCGGTCCCATACCTGGAAAATCCATTTATTTCACAAAAATTGATGCGTTTTCTTTATTTGAAAAGCATTTGCAAACAATATTACAATATTGCAAATGCATTTGTGAGGAAGAGTGTACCACATGTATACATCAGATAAAGCAAGGACATATTAGTCTTCTCACTTCCCCTGTCTACAATTATATGAATAGACAAAACTATGGTCTTGTGAACATAAAGAGGATCCTAGATGTATGAAAAATTGTGAAAGTGCCGGAAAATGAAAAAAAAAAAAGTTTCAAAAGTTGTAATGTCCTCTTCCTGTGCTGCTGCTCTCAAGCACTATTTTTCAAAGTAATGATATGAGCATCATTATCACATGACCATTGAGACAATTAAAAGACACATTTGCATGAACAGAGAACAGACAGTGACTTGCTGCTACAGGGGTAGCAGCCATAGCAACTGCTATGGGGCCCACAGTGTCACAGGGCCCGGCATCTGGGGAATTGGATGTGAATATGCTGTATGTGTGTATTTGTGATATTTGTGTACATGCTCTAAATGAGTATGCATATGTGATGTGTATATGCTGGTATGTATGTGTGTATATGCTGTATTTATGTCTATATGATGTATGTATATACCTTATGTATATTTTTTAAGGGGTAAGTGGGGTCCCATTCAGAAATCCGCTACGGGGCCTTGACTGTCCCAGCCACTGGTCTTGCTACAGTGGTCAGGACAGTGGCCGAGGACTGGAAACCTGGCACTGGAATGGAGGGCGTTCAATGAGTGAGCACATTTTTATAATCTCTTTTAAACAATCTTTTAGATGACACAGATAACACCAAAGTATGTTGCCAATTGTCTTGATGCTCTGTAGATAGTGACTGAATATGCACCATAAGGACTTTTTGCTTTAAAGGAAACCTACCACTTAGAATGGTCGGTGTAAGCAGTAAATACCGAGCACCAGCTCAGGATGAGCTGGTGCTGGTACTTACTTTCGTTAGTGTTATAAACCACTGTATCGCGGTTTTAACACTTTTTAAACTCTAGAGCAGACCAGGCTTCAGCGCTGCGTGCACACGATCGTGCGCGCGCCGACATAGGAAATGACGGAGACGTTGCGCGCGCACGGTCGCGCGCAGCGCCGAAGCCTTTTCTGCTCTAGAGTTTAAAAAGTGTTAAAACCACGATACCGCGGTTTATAACACTAACGAAAGTAAGTACCAGCACCAGCTCACCCTGAGCTGGTGCTCAGTATTTACTGCTTACACCGACCATTCTAAGTGGTAGGTTTCCTTTAACTGCCCTCTGGATGCACAGTGCAACTATTAATAATACATAGTGTGTGATATTACTTCAGGGATACCTGACATGATGTGTATCCAGTTATATCTTTTTTTTGCAATGCCTTTTAATTTTTTTCCTATGCCAGCTGGGAAGTCAAGCGTTGCAACTTTTTCATAAATTTCTACTTTTTTCCGTTTCAATAGTTTTTTATTGATTTTAACAAATTAAAGCATGAAATCCATAACACTTAGTAAGTACAAAATATCTGAACAGTTGCTAGCATACATCTTACATCACAAGGTTACATATCTGATGCTATATGTTCTTGTAAAGTTGCTTGTTCATTTAGAATTATGTATTCAAGTGAATAATGCAACTTTTTTTAAACATCAACATTCCAAAGATAAATAAGGCACAACACTGGAAAACTCAGTTGTGGTAAAAAAAAAAAGTGGCAAATTTTTGTGCAAATCTACCAATGTGTCCAAAAATGTCTTCAATATAACAGGGGGAAAAAAAGAATAAACAAAGATAAATTACCCACGTAGTGTTCTTTTTACAGGTAGAATGTCATAGAGCACAAGGAACTGAGCATCACATAGTGTCTTATCTGGGACAAATTTTAAAAAGTTCCAAAAAACAGTATAAATAAATAAAGAAGTGAAACCAAATATTTGTCCAAAAGTTATAAAACATATAAAAACCTTGACATATTTAGTAACTCCATAATATCAACAATAAAACAGAGTAAAATCTAAATGAAGAATAGAAGGTAAAATATTACCTCTGCCATGCAGCGAATGGCACAATATTTAAAACACATTAACACTTTTTTTGAAAGGGTTAATAAAAGTTGTTTAATAGGTTCTATGTACTACAAATATGGTGACATTTAAAAACACAGCTTTTCCTGAAGAAAACAATCCCTCATTGAATAAGGACAAAGGAAGAATTATAAGATAATGAGCTTAGGATGGCATCAATAAATGGTATAAAAAATGCTTTATCCTTTGTCCTACATTTGCATTTCAGTTTAGGAGTCCAGTGGGTGGTCTTATTTATGGAAAGCCATATATAAAGCCACATATAGAACATAAAAAAAGTCTGTAAGTACAACAAAAGTAAGTACAAAGTTAAAGTAGCTACATTGTCCAGACTGTCAAGTCACCTCCTACAGTATCTATTGGCTAGGTTTTCCAAGAAGTCATGTCTCCTTCTGTAGGGTACACCACTTTTATAGTAGTAGTTGTAAAAGTTTCTAGAAACTGTCTAAAACCCTTGAAAGTGGCACACAAGGTTTAGACAGTTTTTTTGGTGCAAATTAAAGGGACCTGTCACCAGAGGAATCGCTATTAAACCACAAAAAGTACCTTACATGGCCGGTTGCCTGTCTGCTGGACTTGTTTTTATAAAGGGCCAATGCTGCCTTCAGGGTACACGCAGGGCCGTAGCACAGATGACCGGCACATGTACGAGAATTGAGAGGAGACTGAGATTACAGGGAGATAAGGAGGCGCGGTTATTTAAAGATGTTGTCAGGGGCGGGACCTTCTTGACTGCTGTGTTCAAAACCCCACCCCCCTGACTGGAAGTCAGGTTCCCTTTAAGGCCTCATTCACAGGAACAAGAATTTGGGTTGTGTTCTATATGTGGATTTAATTGCCTGTGCATGAGCCTACTGCCCACAGTGCATAAGATAGAGCAGGTCCTACAATTGTGCCCTTGTGTAATGTCACTGTTAATTTTTTCAGAACTCCCATTCCCTTGTATTTAGGTTATGTAAAACGTATAGAACAGCGAACTCAAATGATTGATAATATTACCTCTCTCAGCCCATGCTTTATAGATGGGTTTTCTCAACTCCCATTTCTCACCTCTATAAAGGGCTACAAAGGGAAAATCTCTTTGTAAATAAGTTTCACTACTTACCTTGTAATGTTTCTTGGTGAAAACTATTGTTAAGGTTAAAAACAGTATTTACAATTCCATTAGATGTAACCTGGTGTAGACTTCTGTTATTGGAAATGTTTTCTGTCGCTCTTACTAAGTCCTCGCTCGTGAGGCCAAGACACTGACATCACTTAAATCCTCTTTTGATTCTACAACCAAAAGCAATGACCTTTTCTTTGGAAGCATAAATGAAATTAAGATAGTCTCACATACTTTTCCATAAATGTCATCACAGATGGCTTCTGGCCTAGTCAATCACAAGGCTGCATCTCCTTGGTAGGGTGGTCAACATTTTCCATCTCGAGTGAGCGTTATGAGTTTCTTAGCCAAGGAAAAGGAATACACAAGAAATAATCTAAGACATTAGACCGGCATGTATGAAATAAACTAAATTATTGTATGAAGGGGCAATATCCCTTATTTCTATACCAGGCCCAGCTCTGTACTTTTAGTAGTGATTTTACTTATTATTGCCTCTTTGTATTATTTGTTTCTATTCTAATGTATTTATAGATAAAATTAATAGTGGTCTATGATGAAAGAAACAGAAAAACACAAAACTTAAAGGGGTTGTCCACTTTCAGCAAATAATTGATATTGTTTGTGTAATGAAAAGTTCTAACAATTTTCTTATATATTTTCTGTATCAATTCCTCATGGCTTTCTACATCTCTGCTTGCTGTCCTTCTATAGAAAGCTTCTATGTTTACTTCCAGTGGATACAAATCCATCCATGGTCATGTGATGTCACACAGGTGCACGGATCATTATAACACACAGCTTTGATTTCTATATAACGAGCTGTGCACCTGTGTGACATCACATGACCAGGGACAGATTTCAATCCACTGGCAGTAAACTTTTAAATACTTCATAAAAACTATGATTAAGAAGTATTGCCCTTATCCCTAAATGGTTCATTTCTATAAGAGCAATGTAAAAAATCAGCTTGTAAACTTATATGCATTTCACCTGACATGAGTCCAATGTCACTACTTGAGTCCAATGAAGCCTTCCATATTCATGAGTCACTTGCACTTCCCTGCCTCCTAGTTCCTGGGTGACAGGTCTCAGTGTCACAGCTTCTATGTGGAGCAGTAAGTTAGAGCTCTGCTACATCTTTGGCCACTTCATGTTATGTGACCAGGGAGAAATCATCTATGGTCCTGTTTAGAGATGAGCGAACACTAAAATGCTCGGGTACTCGTTATTCGAGACGAACTTTTCCCGATGCTCGAGTGCTCGTCTCGAATAACGAACCCCATTGAAGTGAATGGGAGACTCGAGCATTTTTCAAGGGGACCAAGGCTCTGCACAGGGAAGCTTGGCCAAACACCTGGGAACCTCAGAAAAGGATGGAAACACCACGGAAATGGACAGGAAACAGCAGGGGCAGCATGCATGGATGCCTCTGAGGCTGCCTAATCGCACCATTATGCCAAAATTATGGGCAACAGCATGGCCATGACAGAGTGACAGAATGAAGCTAGATAGCATCTAAAACATCCAATAATTGACCCTGACACTATAGGGGACGGCATGCAGAGGCAGCGGCAGCAGTGGCAGGCTAGAGAGTGTCATGGCGACATACCCTAAATGGACTCAGGCTTCAAACCAATGGGTGGCAGAGAGGAACCAAAGGAGGTGAGCAAGAAGCGCTCAAATAATATCGGTACATGATAAAAGTTTGCCAGTATATTTTGTGGATTACACAGCAGGGTGGCGACAAAGTTAACATGGAAGCCATGAAAACAACCCAAAATTCTGCCTGACACAGCTCGTTTGATAAGGGGACCATGTATGCTTACAGTTCATGCCAGTCGCTGCACTGGCTGCCAGTCTCCTTTCGAATACAGTTTAAAATAATAATAACCCTCATCCATAAAGCTCTGTATAATGCTGCACCCCCCTACCTCTCCTCTCTTATCTCAGTCTATCGCCCAACCCGTGCTCTTAGATCCGCCAGTGATCTTAGATTAACCTCTACCCTAGTGCGGACCTCCCACTCGCGTCTCCAAGACTTCTCTAGAGCTGCACCAATTCTATGGAATGCTCTGCCCCGGACTATCAGACTAATACCTAACCTCCAAAGTTTCAAACGTGCTCTTAAAACCCATTTCTTTAGGCAAGCCTATAACACTCATTAACTGCATGAAGTTTTAACTCTTCTACTAACCCGTCCTGTGTCGTCCTCCCATCTGTTATCCAGCAACCAACAGGCACCAGACTTCTCTGCAGTCCCATTCACCCTGGACCTGGTATATAAGATGACGGCTGAGTGGTTCAAGCGACAGCAATTCCATTTATTATATTTTTTTCTATTCCCTAAGAAGAATGGCTTGACCATTAAATATTCTTTTACCTCGTGTTACCCCATCATCTTCATAAACCGTAAGCTCTGGCGAGCAGGGACCTCACTCCTGTTGTTCCATACAAATGTTATGCTCTGTTACATTACATTTGTATTTGTTTCCTATGATTTGTAAAGCGCTACAGAATATGATGACGCTATATAAATAAAGATTATTATTATTATTATTATGGAGGCAGTGGATTAAAGGTGCTGCAACTATGTTAGTTGGATCTTGGGATGGAGCTGGCGCTCTGCAGCCAGGCGAGCTTTCGCCAATCCAAGCCCCTGTCTCTAGGCTACTCCCCAAACAGCACTTCTAAGAACCTTTTGTATAAGATCAAGTGTAGTAGCGTTCTTATAAGTTTAGGATATGCCGGGTGAGGGGAATGTAAACAGATGCGCAAGAAGCGCTGAAATAATATCCCTAAATGGTAAAAGTTTGCCAGTATATTTTGTGGATAACACAGCAGGGTGGCGACAAAGTTAACAACTTTGATGTGGAATCCATGAAAACAACCCAAATTTCTGCCTGACACACCTCGTTTGATAAAGGGACGATGTATGGAGGCAGCTATATGGACGACTTTTGGAGGTAGCAATGGAGACAACGTGTGGAGGCTGCTATGGAGACAATTTAATTTGGATAGTGCCTGTATGTGGCAGTCCCAAACATTTTTCAAACCAGAGGAGCAGGTAGGTGGCCCTCCAGTAAAATGGAATAGATTGAGTGCCTGTATGTGGCAGTCCCAAAAGTTTTTCAAACCAGAGGAGCAGGTAGGTGGCCCTCCAGTAAAATGGAATAGATTGAGTGCCTGTATGTGGCAGTCCCAAAAAATTTTTAAAACAGAGGACCGGGTAGGTGGCCCTCCAGAAAAATGGAATAGATTGAGTGCCTGTATGTGGCAGTCCCAAAAATTTTTCAAACCAGAGGAGCAGGTAGGTGGCCCTCCAGTAAAATGGAATAGATTGAGTGCCTGTATGTGGCAGTCCCAAAAATGTTTCAAACCAGAGGAGCAGGTAGGTGGCCCTGCAGTAAAATGGAATAGATTGAGTGCCTGTATGTGGCAGTCCCAAAAATTTTTCAAACCAGAGGAGCAGGTAGGTGGCCCTCCAGTAAAATGGAATAGATTGAGTGCCTGTATGTGGCAGTCCCAAAAATGTTTCAAACCAGAGGAGCAGGTAGGTGGCCCTGCAGTAAAATGGAATAGATTGAGTGCCTGTATGTGGCAGTCCCAAAAATTTTTCAAACCAGAGGAGCAGGTAGGTGGCCCTCCAGTAAAATGGAATAGATTGAGTGCCTGTATGTGGCAGTCCCAAAAATGTTTCAAACCAGAGGAGCAGGTAGGTGGCCCTGCAGTAAAATGGAATAGATTGAGTGCCTGTATGTGGCAGTCCCAAAAATTTTTCAAACCAGAGGAGCAGGTAGGTGGCCCTCCAGTAAAATGGAATAGATTGAGTGCCTGTATGTGGCACTCACAAAAATTGTTTCAAACAGAGGACCGGGTAGGTGGCCCTCCAGAAAAATTAAATGCATGAAGTACTATAGCAAGAGCCAGTGGGCCCTGTCAAAAAATAGCCATTTTCCTCTGCTTTACTGTACAAAGAGGAGGAGAAGGAGGAAAATGAGGAGGAGGAGGAGTGGATCAATTATTCAGGTTGAGCTTCCTTCACCTGGTGGAGATTGGAAATTCTGAGAAATCCAGCCTTTATTCATTTTAATAAGCGTCAGCCTGTCAGCGCTGTCAGTCGACAGGCGTGTACGCTTATCGGTGATGATGCCACCAGCTGCACTGAAAACCCGCTCGGACAAGACGCTAGCGGCAGGGCAGGCAAGAACCTCCAAGGCGTACAGCGCCAGTTCGTGCCACATGTCCAGCTTTGAAACCCAGTAGTTGTAGGGAGCTGTGTGATCATTTAGGACGATGGTATGGTCAGCTACGTACTCCCTCACCATCTTTCTGTAAAGATCAGCCCTACTCTGCCGAGACTGGGGACAGGTGACAGTGTCTTGCTGGGGTGACATAAAGCTGGCAAAAGCCTTGTAAAGCGTACCCTTGCCAGTGCTGGACAAGCTGCCTGCTCGCCTACTCTCCCTCGCTACTTGTCCCGCAGAACTACGCACTCTGCCGCTAGCGCTGTCAGAAGGGAAATACTGTTTCAGCTTGTGCACCAGGGCCTGCTGGTATTCATGCATTCTCACACTCCTTTCCTCTGCAGGGATGAGAGTGGGAAGATTTTGCTTGTACCGTGGGTCCAGGAGAGTGAACACCCAGTAATCGGTGCTGGAATAAATTCTTTGAACGCGAGGGTCACGGGATAGGCAGCCTAGCATGAAATCTGCCATATGCGCCAGAGTACCAACGCGTAAGAATTCACTCCCCTCACTGGCCTGACTGTCCATTTCCTCCTCCTCCAACTCCTCCAACTCCTCTTCTTCTGCCCATACACGCTGAACAGTGAAGGACTCAACAATGGTCCCCTCTTGTGTCTCGCCAACATTCTCCTCCTCTTCCTCCTCATCCTCCTCCACCTCCACCTCCTCCGATATGCGCTGAGAAACAGACCTGAGGGTGCTTTGGCTATCAACAAGGGAATATTCTTCCCCTGTCTCTTGTGACGAGCGCAAAGCTTCCGACTTCATGCTGACCAGAGAGTTTTTCAACAGGCCAAGCAGCGGGATGGTGAGGCTGATGATGGCGGCATCGCCACTGACCATCTGTGTTGACTCCTCAAAGTTACTCAGCACCTGACAGATATCAGACATCCACGTCCACTCCTCATTGTAGACTTGAGGAAGCTGACTGACCTGACTACCAGTTCTGGTGGAAGTTGACATCTGGCAGTCTACAATCGCTCTGCACTGCTGGTAAACTCTGGATAACATGGTCAGTGTTGAATTCCACCTCGTGGGCACGTCGCACAACAGTCGGTGAGCGGGCAGTTGGAGGCGGCGCTGCGCTGCCCTGAGAGTGGCAGCATCTGGGCTGGACTTCCTGAAATGCGCATAGATGCGGCGCACCTTCGTGAGCAAATCAGACAGATTGGGGTATGTCTTGAGGAAACGCTGAACTATCAGATTTAACACATGGGCCAGGCATGGCACATGTGTCAGTCTGCCGAGTTGCAGAGCCGCCACCAGGTTACGGCCGTTGTCACACACAACCATTCCCGGCTTGAGGTTCAGCGGTGCCAGCCACAGATCAGTCTGCGCCGTGATGCCCTGTAATAGCTCTTGGGCGGTGTGCCTTTTGTCGCCTAGGCTCAGCAGTTTGAGCACCGCCTGCTGTCGCTTAGCGACGGCACTGCTGCTGTGCCTAGAGCTACCGACTGATGGCGCCGTGCCCACGGATGGTAGTTCGGAGGAGGAGGTGGAGGAGGGGTGGGAGGAGGAGGAGGCATAGTAGGCCTCAAACACCTGGACCGAGGTAGGCCCCGCAATCCTCGGCGTTGGCAGTATATGAGCAGCCCCAGGGTCAGACTCGGTCCCAGCCTCCACCAAGTTAACCCAATGTGCCGTCAGCGATACATAGTGGCCCTGCCCGGCAGCACTCGTCCACGTGTCCGTGGTCAGGTGGACCTTGTCAGAAACGGCGTTGGTCAGGGCACGGATGATGTTGTCTGACACGTGCTGGTGCAGGGCTGGGACGGCACATCGGGAAAAGTAGTGGCGGCTGGGGACCGAATACCGAGGGGCGGCCGCCGCCATGAGGTTGCGAAAGGCCTCGGTCTCTACCAGCCTATAGGGCAGCATCTCCAGGCTAAGCAATCTGGAGATGTGCACATTAAGGGCTTGGGCGTGCGGGTGGGTTGCACTATATTTGCGTTTCCGCTCCAGCGTCTGGGGTATGGAGAGCTGAACGCTGGTGGATGCTGTGGAGGATCGTGGAGGCGACGATGGGGTTTTTGTGGCAGGGTCCTGGGCAGGGGGCTGACTAGCAGCTGACACAGGGGAAGGAGCAGTGGTGTGCACGGCCGGAGGTGAACGGGCTTGTTGCCACTGAGTGGGGTGTTTAGCATTCATATGCCTGCGCATACTGGTGGTAGTTAAGCTAGTAGTGGTGGAACCCCTGCTGAGCCTGGTTTGGCAAATGTTGCACACCACAGTCCGTCGGTCATCCGGTGTTTCCTTAAAGAACCTCCAGACTTCTGAAGATCTAGCCCTCGCCGCAAGAGCCCTCGCCACGGGAGCTTCACTAGTTGACACATTTGGCGCTGATGCACCAGCTCTGGCCCTGCCTCTCCGTCTGGCCCCACCACTGCCTCTTCCAACCTGTTCTGGTCGAGGACTCTCCTCCGTCTCAGAAGCACTGTGTTCACCCGGCCTCTCAACCCAGCTTGGGTCTGTCACCTCATCATCCTCCGATCCCTCAGTCTGCTCCCCCCTCGGACTTCCTGCCCTGACAACAACTTCCCCACTGTCTGACAACCGTGTCTCCTCATCGTCGGACACCTCTTTACACACTTCCACTACGTCAAGAAGGTCATCATCACCCACAGACTGTGACTGGTGGAAAACCTGGGCATCGGAAAATTGCTCAGCAGCAACCGGACAAGTGGTTTGTGACTGTGGGAAGGGTCCAGAAAACAGTTCCTCAGAGTATGCCGGTTCAAATGCCAAATTTTCCTGGGAGGGGGCAGACTGGGGGGGAGGAGGCTGAGGTGCAGGAGCTGGAGGAGTGGCGATTTCGGTGACATGGGTGGACTGCGTGGAAGACTGACTGGTGGTGGACAAATTGCTCGAAGCATTGTCAGCAATCCACGACATCACCTGTTCGCACTGTTCTGGCCTCAACAGTGCTCTACCACGAGTCCCAGTAACTTCAGACATGAACCTAGGGAGTGTAGCTCTGCGGCGTTCCCCTGCTCCCTCATCAGCAGGTGGTGTCTCACCCCGCCCAGGACCACGGCCTCTGACCCCTGCAGTAGTTGGACGCCCACGTCCCCGCCCTCGTCCTCTACCCCTAGCCCTCGGGTTAAACATTTTTAAAATGAGAGTTATAACTTTATTTTTTTTTTAACTTTTTTTTGTTTTTTTTGTGTTTTTTGTTTTTTTTTGTGTTTTTTGTTTTTTTTTGAGTTTTTAAAACCAAACAATGCTATCCTATTGCTATGGCTATTTTCTAGCCAAGTATCAAAGCACACTACTATGCCAGATGAGATGACACTGAGTTAGTGCCTAATTGAAATCCAACCCCTACTAAATTTTCCCACTTCGGTCTTTGCTATGGATATGTGCGTCACTAAGCGCAGAACACAGCGGTCGTAAGTCTCACTACAAATTGCTCAGAATTGGCTAGTACATGCACTGCAGAAAGTACAGCCACCAGCAGATCAACCAGAAATCAAATATATAGAACGCTACTGTAGGCGTAAGTAAGCTCTTTGTATTCTCCTATGGCTATTTTCTAGCCAAGTATCAAAGCACACTACTATGCCAGATGAGATGACACTGAGTTAGTGCCTAATTGAAATCCAACCCCTACTAAATTTTCCCACTTCGGTCTTTGCTATGGATATGTGCGTCACTAAGCGCAGAACACAGCGGTCGCAAGTCTCACTACAAATTGCTCAGAATTGGCTAGTACATGCACTGCAGAAAGTACAGCCACCAGCAGATCAACCAGAAATCAAATATATAGAACGCTACTGTAGGCGTAAGTAAGCTCTTTGTATTCTCCTATGGCTATTTTCTAGCCAAGTATCAAAGCACACTACTATGCCAGATGAGATGACACTGAGTTAGTGCCTAATTGAAATCCAACCCCTACTAAATTTTCCCACTTCGGTCTTTGCTATGGATATGTGCGTCACTAAGCGCAGAACACAGCGGTCGCAAGTCTCACTACAAATTGCTCAGAATTGGCTAGTACATGCACTGCAGAAAGTACAGCCACCAGCAGATCAACCAGAAATCAAATATATAGAACGCTACTGTAGGCATAAGTAAGCTCTTTGTATTCTCCTATGGCTATTTTCTAGCCAAGTATCAAAGCACACTACTATGCCAGATGAGATGACACTGAGTTAGTGTCTAATTGAAATCCAACCCCTACTAAATTTTCCCACTTCGGTCTTTGCTATGGATATGTGCGTCACTAAGCGCAGAACACAGCGGTCGCAAGTCTCACTACAAATTGCTCAGAATTGGCTAGTACATGCACTGCAGAAAGTACAGCCACCAGCAGATCAACCAGAAATCAAATATATAGAACGCTACTGTAGGCGTAAGTAAGCTCTTTGTATTCTCCTATGGCTATTTTCTAGCCAAGTATCAAAGCACACTACTATGCCAGATGAGATGACACTGAGTTAGTGCCTAATTGAAATCCAACCCCTACTAAATTTTCCCACTTCGGTCTTTGCTATGGATATGTGCGTCACTAAGCGCAGAACACAGCGGTCGCAAGTCTCACTACAAATTGCTCAGAATTGGCTAGTACATGCACTGCAGAAAGTACAGCCACCAGCAGATCAACCAGAAATCAAATATATAGAACGCTACTGTAGGCGTAAGTAAGCTCTTTGTATTCTCCTATGGCTATTTTCTAGCCAAGTATCAAAGCACACTACTATGCCAGATGAGATGACACTGAGTTAGTGCCTAATTGAAATCCAACCCCTACTAAATTTTCCCACTTCGGTCTTTGCTATGGATATGTGCGTCACTAAGCGCAGAACACAGCGGTCGCAAGTCTCACTACAAATTGCTCAGAATTGGCTAGTACATGCACTGCAGAAAGTACAGCCACCAGCAGATCAACCAGAAATCAAATATATAGAACGCTACTGTAGGCGTAAGTAAGCTCTTTGTATTCTCCTATGGCTATTTTCTAGCCAAGTATCAAAGCACACTACTATGCCAGATGAGATGACACTGAGTTAGTGCCTAATTGAAATCCAACCCCTACTAAATTTTCCCACTTCGGTCTTTGCTATGGATATGTGCGTCACTAAGCGCAGAACACAGCGGTCGCAAGTCTCACTACAAATTGCTCAGAATTGGCTAGTACATGCACTGCAGAAAGTACAGCCACCAGCAGATCAACCAGAAATCAAATATATAGAACGCTACTGTAGGCGTAAGTAAGCTCTTTGTATTCTCCTATGGCTATTTTCTAGCCAAGTATCAAAGCACACTACTATGCCAGATGAGATGACACTGAGTTAGTGCCTAATTGAAATCCAACCCCTACTAAATTTTCCCACTTCGGTCTTTGCTATGGATATGTGCGTCACTAAGCGCAGAACACAGCGGTCGCAAGTCTCACTACAAATTGCTCAGAATTGGCTAGTACATGCACTGCAGAAAGTACAGCCACCAGCAGATCAACCAGAAATCAAATATATAGAACGCTACTGTAGGCGTAAGTAAGCTCTTTGTATTCTCCTATGGCTATTTTCTAGCCAAGTATCAAAGCACACTACTATGCCAGATGAGATGACACTGAGTTAGTGCCTAATTGAAATCCAACCCCTACTAAATTTTCCCACTTCGGTCTTTGCTATGGATATGTGCGTCACTAAGCGCAGAACACAGCGGTCGCAAGTCTCACTACAAATTGCTCAGAATTGGCTAGTACATGCACTGCAGAAAGTACAGCCACCAGCAGATCAACCAGAAATCAAATATATAGAACGCTACTGTAGGCGTAAGTAAGCTCTTTGTATTCTCCTATGGCTATTTTCTAGCCAAGTATCAAAGCACACTACTATGCCAGATGAGATGACACTGAGTTAGTGCCTAATTGAAATCCAACCCCTACTAAATTTTCCCACTTCGGTCTTTGCTATGGATATGTGCGTCACTAAGCGCAGAACACAGCGGTCGCAAGTCTCACTACAAATTGCTCAGAATTGGCTAGTACATGCACTGCAGAAAGTACAGCCACCAGCAGATCAACCAGAAATCAAATATATAGAACGCTACTGTAGGCGTAAGTAAGCTCTTTGTATTCTCCTATGGCTATTTTCTAGCCAAGTATCAAAGCACACTACTATGCCAGATGAGATGACACTGAGTTAGTGCCTAATTGAAATCCAACCCCTACTAAATTTTCCCACTTCGGTCTTTGCTATGGATATGTGCGTCACTAAGCGCAGAACACAGCGGTCGCAAGTCTCACTACAAATTGCTCAGAATTGGCTAGTACATGCACTGCAGAAAGTACAGCCACCAGCAGATCAACCAGAAATCAAATATATAGAACGCTACTGTAGGCGTAAGTAAGCTCTTTGTATTCTCCTATGGCTATTTTCTAGCCAAGTATCAAAGCACACTACTATGCCAGATGAGATGACACTGAGTTAGTGCCTAATTGAAATCCAACCCCTACTAAATTTTCCCACTTCGGTCTTTGCTATGGATATGTGCGTCACTAAGCGCAGAACACAGCGGTCGCAAGTCTCACTACAAATTGCTCAGAATTGGCTAGTACATGCACTGCAGAAAGTACAGCCACCAGCAGATCAACCAGAAATCAAATATATAGAACGCTACTGTAGGCGTAAGTAAGCTCTTTGTATTCTCCTATGGCTATTTTCTAGCCAAGTATCAAAGCACACTACTATGCCAGATGAGATGACACTGAGTTAGTGCCTAATTGAAATCCAACCCCTACAAAATTTTCCCACTTCGGTCTTTGCTATGGATATGTGTGCCACTAAGAGCTAAACACAACGGTAGCAAGTCCCCCTGCTAATTCCTCACAAAATGGTACTAGATGCAAATTAAAATAAAAAAAGTAGAACGTTATTGTAGCCCTAAGAAGGGCTGTTGGGTTCTTTGAGAATCACTCCTGCCTAACAGTAAGCTAATAGAACACCCTAACGCTTTCCCTGACCAGCAGCAGCTCTCTCCCTAGCGGCATCCAGACACAGAATGATCCGAGCAGCGCGGGCAGCGGCTAGTCTATCCCAGGGTCACCTGATCTGGCCAGCCAACCACTGCTATCGACGTGTAAGGGTACCACGTCATGCTGGGTGGAGTGCAGAGTCTCCTGGCTTGTGATTGGCTCTGTTTCTGGCCGCCAAAAAGCAAAACGGCGGGAGCTGCCATTTTCTCGAGCGGGCGAAGTATTCGTCCGAGCAACGAGCAGTTTCGAGTACCCTAATGCTCGACCGAGCATCAAGCTCGGACGAGCATGTTCGCTCATCTCTAGTCCTGTTACATTTGCACTTTTTTACCCAAGTATGTATTTTGTCACATGAAATCACAGCAGCCTCCATGGAGGATGAGGAGAAGCAGAAGTCCATGTAGGCATTCTAAAATCATGCAATAATACTGCCCTGTGATCAGATGAATGCATGGTGTACAGTTTGCTAATGTTAGGAGGCTAAAGGATCTGTGATGATGTCACTCCGATCACATGACATGATGAGAAGAAGAATGGGCAGGTCAAGCAGGGCACACCCCTTTTGATGCTACAGAATAGAAGATAAAGTTGATGGGGAGATGGGGATGTAAGGGAAATCATTTTTAGCTAAAAGAAAGGTGTCAGTTAGTTAATAGGGCTCTATGGGAACCTGTCCCTAGCCGTATTTGTGAAAATGTGGTGACAGGTTCCCTTTAAATGAGTTTTCATTTTCTGCAAAAAAAAAAAACACTGAGACATAAGGATTTGTTATAGAATAGACATCTTCTTTCATTGAGTATGTGACAATTGAGCCAGTGCCTGTTCACCAATCATGTCCCATTCATTGGGACAAGAACTACACATTTTACAATTGGTTAAGTGGCCACAAGCAGACTGGATGTGAAGTATCATATTATATAAGGCTGGAAAAAGAAGCAACCATTATGAATTAATCATGCTTTTTCTCCATAACCCGTGATATTTTTTCTCATCCATCTCATCAAGTCATCCAGGCCTCTCTTGAACACGTACATAGAGTCTGCCATAACAACCTCCTGCGGCAGAGAGTTCCATAGTCTCACTGCTCTTACAGTAAAGAACCTTTGTCTATGTTGATGGTAGAATCGCCTCTCCTCTAGGCGCAGGGGATGCCCTCTTATCCTGGTCACAGGCCTAGGTATAAAAAGATCTTTGGAGAGATCCTTGTACTGCCGTTTCAGGTATTTCTACATTGTATTGAGGTCTCCCCTCAGTGTTTTTTTTTTCTAAACTGAACAACTGAATACATTTTGCAATATTTCATTGTATTCTAGTCCCCCCATTCTGCTTACGATCTCCTAATAAGTCATGACTTAGTCTGGAAGGACCAGACACTGGCTAGAACTATGTGTTTTTTCCCCTGTATTTCAAGGGTTTCAAGGACATGGAAAACAGACCACATGTGTGCTATGTAATGCCAGATGTACACATTTCTGTGTATTGAGCTCCCTCTAGTGGTGACTTCAGGCATTCAGAGTATAATGATTACAGTGTAGAAGTAAGCTGTGAATGTGAAATTCACTGGGACATATTTATCATTGCATTTGAACTGAATTCCACATTATCAGTTATTATTTTACTAACATGCAATTAAGGCACAATTTATATCATCATTAGGTCTTCAAGTCACATATAAAGCAGGTGCAATGGAAAGACTTGCACCTGTTCTGCATGTTCAACCAGTCCTAGTTTCACAATAAGGCCTTACTGTACATCTGGGCAGTGAGCTAAGCCATGCAAATTGCAGGTAGCTCACGGTCCCCATAAAAGTCTATTGTAAATTAGGTCTTTGGTGACTGTGTCGGGAGGCTGTGCCGTGGATTATAGAGCAAGTCCCATACCAGCCCATTTTGTGGCATGTCTGCCCCGTTCCTATGGAGATGGGAGGGGGGAACATTCCCCAGTTTGTGGCCCGTTTCGGCACATGACTGTGTACATAATACTTAAGTGATGTAAATAACTGAAGACCTATCGGAGATGTGAACTGGGCCTAATTTGTAAAAACAATACCCGCTCCAACCATGCTACATTAACTGTATTCGTCAATTGTCAAGTGGTGCCAATTATATCATATGTTTATGCTCTTCACGTGTACCCCTGCTCTTTTCTCTAGCAAATTTTTTAATTTCACTTCACTTTGAATGTCTGTGGGGTTCTTATGGCTCTTTCACACTAATGAGACCGTTGCACGTCCATTGACAGTCAATGTTCTATCCGTGTGTTGTCCGTGTTCTGTTCGCATCCGTTTTTTTCACGTCTGTGTGTCCTTAGTTTTGATTTCACATCTGTGTTCTCTCCAGTTTTTGTGGATCCACTGACTGAAAAAAAAAACAATAAGGAAACAACAAGTCGGTATAATAGTCGTAAAAATCACGGACAGCAAATGGACGTAAACTATGCACAAAGGCAGAAAAACACTTACCGATCACAAACTGATAGTCAAGAGGCTTTAGTTTTTATTTAAAAAAAAAATGTAACTAAACATAATTCTAATATTTCATATAAAATAGTATTATAAATAAGAATATTAGAAATTTAGTAATAGTAATTGGAAGCACACAAAAATACTAGATAAAATGTCAGCAATTGAAACACCAAGTAACAAAAAAAAGGGAATTTATAATGATGATGATAGAAAAATATATAAAATATGCGTGTGGTCAGTAAGGTAAAACCATTCTTGTCTTAGTATTTGCTGTCATCTACTGGCAAAAATCGGAAGGTACATGGATTCTAAAGCTTTTCCTTATTATCTGAGGGAAACATGATGAAATATAGGAGACACAGAATGGTGTCACAAACTAAAACAAAATTATATCACAATTAGCAATTTTTTCCCCAGATAAATACAAAAATAATTTTGCCTAGCATATAATACAGCTTCCTTCTGATTATTAATATACAGTACAATACTGGGGAATGTATGTGAGAGCAAAATTGTTATAGTTGCTCATAGCAACGAATCAGTAAACTGCTGCAGGAAAATTAAAGCTCAGCTCTTATTGGTTACCACGAGCAACTACAATAGTTTTGCTCTCAGACACTTCTGATAAATCTCCACCAGTATGTTCAATGTTCTTTGATAAATATACTGGGGGAGATTTATCAGAAGTGTCGAGAGCAAAACTATTCTAGTCACTAATGGCGACCAATCAGAGCTCAGCTTTCATTTTATAAACTGCTGTGGGAAAAAGAAATCTGAGCGCTTATTCCTTGTCATGGGCAACTATAATGGTTCTGCTCTTCAACACTAAATCTCTCCCGCTGTTTCAAAGAATCATTGTAGAAAAGCACATAGTTCTATGGTGGAAATTTTGTGGCAGTAGGTCTACAATTAAAATCCAGTATGATAAACCAGGGACTCATCCAGGCACAGTGACTGTGGTAATCTTCTTATATTTGTTATTCACAGCCTTCTTCCTTCTAAAATCAACCTTTATAATTATTCTAATGAGCCAAAAGGGCTTCTGGGGGCATTAAAAAAGCCCATGCATGCTGTAGTTTCACAGGGTGTTACACTGTGCAGAAGGACGTCCTCCTTTCTACTGTGTGAGATCACATCAGGCAGAGGGAGAAGAGGGAAGTGCTGAGGAAGCAGAGGGGAAAAGGGAGACACCTGTGAAGTACAGCACAGTATGGCTCTGGTAATGCCCCCCAGCACGTCTTGCTCATTAGCATAATTGTAAAGGTTGATTTTACAAGGAAAAGGCCCATGGATAACACATAGGATTATTCCTTTACGGTGCTACTATACAGGGTGTGTGAAAATGCAGATTTTTGGAGTCTATGGGATGTAAGTTTTTTCTTTACGCTTTTCATTTTTTAGAATTCCACAAAAAATTGGGCCTGCTCGGAATTACAGGTAGATCTTCAGAGTGGGTTCTTTTACTAATTGACTAATAAAAACTAAGCTTTTATGGTAAGTTATTAAGACAATTCCCCAGCAAAATTGTCAAAACTAAATAATTTCAAACAAGCATTTAAGGTGTGGCATCTAAATGCCATTGCACTTGGGTCTTAAAGTTGTAGGGGGGCCATACACTGAAATTAGAAATACTAGTAGTATACCTTCCAACCATCCCGGATCCAGAAAGTCTCAGATTTTGGGGTCTGCCCCACTGTACCATGCTGTGGCAGGTAAGTCCTAGACTTCAACTCTGCATCTTCCAAACATGGGTAAAGTTGAAGTTGAAGTTGAAGAGGTATAAGGGGTGTATGAAGATGGCTCACGGGCTGAGTCCTCTTCATACAGAGGTGGGGGTTGTTGCATATTGCAGCAAACCCCCACCGCTAATAACCGCGGTTGGTGCTTGCACGCCGGCGGCGTTTAAAAGACGATCGGTTGCCATGGTAGCCTTGGGTCTTCGTTTGACCCGAGACTATCTGGCATCTGCAGATTCGTTACAATGAGCCAGTGGCTCATTGTAATGAATGTGCTGCAAAAATGCCATATATTGCAATACAGAAGTATTGCAGTATATGGTAGCAGCGATCTGACCATCTAGGGTTAATGTACCCTAGATGGTCTAAAAAATAGTGAAAAAAAAAGAAAAAAAAAAGTTTAAAAAATAAAAAAAATTAATAAAATATTAAAAATTCAAATCACCCCCCTTTCCCTAGAACGGATATAAAACATAATAAACAGTAAAAATCACAGACATATTAGGTATTGCCGCGTCCCAAAATGCCCTATCTATCAAAATATAAAAACGGTTACGGGCGGCAGTGACCTCCGAGACGGGAAATGGCGCCCAAATGTCCGAAATGCGACTTTTACACCTTTTTACTTAACATAAAAAATTAAATAAAAAATGATCAAAATGTCGCACAGACCTCAAAATAGTAGCAATGAAAACGTCGCCTCATTTTGCAAAAAATTACCCCTCACACATCTCCGTGCACCAAAGTATGAAAAAGTCATTAGCGTCAGAAGATGGCAAAATTTTTTTTTCTTTTTTTGTACAAATTTGTTTAATTTTTGAAAATGTATTAAAACACAATAAAACCTGTATAAATTTGGTATCACCGCGATCGCACCGAACCAAAGAATAAAGTAGGCGTGTTATTTGGAGCGAAGAGTGAAAGTCGTAAAAACTGAGCCCACAAGAACGTGACGTGCGGTTTTTCCACATTTGGAATTTTTTTCCAGTTTTGCAGTACACGGCATGTTACAATAAATAACATTACGGGAAAGTAAAATTTGTTACTCAGAAAAATAAGCCCTCACACAAGTCTGTACACGGAAAAATGAAAAAGTTATGGATTTTTGAAGTTGGAGAGCGAGAAATGAGCTGAAAAACCCTGCGTCCTTAAGGGGTTAAGGTATAGAAAGGAAAGACATGGTTTTTTTTACCAATGTACTTTCTGTAACAATTCCTCATGGTTTTGTAGATCCCTGCTTGCTGTCCTTCTATAGAAAGCTTTTTTGTTTACTGTCAGTGGATAGAGATTTGTCCATGGTCATGTGATGTCACATAGGTGCACGGCTCGGTATATTGGAGAGTAATCAGAGCTGTGTGTTATAATGAGCTGTGCACCTGTGTGACACGGATTGAGCATGAACAGATTTTTATCCAGAGGGAGTAAGCAGAAGCTTTTCATGGAAGGACAGCAAGCAGAGATCTTGGAAACTGTGTGGAATTGATACAGAAAGTATATTGGAAAATTGTAAAATTCTCTTTACACAAACCATATAAAATATTTGCTGAAAGTGGACGACCCCTTCAAGGGGAATGTGTTTATAGCTTAGCTGCAGGAAGAGAGATGAAAATAAGCAGCCAGGCACTGGGGAATGGCTCTGGAAGGATGATAACTAATAGTGTGAATTAAACCTGAGTTAGTTGTAGTCACTCTACCATCTAAGGTGGTCACTCTGGCCAGAACACTACCAAGTACCATGCTTTGGGTGTGAGTGGGCTTTATGAGTGGTGTCCAGAGGCATAGAGTAGTATAGTAACATCTCAGACAATGTCCAGGTTGATGACCAGATACAGACTACAAAGTGAGCGAGTCTTTTGGGAACAGCAATGTTAAGGCTGTGGTCGCATCTACGGCTAGCACTGTACAAGCACAGCGCTACTGTACGGGGGCAGGCCTGGGCCCCATCGCATATGCATTTGTATGGAAATGCAAGCAATCGGTAACCATAACCTGGGTTACCTGCATTGTTTTTATTGTCATAGTTTATACAGCTAAAAAAAAAGACACATGTCCATCAGGTTTAACCATGGAAGCGAAGAGATTTAGGGGAAACAATTCTATATAACATAACCATCAATGTTATTTAGGTGTAAAAAGGCATCTAGACCCTTCTTGAAGCTCTCTGCTGTCCCTGCTGTGACCAGCACCTGAGGAAGGCTATTCCACAGATTGACAGTTCTCATAGTAAAAAAGCCCTGTCACCTCTGGTGATTAAACCTTGATTTCTCCAGACGGAGAAAGTGACCCCTCATCTTTTGATTTAATCTGGAATCTAGTTGTTTTAATCTTTCTACATAACTGAGACCCTCCATACCCCTTATCACTTTTGTGGCTCTTCATTGAACCCTCTCATGCTCCATGGCATCCTTTTTATGGGCCAGTGCCCAGAACTGGACGGCATATTCCACGTGAGGGGCCGAACCAATGCCTTGTATAGTGGTAATATTACATCCCTATCCTGAGAGTCCAGACCACTTCTGATACATGACAAGATCCTACTGGCTTTGGAGGCAGCTGATTGACATTGCATGCTTTTATTTAATCTATGATCTACTATTACCCCCAGGTCCTTCTCAACAAGGGACTCTCCCAGATTTACTCCCCCAAGGACATATGTTGCCTGTGTATTATTAGCCACCAGGTGCATAACCTTACATTTATCCACATTGAACTTCATTTGCCAAGTGGACGACCAAACACTCAGTTTGTCCAAGTCACCTGCAGCCTATGAACATCCTCCATAGACCGTATTACACTACACAGCTTGTACTACTCCCATCCTCCATAGACTGTATTACACTACACAGCTTGTACTACTACTCCCATCCTCCATAGACTGTATTACACTACACAGTATGTGCTACGACTCCCATCCTCCATAGACTGTATTACACTACACAGCTTGTACTACTCCCATCCTCCATACACTGTATTACACTCCACAGCTTGGTGTCATCTGCAAAAATAGACACAGTGCTATTATTTCCTACCCCTACATCATTATATTAAATAATAGTGGGCTGAGCACAGAACCCTGGGGTACATCCAAGCTGCCTACAAATGTGTTGCTGCTGTAAGGTTGGTCCTCATGTGCTTCAGTGCATTTAGAAGCATATTTTACCTCAATGTAAAGCATACCATTAAGGGTCACGACGCCCCCCGCATCTGGGACCAATGACAGGAGCTCTATAAGGTTCTCCAAGTCCTATGATGAAATAATTGTATCCAGATGGTGGATACCGGTAAGAATCAGGAATGACTGTAATGCTTCTAGGCCCCATGAGAACACACATTTCACAAAACATGACCTCAACACCTAATACCATCCAAAACACAAGACTATAGTTCAGATAGAGGTTATACAAAATGAGCGAAATCTTATCAACATTACTACAGACACCAATTCTGTGGTCCTGCTTGTCACGCTGCATTCGTTAAATCTTCCTCTCTGCTCTTGTGGGATTCTATGGGCTCCATATGGAGAAATTGTCAGATACAGAGCAAGCCCTTTATTCAATTCCTGGTTACTGTATATTACAAGAAGGGGGTACACAGTTTTATTATGTGTGACTTGTTTGATGTACGGCCTGAACATGTTTTTTTTTTCAAACAACTAAAAATGGTGATTCCAGAACATATAGAGGAAAAAACAAACAAAAACAAAGCAATATATTGTGTATATAGTTTATGGCAGTAGTCTGGTGTAGAAGCAGGGACTTGGTTGGCCTCTTTACCTCATGTTTTTTGTAATGTGTGTGTAAGTGTAGGGCGGCAGGATATTAGGTAATTTACCAATATACATCTATTAATAGTTCTGCTTTCTTGATATGTAAAGTGAAGCCTCCTGTCTTTTACCTCATCAGCCAGACATTCCTGTCCATATAATGGCTGCAGATGGAGGGTCATGTGATCCGTAACTGTCCATAAAGAATCGCCCTGCCAGGACCTTCTGATAGTATTCATAATTATAATATCAAGGTCCTGGTAGGGTGATTGCTTATAGACAGAGATATGGAATCTCTGGCTGATGAGTTACAGTAAAAGACAGGAGGTCTCACTTTACATATCAAGAAAGTAGAGCAGAACTTTTATTAGATGTATATTGGTAAACTACCTGATATCCTACCCCCCTCACCCCCACACTAACATATGCATTACAAAAATCATGAGGTAAAAGGGGCCAACCCCTTTAAGAAAATCTACCATCACCTTATCTACCATCACCTTATCCAAGAGGCTGAAAGGTGTTCTATCTAGCAACTGATTTATCAGACATTAATAGCATACAATAAATATCATGGATATAGTATCTCTTTAAAGGAAATATACCTTAAAAATAAAGTATGATAAACCAGGAAAATCTTCTCATACTTGCTATCCATGGTCTCCTTTATCAATCTTTAAAATAATGCTAATTAGTCCAATGGGCTACTGGGGGTGTTAACAGAGCCCTTCTGTGCTGAAACTTCAAAGACTAACACTGTGCTCATATCTTCTGCATACCAAGGGTTTGATCCCTGTATCCACAGTGACAAGACACAATGGTGCACATGTATCAGTCTGAGGGTGGTAACACACATGGCTTTTTTTAGGCCTTTTTGGGACGTTTTTAGTTAGTGCATTTTACAGATCCTTAAAAAATGCATGCGTTAAAAAACACGTGTTTTTGAAAAAAGCATGCATTTTTGAAAACGCATGCGTTTTTGACCAGTTTGAATTAAGATAATTGGTCAAAACTGTCAAAAACACATGCGTTTTTACAATCTGAAAACACACTAACTAAAAATGGCCCAAAAACGCCATGTGTGTCACCACCCTGAGTCTGACTTTGTTTTGTTTTTTTCCCTTGGCTTTTTCGTTGGTCACATACACTTTAGCAGTTTTTCCATACTGATACATGTGGTATTTGGACTTTTAAAACAAAACTCGCAAAAAGTCTTCAAAAGTCGCAATCAGCTCTAAACCAAATTCTACGTCTGGTCAGGGGCTGTCTTAGACTTTTGAGCCAAAATCTGCGACTTTTTTAAAATAAGTCGCAACTGGTTTCAGGTGGTAACTCAGGGAATACTGCAGAAAACTAGACAAGGGTGAACTTTGGAAGGAGACTGAACAAGTCACAAATGAGCACAAGCACCATGAAAAGTCACAAAAATGAAAAAGGCAAGGCAAAAGTTTGATACATGTGCCCCAATGAAAGAATAAGAGCCGTCATAGAAACATGTATGAAACATCCATGTCTGATGCATCATGTTTATGTATATGTTACTGTATGTCTCCTCATCTACATCTTTTATATATTAATGAGTTTGATCTGTGTAAGAAGGTCAGCAGAAGACCCCTTCATGATGTGGTGGCCCTGATAGACCTCTATGGACAAAGAAATCACCGTGAGGAATGGAAATTTATTTTTGCTGAACATTTGAAGTCATTTAGGATATTGAACGGAACAACTAATAGTCTCATACAAAAATAATTGGACATTCCATTGATATGCCAAAAAGTTCATAGACTCCAACAAACCGAGATAAAAGTGACAAGTTCTTCTCCTATGTCCCATGATGGGACTACTCCAGGTTGACCATCGCCTGCATGGATTCGCTCTGTGTGTGGAGCACGGTCAGGTGGCTCAGCGTGGTGGCTATGTACACTTCTTGAGGTATTATGGTGCAGTCCGTCTTACAGCCTAGAATAGAGGTAGTGTTGTTTTCTTGCAGTAAATCAACAGTTCCCGGCACCACAGTCAAATTCTGGTAATGGCCGTTTTCGGAGTATGTCAACTTCTCTGCAGGTTTTGGTGACTCTTCCCCATCATCTTCAGTGAGGTCCGATTTCTGCCCGTCTTCTGCTTTTGGGTCTAGAACCACCAGGAATGATTTCCAGGGTGTGTTTTTATCATGTATCTGGAATAGACATAGGAGATAAATCCTTTAGAGCCTGCAATATGGTTACATATATGTGACTGTAAAATACTCCCCATATTACAAAAAAGGCTCAGGTTTATATTCCTTATAAACAGGCCACTTCTGTTGCTGGGATGTACTTGCTATTAAAGCTTTTCCCATTTCCCTCAGATGTGACCGAGATGCAATTCCACACAAAGCCTTTGTAGCTCCTAAATAACTCCATTTTTTTTTACAATTTAAGCAATTAGAATAGCAAATTTGTTGCCACTATATAGAGATTAATTATTGTTAGCTGGGGGCCTCTACATCTGCACCAGTTAAAGGGGTATTCTCGTCTCGGCATTCACATTCAGTTTCATTAATCTTCCATATATAAACATTTCTTCAATTGGATGTTATTAAAAAAAAATGTTTCTGTGTGAAGATAATTTCTCATAAATGTAGTCATGTTGTCCCTTAGAAACGAGATGGCTTCCATTTAGGCAGCGGTGGCCAGACTTTGGCTATAGAGTCCTGCCTGACCACCAGGATTCAGCGTTCATTACCACAGGACGGCTGTGCGACATGTAGTAATTCTCAGATATTTCATATACAAAAACTTTTTGTTTATTTGTACAATCCCTCCAGCAGAGGTGGCCGTATCCGAGGAAGCCATCTCGTTTCTATGGGACCATATCACTACATTTATGGAAAATTATTTTCACACAGGAACATTTTTTTTAATAACATCTAATTGAAGAAATGTTTATTAATGGCAGATTAATCAAATTGAATGTGAATGTCCAGACGAGAATACCCCTTTAACTCGCCATAAGGTCCTGCCAGAGGGTGAGGTCGCCAAGGCAGACATAGACAAGCATGATAGATTGTAAGCTCTAGTGAGCAGGGCCCTATTCTTCCATCTGATCATGTTATTGCTCTATATTGTCTTATTTTGTTTGTACATGATCCCATGATCTGTACAGAACTGCAGAATATGATGGCGCTAGAGAAATAAAGATTTATTATTAATAAGGGAGGAGCACCATTGTTCTAAATTTGTACTTAGGCCCTTGAATGCACAAAAGTGCAGTACTGAGTTTAAAGGGAGTTGTATGAACATGTGTACAACAAGCTCCCCCTATTGGTGCATACAAAAAGCGGTTTTCCAGGTAATTTTAGTACTAATAACCTTTTCATAGCATTGCACCTAAGAACTATGCCGATTGAGTTCAGCAGTTCTTATGTCCCAAAACATCAGGTGCAATCTGTAATGTAGTGGCCAAAGACCCAAACTCCAGGCCCCACTATGATTCAATTCAATCCTGCGTTCTGGATGAAATTAGAGGAAAATAGTATAGGATAGACCCACTGCACTAATAAACAAAAAGGCATAAAGAAAATAATTCAAGGATTTGGCCTTACAAAAAAATACAGTAATATTACAAGTCTGCTGATTCTGAGAGAAGATGGACAGTCAAAGAATACTTTTGGGCCTGTTGGGATCATAATACAGGTGGTCCCCTACTTAAGGACACCCGACTTACAGACGACCCGTAGTTACAGACTGACCCCTCTGGCCACTGTGACCTCTGGTGAAGCTCTCTAGATGTTACTATAGTCCCAAACTGCAATGATCAGCTGTAAAGTGTCTGCAATGAAGCTTTATTGATAATCCTTGGTCCAATTACAGCAACAAATTTTGAAACTCCAATTGTCATTGGGGCTAAAAAAATTTTGGTCTGGATTTACAATTATAAAATATACAGTTTCGACTTACATACAAAATCAACTTAAGTACAAACTTAAGGACCCTATCTTGTATCCGGGGACTGCCTGTACATGGGATCTATTACAAGACAGGAAAACTCAGATGAGTTCAGGTCATAGGTAAATAAAAAAAGTCTTAGTTTATGTCACTTCATTCAACTTCAGCCTATTGTCCACAAAACATGGCAGCAAGAAGAATGTTACAGACACAGCACATTCTTGGTCCGTAAGGCAAAAAAATGTAGACATTATGTTGGATTTTAATTATTTGAACCAAACTAAGACTTATTTTATCCTGTGAGCTGGATGCATCTCTGGAATCTATGTGCGTTACATCAGAAAATCGTCTGCCTATGTTTGGTTTTCTTGGAGCCTCTTGGACTCCCAGGCAATCCATACTGTGAGGAAGAAGAGTAAGGGTCTTACTGAGGTGTGCCTGCGGAGAGTGGATTTGTCGGTAAAGGTCCGCTGACATGCGATGCACATGAAAGGCTTCTCTCCTGTGTGGATCCGGTTGTGGCGCTGTAGTGCATTGAGCTGAGTGAACTGCTTCCCACACTGATTGCAGCAATATGGCCGTTCTCCTGGAAGAGGGATGTTACATTACACAGCATTAATAACAGAGGTACATTACACCAAGTAATAATCTGTCTGTATGAAATCTTTCAAAACTTTAAAGTGAATATGCAAATTGCACAGTGTCCTATCTGCAGGCAGCATAACATAGAGCAGTAGGATCTGAGCAAATTGTACATAGTGTCCTATCTGCATGCAAAATGTTATAGAACAGGAGGAGCTGAGCAGATTATACCTAGTGTCCTACCTGCAGGCAGCATGTTATAGAGCAGGAGGATCTGAGCAGATTGTACATAGTGTCCTATCTGCAGGTAGCATGTTATAGAGCAGGAGGAGCTGAGAAGATTGTACATAGTGTCCTATCTGCAGGCACAATGTTATAGAGCAGGAGCAATATGGATGATGTCTGCACATTACAGTACATTTTTACAGGTTACCTTTAAAGGGGTTGTCCGAGTTCTGAAAAAAAAAAACTAAGGGAAGCCGGGAGGCCTACTTACCTTCCGGTGCCCTCCGGTATCCAGCGCTGCTGTCGCTCCGGTCCGGCCGCCATGTAAACAAACATGGCCGCCGGAGCAGCGCTGGACTGGAAGGTTCTCGGGTCCGGCCGGACCGGAGCGGCAGCAGCGCTGGATACCAGAGGGCACCGGAAGGTAAGTAGGACTTTATTTTTTTAAGCAGCGCCCTCCCGGCCTCCCTTAGTTTTTTTTTCAGAACTCGGACAACCCCTTTAACCCCTTCCCGACGCGCGCCATACTAGTACGGCGCGCGCCGGGTCCCGGTGCATGGAGAGGGCTCGCGGGCCGAGCCCTCTCCATAGCCGGTAAGTCTTTGCTGCATATTGCAGCAAAGGCTTACCGGTAACACCCGCGATCGGTGCTAGCACCGATCGCGGGTGTTCTCACCTCGATCGCCGCCAGCAATGCTGCCGGCGGCTTCAAAGAGATGGCGCCGCATGGGCCACCATCTTGTTGTGGATCGCTGCTCCCCGATGACGTCACGGGGAGCGGCGATCCGTCGCCATGGTAACCTCGGGTGTTCCGAATACCCGAGGCTACTTCGTTTTAACCCATGCATTACAATGTGCTAATTGCACATTGTAATGCATGGGGAGTAAAATCCACATATACTGCCATACTGTAGTATGGCAGTATATGATAGGATCGATCAGACTACCTAGGGTTAGAGTACCCTAGGGAGTCTGAAAAATAGTAAAAGTTTAAAAAAAAAAAATTATAATAAAAAAACCTAAAAATTCAAATCACCCCCCCTTTCCCTAGAACTGATATAAAAATAAACAGTAAAAATCATAAACACATTAGGTATCGCGTCCGAAAATGCCCGATCTATCAAAATATGATAATGTTTTTTCACTACGTTTAACCCCGTAACGGAAAATAGCGTCCAAAGTAGAAAATGGCATTTTTTTGCCATTTTGAAAAATATAAAAAAATTAATAAAAAGTGATCAAAAGGTTGCACAGTCCCAAAAATTATAGTAATGAAAACGGCATCAAAATTCGCAAAAAATGACACTATCCACAGCTTCGCACACCAAAGTATGAAAAAGTTATTGGCCCCAGAAGATGGCAAAATAAAAAAAAAATATTTTGTACAGGAGGTTTTAATTTTTTTAAATGTATGAAAACATTATAAAACCTATACAAATTTGGTATCCACGTGATCGTACCGACCCAAAGAATAAAGTAGACATGTCATTTGGGACGCAGAGTGAAAGCTGTAAAATCCAAGCCCACAAGAAAACGTCACAAATGTGGTTTTTCACCATTTTCACTGCATTTGGAATTTTTTTCCCGCTTCCCAGTACACGCCATGGAATATTAAATACCGTCACTATGAAGTGCAATTTGTTACGCAGAAAATAAGCCATAACACAGCTCTTTATGTGGAAAAATAAAAAAGTTATAGATTTTTGAAGTTGGTGAGTGAAAAATGGAAGTGAAAAAACTAAAAAAGGCCAAGTCGTTAAGGGGTTAAACAATGTGGCCCATGTAGAGCATAGCATGCTGATCAGAAGGGAATGACCTAAGGTCAGAAAGGGGGGTCCCATTTATTTGTCTGAATCTAGTCGTAGGCAACAATGCACAGATACTTCATTCACACTGCAGCACTGATGGAGATAATTGATCACTATACAGCTGGTCACAGCCTTAACCCCTTAAGGACCAGGCCCTTTTTCGTTTTTGCGTTTTTATTTTTCACTCCCCACCTTCAAAAATCTATAACTTTTTTATTTTTCCATGTACAGAGCTGTGTGATGGCTTATTTTCTGCGTAACAAATTGCACTTTGTAGTGATGGTATTAAATATTCCATGCCGTGTACTGGGAAGCGGGAAAAAAATTCTAAATGCAGTGAAAATGATGAAAAACACACATTTCTTGTGGGCTTGGTTTTTACAGCTTTCACTGTGCACCCTAAATGACATGTCTATTTCATTCATTGGGACAATACGATCACGGGGATACCAAATTTGTATAGGTTTTATAATGTTTTCATACATTTACAAAAATTAAAACCTCCTGTACAGAAAAAAAATTCTTCATTTTGCCGTCTTCTTGCGCTAATAACTTTTTCATACTTTGGTGTATGGAGCTGTGGGTGGTGTCATTTTTTGCGACTTCTGATGACGTTTTCAATGCTTCTATTTTTAGGACTGTTCGACATTTTGATCACTTTTTATAGAATTTTTTCTATTTTTCAAAATGGCAAAAAAATGCCATTTGCGACTTCGGGCGCTATTTTCCGCTACGGGGTTTAACGCAGTGAAAAACGGTTATTATATTTTGATAGATCGGGCATTTTCGGACACGGCGATACCTATTGTGTTTATGATTTTTACTGTTTATTTATATTTATATCAGTTCTAGGGAAAGGGGGGTGATTTGAATTTTTATGTTTTTTTTAATATAATTTTTTTTTTTTACTTTTTTTTTTTTTTTTTTACACTATTTTACAGACTCCCTAGGGTACTTTAACCCTAGGTTGTCTGATTGATCCTACCATATACTGCCATACTACAGTATGGCAGTATATGGGGATTTTGCATACCATCTATTATAATGTGCAGATCGCACATTATAATAGATAGCCTCGATCATGACAGCCTGGGATCTTTGTGTGATCCCAGGCTGTCATGGCAACGGATCGCCGCTCCCCGGTGACGTCACGGGGAGTGACGATCGGAGCCAAGATGGCGGCGCCCACGCGCCGCCGGCAGCTTTGCCGGCGGCAATCAAAGAGTTAACACCCGCGATCGGTGCAAGCACCGATCGCGGGTGTTAGCGACGGGCGTTTGCTTCATTATGAAGCAAATGCCCGGTGAGTATGAAGAGGGCTCAGCCTGTGAGCCCTCTTCATACTCCCCCATGCGCAGTAAGACGTAAGGGTACGTCTTATTGCGCTATGGGGTTAAAGACAACTGACTTACAGACAATCCCTGGTTACAGACAGACCTCTCTGCTCAATGTGACCTCTAGTGAAGCTCTCTGGATGCTATTACTTTAGTCCCAGGCTGCAATAATCAGCTGTAAGGTGTCTGTAATGAAGCTTTATTGATAATCCTTGTTCCATGGCATAAAATTTTAAAAAATCTGATTGTCCCAGGAACAAAAAATAAAACTTTATCTGGAGCTACAATTATAAAATATACCAGCCCCGACTTACATACAAATTCAACTTAAGAACAAACCTAAAGAACTATCTTGTACATAAGCCGGGACTGACATTTACGGTAGTGCACACATACAATATTGTTAGGTGCCCCAGCAGTCAGAACCCCACGTGGGCCAATCCCTTTTAGAAAAAAATGAACACCTATAAAAGAGCATCTTAAAGAACAAGCAATCAGCAGACGGTTCCTATAAATAGAGGTTTCTGACAATATGTATGTATTACCGGTGTGCACTTTATTATGCTGGTAGAGCGAATTCCTCTGGGCAAATGACCTGAAGCAGATGTCACATCTGAAGGGCTTGGCTCCGGTATGTATACGATTATGATGCTTTAGATATTCCTTGGAGGCAAAGCTTTTCCCACAGGTCTCACACATGAATGGCCGCTCTCCTGTGCCAATAACGGGAGAAACAAGACAAAGATTACTATAAAGCTGCACATTTGTAATACACTACATGCATAACACAGGTGTTCTGGAGACTAGCTGCTACGACGTCTCCCATACACTGCACACAGAGAGTTGAACCCATTGATACCCATTGATGGTAAAGCCATTTGTGAATGAATTAAAAAGAGCAGCACTCGTGTTGTGTCACTCCCTCATTCCACTTCCAATGTAAACATTTATACACTGGAGATCAAATTTACAGAACACGCAATTTCCTAAATGTCAAGGTCACTGTGTAGTTATATGAGAAGATATCCTATCATGAATAAAATAGCAGTATTTTAGGCTTATTTCATAAATTGTATATATTCTAAATCACAGAATAAAAATGTAAATGAGATAACTCTAATCAGAACTCTAATCAAAATGGAAGAACATGTTCAGATACCTGCAAGTTATTGGTCTTAATCTGGGACCTGTGGCTAATTTCCTTAAAGGGGTTGTCCACTTTCAGCAAATAATTGAAATAGTTTGTGTAAGGCAAAGTTATACAATTTGCCAATATACCGTATATACTCGTGTATAAGCCGAGTTTTTCAGCACAAAAAATGTGCTGAAAAACGTCCCCTCGGCTTACACACGAGTCTGTAACAAAAAAAATTACCCACTTAAAAAAAAAAAAACTTAAATACTCACCCTCCGATGTCAGCGCGGCTCCCCGATGTCGGCGCGACTTACCGATGTCCCCGATGTCAGCGCATCCCGTCTTCTTTCTTCTCCACGGCTCCTCTTCTCTCTTCTATCTTCCGTCATGGAGGCGGCCATGGTTTCTTAGTGGCCGCGCATACTATGATGTCAGCAGCGGCCGCGTCATAGTATGCGCCTGCTAGAAGAAAACATAGCCGCGTCCATGCCGGAAGAGAGAAGGTAGAGCAGGGAGGGTACTTGTCTCAGTTCGGCGCACACAGATAGGTGACATACACAAGATGAATCCAAAAAAGGGGGTATTTTATTTCGTATCTCTGGAACACAACGCGTTTCGGAGTCTACAATGACTCCTTTATTAAGTGGATAGATACTGGGGGAACATAAAAAAGGGTTTTGGGGAGCGGAAAGGTACATATATACTACAGAAAGTAGGTAAAAATGAATTATTTGTGTTTTAAAAGAACTCTATGCAAACACAAAGACATAAAAACAGTCATATGAAAGATAATAGATGCATAAAACAAATTAAGAATACGTGATTCATATAACATTACAAGATTGAATACATGATTGAGTACTAATTGTGCATGATTAAATAGATAAATGAATAATTCAATACATAGTTCAATACATGGTACATGAGGCAGGTTCATATATAATGTAATCACTTAAATAATATAATGCATATAAAAATAAATAAATAACTAATTGGATAAATAAATAAATAAATAAATGTAGCTATGGCACAAGTGGACAGTCTGTTATTTTTATATAAATTAAACTGTAAAGCCTCTATATTTTGATGTGAATGGCATAAATGAGTTAGCGGTGGCTTGTGGGAAGAGAAATTAAATAAATAAATGAATAAATACAATGAATAAAATGAATAATAGATGGATGGGCAGATAAAATTAACATAGGGAGAGCGTGAGAGCTTACCTGCAGCGCGGGTGAAGGACCGATTCCCCGAAGCTGTCAGGCAGCGTTGGTATTGATGTTAGATATAGATGCCGACTAGTGGGAGCGGCGCGCGCCACAACCTAGATTTGGCGCATGCGCACGGGAGAATCGAAATTTGGCGCATGCGCACAGGAGAATCTAACCAGAAAGATGTCTGCCATCTAGTGGGGTGACATGGTATGATTACTAGGTATGTGGTGAATGTGGGGCAGTGTGGCAAAGCTACACTGTGGCGAAACTGCACTGAGGAGAATAAAACAGTGACTGGGAGAAACATTTGAATTAAATAGAGAAGTAAAAGAAATTTTTATATATATATTGATGGTGAAGAATAATATCAATATTAATAGTATTGGTTCGCTAAAGGGGGGGGGGACTGTGTGGTGGGTTGAGTTGATTGGGGGGGGGGGGGGAGGAGGGTGTGGGTTGTTGGGAAATAATGAAGAATTAAAAATTGTTTTCTAATGACTCATTTAAGCCACTGGGGGTGAGGCAGTTAATTTTAAAAATCCAGAACATTTCTCTTTTGCGCAAAAGATTAAAACGATCATTCCCATCAGGGATATGTTCGATCGGGGTGATTGAAAAGGCTGAAAAATCCTTTTGGTGGTGTGTATAACCATGTCTTGAGACACTATGTTTAATGTACCCGTTCGTTGTGTTACACCTATGACTGCTCATTCTTGTTTTAAGCTGTTGGGTAGTGCGGCCCACGTACTGGAGGCCGCATGGGCATTCTATTAAATAAGAAGAGAGAAGAGGAGCCGCGGAGAAGAAAGAAGACGGGATGCGCTGACATCGGGAACATCGGTAAGTCGCGCCGACATCGGGGAGCCGCGCTGACATCAGAGGGTGAGTATATAAGTTTATTTTTTTTAAGGGCCGTGGGGGCAGGCTGGCTGTATACTACTAGGGGGCTGCTGTATACTACTAGGGGGCTGCTGTATACTACTAGGGGGCTGCTGTATACTACTAGGGGGCTGCTGTATACTACTAGGGGGCTGCTGTATACTACTAGGGGCTTGCTGTATACTACTAGGGGCTTGCTGTATACTACTAGGGGCTTGCTGTATACTACTAGGGCCTTGCTGTATACTACTAGGGCCTTGCTGTATACTACTAGGGCCTTGCTGTATACTACTAGGGGCTTGCTGTATACTACTAGGGGCTTGCTGTATACTACTAGGGGCTTGCTGTATACTACTAGGGGGCTGCTGTATACTACTAGGGCCTTGCTGTATACTACTAGGGGCTTGCTGTATACTACTAGGGGCTTGCTGTATACTACTAGGGGCTTGCTGTATACTACTAGGGGCTTGCTGTATACTACTAGGGGGCTGCTGTATACTACTAGGGCCTTGCTGTATACTACTAGGGGCTTGCTGTATACTACTAGGGGGCTGCTGTATACTACTAGGGGGCTGCTGTATACTACTAGGGGGCTGCTGTATACTACTAGGGGGCTGCTGTATACTACTAGGGGGCTGCTGTATACTACTAGAGGGCTGCTGTATACTACTAGAGGGCTGCTGTATACTACTAGGGGCTGCTGTATACTACTAGGGGCTGCTAAATACTACATGGCGGCTGGCAGGCCGTATACTACTGGGGGCTGGCAGGCCGTATACTACTGGGGGCTGGCAGGCCGTATACTACTGGGGGCTGGCAGGCCGTATACTACTGGGGGCTGGCAGGCCGTATACTACTGGGGGCTGGCAGGCCGTATACTACTGGGGGCTGGCAGGCCGTATACTACTGGGGGCTGGCAGGCCGTATACTACTGGGGGCTGGCAGGCCGTATACTACTGGGGGCTGGCAGGCCGTATACTACTGGGGGCTGGCAGGCCGTATACTACTGGGGGCTGGCAGGCCGTATACTACTGGGGGCTGGCAGGCCGTATACTACTGGGGGCTGGCAGGCCGTATACTACTGGGGGCTGGCAGGCCGTATACTACTGGGGGCTGGCAGGCCGTATACTACTGGGGGCTGGCAGGCCGTATACTACTGGGGGCTGGCAGGCCGTATACTACTGGGGGCTGGCAGGCCGTATACTACTGGGGGCTGGCAGGCCGTATACTACTGGGGGCTGGCAGGCCGTATACTACTGGGGGCTGGCAGGCCGTATACTACTGGGGGCTGGCAGGCCGTATACTACTGGGGGCTGGCAGGCCGTATACTACTGGGGGCTGGCAGGCCGTATACTACTGGGGGCTGGCAGGCCGTATACTACTGGGGGCTGGCAGGCCGTATACTACTGGGGGCTGGCAGGCCGTATACTACTGGGGGCTGGCAGGCCGTATACTACTGGGGGCTGGCAGGCCGTATACTACTGGGGGCTGGCAGGCCGTATACTACTGGGGGCTGGCAGGCCGTATACTACTGGGGGCTGGCAGGCCGTATACTACTGGGGGCTGGCAGGCCGTATACTACTGGGGGCTGGCAGGCCGTATACTACTGGGGGCTGGCAGGCCGTATACTACTGGGGGCTGGCAGGCTGTATACTACTGGGGGGGTTTGACCAATGCATTTCCCACCCTCGGCTTATACTCGAGTCAGTAGTTTTTCCCAGTTTTTGGTGGTAAAATTAGGGGTCTCTGCTTATACTCGGGTCGGCTTATACTCGAGTATATACGGTACTTTCTGTATCAATTCCTCATGGCTTTTCTGGATCTCTGCTTGCTGTCATTTTGTAGGAAGTTTTTACGTTACTTGCAATGCATAGAAATTTGTCCATGGTACACGGCTCTTTATAAAACATGGCTCTGATTACTGTCTATGATAGTAACGAGCCGCGCACCTGGGTGACTTCACATGACCATGGATAGATTTCTACCCAGCAGAAGTAAAGATAGAAGCTTTCTATAGCAGGACAGCAAGCAGAGATCTAGAAAACTGTGGGAAATTGATACAGAAAGTATATTTGAAAACTGTATAAGGCCGGTTCCACACTTGCAAGTGTAATGCGATGAACTGGCATCACACTCGCAACGCATGCTGCCGGGAACGCACAGCCCGAACGCTGCACACCGAGAGTGAACTGACATGCTGAGTTCAGTCCCGGTGTGCAGCGTTCGGGCCGTGCGTTCCCGGCAGAATGCGTTGCGAGTGTGATCGCATCACACTCGCAATTTGTGGAACGGGCCTAACATTTCCTTACACAAACCATATAATTTGCTGAAAGTGGACAACCCCTTTAATTATCTGACAAACCCTACGTACCTGACATTTACAATGACATTTACAACAGCTGAGGACAGGAGATCTGCCTTATTACATTGCTGTTAACAATTGCGTTTACAAAACACTAACAAAACACAAACGTTAATGTGATGTTAACAGTCTGTTAATATTGCATTTTGTAAATGCAATTGTTAACAGCTATTTAATTCTCGTCATACAGTGTCTCAACGTTTAAGAGCATTAGGACTGAACCAAACCTCTCATTAGGAGAAAGATTAAAAAGATTAACCCCTTACCGACGCACGCCGTAATGTGTTTTGAAAAATAAAGGTTCTATGCTGATATAATTTGGAAATTTTATAAAGCAATTTTCTAGTGGCAATGTGACCCCTTACATAAAATCCATCAAATGTGGATTAATGGAGAGTTGTGAAAAAAATCCAGCAATCATACATTGTTCTCTACTTTGGATCTCCAGTGTAGGTAAATATTTTTCTCACGGCTTCGGAAATGTTTCTGATTTACCGGTTTTAGCTTTTTCTGCAAAATATGCTGATGCAGCATAAATAAATCCTCCCCTTATTTTCGGATGATGAAGGTTACCTGTGTGACACCTCTTATGATAGATGAGCATGTGATTCTGTGTGAACTTCGCATCGCACTCTTCACAGGCAAAGGGTTTCTCTCCAGTGTGGATCCTATAACGGAAGAAAAATCTATATTGAATACATCACTTGATTACTGCAAATGTCTTTTCCTTAAAAAAAAAAAAAAAAGAGGTTGGCTAATGAGTTTCAAATGGGCAGGGGGTGCGTTACTGCATATGAAGGCTGGAGGTGCTTTGGTAACGCCCCCGAAACACTTGCAGCTCATTAGCATAATCTTAAATCATCTTTTTAGGAAAAGTAAAAAAAAATTATATAAAAAAGTAATACAAGGCTCGATACTGCGGGTGGGTTCAGTCAGTGAGGCTGCTCTATAGAGTATGAATCAAAAGGTAGATTTATTTTCAGCAGTTTGTGGAAGTCACATTCTTCCCTGTATCCACTGACTACTCAGAGATAAAGGATTGTGCAGACTATAGTAAATGCGCTGGGCCGTCACTGCTCCATCATGCCCACTTGGTACGGAGATGGCATAAGGGGAAAAAATTGAAGTTCCATGAATTATGACTTTTCCATGCCATGCATGCCTGGCTTACAAAGCCTGATAAATGCCCCACAATGTTTCAAATGACTTGTCTGTCCCTAGACAGTCCAATCTCCTTACAGAGCTGAATCATCAAGGTTGAAGGGGTTGGCCACTCTTTTACAAGTTGCCCATGTGCCTTTACTATCTTAAGAATAATCTCTGAATGTTCATCAAGTGATTCAGCATTACTGATACCTACATTTGTGCTGAGTGCAGACTCTTGTGCTTTTTTGTTTACATGAGTGAGCACTGATGAATAAGAGAAGCAGCAACAGGATATTGTGTACAGGACTTTCAGATACACTACTCATTACAGGAGAAAGAAGAAGCAGGAAAAAAGCGTTTTATAGAATTAAAGAATTGACTATTATTAGCTTCAAAGGTTCAGTCACACTTTAAAGGACAACTACCACAAGGATGAAGGAATGTATGCAAATCAGCCTGAGGGGCTCCAAGCTCCATAGGTGTTAATGGAGCCTGGAGCCCCTTAGGCTCATTTGCATAGTCTTTCATCCTGGTGGTAGTTGTTCTTTAAAGGGAACCTGTCACCAGGGACCTAATTTTCACTAAAGACAGATTGTAAAAGCCCATGACACCTGCAGTGCAAAAATGCCTGCCTTTTCTAAACATGTGACTTGTCTGAGCTGCAGGCTGCCTCCATCTTTGTGCTCCTGTACAGCTCTGTCCGTCCCCCAACTGATGTCATCCAGGCTTTGAGAAGGAGCAGGAAGTGGAGCTGTACAGGAGCACAAAGGTGGGGGCTAAGCTCTGAAGAGTGAGTAACACATGTTGTTTTTGTAAATTCATCCAAACCAAAGTCCAGCCCCTGGGACTACCTCAGGAATTTGTCAGGGTGCAAGGTAAGCTATAACACACAATTATATTCTAATGCAAATGCTTAGAAAAGGCAGAAATACATATTTGCACTGCAGCTGTAATGGGCTTCTGCAACCTGTCTTTAGTGAAAATGAAGTCCCTGGTGACAGGTTCCCTTTATTAGGTTCTCAGTGGTTAGACTTCTATGGTTTGCTCCTCTAGTATGCAGACAGTTCCTACCTCATATGAGTTTTCAGTGCTGATGTCTGGGAAAACCTGGCCTCACACTGGTTACATTTGAAAGGCTTGTCCCCCGTGTGCGTCCTCTCATGGAGCCTCAGAGCCGTTTTGGAGCTTAACCCCTTCCCACACAGTTGACAGAAATGTCTTTCTCCGCCGCCCTCATGGACTTGCAGAATGTGTCTCTTGATGTCTTTTTTCCTTTTAAACTTTTTCCCACAAAGTTCACAGGGAAACTGCCGGTCGTTGTTGTGCACGTGACGCTGGTGGCTCTTCCAGTTGCACCGGTTTGCAAAAGTCTGACTACAAACCTCACACAGAAAGACCTCTTCTGCACCGCCACGACTCGGTTTGGAGTGTTTCTCATGGGTTTTGTCGCTTTCTTCGCTGGACTTTTTCTCACTCTCCTCCAGCTCACACGGACTGTCCTCATCATCCTCGGCTTTTATACTGCAGTCAGTGTGTTCATCCATAGGTTCTTCATGACACAAGCTTCCTTCATTTCCAATGCCATTCAACAAGGAGCTGGCGTCTTCACTGTCCTGCTGCTCTCGTAATCGTCGTGTATACTTCTTTTTAGGGATTTCGACAACCGCTTTTTTCCCAGCTATACGGCCACTTGACCTTTTAGATTTGGAGTTTGGAAGTGTTGAGGGATCTTCTGTTGTTTCTACATAACTTTCTTCTATCGTGATTGACTCTGGACCAAACTCGCTTCCACTCCTTACTTGAGTCTCAATTGGACATTCGGTAACGTCACTAGTAACTGGAACCTCTGCCTTGTTCTGGATCTCCTGGACAGAATTTTCCAGTTCTTGCATGTCCTCTTCAGCCTCCTGGGATTCCACAATATTTTGCAAGTCCAACCAAACAGAGTCCTCCAGCTGTTTTTTATGTTGCGTACAAGTTTCGGCAAGATCAACACATTTAAGTTTGTCTGCAACATTCATCATCCGCTGCAACTGATCTTCAAATACTTCGACCCTCGCTGTGTAGACAAACTCCAGGAATGACGAGAAGTCAGAAGCGGAGACTTCACTCAATAGAATGGTGTTGCCCATACCAGGGTCGTTCATAAATACCTCTTTAAAGAACCTGCTGGAGGCTGCAAGGATGGATTTGTGGGCAGTGAACTCTATTCTAGATCCTTGATGTTCTATTATTACCGTCACATCACATAAGTGGCCATGAACACGAAGTTGGTGCATTTCATTCATGAGGTGGACAGGCAAGGATTTGGACTCGAGCAACACAGCCGCGCTCTCCATCATTGTAGATGGGTCCTCACCTGCTTGATAAAAGGACAACAATCAATGTCAGCCATCAAGCCCATCATCATGTAATCCTAGTCTCAAAGAGTTGTAAAGCCTGGTTTAATTTTTCACAAAATATTAGAACTAAAGTCAAATGTATTCATTGTGCTTTTTAAAGGAAATCTCTCATCACAATCAATCATAATAAACCAGGGACATTTAAAAATGTTGTAATTTTGTTAATGAGCCAGAATGGCTCTAGGGCAGTGGTTCTCAACCTTTGTAATACTGTGACCCCGCAATACAGTTCCTCATGTTGTGGTGACCCCAAACCATGTGATTCTCTGCAAAAACGCAATAAAATCGTGGCCTTTGATGGCTTTAGGTGACCCCTGTGTTTTGGTCATTCGACCCCCGCTGGGGTTGTGACCCACAGGTTGAGAACCAATGCTCTAGGGCATGTTTCCTGAGCCTTTCAGTGCTGCAGCTTCACAGTCTGTTACACTGTTCAAGAGCACTTCCTACTCCCACTGGGTGAGATTGCAGCAGACGGAGGGGAAACTGCCAAGGAGGAGGGCAAGGCGGTCCAACAGCCTGTGAAACTACAGCGCTGAGGTGCTGTAGCAACACCCTTCTGGCTGATTAGCATAATTTTAAAAGTTGATTTTAGAAGGAAGGGGGCCAACCGTGGATAAACAAATATAAGATGATCCATGGTGTCTGGATCCATTTATTGTGCTTGATTTTGATGGTAATGAGTAGTAACATAAGGGCACAAATTGGAAAAGCTCAAAAAATGTGCCAATTTTAATGGTAAATTTGTTGTTTTCAGTGTACACCTTTGTCCATACTGTGGGAGTTCCAAAGCCTGTAGACTTAAAGGGCTTGTACCAAGTTGTATTATTATTCCCTTTCCACTGGGTCCAACTGCTGGTTTACCCATTGTTCAAAAGAACAGATTTCCAGCAATCTGGAGAAGAGGGGTCCCATGGGTGTTGAACGAGCATGTGTCCTCCTGCTCCATTTAACTCTATGTAAGCGTTAAAAATTGGCGACCGTCTCTGGCACTCACAGGGACCTAGTAAATGGGCTCATCAATTTCCAACACTCCCTATTCATTGAATGGTACAGCAGGACACATGCTGGACATGTCACCTTTATTTATTATTAGTGAGAAAGGGCCCAGCCATCAGACCCCAACCAATCAACTTATCCTAAAGATAGGGGGATAACGGGCAAACTTGGTACAATCTGCATAGGAAAGGGGATAGCTTGATAATTAGTGGGAATCCTGGCATTGTGACCTCCACAGATTAAGGAAACAAGGGTTTGTTGTATCCCAAATGAAAAGAGCAGCGGTATAGGTTGCACCATTCACGCTCTATAGCAGGCAGGAGCAGCTGAGGACTGCACTCCGCTATCTCCGTGAGTGCCAAAAAAGATTAGAAGAGCAGCAGTACCACCAACTGCTCTATTCATTTGGGGGTACAACAGACCCTGTTCTGGTTAGGTTAGAGGTATAATAAAAAGATTAAAGATACCCTGCTCCCTGTCATTATAATTTCATTACTAGGATATCAACCAGTGACAAAACAGAAAAAAAAACCCTACAAATACTCACCCCCGCTCCTCTTCGTCTTGATCCCGGTGCGCTGCTATAATTAGCAGCGCGGGGACATGATGTCCAGTGCTCCGGGCTGCTTATAATGCAAGACCTGCACCGAGAGGGAGGTGGCGAGGGCGTGCATAATTAGCAGCTTGGAGAGCCGGACATCTTCCTAATTATAACTTTCTTTTCTAGGTGATCCTGGTGTGTCTATATTAGCGGAGGACAGCGCCAGGATCAAGACAAAGGGAAATGTGTGGAGTATTTGTAGGTTTTTTAATATTTTTTCACTGGTTGATTTCCCTTAATGGCGTTCCATGACCACCGCCTTTATTCTCGGGCCTCAGCAGTGATGTGATGTCATAGCTCTCACTCATGTGACCGCTGAGGTCAGAGATCAACCTCTGTCCACCCCACCCTCTCAGGGACAATATTTGGTCTATTTAGTTGTGATTACTAATGATGTACACAGAGAAATATTATTTATTATATCTGAAGCAGCTTTTTTTACATGCAGGGTTTGATATTTCATCATATAGAACTTTTATGGATCTATTTAGAAATATTCGATTTTGATGCAAAGTTGCATGACGGCGCCAAGTATAATGGGGTAGAAGGCGCATTCAACCATAGGGTGTAGAGTGTAAAATATGACAATTTTATTGTGATGATTGCAGGTTATATTTCAGAATATAGCATAACTCTTTCTATGCCAGAATAGCTAAATAATGAGGATCATGTGACTCGGCAGACACGTGACTGGGTACAAGCAATGCTTTATTAGTACCGTATGTACTATATAGACCGGCCTGCTGGGAGTCATAGGCCCCGGTGTATCACAGCTCCCGGCCACAGACTGACAGCAAAACCCGAGTGGTGGGTGAGCAGCTACGTACCTTGCGGCTGTACCGTGTAATCCGGTAAAGCGCCGCACTGCTGTCGCTCCGCTACCCCAGCGTCTAGGACGAAGTCGCTCCTGGTAGAAGTGATGCGACGGGAAAGGGCGGGGCCTCGGAGAAAGGGGTGTGGCTTTGTACACAGCCTCATCACAATGCAGGAAGTAGCGGAGCTGTAATGTCTGACTACGGCAGCGTCTACACTGGAGCTGCTCCAGGTAGAAGTGATGTCACGGGAAGGGGCGGAGCCTGAAGGGAGGGGTGTGGCTTTCCATGTAGACTACACATACAGTGCAGGAAGTAGCAGTGCTGTGATGTCCGATTACATATAGCGGAGAGAAGTCACAGGGGAGTGTGTATACATGTGCATGGAGGGGAGGGGGGCTGACAGGAATGCATGTTGTTGAAGTTAGGTCAGGGGAACTGAACTGGTACAAGATATGTTTGTTACGTGGGACTGCATGTCTGGTGCAGGCTGAGGTGGCATAAGGTGCCATGGAACTGTATGTTTGGCAGGGGCTGAACTGGCATGAGGTGTATGTTACATTGGACTGCATGTCTGGCAGGGGTTAAAGTGGCATGTGTCGTGTTACATGGGGCTGAATGTCGGCAGGGGCTAGGGTGGTATGAAATGTATGTTACATGGGGCTGCATGTTTGGCGGGTGCTGAGGTCTATGCTACATGTCAGGCGGAAGGGCCGGGGCGTATGATGTGTTGATAATTGTCCTCCACGACTGTCTCACTGCAATCATTTCAATCATATTCTTTATTTTGAGTTAATATGAAAATGGAAACTTCACTTTGATCCTAATTAAAATACTTTTATTAAATCCATTACTATTTTTTAATTTTTAACTAGCCCTAGATGTCACGGAATCGAAACGGCAACATTTTTAATCTAGAACACAAAAAAAAAATGAATTGATGGTCCTTAGAATTGCTAAACCCCCGTGTAGTAGGTCCATTCTAGTCACTGTAGTCGCCGGCTAGAATGGAGTTACTGCAGGTTTTTAGTTCTATTTAATGGGGAGAAGTTATCATTCCGGTGCTCCATGTGCCGGTGTATGATGAATTTCCCGACACCTGTACCGCAACAGATACACCAGGATTTATCCAACGGGTAGCTGTGGGCTACGGATTTGTATAGAACAAACATTCCTGGTCTCTAGATGACTCCATCGGATGGTGTACGAAAATGAATGAATGGACACCTATATCAAAGGATTATGGTCCACTTAAAGCCGGAAGTATTGATGGTACGGATGAAGAATCTCATGATCGCGCGGTGCTTAGGGCGTTATGTTCCCAATAAAGTTGTAGTTGGAGATCCCCAATTGACTTTGTTTGTTGCTCGTTTAAGCCAACAAACAACTGGTTGGGGATTTATATAGAAGCCTGCGAGCACTTGGTGTGCACAGGCGTGGGGTAGGAATCTCCACCGCCAGCCGTACTACCCTTCACACCCTCCTGGCACTATAAGAGGAGGAGGAGGAGCTAAGTGGGGGAACTGCGGGGAGGGCACTATAAGAGGAGGAGCTGCTGGAGTGGGGGGCAAAATAATAAGGGGAGCTGCTGGGGCTGTACAATAACAGTGTAAGTAAGAGGAGGGTACAATAAGCAACTGCGGGGGCACAATATGTGGGAGGGCTTTAATACCAAATGAGGGGGAGTTGGGGGTATAATATATAATGGGGGCTACAATGTCACGAGGAGGTAGAATGGGGAATTGTTCAGGTTGGAGCCACAGAATATGGGAATTGTGCATTATAAGGGTATTATACTGTTTGGGAATTCTAGGTGGTGGGATAAGGAGGGGGGTAAGGGTGTGTTTTATTATGAAAAGAATTTTGTGGCGCACTAGGCACATCACTTTTAGGGTGCATTCACACAGTGCATTTTTAAACGCATTGAAAACGCGTGTACGTTTTTGCATGTTTATGATGCGTTTGGCTGGCAAAAAAGTACACGTTTTCAGTTAGTTTAAAAATGCACCAAAAAAAACACGTGACCGGACTGTTTGTGTCCCTCTTTCTTCAACCCAAAAATTGGGAGGTATGCAAAATAAATGGCTCATCTGAAAGATCCTTACTAAAGAAAACATTACAGTTTATAGAAACTATGAATAATTAGGGAGGCACTTATTGTTAAATATATTAAAATATATTTTGTGGAATGATAAATATATTAAAATATAATGTGTATGATGATTCTCATTCAATTCTGCAATAATGTTTTGTCTTAACATTGTATAATAAAGTTTTTTTTATGGAAAAAAAAAGCATGAGCCCTCCCACGAGTGGACAGTAGGGGGCAGTAGAGTGAGAACATGTCGGCTTCTCTGCGGGATGAGCTGCAGCAGTATCTCCAGGAGCTGGGTATCCAGCCGCTGTGTGTGGAGCACCCTGAGGTGGGTCTATATAATGGAGACCTGGGTGTCACCCTACACACCCGCCCGGGCCTTGTAGTGTGTAACACGTGGAGCTGCTGCTCCCCGCCTGTGCCACGTTGTATTATACATGCACCACCAGAGGGCGCTGTGCCTCTATATAACATGGCGCAGGCTTTGCTCTTATACTAAAACCTCTGACACCATTAGAGTCTCACTGATAAATGTTCTATCTAATGAGCATGTACAGTGTACAAATAATGTGGTGGTCCTTTCATAGAGGGGTCTTTACCGAGTGGGATTATTATATGATATGAGATTATTATACGATAGCCCCCGGGCTAGAGGACATAGTTGTATACATATCTTATAATAAAATATGGAGCCACACAGTGGCGTAACAACCGGCGTAGCAGCCGTAGCGGTTGTTATGGGGCCCATGAGGTTAAGGGCCCGGGGATGCCCCTACCTCTGTGTCCACTCCTAAATCTGCGCCTTCCGTGAGCTGCCCGCCCCTGCACAGGAGAATTCTCGCGATGGTCACGGTCCTGGTGTAGGTCTCTTCCACACACGTCGGGGCCAACAGGGTGAATCAAGAAGAAGTGAGTCATGTGGTAACAGGGTTCCACTTCAGACACAAAGGTAAGTATATACATGTATTTATCTGTGTATATATTGTGTATTATTGTATATATGTATAAACTGTGTATATGTGTATATACTGTGTACAGAGGTCGCATTAACGCCTCACCACGCGTCATAGACGCGTGATGAGGCGCCATTACCCCCCAAAATAATTGCCATGCGTAAAGTTACGCTTGGCAATTATTCCCTGTAGCGCGCAGGCTGAGCGGCCCGGCGCGCGCTGCAAAAGAGGGAAATGTCTGTAGCGCGATCACAGCGCGCACCGGGCCGCTCAGCGGGACACGTGACTAAGGGGCGTGCCGAAGAGACCTGGGGTGAGAGCACCGGCCCCAGGGGAGACCTGTGGGCAGCGGGGCTGCTGCTCCCCGTCCTCCTCCATCTCTACCTGCCCGCAGCTGCCTGCGTTTATGTGATCCCGACGGGACAAGGCCAGGTGAGTGTGTGCAGTGTGAGTGTAGTGTGTGCTGTGCGAGTGTTCTGCGAGTGTGCTGTGCGCTGTGCGAGTGTTCTGTGTGCGCTGTGCGAGTGTTCTGTGTGCGCTGTGCGAGTGTGCTGTGCGAGTGTGCTGTGCGAGTGTGCTGTGCGAGTGTTCTGTGCGCGCTGTGCGAGTGTTCTGTGCGCGCTGTGCGAGTGTTCTGTGCGCGCTGTGCGAGTGTTCTGTGCGCGCTGTGCGAGTGTTCTGTGCGCGCTGTGCGAGTGTGCTGTGCGCTGTGCGAGTGCTCTGTGTGCGCTGTGCGAGTGAGTGTAGGGTGCGCAGTGCGAGTGAGTGTAGGGTGCGCAGTGCGAGTGAGTGTAGGGTGCGCAGTGCGAGTGAGTGTAGGGTGCGCAGTGCGAGTGAGTGTAGGGTGCGCAGTGCGAGTGAGTGTAGGGTGCGCAGTGCGAGTGAGTGTAGGGTGCGCAGTGCGAGTGAGTGTAGGGTGCGCAGTGCGAGTGAGTGTAGGGTGCGCAGTGCGAGTGAGTGTAGGGTGCGCAGTGCGAGTGAGTGTAGGGTGCGCGTATACAAACAGCACTCCAAGACGTCCAGCATTGGTTAAAAAAATGTTCTTCTTTATTCCATGTTTAAAAAGTACAACAAAGTACAGCGACATTTCGGCTCGCTAGGAGCCTTTTTCAAACATGGAATAAAGAAGAACATTTTTTTCACCTAATGCTGGACGTCTTGGAGTAGTGCTGCCTGTATTCGTGATTATATATTGTGTGTGCTGTTTGTATACGTGATTATATATTTTGTGTGCTGTTTGTATTTTCCTTGAGTATATACTTTGTATATCTGTATATACTGTGTATATGTGTATATATGCATCTACTGTATTTATACACGCACATATTTATATAAGCATATACACTCACCGGCCACTTTATTAGGTACACCTGTCCAACTGCTCGTTAACACTTAATTTCTAATCAGCCAATCACATGGCGGCAACTCAGTGCATTTAGGCATGTAGACATGGTCAAGACAATCTCCTGCAGTTCAAACCGAGCATCAGTATGGGGAAGAAAGGTGTTTTGAGTGCCTTTGAACGTGGCATGGTTGTTGGTGCCAGAAGGACTGGTCTGAGTATTTCAGAAACTGCTGATCTACTGGGATTTTCACGCACAACCATCTCTAGGGTTTACAGAGAATGGTCCGAAAAAGAAAAAACATCCAGTGAGCGGCAGTTCTGTGGGCAGAAATGCCTTGTTGATGGCAGAGGTCAGAGGAGAATGGGCAGACTGGTTCGAGCTGATAGAAAGGCAACAGTGACTCAAATCGCCACCCGTTACAACCAAGGTAGGCAGAAGAGCATCTCTGAACGCACAGTACGTCGAACTTTGAGGCAGACCACACCGGGTGCCACTCCTTTCAGCTAAGAACACGAAACTGAGGCTACAATTTGCACAAGCTCATCAAAATTGGACAATAGAAGATTGGAAAAACGTTGCCTGGTCTGAAGAGTCTCGATTTCTGCTGCGACATTCGGATGGTAGGGTCAGAATTTGGCATCAACAACATTAAAGCATGGATCCATCCTGCCTTGTATCAACGGTTCAGGCTGGTGGTGGTGGTCTCATGGTGTGGGGAATATTTTCTTGGCACTCTTTGGGCCCCTTGGTACCAATTGAGCATCGTTGCAACGCCACAGCCTACCTGAGTATTGTTGCTGACCATGTCCATCCCTTTATGGCCACAATGTACCCTGTAACATCTGATGGCTACTTTCAGCAGGATAATGCGCCATGTCATAAAGCTATAATCATCTCAGACTGGTTTCTTGAACATGACAATGAGGTCACTGGACTCAAATGGCCTCCACAGTCACCAGATCTCAATCCAATAGAGCATCTTTGGGATGTGGTGGAACGGGAGATTCGCATCATGGATGTGCAGCCGACAAATCTGCGGCAACTGTGTGATGCCATCATGTCAATATGGACCAAAATCTCTGAGGAATGCTTCCAGCACCTTGTTGAATCTATGCTACGAAGAATTGAGGCAGTTCTGAAGGCAAAAGGGGGTCCAACCCGTTAATGGCATGGTGTACCTAATAAAGTGGCCGGTGAGTGTATGTGCACATTTAAATATGTGCACATATATGATGTATGTGTGTTTTTGCATATGCTGTGTATATGGTATGTATGTATATGCTCTGTATATATGTATATACTGAATGTGTGTGTGTATTTCCCATATGTGTGTATATGCTGTATATACTGAATGTGTGTGTATTTGCTGTATGTGTGTATATTCTGTATGTATATGCCGCATGTGTGTATATGGCGTTTTTAAACTGCATGTATGTGTATATATAGTCAGTGTATACTGTGAGTTTAATATATAGTATATAATGTGTATGCAGTATGTGTGATGTTTATATACAGTATGTGTGTATATACTTTATGAGTTTGTATATACAGTGTAACAGAGTGCATAATGTGTGTGTATAAGTGTATACTTGTATGTATATAGGTGCGAGTATATGAGTGTAGAAATTTATGTGTGTGTGTATATAAGTATATAAATGTATGTATATAAGAGTGTAGAAATGTGTCTAATTGTATAAACATGACTGTATAAGAGTACATTCACAATAACGTGTGAGGGATGTATATCTGGCTGCAAATTTGCTGCCGGATATACTTCCCCCATATGCGTCTATAGCGCCTGGGCTCGGTACAGTGAGCACAACGAGTACTCACTGTTTCGAGCCGTGGCCGCAAAAGAGAGAGCCTGAACTATGTATGGCTGTAAGAACGACCATGCGGCTCCATTCTCTATGGAGAGGGGAGGGGTGAGACGCTATCACCTGTCCTCCTTTCCAGCACGCCCAACATGTGCCTGCCACCCTATAGCCGGGCGGGTACACATTTATGTGAATGCAGCCTAAATATGTATATATTTTTTTTTGGGGGGGGGGCATGTAGAAATCTTCTATGGGGCCCAGCCACTCCAAGTTACGCCCCTGGAGCCAAAAATCCAATTTTTAGGAACTCCGACTTGGAAGAGGTGTGGATATACAGGAGGGGGCCGCAGAGGACCCACCTGGGGCCAGGCCAGGACTGGAGATGCCCTTAGGGTGATGGCACACATGGCGTTTTGAACCCATTTTTGATCTGTTTTTAAACAGTCCGTTAACGCATGCGTTTTTGATCAGTTTTAATTAAGATAATTGGTAAAACCTGTCAAAAACGCATGCGGTTTTTAATGCATGCGTTTTTTAACGGACTGCTTAAAGAGAACCTACCACCACGAATCTACCTATAAAGGTAGATCGGGTGGTAGGTGGATGTAAGGGACGTGAGGAGAGCTCTTTTTAGAGCTAATCCTCACATCCCCGCTAACTTTTGGGAAACTTTATTAACCTAATATGTAAATTTAGTTATGCGGCTACTGGGGCGTGGAGTAGCCGGCACGAGACTACACAGCGCGGCTACTCCACGCCCCAGTAGCCACATTACTCCTCCTACCCTGTTGTGTCCGCGTCCGATATGATGGCGTTCTGCGCATGCGCAGAACGCCGGCTGAGCAGTCCCAGCTCCGAGGCCGGAGATACTGCGCATGCGCAGTAGCCGGCTTGTCAGACGAGGGCGCGCAGCTACGAGGAGCTGCACGCCGGACACAACAGGGTAGGAGGAGTAATGTGGCTACTGGGGCGTGGAGTAGCCGCGCTGTGTAGCCTCGTGCCGGCTACTCCACGCCCCAGTAGCCGCATAACTAAATTTACATATTAGGTTAATAAAGTTTCCCAAAAGTTAGCGGGGACGTGAGGATTAGCTCTAAAAAGAGCTCTCCTCACGTCCCTTACATCCACCTACCATCCGATCTACCTTTATAGGTAGATTCGTGGTGGTAGGTTCCCTTTAAAAACGGGTTCAAAACGCCACGTGTGCCATCACACTTACTCTGTGGCTCTTTTGATTTTAATGCTGTGGGTGTGTTCCCACATTACGTTTTGGCTTGCATTTCCATTTCGTTCGAAACACATTACAACAGCCGAGGAGAGGTGATTTGCCTAATTACATTACTGTTAACATTTGCGTTTAACATCACGTTTATGGTGAGATTTGTTAACACTACATTAATGTATGTGCTTTGTTAACGCATGTGTTAACATTGGGTTAACAAACGTTAACAGTAATAAGGCAAATCACCTCTCCTCAGCTGTTGTAATGTGTTTTAAAGCAATGAAAACACAGGCCAAAACGCAAATTGTGAATGCGGCCTTAAAGTAGTGTTGGGCCTCGTGAACTTGACTGTATTTATACATATATATAAGGACCCCATAGAGGTCTATTTATGATGATGTGGCGTACACCCTGTGCCCTACTGCACCGTGACCGGGCCGTGCAGCCGAAAAATCTAGAGCATGTCCTTTCCTGCGCGGCTGTTCAGCTCCTATGGAGATGGGAGGTTTGAGCAGTTGTGGCAGTTTTCTGGTGCACAAGCACTAAAATTGTCGCAAATATTAGCGAAACCGGCAATAATTGCGATCATTTCCCCCATTACGGCGTGAAGGGGGGCGAGTTGGGTGCTGTTCCTGCATTGCACACTCACTATAGCCGGCCAAGGCTTGGGACTGAGGTGGAGGGGCCTTCATCACACACCACATTTTCCTTTTTATCCACTGTAGCCACACTGGTTCCCCCTCCTCCCCTTCCTGTAGCCACACTGGATCCCCCTCCTCCCCTTCCTGTAGCCACACTGGTTCCCCCTCCTCCCCTTCCTGTAGCCACACTGGTTCCCCCTCCTCCCCTTCCTGTAGCCACACTGGATCCCCCTCCTCCTCCCCTTCCTGTAGCCACACTGGATCCCCCTCCTCCTCCCCTTCCTGTAGCCACACTGGATCCCCCTCCTCCCCTTCCTGTGGCCACACTGGTTCCCCCTCCTCCCCTTCCTGTGGCCACACTGGATCCCCCTCCTCCTCTTCCTGTAGCCACACTGGATCCCCCTCCTCCCCTTCCTTTAGCCACACTGGATCCCCCTCCTCCCCTTCCTTTAGCCACACTGGTTCCCCCTCCTCCCCTTCCTGTGGCCACACTGGATCCCCCTCCTCCCCTTCCTGTGGCCACACTGGATCCCCCTCCTCCCCTTCCTGTGGCCACACTGGATCCCCCTCCTCCCCTTCCTGTGGCCACACTGGATCCCCCTCCTCCCCTTCCTGTGGCCACACTGGATCCCCCTCCTCCCCTTCCTGTGGCCACACTGGATCCCCCTCCTCCCCTTCATGTGGCCACACTGGATCCCCCTGATCCCCCTCCTCCCCTTCCTTTAGCCACACTGGATCCCCCTCCTCCCCTTCCTGTGGCCACACTGGATCCCCCTCCTCCCCTTCCTGTGGCCACACTGGATCCCCCTCCTCCCCTTCCTGTGGCCACACTGGATCCCCCTCCTCCCCTTCCTGTGGCCACACTGGATCCCCCTCCTCCCCTTCATGTGGCCACACTGGATCCCCCTGATCCCCCTCCTCCCCTTCCTGTGGCCACACTGGATCCCCCTCCTCCCCTTCCTGTGGCCACACTAGTTCCCCCTCCTCCCCTTCCAGTGGCCACACTGGTTCCCCCTCCTCCCCTTCCTGTAGCCACACTGGTTCCCCCTCCTCCCCTTCCAGTGGCCACACTGGTTCCCCCTCCTCCCCTTCCAGTGGCCACACTGGTTCCCCCTCCTCCCCTTCCTGTAGCCACACTGCCCCCTCTCTGGGAAAGAAAAAAAAACCTTGCAGCATAGAGGCAGAAAAGTACGCAATTTTTTTTCGAGCCATGCACCTTTTTTTTTTTTTGCATTTTATTTTTACACTGCTATATGGAAGGACAATCTTACTGGTAATAAGAATAGAATTACCCCTCTCATGTGAAATGGACACACAACCTCAGCCACGTGCATCAGAGATCCTTCTAGAAAGATTAGTCTTCCCGTCTCAAGTCAATGACTGGCCAGATAGAGCACAATGATTTTTGGGGCATTTATGGGGAAATTAAAGGCAAATTATCTTACAAATGCAGCCTTGTCCATCCACATTGTTCTGTCAGCTGAAGAGATAACATTGTATTTTGCAGGTCTTTACGGTGGAGGAAATGATGCCACACGTCCAGCACCTAAAAGGAGCACATAGTAAAAATCTGTTCTTAAAAGATAAGAAGAAGAAAGGGCTGTGGCTGGTGACTGTGCTCCACGACCGCCAAGTAAACCTCAATCATCTCGCAAAGAAGTTAAATGTTGGTAGCGGGAATCTCAGGTTTGCGGATGAAGCTTCCATGATAGAGAAGCTGAAGGTGGGTCAGGGCTGTGCCACCCCACTAGCGCTCTTCTGTGACCACAAAGGAGACGTCAAATTTGTCCTGGATTCCAAGTTTTTGGAAGGAGGCCACGAGAGGGTTTATTTCCATCCCATGACCAATTCGGCAACAATGGGGATGACTCCGGATGAATTTGTCACCTTTTTGAAAAAGACTGGCCATGATCCAACACTAATAAACTTTGATGACTAGATGGAGACCTGGTGTAATGTTTTATTCCCCAAAACACACTTTATGGAGGCCAAAAATTATAGGGCTTTTTGGTTTTGATGTATTTGCTTTGTACTTCATGGAGGCTTATTTTTTCCAGGGGTTTTCAAGTACAGCTTTATATCTTCAATAATATAGTACATTACAGGAAATCTACCATCAAAATCCATCATGATACACCAGGGACACTTACTCATAGATCCAGGCACCGTGACTGTAGTAATCTTCTTATTTGATATCCATGGCCTTTTAAATTATGTTAATGAGTCTCAAGGGCTCCAGGGGGTATTACCAGAGCCCCTTCATGCTGCCAATTCACAGGCTGTTACACTGTGCCAGAGCACTTCTCCCTACCACTATGCTAAAATTTCCTCTGCTGCAATGAGATTACATCAGGCAGAAGGAGGGGGGAAGTGCTTAGGGAAGAGGGGGTTATAGTGTAGCACATTGTATATCTGCAGCACGGATTGCCTCTGGTAAACCCCCCCAGACCCTATAATTTTAAACATTGATTTTAGACGGAAGGAGGCCATGGATAACAAATCTAACAACATTACCACAGTCCCAGTGCCTGGATCTATTAGTAAGTGCCCCTGGTTTATCATGCCTGATTTTGATTTTCCTTTATGTTAGAGTAAGATTGCAGAATCTGACTACATAGTTTGTTTGTAGGAGATATATAACCTGTAGATACAAAACTGTAGGATTTTAAAAGTTTATTATTTTGATGTGTTGAAGACTTTTTATCATGAGTTATGCTCAGTAAAGGCTATTCTGCAGGTGAGGCTGCACGCATGTGAACGTGTGCTGTTCTTGGCCCGCAAACAATGGATTGATCCGTTTTGTGGTTTGCGTGTCTTCAGTGTGCAAACTGTTACTGAGCCATATGTGCACACAAATAGTCATTGGGGCTTATTTACTAAGGGTCCCGGATCACACTTTTGTTGGTTTGTTTGCGGTTTTCGGGATTTGCGCAGCTTTGACAGGTATTTAACAGGGTTTGCACTGGAATCCGTCGGACCTGAATGGGGAAGCGACACATGCACGATCTTAGTGAATCGCGGTACACTGCATTATCATTGGACAATGCACTTTCGTGAACTCTGCGGGACCGGGTAAGTAAATGTGCCCCATTGTGTCATCCGGAAGGCTGGCAAATTATCTCACTACCTGGGGGTCAAGATCTTCTTTACATAATATGCTGTGCCCATCTTATTACTGCAATTGAGAAAGTGCATAAGACCACAAAATGTTTTTGTAATAAAAATATATTCTCGTTCAAGCATAACTTCCACCTGTCCAAGGGTGAACAATGAGCATTTATAACATATCTGCGGCCTGTATATCTGGCGAGCAGCGGGGACAGCTGCACAATCCATGAAATCTAAGACGGACACGGCCCAGCGCATGGTTAGATGTCTTCAGCCCCCGGGTGCAGCATTTCCTGGCATTGAAAATGCAAAAAAATGCTGCTATTTAAACAATATCAAGTACAGGAGAAGCCTAGGACCTAGTGAAAATTCACATTTACTATAAAGATGTGAATTGTGCCAGAATTTGGTAAGGGGGACATACAAAGTTGTCTTCTTGACCACGTATGTTTATGCTGGACACAGTGGGGGTCATTTACTAAGGGCCCGATTTGCGTTTTCCCGACGTGTTACCCGAATATTTCCGATTTGCGACAATTTCCCCTGAATTACCCTGGGATTTTGGCGCATCGGCATGCACGCAACGGAAATCGGAGGGCGTGGCCGAACGAAAACCCAACGGATTCGGAAAAACCGACGCATTTAAAAAAAAAATCGGCCAGGCTCGGTGTATTCCAGTGCGTTCCGATGCTCTTCAGCGCAGCAGCGACATCTGGTAGACGGCGGAGGAACTACCTTAATAAATCCCGGCCGGACCCGAATCCAGCGCAGAGAACGTGCCGCTGGATCGCGAATGGACCAGGTAAATAAATCTGCCCCAGTGTATTTGTTATGGAGTTCAAATTGTCCCCACTAGTCTGGACTGCAGGTTCCCCTGAAACCTTGGGCCTATTAGCAGTCATTATGGAACTGGAGGATGTTCAGGAGAGGACTTCTGTTATAGCAACTTATACTCTATAGCTCAGCCAGCTGTAGTTATGTGAAAGTCTTATGTAATATAATTCATGTAGGAAACTTTGTCATGGAGAACAAGCTTAAAGTTGTCCATAGTTGAAGCTGGACCAAGCAGTTGGCCATACTTTCATGACATGGTATATAGCAATAAAATACACATAAGTCTTAGGTAATTGAGATAGACTTGATCATGTTAGAAGAATTGATCCATTAATGTAGAAACCTCGGAGGGCCAGGGTGAGAAAAAAACACAACAACATATATATATTTGGATGTTGTATAGCATCACAGGAGCCATGTCATCAAGTTAGTGGCCTCTTCAGACAGGAGACAACACAGAAAGCGAAGTCTCCCGGAAAACTCATTGGATGGAGTAGGTCCCGTGTGGACACTGGAACTTCTTGGCTTATGAAGGGTTAAAAACTGGAAGTGTTGGACTGACATTGGAGCCAGAGTGGTGTATGTGTTTGGGCTTTGGTTAAAAAAACAACAAAATTACCTGTGTTTGGACATTGTCATCCCAATCTAATATGAACAAACTTTGTTTACCAGGTCAACTTTCCCAACCTTTACATTCCTAAAATAGACCCTATGTAATGAATATTTATATATTGTGCGTTGTTATAATACAATGTGTTCTCTTCAGACACATTGTCCAAAAAAACCTACTTGAACACTTCTAAAGAGTTTTATAATGTGGGCATTTTTGCACAAAGCAAGTTCAGAAAGTATAAAGTCTGTGTTAGGCCTCATGCACCAGAATTTTGTGTGCCGGTGGTCCCTGGTTTCAGGAGTGTGCGAGGTCACACACCGAGGAAAAGGAGACAAAGTCTGCCGAAGCTGCAAACTTGGGCAGTAGTAGGAAATGCTCTATAATTTTGGTTTGGGCTGTCGGGTCATACACGGGTTATGTGGAAAACACAGCTGTGTGTATGAGCCCTGTAGAAAGAAATGGAGACGTGTGTTAGTAATTCAAACAAACAATGTGTGTGTGAGGCCTTACACTGGTTGTGGATTTTAACTAAACTCATTCCCTTCCATGTTAAAGGTTTTTTTAGGTTATTAGTGTGTTATTGATGGAGGTCTGATCCCGAGCAGAACCTATAGGTTAGGTTCCTATTACTGTAGCTCTGCTCATTGAAGAGAAGGCCCAGCTTCACTGAAGTCTTTACCTGTATAAACCATTATGAGGTTTCCCAGTCCCAACAAGTATTTTTCTGCTTCAATGGATTAGCTCCACACCTATCATACATTGATGGTCCATAGCTCAAAGGATAGAACATCAATTCTATGCAAAGCCCTTAAGACATATAAGGTCTCAACAAATGTAGATGAATATGCCTCTAGACGTGAGATACACTTAATAAATGACACACCAGCCTTGATCTTGCAGTCTTGGTGTGTTGTATTGGCCATGTTTTTATTTGGACCACTATATATGAGATGGTTGTGAATTCATTGAAGGGGTTTTTCCACAAAACAAGGTAAGCCCTATAAACAGGATAGGGCCTAACTTGCTGATTGGTGGGAGGGAGTTTGATGCACCCCAGTTGGACCTCTCGACACTTCCTTAGATGGCCGGAGCACCCGGTCATGCATGGCCGGACTGCCCCGTTCATCTCTATGGAGTAGACAGTCATTGTTTTGTGGGAAAATCACTTTAACATCTGTGTTGAGGCTTCTTTCAGAGCCTTCAGCGAAGATTGCTGGTAATAAAACAGCGTGACGTGAAGTTCCAGTTTTTCTGGTAGAGGGATGGTGAAGCCTTCATTAGAAATCTAAGTGTACAATCATTGCAGCAAAAATAGTTTACAACGCCAGTGCTACATGACACTTTGATATAATGGATGAGCATTGTAGGAGTTTATAATTATACAAATATTCAATGTTATAGTTTTCATAAGACCCTTACATAAATATTTAACCCAATTCTTCGAATGCTTCATTCTTCATACATAGGCCTCGCCCATTACTGTGGGAAGACTTTACCGATTGTATAAAATCCAGTTGTATTTTTAATTTTTGGAATCTTAAATATTTTATAAATGGTTTACTGTGCAAAGATCAGATTACATTGTCTTCACAAGGAATGATAATACAGTCCCATTCATAAAACACTTTATTTCACCCAAATATGGTGAATGATACCTTTCCTTCTCTTGCAGACTGAATTACTTTGTGTTAAAGATAGATTTCAAAATTAGCCAAATACAAGAAAAAATTATGTCCCAGAAATTGGCACTACTTAAAAAGTCTGAAAAAAACGGTCTTCAAAAGTAACCCGTATCTTATAATTTCATATTCCCCAGCGAGCATCAGGTGAACATTTTGAAAGAGAACACACAGCAGTCATAATCCAACAAAATTCCATACAAATAAAATATATAAGAAACTGGTTTAATAACATAGAACGAGAAAACGGAAACATCCCATGTGTTAAACGGCGTTCAGTTGCATAAAAGAAGAATAGTTAAATACAAGTGAAAATAATTATATTAAGACAATAGTTTAAATTAGGAAGGGGGAGGGTTTGTGTTTGCCACCAAAAAAAAAGTTTTTTAAAAAGTTCCACACATCCCAAATTACAATCACGCTTACCTTTACCCCCTTCACTGCCAATGGGCCCACAAATGCTAGGCCCCTTACAGTAAAAAGTCAGCAGATTAAAATGTGGCATTGCCAATATATATATAAAAAAAAACGAAAGACCCCAAAAACTGATGTCTGCCAAGACGATCCACTGATTATGTGATTAGGAAATGGGGTTGTCGGACAAACATACATTATAATCCGTTTCATCATCCTCGGTTCTCGGTGTAGTAACATAGTCCATCAGCTAAGTCCAAAGAACTACAAGAATAAAAACACAATACTATCTCTTACGCAGTATTTAAAGCGCTTTAACATCATACTACCAGGCAATGTGTGCCAGGACCATGGCACTGTATGGCAGCCCTCATTTATGGGGGTCAGAATGAAGAAGTTTCCACAATATTATTAGCATAGTACCCAAATATAGGTGGGTATGATACAGCTTAAAAAAAAAACAAAACAAAAAAAGTGCTGCGTATCTCGAAGCGTGGGTGCATCGTGGTGGTAGCTGGCATACAGACTTGTGTAGTGGGCATATCAACCACACTGTAAGATGCTCGAAAGATGCATTACCATGCAATAACAGGGGGCAGTGATGACGTCAAAAAGCTTGGATTTTCACAAAAAAAAAGCTTCATATTCCTTAAAAAGGGAATTGGTGCAATGTTTGTGCGTTGGCGTGACTCAAGGCGCAGAAGACATTGGGTTCATTCACAAGTACAGTTTATTCCCATGAGTGCTCTCGGCTCCATCCTGAGCAGGATAGTAGAATATGACCACAGTGCAAAGTGCAGAAATTTTTCTTATTACTCCTCTACGAATTATGGGATTTTTTTTTTTTTTAGGATTTTTTTTTTAAATTTTCATTTCACTCCAACAAAACTCCTTGATTCAAGGAAGGGACGTGTCACTCATCTCCAGCTCTACTGCTGAACGTTAAGTTTTCAGATTCTAGAATCTTCGAGATGGATGGTCTTGCTGCTTCAGAAATGAAAACTTCGCAATGACAAACTGAAGGACACTTTTCGCTCTGTTTATAGTTGAAAGCACAGAGAAAAGAGAGAGAAAGAAGAGTAAAGTTTAGATACAGATGGGATATATCTTAGGAAGCAGAAGACAGGAATAGGAAACAAAAGTTATAGTCTCTAACAACAGGTTGAGAACCAATGTCCGCCACTAAGAAGTGCCGTCCCCACAGTTAGTACAGCCAGAATTGGCTTCACCGTTTGGCCGGTGCCCTCCTTTTCAACATGGCTACTGATGGAAGGGCACATAACCAGACCTATCTATTGCTGAATTGCACCTTGTACAGCATGAAAAACTAACACAGTGGTGTCTGGTCATGTGCTCCTCCATAAGCAGCCATATTGGGGGAACTGGCAGCCATGCAAACATTGCAGGAGACAAAATAAGGGAATGGTGCTTCCAAGTAGAGGATGGTGGTGTAAACCATTGATAACTATATATTGGTACATTTGGTAGTGACCAACCGGTATAAAAGGGGGTTCTTGGGCCAAAGACTATATATGGCCTATCCAAAGGATAAGTTAACCCGGCTACCTCACTAACCTGCTAAATGAAGTGGTGCCTGTGGAAATATTATTGCCTCATCCATAGCTAATGCTAGATAAAATTATTCAGAGCCCACTATAAACCCCTAGGTTTAGAAACACCACAGAAGCCTTAAAAATTGGTTGCTTTCTGTTGGACCTTTGGGTTCTAGCATTGGGTTAGAACCTGGGCCCGTCGGAGAATTCTCTGGTACCCTGGCGGGTCAATCAAACACAGGATGAAGCTATATGCTTCCACTTCTGTCCTCTATGTAGCAGCACCACAGGCTACATCTATGGGTTGTAGAAAGGTCATTATTGTCCGTGTTACAGGTTTTGTATTGGGGCCCTGTGGCTTAAACATATACCTCTGGGTCTTGAAGACCCAATAGGCAAAAATATAACAGATCTCTTGGCAAACTTCTATAATGTTGCCAGGTCTTCTAGAATCCAAAAATGTTCTAGAATCCAAAGGATTCCATGCATTTTTCCAACTATTAAAGAAAGTGAGGATTTTCAAGGCAATAAACTATCTTGTTGTAAATCCTCTACATTCCCAAGATGTTGTAATTTATGTACAAAAGAAAATTGAACAATTTGGAATTTCTTTAGATATGAACATTAGATCGGCGATAAGGGAGGTATAAACAGGCATGCAAGCAAGCAGATGATAGGTAAAGCGTTAGCCAGGGCTCATGGTAGCTGGAAGCCATTTGTAAATGAGGTTTACAGGGCCGCATTTACAAGGTGGGGGATGAACTCACCACTTGGGATATCACTTGAACAGGGTCACTAAATTAAGGGATTTGTTGCTCCCTAGACCTGCTTTTTGAAAGTCTGATTTCTGGTGCTGCCTCCACATCTGTAGGAGAAAGGGAAGTTTAGTATATGGATGTCTATAAAAGCACAGAAGGTTGCAGGAAAAGATGACCTTCAGCCTGCCATATATCTTAGATGTAGCTGGAAATCTATGGCTTTTAAGCGTCTGCAAGGGCTTGCTGTGACTTGTAGTTCAAACTTCCTAATCTAATGGAAGAAATATTGTGCTTGGAGATTTCTCAACATTTTGGTAGATCTGTTTATATCCCTTTCACCAGTCATCAACTTTAGGCCTCATCTACACATTAGGGGAGATTTATCATACTCCCCTCCGGCGCTCTGGATATATCAGGAGGTACCGTAATGTGCACGAGGCCCTAGTGACGATGACTTATCACCACCTAAGGACAGTGGTGTTGAATCCTCCTAAATAGCTTCTCTCTGCAATGGCCACGGACCCCTGTAATTGTGAACTCCCATGCTCTCTGGTACTCCGTATATAAATTAGGAAAGGATTCCGAATTTTAGATGTAAAAGGAACATGCAGTGAACCCTTGAATTATATATTTCTTAAAAAAAAAAAATCACAAAAATGTTTCTGATTTATCTTTGAATATTTTTGATCATTAGATTCTTGCCAGTTTTGGGGCTCAAAAAAGTAACTAATTTTGGGACACTATCTGCTGAAGAGTAAGTAGATAGGTGGGTCTTCAGGGAAACTCTGTGTGACCAAGGCCGGAGACTCACAACATGGTTGCTACGTGAATCCCAGACCAGAATGCACGTTGTTTAGAGAACGGGACAAGGAGCTCTTTCTTCACCACTTTTAGCATCATTATTATATGTGATGCATTAATGAGTCCTGTCCCGGTGTTCAGTTCATGAAATCTGGCAAACACCTGGTCCGGGATTCATAGACCGTAACCAGTATTGATCGTCATGTCCAATAAATGTCCAATAAACAGAAGACACCCTACACAGTAAGTTGTGGCCGATTGCTGGATGAATTTTGGTGAATGGAATCTTTAATGACAGAGCAGCAGGATACTGCATGCAGCGAAGCCTGTTTGCAATGAGATAAAGGGAACCTGTCATCAGGAGCTCTTTTTCTGGCTCCCCCATGTCCCCATAGAGAATTGTGTGCACTTTGCCAATGTGTTTTTAAAATAAAACTGTCTTTTTCCGATAAAAATAAAAGTTAGATAAAAGTTTACCTTTCTCTCTGCAAATCAGTGTCCCATAGGAGTGGCCAAGGAGAAGTAGTTAACGGGAGTGGCCAACGAGGGTGGCCTATCGGTCTATTTCAAATAGGGAGCATGATGTTGTCATTTTTAAAATTTGAACTAGACGCATGACGGAGCAGTTTCCCGAGGGTTGGGGGAGGGAGCTGCTTCCCACTGGCCACTCCCATGGGACACAGCTCTGCATAGAGAAAGGTAAACTTTCATCTAACTTTTCTTTTTATCAGAAAAAGACCAGTTTTAATATAAAAACTCTTTGGCAATGTGCACACTGTTCTCTATGGGGACATGGGGGAAGCCAGAAAAAGAGCTCCTGATGACAGGTTCTCTTTAATGACTGATTTTATGGGTAGCCTGCAATACAATCTGAAGATGGCTTGCATTTAGCCATTGAACTACAAGTCCCAGCATAACCGTACAGCCTCAACAATGTTAAAAACAGTATCGCAAGACCATCATAGACAACATAAGCACACATACATTATAATGTATACATTTTAGTGCAATAGCTTACGTGATGGTATGAGTAATGTTAAACAAATGAAGCCAACGGCATTAGTTGCAATTTAATTAATCCTTTTGTGACCAGTACCATATTTCTTAACCACATTGCCCTTGATTGAGTTTGGTCCGACAAACTCACTATGTGTGATTGCTGGATTTAATGGACTGAACCCAGAGTGTGGTCCAGTAAAGCATGCAAGCACACTAAGCGATTGGACAAATGAGCTCAAGTCAAGCATATGGTAAGCAGTATAGATTTGTCACGTATAGGACCCTCAAGCATTTACCTGCGGAGCGCCAGGCTTTAACTACATAGTATAGTCACTTATCAGGTACGTTAGAATATATCATTTTTTATGCTAAAACATAGGGATGCGTCATAGCAGGACATGTACAAAGTCTAGTCCATTGCCTAATGGTTTAAGCGTGCATTTGTTCTCAAGAGGAGGAGAGGACATTTATAAACAAATTCCAAATAATTCTCTTTCTACAGAGGAACTGTTATATATCATTTTAATAGTGTGCTGGTAGAGTTTTGTGAACATTTTCTCTAATATGGTTTATTAAGAAACTCTGCTTAGCTTGTAAATAAACAGGCTGCAAAGTGCCCCTTAGTAACAGATTTTATCCGTCGATAAGGAAATTTTGGGTTAAATTTTGCTCTCGATATTTTTTTGATACAGCTCTACAGTGAGTTCTAGCCCTTTTTGCTCTTTATCTGTCTGCGGTCTTCTAGGAGCACTATTTTCAAATAGAATTGTTTCTCTCCAGGTCTCTTACTTTCAATTCCAGTTAGATAAGGAAAGACAGGCTGAGCAGGAATTGATATGATCTTCTGTTAGAAAGTAGTGCTTATGGAAGCCAGTAAAAGAGCACAAAGGGTAATTGCTTGATAAACAAACACAGGGAGACTACAAGCTGGAATACTTTGCGGCCATTTTTTAACAAACTAAACAAAATTAATTAATGAATATTAGAAAAATGGTCCCAATGGTCACAAACCTCACCCCCCCCCCCCTCACTACAATATTAAAAATATTCTCAAATGATAGTGGGTTGGATGCGTTGCAGTCCCTGGCCTTAAAAGGTTATTATAAATATAAATATATCCTGTTTCAAATATTTTGATGCAAGGTGAATTCATTTTTAGTACTTGGCTGACATACACAGCTCTTGGATTTATGTTTTAAGGGCCCATACATTTAGTAGGCCCATGTATACCGGTAATACTATACAAGCTCATGACAATTTTTACCTTACACATACATTATTATAGCAGTGAGTGAATAATGAGTGTTCCTTTGTATGTCACTAAAATAACAGAGTTCCAATTCTATATGTGTCATATGCAATGAGTATGGAATTCTAGCCTTATTGTTGTTTTAACAGTTTATCAGTTTTTTAAATTGCCTGTGAGTGTATTACGGCAGTGTTATAGGCCTTTACATGGAGATATTCCACAAAATTCTGCACAAGGGGCGTTCCGATGCACAGTCGGAGCAGTGTCCAACAGAATTGTCCCATGTCAAACATGCACCAAAAAAAAGTTGGTGCACTCTGTAGGAGCAGTGCAGGGAGTGCCTTATTCATGAAGAAAGGACCCCCCACAAATCCTGAATCTGGCGCCCTCTGCACACTTCACATGCAAACTGCACCCTCTACAGGCAACCTCTACACAGTGCAATTTGCACTATTTTTTATCAATCTTCACCAATGTCTATGAACAGTAAGTGGTCAGGAGACTACGTAGCTCAATGCTGAGGATATGTTTACTATAGGGGATATAGGGGATTGTGGCATGCACAGGACCTCAATACAAGGGAACTGACAGAGCAGTGGTGCTCAACATGCCATTGTAGTCACCCTTTCTGCTACTCAACATATCATTCCTGTAGACTGCTAATAACCCTATAACCCTATATCACCTGTTGTTTTTTTTTAGTAAATTCTACTATTGATCAAACACTCTGTATTAGAGTCTACCCTTTCATTATTCACTTACATACTATGTATGCAATAAATGAAATGTAAATAGGAACTTACAATAAATAACAATTTGTCAAAAATCGCAAAATTAATTTATTTAACATTAGAAGTCAACCTGGTAAAACAACAAGTTGAGGTAGATCCCACATACCTAGGATTCTCACTGCGCTCTATGTAATAAAATCTGATACAAATGAGTTGAGTATCACTATATCTGTCACAGATATACACCAAGGACGTAGACACGATACACATACATAACATGGTCTTCCATGCAGTCATAGACTTTGTACTCCGCTGACAATGGTCCTCTTCACACGCAGCCATACTCATACCAAATACTTTGATTATCTTCCGAAACCAGAGAAGACGTCTCTGCGTCATTGCTCTCTATACCATGGGAGGAACCATCACATCTACTCACGGCACCATTTGCATTGGGGCTAATGCTCTTGCAGCAATTTGGTCTTTCAGATGAAGATACAATCATTCTGTCTCCTGGTGGCCCACTAATGCTACTTACCAAATCAGGGTTCAGGGAAAGGTATGGAAAAGGCATGCATGGAGTTGTATAACACATCCTAACTGTGTTATCAATATTCTTACAATAGTGAACTATATCGCACCCGGAACAACATTGAGGATCATCACCAACTAGATGAGGAGGGGTTCTGTGAGTGGAAATAGTAGGGCGATGCACGTTTGCAGGGTACTCACTCAATAATGATGGGGCATCTTCGCTGGTGGGCGATGGATCAACTGATACAGGTGACCTACTGTCTTTGGATAAAAAATCATGAATACTTGTCCTTCGAGTGGTACCCTCGGCAGTAGAAATGACACTGCTAGCACGAGGTAAGGTGGCATATAGCTGCGCATCTTTTGCCAGCTGCTGTTGGCTCCCAGTCCCTTGACCTGTGTCTCCATCAGAAGACTGTGCATCCATCACCATAGGGAATGTAAATCTTGTTTTTTCCTCAGCTTTGCAAGAGCTGGACCGTACAATCTGTACCGGTTTTGCAGTCTTTCTGACGCCCGGTGATAGGGCAGGAGACAGTAGAGATGGGGATTGTAATCCTGCTAATTCACTAGAGCTAGATAAGCTTTTTATAACTTCATCCAATAGATCTTCTTGGCTTCCAGACCGAATCTATAAAAAAAAACATGAATTAATTAATGTTAATTGGATGAGTTCAAGTATGTTGGTTCATGGAATATTATACAGCCATAAAAATACATACACGGATACTTTCATATTAAAATAAAACTAGGAGACCTCTTGTATAAACATATAGAATAGTCTTGATGAAGAAGCAGGTGGTCTACTTTGGAGAAATCCATTCATCTACTCACCTGGCTCACTGTCAGCTTGTTGCTTTCTTCTAAGAACTGCTTGAGAGATACCATCTCACTTCCCGGAGATCCAAGCCTCTTCTTAGACTGGGCAAGGCTTTCCATTCCATCACAAGATTTGAGTCTAAGCATAGGGCTGGATGCAGCAGATTTTTTTAAGCGATTACCATAATACTGAACTGGACTACTATTGTTGGACCATACTTCATTATCATGATGCAGGTTGAAATCGCCACTGCTGTGACTTTGAGATCTACTCTGACTGCTCATCGGACCTATAATGGAGAAGTGAGTGAACGTTACTACCCAGCTTGCAGATCATGGTTACAGGTTTAGTACAGTCAGCAAGCATCAGGTTGTGAACATTAAGTTGTATAGAATTTACTAATATTACTAAGGCTTCATGCACACAACCATTTTGGCCACCATAGACTTGCATTATACATGTTCACGATGCAGTGAGCACAACATGACCGAGCCGGTTGTCCGCAACAGATAGGGCAGGTCCTATACCTGCCGTATTGCCACATGGCCTCCAGGCCATGGAGGAGGGAGGAGTGCTCTCCCTTCCCATCTTCACCCCTGGTTTCTTGGCTAGGTGCAGTACAAGGTCAGGCACACTAAGACTTAAAGGGGTTGTTCACATTCAGCAAATATTTGATATGGTTTGGGTAAGGAAAAGTTATCCAATTTTTCAATATACCGTATATACTCGTGTATAAGCCGAATTTTTCAGCACAAAAAATGTGCTGAAAAACCTCGCCTCGGCTTATACACGAGTCAATGATAAAAAAAAAATTAATACTCACCCTCCGGTGTCCCCGATGTTTGTCACGGCTCCCGATCCCTGTTGCGGCTCCCCGTGTCTTCTCTTCTGTCTTCTATCTTCTCTAGCCGGCAGAGTCGCGTCCATGCGACTCTGCCGTCGCACACTGTGATGCAGCGCTGTCGCCGCTGATGACGTCATCACAGTGTGCGACGGCCGGCGCGATTGGGGATCGGAAGCCGCGACGAACATCGGGGACAACGGAGGGTGAGTATTAAGTTTATTTTTTATCTGTATAATACACAGGCTGATGGGGGCAGGCTGTATACTGCAAGGGGGCAGGCTGTATACTGCAAGGGGGCAGGCTGTATGCTACATGGGGGCAGGCTGTGTGCTACATGGGGGCAGGCTGTGTACTACAATGGGGGCAGGCTGTATGCTACATGGGGGCAGGCTGTATGCTACATGGGGGCAGGCTGTATGCTACATGGGGGCAGGCTGTATGCTACATGGGGGCAGGCTGTATGCTACATGCGGGCAGGCTGTATGCTACATGGGGGCAGGCTGTATGCTACATGGGGGCAGGCTGTATGCTACATGGGGACAGGCTGTATGCTACATGGGGCAGGCTGTATGCTACATGGGGGCAGGCTGTATGCTACATGGGGGCAGGCTGTATGCTACATGGGGGCAGGCTGTATACTACATGGGGCTGCTGTATACTACGTGGGGCTGCTGTATACTACGTGGGGCTGCTGTATGCTACGTGGGGCTGCTGTATGCTACGTGGGGCTGGCTGTATACTACATGGGCTGTTTGGCTGTATACTACATGGGGGCTGGCTGGCTGTATACTACACCCTCGGCTTATACTCGAGTCAATATGTTTTCCCAGTTTTCTGTGGTAAAATTAGGTGTCTCGGCTTATACTCGGGTCGGCTTATACTCAAGTATATACAGTGCTTTCTTTATCAATTCCTCACGGTTTTCTAGATCTCTGCTTGCTGTCCTGTTATAAAGGCTTCTATTTTTACTTCCAGTGGATAAAAATCTGTCCGTGTGATGTGACGGACATGTAGGTGCACAAACCGTTATCGTCACAGAGAGTAATAGGAACCGTGTGATAATAATGGCTCGTTCACCTGCATGACCATCAGATCTCATGGACAGATTTTTATCCCCTGGAAGTAAAAATAGAAGCCTTTATAACAGGACAGCCAGCAGAGATCTAGAAAACAATGCGGAGTTGATACAGAAAGTATATTGGAAAATTGTATGACTTTTCCTTACACAAATCATATCAAATATTTGCTGACAGTGTACAACCCCTTTAAGGTTAAGGTCCAACATAACAACTTATCAAAGACTAGTTTTGTCTACATATGTATGGGGCTTCCAATTGTTTTGCATTCTAGGAGCAGAACAAAGAAAATAATGGGAGCCCAACATTTTTAAGACGACAAACACCAACGGAACCCAGAAATACTGAATATAATTGGTTGTGTGGAACTCTTTTCAGGTTACCTTAATTTGTCCCATTGGCAGGACTTTGTCAATTTTGTCATTTTTTGACAAAATCAAGACAAAAGAGGAGCAGATTTTACTTTAGCCTAAAATAGTTTTCACACCATTACAGTTTTAGCACCAGTAATAAAAGAAAACAATAAAGTTAAAGAACCACATAAAAGTGTGGCATAGGCAGTGTCGGACTGGCCCACCAGAGTACCAGAGGATCCTCCGGTGGGCCCTGGCTCAACCCAATACTGAACCCCAGAGGTCCATCAGAAAACAACACAATTTGAAGGCTTCTAGAGTATATTTCCTGGAGGAAAATGAAGAGTGAGCCCCCAGATTGATTTTCTCTGGTGGGCCTAAGGAAACCCAGTCCGACACTGGGCACAGGTATTATACAGACAGGTCTGAGATAAATTTTAAAATGAAGGTTAAGCTTTGCAACCAATTTTTTTCTATTGTTTTAGGTCTTCAGCTCTTATGCAGATTGGTTCGTTTTCATGTTAACTATTTGTAGTCCAATTCTGAAGCCATATTTCCATTCATCTATTCTCTACATCTTGTTGATCTACCAACTATCAATAAGTAAGAATTACGTTAACAGCTTAAAATCAGGATAGCGGTAAGATCTGACTACACATGGCTTATTTTGTAGTCTGTTTCCATGGAGACATATGGATCTGCATAGGAGTTGCAGATCCAGAACGATTTCTATTTACACTTGCTTGTAAACGTAGACATAGCTTTTAGGATGTGTCTCAGACATAAAAGTAGTAATAAACAAAATAAAATCAGCAGAGCATACCTGTCACTTCATGAAGTGAAGCATTATTATTACTATTACTATAGGATGTCCTGCCACTATCAAGACTGGCTGGCCTGGGAGCTAGATGAAAGATTGAGACAATGGTAACAAACATTTAGCAGGTGACATACAATCTCAGCATTCCAATTAGAGAATGCAATGGAGTCATGCACTATTTCACAGGCTCAGCATGCCCACTGCCAGCCGAGCAAGGACAGAAAGGCAGAATTCATTAAATGAAGCCCTGGAGAGCACAGAACGGAAGGAGAAGTGGATGGGTTTAATGTATTACTGGAGAATGAGGACAGAAGGAACAATATGGGGAAAAAAAAACTATTAGACAAAAAACACAAAAAGTCATATAAAATATTCATTTACTATTCTTTTTTACAGTAACTCCTGGCATATATACGCTAAATGTGTCCATAGACTTATAAGGGGTTATTGCTTGCACGCCGGTTAGATAGCCCTGCTGTGCTTCCATCGCAGCTGCATACATCAAGAGGCCGCGGTCTATAATTCGGCGGGTCCTGCATAGCACAGAAATAGACGCAGCCGGAAATTTTTTACATATGAAGTGCGCAGCAACAGGAATGGCCCGCACAGGCCGATATCCCTCTGGCCACGCCCACCCTTCACGCCCCTCCTGGCGTGTAGGTGGAAGAAAAGGGGTAAATAATCGCAAGTGATAGCAATAAGCTAGCGTGGCACTGAAGCCATAATAAATACCCCCCATACTATATGTATTCTATATCCACCAGAAAGCACTGTATATAGAAGTCTGTCTATGCTTTTTGATCCTGCTTAATGCGGGAAGGAACAGTATACATTCAGCGGAGGTCATAGGAGGATATGGAGGACGGATGCCACTGTGTAGCTTCTATCCCCAGCCTTCGCTGTGTAGCATCTATCCCCACCCTCCGCTGAGCGTATGTTGTGGATTTTTTCTCTAGCTGGAAGCAGGTACTATTGCCTCCGCTGAGCGTATGTTGTGGGTTCTTTCTCTAGTCTTTTCTCTAACTGGAAGCAGGTTATATTTCATCTCGTGGTTTGCTGCTCAGGAAGTCTTTTCTACTGTCATTGTTGCATGAGCAGACCCCACACCACGGTCCCACTGTGGTCCCTTAAGTTGGGTGATATCCTCAGCATTGCCAGGTTTGTGTAATTGTTAAATAAAGCAGATATTAAAAAACAATCTAACATGCTTGTGCACTTAACAAATTTAAGATGTCAGCTGGTTACGCAATAAAAACAGTTTAGCATTATTCCAGTTAATACCACAACAATAATCATGCACAGGAGGTTTTGTAAGGAATATCCACCTAGAGGTGTTGTCGTATATTTATCGTAGTCATTGTTGACACCATGGCCACTGATGTCTTCATAGGATGCACCGTCTAGGAAACAAAAACCAGAAAAATACAATGTCAGGTTAGATACTAAATCATATTTCATCCACTGAAGATTCTCACAGAACCTACAACCGTCATGTCATTTGTGGAGCCTATTATACATCAAACTATTTCCAAATTACTGAGGTAGAGAATATTCATTTTGTTTAATGGTGCACTTTTTATTTGAAGTAGTTTTTAAGAAGTAGTAGTTGAAGTAGTAATTTTGGCTTAAAGGGATATTCCAGGCATTGTAAATACAGGTTCTTAAACTTCAGATGTACGGCTTCGACATTCAGCCGTTGCCGCTTGTAGCTGGAAGTAGAAGGCTCTGTCTCTGCATAGTGGTTAGGCTGGTGTACCGCAGCATAGCTAAATGAGAACTAATTTGCAGTACCTTGGCATGGCCACTATACTAGCTGCATCCAGCTCCCTCCATTATTCAGTACTGGTGCTGCCTGGAACAGCTAATGTACTACATTTTCTGGGCCATAAAGAACAGGGTAAGAAAAGACAGAACAGCGGCTACATTGCGGGCTTTACCGGCTCACATGCACTGGCCGATGACTGCTCAATTTTAATAAAATATCAGGGTTTCGGACAAGATGTCCTTTAAACATGCCATTAGGACTATTTTGCAAAATGCAAGTTGGGTGGTAGTAAAGCAAAGCAAAATGCACATGCCAGATACATTCAGTTCCTGATGGTTTACTACAGCTGTGACACTACACTCTATGAAAAAATTACTATTAGATTACACTCTGCAAAATACAGTTATTCTGTGTTAGTTACTTTCTATGTGCCATTTACAATATCGGTGTCTTCCTATGTGGCTGTGGGGTTGTTAAGACCCCTCTTTCCCAGGGCTTGTGGAAACTGAATGCCTCGTACTCCCCTTTTGGTTAATGGGTTGGGTTTGCATAGGTTGCATGGTAGACCGTTCCATGATCCCATGTGCTGACTGTTCACAGGTTTTCCTGTCACTATGAAACTATTTATATTGACAAACTGATACGGGGCAAAGTATGGCAAGGACATGACGATTAACAGGAATACCCAAAGAAGAAAAACTGCTTATACCTTTACTTTTAAGTATCTGCTTGGTTCTGATGCCCGCGGACTGGTTGGCTGCTGAAAAGTTGATTGCCGTTGTGGAGAAGGCCATGGTTCCCAAATCTTTCCGCCTTTTGCCGGTAGGAATGTCATCAGGACCATCCAGATTCTCAGCACTACCTGTCCACTGTCCACCTGCCAGGGCCATGGACTGGACCAGGTCATTCATGGCTGGGATGCAAATGAAAGCAAATGAATCAGCGTGAAACTGCTCATGCCCTCTCCAGTATAGCTAAGTTATGACAGCCATCCAAGCATTAGAAGCGTATTGCAGGTCACAAGAGCTACAACTTCACGAAAAGCCAGTTTGTTATGACATGCATTTTGTGGAGCATGATAAATGTAAGTGGATGTTTCCAGTAAATGTAGCACTTGTACGGTACTTTCAAAGCCAGTTGTATATTTCTTGCCATGCTCCTGCAGTGGTGATGAGCAGCATAGCTTGCTGGAAAGTTATGTTGCTTAAGAATGTCAAAAATGATATGATACAGTAAAATAAGCAGAACACAAAGTGATTACAGTCTCCTTCACACAGTGGAGGCAGGCATTTGGTTGGCCACATTCTGGCTTAGCCAAGGAACTAGTTAAATCAGTAAGACAGACTGCTCATGGGTGGAGCAAGACTCCTCAGGGGTGGAGCAACTGGTTGAACCCACACACACATCAGATACCACCACTGTGTGTAGGAGCCTTAAAAATCATATGCTATCGGAAAGGATAACAATGCATCAGAATGATGCACTGGTGACCTTTTCGGAAGCAAAAGGGTAATTTTTTGCATTGAAGAAAGGGTCAATGGCCAGTGCAGGTTTTGTATTTTGTATGTCAAGTTCTTAAAGATAGCACTTTATAAAGTGCATCTTTACATTATAACATCTACTATGAACTAAGTGGTTCATATGAGCTTAGCATGGACCTCCATCGTTACCCCTGAGTCGAGAGCCATTTTCAGGGATGAACAATTGGTCAGAAAAGATGCATCTCTAAGAATTTAAGTTTCCACTGAACATATGGTATCATTACCAATTGATGGCCAAACACTGGGTCAACTTAAAAAATGGGTGCCTCAGCTGTGTGCAGGTAATAGTTGGATACACTGTATACCAGGTATTATACACTCAAATCTGCTTCTAAAAGGACACAGGAGAATTTTTTGGTCCGTGTGGACTTACATAAAGCAGTAAATTCCTTGATTATATTAATGAACTCCCTACCAGTAGAACCACTTTGATGTAGGTCTGTACATTGTACATCATTATCTTTAACCTGATGGGTTTTATATCAAAGGTGCAATTTATCACTTATCAATTGGATATTGGGCCTTGTGTCCCCTATGTTTGACAGAGCGACAGTCAAGCATGCATCATGCCGCTGCATTCAGATTTTATAGAACTGATAAATACAGCCAATATTTTATTCAGTCCAATAAAGAGTGAAGCGAGCAGCGTACATGTGTGACCATTGCTTAATACAAGTAGGGACCGGTGACTACGACTCCCGTGAACAGGAGGGGGTCTCCATAGCTTTTGAGTATGCATATGACTTGCTCTAAAATTGCGGCAATTATTTGATTATACAAATTTTGATAAAATCTGTAGTTGCAAAGCCACCAAACATGATGTACACGGTAACATCCTCATACAAGGACCTTAGTATTTTCTGGTAATTCAGGAAGGTGACTTGTTATACTGATTGGACGAGATGCAAACTAGAACTGATTTATAACTGGATATAGCCTCAGATAATTTCCCTTTTAGGTGATAAATATTGGGCAGCAGGACTTGCATTTAGGATATAAGGAAAACAGTGCAGTCCAGGATAAGCTTATTGGAGGTATTAGTGATGGAAGCCAAGTACAGCTAGCCAAACCATTTTATTGTCTTACACACTGAGCGGCGGTAGAGGGCCTTCATTTTGTCCTTATCCTTCGGTCTGTTCCTCATAAAGGGCAGTCTTTTCAGTGCTTATGTCACAGCATGGGAAGAAAGAAAAAAATCAAAAAACAAGGAAACGGAGAAATAAAAGAGAAATGAAAGGGGGAAAAGGAGAAGAACACATGGAAGAAGTTAAATGCTGAAACGAAAGACAGAAATGAGCATGTCTGATCTCGGATAAACATGCAAGACTAGACACAGAGACTAACACCAGTGTATTATGGGTATGATGTGGGACACAGACACCTGATACTATACAAATAGTTTGTTGAAAAAATGTTTTGTCGAAGAAAACATTTTTTCCAATATCTTACATTTAATAAATCTTCCCATAGTGCAAAAAAGACATTAGAGAGCAAAAGAGCTTGGAATGAGAGTAACCATGTAGGATCAGTAGTGGATTGTAGTATGGGAGGTTTAGGGACCTTAATTATACTGAAATGAATACATACTACCTAAAAAAACATTTTAGGATTTGGGTTTTCGGAAAAGTTTTAACTGGATGCCTTTCGTAGTATCTTTATGTATCATACCACATTGCATGCTGAAGAATGTTCTCAATCAATACCACCAAAATGGGTTTCTCTTCATCTGAGAAGCCTTTCTGATGGAATCTGTAGAAGGCGGAGGATCAAGCAGCTTAGCCTGCATTCACATGAACGTGCGGGGGACGTATGTACAGCCGCAAGCTTATTAGACGGCAATAGCCGCACACAATGATAGCATGTTCTATCTTCAGCTGTATTTACCGCTGTGCAACATTACCGCTGTATTTACCCTCTCCAGCGCGACGCACGTATGGCGGTATGGCCTTAGACATACGTTCGTGTAAATGCAGCCTTAGGCTGGATTCACACAGCCGTTGCCCGGCGTGCCGTAGCACGGCGTGCACACAGCAGCACGCGGGGAGAGGAGGAGGAGGTGAGCGCCGCTCACCCCCGCCCCTCTCCATAGGCATACATGTCCTATCTTTTCACGTGGTACGGAGCGGTATGGTGCCGCATGTGTGCTGCACCGTACCGCTCCTGTAGGGCGCTGCGCGCCCATTGCCGTCTATGGGGGACGTATATCGGCTGTATATATACGTCCTCCATGCGGCAGTGTGAGTGTAGCCTTCCTTTGTATTTTTATACATGGAAGCTACAGAATGCTTATGACTGATATCTTTGAGTTCCATTTGTATTACATATATTCGAGTAGTGTGGTCTACAAAACATTGTGCAGCTATAGAATGTGCACACAAAAGACTTGATAGAGGTAAACTTTTAATGTAGACAATGGATATAGACTGTGCAGGAGAGGAAACGTAAAAATTTTTAGACATGTTGGTTGTCTCCACACGATGTAAATGAGTAATCAGTGTCGCAAATGTTGTATATTACACCCTAATGAAACATAGACTAATTTATATTAATAATGGCACTGCTTTTTACTGGCTACTTCCCTTCTTTTTCTTTTATTCCTAATGGTTTTACTATCAAAAGTTATCAACATTGAAAGTTGCAGCAACAACAAGGAATATTCTCCATGATGCAGAGCTATTCGACTTGTTATCCCTGGTGCTGAGCAGAGAGCTAAAGGAGCTGGATCCAATCTTTATGAACCCATATGAGAATCTATGGAAAATCTCTGTGTTGATGGACTACAAGAGATATTGCAAATTTGATAATAGAAATTAACAATACTAGTTGTTGTAATGTAACATGACCCCCCTTCCCATCTGCCCTTGATTCAATAAGGCCGCTTTCAAGATAGTGGCCATGTTCAGGACACCTTACCCATCACTTTCTGGGGTATTAAGATATGTCATCTTAGCTTACATTTCTTGGATAATAATAGAGTGATTCACTGTGTATCTTTGTATACCATATTACTAACTACTGAGTGTTACCATTTTCATTGCTTTTCTTCTCAATATTCCTTTCTACTTCTATATGACCCTTTTGTCCAAAACAACTAATTTCTCAAAACCATTGATCCCCTATTTTGAATCATTTCTGTTTCTTTTGACCTTTATACATAAATCAATGTTTTCAAAGTATAAGCGGAGAAAGAAGCATTAATATAGCAGAGAAAGGTCATGTAGATGACAATGGGCACTGAAAACAAGTTATGGTTAAGTCACAATTTACAAAAGACAGATTCAATGAAACCATGTAAAACAAATCACCAAAGTTGAAATCTGTCTATAGACGATAGAATGGGAAAAAATGGAATACATTTCCACTGCAGAATTAAGAAGACATAATATCAAACACAATTTGCAGGATAATATAGCAAAATACTCACTGCTGCTCTTTTTTGCTCCAAGTGGGTGCCCGTCCTCGAGAGAATTGGAGCCTACAGAGGAGCTGTCTTGGCTATCCTGCATAGGTAGTTGTAAGAAACCTTCACCAGACTCAGATCGAGAGGGCGGGAGAGTGAGAGATCTCAGATGTTCACGGTTTACATCCTTCTTAGACTTGATTAGCTTCCTCATCTTTAGGGTTATCCAATTACCTCTCCTTTGGGGGTAGAGAACTGAGCTATTTACGAGATACTAAATTACTGTATCAAATACACTAAGAATCCTTATATAATGTCTTACGAAAGTCACAAAGTTGGTGAATTATCTCACTGTGTGCTGCATTCCCATACAATATAATGTAATGATACAGAGAACTATGTATTGATATGGATTGATATACACACGGTTTTCTGAAGTTTTTGTCCCTGTCCTAGTGAGACAACTTTACGATATTATGCAACTTACCTTCTTGGAGGAGAAGGTTCATAAAATTTGTATTGATCCATAATCTTTTCTTCCAGTTTTTCTTTTTGCCGTCTGAGCTCATTTATTTTATCCCTAAACACAAATATATTACCAGAAATTAATAAAATCGTTACGATAATTTTTACTCTCCAGTTTTACCAATTACCTTTTAATGACCCCATGTCACCAAGTTGCATCGCCCAAAATCGAAGGATTTCCATAATAGAGGTGTGTTTTGACACAATACAGACTTTGAGACAAACTTAAAGGCATTGTCCCAAGTTGGATTGGTATCCATATCCACAGGCTGAGAGATAATCATATAGATGGGGACAGACTGTTCAGAAGGTCCCATTCTCACTAATTGATCAGTTGGTAGGTCGCACATGCTGGAATGCCAGAAATTGGTGAGCACATTGCTTGGGTATCTTCAGCTCTCCCATTTACTGTCTATGATAGAGCCCAGATTGCCAAGCAATGTGCTCCACAATTTCTGGTGTTCTATCCTTTGGATAGGGGATACCAATCAAACTTGGTACAACCCAAGGGGAATCTACAGTATTGTAGCTGGACTTGGAGTATTGGGGTGCGCTCCCATGTAAGATCTTCTCATTGAACACAGCAGTCACAGGCTTCTGGTTAGATATTGTTGCATGAAGAGTGTCTTGGAGGTTAACTGAACCTGTGCCCCAAGTAAATAGAAGCCTAAATACAACTGAAATGTGCCCATATTATAGATATCTGTACATGGTCTTAAAATAGATTTGGACAAAAACAAAAAAATATCTCATGGTAAGTCGAAATAAGGGCTAGGATTAGATATATGGATGAATCTGCTACACACAATGGTGAAGAAAGGTTCCACTGAAGCCTAGAGTACAAAATATAAAGTAACCAACCCATCAACCTACATATACTGTCTTTGTTCTACTTGATAAAAATCTTTGCTTTCCATATTTTGATCCAGCAAAGTCTTGTTCTGTAAGGCTAGTATTTGGTTCTGGCCCATCAAATGTCTATTCTCCTCTTCAAGGTTTCCTTTCACTTGTCGTAAAAGCTGCAGAGAAAAACATAAAAACATCCTATGAGGATATGGGAAAAATCTGTACATTTCCATTTATAATTAGGAAGCAAGGCTCGGATTGCAAACTGGACCATCTGAAGCAGATTTCATTATTTTCTGATGAGCAAAAGCCCAAAAATTGAGCAGTGTGATCTAGTCCTTTAGGTTTTAGGTCATATCCACAGCGGGAATAAAGAGACAAGAAGTATGGGAAGGGTTTTAGGGGTAAACAAGAGGGAAAATGAATGGTTGGGTTAAAGGAAAGTCAAACGGGAAGAATCGCTGCCGATAAAGATCATTGTAAAATTTCAGAACTGACTGCAAGCCGAGGAAACCTTTCTCTGAAGCACTTCACAAGGACTTTATTGACACATCGGGGCGCATTTACTAAGATCAGTGCAGTGTGTACTATGTGCAGTTTGCCTTTGTAGTGTGCAGAGGGCGCCAGATTTATGATTTCAGACACCTGTTCATAAATCTGGTGCTCCCTACACTGCTCCGATGGAGTGCACCTTTAACATGTGGCTTGCAACACACTTCTATCAGACTCTGCATGTTCAATCTGGTGCACGGTCCGACTCCGCACCGGAACGTCCCGGTGTCATATGGAGAATAGTGCAGCTGCGACACAAATGTGGCGCAGGCACTTCTTAAATACATGTGCAAGCAGTTTGCACTAGAAAGAACGTGCAAAGTCCGACAGAAAACTGGCACACGGCCCTTAGTGAAGGTGCCCCTACAAGTCCTCCTTTTCGAGAGCTGCCTTATCCAACATCTAAGTTATCCATATGACTTGTGCCGGTTTGCCATGAACAAAAGTTGTCCTTCTATAAAAACAGATGTAATCCCATGCTCACCTCACACTGGTTGGTCAGATTTGTGACTGTGATATCCGACTTCTGATATTTCTCTTTCAATTTTGAGAAATCAGCTTCCAATCGTGTCTGCTCCAGTTTACCATTGTTTAGGGAGGATTTCAGGTTTTTATGATCGCTCTGGAGACTTTCATTTTCACGTAATAGCTGTCTGTATGTGCTATTAAGCCTAAACAAGTAAAGGAAGAAATAAGAAGTTTTTAATTTTTTTTTTAAAGAAAAGAAAACAGTATCAAAAGTGGTAACAATGCTAACCCAAAGAAAGCACATTTCCCTTCGGAGAAATAAAAGCCAATATTCTCTAACAACGGTCTCAGTGAAAAATACAGAATTCATTTGAGTCCACTCACTTTTGATGATAATCGGATTTCCAACTGTGTGATCCCACATTTTGACATAGAAAATAGGTCAGATCAGTAAAACATGTTCTAGATGGGTTCAGTTTCTAGAACATTGATGATGAACCCTTTAGAGTCAGAGTGCCCAAACTATAGCCAATAATATACTTATTTATCACAAAGTGCCAACATGGCAATTTCATCAGCAACTTAATGCTCTGCTCTGCAACAGCTTTGAATTGTATTGGCCTCTTGAGGGCACCAATATGATTGAAAGAAGGAGTGGAAATCTGGAATATCATTGTAGCTTTCCTCCAGGGTCCCCTTGAACAGGAAGAATTGGGGGCAGGAGCTCCAATGATAATCCAAACCTGTCCACACCTCCTTGCTCCTCATACAGTCCCAGGATGTATTGCTTTCAATTAGCACTGAACACAGCAAATCCTGGGTTACCCAGGACTGCAGGAGAATGCCTTGAGTCACTTAAACTACAAACTCTTTGCTGGGGCTGCTTGGGTGCCCACAGAGATAGCTTTGCATGCCACCTGTGCTATAGGTTTACCACCACTGATCTAGAACATCAAGCCAGAGCCAAGCCTTAATCCCTCATGTTATAGCTGTCATGGAAGGAATTATATATGAAAAAGGATCACTTTAGAGGTCAAAGGGATATTTTGTCTGTTGGAGGGCACATTCATATATTGTGGCTACATTGGAGCCTCATGTGCAGAATCTAATGCCTGGATGACAAACTGAGAAAACCCCGGTCATGGTTGGAAGAACGCTTACGCCACTTGACGTGGAGCGGCGTGGAATGGGCCATGCCAAGCTGCTGAGTTCCTGGCACCGGTTATAGTGCAATTCTACACCAGGCGTACACAATAGGCATAACCTCTTAGCATATCTGCCGTGACATGCGGTCCTGAGTTAACATCAGATTCTGGGACACGATGCCCAAGCAGTTGATAATCCCCCTTTCCTATGTTTTTGCAGTTTCTAGTATTGCCACATAATACTCTAAGGCTGCATTAATCCGAATTTGTGATTTCTCCAGTCCCGTATTTCCGTGCCGTATATGTGAACATGTATATAACCCATATTTTATACGTCCCCATAGACTTTTAGGGCATACGGAACTGAAATATGGAAGAAAATAGAACATGCTTTATATTTTTATACGGCTAGTATGCGGTACGGTGTTAACAACGGCAATATAAATGGTTGGACGTATTGACCACTGAAATGTATGTGCCATATGTAACCCATAAAAAAACGATATGGTACGGGTAGCATACGGCCATTTTCATACAGCCCAAAATAGCATAAAATGATAATTCTATAATTGGAGAATCAACATAATATAAGACTGAGCATCTTTCACTGGCATAGAAATACTGATAACCTCTACAGGCAACAAAGAAAAATACAGGAAAATTTTTATCTTTAAATTCACATTTTCAGCACAACTCGCCTTCCTGCATATGAAGCATTATACATTATACATGTCTAGAAAATTCTACGCTGCTGCTACTGGAGTCTGTAAATTAGAAACTGCAGTTTCTTTGTACGATTTTCACAAGTTATTACACATCAATATTGAAAAAAAGTCTCATGGGGGATGTGTCACAGAACGATCTGTACAAGCTGACGTGATATGGCAATTATTACGGCCTTTGTTGCTATGGACACAACAGGGATCCTGTCCCTGGTGATGGATCAGCAAAAAAAAAATAAAAAAAACAGGTGTTAAAAATACAATACATATTATACACATTTTAGGATTTAGAAAAATTCAACAAATTCAATTATTTACAAAATAATTGTGCATGCGAATATTAAACTACACAACTATTTTAAAAAAATAATTGTGAAAAATCTTAGAATTTGAAGAATTTTTTTTCTCTCCTAAATCCTTATATGTAAATGTTTTGTATTTAGTTTTTCTCAGTAGAAATAATTTTTACCTTAAATCCTGAAATGTAAAAGTGTTCGATGTTTAACATTTAGGTAGTAATAAACGTACAAGTATTTTATTGCATTTTAGCAATTATTTCAATGTTTCCTTTAATACTAAACACATAAACAAAATACTAAATGCATAAAAATAAAATTCCAATTTAACCATCGATTTTCTCTCTTCCATGTGATGCATCATAATGACGCTACCCCATTCTCCATGGTGTCCACTTAAGCAGCGTTGAGTCCTTTGCTCATGTCGGAGATAATCCCGCTGATCGGAGCAATCTCTAGCCTGATGACTAGCTACGATTTGTTATGTATTTATTGAATTCAGCAAGAAAAGTGCCTGGGAAATAAGCTTCACCAGCAATTTATTGGGGACAACGGTTTTGCATTTAATTCTCCATTAATCTCTGTTATAATATGTATACTTTTTCATTATTTGTTACTCATCTGATTTTTTTTCCTTACAGTTTTTGTGCAAAAATACCCCCCCCCCCCCATCATCCACAGGCTAAGTATGGAATTGCATTTAGTGAGAGTGAAGCTGCAATAACAGATAAAGCCCATGTGACCTTATTCAACCAGAATCTAGGCACCACTTATTTAGAATTACCATTACCCCCACCCCCTATCATATGTATCCACTAAGAGGAGACTCCTCCTGAATTTGAGATAATTGCATAGGAATAGCTGGGTAATGACTAATATGTATGGGCACCCAGAAGGTCCAGGTCACATGATGCAGGTACTAAAGAGACCTTTGTAGAAAGGGTTTGTGTGTTGGGTGCGGTATGCCAAGGTATGAGGTATAGGTTTTGAGGATCCTTGAAGCACAGACCACTGAATTTTCTTCTGAATATAAAGAGATAGAAAATAGAGGTAATACTTTGCTAAATTTGACACAAGCAGTCCTCCAGAAAAGAAAAAATAGCATATGAAGCAGGGCCATAGGGTACTTAAGGCGTCCAGTTACAAAGGATGCCTTCTCCTCAGGAGAAGAAATGTTCAGCCTTGCACACGAGTCTACTACACTCAGGCCGGTCGCTTAGGCATAGCATATGTTTGGCCGTAGAATGGGAGGGGGAAGCGCTGCTCACCCCTCTCCATAGGGAGGAGTGCGGCCAGTCAATGGTATGGTACAGTGGGCAATACGGCCATTTATATTAATGGGTGTATTGCCCATTGAAATGAATGTGGATGCTACCTGTACCAAAATGGTATGGTACGGATAGCATACAGCCGAAAATATCCAGTCATGTGCAAGGGGCCTTATTCTGAGGAATATTTTTTTTGACAATTTTTATTTCTCATTTAATTTTTGTTTTTAATCTTCCGCAATATTGACAGTGTGTCAAATCTTAGGAGAGACTTCATTTATACTACACACGACAAAAGAATTGGGTTGTTATTATATAGGGGGCACACAGAGCTTAATGGCCTCTGTATCCACTGACAGCTGAGAGAGTAAGGAACCTGATAAATTATCTAATGACTTAACTCTTTACAGACAGTCACCAGAATCACCAAGGAAAATATATTTTAGGTATGGAAAGAGTTAATCATTAGCCTTCTTATCTCTCAGAAGAGAACCCAGGCAGCTTTCAGATACACTGATCACTGCAGGAGAAAGAAGCAAAAAAGGCACAGGGAATCTACTTTGCTCAAAGTATATAACAAAGTTCACTATTATGACCTGCTTTATTATATTTTTAAACAAATAATAAAATGCTTCAAAGATTTTGCTACTCTTTGACTATACAAGAAATAGTTTATAGTTGTTGTTACCTCTCATGCTCTTCGGTAAGTCGCTGATAATCTGAAGCCAACATCTCTCGCTCCTTGTTCTCCTGCAACATTTTTCCCTGTTCTTCTTTTAGAGCTTTTTCCAGATCTTCTAAATGGACTTTTTGTTTTAGCAACTGGTTGTATCTGGAAGACAAAGTCATCTTACATCTGACCATGATGATTTATACAATATTGTCTGAACATTGAGTCATTAGGGGCTTCTCTTATGGTAGAAGAAAACACTCTCTCTTACAGGCTACGACCCGTACAAAACAAATCTCTCCAATTTTTGGAGCCCTGACAATGCACTACTTGTTTGAGACATCATGCTCATTACCAACAAACTAGTAATCAGACAAAATACTGTATTTGGCCAAATCATATAGTATACAGCAGTGAATGGAAAAAGGCTCGGAGGCTAAGGTCATGTTTTTTTTCTGGGAAAGGTCAGGTTTTGTGCCTAGAAGTCAGCGATAATCAAGAACACTACAGTCATGTGTATTCTGTGACTGCTAGAAGACAATTGTACGAAGATAGATATTCTTTATAGTCAATGTTTGAAGTGTAGAAATAGAAATATATTGCAGTATTACAAGAATGTCCGTCTTTTAACACGATGGGGCACATTTACTTTTACCCGGTCCTATTGCGATTCCCGGTCCGGACTGTCCGACGAGAATGAAGTCCGGCGCAATTCACCAAGATCGTGCGCCCGATATCCTGCATGTGTCGCTTCCCCGCTGAGGTCCTCCGGAGTTCACCTTCTTCTTCCCGGTGTATGTGAGTGTATTGTCTGGCGACACAATTTGAATTTTAAATCCTGTGCTTAGTCCGAATCAGTCGTGTTGTCCGACGGACATGCCCCCCGATTTGTGTTGCATGAAAGCTGGCGCAAAAAAAAACCCTGTTAAATGCGGAGCAAATCGGAAATAGCTGGGAAACCCGACGGAAATGCAGTGTGCGGATCCTTAGTAAATGTGCCCCAATGTCTGGGTCTAGGTTGCTAGTGGAAAACGTAAAAGCATGCTACTTACTGTTTTGGTGTTATGTTTAAAGTGACAGTCCAATCCTGAGCTTACAAAGTATGAGTTAGTTGGTACCTTAAAAGTATAATAAGCTGCTACTTATTTTTTTCAGATCATACTCCTTGGCTAGTCACAAAATTAGGGCAGAGCTATGATCTGTGACCACAGTTTGAGTATGTTGCCTACAGGAAGTCAATGGTAGTCTGAGACACACCCCCTTTATCGTCACCTGCTGCGGACATTTATCAGACGTTGGTGTATGATTAAGATCTCACACCTGTGGCACTCCTGTATTCATCATCAGGTATTCATTCTCCGCAGCCTGAGATCTTTCAAAAGTGGGCTGTGCCCCCCTTCAAGCCCATTTGGTGGTGTAAAGGTGAAAATAATTGCAATTACTGGTGGTTCACTGGTAATTGCAATTACTTCAGGGAAAACGGGCATCAAGCTCTGATAAATGTCCCCCAGCATGCGTTGGGTACCCTCTAGTCGTGGAAGCCATTGTTTGTGCAGGGGATGTGAATATCATGAAAAATAGAGACCCATTTACTGTAATCTATATTTAGGTGGTTTCTAACTACTAAAATGTGGGGTTCTGACCACTACAACCCCCAGTGATCGTGAGAATGGGGATCTACATGTTTCTTGATTGTCCAATTGAAAAGACTGGCAATGCATATCTGTGCCATCACTCGGTTCACTTCTATGAAATTTACAGCAATAGATCTGGGGCCTAGAAAGCAAACCACCGCTCTCTATTTGGATAGGGCATTTGCAAACTTCAATCCTCATGATAGCTGGAATCCCAATTACCCCCCCCCCCCCACCACCACACACACACACACTGCAAGATGACGCCAATCCTGTGGATAGGGGATGAATGAATGACATTATCAGAAACCCCCATTTATGTGAATAGTCAGCTTCAAACTAGCTTCAAATCCTATAGAACTTTACTAGGCCGATAAGCTCCTATCAAAGTTAACAGGCCAGGAACACAGATCTTCCAAAAGAGATACCTGTCTTCTAGGTCTTTGTGCTCCACCTCAAGGTTCTTATGGGCAGATTTCAGGTTTCCATGTTTAGAAATAAGAGACTCGTATTCAGCCGCTTGGCGCTCGTGAACCTGTGCCAGCTTCTCGTGATCTTTTACCAATAAATCATACATGGATTTCAGTTCTTCCCGTTCCTTCACTAGAGAGTCATTCTCACTTTCTAAGCTTGACTGCTGGAGCAGGAGCTGGGAATTTTGGTTCATGAGTGAGGTGCTCTGTGAGTTTAATGTAGAGTTTTCAACCTATAAATCCGAGTTGAGAGACAAAGAATGACATAAGTAAGATGCAGAGATTGTCTGATGATGTCATTTAGAATGTGATGTCACCACTTCAGCTAAAACGGAGTTCAAAATCACAATGTGATGGAGAGATGAGTTGTTGATGTGCTGATGAAACAAGGGTACATGGGTGACATGTGACATGGTCATCTTTAATATATTAGGTGTATTTTTATTTATATTTAGGGTTATTATGGGTCCCCTTTCATTTTGAAGCTCCTGTCCTCAAGCACAAGAAGCTAGTTTTAGGAATAATGTGGTCACAATAGGTTGAATTTGGTCTGGGGTTGGAAAATGTCAGATGTCATTATAACCCTGTATGTTCTTGCCAGGACCCAAAGTTTTCTAGCAGTGGAACATTACCAAAGCATCCTGGTGTAGTCCTATTACCAGTTCAGAGGAAGACACTCACCCAGTCATGTTCTAGGTTGACCTTCCTTAAAAATGAATATTACACTGTGGTTAGCTCTCTGATGGATAGGCATACCCCCACACATTTGGACCTCGTAATCCCTTAGGCTGGAGACAAAGTGGGAGTCCGATGCTCTCTCCATGAAATCTGGCCTTTTTATGGGCCAAACATGGTTGTGTCCTTACACCTGCTCATTTTTCTTCCAGGTTTAAGAATTATTATACACCCCCTTAAAGGGTTTCCATGGTGGTCTTTGTGGTCCCTGGTGCTTACAGAAATTTGCAACGTCTCAGTGGGTAATACATTTTGATTGGTTGTATTTATATCTCACTGGTATTTATCCCTATTATGGGACCAACCACCACAATCACATTTGTGATTTAAGATTTATGTTTTCATCGTTTGATTATTATTGATTAATAACGTTTGTTTATATTTTTATACTTTTTTTTAATTGATTACTTGTATATTTTCATATTTATTGTGTTTGATATATCTAAAAATGATTATAACCTATTCTAATTACAGGTCAGTGACACTACGTCCTCATATCACATGGCGTATATATAGCTCAGTCCCATTCAAGTGAATGTTGCTGAGTTGACCCTGGACAACCCCTTTAACTTCGGGAATGGAAGTAAGGAACGGAGGTTTAAACAGTAGTGTTACAGTTGCAGTAACCCAATACAGCCACTACACATAGAACGTAGCTGTATAGACATCTTTTCAGTTGCCATATAATCTTCACCTACAGATTCCTGAGATATAAATCCATAAGTAAGAGCAGTTACCTGAAGCTTGGCATTCTGAGTCTGTAAAGTTGTATTTTGCTCTTGGAGTGATATAGTTTGCTTCTGAAGAGCCATGATTTGTGCTTGTAGATTATCGTTCTGGGTTTCCAGTTGTTTTAATTGGGTTTTCAGGGCTTGCTTCTCCGCCTGCAGTGTGGCATTCTGGGAAATCAAACAAAAAATAAAAAAAGAATATTGATGACCTAGTTTAACGGAAACGTACCATTACAAACAAGCATGATAAACCAAAGACACTTATAGATCCAGGTCCTTTTACAATTATGCTAATAAGGCTGAGGAGCTACCTTCAAGGACAGGTCATCAATATCAATTGGAACCCTGTCAGGTAAGTTATTCTAGGCAGCCGATAAACGGGCAATGAAATATGAAACAAACAGTTCCAATCTCAGTGTGCTGGTCAAGTCAGGTCACTGCAACTTCCCTCAGAGGCATTCTCATTAGCATCATTTTTAAAGTTGATTTTGATGCTAGATTAAATATTGTGACCACATCTCTTATTACCAGCCAATGGAGGTCATAAACTGTATATTATAATCTTATAAACCTTATATTTAAACCTTACATTTCTCTCAATTTCTATCAGGCGATCTTTGAGTTTTAGAAGCTCCTTCGTGGTCTCCTGGCTTTCTCTCTCCCATTTATTCACAGGAGCAGAGTCATCCCCTGGCCTTGGAGGAGAGCTCTGTGCCAACCTCTCTTCTTCTTGTCTCTGTTTTAAAGCTTCATAATTTTTCTTCACCTAAGGAAAGATTAATTAAGATTCAGCCAAAATCTATTAAAACTACAAGCAGAACCAATCCGTAATCTTTAACCAGATCATTTTTTGGACTATAAGGCGCACTGGATTATAAGGCGCACCATCAATAAATGCCTGCTAAAACATCTAGGTTCATATATAAGACGCACCGGATTATAAGGCGCACCTGATTATAAGGATGAATGACCAGCAGGTGGCAGACATGTGCAGAGTTCAAGGCAGCTGTTGTCTGTAAGTACGGTTCATATACAAGGTGCACTGGACTATAAGGCGCACCTTTGATTTCTGAAAATATCAAAGGATTTTTTGTGCACCTTATAGTCTGAAAAATACGGTAACTATATAGAATACCAGGACCTAATCAGAAAACATATAGAAGATGTTGGACATTTCTGCCTAAGGAGCATTTTATTGGATCTTGCATAATAAATTAAAAGGGATTTATAGTCTAAAAAAATATGGCTACTGTTTTTCTTTAAGAATCCATGTCTTCGCTAACTCCATTTACTTTAGTGGAACATAGCAAAAATACTAGAAACAAACCTTGCTGTAGTTTCTGGAAGATGTTTTGCTAATTATAGACCACCCCTTTAAGTCATCCCTTGTTTAAAGCCTTAAAAAGTCTACAAGCTTCTAAATCACCTCACAAGTCAATGGGTAATTTTGGAGCTTGTAGACTATCTTTAAATACTGTTTGTCCAGAAATAGCATCTGGAATCGTAGCGCAGCTACATCAGGTGGTTCAGGATGAACTTAACTTTAGATTATTCCAATGCAAATGGGAGACTCTGTAAGAGGATACAAAAAGCTTTGATAGCCCATCACTAGGATAGGACAACAATATCATTAAGAGTGCCAGCTACGGGACCCCATGACAAAGAAGGGGCCAGAGTATAAAATATAAGCTATGCTACATCTGTAACTAAAGTCTATAGGAGCTTATTGAATAGCTTGATATTAATAAACTAGATTGGAATGAGGCAAAACCAGCAAACTTACCCATTTACATTGTAGGAAATTTTAAAATCTGCCCCAGTATATCTGAAACACACCAAAAATTACCCAGAAAACCCATTTTGAGACCATTGGTTTATTTTGATATCCAGTTAGTAGGACAATCCTGCAAAACCATCACAGTAAAGCTACATTCACACACATGTATAGGGGACGTATATACGGCCGATATACGTCCCCCATACACTTCTATGGGCTCACGGCATGGTACGGGAGGGGTACGGTGCAGCACACGTGCGGCACCGTACCACTCCGTAGCCCGGGAAAAGATAGGACATGTCCTATCTTTTCCCGTATTACGGCGCCGTGGCCCATATGTCCCTATGGAGAGTGGCGGGGATGAGCAGCGCTCACCTCCTCCTCCTCTCCCCGCGCGCTGCCGTGTGCCCGCCGTGCTATTGTGCGGCGGGCACACGGCAGTGTGCATGTAGCCTTAGTCTGTGTTCACATTTCCTTCTAGCCTTCAGTTGTAAGGATACATAAGGAGAATTCCCAAAGTATCCTTACAACGGAGGGCTAGGACATATGCCTTGTATGCACATACATATATATATATCACCCTGTTCCTTCCCTCGCCCTGAAAGTGAAAGAAAGAGAGCAAGTATCAGCAGCAGCCGGTGACGGATGCCATACAGTTGCATCCATTCCTAAACGCTATTACGGCCTATGCTGAGCATGTACAACGCTCAGCAGGAGGAAGCAGGATGGAAAGTTGTAGCTTTCTTTCCATTCCATTTTTCCCGCAGAATGGGATGTATATTGGTCATATGGAGGCAAGATGAATGCCCCTATCTCCCAGTATATGTCTATGGATACTTTCAGGGCATAGGTTGGAAGCTTTCCTAGCCTACATGCTAAATGTATCATAAAAATTAGTTTAGTTTTAAGCCAATGGTGCTTGTTGCATAATATATGAGTTTTTTTCTTGTGGAAATTCTGCAGTGTAATAAGTAACATTAAAGGGAATATAGACAAATGTGTTTGTATAGACACTTTTTTGCTGCGGTTTTGCAAACTTTTTTTTAACACAAAACTCTTTGGGCAGATAAAAATCCGTATTTTTCATATTAATTTTTTTCTGGAAATTATGTAAGATTACAGGTGTAAAAAGAAAATGTGCATTAAGAACCTAATACAACTAACACAATCCAAGTCAGATCCGCACATTAAATCCATTGATCCTCTTGAGCCACGAATATTTGAAAAACCGATCTGACTAGAACATACCTTACTTTTTAATGGATAGGTTCTGTTAAAGTAATGGTCATGGGCACTGATCCATTAAAAGGTACTGCATTTAGAAATCCTGGTTCCCCCACAGCCAATTTTCACTGCCATGTGCATCTCCCCTTGGACTATGCAGGTGATATACTCACAGTTTTTAGCTCCTGGCGAAGCTGTTGATTAAAATTAGCAGACTCTCCCAACCGAGCCTCGAGAGAAGCAATTTTTTCTTCTTTAATTTCAAGTGACTTTTTGAGAGTTGATTCTATTTTTGATTCGAGAAGTTTGTATCTGCTGTATAACAACATAGAAACTTATTCTATTGATGAGACAAATGTTTGACTGTACAAGATTTTAGAAAAAAAGACACCTGCAAAAGTTCCCAAAAATAAAATCATACGAGTTGAAGAAGATTTTGACCACCCTGAGTAACAATGCCTGCTGATCAAGGGTTACAAGTCCTCCCCATATCAGCTCAAATTAGCTGCCAGTGGGGCACTGTACCTTAATTACAGCCATTTTACTGATATGCAAATTAGCTTTTCTGACTCATGTCTGGTCTTGGTGACTCTTCTGTCTCTCAGGCTGGCAGTGAGTGACAGCTCTGTGTCTCTTCAAATCACTGCTCTACCTCCTTGTACTTGGGGACTGTCTGCTAATATTCAACTGCAGACATATAAAGCTCTATTTACATACTTAGGAAATATTCTGTAAATTTTTTTTACACGATGCCTGGTTGTTACTTTCATGACATGTCACTAGCTTGACATCATTGCAGGTCCTTTGGTCTTCTAATAATAACAAACCGTAAACCATATATGTGATTACATGAAATCACAGCAGCTTCCATGGAGGATGGAGAGGAGTGGAAGTCCATGGAGGTTGCTGTGACTTCATGTGGTCAGATAAATGCATGGGGTACAGTTTGCTATTATTAAGAGGCTAAAGGACTTGAGATGATGTCACTCTGGTCACATGACATGAACTGTGACCAGTAAGGAGGCATAAGGTATTAGATGGGAGGGGCCGGCTGAGCAGGACACGCTCTCTTTGATGCCAGGTAATATAACATAAAAGTAGATTTATGTGGATGTAAGCAAAAAAATTTTTAGCTAAAGGAAGGGTGTCAGTAAGTTACTAGGGCTCTATAGGAACCTGTTACTGGCTGTATATGTGTAAATGTGGTGACAGGTTCCCTTTAACTAACTGTAGAAATTCTATTTGGTTAGAAATTCTTTAGCTTAGAATGATGACTGCACACCCCAGGTATTTTTAACTTTTTTTAAGAGAAAGGTCAATTTCCCAGCCGGCCCTGCACAGCGGCTTCATTTATACACAACATCCCCGCCTTCTCAATTTGCAAAGCTGTAAGAATCCCTTGCTAGGTGCCCCTGTAGCGTTGGGTCTGTGTACACTATAACTCTACTTGTTTTGGCTCTGGTGACTAGAAGTAGATGAAAGCTTCCATTCTCGTGTCTGTCCACATCTAAAAGGAGTAGCTGACATGGAAACATTGGGTAAAAGTAGAAGAAAATAAATTAAGTTGCAGCAAGGATTTAAAAACAGGCTGTGCTATTTAACAGGTTATCTGGGAAATTTACATTTAATAGCAATTAATAGCAAGAAGTAATAGCAAATAAGAAACTAAAAATACTCACTAAATCCCCTGTTGTTCCAGGACTCGCATGTGGTGCTCCCTACTAGACTTTTGTTTCAGTGATGACTTATTGTACATCCACCAGACCCATCACTGGCCTCCTCAGTGGTTTCATGGTGTACTTAGATCATCAGTACAGAGACTAGTTGTGGAAAGTCACATGGATGTACAATATGTCTTCACTGTATCAAGGTAAGCAAAGAACATGGACAACCAAAACAGCCTGGGGCTTATGGGGCATCTGTACACTGGGCCAGCTGGACTAAAAATGTTGGAGTCCCATAAGAAGAGTAACATTCAGCAGTCATGTCACCGTTCTCGGACATGTGACCAGTGATTGGTCACACTAGTTACATGATTGCTATGTCCAAGCAGCATGGTAGGCCCCAAGCCCTCCTAGTATTTTCTAATCAATACTGAAAACCTCTTTAAAAATTGTATCCCATTTCCAACTATTAGACAATTTTGAGACAACCCTCTTAATAGTATATTAATCTTTGTTATTATTATACACACAGTAAATGATTGTTCTAAGAAATTATTTTAGAGTCAACAGATAAGATAAAGGCAATGGCTGCTTGTATGTAGGACCTCTGGGGACCCATTACAATGTCAGTTCCTCATCCCCACCAGTTCCTCTGGCAATTTTGGGTCACAATAAATGTCATATAATGTAGCCCAATAAATAATACCATAAATCTTTAACCCCTACGGGACGCAGCCTCTTTTGGCCTTAAGGACGCGGCCCCATACTTCAAATCTGACCTGTGTCACTATAAGTGGTTATAGTTTTGGAACGCTATGAGATATCCAGGGGATTTTGAGATTGTTTTCTCGTGACACATTGTACTTCAAATTAGTTTAAAAATTTGGATGAAATCTTTTGTGTTTAGTTTGGCAAAAATTTGGAAAAATTCTTTATTTTCAACGTTCTAAATTCTCTACTTTTGATGCAGATAGTCATAGCTCCCAAATAAATTCATAACTTACATTTCCCAAGTGTCTGCTTTATGCTGGCATGGTTTTTTAAGATTCCACATATTTTACTAGAATGTTCTGAGGCTCAGAATTTAGGTATCATTTTTCACATTTTTTGTAAAATCACCAAAACCCGTATTTAGATGGACCTGCTCAACTTCTAATTGACACTGAGAGGCCTAAATAATAGTGAGACTCGTAAATTACCCCATTGTGGAAACTACACACCTCAACGTATGAAAAACCACTTTTAAGAAGTTTGTTAACGCTTTACGTGTTTTATAGGGGTTAAAACAAAATGGAGGTGCAGTCTCCAAATTGTAATATTTTTTCACAATACACCAATTTTGGGTGGAAAATTAAACATTTACAATGGATTAAATGAATAAAAGCTCCACAAAGTTTGTTACCCAATCTCTCCTGAGTACACTGATGCCCCATATGTGCTGGTAACCTGCTGTATGGGCGCACGGCCGGGCATAGAAGGGAAGGAGGCGCCATGCAGAGCAGATTTGCTATGTCACATTGTACAGGCTATAATTTTTTTCTTTTTTTTATTGTGGACCTATAGGGGCTTATTTCTTTTGCCACATGAGATGCACTTTTCTGGTACGTAATTTGGGGGAATCTATAGGCTAATTGGTGAGATTTTATTAACTCTTTGTTGGTGGAGGAAATGAAAATCATCACTTTTCAGGAAGATTTTTATGGGTTTTTTTTTTTGGCTGTTTACCATACCATAAAAATAGTATATTATTTTTATTCTATGGGTCGCCACGATTACAAAAAGACCTCATTTATATAGATTTTTTATTTTTTTCCCATTTTTATTGCATAAAAAGTAATTTGGCAAAAATGTTGTTAATTTTAGCATCACCGTCTTTCATATGCATAACTTTTTTATTTTTCGCCTCACAAATCTGTTTAAGGGCTTATTTTTTGCGAGAAGGATTGTTCTTTTTAGTGGTCTTATTTTAGAGTGCATAACATTTTTTAAATCCCTTTTTAGAGCATTTTTATAGGGTATTAATTGAAAATGATCTTTTTTCTGGAGCTTTTTTTTGTTTTGTTTTTTACGGGGTTCACTTTGCGGATCTAATAATGATTCTGTTTTATTATTCAGATTGTTACGGACGCAGGGATACCAAATATGTGGGGGTTTTGTGTATTTTATTCAATTGTACTGAATAAAAACCAATTTGGAGAAAATCTTATTCATTTTAGCATCACCATCTTTTCATATGTATAACTTTTTTATTTTTCGGCTGACAAATCTGGTTAGGGGCTTATTTTTTGCGAGAAGAGTTGTTCTTTTTAGTGGGCTTATTTTGGAGTGCATAACATTTTTTAAATTACTTTTTAGAGCATTTTTTATAGGGTATTAATTAAAAATTATCTTTTTTAGGAACGTTTTTGCGTTTTTTTTCTACGGCGTGTACCGTGCGGGTCCAGTAATGATTCTGTTTTATTATACAGATTGTTACGGACGCGGCAATACCAAATATGCGGGGTTTTTTGTGTTTTTGTGTTTTTTATACTTTATTAAGTGTTTTTATGGGAAAGTGACATTTTAGGGGCTTATATTTTTATGTATTTATTTTTTATTTATTATAATGTGTAGTGTTAAGTGTTTTTGCATATTTTTACTTATACATACTTGAACCAGTGATGCTCTGATTACTGGTTTAAGTTCAATACACTGCTCTACAATACCATTTTATTGTAGAGCAGTGTAAACTGTCTGAGCAAGCTTGCGCATGCTCAGACAGTTTACAGTCAGACCCGGAAGGGGTCTGGCTGCCATGGAGACCGGGCAGCTCCGGGGCACATGCCAGTCCTCGGAGCTGCCCAGAAGTGGATCGGATCCCCCGGTAAGCGGCACGGGGGATCCGATCCACAGCGCAAACACCCTTACACGCCGCGGTCATGTTTGACCGCGGCGTGTAAGGGGTTAATACCCGCGATCGGAGCCGGCTCCGATCGCGGGTGTTAGCGCAGGCTGTCAGCTGTACTAGACAGCTGACAGCCGCTGCTTCTGGTACCGGCTCCGTTCGTGAGCCGGTGCCAGAAGCAGGACGTTATAGAACGTCCCCGTGCGCTAAGCATCTAGCCCCGGGGACGTACTATAACGTCCTGGTGCGCCTAGGGGTTAAATCTGGTGGCAAAGTTATGAACATCATCAAGTCATCTGAGATTTGCTTCACCACATTTTTCAAGCAATCCAGTTCAGGTCCCCATCTATTTGGTCCGAACCAATGTTTTTCGGATTGTCCTGGAACTTGGTATAGAATTCCCTCAAATCCTCTAAAACAGTTTTTTTTTTCATAAAAAGCGTCTACCATACATTAATTTTATTCAATATATTTTTGAGACACTAATTACCCAGTAATATGAGAAAAAAGAAAAAAGTTATAGCCAACTGGTGCATAATACATAAAAAGTGTCCTATTATTACCGTAATAATAATATAATAAAGCTTCCAGTATTATGTATTATTCAGTACTGATACAGAACATTCTGTACTCTCACTTACCGCCGCTGGTATGACTGGAATGAATACATAAAAGCAAATAAACTATGTGTAATTATTGCTTTCATTTTTTTTTTTTACACTAACTTTTCATTAAGTAACCCCGGTGACCCTGTCACTAACTACAAGGCTGAAAGTATAGAGTATAGAACATGGGAAATGGGGATTTGCAAATAACAGATGTTCATACATACTTCTTTGACATTTTTTGATTTAAGATGTGGTTCAAGGCTACAAAGAAAGGCTACAAAGAAGCTGAAATATTACTATGGTACGTGTATAACTAGTTATAACTATAGTAAATATATAGCAGTACAACTTCCCATTATCTTATGTACTCATAATTTTTTTGATTTTTTACATGTATTTTGCCCAAAGCAGGTCTTAGTACATGGACAACCTATGGCGCCATACTAAGAATCTAGAGGTCAATATATTAAGAACCAATTAGCATTGGCTTTTATGCCATATTCTGGCCTACAAGCAGACAACGAAAATTTACACATTTTTTATGGATGATTCCAGAACTAATGGGGGAAAAAAACTTTGTCCAAGTGAAATAGGAGTCAAAATATGGACCCACAGTAGATCATGGACACTAATAGTATAATAACAGAACCTAAATTCTATGTGTTTGTTTTTAAATTTAGGTAATATTAATAGGCAAAAACTTTAAATTCAGGCTCACCTATCATCACTTGTCTGCTCATCGTGTAAGAGACGATCCTTATTCAGTCCAATCTTTTCCAGTTCATGGGTTAGTTTTTCCAGTTCATTATTGGTTTGTTGGGTCTTCAACTTCTCATTCACCAAATCCTAAAAATATAGAATAAAACCTATTATGTAATGTAATCTACATGAAATATTATTAAATATTCTATAGAAACAATAGGGAACCAATTATTATTATTGAGAGCTTAATCCATTATTTTCGGCTTCATTACTCATTCCCCATCAATGGTGAATTATTTATTAGATTGTCTAGTTCACAAAGCTTATTTTCTGCTGCCTGCCATGTCCATTCATTACCCAGGCAGCTCACTATTTATAAGAATTGTGTAATATTCCATTTTGCCAGTAGGGGCACTGCACTGGAACAGAACACTTGTTTTCAGCTTCTCCTGCAAGACACCCTATGAATGAACTTATACTCTAGAACCCCTTTCAACAAAATGCAAACACTATTGGGACTACTCATTCCCAATATTGCATAATTTGCTGCTATCTTAAAGGAAATCTACCACCAGGATGAAGGATTGTAAACCAAGTACACTTACATGCAGCCTTGTGCCCCCTGTAGCGGGATCTGCTCTTCTTTTAGCTTCTTTTGCACTTGTTTTTACAAAAATCGATTTTAAAAATTAAGAGAAATAGACCGAGGGACTCCGGGCTCCAGTGCTGTTAATGAGACATGAGTCTCATTTGCATAGTTGTTTCTTAAAAATAAGGGCATAAGAAGCCAAAAAATAGCAGTTTCTGCAAGAGGGGTGTGGTGTGCTTGGTTTATAATCCCTGATGCTGATGATTGATTTCCTTTTAAGTATTACATAATTCTTGCAGCTATTGCAATACTGGTAGGATGGGACTGGTAGCTGACAGATGCATGGGGGCCTGGGCTTTATTACAGGTACAGGGCATAGTGTGCCAAATGGCCACTGGAGGGAAGCTCCTACTACAACTAGAAGCCTAATAGACTGATATAGGTTTAATCTAAGGGAAGTTGTGTCAAAGAGGGGAAAATTATCGATATATTCTGGGCAAGTACAATGTAGATTTCTTTATATATTTCTAACACTTACTGTTGGAGTTGACTACTATAAAACATTAAAAATATTACATAAAAAGATAAAAGATTGGGCCTTTTGTGCATCGACTATCAAATGGAATGAATACTGCTTAACTCACTCAGTGGGGCTGCACTTTCGACGCACTTTCGTCGGCTTTCACAAATATTTCCGTTTCGCACGGAATTGCCCCGGGATTTGGGCACACGCGATCGGATTGTAGCGCAACGGCGCCGGCTTTCACGCAACATCGGTGGGTGTGGGGGGACATGGCCGTCGGAAAAACCGCAGAATTTAAAAAAAGATTTTTTAAAGATCGCAAGATCAAGCATTCACATGCACCAGGAAGAAGAAGATGAACTCCGGCGGACCTCAGCACAGCAGCGACACCTGCTGGATATCGGGCGCACGACCTTAGTGAATCCACGTCAGACAATGCGCCACGGGATCGCGACTGGACCGGGTAAGTAAATGTGCCCCACTATCTAAAGGTTCCCATAAACACAAAGGCTACTTTCAGTATTTTTTCAAAATATTTGCCCCACCTTTTTCTAAGCACAATTCAAAAAAGAAGATTTTGCCTTACAAATATTAGTACAAAATACTGACCAAAATTATTATCTGTGAAAGAGACCTAAACTTGATAAATATTATTTCAACCAAAACTAGGCAGAAATTTAGGCAGAAAAGATGTGATGTTTTTAGTTTACCCTCGACAAACTGTTAACATCTATAAATTCAATGTTCAGATGAAAGATTTTCCATCCACAAATGATCTTTCCTAGCAAAATTGTTGTCAGAATGTTCCTAAAATGATTGTTTATCCTTTGACTGGTGTCACTGAAAATGTATGGTCAGCTTGGACCACCGTTATGGCCGATGTGGACACTGCATGTCAACCGCTTACTAGACGGTTGTTCAATCATCATTCCGATTCTGTGTTCTCAGAAATTATTGAAATAAATCCTTTTATACTTTCTTACTTACGATATGCATATATTATACCCACATTTTGTATTAACTGTATACATATCTGTTATCGCAAAGAATGTAGACAAAATAAGAGCAGACAGCTGTGTCTTAGACAGATGAGAGAAGGATAACAAAAACTGACAACAGTTGTCTTCTTTCCTACCGTGAATAAAATTCTCTGGTTAACCATGAAATCTGATCCTCCCCGAATTCTTCAAACCATTAATTCCTTTCAATTTGGGATGTTTCTTTACTACATTAAGAAATTGCATCTATGCACTATGAGTATCTTTAATAGGAATGTTTATCATGCAAAATTTGAAAGCTTTGTTTGACCTTTCAATGTGATTATTTATGCGTAATAGTTTTACAGATGGTTCTGATTCTTGAAGCAGAGAAACATAAAAAGGGAGGCTTCAGTGCAATGCTCTCTGGGAAAAGTATGCAAATTAGCTCTTCTCCAGAAGAAAGAAAACTGTATTTCTAGCACCACCTTTCACATACTATACAGTAAATCAATGCCTAAAAACACTGAATCAAGGTTAAGATTATAGGCGAGATCTGAAGACCACACTGTAGTCTGACCAGTTGTGATTGAACTATTTGCTACATCCTCGAAAAAGACTTTTCTGGTTTATCTTGAAAACTTTATTTTATCTACAGCAAGAAAATTTGATAGCAAATCAAATTACCTCTCTTAGTGTTATTAACGTTTTCTTATCAATGGTCGCTCTTTTCACAAGCTCCTTATTGTCTATTTCCAGTTCCTTCAGCCGAGCACATGACTCTTTAAATGTACTCGCTTCCTTAGAAAGTAACTTATTTTCCCTCTCCAAGTTTGAGATCCTCACGTTGTTCTCCTCCAGCGTGATGTCTTTAACCTCAGCCTGTTGACGTAACCTTTTATTCTCCTTTTCGAGTTGTTTTTTGTCCTTCTCTAGTTGGCAGGTCTCTTGCTCCAGCAGTTTATTCTCCTTTTCTAGCTGCTCCAATCTCTTGCTGGATATCTTTAGCTCTTCCAAGTTCTTCTGCAATGCTTGGTTTTCCGTCTCTAGGTCTTGAAGCTCATTTTCGAGCTGTTGTATTTTTTTATTGCTGTTTTCAAGAGCTTTTTGTAACCTTTGGTTTTCTGTGTCTAGACCTTGGTAACTGACTTCTAAATGTTCAATCTTCTTGCACGATGCTTTCATGAGATCCATACCTTTCCTCAGTTGTTCCTTCTCATTCTCAAGTTCCTTGTTTTCTAGCTCCAGCTGAGCCACCTTAATATTTGTGCTTTTGAGTGACTCCACAATTCTCCGCAGGTCTAGGTTCTCCCCCTCAAGTTGGTTGTTCTCCTTCTCCAATGACTCCATCTGATATTTGAGGTTTTTCAGGCTATCCAAGGTTTTCTTCAGCTTTCTGTTTTCAATTTCTAGGCCCACGTTTTCTTGTTCTAAGGATTCTGTCTTTTCACAAACGATGTTTAAGCTGGTTATTTTCTTTTGTAAATGTTCGTTTTCTTTTTCAACTCTGTGCAGTTCCTTTTCAAGTTCCTCTGCTCTCTCTCCTTTCTCCTTGAAGTGTTCAAGCTCCTTTTTCAAATGCTTCTTTTCAAATTCCATCTTGTTTAATTTACTACTTGTTTCCTTGATGGACTCATGAAGAATCTTATTTTCCTTTTCAATGTCCTTCATTCTCGCCTCTGCCCCAATCTGTGAGCGTTGTCTCAATGAGGCAATGGTTTGGTTTAAATGCTCATTTTCTTGTTCAAGCCCTTTGATCTGAAAGACGAAAACAGAATGCTGATAAGTGTTCAGTTCTAGTGTAAAATAAATTAACTACGTGATCCCTTGCCAAAAAAGAACATCTTGTACAAGGAGACTGTACAGTAGTAGGCAGACTCCTTGTGGTTCTGTATTACAGAGAGCCTCAGTTTGATTTCACCTTATCAATTTCATATCTACCTATGAGAAAGAACCTCTACATTTACGGAAAACACATTGTACTTACGTTAAAAAATCCACAATGCAGGGTTGTGTGTGCAGGAACGGGATAACAGGGGTTCAACAACTTCCATAATTGGAACATGTGATTCATTATAAAATTGGTTATGATCACTGTTGAATATTCTTCAAGGAGTTAATGTGAGATTTTTAGAGAATTACACAATACTGGAAAGTGAGTTGGGATACACTTAATGAAAATTTCAGTATTTAACAAAATACAGTATGATGCTTACTAATATCATGCTTTTCTTTAAGTGAATGTGTCATATTTCTTATAAAAGGTTTCTTTTTTTTATCATTTTGGCATCTATATTCCAAAAACCATTTACTATTTTACTCTGGAAGCTCAGCGATTTAAAAAAAAAAAACTATGTCACCTCCACGCCATGTGGTCATGGGGGCGGCGTAGAGGGGCAGAGTAGCCATGCATGAAGTGTTCCTGCCCCATGCCTGTGACATTTTGAGAAACCTTCAAACGTTTTATGCGAATCTACACCAAGTTGGACTTGGCATAGTTTTGCCAGGATGGCACCTCTGCCCACCAGATACATCAAGAGGTCTAAGCCTCTTGATGTATCTGGCGGGTCACAGGGGGGGCAAGGCCTCTATCATAAGCCAGCAATAAATCTCCCTCTAAATCTGCTGACTCTATATGTTCTGTAAAGATCCATTTTCAGGTGTTACCTGCAAATTATTACGGGAGTACATGGAAAAGTTTTGCCAATATACAGATAATATAGGATACACCATTTGCAAAAGGTGATTATCACAGCTCTCTATCCCGATCCCTGCACAATTGCAACTGAACCGGTCACAATATATTCCCACAACAGCCCTTCCATAAAGCTAATGGGTTAGGAATGGACTAAAGGTCTATGGACCATTTGGCTGCTGTATAAAATGTCTATAAAAGTTGGTAACAGCAGCTTAGACATGGGTGCTAGTTGCAGCGTACCAGTCTATCCCAGGAGATGACTACTGTCCTACTACATAATCCCTTAGATGTCTAAATAAAAACCTAACCATTCCAATGATTTAAAGTTTTAAGAGGGCCACTAACCCTACCTGCTCATAAATGTGTGCTTTTTCGGTCATCGGCATGTTAGGTCCACTCCTAAGCCAATGAGAAGAAAAAAACTACCCAAGTCACAAAACACGGCCAGCAATAGGACCTGCTCTGAGTTTCATTGCTCAGGATATCTGCTCACACAAAGGGCACATGGTAACTATGGCTGTATGCATGAACCCATAGAAATGAATTTGTCAACTGAATCAACGGTTAGCAGATGGTCAAAAACATCAACCGTTTCCATGAGGACGAATGGTAATAAAAACACTGAGATCTTTAGAAGATTAAAGGAAGTCTCAGTAATGGTCATTACTACCAAGGCCATTAATTATCTGTAGGGGCAGCATCGTTTTTTTTTTTTGCTTACTAATTCAATTTCTAAGACATTTGTACATTAGATTATCTATAGTCTTGGGTGTTCGGTCTCCATACCTGTCTCTCCGAGTTCTCACGCAGTGTCTCGATGATCTTCTCCAGCTGTGACTTCTCTTTCATAAGGTCATTGCTCAGATGTTGGCTGCTCTCGATGCTTTGTCTCTCGTGATTTAATTCAGCTTCTATTTTCTCAAGCTATAATGAAGTAAAAGGTCACTGTATTTTTATATACATCCTTACTATTGATAGAGGTTTCATCATGATATCAAGACTAATAATGAGGAACATCTGAATATGCAGTGCAAATATTGATTATAGAAGATAATTTAGGCATAGCATACCTCCCTCACTAGACTACAACTCATAATATAGCCTTATTATTTATTCCAAAGAGTGTCCTTCTGACACATAAAAGGCACATCGGTACACCTTAAAAACACCTCAAGATAAACAGGCAATTAAATTATAAAAAAAACAATGGCACCACCCAAATGTGTATACATGGTTTGAATTAAGCCTTAAAGAGTAACTGTAAAGTGTTTTTTTTTCACAATTCAATAGCTCTTGGGATGTAAAACAACTTTGCCTATTAGCTCAATTATCTAAATCCAGTAGTTTCTTTAATAATAATAATAATTATTTATTTACATAGCACCTACAGATTACACAGCGCTGCACAAAGCATGCCAAATTGGTCTCTGTCCCCATGGGGCTCACAACAACCTACCATAGGAGTAAAGTGAGGTACAAGATCTCCGCTGTTCCCCATCAGCCCTCCATCCCAGTTTGTGATTCTACAGTACTTTCTCTGTCTCTCTCCTCATGCTGCTCCCTTCCCCCACCTTGTCATCTGCACAGATGACTGTGCAGATAAGCTATTAGCCCTTCGTGCACTCACAGCACAGGCTATAGACTTCATGTTCTAAAGATTTCTACCACTTATTACATGTTCCTTATTCCATCCATGTGATGGAAGCTGCCAGGCTAGTCACAATTTGCATCCTGTATGTGCACTGTGCAGTGTTTAGTGGATTTACTTAGATTTAATGCCAAATTACTTTGAGAGGGAACACAAGGCATCATGGGATCTGTGGGCAAGCTAACTGGCCTCAGCCTGTGGGCATAGACAGACAGACATTAGTCTCCTCCCACTTCACCTCTGGTGAGAAAGATCTCTTTAAAACACTTTCAGAACAGAAAATGTCATAACTTTGGAAAGAAAAGGGAGAGTAGCAGAAAAACTTTACAGTTATGCTTTAAGCTACCTATACACATAACCATCAACTAAATTCAGATTTTGACAACATCTATCCATTTTATCCCCTTTCCCCCATACACCTGCAGTTGAGCATGCATGTATTCCTAAAGGACACAATTGAGTAAGCCATTACCTAACATTACTTCTTCTACCATACTGTGTTGAGGAAGCGAGCTAGCCTCACAGGCTGCGGCTAACTTATGTCCTCATAGATTTATATTGGGCATGTTCAAGGTGTGGTGCACCATGCCATATGGGGACAGGAGCATGCCGACTGCCTGCCCCGCAGAAGATAAGGAAGGTCCTATTCCTGCCGTTTTAGAGTTGCCAGCAGTAATTTCCTATTGACATCCTTAGTATGAGCTGTGCTCAATGCGCCATTGCTCGTGGCCCACAAATGCAGACACGGTCGTGTGCATGTAGCCTTATAGAAAATAAAGATTGGGTATACTACAGTTTACCAATCCAATTCTCTTCTTCATGCTGGTTCTGCATAAAATTGGCAGGTTCAGTAAATATTAATAGAATTTTTCAAATTAATTTTTACTGCTCCATCTCGATCATACAGCAGCATTTCTGAAACAGGACTATCCATCAAGCAAAGAACGTCATGCTTGGTTAAACTTGGGTTAACAAATAACCAATATTCCTCCAACTTTTTTATAATTATATTTTATTTAGTGAAAATACCCTGAGATATATAAAGATTTTTATTTTTGTTGTTGCTGTGAGTTTGAAGGTCATTTTTGTGCTGTTAATCTACATTTGATACATGAGCTGTACTGTGTCAGTTTCCAGTAACACACCTTTTTGCATAGTCTTTGGTTTTCTTTTTCCATTTTTAGGATTTTGGCACTAGCACCCTCTGCGGAGCCCATAGCACTCCTCAGCTCTTCTACGGTAGTCAGCAAGGTTTGGTTTTCCATCTCCAGCTTTAGAAGGCGGCTGGAGGTCAGCTCATTTACTTCATGTCCTAGAGACTTCTGTGGTGCTAAAAACAAACAGAGAGTTAATGTATCATCATAGCTAATAAATGACAATTACAATATATTTACATCAGACACAAAGAAAATTCACAAAGCAACATAAAAACATTAAAGAGCACCTGACACCCTCAAAAACAGCACTAGGAGCAGATTACTAAAGTAAGCAGCAATTAGAGCTAAAACAGACGCAGCAGTGTTACACTGCTAGCGTTATCGGAAACCTCCAATAACGCTAACAAATACAGCTGCTCTGTACACTGGAAATGCTGGCCCGCCCTCAAAGCAGCATACGGCGAATTCATGAGGGGGCGGTCTGAGAGGCTGCCTCTTTCCCGGACCGCCCCCGCCCTCTCCATAGGCCAGAGGTGACTGCAGCACGTCATTCGGCAGTCACCGCCCCTAATTCCGCCTCCAATCTCGCACCTCATGAATACGGTTTCGTTTCTACAGTGCAGCGGTGTTTGTTAGCATTATCTGAGGTTTCCCATAACGCTATCATAGTAACACTGGGGCGTCTGTTTTAGCACTAGGAGCTGCTTACTTTAGTCCACTTCAGAAATGACTAGCAGCTAAGTCCAATTGGATAATATCAAATTATCAGTATGATTCCTTAACCCGCAGAGTAAACGCTTTTCTGTGCCATTTCTGACACCAAATCACATGGAGTAAATGCAAGTGTGAAAAAAAAAAGATGTGAGGCAAAGTGGTCAGATTGTTACAGAGTAGGAGAAGCTTCATATATCCAGAAAGGTAGGCAGCACTCCAATTTTCAGTATTAAAGGTGAGGTTTAATCATTTTGGTGTCGGACTGGGCTTCCTTAGGCCCATCAGAGAAAATAAATATGGGGGCCCACTCTTCATTATTCCCTAGCAGCCTTCTAATTGTGTTGTGTGGTGTGTTTGTGATGGACCTCTGGGGTTCAGTATTGGGTTGAGCCAGGGCCCACCGGAGGATCCTCTGGTACTCTGGTGGACCAGTCTGACACTGCCTTTATCAAGTGTACAGTATTCACTTGAGTGCTGCCTGCCTTTCTGGATATATATCATTTGTAGGCCCTGCCTGGACCTGTGGGCTTTGAACCCTTCTCAAGGAGAGTTTTCATAACACAGTGCTGCCTTGGCCTTTCTGTTACGGAGATAGAGTAATAGATAGTTTCTTGGGTGCATATTTAATATGGCTTGTAATGTATAAATCAAAATCACAGTTTATTCTGTGTTCATGAGTCCAGTGGTTGCCCTTACTCACTGACCACCTTCCATGTAGGTTGTTGAATTCAGAGATAGCCATCACAGAATGACAAGAAACACCCACTTGACTCCCAACACAAGAATAATATGTATAATTTGCAGTTTATAATGTATGAGAGAGGTTTTATTTTGATATATAAGGTAGTAGGAAGGACGCGTGAGGCAAGGAAGCCAAAGGTGCGAGATGTAGTTTTTATTACAGGCCTTTTTAATACTGATTTGTTGTAAGTAGAACAGATAAAGTGCATGAATTGTTATCATACAGTACTGTGCTATGTGCGTTTATTATTCCTGAGAACGATTTCCTAGTGGAGGAGACTGTTTGGAAAAAATAATAGAAATATAGATAGACTGGCCACTTACTTTCTGGAAGATCACTAGGTTTGGACAGTTGTTCCAGTTCCCAGCCAAGATGCAGGGATTCATCCATACTTTGCTTCTGAGCCATTTCCAAAGTCATGTTTTCCTCCATTAGCTCCTCGATCCGTTTCCTGTCCAAGTCACGCTCCTAAGGACATGCTTATACGTTACACTCATATACAAAACAGGTCTAAGTTACATTTCTATGGAATAAGCAAATACAGCGTACTCAAAGTGCTCCTCAACTTCCAACAAATATTGAATAAATGAGCAGTCTAGTGTGTATAAATTAGGAATAATACTACACATGGGTATTATGTGACTGGTAATCTCTATTTGCTATGAGCTGGGGGGACCTAGCTGCTGTGACTCATTGCTCCCCATTCACCCTCCCTAGAGCATCTATGTGATTGTGATCTGAAACCTCAATGAGTTTCTGCCTGTCTTTTAAAAAGATGAAATTCTGCAGCGATTTTAAATAGAAAAACTCTTTTTATCAAGTGGGAAGGGAGCATAAAGAGAAAGGTGAAAAAATAAGTTTTTACCTCTGTTTACAAACTAAATTAAATTTAGCTTTTGAAACTTAGAGGGGGGGGGGAGCACAAAGAAGCAAGAGGAAGAGTAGGGAGAGAGTACAGAAACAAGAGAAACTGAGGAAACGTTTTTTGGCTTTTGCTTTCAGAATTCAAGTCATTTCAAGGTTATTGCATATTTTGCTTAAAGGGGTTCTCCAGTTATAACAAGTTATTCCATATCCATAAGATGGTGGGATAACTTGCTGATTTGTGGGGGTCCCAGTGGTTTTACTCCCAACTAACACAACACGGCCCCCTATTATTGTGATCTTTGGGGGGTCAAACCAATGGGATACCCACAAATTAGCAAATTATTCCTTGAATTTTCACTTTAGTGCCTGGACAAATCCTTTAAAGGGAACCTGTCACCACATTTTTCACAAATATGGCTAGTGACAGCTGGTTCCCATGGAGCCCTATTAGATAACCGACACCCTTCTCTTGGGGATTGTTTCCCTCACATCCCCATAAAATCAACTTTGTAATCTTGCCTGACATACATTCAGATCCAGCAGGAGTCGAGGGGATATGTCCTACTTAAGGTGAATCCAGCAGCTCCTCATGCCTTCTTAGCATCAGCAATTAATGTCATGTGATCAGGGTGACATCATCTAAGCCTTTGAAGGATGCAAAGAAGCAGCACCCCAATAAAGTATAAATGGTTTATTCATCAACAGTGAGAGACATGCAACATTTCAGCTCTATCGTGGAGCAAATTGCAAACGTTGCAGGTCTCTCACTGTTGGTGAATAAATCATTTATACTTCATTGGATTGCTGCTTCCTTGAATCCTTCATTTTTGACTTACATGCACATTGGAGGCAGGTTTTTATAAGGTGTGCACCCTACTTCTGGTAAAAGATCAATTTTCATCCATTGCTCTTTTCCTACTATTGCTCAATTAAGCTTGTGAAATATTTGCAAACTGTACCACATGCATGAAATCACAGCATGTCTCCAAGGACTCCTCCCCATGCTCTGTGGGCTTCTACTTTTTATCATGCCTCCATGGAGTGGAGGTATGCTGTGTTTTCATGTGATCAGATACATCCATGGGGTACAGTTTGAAAATGTTAGAAGGCATTTGCAACTTAAACAATTATACAAAGTGGTAAATTAACATGAGGCTGGGCTTTGAGTGTTTCTTTAAAGCCTTAACTTATCATATATCAGCAGCACTTGATAGGAACGTCTATGTTTTGGGTAGCTAGATCACACATAATCTCTAAACAGCCATTAGTGATAAACCATCTTACCATCTCCAAGTCATGGAATCTAGCTTTCATCTGTATGTTCTCCTTCTCCAGCTCATGTAGTTTATCTGAGCGGCCTCGAGCTCCATCCAACTGGTCTTCCAACATGTTCTTTGTTTCTAGAAGTACTTGATTGTCTTCTTTTAGTTCCTAAAATATTAGCAATTGTTACATTTCTTATTTATGACATGAAAAATAAATCTAATAAAGTGTTCATCATTGAGCCTGGTCCAAAAGATTGCAGATCATTGTCAATCGAACTTCTGAAACCATTGTACACTGGTGGTAAAGTGCAGCATTACCTATAAACCTTTAAGTGGCCAACCATGTAATACATAACAAGTCGACCAGAGTTGAAGCATCTGCTTTTGATATCATCTACTCTATTAGTCCATGTGGAAAGGATTCAGATTATACACATTATACAAATGTAATCAAAACCTGTAAATTTAGTCGGCATTAGAAGATCGTTTAAAATGCATGGGGCATTGCAATTTCCCCTTTGATGGTGGATGTCGGAAGAAAAAAATAGATGAGTATGTTGGATTTCTTCATGCTCCATCATTTGTTATCAAGAGAGATGGCCTACCACCAGGTGTGCTTTGCAGAGGCCTATTCCCCTTTCTCCATTGATAACTAATGCATCTCTTTTGATCCAGCATGCCTATATATTGGGGTCTGGGGGAATAGCTGTCAGCCATTTCTGGCCTACTCAGCGGGACCCACAGTAACCAAAAGATACATCCTACTACTTGTGTTTAAAAAGGGTTCTACACACATATTAGCCTGTTTATTAAAGGTGTTGTCCGAGAATCTATGAAAAATAAATAGATGGCCCGGGGAGGAGGGGGATGCTTAAAAAAATAAACTAGTACTTACCTCTGGGGTCCCTCCAGGTGTCCCATGCTGCCCTCTCTCCAATATGTCCCCCTGTTTGTTTGCAGGGGCACGGAAACTACGACCTTAAACAGATTCCGGCCGGATTGAGGTGGCCACGGCCACCCGACACTATTCACAGTACTGAGTTATAGGGACGGGCGACCTCGGCCGGCCGGAAGCTGGTCACAATACAGCTCCCATGGTCCTGTAAACAAAAAGGGCACAGGCTGGAGAGACAGCGTGCGGGGCACCTGGAGGGACCGGGGAGGTAAGTACAAGTTTATTTATTTAAGAAAGTTTTTTTTTTTGTATCCTTGATACAATGGATTTGATTTTTTATTTCGGTACATTTGCCACAATGACAACAGGATTTATGAAGTTGCTAATAAAGTTTTAACTTGTTGTATAGTTGCAAAGAATTCTACATACGGTAATTAGATTTGATCCTTTATTTCTATATCTAAATTTCATAATTCACACAAAAATATTTTGCACTGATTTTTATCAGTGCAATAACAAAACTGATCTAGGACTTTATTTAATATATTAAGCACTTACCTCTACCCTGGCCTTGTAAAACTCAATGTCATGCAATCGCTCTTTGTATCGGCTCACTTCACTTTCAAGCTTGTCAACTCGGATGGCCTTTTCCCTGAGTGCGTCCAGCTCATCTCTATACAGTCGAGCAGATCTAGCGTCAGCCAACAGTTTCATGTTCTGTAGAAGCGAGGTACAGTGCTCATGTCATTGAAGAATCACAATGGCCTCATGTATAAAGAAGAATCTGTACCACCAACTTAAGAAGTTATGAAAAGTAATATAATCTATTTTATCTTGAATTCACCACCATTTTCTATACCTCTGTTTACTCAAGGTCAATTTAAATATCCTTTCTACATCGAAACACAAAAACACCAAAGAAACCTAAAATTTTATTAAATTATGAACATTTTATCTGGTCTACACAACCCTCCTTGACCGAAAAGGGCTACAGGAGTGTATCAACCTTAAATAATTATGCAGCTGGTCACCACATCTGAGAGGCCGATAGGTGTTCAATCCAATCATGTGCATTTATGAGACATTCATGACATTCAATATACTAAGAATATGCCAATGTGTCTAAGGTTGGAGTATCCATAAAGGAAATCTAACATTAAAGGGAACCTACCACCACGATTCTACCTATAAAAGGTAGATCGGGTGGTAGGTGGATGTAAGGGACGTGAGGATAGCTCTTTTTAGAGCTAATCCTCACGTCCCCGCTAACTTTTGGTACACTTTATGGAACTAATATGTAAATTTCGTTATGCGGCTACTGGGGCGTTGAGTAGCCGAGCACGAGGCTACACAGCGCGGCTACTCCACGGCCCAGTAGCCACATTACTCCTCCTACCCTGTTGCGTGCGGCGCGCAGCTCCTTGTAGCTGCGCGCCCTCGTCCGACAAGCCGGCTACTGCGCATGCGCAGTAGCTCCGGCCTTAGAGCTGGGGCTGCTCAGCCGCCGGCCTGCGTTCTGTGCATGCGCAGAACGCCATCATGACGGACAAGGGCGCGCAGCTACGCCCCCAAAGTATTTCAATTACAATGTTGAAAAAGTTTTGCATTGTATGAAGGGTTTAGTTTTTAGCCGTTCGGTTTACATTCTATAGCCATAAAAGAAGAATGTTCAAAGTATCTTGTGTGACTTTTTAGGAACTAGTTAATTTTTTTTCTGAAACAATGAATTGGGCCTCATTTATCAAAACTATCTAACAGTAGAACTGTTCTAGTAGCTCATGGCAACCAATCAGAGCTCAGCTTTAATTTTATATACTTTTATGGTAAAATATAAGCTGATGTCTGATTGGTTCCACGGCCAACTGGAACAGTTTTTCTCTCAAACACTTTTGATAAATCTCCCCCAATGTCTCCCTGTATAACCTACACATTATATTGTGGTTTTATTGCAGTAGCATATTCATGATGGAATTCCCTACAGAATTATCTCACTCTCATTAACAGCCCTGTTGATGTAATGACATGAAGTGACTTTAAGCGATGGGCCTCAGGATTTCACTTCATTTCCTTCATCTTGCGGTCTTGGTAACACACAGTCTTAATTACTTAGTATTGTAATGATTTCCTTAATGTGTCTCATTGCAGGGTCCTAATTTCTCATTAGGGGAGCAACATGTTCATTTCTAGAATTCAGATTTTCATTTTAATTGTTTTAAATAGTTAATAGTTTTAGCCTACATATTCTTTTTTGTACCCCTCAGTAAAACAATAGTGATGGGTTTAGGTGCTCAAGCAGTCACCTTCAAAATTCTTATGTCTTATGCCTTATGCAAGACATAGTTGAACAGGAATATGTACATGAGAATATAATCAAGCTTAAAAAGGGCCTAGACTACAATAACAGATTACTAAATTTGGGATTGTTTGCAGAGGCAGGTAAGAGGAGACCTCATTGCAATGTACAAATACCTGAATGGAGACTACAGGGATCTCTCCAAATATCTTTTTAATAATAGACCTGTGACCAGGACATCCTCTACACCAATGTTTATTTTCGGTAAGAGCAGTGAGACTGTGGAACTTTCCATTGTAGGATGTTGTAATGTTGGATACTTTGTACATGTTGAAAAGAGGCCTACATGCTTTTTTTGAGAATAAAAAGATCACAGGTTATGGAAACAAAACGTTTCGTGGATTTGATGTTGATCCAGGGAATTATTGTAGGATATGACAAGATTTTTTAGGTCCAACCAAAACTATAAAGTAATGGAGGAAAAAGCACTGCAACCCAGTCACTTCTCTGCACAGGGACCCCCAGCTGAATATTTTTCAGGGGGAACCACCACATATCTTTATTCACGATAATGGGGCTGTGCTTCAGTGCCCCAAACCATTATTAGGGCCCATTTAATCACAATAACAATGTATCCTTTATAGAGATATACAATCACTTTATGAGACTGGAATACCCCTTTAAGAGTTATCCTGAGGCTTTTCATTGCACAGGGCCGAAAAGAAAATTGAGATTGCTGTCCTTTTAAATTCACAGATTGGTTGAATCTCCACCATAATAGAAAGCCTTTATCAGATGAAAACATTTCTGCTTTAGTCAAGTATTGAAAGCCAGTGGCCTGCTGAAAGGGCCCTATAACCTTATCATTCTAGCAAAAGGGGCACATAATTTACCACAATTCTATCTCTGGATCTTACCATATTAATAAATACATTAATTAATAATCCAAACACTAAAAGCCTCTGACCTCTTGCTGCAGTCTCTTGAGCTCAGCTTCCAGTTGCGCGACCTCTTGTTTACTGTCCAGGAACTGTTCTGTCTTTTCCTCGCTTTAAAAAAATTAAAGACTTAGATTTATTAACAGATCTGGATTATCATTCATCATATTTATTGGATATAAAGAATAGACCTCTATTGGCTTAGAGTTATCCTTTATGAAAAAAAAGGGAAAAAAAAATATTAAAAACTCAATACTGAAATGGCTTCTTCCTGTATTTTTACCGGATTAGAATCCTGGTAATGTATAGATTGCTTCATCAAAAGGAAATGATACAAGAGGAAACATAAAATAACTCTTCCAGGCAGCCTGATCTCTGTATTGTACATAGCTCAGCATCATTTCTAGGAATCAATACCTCCTGTAAGCAGCGGCAGACACTCCTCGGCCTCCCGGGACACTAACCAAGCAGATTTTATAGGTAGTCATAAAAGACAAATTGTTGGCAAACAGTAACACATAAAGTGATTTTCGCATAGGTGTTAATTGCAAGTCTATCACTTACCATAGAGTTAATAAATGTCTAATATACAGCATCATGTTAATATTCTCACATATTCTCAATAATAAACCATTTCCACCTAAATAGCTAAGTGTAGTTAATGCACTTTGGGCCTAATTCCCACAGAACTGGGGCTGAATATTCAGCTTGCTCCATCTGCAATCACATTGCTAGGCTCAGCTTTTGTAGTTTCACAATTATTTTTTTTACTAATTATGTGAATTTTGAGAGAGTGCTTGTTAAAGAAGCCATTAACTCTAGCAGTGCCAGTACAATTGGTAGAAAAGAGGAAGTTGTGTAGGATCCTGGGCTATAAGGAGGTATAAAAGCTCCCCTATTCTAGTGCAGATGCACCTACTGTCTCTCTATTCTATCATATATAAAATATTATAAAATATATATATATATACACAAGTGTAATTATTCCAAACCCATCGTATATATATTCTATTTTATTGCCACACACTATTCGAGGATTTACTAATATGTTCACTCTAATTAAATTTTTTTTTATACTTATCCATTGTTTCATATTTGGGCATGTGCTTGTATGAAAAGGTGGAAGAACTTGCAAAGATTCCTAGTTTACGGGGCAGACCTGGTTGTCCAAGGGTAGGTCCTTTGGTGGTCTATAGGATATAAATATCACTTCTCTGCAATAATTTGCAGTGTCCTGTCAATCTTCTACATAATGTACATAAGCTGTGGGTTAACCCCATCTTCCACTGCTGATTAACAGCTTTCTCTATGTACAGTAATAGGAAAATACTGTTAATTTTTCCAAAAATTACATGACAGGCAAAGAAAACAATGATTCTTAAAGGGGTTGTACTAAGTTTGATTGTTATTCCTATCCACAGGATTGAGGATGACACTCTGATCATCAGGAAACCTCCGATCATTAGGCGTTCACACTAATCAGGGGCGTAACTTGAGGGGGTGCGGTCGCAACGGGGCCCAGAACCTTAGGGGGCCCATAAGGTGTCACTTTTCTGTATAAGAAGACTAGTACTATAAACCATACAATACAGTCGGGGGCCCAGTGCAAAAAGACTTTGCACTGGGGCCCATCAGCTTCAAGTTAGGCCTCTGTCACTAATTGATGGGAAGACACGTCGCGCACGCATCCTCATTCAGTACTATGGGAGCATCAGAATTTGCTGACCACAGCGCTCCTCTGTATTCAGCAGTAAGTGTCCGAGATAGACGAGTGCAGTGCTTGGTTATTTCGAACACCCCCATAGTATTGAATAGAGCCACAGGATGCATGCTCACCCTGTTGCTGCATCAATTAGTGAGAATGGGACCCCTGTTCATGTGACTCATGGAGATTTCAACAGTTGGACCCCCACCAAACAGATTGTGGATAAGAATCAGAATTGGTACAACCCCTTTAAAGGGCGGCAGAAGATAATATGTACTAACATATCCTTTCTAAGCCATGAAGGAGTCATTTCTGACATAGATCTGCTCTTCAGGACTGGGTGTCATCATTATTACACTTCAGCCTATTAGCTACCATTACACTGAATAGGAAATTCATATTCTATAACCGGCCTTAGAAGACAAAGAAAATCAGGAAAAATGTAACTAAATTATACAAACAAAAAGAAAAACATAATCCAGGGCTCATCAAGGTCACCCAGGGCGGCGTGCGGTAAAATGAATACATTTTTGACTTCTTCAGAACAAACAAGGCCATTACATTTAATATTCCCCTCTCAGGATAACAGTGGGGGGCTGATTACACGACTGTAACCCATTCGACACATCAGAGGAAAGCTGCAGTACAGCAAAGCTGAGGGTAAGCGAGGCAGCTCTTAGACCAGAAAGGGTGAGATTTCACAGAGAAGGAAAATCTAGCATTCGTTTACATGTCTAATTACAGGTTTTTATCTCCAGACTATGAAGGCCTGCGCTAAATTACGAAGAGCACATTGGCGTTTAATGTTTAGGCTATCTATTAAGTGTCAATCAACATAATAACTGCAATCTTCAGGCTAATTTCCCAAGTGCAGCTGTGTGCAAAATTCTCCAGGAGGAAGGGGAACGGCGGAGTAAGAGAAAGGGCCTCAGCTCTACTAATTCAGCCCTTCACGGCTTCATTTCGAAGGATAAGGGGATTTCAAGCATCAATTATTAAACCTGAGTATTCAATAAGAAGCAGCACTGGTAGAATTCATATGGAGGAGTATATAGCAGAAATTTTTACCTCATGGACATAACCTATTAGTCACCAATGTAATGATATCATTTATATCAAAGATCCACTAACGGAGCTACATCCTCCATTCAATATAATGGAAGCGACCAGGCATACAGCAACATATATTCCATCTCCCTGCAAAGAAAGGGGACTGGGTATTCCAATTTTAGTATACGCACAAGGGTCCTAGATGTCAGACCCCTTCTGATCCTTTATCAATATTCATATTTTCATAGTGTGAATTTTTAATAGATTTTTCAACAAAAAGAAGAAGAAATGGAAACAATGAAAGAGACCCCATGGATTAGCATCAGGAACAGCATAAATGCTTTTACTGCCATTTATGGTTCAAGTCAGTGCCTAAAAGATTTGGGAGGTCCCATCAGTCAGTCAATCAATAAAACGAGTGAATGGTAACAGTCAACAGAACGGGAAGAAAAAGAAGACATGGAGTATGGTAAAAGGAGAGAAATTTAGAAGGCCTTGAAGTGGGCTCTATTTAAAACAGATGAGGGGAGGAATATAGTAGTTAAAAGGGGACCTACCACCAGGATGAAAGACTGTATGCAAATGAGCCTGAGGGGCTCCAGGCTCCACTCACAACTATGCATACAGTCCTTAATCCTGGTGCTAGATGCCCTTTAAGATACTGGGTGAGGAGGAAAGAAATCAAAACAGTAGAACCCAGTTTTACTAAATTACTCAAGAGTGTCCAGAGGTAGAATATAGGAGATCCTGCATCATATCGATGACGGCTCGGAGAATCTCCAGAATACAGAAATACAAGTCTTCTCTACATTTAAAATGTGTTTATTTACCAAAAGGAATATTGTGATGGTGCAGGAATATCCAGGAAAGATTGTGATCAGTGTGATCCACAGTCCACAGGGTATTTACCTGTACCCCCAACCAGAAAGGCCTGAGTCCTAAGTAGTCCTAAGTAGTCCCAACTAAGAATGTACAGGCAGTTCCCGCGTTACATACAAGATAGGGTCCGGAGGTTTGTTCTTAAGTTGAATTTGTATGTCGAAACTGAATATATTATAATTGTAGATCCAGATAAAAAAAAATTTTGCCCCGGTTTAAACATTTTTTGCTGTAATGGGACCAAGGATTATCAATAAAGCTTCATTACAGACACCTTACAGCTGATTATTGCAATATGGGGCTATAGTAATAGCATTCAGAAAGCTTCACCAGAGGTCAGAGGAGTCTGTCTGTAACTATGGGTTACCTGTAAGTGGGGTGTCCTTAAGTAGGAGACCGCCTGTATTTGCTTTTAGGATTTACTATAAGAGGTCTTATGGGAAAGAGGAAGGATCTAACTTTGATGCTCTTCAGTGAGAAAAAAGGTTTTCTTCCCTTCCTAAATTGAGAAGGTTGTATGTATTTCATACAAAGATGTATGTTAGAGCACCAGAATATTGCCTAAATTACACACCCAAAAAGAGACTATTTTGTATCCACATATGAAAGAGAAGGGGGTCATACATAGTTCAGAGTCCAGGCTTCCATGAATGGGTTGCAGTATTAAAAATAAATTGCCATAAATTTTTAAGTTATTTTCTGCCTTCCAGGAAAGTGGGATAGATTGTAAGGTGGTGACACAGTAGGTATTATAGAAGGAATATTATGAACCTCTGTTTGGCCTTGTCTTCCCCAATTACCTAGTGTTGTGACCAGTCATAGTGGAAGGAAGCTCCGTTCCATATATAGTCTAAGAAACCAACCCTCTCTGTATTTTCAGAGGCCAAAAACCAATACAAATTGGGGCTTATTTACTAAGGGGCCAGAGGCCGCTTTTCCGTCGGGTTTACCGATTTCTCGGGGATCGCACCGGGGATTGTGTCGCACACAATCATTATGTGTCGCAATCATGCCGGCTTTCATGCGACACAAATCGGGGGTAGGCCGTCGGACGATCCGTCAGATTCAGACTATGCGCGGGCTTAACAATTCAATTTGTGTTGCAAGACATGCACTTACATACACCGGGAGGAAGAAGGTGAACTCCGGTGGACCTGATCGGGGAAGCAGCACATGCAGGAGATCGGGGGCACAATCTTCATGATTCATGGCAAATGGGTATTCTGGCGGACAACGCAAATGTGCCCCATTATGTATTGTTGGTTTAAGGATTTTGAGAAGGACACAGCAGACAAAAATACAGGCGGTCCCCTACTTAAGGACACCCGTCTTACAGACAACCCCTAGTTACAGACAGACCTCTCTGACAGATGTGACCTCTAATGAAGTTCTCTGGATGTTTTACTTTAGTCCTACGCTGCAATGATCAGCTGTACCATGTCTGTAATTAATTCTTATTGATAATCCTTGTTTCCTTTACAGAAATCTCTATTGGGATTGCCAATATGCCAGATTATCAAACGTGCTAGGTCAGAGATATCACCATTTTCCAACCTGTACCAGTGTCATCCTGAACAAATCTACATGATGAAGTACAATTTTAATAAATACTCACAGCTCCTGCCTCAGCCCCCGTATCTTTGCCTTGGCTTCTGCCAGCTCCACTGACAGGTGCTGCCTGCTCTCCGTCCTCCTCATTCCCGGGGATCCAGAGGGAGACTGTGCCGATGGCTGCAGAGGTGTGAAGTGAAGAGAGTCTCTTTCTTCTGTCAACTCGATAATTGCCTGGAAGGAAGTGAGAGAATAAATCTTGTATAAAACGTTCATCCTCTGTACTTCTTCTATTTTAGATTTATATATTGTGCTACCTACTACCACACAGCATACTAAAATAGATACCCCAGGGGTGGAAACCTGGTCCATAGGAGTTTACAGTCTACTAGAAATATGGGAAGATGTTCACAATTAGTGGTATATCCAAAGGTGACAGTAAAGGAAGTAAGAACACCAACAGAATTTGTTAGACCCGATATATGTGGACAATAAAGTCGGCCACACTCGGGTCCCAATACAGAACACTAATAGTTTGACCAAAAAGTGATGTAACACTTACAAAGAATAAATGTAAAAAAATTACTTTCTTTATTAGTAACATACAAATAATCAAGACACACAATAGATGAACTGCAATGGGTTAAAAGCCATGTGTGGTACAATAAATAATTATATCTATGTATATGGGTAGGTAATAAGTTTGTCATATAGCATAGCCCCAAGTAAACATGCATAAGACAATGGGGTTGGAATAGATGCACAGATAATCCTGCAGGAAAAAATGACAAAAGGAAAGTAGAAAACAAATACCATACCAAATCAGATCACACATGGGAAGTTGCCCATAGTTGCCCATACATAGATATAATTATTTATTGTACCACACATGGCTTTTAACCCATTGTAGTTCATCTATTGTGTGTCTTGATTATTTGTATGTTACTAATAAAGAAAGTAATTTTTTACATTTATTCTTTGTAAGTGTTACATCACTTTTTGGTCAAACTATTAGTGTTCAGTAAAGGAAGTAAATCAAGTCGTAATCCGGTTTGGAAAGGAACATTCTCAGTAAAACTGTTGTACAGTGGGGAGTATATACATTTTGGATATGAGACCACGAGGAGGGGGATTATTCTTTGGGGGAACAAAGATGATTGTAGCATGGGTCAGTGAAGCCTTAAAGGAAATCTACCATTTGCTTTTATGCATTATGAACCAATCATACCTTGAGAATGCTGTAGCTACACTGAGGCAGAAACATATCTTGTTTAATCCCTGAACTGAGTGCTTTTGCTGAAAAAACTATTATATAATATATGTTATATATAATAGTATAATAATTATAAAATTACAATAATTAAGCACTGTCGCTCTTGTAGCTGCCACTGTGCTTTTCCTCTTACACTAATTATGCACTGCTTCAGAGAACGATGTATTTACTGTGTCTTCCCTGATAGGCAGAAGTAATCAATCGCTGCACCATCCCCCAGCTGCTTTGTATAAGTCATCCAGCTCGGGTTGATTAGTCCTGTCTAGACAGTTATTCAGGAAGTTCCTGTGTATGAGGAAGTAATGTGTTTATGTACGGCAGCCAGTCTGCACCCAGCTTTCCCAAGGTCCTGAATGTTATAATTGTTTTAGAGCAAAACCACTCAATTCAGGGATTAAGCAAGATATGTTTCTGCATCAGTGTAGCTACAGCATTCTCTAGGTATGTTTGCTTCACAATGCATAAAAACAAATAGTAGGTTTCCTTTTACCCCATAATAGAGCCATGTGCTTCTCAGTTCCATGACTTGTGCACCATGCAGAAAACAAAGGCGACAAGGCCAGTCATATGGAAACAGTAGGATGAGGACCCTGCTCACAAGAGCTTTCAGTCACCATATATTATCCATTATCCCATACCCTACAGTTAATTTAACACATTCCTCAATCCCCTTGTAAATATTCATATTACAATGCTGTGAAATGGGAGCGGACAAAATGATGAGGTTATTGGTGTGTAATGATAGCACCTCCAGTAATAGCACGTATCCATGCAGCGGTATGCAAGGATTCATCAGACTGCTGGGGACAGCACTCCCAAAAGATGTGAATCAGATTAACAGCTGTTATATGACAACCAATAATAATAATTCTTTATTTATATAGCTCCTACAGATTATGCAGCGCTGCACAGAGATTGCCAAATCAATCCCTGTCCCCTTTGTCAACCATAGACAAAGAACCTCCAAATAATAAAATAGCAATTTGCTATGATGGTAAAAATCCACAATAGATCTATAATGTGCGTATAGTGTGTATTCCAAGTGGATTCCAAGAGTCCTGCTATAGGACATGTATTATAGAGCCTGTTTGGGGCTGGGCTGAAATACCAAGAACAGCCATGTACTATGTTTGGCATTGAGTTACACTATGAAGAAGCTGTAGCTTTCATATTCTCCCAAAATCACTGATTGTTTAAGGGTGTCAGGCATCCATCTGATGTAGCCCATCATGCCAGGACAGCTTCAGTATGCATTTCTTATTCTAAAACTTTACAGAAGTTGTACTCATTGTTTGTTTAGATATCAGTAAAAAAAAAATGGAGGCCCAGTTCATCTGGGCGTAACCAAAACAGATGGTGTGCAAAAGGTTTTCCATTTTCATCCCCTTCTCTATAAACTTTCTCTTACCTACGGTTACATATCCATAATTTATAGAAGACAAAAATACCTTTTTTTCCCCAATATCAATAACCAAAGGTGCTATGGAACCTGCCAAACACAGGTGTGAACATTGCCTTTAAGAACCGATTTAAGGCTGATTTATAAAGTAAGAAATAAATGACAGAACCAATGTTCTTCTTACATCAGATTGTTCATCTCTTTCATCTACCAGCCTCTTTAAATGGAATGCTGTGTTCTTCAATAGAGATTCCAGATCATCAGGGGATAGATCCACCGGCTCCAATAATTGCAGATCAAATACATTTTCGGGATTGTGAGTTACCTTCAGGAAACAAAGATCAGAGTAAAAGTGAAAATTGCCCACCAAAATATTATCCTTCAAAGGCAAGGTAACAAAAATAGGGAAAGTTACAGTTTTATGTAGATAACACAGAATCAGCCATTCATAATATGTGATGGACCTTCCCTCTGCTTAAAACTCCATATAAGTCAGTGAGGAAAATTTTTAAGACCTATGTATCTTGTGTTCTTAATCTGTGGCCAAATGTTAATATGGCACCGAAAGGAACTTGCCATGATATACTATAGTATCTTGGGCCTACCAGATAAAGTTATTCTGGGGATCTACCTTTCATCATCCCAAAGGATTTAGACCACATTAACCTCCAAATTAGGCTGTCTGCGGTATCTCTGAAGTATAAGGTTAGGGCCTGTGCCCACTTGAGGAACTTCTGGTACACTGGTGGGCAGGGGCGTATCTTGAGGGGGTGCAGAGGTTGTGATCGCACCCGGGCCCAAGAGGTTTAGGGGGCCTTTATGTGTCACTTTCCCATATGAGAAGACTAGTACTATAAACCATACATTATAGTCAGGGGCCTGGCACAGACTTTGCACTGGGGCCCATCAGCTTCTAGTTATGCCACTGCTGGTAGGCCAGTCCAACACAGGGCACTAGCCAAAATATTGTATTATTTTTTGAGTGAAAAGTAATAAAGTAAATGGCATAAATTACCTGCAGAGGCAACAGGGGCGTGTACTAGCCTGGCTGTGCACTGGGAGCTAAGGCTAGTACGCGCCCCCGTAGCCTCTGCAGTTAATTTACATATTACTTAAATAAAGGTTTTAACAAGTTATGTTTGGTTCCAGGATTATTAAATTACAGATTAGGGCAGAGGCAGGCAGGAGGAATCTACCATCACATCTACTTCTCATTGTAGGAAATCCACCATCAAAATCCATCATGATAAACCAGTGGCACTTACTCCAGACACTGTGACTGTGGTTATCTTCTTATACGTGTTATCCATGTCTTCCTTCTTTCTAAACTCAACTTTTAAAATTATTCTTATGAGCCTGAAGAGCTCTGGAGGCATTACCAGTACATCTCAATGCCTCTTCTTATTTTTATTATTTATAGCCCCTTAAACTCAGTAGCATAGTTTTAAAATTTGATTTTAGAAAGAAGGGTGCCATGGATAACAAATATAAGACTATTACCACAGTCACAGTGCCTGGATCTATCAGTAAGTGTCCCTGGTTTATCCATGACTGATCATGGAGGTCTCACATGGGGGGGGGTCTTCTGTTCTCATAAACAAGAGAACAGAGGACCTAAAGTCTTCCCTGTAAAGCATATGTGACATAATAATAATTTATTTATATAGCGCCTACAGTTTTTGCAGCGCAGCACAAAGCATGACAAATTGGTCCCTGTCCCTATGGGCTCACAATCTAAACAACCTACCAGTATGTTTTGGAGTGTGGGAGGAAACCGGAGGACCCGGAGGAAACCCACGCAAACACAGGGAAAACATACAAACTCTTTGCAGATGTTGACCTGGGTGGGACTTGAACCCAGGACCCCAGCGCTGCAAGGCAGAAGTGCTACTCACTCAGCCACCGTCACTGCTTAGAGACTGGTGATTTTTAAGCAGCTCCGTTCACATAGTACTTCATTACAAGGGAAAACTCAGGTCTCCCATTATACTTATTACAGCCCCTTGAAGTCAATGTAATACATTGATATAATACTGATCCCAGAGCAGAGAGTCTTATTTCAGACCAAAAAAAAAGTCTTTCCTCATCTTTTTTCTCTTCATAATGAAGATAAACACTATAAAAGGCACAATGGTCCAGTGTCCTCAGTTAGTTCTACAGGAAATCTTTCACTTTATTTTAGACTGTGATCACACTGCTGGCACAAGCAATAGCAATAATAAGCCAGCTACAAGCCGTAACCTCAGGATGTTGTGGAATTACTCATAGCAGCTGTCCTGTAACCACTGAGAGCCTCGTGCTTGAAGATCTCTGCTAAACAGGCCGCTTGGATTGAGAAGACTGTAGAATGGCAGGATACAGCTGTTTATCTCTATACATCATTCATGTGATCTTCAGCGCCCGACAGCTAATGGTCAGTGATGATCTACTCCCTAACCTCTATCCAGCCCTACAGTCTGTGGAGGAAAACAACATAACTAGCGTAGAAATGGAAGACTATACCTCCTGGATATGAGCCGCCACAGCTGCCTTCGTGTCAAAATCCAAATCTTGAATTTTGTCAATAAACTCCTCTTTTCTTTCACACTGCAACACAAATGATAAAGAGAACTTAGAAAATAAGATAACAATTCCTTTCTGTTAATGCCGAATGTTGCCATTAAACCAGTGTCAAACATTTGGTCAGTGATCTGACCTCAGATGGGAAAGACCTAAGCAAAATGTGCCACAACATGTAAGTGTTTTAGATACTTTAGCCAGGACTGTCGCATAAAAGTCGGGAAACGTGAGTTGCTTTAAAGGAAGTGGGTGTGGCTTACATTAGAACTTGGACCAAAAAATTAGCTCATTTACTGGTAAAAATGAACAAATAATTGGTATAACTTTAGACTACACAGTCAAACTTTACTATGTAGCATTAGAGTGTTAGACTGTGTTCTGTATAACTTTTAAACAGTTTTAGTTTATCGCTCCCATTGCCCCTTTCACTCTGGCGTGGTGGGGACGTATATCTGGCAGCAAATTTGCGGCCGGATATACATCCCCTTAGGGGAGGGCTATGCAGCGGTCACTACTCCACCTCTTCAGCGGTCAGCTCATCCGGGCTACAGCCCCGCAAGTATACTGCAGCGTGAAAGAAGAAGCCTTTGTCTGTATATTCATGGTGGTGGTTAGAAAATTTTGTAACATTAATGACTAAAATATTTACATTTTTGAAACAGTTAAGTCATCTATGGGCAGGTTATTTTCAGTTTTAAGTATACAGCCATCTTATACAGCATAGCGCTACACTATTATGTTATGATTAGTGGTACCTTTATTGTGTTAAGTACGAAGTACTACATGTTCAGTGCATTTTTCTTTTCAAATTCCTTTATTAAACGTTAAAAGAGGAATATACATGGGATCCAAACTCAATAGGCATACAATTTCATAACATTCACTGTATAAGACAGTAATCGGTGCCTATAGATGTGCAGGGCATAACAGTTATACAATAGATACATTTTAGCGGATTCCATCGGTTCAGTACATTTTTTAAGGTCAACCATACAATATGGTGCCTACTGTGCAATGTAGATCTCCATAAAAATAGATTCACTGTAGTTTGTTTCATATTCAGAATTTACCTGAACTGCACATCCTAGCAAAAGAAGAAGTAGCCTCTTCATCTCTTCTGTACCTTTCTCTGTAAGAACAAATAGGACATGTTCACATTATTATTCTATGAAGACTTTTTTATGACCTATCTATACCTGTCTATGTCTGATAGTCGGGGGGTTCTAACTAAAAGCCCACAACTTTTGAAAGAAAAGGGAGGTCACCAACTCCACCTTTAATCATCCAAAGCAGTGGTATGTGGCAGGAGTGGACCCCATGGAGAACTGCATTCTCACCATTTTGTATTGTATCTCTTCCTCCTATACACACCTGTACACAATAGATTGACAACCAGAGGCAGGAAGGCCACCACTTACCAGATATTTAGGACGTTTTGCTGATATACCAAAATACCTACAAGGGGCTTGTTAACAAATCTTTATAGAATATTCAAATGGTATGAATTAAATTTCTTCTCAACGCAGCTGCCTTCTCGTTGGCCTACCCAGTCTCCAGCAGACTCCATCTGCCCGTGTCCAGCCTGGAGATGTGGCCACTAGCTGGATCGCTGAACTTTGTAACTGGGACCACCATTTATATGCATAATAAAAGGCTTCGTAGTGCAATTCCTCTGGTAACTTACTAAGCAAGGTGTAACCACATTTCAAAAAAAGTCAGATTAGAATGTCAATGGGGTGCAAGTGTACAATGAGGTGCAATGAGGCGCCCTGGGTACAACACGTATTAAGTACACTTGTCCAAGGTGGGAATCTCATGTGTTACCTTCAGTCAGTAACGCACTTGTAAAAGCGCCTAACCTTAAATAAATAGATGTGAATTCACAAATGAAAATACCCGACAGCCATGGTAATCCTCTGTGCCCAAAAGTATCAAAAGATGGAGTGAATTATGTATCTTGGCCTTATTTTGTCACCTCACTTGGATTACTATCTTAAAGGAAATGGTAGGGGTAAGCTGTAAGTACCGGGCACCAGCTCAGGGTGAGCTGGTGCCGGTACTTACTTTCGTTAGTGTTATAAACCGCGGTATCGCGGTTTTAACACTTTTTAAACTTTAGAGCAGGAGAGGCTTCGACGCTGCGTGCGCACGATCGTGCGGGCGCCTACATAGGAAATAGCGGAGATGTTGCGCACGGTCGCGCGCAGCGCCGAAGCCTCTCCTGCTCTAAAGTTTAAAAAGTGTTAAAACCGCGATACCGCGGTTTATAAAACTAACGAAAGTAAGCACCGGCACCAGCTCACCCTGAGCTGGTGCCTGGTACTTACAGCTTACCCCGGCCATTCTAAATGGTAGGTTTCCTTTAAATAATCTTGGCACATGCGTCATCATTAGAGTTCTGAATCATGACCTCAAATCGGGCAGATATTTTCTCCTTAACTAGCTTCCTCACCACACCATCCCTCTAGCGTTGCTGCCAGTTGGGCAACATTTTATTAAACGTTTCTCCTAGATTCATTCTTAAAATACTAAAAAAAAAAAAAACTGCAAATATATATAAGAGATTAGAGAACATGGGAAATTGGACAGATACAATTATTTAGTACAATGTCCATCATTAATGTCCACTTAGTGTTGATGTTGTTTTGCCCAAGCACTCCGTTCTAGGGCAGTAGCCTGTATAAAGCTTCATTTACACCTAATTTTTTGATATGCCAGAAAAGCTCCTGGTGTATATTCTGAGCATATGCACAGTATTTTCACATACTGTGGGAAACACATGATGGAAAGCGGAGTCTTCCCATCCTGCTCCTCCCTGCTGAGCAAAATATATGCTCAATGTAGGCCATAATAGCCTATGTGGGATGAATCAAAGTATTGCATCCATACTCGGCTTCCGCTGAGTGTACATTCTCTATATAAGGACAGTTACATCTCTGGGGAAACACCCTGAATAGGCAGCAGCCAATCAATCACTCACTGCTGCTGATGTTCAGTCTACCTACCGTTTTTAGGTGGCCTTCAATAGTAAGGACACATTAGGAATCCGCCCCGGAACACATCCGTACAAAGGAAAGTTAAAACGTGGTGGCAATGTAGCCCATAGTCCGTAGCAGATGACATAGCATTTTCATAAATTATGCGCGCATGCACGAAAAACCTACTGAACATAACTAGACATGCATTCTCTCTCTCTCTCATATACACTCACCGGCCACTTTACTAGGTACACCTGTCCAACTGCTCGTTAACACTTAATTTCTAATCAGCCAATCACATGGCGGCAACTCAGTGCATTTAGGCATGTAGACATGGTCAAGAGAATCTCCTGCAGTTCAGACCGAGCATCAGTATGGGGAAGAAAGGTGATTTGAGGCCTTTGAACGTGGCATGGTTGTTGGTGCCAGAAGGGCTGGTCTGAGTATTTCAGAAACTGCTGATCTACTGGGATTTTCACACACAACCATCTCTAGGGTTTACAGAGAATGGTCCGAAAAAGAAAAGCATCCAGTGAGCGGCAGTTCTGTGGGCGGAAATGCCTTGTTGATGCCAGAGGTCAGAGGAGAATGGGCAGACTGGTTCGAGCTGATAGAAAGGCAACAGTGACTCAAATCGCCACCCGTTACAACCAAGGTAGGCAGAAGAGCATCTCTGAACGCACAGTACGTCGACTTTGAGGCAGATGGGCTACAGCAGCAGAAGACCACACTGGGTGCCACTCCTTTCAGCTAAGAACAGGAAACTGAGGCTACAATTTGCACAAGCTCATCGAAATTGGACAGTAGAAGATTGGAAAAACGTTGCCTGGTCTGATGAGTCTCGATTTCTGCTGCGACATTCGGATGGTAGGGTCAGAATTTGGCGTCAACAACATGAAAGCATGGATCCATCAAGCCTTGTATCAACGGTTCAGGCTGGCGGTGGTGGTGTCATGGTGTGGGGAATATTTTCTTGGCACTCTTTGGGGCCCCTTGGTACCAATTGAGCATCGTTGCAACGCCACAGCCTACCTGAGTATTGTTGCTGACCATGTCCATCCCTTTATGGCCACAATGTACCCAACATCTGATGGCTACTTTCAGCAGGATAATGCGCCATGTCATAAAGCTGGAATCATCTCAGACTGGTTTCTTGAACATGACAATGAGGTCACTGTACTCAAATGGCCTCCACAGTCACCAGATCTCAATCCAATAGAGCATCTTTGGGATGTGGTGGAACTGGAGATTCGCATCATGGATGTGCAGCCGACAAATCTGCGGCAACTGTGATGCCATCATGTCAATATGGACCAAAATCTCTGAGGAATGCTTCCAGCACCTTGTTGAATCTATGTCACGAAGAATTGAGGCAGTTCTGAAGGCAAAAGGGGGTCCAACCCGTTACTAGCATGGTGTACCTAACAAAGTGGCCGGTGAGTGTATATATGTCAACTGTCTATCAATGCATTACGATTTAGTTACCTACTTCTATCTATTCATTAGATCATATTATAATATGATATAGAAGTTGAATATTAGTTATTATATTCCACTGTTTTGATGAATTTCCCATCTATATATATTACATCTAAAGCCGAGTTCACACCTGCGTCTGGGCTTTGCAGTACACTCTCCATTTAAAAGGAGCATAACAGAAAAAAAACGGAAGGTGAACAGTCATTCAATGGACCTTCTGTTACACTGAAAAGCTGCACCATTTCTGTTATTAATACAAACGTAGGTGTAAACTTTGCCTAAGTTATTATTAGTGGCTCTTTGATTTCATTCATGGAAAAAGGGTTTTATACTCACCAGAGAATGGAGTTTTTCCAATAATCAAAACATTTGGCAAAGTCATCATAACCAACTGCTGTAAGGATTCCTGTGGTAGAAAGGGGGAGGTTACACATACTGTATGTATTAAATTTCATTAATAGTCAACCAAACACAAATGACTTAAAATGTATTTCTCAGACCTGCTGGATTCCATAAAAATCCAGATGGAGTGAAGAAAATTTTTATTACCTACATAAAAAAATGTAATGGCTTAAATTTCCTTCTGCAATATTGTTTTCCAGCAACTACATGGAAACATTATTGGACTTTCTAGGTTACCTTATCTTATACAACATACAGAACTATAGCATGATGTGAATCTCTGCCCCATTTAATCATCTCAAGCTTTAAGTCCAAAATTCTAGATCAATCAATTTTTTATATACGCTTATCCCATTTGTATGATACAAATGTCTAACTATTCAGTATATACACAGATTTAACAGATATCCTGCTGGCTACCTGACACTAGGCATAAGAGTAAGGCCGGCGCCACACGTGGCGCTTTTGTCTGCGCTTGCAAACGCAAACGCAGACGAAGTCGCGCCCATCGGGAACGAGCCGCCGGTGTTTCGCGTTAAATTAACGCAAAACACCGGCGGCTCGTTCCCGATCGCAGGCGTTTCCATAGAAACGCCGATGCGATCGGGCCGAGGCCCGCCCTGATGGGCGCGACTTTGTCTGCGTTTGCGTTTGCAAGCGCAGACAAAGCACCCTGTGTGGCGCCGGCCTAAAATGAGAAAATAAAAGCGTCTTGCCCTGTTCTGACTCTACTTTGGGTCATGTTCATGTGCAGCTAGCCTGAGGCCCCTTCCACACTCGCAAGTGCCATTACATCAAATAACCATAACACCAACCTTTAGTCATCTAATCCATAGAATGGCTGCAGATGGAGGGCTCCAGTTAGAGATCACATGACCCTCCGTCTGCGGCCATTTTATGGACAGGAATGTCCGGCTGATGAGGTAAATGACAGGAGGCTTCACTTTACATATCAAGAAAGCGGAGCAGAACTATCAATAGATGTATATTGGTAAATTACCTAATATCCTGCCCCCCACACTTACACACACACACACTACAAAAAAACAACCCCTTGAATGAACAAGTTGGATCTGGTTTATAAGGAGTAGTATTCATAAAAGCTGCAACAATGGCAGAGCATCTAGATATCCACTACTCTCTTCTGATATTAGGCACGGACCCTATATCTGTCTCCAGGTGTTAACTTTGCCCAATATCAGGCCTCAAAGGACTTTTATAGGTTGGACATGGACTACTACACAGTCGCTACCTATAGATGATACTAGAGAAAGTATCTATAATTTCCATACATAAGAAGGGGACATTTATCAGGGGTTTTATGCCAGAAAACTGACATGGATGCCCTAGAGCAGTGATGGCTAACCTATGGCACGGGTGCCAGAAGTGGCACTCAGAGCCCTTTCTGTGGGCACTCAGGCCATCACCAGAGATGACTCCAGGTATCTTCCTGCAGTCCCAGACAGCCCAGGACTTGCTGTGCACAGAGCTATTTTAAAGTGACAGCTCTACCTGGGACTATTTTCTGCTTTATTGGTGTCCTCAGGTGCTGGTATCAATGAAAACTGTGACAAAGAAGGGAGTATAAATCACAAATTACATTTCTGTGTTGGCACTTTGCGATAAATAAGAGGGTCTTTGTTGTAGTTTGGGCACTCGGTCTCTAAAAGGTTTGCCATCACTGCCCTAGAGAAAAATTGCAGTTGCGAGTGAACATGTGATTATTGTCCCCTTTACTCATCTCCACGCAAAGGGGATGTGGAGTGTGAAATGGGGCACAACTGGGAGGTGCGTCGCTGGAGCTAGCAAATTTCCTTTACTTCCAATAACTACAGACATAGCTGTTCTCCCAACGTATGAGGAGGCCTCTCATTAGCCAAAGTGGTTCCCGTGCCCCCCAGAACTTCTGGCCAGGCACAGGGATGAACACTGTAAGTACCAGAGCAACCAGGGTGCCAGAACAGAGTAAGAATTTTTTTTATTTCGTCACCCCTACCCCTACCCTTGGTTGTAAAGAATGCCTTAAAATAAGCCAATAAGATGAAGGTGGAAGCCTTAGTTCACATTCAATTTATAAACCCCAATTTGATATGATATGATGTTGCGATCTTACTCTGCTTATCCTGATATGAATCATCCATTATCACACATGTCCCTGAGGAGCACTATGATAGGAGATAGCATTATTCAGAGATTAGTAAAACATCCCTCAACTCTTACGCCATAAGCCAATAGATGTCTATAAAGTGAGTAACATCCCTAAACAAGCTGAAAGGAACATTCCTGGCACAATTTTAGGATTCATCTAGTTATGCAGGGTGCATGGCCTGAAGTCCTTGCGGATGACACACCGCAGAGAGAATTGTGACACCCCTCTCCCTAACAGACCCTACACTGAACATAGTGGGGCAGTTTTGCTCTGGGTGTTCTTTTAAGAACACTTCATCCATAGAGCAGTATCAGAGCTGGAATCTTGAGAACATACAGGAGATGTTTGCATTGGGCTTGACCCATAGGCTATGTTCACACTGACTGATAAAAGAGGATGAGGTAGTTACTGTTTCACAGTATTGTCTGAGCACAGTTAGTCATTGTTGTTTCTCACATGATGTATAACATTTCTTTAACAACTGGAGGAGGAATCCAAATTACAGTTCTAGATTTCTGCTTTTTTAACCCCTGCTTTCAAAAAGCCATACTTTTTTTGAGTTCCCGTTTTCATCAATATTAAATTTAGAAAGGATATGACATTCTCATTGTTGGTATTCAAATTTGTGCGACACATGAGCAAAAAAAATGGCAATTTTGAGAATATCAATTTTAAATCAATAGAGATCAGATACCAAAAAACATCGCCGATCAGATGTTTGCAGAGACCACAGTATTGGGACAGGCTTGACTGGGACTAAGATGCAAAACTAACATGTGGCTGATGGATGTGACGTCTCATTAGGAGCAACAAGACTGTGAAGTCTTCAATATTTTAATCATAAAGGGGCGGCCAACTGGGCATTTGCTTGTCCTAAAGGGGCTCCCTGCATGTGGATTTAAGTGGGCAGGGGATGTATTGCTCTTTTAATTCCCCTTTGTATCTCCTGTCTGTATATCTATCATCTATCCGTCTAGTTATCTATATTCTATAATTTGTCCATTTCCTATCTATATACGGTATCTTCTATTTACCAATCTATCTATAAAAAAAAGTAAAAAATAGGATGCACACCAAATTGTAAAAAAGAGTGGGTACTTTATTCACCGTCATATCCATCTCCTATCTAGATATCCATCCATCTATCAATCAATCCTATCGCTCTTCTACTGTATTATATCTCTATCATCTATATATAATCTACTTTAGATTTATGCATCTCTAAATCTATTATCTATAATCATCTTTCATATTTATCTTCTATCATCAATCTACCTATCATCTGTCCCATAGTACAGATTGCCTTACCCTACTACTGTGTGTAACTACAAAGTGATATTATTGTGCAGGGCTAAAAGGAGCCTTGTACTGAATATAACTATTCATAAAATAGTATTTCGTCTAAAGCCTTCCCTGTTAGCGCCACCACATTCAGCAGCGCTTTACAAATTACGGAGGACATTTACAAAATAGTCCTGCCCCGATTTGCATTGCTGCCGCTCAGCTCCAAATACTAAGGGGAATGGTGAGGATGGCCCCCCTCACTTCTACAACCAGCCATGTGCTACGTCCCAGGTGAGCAAATGTACATCTGCATGGAGCCTGACATAATATATACGTAAATATTTTTTTTATCAGAGAGTTGGGTCTAAGTTTATGCTACATTACACATTAGTTGGCTGACTAGGATTCAGAATCTTGGCGCAATTCTGGTGTAATCTGTAGCATCTTTAGACACAAACTTTTGGATAACCTACCGAAAAGCGTCTGAAATACATGATAAATGTAGGCTACAGCATGTGTGATAGTTTTTTTTAATCCTAAGCTAAATAAATCTACCTTACTGTATGGGACTCCCACTACTGACATGGATGCAACTATTGGAAATCACATTGAGTGGTCCATGAAAAGTAGGACCTCACTGTGAGTATATGTGTAACTTCCAAGTTAGTTGCATCTTGAAAATTTTAGTAACCGCCAAATCTGTTGCCTTTTGTAAGACTGTTGTAGCTACCAAGGTTTCTGCCATATGTTTAAAGGAAATCTACCACTTCTATAAAGTATAAACTTACCTACAAATACTTACCGACTCTACTCCTCATCATGACCCCAGCAGTGGTCTTCACCAAGATTGACATGCTGGAATCGCCTAAAAAGAAGACTTATAAAAGGCAGCCTGGAGCGCAGTGACAAGATATCCAGTGCTCTGGGCTGCTAATTATGCACACCCCCTGTGTGACATCATCTCCAGCATGGTAGAGGGAGTTGTGAGAGGCGTGAATAATTAGCAGCCCAGGCTGCATTTTATCAATCTTTTTTTAGGTAATCTTTAGCTTAGTGAAGACCACCACCCAGATCAAAATAATGAGGACAGTCGGTGAGTATTTCATAGGGGTTTTTTACTTTTTAGAAGTGGTAGATTCCCTTTAAGATGATATACCACGTCCGTCTCCGTAACTGTCGCACCTCAAATAGGAACTCAAATACTCCACTCACATCGACGAAATCTCCCAGGCGCAGATTACAACTGCCATAAACCCAGGACTGCATGAATATTATAGTCCCTACAAGTCTGGAATTCACTTCCTACATATGGGGAATGGAGGATACTTCTCCTCTTCCTGCTTTTAATTTGCGGTTTTAGGACCATTGGAGAACCTTCAAAAGTTCCTGAAATGGCTCCTGAGTACATGTGTATTGAGAGCAGGAAAAGATGAGGTCTTCATGGGTGAAGGTCCTCCATTACATCATAGATCTCTACAGTAGGGATTGAGTCAGGTTACATATATATAGCAAATCGTCTTTTAAAATATTTTGCTAACAGAAGCAATGTTATTCCTGACCAAGTCCTGAAATGCACTGAAGTAAAAAAAAGGCAATAAAAATCTTCTAAATTCCACAGATTAACGTTCCCTAAATGTAGAAGTGAAGCAGCTGGACAGCTGTGGAGTCTTAAAATTTATTAGATTTATTCTAGGGGCAAATTTCAATCATAACCAGGGAGCAGGGAATAATAGGAAGCTATGCATTTATTTTTCTTATAGTGGAATTATCTTGAATCAAAACAAAAGCAACTTACTGTATACCCCCCTTATCAATCTTGGTTAGATTTAATTAATTTCCAGGGATATTGATAGGTTAATTTGAGCTCCTGCTATGGATTGTTTCCATGGATAAAATGACGCGGACACCTGGCCATGGAGCTTTACATCTTCTATGCCCAACATATGGTTTAGACTCCTATTCCACTACGACATTTAATAACCCAACCCCCACCATATCCCATCTGTACAATAGTTAAACAAGAGGCTAGACAGGCAACTAGTAGAATTACAGATGTGAAGTATGGCACATATCCAGTATACAGCTGGATACGGGCTGCATATAAACCCTCCTTACATTCTCGTCCAAAATCTGTAGATCCTGTGATAAATAAGTGAACATTTCCTTTATTAATCATTGAGTTCTCGTGGCATTTCTGATTAAGGGACAGGCAATCCCCAGGTTGGTACAAGATAGGTTCTGTAGGTTTGTTCTTATGTTGAATTTGTATGGAAGTTGGAACATGGTATATTTTGTAAGTTTTACTCGAAATAAAGTATTTTCCTTTTCCGTGCGACAATTGGATTTTCAGTTTTTTTGGATGTCATGGGAACAATGATTAACAATAAAGATTCATTACAGACACCTATTATAACTCTTGTGTTGACCGTTTCAGCCTGGGGCTGAAGATCATCCAGGGAGCATCACCAGAGATCACAGTGGGCAGAGAGGTCCAATTGTAACTAGGGGTCATCTGTATGTTGTGTGTTCATAAGTCGGGGACTGTCAGTATATACATTGTAATAAATGATAATTTAGGATTGCTGGCATTGTCTTTAGATTTCAGGCCCTATCGATCCTGAGATGGGGGTACATCCTCTATAGGTTTTCCAGTTTTGGTCCATATTAAATACAACAGGCTTGAGAACATCCTCAAAAGACCATATAAGAACGGTGGAGCGCCATGATTAAAGAATTGTGTGAACTTGTTCATCTTATATCTAAAACCTGGACCATGTGTTGTTTTCTTACAGAAATTTGTGGATTGTGTGGATATAGCAGGGCCAGTGACTATTCTAATTTTAAAAGAGACCCATTTTTGAGTTAGATTTGCTACCCAAGAGCAATAAGGGATTACCTCCTGTCTTCTTGGAAGATGAACGTCTTAGATATAAGCAGCGTATACATACAATATTAGCATGAACAATGGCAATAAATATGGTGCACACTCTCATCTTATCTCTAAAACTTGGACCCCTTATAGACTAAACAAAGGAGAGATGACCAAACATGTCATCTCCACACTGAATTTTGTGGGATATATGGAGATACCCAAGCAAGTGACTTTTACATAGGGTCACCCCAGAGCAATGACAGCACTACCCACATAAACAATGGCTGTCTATAGCATTACTAGTAAATAATTAGGTATATGGTGGTGGCCTGGGGGGCACATGCTGCTCTCTGTGTCCTGACCTTTAGGTCTCATCCTGAAGGAAGCAAAGGGAGAATTTAAGGACAGGAATGAAGAATGACTAGCCTCCAGTACATTGTCACCTTATCCCCCTGCACATGTGTAGGTCACACAGTCGTGGTAGTAATAACCAGTGTGATCCAGCAAGTCATACAGTCATAGATGAATAACTATACTCCTGATGATAGAGGATATGATGCTATGAAAATATAACAGGCTCAGCTCTGTTTCTTGACACTGACTAATGGAAGCTTAGTCATCGCATAGAGACTCATCCAGAAAGAAGACAAAGCAGCGGATGGAGTTCAGCTAGAAAATTGCTGATGCGGATCAATTATTGAAAGTGTCTTGGGCTCAGAATGGGGGCAAAGGAGTCAATAAGGTTCAAATAACACATCTGATCATTGAGAAGTAATCACGGAGTCAATTGTAGACGGAAAATGTATTGTCTGCAGGTCTTCTTTTATAAATATCTTGCACTGATGGCTTTTCTACAGCAGAATTGGAAAAGTATAAAGGTAATACGAGTGCAACGATCCAGGCGGATAATATATATATATATATATATATATATATATATATATATATATATATATATATATAGTGAGGAAAAAGAGAGAAAGCATGTGTTCTATATCACAAAGGGTTAAATCCTGAATACTATTATACCGGTACAGCACAAATAAGGACAGTGATTTTTTTTTCTACCCCTTTCTAAAAAGCCACTTAAGAAACTGTAGAAAAAATAATTAATTTCTTCTATTGAAAAGCATATATGTCATGACCTGCTGGGGGATGGGATTCATGGAGCACAAGCCTCAGGGGAACACACTGCAACCCATGTCAATCTGCTAATCTAAGCAGACATTTGTCTATTGTGTCGTTTCCTGGAACGTCGTCTAAGGAAGAAAGTCAGGATTAAAAGCACAAACCTAAGATCCAAAATGGGATTCTTGAAACGTACATTTCAGTTTAGGGTCAGGAACTGGCACTAAAATTCTTCTGGGTTTCTGTGCTATTTGTGCAATTTACTTAAAGGGGTTTTCCAGGTTAAAGATATTGATGACCTACCCTTAGGAAAGGTGATCAATATCAGATCAGTGGGAGACTGACACCCACCCCCTCACCGATTAGCTGTCTACAGCAGCTGCTGACACCATGGCTGAGGAAGGAGGGGAAAGCACAGGCAAAATATATGTCCTTAAAAAACATTCTACCTATTTATATTTTGTATTATTTAGATTAAAATAAGAACTGGGGTGGTGATGGGCTTACTGGAACTATCTGAAGCCCCAACAGAGCTCGACTTCCAAAATTCAATAATCAACACATGTAGATTCCAGTTCCAGGTCCAACAGGGAACTACATATATTGACCCATCTGCATCTCTTGGAATGTTTGCATGGGATAATAATTATAATAATAATTCCTTTATTTATATAGCGCACACAGATTACCCATGATATTATCATGGTGTACATTATCCCGGTGTTGTAACTGTAAATATAATTCCTGTACTGTAACATTACTGAATACTGTACATAAGCTCTGTAATATGACATCACTCTGTTTATTATCAATGTTTTTATTAACTCGTTACTGTAGCATTAATGTCTGAATTATCCATTTACTGTGACACTGCTGTTTGAATTATTAATAAAGTGACATCACTGTGTGTATTATACCTGAACTGTGACCACAATGTGTGTATTATACCTGTACTGTGACCACAATGTGTGTATTGTACCTGTACTGTGACCACAATGTGTGTATTATCCCTGTGCTGTGACCCCATTGTGTGTATTATCCTTGTACTGTGACATCACTGTGTGTATTATACCTGTACAGTGACCACAATGTGTGTATTATACCTGTACTGTGACCACAATGTGTGTATTATACCTGTACTGTGACCCCATTGTGTGTATTATCATTGTACTGTGACCCCACTGTGTGCATTATGCCTGTTATGTGACATCATTTTGTATTATCCTTGTACTATGACATCACTGTGTGCTTGTAATGTGACATCACAGTGTTTCTTATTAATGTAATGTAACATCACTGTGTGTATTATCCTTGAACTATGACATCACTGTGTATTATCTCTGTACGGTGACATCACTGTGTACAGTATTATTTCACTAATGTGAATTTTTATATTAAAATTTTTACAAAATCTAATCAGTGTAATGTAAAACAATAGATTGCATATCTCTGTAGAGAAAGTGACTGATGACAAACTGTCTAATCCGTAATGGGCTCCATGTTTTATTCCGTGGAGGTTCATCAATGTAATCACACCCCTTGCTTATTTTCGTTGCGACCTCACGGTGAGCAACATGAGTCATGTCTATTACAGCTGGTGGTTGGTGCTTTAATCTACAGGACATGCTGTTTCTATAACATTTACCAGCATCATACCCTACTCCGGATAAACACAAACCACACAACTTATTATTTAGTAATTGTCTTCATGTGTTCTTCATGCATTTCAGCAAACATTGTGTATGTGATCCACTACTCTCTGTGTATGCTGCTTTATAACTACATTATGTCCTTCAGGTCCTATTAACCTCAAATATTTGATACAAAACATAATTTTTATTTTTGTCCAGGATTCAGAAATTTGCACATGGGCAAAAGTAAAAAAAAAAACAGTAGTTTCTAGTAAGGCAGAATAAGTGACTTCACCGAGGAGGCCAACTTAAAATATTGATTGGCTGCAGGGCTCCCATGGCATTGGATGACCATCAGGGAGCCATGTTGTACTACACGGGTGAGATGGGCAGGAGAGAAAAAGAAACCTCATAAGGTTATAAATTGTTTATTGGACAGCTTCTACCAGGACTGAGGATTGTAAACCAAGCACACTGACATACTGGTGTGTGGCCCTTCTGGCAGGATCTGTTCTTCTTTTGGCTTCCTTTGCCTTTGTTTTTAGGCAAAAAAAAAGTTTTGAGGGCTCATTTTAATTTTAAAAGCCTTTGTTTGTAAGAAATCATGGCATTAGAAACTAAAAGAAGAGCAGATCCTTCCAGAGGGAGCACACACCAGCATGTCAGTGTGCTTGGTTTACAATCCTTGATCCTGGTGGTAGATGTCCTTTAAGGATATTAGAAATTAGAGGCTCACCAGATTGGGTTGTGCAAATTGTATGCACTAGTCTATTTAAGGCATAAATTTATTTTTGGTTGCTGCCATTATGTAGGATCGTCATGACACAGTAGCCTCATTGGATCAAATTAACTTGATCATTTGAAAGACTTCCTGGTAATAGTACATTTTCCCTACAGGGCCATATGGACCTGGGCCGTCAGAGATCAGCAGATTGCCAGGCAAGATTCAACATGGAAACATGGAGTTACTAGTGAAGACAACCACTTATAGCTCTCTGCTTTCTGTCAGTGAATGCCAGAGGCTAAAAACCTGTCCTGTCCCATACCTCACTAATACAACTGCACTTACCAAGACACTCCTTAGGGAATATAGATATCACATAGTGACAGTCCACCATTAAAAAGATGGACAATTGATGGTGGATATCAACATAAACTGGTTAAATGGGGCCTCAGGGATCTTCTCCTGGCTTATAACTATAAGGCCCCATGCACACGACCATAGGAGGGTGTATGTGCAGCCCCCATAGACCGGCAATGGCCGCACAGAGAAATATGGTGCTACACATGTGCAGCACCCTACCGCTCTGTACACAGGGAAAAGACATGTCCACGGCCCCTATAGATTTCAAAGGGTCCAGGTTAAAAAAGTTGGACTATCAAAATATCAACACTTGTTAAATATGCACCTGTTCCGCTGATCCGGAATGTACGTCGAGGATTCGGAGCTGCCTCGATTCATGTGAGTGCTGATCTTGCAACACAATTTGGTTTTTAAATTCCGCGGTTTGTCCGACGTTCACGCCCCCCGCAAATTTGTGTCACATGCAAGCCAGCGCCGGTGCGCCACAATCCGATCGCGTGTGCCACAATCTGGCCGTGTGTGAAATCAGGAAAAAATCGGAAAAAGTCAGGAAACCCGACGAAAATGCAGTGTTTGGACCCTTAGTAAATGTGCCCCGCTGTTGTTGTACAGGTCACAATTGAAAGCATCAATCACAAGTACATATAAATCCTTTATAAAATCTACTCTAACAAATCTGTTCACTTCAAGGTTTCTCTTCCTATAAACATAAGTTAAGCATTGGCCACTGCATCAAATTTATGACCAACTTCTACAACCCTAAAATTGGTGGAACAAAACCAAACGAAAACATCGCAGAAGCAAAACAGATTTAGACTTGAAAGGAAAATGGTATTAAATTACCAGTAATATCCGTTCCTGGCCGGTGAGATCGGAGAGGTATGTAATTTTATATATTTTCCTACACTCTGTAGAAGGCTGCTGTCCAGCTCTCCCCTCACTTCCCAACACTCCCTACCATACAACAATCCCCAAAACCATTGTTTACAAGGAACATGGGGTTATTTTAACCCTTACAAGACTCTGCCCTTTGTTTTTGCATTTCTGGTTTGTACTCCCCTCTTTCCAAAGACATACATTTTCTATTTTTCCATTAACAGAGATCTATGTTATCTTGTTATCTGCTACAACAGATGTAGCAGTATTACACTACTAGTGTTATCGGAACCCTCTGATAACGCTAGCAGACACTGCCGCACTGTACAATAGGAATGCCGGACCAGGCTCAAAGCGGTTCGGCGTATTCATGAGGGGGTGGTCGGGGTGGACCGAGGCACTGCCTCTTCCCCGGACTGCCCCGCCCATTCCATTCCGAGCTTCATGCGGCAGTCACCGCCTCCTAGTCTCGCCCCCTCATGAATATGCTGGAACGCTTTGAGAGTGGTCCAGCATTCCTATTGTACAGTGCGGCAGTGACTGCTAGCATTATCGGAGGGTTAACACTGCTACATCTGTTGTAGCATTATTTAGTAAGCTGCTCCTAGTGCCTTCTTTTATAAGTGACAGGTCCTCTTTAAATTAAAAGCCGGGGAAGCTGAGAGGTGCTCGGGTGCTGTCTGCCTGAGCAACCCCGGCAGTTTTACAAAGTTAAAGGGGTTGTCAGAGTTTTGAAAAAAAAATATATGTGGCCTGGAGCGGGCTGCCTAAAACAATAAAGCTGTACTTACCTTTCGGTGCCCTCCGGTATCCAGCGCTGCTATCGCTCCGGTCCGGGCGCCATGTAAACAAACATGGCCGCCGGAGCAGCGCTGCATTCAGCTTCCGGCCGGACCCGACAACCTTCCGGCCCCCATACACAATGCTGTGTATAGGGACGGATAGGCGTACCCGGCCACGGCCGGCCGGAAGCTGAATGCAGCGCTGCTCTGACGGCCATGGGTACCGGAGGGCACCGGCAGGCAAGTACAGCTTTATTGTTTTAGGCAGCCCGCTCCCGGCAACACATATATATATATATTTTTTTAAACTCGGACAACCCCTTTAATATTTCGGTATTACAGATGCAAAAAAACCTGTCAAAAACAGTCCCCTATCCCCTAGACCAGTGGTAGCGAACCTATGGCACTGGTGCCAGAGGTGGCACTCAGAGGCCTTTCTGTGGGCACTCAGGCCATTGTCCTAATTTCACCAAACTGGATCAAATCCACCAAATCTTCCTGCAGTCCCAAGCATCTTAAAAGAGGCTGCTCTCAGAGCTATTTTAAAGCGACATTTCATGGGCTGTTTGAACTGCGGGAAAAGTGAGAAGGTGTGGACAGAACTGCATTGTCTTTGGAGGTCCTCCTGCTGGACCTACCATTTTTCCTGGAGAGCAGCTACAATGATGGTCTGAATTTGCCCACCTTCTTTCAACTTTATTTGTGGCCTTAGGAGAGTCAATACATTTGAATGATGTAGAAGAACAGGTAGCAATAAGTTACTGCTTTAAATGCCATGTTAGCACTTCATGGTAAATAAGTGGATTTTGGTTGTAGTTTGGGCACTTGGTCTCTAAAAGGTTCGCCATCACTGCCTTAGACGGAACGAGCAGTTTAATTAGGAATCTGGTGGTAGATATCCTTTAAGTGATTACAAAGCACATGCAGACGTTGTGTGTTCATTTATATGTGTGCATGAGAAGGAGGAAAGACGCATGGTGATCCTGTGGTCTGAATAGGAGCCTATACTGGACTGGAGTTTCTACATTTTCCCCGGCAGTCAGATGAAGATTTCCAGCTGGAATTCTGTTAGTGAGAGACTTATAGATTGAAGACGTTGAGCTCCAGTTCTTTTTATATTTGTATCTACTTTACAAATATTTGGACCGATTCGGGACTGGAAGCTCTGTGGCAAACTTTGGACATTTTGTTCCCAGTTGTTGTTGCAACTGTTGACCACTTATGTTATATTGCAAATCTGCTTGCAGCAATTGATTTAGGAGACAATTCTGGTTTTCTTTGGTATGCTACATGATCACCTTTCCATTGGATAAACTTGCCCTTGATCCAATATAGCGGCTGTCAAGATGGTGTTCATGTTCAGGACATAAACTAAAAGATAGGATTCCTTACCCATTATTTTCGGTGGTATCAGACATGTCTCCTTTGTTTCTGAAATAAAAGGTAGGTCCCCGGACTTAGGAAATGACTAATGTGGCCAGGACTGCCATGCAATCCATTTCCAAGACAAACCAGATACCACTGAGTGACCCAGGATAATAAGCCCCTTGGCGTAAATTTATTACAGACACATTATCATATATAAAATTAATGAGCTCCCGTGTACAACTTTAATTCTCCCTCTTTGCAATCTGATCCTGCCATCATACTCCTTTTCCATATTCTTCCACAAATGATCAGGGCTTTTTATCTAGAAGATCAAAAGTATACAATACGACAGCCATTTTGATCTCAAGGAGACAACTGTTTACTCCAAGCAAACTAACATCTCAAGTTTAAATGATAATTTGAATTTCCTCTCAAGTTTTTCTGCAAGATGCTGATATAAGAATAAGTTGCATTTCTCTCCCATCCCATTGTATGTTTTATAGCAAGAAACAATATACATACAATACATGTCAGGAGAGCAGAAAATAGTCTCCAATAGGAAGATTAAAGGGGTTGTCTCATCACTACAACCTTTAAAAACCCAGGGGCGAGTCATAAACGTGGTAAAAAAACATGTAAGGAAAACAAAAACAACATTACCTGGTAGTAGGACTTGATTTGTTTCACCAGGACGGATAAGTTCTGTATTCGGAGGGAAGCATCGTTATTGATCTTTTTGTAAATTTTTTGATTATCAGCTTTAGGGTTTCTGAAAAAAGAAAGAAAAAAAAACTTTACTCACTTTATAATAACAAGTTTTTTTTGAATGTACAGGCAGTCCCCTACTGACTTACAGACGACCCCTAGTTACAAACGGACCTCTGGATATTGGTAATTTACTGTACTTTAGTCCTAGGCTACAATAAACAGCTATAACAATTATCAGAGGTGTCTGTAATGAAGCTTTATTGTTAATCCTTATGACAATCCAACATTTTAAAAATCCAATTGTCTGGGGTCAAGGTGATAAAGTATAGAGTTCCAACTTACATACAAACTCAACTTAAGAACAAAAAAAAGAAAACAAACTAAAAGACCCTCACTTTATACAACAAAAATACAAAACATATGAGGAATATGGGATTGTTGCCCATATTCACACTGAATCCTATTTAAGGCCAATTATAAAACATGAAATATCCAATTAAAACATATAGACAAAGTAACTATTTTCTATACGTTTCCCTGTATGGTATCTTCCACCACACCGTAATACAGAGCCAGCGACAATCATGAATTATAGGATCCGGTTCAAAACAGAACAAAGTACAGGGATCATTGCTCTTTAATATGTAATGAAAAGCTTAAAGTCACAAAGACTCCTCTATTCTGAAAGAAGGTGGGAAGGATTCAGCGGTGTTTTACCAGCATGAGGCATTGTCTCACAGTGTGGTGGGCGCCTGACGGCAACAAATCAAAGGGACAACAAGGTGCCAGCACACAAAGACAGAACAAGCCAAATTGGAAAGAGATCAATGGGGGTGTGGGGGGGGGGGGTTCTAACCACTATGATGCTGAATGTAAAACAAGCATGCCCATGGAAGGAGTCAGATTGATCCCAAATCTCTGGTTTCCTTTTACAATTCCCAATAAATATACAACGAAAAACATAAAGAACAAAACTAATAACCTTCACAAGATTAGAAGGAAATAAATAATTGTGTTTTGGTTGTAGTTTGGACACCCGGTCTCTATAAGGTTCGCCATCACTGCTCTAGATCAATGCCCAACTTTCAAGAAGCCTTGTGACAAAACTTGGGATCTGTACCATCTCTCTTGGCCAAATAGTTCCGGATCACTGGCTTTACGTTACATATCAAGAAAGCGGTGCAGAACTTTTAATATTGGTAAATTAACTAATATCCTGCCCTCCACACTTACAGCCCCTTTAATCTAGGATTCTCGATCATATATAGACCAGGTTATAGATCATGACAAGCAAGGGTGACACGATGAAGTACTTGTCTTGTAGGACGGTACTCAAGCTAGGAGAAGGCTAAGGCCAGTGTGACCCTTTTCCGCCCCTACTGACTACTTAGAAAATTTGCAGCTTTTAAAGTTCATTTCTGGTGTAATTCTGGATTTCTTAGAATGCAGAAGGACATTATTATGATCCTGATCCTCTTGGTTGACAGCTTATGTGCCTAATTGTTATTCAACAAACCTGAAACAAAACTAAAAACTTAAAGAACGTAGCACAGAAAATTTTCATGGAAAGAATAATTTTAATACAGGAAAATACCGGCATATGTTCAGAAAAATCTTTCCAATAATAAAAAATGACAGGAATTCTCATCTAATTGGAGGTAAATCTTTGTTCCCATGATTCGCTTTTAGTTCCTTTGATCACAGTTTCGCTTCCAGAAGCCAGCTGTCAGCAACAGATCTGTAACATCTCTCTCCTCAATGACTGGTCCTAGATTGCAGCTCTAGTAGAGATTTTCATATGGATAGTATGGGTGGATGTGAAACACATTTTACAATCTTTTTACAATTAGTTTTTACATTATGTCACTTATTGGAGCAGCAGTTTTCCCTGCAGAGCTGCTCTTCGGTAGAAGGCATTTGGAGCTCTGTCTAATACTTGCCTTTGGGGATCATATTGTTATGGATGCCCATGCATTATGGGCCACTATGTGGTCATTTGGTAAAATATAGAGGATCTGGACCTTGAAGAGGGAGTGTTTTGTGTTGTACGTGTATCTGTTCATTCATCGTGAGGAAGGAAGCTTTACTATGGAGTACTGGCAGGACGCCCATTGTGGTCTAAAACATAAAATACTAAACAGATGTCCTTCTTCTGCAAAAGGGATATGAGAAAATGACAAACCTATTATGGAATGAGAAGGTAAAATACTCTACAGCTTTATACCCCAGCCCAGCCTCATTGTATATTGGATTCATTTGACACTGAATAAGTGGCCATAGACGCGTCTCCTGCCTGACCCTGGAGGGTCCCCTTGTTAAGGCAAATGAATAACCACATTACACAAATATCTAAGCTACAAATAAAATAATGGCTACAAAATATCAAGACAAGAATGGCCACACTTTTTCGCTGAATGTGTACCACGGCTCGCTACCCATCCAGAGGTTCAGAAAATGAGTGCCAAGAACAGGATCGCTGTGTAGACAAGATACGCTTGATGTGGAAGAAATGAATGCCAATACGCTGCTCAGACTTGCTGTGTAAGAGCCGAGCAGATGGCAGACTGACACTGGGCCATCCTGCGAGAAAATTTTCGCCAAATAAAGAAGACTAGCGAGATAATGAAACAGATTACAGAGCTTGTTGTGTAGCCGAGCATGAGCGTGTATGAACTGATAACCACAGAAGTGTATTGTACTGTAAGCATCCATCTATCATACATGCCATAGCTAGCCACGTGAGAACAAGCCATTATCTCATGTTAAAGGAATACTAATGCATGAGGGTAACAGAGGTTTTATTATAGGCACTCTACAAAAAAAACCTTGTTTACATTACATTCTATGCTGTAGCCGTAATGGGACGTGGACTAATATATCAAACCCTGAGAAAAGGGTTCCCACGAGGAACAAGATTCCTAAAGAAAATCAACCAGTTCAAAAAAACAAAAAAAAAAAAAACTACAAATACTCACCTCCACTCCTCTTGATGTTAATCCCAGCGTTGTCCTTTGCTAGTCTTGACACACTGGGATCACCTAGAAAAGAAACTTATAACTACAGCACAGAGCGTGGGGACAAGATGTCCGGCGCTCCGGGCTGCCAAGTATGCTGGAAGTATGGGAGAGTAAGGTGACTTCACATGAGAGGCCTGAATTCACGCCCCTCGAATGAAGTCACCTCCCTCTTCCAGCATGGGATAGGGAATAGGGAGGTGCAGGGGCGTGCATAATTAGCAGCCCGGAGCGCCAGACATCTTGTTCCTGTGCTCAGTGATGCTAATTATAGTTTTTTTTCTAGATGATCCCAGCATGTCAAGACTAGCAAAGGACAGTGCCAGGATTAAGATGAAGAGGAGTGGAGGTAAGCGTTTGTAGGTTTTCTTTGTTTTTTGAACTGGTCAATTTCCTTTAAATGTACTCAGGATAACCAAATAACACATTCTCTAATTCAATGTTATTAACAAAAATACAGAATTTCACAGATATAATCCAACCCGTCTCTATTAGTCCTGATGTTTATATTTTGGTTGTGCCTGGATACAACCATTAACTCCTGAATTTGGTTGGGCAGATTCCTCTGGCATTAATAGCTTCTCTCGTTCTGCAGGGGGAGTTGCAGGAGGCATACAGAACTACAGACTGAGGTGCTGAGTGTGCGTAAAAGACACCAGCAGCTTTACAAAATTTACGGACAAGATAAGGTCTTGATCTGAGGGGAAGGGGGAAAGAGCAGTGCTGACTGTTTGTTTTATTGATTAGGTGAGGTAGCAGTGCTGAGTGCGTCATCATGTCTTATATCCATCTCAGAACTCTGATCTGTCTCATCTCTCTTTTTGTTAAACCCTGTATCTAAATAAACTAAGCACATAGTCAACACACAACAATCACTAAGTGTCTGCTCAGCTAGTGCTCCCACACTGCTGAATCTTTTTGACTAGCCTAGACAGTGATAGGAGCAACAACAGCAATAAAACTGTGTAAAATTTCAAAGTAGGGGTTAAATTTATCTTTAATGTGTAAACATCACCAGGAGATTAAAATTTGAGAATTTTCTACCATGAGCACACCCTTGAAGAGGTTTTACAGTTTGGACAGACAGAGGCAAAAATTGTTGTTGGTAAATTTGAAGACTCTTACCAAACTCGGAACGCAGGTGAGCAGCAAAATTCTCCAAGAAAATCTATCGGGATTGAATTTACCTGCAGCGCCCCCACAGGAGACGTTAAGTATTACAACATGTCTAAATCAGTGGGTTATCTGTGTGAAGCAGAAAAAACAGGTCATCCATGGCGAGGGATACTCATTGTATCGGCTCTGGGTTCATGAAAATTAATTTATTAAAATTAGCAACTTCTTTAGGAAATGAAAGCTGAACAAGGTCATCTTTTCTTTCAGACAATTTTGATAAATGAGGCCTAAGGTTTTCTTTCAAAAGGCTGCATGTGTTTTATTGTTTTGAGTAACACATGGTGGATGATGATAATTAGAATTTTATACTTCTAATTAAAGAATAATGGCAATAAAAATGACCTCTCCTATTAGACCCCTTCCCCCTTAACCTGTGATGAGAAAACACCTTCTTGTCTCCATTGCTAGAGACTGGTCCCCCTCATCCCACACATTATGGAAGTACTGGTTGCAGATCAGTAATACATTTTCCTGGTATAGAAAGGGACTGTCTGGGATTTGACATCTTATGGGCACAGTGAAGTGCAAAATTACAAACAGCTGGTCCTTAAAGAGAACCCGTCATGCAAAATAACCCCCCTAAACTAAATATATTTTCACAAACTGCCATTAGAGAGCATTGCCTCTATCCCTTCATTGTCCCTCTACATGCCTGTAAACCTAAGCAATGAGGTCCTAAAGCTGTATGCAAATGACCTGTGAAATGTCCAATGAAGCATTAGCATATTCAAGCTGTCCACCTTATTCATGAGTGGGAGGCACAGCCACACCCCCAGTGCATGACTGACAGCCTGTATAATGATGTAAGGCTGTATAATGATGTGCTTCCTGGTGCTGGTGGCCACGCCCCCTGCAGCCTGTGTGTGCATGTGTGTGTGTATAGGAGAGATACAGCAGCTCCATGCAGCCATGTTATAGCAGAACATGTCAGATTCATGTGTAGCTGATGTCTGTGTCTCTCACCTGTATATTAGGAGGATGCAGCATGTCAGCAGATGCAGCACACACACTAGCCATGCTTTACTATACATTACACACAGACATGAGCAGGGGGAGGAGAGGGGAGGGGGAACAGGGGTGACATCACTGCCTCTGACCATGTGACCAGCCTCATTTACATGATAAAAAATAGATGATTTTACAATGATTAATGTATGAAATAACTAGATAAAGGTTGGGATGGGATCCTTGTGAGCTGCTCCAACAGGTAGTAGTGACAGGACAAGTGACACAGACCTGATGACAGGTGTCCTTTAAAGGGTCACTGTTACCCCATTAAACTACCAATCCCCTCAGGTAGGGTATGAAATGTAATTTCCAGAATTCCCTGTTTCATAAAATCTCACCCCCTACTTATTAAAAAAAAAAATCTCCTGAACAGTCATGTGAAAATGAGCAGAGAAGAGTCATATTCTACTAGAGATGAACTGGGGTTCATTTACTGAGGGTCCGCAGAGTCAATGGGGCTCATTTACTGAGGGTCCGCAGAGCGCATTTTCGTCGGGTTTCCCAGCGATTTCCGTTTTGCGCCGCATTTCACAGAGGATTTTGGTGCATCGGCAACGGCTTGCATGCAACACAGATCGGGAGGCGGCCCGTAGGACAACCCGACGGATTCGGACTACGCGCGGGATTTAACATTTCGAATTGTGTCGCAAGACACGCACTTACAAGCACCGGGAAGAAGAAGGTGAACTCCGGCGGACCTCGGTGGGGAAGCAACGGATGAAGGAACTCGGACGCACAAGCTACGTGAATTGCGCCAGACTTCATTCACCGTCCGAATCAGGGATCGCGACAGGACGGGGTAAGTAAATTAGCCCCAATGTCTTTGGTTCTGTAGCACCTAGAAACTAAAGCTACCAGAACCAGAGATACAGGCAGCTAGTAGGAAATGTGATCTTCAGATAAATGTCCAATTTGCATCTCTCCCAGTTCTGTAGATCACAAAACAGATTTGCACCAGAAAATCAGCTTCATAAGACTCTTCATGAGCAAACTGAAGATTGCATCTAACTTCAAAGCTGAAGATATGGGATTACATAGGAATAAATCACAGAGTTGGAATGACAGCTCATCATATATCAGTATGTGAACACATATGTCAATCACTATTTAGGGGCGGGCTAAGCAGGACTCCCACTGTCTCTACAAGGAGTCCTGCCAGGATTAACTCTTCCTTTGACTCCACTTTATTATATAAACCAATACATAACATAGCTATATCGTACATAGCGTATATCCCTCTGTTAAATAATGTAAACCCAATACTACTGGAAAAAATTTAAACCTAAAAAAGTTTTGTAATAAAATATAAGTCACAGTCACCTGGAAAACACAGAAACTGAATCTGTACATGAAATTTGTATTTGCTGTTGCTGCACATAACACAGTCCCTACAGGTTCCTTCCACTGACAGAGTGATTCCAGAAGAGGAAGTATTTCCGAATGCTTGAATCCCAGACACAATGACTGGATCTCCGGAACCATATAAGGATATGTCTGTAGGCAGAGTGTGCAGATCACAAAGTCTTGGTATCGTCATTGTCAATCGGTGCTTTAATTCAAACACAAAGGCATCCCCAATTCATCTAATCCACAATAGACTGAACTTTAATGCTGACAGTCTTGAGTTATTGACAGACTGACGCGTTTTTACATAACTTATACACTGCCTCTCAGTGTAGCAGGCGTAAAGATATACATGGCAAGTATTGTGGAGACTTCTTCCAAAAATCTTCTTAGCTCCTCCTGACCTATAACATGATGCCTGCAGATAGGACACTGTATAATCTGTTCAGCTCCTCCTGCTCTATAACATGCTGCATGCAGATAGGACACTGTACAATCTGCTCTACTCCTCCTGCTCTATAACATGCTGCATGCAGATAGGACACTGTACAATCTGCTCTACTCCTCCTGCTCTATAACATGCTGCATGCAGATAGGACACTGTGTACAATCTCCTCAGCTCCTCCTACTCCATTATGTGCTGCCGGAGGATAGGACATTACGTACAATATCCTCAGTTAATGTCCATTTTGTCATGTCCAATTTACGCTGTTTTTAACAAATCCTCCCGAGCTATTGAGTGGATCTGTGAAATCTTTTAACCTTTTTTAAAAACTCTTTAACCCCTTAAGGACGCAGCCATTTTACAGCTTAAGGCTCAGCCCGATTTTTTGGATTCTGACTTGCTTCGCTTTATATGGTTATAACTTTTGAACACTGTTACTTATCAAAACGATTCTGAGATTGTTTTTTTCCCCACATGTTGTACTTCATTTTAGTGGTAAATTTTGGCAGATAAGTTTTGCGTTTATTTACAAAAAAAAGAAAATATGATAAATTTTTTGAAAAATTTGCCATTTTCGAAATTCTAAATCATTGCGTTTCCAGGCAAATAGATTTACCACCTAAATAAGTTGCTGAATAACATTTCCCATTTGTCTACTTTACATTTTCATAATTTCTGAAATGTCTGGATAATTTATTTTGATGTCACGCGGCTTACAAATAGAATAGCGCTTTTCCGGATTTTCAGAATTGACTATTTTGGGGATAAATACAGTTTTGAATGAAATTTTACATATTTAGCATCAAAACCCCCTATATAACCTACCCATTTTCAAATCTGCACCCCTCAAGCTATCAGAAACAGCTTTTACGAAGATTGTTAACCCCTTGAGATCTTCATAGTAATTGAATCAAAATGGAGGTGAAATTTAGAATGGTCATACTGTTCCCTTATACGTTCATTTAGCACTAAAATTTACACATTTCCAAAATATAAAAAGAGAAAACCCACCATACAATTTGTTCAGCAATTTCTCCTGAGTACAAAGACCCCCCACATGTGGCTGTGACTTGTTTTATGGGCGCACAGCGAGACGCAGAAGGGAAGGAGCACCCTGCAGCTGCCAGGATTTTAGTTTCCTCATTGGCCCCTTTTGAAGGCTATAAAATTTTTGCTTTTTCGTTATTGGGGCCATGTGACGGCATTTTTTTTGCGGGATGAGATGCTTTTTCCATTGTTACCATTTTGGGGTTGGTATCACCTATTGTTGAAAATTTAGGAACTTTTTTTGAGGGCAGGAGTAGAAAAGCATCAATTCTGTACTGGATTTTTGACTTTTTTTTTTTTGGTGTTCACCGTATAGACTAATAATCATGTTAGCTTTATTCTATGGGTTGATACGATTACGGGGATACCAGACATGAATATATTTTCTTACGTTTTACTAAATTTGTCAAACAAAACCCTAATGTGGGGAAAAATCTATAATTTTTGTATTGCCATCTTCCAAGTGGCATAACTTTGTTACGTTTTTGGCTACGGAGCTGGTTGATGGCTTGTTTTTTGCGGGACATGTTGTACTTTGCCCCAGTATCATGTCTAAGTACATATGGTTTTTTGGTCGCATTTTATAGCATTTTTTGTGGGATTGAAAAGGTAAAAATCATAATTTTTGGAGGGTTTATAACAGTTTTTTTTTACGGCGTTTATCATGGGGGTTCAATAATGATTTACTTTTATTCTACGGGTTGTTACGGACGCGGTGATACTATATATGTGGGGTTTGTGTTATGATTTAGACTTTTTTTTTGAGTTATATGTCTCTTTATATGTTTTGGGGGTTTGGGGCATTTTTAGTGATTTATGACTTTATTTTTTTATTGAATAACTTTTTTTTTTACTTTTTTACTTTTATACCATGGGATATGAACAAGCAATCCTCTGATTGCTTCTTCATGATAATATTCTGCAATACTCATGTATTGCAGAGTATTATCAGTGTCAGCCTATGCACTTGCATAGGCTGGCACTTTGCCAGTAAGATGACGTCACAGACGCCATCTTACTGGCAATTCTTGCTAGTAACTCTGGGGTCCAGATCGGACCCCAGAGTTACTATAGCAACGATCGGCGCCCCCCGAAAACGGTTCGGGGGGGCCGATCGTGGGGGAAAGACACCCCAGATGCTTGTTAGATGCCGCGGTCGCGCTGACCGCGGCATCTAAAGGGTTAAGCACCCGCGATCGGAGACAACTCCGATCGCGGGTGTTACACTGGGGTGCCGGCTATTAGTTACAGCCGGCACCCCGTGTTTCCCGATGCCGGTTCGGCTCTGATCCAGAGCCGAGCCGGCATAAGCGCCGTGGCGGATATATCCGCCACTGAGCGCTAAGTCACTGCGCTCCGTGGCGGATATATCCGCCGCGGAGCGTGAAGGGGTTAATGGATCGGTCAAACGCTCTGTTTAAATAGCAGACATGGGCACTGATCCATTTAAAGGTATTAAATTTAGTGCAGACATGTGCTTTTCTAATTACCCTTGTAATACCCTGCCTTAAAGGGAATGTACCATTTGATTTTCTGTATTGTGAACCAAACATACCTTGAGAATGCTGTAGCTACTGTGATGCAGAAACATATCTTGTTTAATCCCTGTTTACAAAACAAGTATAAAATTCACAACCTTGGGAACGCTGGGTGCTGTGTTTCAAAGAGCTGCCTGAACTGTCCAGACAGGACTGATCAAGCTGAGCTGGATGATTCATACACAGCATCTGGGGAATGTTGCAGCGTTTGCTTACTATTGCCTGTAAGGGACAACACAGTGATTACATCATTCTCTGGTGCAGTACATGACTTGGGTAAAAGGAGAAGCACCAGGGCAACCACAGGAGCGGCAGAGCCTCATTATCAGTTCAGGTATTAAACAAGATATGTTTCTGCATCAGTGTAGCTATAGCATTCTCAAGGTATGTTTGCTACATAATGCATAAAAGCAAATGGTAGATTTCCTTTAAGATACCTGAGGGCAGAGTTTTGGGGCCTATTCTGGCCAGGTGGATATTCCAGGTGAACCATTTTCCCCCTCTTCACACCTCCTATGGACATCTGGGAAGGAATTAGACCTACTTTATAATTTGCAGTATGGCACAGGCATCCACTGTGCCTCACCGCAAATATAGACGTGTGTATGAGGTTGTAGATTGTGAAAAAATAAGATTCTCTGATATGATATAATCAAGCTTAGACTTTTTTGGAGTGCAGAATAACAGAGGAACACAACGTAACAAAATGGGTCAAAAGAAAAAGGGTATGCAGGTACCAACAACCTGCCCCATACAGTTTAGGACTTCTAAGATTGTGTTTTGTATCTTGTTTGCGTGAGTTACCTCCGGGTACTCCGGTTTCCTCCCACACTCCAAAACATACTGTTAGGTTGTTTGGATTGTGAGCCCCATGGAGACAGGGACTGATTTGGTAAGCTCTGTACAGCGCTGCGTAATCTGTGTGCACTATAAAAATGAAGAATTATTATTATTTTTATTATTTTCTCCTTACATTTTTGGGGGAATATTCCCAATGGGAATTTTTAGCTTTGCAATCAAAGTCAAATTGTGGAAAAACAACCACTGCAGATTATAGTACACTAGCAGATTTTGTTGTAGTAAATCAAGGGAGTCATTCACACACACAACACACAGTGACTCATGCTGAGAAATTCTGAATTGCCGTCACTGCAGATTGGACTGAATAAATCATTACACAGAATTTCTCAGACAAAAGTCCCTGTTCCTCAAAATAACAGGTATCTCAGTCTGGCTTGCAAAGTCACACTATGCTATGAATAGTTCCTTTTGTGGATGGAAAATTAAATGCCTCACTGGCAAATAGCCTAGTAAAATAGGGCAAATCTGTGCAGCAGTCAATAGGCTGCACAGCAGTAAAGCCGTAGCCTTCAGCTATTTTACATTTAAGAGCAACCTACTTATGGCAAGTTACATCAATTTCAAATGAGTCCAAACAAAATACTGTATCCGCCAAAGACAAGGGCATTAATGAAAAAAAAAAAACAATAAAAACATCCTGCAAAAAAAAACAAAAACAAAAAAACAGCCTAGTAATTTGGCAAATGGGAATGAATTGCAAATCTGTAATCCGAGGGACTCATTTGCCTGTGGGCTATTGTATATTTCGTAGCCTATTGACCAACATCTCTCAGATAGAAATCTGATAACTTAATGGCTTCATCTTTGAGGCCAAGCATTCTGGACACCAGTTGTGTCTCACTTCTAGCCATCTGTCCACAGATAAGACTTAGCTTGCAGACATTTAAGCCTAAAACCACATTAACGCAAAGCCACACATTACAAATACATTGAGTTATGTAGATGTTTGGGCCATTGCGGATTTGATTTGTTTGGTTAGCATATAGTATTAAATGTGCTTTATTTTATAGTTATGTTATTGCTCTTACCACTGATGCAAACATCACTTTTTATGGACCTTGTCATAAATAGTTCTAAGAGGTTCTGCCCTCTTAGTAGTGCTGATGTCCAAATAAAATCTGCACCAGGTCCTGATTGGCTATTGCTGCTATAACCTATAATAACCTATAATAAGTGAATGGTAGTAGTGTAACTAGGAGAGGTTGGGCCCCATAAAAGACCTCTGATTGGGACCCCTTTCCCCTAAAAAAGAAGTGTACACTAACACATGTTTATACAATCACTCACATTTATACACTCATACACATTCATATACAGTATATATACAGTATATATATATATATATATACACAGTATATATATATACAGTTATATATATATATATATATATATATATATATACACATACATATACACACACACACATACAAAATTAAGAAACTAAATACAAATTCAGCATAAACACAAATATACACAAACACACAACATATACACACAATCAGTACCATATACAAAAATGTATTATATAAAACACACACATACATTATATGCACACTTACAGAATATTAAAAAAACATACATTCTGTACCATACACAGACATACAGAATATACACACACATATTATATATATATATATCATAAACAAATCACATATACAGGCGGTCCCCTACTTAAGAACACTCGACTTACATACAACCCATAGTTACAAACGGACCTCTGGATATTGGTAATTTCTTGTACTTTTGTCCTAGTCTACAATAAACAGCTGAAACAGTTATCACGGGTGTCTGTAATGAAGCTTTAGTGTTAATATTGATTCTTATGACAACCCAACATTTTTAAAATCCAATTGTCACAGAGACCAAAAAAGTTCTGGCTGGGATTACAATGATAAAATATACAGTTCCGACTTACATACAAACTCAACTTAAGAACAAACCTGCAGACCCTATCTTGTATGTAACCCGGGGACTGCCTGTATACACAAAAACATTCGATGATGGGGAGATTTATCAGATATGTCTGAGGTAAAACTGTTCTAGTTGCCTGTGGAAACCAATCAGAACTCAGCTTTTATTTTAAAAACAGCTGTGGGAAAATGAGAGCTGAGCTCTGATTGGTTGCCATGAGCAACTAGAACAGTCCTGCTTTCAGACACTTCTGATAAATCTTCCCTAAAGAGCATAAACACATCACACATACACAAATGAAGATCTCAGTCATAAGGGAACACCCTTAGAGAGGCTATGGACGTAGGTTGTCTTTATAGTAAACCCCTCTCAGGGGTGTAACATGAGGGGGTGCAGAGGGTGCGATCGCAACCAGGCCCAGGAGGCTTAGGGGCCCATAACTTTCCCATATGAGAAGACTATTACTATAAACCATACATTATAGTCAGGGGCCTGGCACAGACTTTGCACTGAGGCCCTGCAGATTCAAGTTACACCACTGACCCCTCTCATGCAAGCAGGGGCGGACTGGGAATTTAAAGTGGCCCTGGAAAAAACTGTAAAAGTGGCCCCATTCTGTGGGTGGGGTCAAAACAAGTAGGCTTGGCCTTGTGATGTGGGTGGAGTTACTAAACTCCATAAAAACTGTATAGATGGTCTAAATCAACATGTACACCACAGAGAAAGAGACTCGTACTGCCTCCTTTATAGAGGAATAACACTTCTATTTTAAGAGCACACAACTTAATACTGCCATATATGTACACTAAAAACATACTACAATACCTTCTCTGATAAACAAGAATGTAACTACTATAATACTGCCCCCCATGTACAGGAATATAACTACTATAATACTGCCCCCCATGTACATGAATATAACTACTATAATACTGCCCCCCGTGTACAAGAATATAACTACTATAATACTGCCCCCCATGTACAAGAATATAACTACTATAATACTGCCCCCCGTGTACAAGAATATAACTACTATAATACTGCCCCCCGTGTACAAGAATATAACTACTATAATACTGCCCCCCGTGTACAAGAATATAACTACTATAATACTGCCCCCCGTGTACAAGAATATAACTACTATAATACTGCCCCCCGTGTACAAGAATATAACTACTATAATACTGCCCCCCGTGTACAAGAATATAACTACTATAATACTGCCCCCCGTGTACAAGAATATAACTACTATAATACTGCCCCTGCCCCGGTGTACATAGCCGGCCAGCCCCTGCCCCGGTGTACATAGCCGGCCAGCCCCTGCCCCGGTGTACATAGCCGGCCAGCCCCTGCCCCGGTGTACATAGCCGGCCAGCCCCTGCCCCGGTGTACATAGCCGGCCAGCCCCTGCCCCGGTGTACATAGCCGGCCAGCCCCTGCCCCGGTGTACATAGCCGGCCAGCCCCTGCCCCGGTGTACATAGCCGGCCAGCCCCTGCCCCGGTGTACATAGCCGGCCAGCCCCTGCCCCGGTGTACATAGCCGGCCAGCCCCTGCCCCGGTGTACATAGCCGGCCAGCCCCTGCCCCGGTGTACATAGCCGGCCAGCCCCTGCCCCGGTGTACATAGCCGGCCAGCCCCTGCCCCGGTGTACATAGCCGGCCAGCCCCTGCCCCGGTGTACATAGCCGGCCAGCCCCTGCCCCGGTGTACATAGCCGGCCAGCCCCTGCCCCGGTGTACACAGCCGGCCAGCCCCTGCCCCGGTGTACACAGCCGGCCAGCCCCTGCCCCGGTGTACACAGCCGGCCAGCCCCTGCCCCGGTGTACACAGCCGGCCAGCCCCTGCCCCGGTGTACACAGCCGGCCAGCCCCTGCCCCGGTGTACACAGCCGGCCAGCCCCTGCCCCGGTGTACACAGCCGGCCAGCCCCTGCCCCGGTGTACACAGCCGGCCAGCCCCTGCCCCGGTGTACACAGCCGGCCAGCCCCTGCCCCGGTGTACACAGCCGGCCAGCCCCTGCCCCGGTGTACACAGCCGGCCAGCCCCTGCCCCGGTGTACATAGCCGGCCAGCCCCTGCCCCAGTGTATACAGCTGCCAGCCCCTGCCCCAGTGTACATAGCCGGCCAGCCCCTGCCCCAGTGTATACAGCTGCCAGCCCCTGCCCCAGTGTATACAGCTGCCAGCCCCTGCCCCAGTGTATACAGCCAGTCGCTCACCTCTTTTACAGCAGCCCCCGGTATACAGCCAGCCCAACCCAGTACATAAAAATAAAAACACATGAAACTCACCTCTCCGACGCTGCGCCCCTGCTTGATCCAGTCCGGCCGCCGTGACAGCTCCGTACGGGCCGGCGTCGCACAGACCATGACGTCAGACGCTTGCCGACGTCATGGTCTGTGCGACGCCGGCCCGTACGGAGCTGTCACGGCGGCCGGACTGGATCAAGCTGGGCCGCAGCGTCGGGGCGTCGGAGAGGTGAGTTTCATGTGTTTTTATTTTTTCACCGGCCCCCCACTCCAGGACCGGCCCCGGACCGGCCCTAAACCAATCGGCCCACCGGGATTTCTCCCGGTGGGTCTTATGGCCAGTCCGCCCCTGCATGCAAGGAACTATAACAGAAATACTGCTCTGCCTATAGTGAGACCATTTACAATATGACATAATAATAATGTGACACAGGAAAGTATAATATCCCGAGGCAGAGTAATACGCTGCAGTTCTGACATAAAAAATATCAGAGTTCATATCAGAACACGGCGGCTCTACATGAACATAGTAGCTGCAAGATGTCCTCATCTGCTCCTTACCAGGCGCACGCATTGCTACAGACAGGAGCATCACATAGGAAATACTTCCTAAATGAGGGGTTTAGATTAGTATAAACCATATGTCCTAATAACCCTGCTCTACTTATGTAGGAAATAGTCTTAGAAGTAAATCATAAGGTCTAATTTTCTGCCCTTAACCTTGCCAATTACCCCCCTCACAGCCAGCACCAAAGGGTAGGGCACCTAACCCCCAAAACTCATGTTAATTGGGGTTATTTCTATTTTGGAGACATTTTTTCTTTATGGATCCTTTATTTTTATGATTGAATTTCATAATTTTATGGATTTTAGGGTACAAGCACCTTGTTTTTGAGCTATATATGGCTGTGGGCCCATACACATTTTATCGGTTCATTACACACATGTAGGAGGAGACAACTGCCAAGTGAAAATCACTGATGGCATATAGACAAGTGCTTTTCTGGAAAATGCCTGCTATGCATCCCACTTTAATACTCTGTGAAATTCATTTTTTCGCCCAGTTGTTGGGGGTCTGGTGGAAAGGAGACTTTACAAAGTGGAAACAATCCCTTTAGTGATATTATGATTCTTAATGGATGGTAAGTAAACAATAATTGCTACAACCACATTTGCAAAGTACCATCTTTATAAACCAACCTTAAGCACATGGTTATTTTTTGGAACATGAAGGGTCAGCAATTTAAAATGTTTGTAATATCCCTAAAACCTTCAATTTTGCTTAGATAGTGATAATACGAAATGTGCTAGGCAGGCACTTATCTCTACCCCTCAATGCCTCACCGTCTGCTCAGCTAAGTGGCTTACATCTATGAAATATTTATATACTGTACTAAGAACGCTCATCATTGTCAGAGTAAGGGAATGGGTTAGACGCAGCTCTTCTCTTACTGCAAAAAATCTGTTCTATAGAAGACCTGTAACTATAGGGAATGCAACCATAGCCTGGCACAGGAGCTTCAGGCGATCTGCCCAAGTTGAGGATTGTTAGGCAGAAAATTAACATGAAAATTTGCATGAAAGACGTGCAGTTTTTATGTGGTTTTTGATGCAGATTTGTGTTATTTGAAGTGCATTTGTGATGCGGATTTACATGGCTTTTTTTCCGCATTTGTATGTTACCTGTTGTTTCACCTGAACTGAGCAAAATTCTGCATAAAGTCAACATCATGGTGCAGATTTGATGCAGATTTTCACAGGCCTATAAACATTGATGTAAAAATAAAGGCATACAAAAATGTGCACAAGTAAAGTGATATGACCAATATCGTAATTTCATTTTCTGCATTATGCATCAAAATCTGCATTGTCCACATTACTTTTTCCAAATCACATTATATGCACATCTGCAATATGTGCATAAAGTCTTTGGGGTCCTTAAAGGGGTTTTACATATTAATGACCTATCGATCAATGGAAGCCGAAAGTCCAGCATGCTCCTCTGTTTAGTGTCCAGTATCAGGAGCTGAAATGCTCACCTCCTACGAAATTGATTAGCTGCAGTTCTGGGTACAGTGCCAGGATGCCAGGAACCAGAGATAGGCAGGGGTCCAAGCATTGGATGTCCACCAATGGGAAATTGATGACTTATCCAGTGCATAGGTCATCAGTATGTAAGGTCTCTCTTACCCATATCAGGATACCTGTACTATAAATGAAGAATTATGAGTGTGGATCTTTTGTACTAGGGCCAGAAGCTTAATTTAACACTTCCATGATTTAATGTGGCTTCTAATTTTAATATTAACTCACTAATGTGCATTAAACATTGCAGAGAATCAGACTAACACGATGACCACTACACTTGTACTGATGTAGCAGGACCCATTTCTGTGGGCCTCATTCCGTTGCTTTATATTATCATTGATGTGCATTATACTCTAGGAAGGTCATTATGATTTCTCATACTTCTTATTGGAAATGAAGGATCAGAAGGTAAGAGTTCTCCTTATGGAGAGATTGCCAAATAAGACTGCCGTTTAGGTGTGTGGAGACTTGGATGCTCCACTAGGGAATTGTGGGAAGTATGCAAATACGTTTTCCAAGGTGTTAAATGGAAAACAATGTCTCCTTTTGCTACCTTGAAAGATTTATTCAGAAATTATGTTGTCCAAAGGCATTTTCCCACTGACAAAAGATCATAGAAAAGCCACAATATTCTATGTGATACTCTGAAACTTTTGTAGTTTGGAACGTAAAATTACAAACACATTTACAGCACTACAATAGAAAAACAGCTCTCAGATCTGTTCACACATTCCCTGGTGCTGTTCAATGTGAAAAATCTACTAGGCTGCATTCATACTCTCACCCACAGAAAAACTAAAAGCTAGAGACTGTAAGGTTAAGGACTGTAAGTTCTTGTGTCTCCCCCTCATCCTCATAGACTGTAAGCTCTTGTGTCACCCCCTCATCCTCATAGACTGTAAGCTCTTGTGTCACCTCCTCATCCTCATAGACTGTAAGCTCTTGTGTCACCTCCTCATCCTCATAGACTGTAAGCTCTTGTGTCACTCCCTCATCCTCATAGACTGTAAGCTCTTGTGTCACCCCCTCATCCTTATAGACTGTAAGCTCTTGTGTCACTCCCTCATCCTCATAGACTGTAAGCTCTTGTGTCACCTCCACATCCCCATAGACTGTAAGCTCTTGTGTCACCCTCTCATCCTCATAGACTGTAAGCTCTTGTGTCACTCCCTCATCCTCATAGACTGTAAGCTCTTGTGTCACCCCCTCATCCTTATAGACTGTAAGCTGTTGTGTCACCCCTTTATCCTCATAGACTGTAAGCTCTTGTGTCACCCCTCATCCTCATAGACTGTAAGCTCTTGTGTCACCCCCTCATCCTTATAGACTGTAAGCTCTTGTGTCACCTCCTCATCCTCATAGACTGTAAGCTCTTGTGTCACCTCCTCATCCTCATAGACTGTAAGCTCTTGTGTCACCCCTTTATCCTCATAGTCTCTAAGCTCTTGTGTCACCCCCTTATCCTCATAGAATGTAAGCTCTTGTGAGAAGGGGCCTCACTCCTATTGTTCCATATGACTGTTTGTACTGTTTAATGTAATATTATATTGGTATATGTCCCCTATGACATATGATGGCGCTATATATAAATAAAGATGGTTATTATAATTAGAGACGTTCCATCTGCCATATCATGGACCCAAACAGATCTTGGACGAACTCATTGATAAGAAATAAGTGCGTGGGATTTGAGTTATTTTGTCATTTTGTTGAACGGAGGCTCCAACATAGAGGTGGGCGTGTGGACATAGCCCAACAGTATTGTATAATTTAATATATAGATATGCCTATAGAAAACCTAAAAAACTGATGGAATTAACTGCAATATGTATGTCATATAATAAATTATCACTTTTATAAGCAAAATAATTTTAAATACTTAAAATATAGATGAAAAGCTCTTGAATACCAAATTGTACTTTGAAGCAGTTCATCCAAGACAAAACTGTATAGCACAACATATGGTGTCGTAGCATACATGGTGGGTCCCATATGTAACCAAAAAGAGAGAACACTAATTATAGTCTCACACAGGAGCACAAACCATCTGGAAGACATTCCTAGTATCTAGAAAACGACAAAGACACCAAAAAGAAAGAAATACAGTATCTGGAATCTGATTTAAAGGAAACCTGTCAGCACATTTTCACATATATTCTATAATAAAGCTAGTGACAGATTCCCATAGAACCCTTTTAACTAACAGACATCCTTCTTTTAGCTAAAAATTGTTTCACTCACATCCCCATAAATCAACTTTAGCTTATAGTAACTGTATCACAGGTGGCGTGTCCTGATTGGCTGGTCCCTCCCATGCCTCTTCTCAGCATGTCATCTGGCCAGGTTGATGTCATCTAAGGTCCTTTACCCAGTTTCAATGTCCACCCCATGTATGTATCTGTATCACATAGCATGATCACACCACAACACGGAGGCATGGGAAGAAGTAGAAATGCATGGAAGCGGCTATGACTTCATGTAATCAGATACATACTTGGGATAGACTGTGCAACTACAACAGAACCATAGATTACATCACCCTGGTCACATGACATGAAGTGGCCAATGATGTAACATAGTTAAACGTTCCACACAGCAGCATGTTCTGTAGCAGCGAGACCTGTCAATTAGGAAAAAGGGGGGCAGGGAAATTCAAGGTTTTGTAACATTGCAGCAATGAAGATGAACCATTTAGGGATAAGGGCCATGGTTTTTAATAATAGTTTTTAATGAAGTATTTATTTTTGGTGGTTTAATTTGCATGACTGGTTCTCTTTAGTATATATATAAAATATGTTATTGAAATAAAGCATTGATAGACCCAGAATATGAGCTGTAACAGTGTTTTTAGTAGATCTTTAGGATATAAAACTAACTATATTGACATCGCTTTATTTTAAATCTAAAATCTAATTTAGATTCAAGTAAGATGCAGTATGAATCGGCATATGAATGCCACTTGCTTGTCTTTGGGTGAAAAAAATGTGCTAGCTCCTGTTTATATGAGGCAATCCCCTTTTAAGCTTATTTTGGGGTCAGCTTCCCTCTAACCCATAAAAGGAAAACATCACCAGATTTTACCCCATTGAACTACCATAACCTTTTCTAGAACTAAGTCATTTAGGGCTTATGCACACAACAGTCAGGGAGATCTATGTACGGCTGCAAGCTTGGCCCCCATAGACGGCTATGGCGCAGGGGTACGGTATGGTTAGTACAACTAGCGCTCACCATTCTGAGTCGTAGCCGCAAAAAGATATAGCCTGCTCTTTCTTCGGCCATATCTACGGCCATGCGGCTATTATTTTCTATGGAGAGGGGCATAGGCGAGCAGCAGCCCCTCCTCCTCTCCTGTGCGCCGATGTATGCCCACCGGGCTATGGCCCTTATGCGAAATCTCTATGCAAGTCCCTCTTTATTAACAATTAAAATCCACACAGTAAGTTGAGGGGGTGCAGAGGGTGCGGTCGCACCTGGGCCCAAGAGACTTAGGGGGCCCATAAGTTGTCAATTTTCATTATGAGAAGAGTAATATTATAAACCATAGTTTATAGTCGGGGGCCTGGTACAGACTTTGCACTGGGGCCCTTCAACTTCAAGTTACGCCACTGTCAAGAGATCAACACGTTTAGACACCAATCAGGAATAAGATGCTTGGGGTCGAAACATGTTGATCTCTTGGCGCTGTATCATACTTGCTGTTTGGATTTTAGTTGTTAATAAAGAGGAACCGTTTACAACATTCCCAATGAGTCGGGAGCTGTGCCGGGCATTATAATTTTCTACAAAAATTTGTACGTGCTATAGAACCAATGATAGGGACATTTGACGCTAAACCTGCAGCCTCTAAACTGGACTCATCTTATCCGCTCGTGTCACACGAGTGGGAACCTAACAGTGACTCTGGTTACGACCTAGTGAATGGAGGCATAGAGGACATAGCTGTGGCCAAAAACTGTGAAACTACACAGAATTACACGACTAATAAACAGCTTAGACACATTGTAGAAAAAGTAACCAGATGATGTGGAAGTGCAAGGAGAGTAGGTACAATAACAAAATAATGAATATGGAACAAGAGCGCCCATTTCTAAGAGAATGGATGATACATATACAGTAATTATATAGGAGCATTACAATATTCACTGTCCATTTTGTAGTTCACCATGAAGAGTTGTTCTGTCTACACAACTACTTACAAGTAATGTACAAGATAGATATATATAAAAATTATATATATTGTAGTTTTTATTCCACATTCCAAAAATATATAACATTTCTTAATATCAAGTCATAACAAAAAGTTGCAGAAAACTTGAACTTGACTTTCCCACGTCCTTTATGACGAGTTTATTCAATACGTGAAGGTCCAGGTTCTGCTCCAACTCTAATGTCCTAATAGTTATCCATAAAATAGTCTGTAAAGTGCTGGGAACATAAGACACAGTTTTAACCGGTACAGTTGTTTCAGGGAATATTATATGCTTGGAAGGATAATGCCACTTCTCTGCAAATGTGTATTAATAACTGTGATTACCAACATGCCAGATAATCTATGACAACTGGGCTCTAAGAGGATTTGTTACATTACTCAACTACCTCCAAGTAAATACCTGCAAATTCACTTCTACGTTTAATTACTGGACCAAATGTTCCTTTAAGAAAAAAAAACAAAAAAACATGAGCACAATAAAGGCTTATACATACTGGAGATCACAGCGCATGGCAATACATCATGGGAGATATGGCTTGGATGGGAACCAATATATGAAAATCTTTTCCCCTAGAAATTTCTGTTCCTGATCTATAAAGGGCAGTGGAATATGATGGTGCTATATAGAGTTTATTATTATCTATGGTTTTCATTTACACAGCACTAGAGAACACATGATGCATAATTTCTCTAAAAGTATGGGTACCACTATTAATAATAATTCCTTTATTTATATAGCGCACACAGATTACGCAGCGCTGCACAGAACTTACCAAATCAGTCCCTGTCCCCAATGGGGCTCACAATCTAATCAACCTACCAGTATGTTTTGGAGTGAGAAAGGAAACCGGAGGACCCGGAGGAAACCCACACAAACATGGAAAGAACATACAAACTCTTTTCAGATGTCGAACCCTGGGACTTGAACCCAGGTCCCCAGCGCTGCAAGGCTGTAATGCTAACCACTAAGGCTACATTTCCACCATGTTTTTTTCCAACCTAAGGCTACATTCACACACATGGGGGACGTATATACGGGACGATATACATCCCCCATACACTTCTATGGACTCACGGGACCGTACGGGAGCGGTACGCTGAAGCACACGTGCGGCACCGTACCGTTCCGTAGCCCGGGAAAAGATAGGACATGTCCTATCTTTTCCCATGTTACAGGGCCGTGCGCCATAAGTTCCTACGGAGAGGTTGCGGGGGTGAGCACATTGCGGTAGGGCGGGCAATGCTACGGTAGGCGGGCAACGGCAGTGTGCATGAAACCTAAGGATGACTCTCCTACGTTTTAAGGAAGGTGGATTCTTAATATGTCCCATTGTAGGAGGTCTAGGGCTAGTCCTCCTGCTCCTTCTCTCCACCCTAAAAGAAGTAGGATGAGTGACCATTGGCAGCAACCAGTGATTGGCTGCTGCAGATGTTTAGCGTGTTTCCTGGTCCTGCAGAAGCTTACTCTCAAGCTAGGAGTAGATGCAATGGTTGTTTGTAGCATTCATAGTATCCATATCATTAGGGTTCAAAAAAGTTTTTTTAAAAAGGTTTTCTAATATGACTAACAATATCAAAGTGAAGCAAATAAGATGCAGTAATATGTGCAGAAATATACAGCTGTGCATGGACATTCCTGGGGGAACTGTTCATTTATTTGTTCCCTGTGGCATTCATCATCCTGTTACTTGGTCTTGGAAAATATCTGTACAACAGATGTAATATCTGTGCCAAAGGCATGAAAGTCAAGAAAAATTCTTTGCAAGTTGAGTATTGAGTTGTAGCAGTATCAAACTCAATGTAATCTACAAAGTACAAGTCGCTCCAGCTGTGAACATTATCAACAATTTCCTGAGAAAACAAAAGAAAATGCATTTCCCAAAAATGGGAATATTGAAGAATGATTGCCCTGCAGTACAAAATTGTGGCAAATTTTGCTACATGTGGATTTAGGTAACTACTGGCAGTTTGTGTGTTCAACCAATACATTATATCTTACCTCGTCTTGGGTAATTTCACTCTAAATCGTACAGTTCTATAGAATATATCACAAGTAAAACCATAGTGAATCCTGACAGTCAGAGTTGGCTCCAGGTTTCAGTAGGCCCCTGGGTGACAGAGCCTCAGTGGGCCCTTTTGCATGGCGGCATTAAAAATCTGAAACTAAAACAGTCCCCTGTTCCCTAAAATATTCCCTAACTTATCATACCAAACAGCCCCCACGTGATTATTTTATATGCAGCCCTTTCATGGTTACAGGCAGTCCCCAGGTTACGTACAAGATAGGGTCTGTAGGTTTGTTCTTAAATTGAATTTGTATGTAAGTCGGAACTGTACATTTTATAATTGTAACCCCAGCCAGAATTTTTTTGGTCTCTGTGACAATTGGATTTTAAAATGTTGGATTGTCATAAGAACCAGTATTAACAATAAAGCTTCATTGCAGACACATTCTTATAGCGGTTTATTGTAGCCTAGGGCTAAAGTACAGTAAGCAACTAATATCCAGTGGTCCGTTTATAACTAGGAGCCGTCTGTAGGTCGGGTGTTCTTAAGTAGGGGTCCGCCTGTATAATATATAAGCCAGGGGGGATTCATTAAGGATTCATTAGATACCACCCCGTCTCCACCATAGATTCCCTGTGTAGTGCCTTATGTGGGCCCCCCTCCAGCAGCTCTGGGCCCTGACACTTGCCCTGTGCTAGCGCCGGACCTGCTAACAGGACTCCTAGAAACAGAGTCCTGCTTACTCCATTTGCACACAGTGATTGACAGCCTTCCCTGCTCACACACTTCTCGATCACTATGTGTGGGTAGGGTTACAGGAGTCTCTGGCTGGATTTACTGTACCTTTTTTATTCAGAAATTAAGCTCCAAATCATATAAACTTATATATCATGGTGATAAACTTTTTTCCCACTCCATCATACAGATAGATCACAATAATGATCTGAGAGGTCTACCTTTACAGGATATTCCCACTAAAGAAACCATAAAAAAGAGAGGCCCTGTCTTTATTCCTGGTCTCTTGGCCAAAGAGGGAGGTTGGTTTTAAAGAGAATCTCTTGCTCAGCGGGAATGATCCTGTCCTATTATACACAGACAACCCACAGTTTTTAAATGACCGCTTTGTAAGGTCGGCACCAAACAACCGTATTCAGTACCCGGAAAACCAATGGACCACGGACTGAGCACAATTCCTGGCACAGGAGTTCTTGCACCATAGTGAAATATAATGCAAGGGGTCCCTGCTGTTTCACCGTCAAGCTGGGATTCCTCACATCATATTTCACTATGATTTTCCACTGTTCTCAGCGATCTGATCACCAGCCTATTACTTCCAACCTCTATTGGTGGCACTAAAGCGAAACTCATCACTTGCTGTTAGTTTTTAGCAGATCACTAGTACGAACACTGTACGTTGTGCAGCAAATCTACATATGGCCAAAGGAACCTCCTGACTGCTAAGGATTGTCTAAAGGACAATCCCTTAAATAATAATTAAAGTGATATTATTGGAATCCAGAGTAGTTTTTTACAATATGCAAGATTTTGTTTTGATGGAAAACGTTATTCCTGTGAGTCTGAAACCTCATAAATCTCCACAAAACCGACCATTATAGAGTGGAAAATACTTGTAAGTAACAGACTCCTGTATGACGCCAAATGAGAGAAACTGTTGAGCTTAGCTCTCCGACATAGGAAAATGTTACATAAGGTTTTTTTTATTTCAGCTTCACCTATTTTTGGAAAATTTTGAATGTGCATAAAAGTCCTATTGCCGCTACAACAGAAGGCCCACTGTAGGCAGATTGTGGAGAATGACGTGTGGTTGTCAATAGTTTGCAAAATTTCTATCCTTGAAAAAGGACAAGCAGATACCAGGCCCCTCTAATGTCTTTAATTGTGAGATCCCACATCAGGAGATAGTTATTAATTTTGATTACTAGTACTTAGTTTTAGTTTTGGCTACTGCCCTTGCCTACACAGCCTGGGTACCTACCAGGGTCCTGAGGCCTGAGACAGAGAAGAGGAACAAAGACCAGACATGAGTCACAAAAGCTAATTTGCATATCAGAAAAGTCTGTAATTAAGGTACATGGCCCCACTGGCAGCTAATATTAGGTGATATGAGGAGGATTTGTAACCCTTTATCAGAAGGCATTGTTATCCGTTTCCCAGTACACGGAATGGAATAATAAATAATGTCACAGAGAAGTAAAATTTGTTACACACAAAACAAGCAGCTCTGTACACGGAAAAATGAAAAAGTTATGGATTTTTGAAGGTGGAGAGTGAGAATTGAGCGAAAAAACCCTGCATCCTTAAGGGGTTAATTAAATCTGAATTGTTTGGACGATTGAAACGCGTAGTTTTTATCGTAGGGGTTATTTTCACGAAGGTAAACACGATGAAATAAAGCTGATTTGTTTGGCCGATCACTCGTGCGAGACCCTCGTTTCCTACGAAGTAGAGGTAAGCTTTATTCTTTATCAGGCAGGAAACTTTTTTGGGAGAACGTTTTTAACCTTCTGAGCTCCTCTGCAAAACTTTTCATGTCAGTTTTCCAGTAGGAAGCACAGAAATCCTCAATGTAACAGCAATGACAGCAGTAATGAGAACATATGCAAATGAAGAGCGATTCCATTCAAGGTTTGGGTTAAATAACCACCCTGTAAAGTGCTGACTAAATTCTTATGACTTGTCCACAGATAATAGAAGATCATTATTATATACCGGGCAGAACTGCGGAGATTAGGAGAACACATAATCCTCCATTTCTTTGCATACATTACTCTGGTTATGGAAACAAGATATTATACTGACATTTCTTGACTTGGAGGTCGCTTTGATCGTAACAACATTTCCAGGATGAGATGACGGATCTTCTCTAATGCAGTTACAATTAATCAGCGTTTCTCCTTGAAAAAGTCACCTGTAAATAGAAGTCCTTTAGACGGCTTTTGTCTTGTTATTAAAATTGTATTCAAGGTTTCTTAGAAAGAGGGGGTTAGTGGATACAGCTGCCATTATCAGGCGTATAGTTGGCGGGGGTGGTGGAGAGGCTGTGGTGGATACATTTATAGCCAGCACTCTATCCATGCCACTTAGCTCTTTCCACATCAGTTTGGCAAAATATACGGTACAGGCAGAGCCCGGGTTACGTACAAAATAGGTTCCGAAGGTTTGTTCTTAAGTTGAAATTGTATGTAAGTCGAAACTGTATATTTTATAATTGAAGTCAGAGGCAATTTTTTTTATTCTTTTGCCCCAGTGACAATTGGAGTTTCAAAATTTTTTGCTGTAGTGGGACCAAGGATTATCAATAAAGCTTCATTACAGACACCTTACAGCTGATCATTGCAGCCTGGGACCGTATTAAAGCATTCAGAGAGCTTCACCAGAGGTCATAGTGGGCAGAGGGGTCATCTGTAAGTCGGGTGTCCTCAAGTAGGGGGACCCCCTGTACTTTGCAGCATATTATCCACATTATATTGCAAAGTAAGAATGCTAACAAAAATAGTGCTACAAGGCCTAAATATTTGTTCTTCGGCTAGACAACGACCCCAAACATACAACCAATGTTAGAGAGAATTATCTTTGGAGCGAAGAAAAGTCCTCAAATTCATTTACATACCCTCATAGAATCCTGATCTCGACATCATCCAATCTGTCTAGGAATAGCCATTTTTTGTGCTCCACCAGCAATGCCTCAGAAGTGGATCCTCAGGATTTTATGACCGTACTCAAGATGTTAAGTGCATTAGTATTTTGGCTGCAATGTGAGATTGTTCAGTTGAGCTTCTGTTGTTCCTAGAAGCAGGGTCCGCACCAGTACCTGGCATATCCGGGCAAGTGCCAGGACCCAGAGATGCCAGAGGGGCCCACGGCACTCATGGCTGCTTATGAACTTGGCTGCCTGCTATCATTGCGCTAAGCGAGGTTGGGATGCTGGAGCCTCCGGCGAATTATGTACTATTAGAAAACTCAATTGATTGGCATCTTTGATTCATAAAACTATGGTGGACTGTATACAATTTATCCGTGTGGCTGTATATACCATAATTAATCCATAGGGGGTATATACAAAGAATCTATAAGGGTATGTATATAATTATTCCATGGGGGGTGTATATACCGATATTATACTGGCTGCATATAATTAACCCATGGGGGAGCTGTATATAATAAAGCTACAAGGGGCTTATATAATTTATCCATGGGAGCTGTATATAATGAACCCATGGGGGTATATATAAAGAATCTATGAATGTATATAATTAATCCATGGGGGCAGTGTAAAACTATGAGAGACTTTTTTTTAATGCCGCCAAATGAATTTACTGCAAAGGGGCCCACTGAGGCTCTGTCGTCCAGGGGCCTACTGAAACCCGGAGCCGACCCTGCCTAGAAGTCCTAATGTCACAGGTAACCATGTGAAGAACTGGTAAATTTTCTTGTTGTAAATGGCGCATTCTCCAAGAATTTATCAGTAGACCATATTTCATCGACAACATAGTATTGAAGTTTTTTGGGCCCACAGAAGAATTTATACCTCTATCATGATCTCTGTCATACGTGCAGCAAAGGAAGAGGACAGGATTCTAGTTTTCTATGAGATTACATTACGATATGTTGTAATAAAGATGATATATTATCATACAGAATTCTTTTAATAGGTTTCCTGTTGTAGTCTATAATGAAAACCAGGGGTAAGCAGAAGATCATTTGAGGACTAAAAGACAGATGTAATAGTTAACTTGCATTCAATAACATATTTAGTAAATCACAATATATTGGGGTCTGTATCCTGTACACATCCTCTTGTTCTGTAACCGCAAGACTCTGGCTTTATTTCATGTAATGTAAAGAAGAAAAACATGTCCTTTTCTGCACATCCCCTTTCAGAGTTTGGTTTGCGATTTATGGGGTTTTTTTTAGACTAAAATCATTTCCATACAAACCCACTAGAAACCTTATAATTACACATCTCCATAGCAACATGACATTGCAATCCCTTGAGAGGTCCCAAAAGAGAAAGAATTTCAAGTAGAAAAAAAAAATTCTAAAAGCTATAAAATATGTCTCATGACAATGTGGTAAAATAAACTGCAGGAATGTATTAGCAAGGCACATTTAGAGAATACATCAGGTATTATGATGGATGGGGCTCCTAGCCACGCCGGATGTTGGTGTCCTCCATATGGTGTATGTGTATAAATACAAGGACTATAATATACAGGGGCAGATTTACTAACCCGTCCCGTAGCGATCGCCACAGTTTGTTGTCGGATCGAATCTTCCACAAGCTCGTGCGCCCAATTTCCTGCATCCGTCGCTTCCCCCGCTGAGGTCTGCCGGAGTTCACCTTCTTGTTCCCGGTGCACGTGACTGCTGATCTTGGGACACAATTTTGTTTTTAAATTCCGCGTTTTGTCCGAATCAGTCGGGTTGTCCAACGTCCACGCCCCCCCCCCCCCGATTTGTGTCGCATGCAAGCCTGCGCCGATGTGCCACAATCTTTTTGCAATTCAGGGCAAGACAGCAAAAAGTTGGGAAACCCAACGAAAATGCGCTGTTCGGACCCTTAATCAATGTGAGATAAAACACTATGGGGCACATTTACTAAGTGATCCTTCCAAATAATAGATTACAACCATCACAATGTTAGGCCTCATGCACCTCATAAACCTGGGTGCAGGAAGGGTGATTGTTCCTCCCCCTCCCCTCTCCATAGAAAGCCAAGTTACCGGCGTCATAATACGACAAAATTAGGGACATGTCCTTTGTGTGTCACAGTGAGGTGAGACACCGTGTGCCAACTTCTATTCATACATTAGGATGCATGAAGCCTTATATACATATATACATAAAATACAATGCAACTGCGCCACCATATGTAATGCAAACTTTACACACTGTCCAGGACATTGATGGTATCCAATCACCAGTATATTGATAATGAAGGTCCAGGGTCAACTACAAAAGTCACGCACACCTTGGTCTGGATTGGAATCTAGATTGTCTCATGGTTGAAAAACAATGTACTTTCCTTCAAAATTGTTGTAACTCGACACCTGGTTATGATCCAGTATTGCAGACTAGCTGTATTGAAATGAATGTAGCTTAGAAGCAATACCACGCCGTACCGGACAACCCATGGTCAGGTGTGGAGCCATTTTTGGAAGGAAGCAGATATGTTTTTCATATCCCCGCACAAACCCTTTAACAAGAAGCCTAAAAGCCGTTTAGCATTGGCCCTACCCATTAGACATTGAACACAACTGGACTTATTTTCAAGATTATAACATGATGCTAAAGAGCTGGTCGCAATCTACTCACAGAACTTCATGGAAATGAACCATCGTAACTAGGGCTTTATGGCAACTTTGGCATCCGAAGGTCATGTTATGTTGGTACCATTGTCTTTAGTAATACAAGAGATAGCAGTCACACTACAAATCACAAGTTGTACGCAACAATAACATCTTTCTTGTTTGCGTTTCTTCATCTCAGACATATAGGCTAGATTAGCGATCAATACATAGATTTTTAAAGAGTCTTCTAGAAGTCATTGCATTGTATGAAGAGAACATTTGTGCCTCTGACGGCTATAGATAATTAACAGACAGCGCACATGTAATGTGAAGGCCAGCCAACCAATTAATCTGAGCGCCCATTCAAGGATGAGAACCAAGGACCATGGGAAAAAAGCTTTATAGATCTGATGAAATAAACTGACTGATGCCTGAAACTTTCTCCAAAAAGATACAAACCTCTCAGTGTTCTACACCAGATGTATGAACAACGCCGACTCGTTCTACAGGATACAACTATATCTATATCTGATGACATCACTATTTAGCCCAACTATATCTGATGACATCATCACGTTATATCAGATGTAATTCCTTATACAGATGGCCTACATTAGAGGGTCATAACATATGAAGTGCAATATATATTATACTACTTTTTATGCTTTCTTATCAGTAAGAAGCATGGAAAACCTAAGCACATTGCAAAATAAGTCTATTCCAACGCACCCACCACCACACCAAATATGGACGCTAGATCTATGGAAATGTAAATAGAGCTTAAAGGGAGCCTACCATATGCAAAAGGAGGAGCAGATAGATTTAAACACATTTTGGGGAAAAAGGACTAAAAGGGTTTGCCCACATCACTAATTTATGCTAGTATTATACCAGTATACTAGTACAAGACCCTAAATAGAGCCAACCATATAGTACTCACCCTGGTAAATTTTGCATAAAGCTGCCAAAACCAGTGGCTGACCCGCTAGGAGCAGGACTTTCCATGATGGACAGAAGGTTTTACGCAAACCTTAAAGTTTAGTGATGGTGGCCAACCCCTTATTTTATTCTTAAACATAACGAAAGGTACCCGGTCTTTTTTATTCTGAAACATTATGGTGGAGTCCCGTCTCTAATTCTGACACATTATGCAGGGGTCCAGTTTCTTTTATTCTGAAGCATTGCAGAGGGGTCCTATCTGTGCATGTATAAGCACTTTACTGGCTTCTTACCAAACAAATGGTGCAACATGTGAATGATATCACCCGTTCTAGTAAAAGGAGGGGGAGGCAGCAGTCAGACTTCTTCAAATAATATTTAACGTGAACATTTACACTGATGATGGATTCTATGGAGCAGGATGTGACATGCACATGTCAGAAAACTCTTATCTTGTAGGAAGCAATATGCCTGAAAAGGAAATATCCATTGTGACGATCAATGTTTCCCCAGATGAGGCCCTGAAAATCTTTACATAGTTATATAGACAAGGCCGCAATCATGGGGGGGTCTAGTGAGAATGTGTTGCTGGGCCCCCCATTTTGCAATCAAAGGGGGGCCCACAGGAGTCACAGAGCCGACCCCCCCCAGCACTGTTCTGACCCCCTATAGTGATCAGCCCTGTGTGCATCTTTAAAGGCACACACAACGCTAGTCACTGGATGCAGGCAGCGATGTTTCCACTGCCCAAGTCCTCTGAGCAACCAATGTGCCGCCCCCATAGTTTAGGTCATAGTGCCTGGGTCATAGAGTGGGGGATCCAGCGCCGCATCCTTCGACACACACAGTTACCGGGAAGAGCGAGGGAGCATGGTGGAAGCTGCAGGGAGAGCGGGAAGGCAAGTATCATTTTTTTTTCCATATTTTTTACTATGCTGTAACTACGAGGGGGCGGTATGCATATATGTATATATATATATATATATATATATATACACACACACACACACAAAGGGGGGCAATGTGCAGTGCCGGGGCCATCTATATATACAGAGGGGCACATGTGCAGTGCTGAGGCTATCTATACACGGGGTATCGGAAAGTCAGGTCTACTCATCTCTGTATATATAGGAAACTGGTGTTCGGGAGGGAAGGGGGTGGCCCAAAAATATATCCAGTTAGGGGCCCCAGAATTCCTAGTTGGGGCCCTGGGTGTAGAACCATATTAAGACTCACACGACATTTGTAGTACAAAGTTGGATTATGCGTTGTAATATCTCCTGGTACATTCCATACAGAAGATGTGGACAACTATTTATAGGAACGATGCAGAAAAGCTTATGCTGCACAGAGGAATCCCTACATGGATGCCCATGATGGATTGTCTAGGGGCACAATGTATGTCAGGTTCTTCCATCTTATCTATACATCAATAGGTCCTCCAGATGTATGCCTTCGAGGGAATGGAGTCTAAATGTGATGACTCATGCACAGCAATTGCTTTGAAGCATCATGGGTGTAGCAGAAGCTATTACATAAAGCTACTGTATATACATAAAATATAACCAAAATGACATGAAAAACTCAAACACTCAATGTGTCCAGCAAAATAAATAGAACATTCTGCAGTCACATAACATAATCCAGGAGAGTAAGAGTTAATATGAAGACATGGAAGTAAGTCTGCCACCCGTTATGTTTTAATATGTCTGATTTACGGCCATTGCTCTACTCTGGCAAATGAGATGGTTGTCTGCTTCTATTTCCTAAATAAACTAATTTAAGACCTCAGTAATTGTGCATCTCCGTGGCAACTAGACGTCTGAGTGCTATCCCACTGGGACAAGCGTGCACACCTTAAATGGAAATCAAATCTACACAGACATAAGGTTACCCTGAAATCTGCAATGAACCGCAAATTCTTGGACAGAAGGTGAAATGGATAAAACAGATACACAGTAAAATGCGGAGCCATATTGTCGGAAGAATAAACAATATTAATAAAAATTACAGAAAGGATATATGTATGATCACAAATAATATGCAAAATAATTCTCATATAGATTTTCTATTGACTTGTATTCCCAGGCTAGGACCCAGTGAGGAGCAGAGTACCGTGATTCCGTATAGGACCCCTTATCCAGGAGTGACCGTCTCCTTCCCCCGCTTGAGTGAGGCACAACAACCTGCAATCACAGCACTGACTTTTTCCTGCAAAGCCAAGACCCTTTTGTCATATTAGTTGTAACATTGTCTAAAAACAGTCTGAATCCCATAATAAATATGGTGCAAGCCATTTAAGAAGTACAGGTGGTCCTCTACTTAAAGAGGACCTGTCACCAAGAAATTTGGCACTATGAGCTGCTTACCAAAGAAAACAGCTCCTAGCACGAAAAACTAACGCCACAGTGTTAGAATGATAGTGTTATCGGAAACATATCTAACACTGTGGCGGAGTACAATGTAAACGCCAGAACGCTCTCAAAGCCGTCCAGTGTATTCATGAGGGGGCGGTCACGGGGGCGCTGCCTCTTCCACGGACCGCCTGCTCGTTCCATAGGCTGGCATGACACGCGGCAGTCACCGCCCCTAAACCCGCCTACAATCCCGCCCCCTCATGAATACACCGGACAGCTTTGAGAGTGGTCCGGCGTTTACATTGTACTCCGCCGCAGAGGTTTCCAATAACGCCATCATTCTAACAATGCGGCGTTGGTTTTAGCACTAGGAGCTGCTTACTTTAGTAAGCAGCTTCTAGTGCCAAATTTCTGGGTGACAGGTCCTCTTTAAGAACACCTGACTTACAGACGACCCACAGTTACAAACGGACCTCTGGATGTTGGTAATTTACTGTACTTTAGTCCTAGGCTGCAATGATCAGCTGTAACAGTTATCACTGGTGTCTGTAATGAAGCTTTATTGTTAATCCTGGTTCTTATGACAATCCAACATTTTTAAAATCCAATTTGTCACAGAGACCAAAAAAAATTTTGACTGGGATTACAATTATAAAATATACAGTTCCGACTTACATACAAATTCAACTTAAGAACAAACCTATCTATACGTAACCCGGGGACTGCCTGTACATAGATAGATAACTATGCCCCATAGATATGAGATATATATATATATATTATTTAGATTTTTATCCCCTGCATTATATCAATGTATTTCATTTCCAGCACCTTCTCAGACTCCCCATCACGTGTCCAGTATTGTCCCGGTACCTATTCATGATTATTTAGAGCTTCTTCAAAAGAAAAGAGATCAATTGATCTTTGTAGCGGCTGCAGGGATTAATAAATGGAACACTGTGTCTTGACAAATCAATTCCCGGCTGCACTCTATTGAACAGGGAGTCTTTTAGGAACAGCAGACAAAGCCTGACTACAGACCAGAGGATGCCAAGAGATGCCCCTTCCTGGCCACTCGCCACAAACTAAAAATTAACCTTCCTGAAAGTGAATGCCAGGATTTCTTTTCATAGTATTATCAGCACAGTGTGAGGTGCCAGGTACCTCCAGGGGAAATACCTGAAATATTTGGCATAGTTCATGTATTGGATAAGAGGCACAATAGATAAAAGGTAGTAAAAAAAAATGCACAATATCCGTTGTTTGACATTCCACTATTATACAGATGGCTACATCACGTCTATTGATTAGTGAACATGTTATATACTTTATTACATTTTATACTTCACACTTTTTAGCCAAATAAGGGTATAGTCATTCTTATACAACCTTCCATATACCAGGCGGTCCCCTACTTAAGAACACTCGACTTACATACGACCCCTAGTTACAAACGGACCTCTGGATATTGGTAATTTATTGTACTTTAGTCCTAGGCTACAATGACCAGCTATAACAGTTATCACAGGAGTCTGTAATGAAGATTTAGTGTTAATCCTGGTTCCTATGACAATCCAACATTTTTAAAATCCAATTGTCACAGAGACCAAAAAAGTTCTGGCTGGGGTTACAATGATAAAATATACAGTTCCGACTTACATACAAACTCAACTTAAGAACAAACCTACAGACCCTATCTTGTATGTAACCCGGGGACTGCCTGTATACAGTCTTCAACCATATATCTTTTTAAACATCTCATATGCAGAAACTTGTTTGGTTACGGTATATTGGACAGACAAGGGTGCCTCTGTCTGCTATCATAGTCTATGGATACGTTTCGTGCATACGCCGGAACCCTTCCTACTGTATACAATGAATGTGTCCAAGATACCAATTTGAAAGAAGCCTAAGTGACAAGTTTAGCCAAAAAAAATCTGAACCGATATAGGAACCACCAACCCTGATAAATCTTTCCATTATATCCCATTATTATACATATTTGACAGAAACCAAAAAAAATATTACCAAGTAAACATTAAACATAAAAGGGAGTTCTGCTTGTATTCGTGAACCTGTTTTGTTTCGTGGTCTATGTGACCATGACTGGGAAAATTGTTAAAAGTGTTAAAAAAATTAATTGATTTAATTAAAAAAAACATAACAAATAAAAACATGGGTGCGTGGTTGTGATGCTGTATAACAATGTCAATGAAAAGTATTTTGCCATATCCAAAAGACAAGTAGTCCTAACCTATAAAAGTCCTGCAGTAAATGTTGCTAGGATCCATCGAATTTAGGAATGAGTAAACAAGAAGAATCCCAGGAGAATAAGGACACTATAGTTCTTTTTAATATAAGAAAAGAGAAAACATATAAATGGACAAAACCTATAAAATAGAATGGTGTGTATTGCCTCAAGTTGTACAATAATCTGATTTTCTTCTGCGCTGTAGGACTTGAAGTGTCAATGTGTTAAGTGGATGTATAATCATTGGAATAGACACCATGTAATCCTATTTTCCCCTATAGTGGTCACCACTGGTGAATTGCGTGGTGGTTAGACCTTCTTGAGATGAAGTTATAGCTTTGGCTTTTACAAGGGGTCTTCCTGATGAATAAATTTGGATATTTGGAAACTTATATAGCATTTTTAAGAAAGTTACGGTAATATAGCAATGAGAAAATCCTGCTGCATATATCTTCTCTGAAACCGGTTATTATACCAGTGAATTGAAGAACTGCTAAATATGCAATCCCCAGGATACATGCTTAGAGTCGCCCTAGAACTGATGACAAAAGCAAATTCTGCTTGTGTCAGCACATTTTACTGTAAAATGACACAAAATAGGTTGGTGTGATATTAGACACAGGGTATAAGAGTAATACTGCACACGATAAGGCGTCCTGAAACACACAGATAAAACTACATTTTACCACTGACCATTTGTTTTTCAGCTTCCCGGAGGAATGCACCATTATTTCTAATGTTTCTTTATTGTAGAACATTTATGACCCTATAAAAGCAGCATCCTGTGTGTTAGCGACAATGTGACCTAAGTACATGCTCCCCGGCTGCATGGCAACATTCCTGTCCATGGGTGACTACATGCAGTAGCCATGAATTATAGACCATGTGGACCACACACTGCAGACTTCTACCATCTATATTCTGGTGGACAGTATCAATGTGTCTATCAATGTGTTATGTTTCTCATTTTCTAATTTATCAGCAAAATATGGTATAAAGCTGAGACCTCATGCACATGACCATGTCCAGGAGTTGTGAGTTGGGCGCACAAACAGCGGCCAGCCCATGGCCTCCATAGCCTTGTATTGTGCCGAACTGGGATTGTGATAGGCGGACGGTCCTATTCCTGCTCATTTTGTGGAGGGACATTTTTAATGGACAAACTGATGTATGCATGCCAAAATGGCCACTGCCAGTTTCCTGCCCATTTTGCGCAAATGCTTGTGTATGTAAGGCCCAGGCTAGGATTCCAAGTGGTTTACAAGAGAGTAATCAGAACATATGTCTACCCTATGTGCGCCCTCAAAAGTTTCTATAGTATGTCCATTATATTGTAATAAGATAATAAAAATATGTTATGCTGATAATATCACTCTTACTATACTATATTACAACCGAGCAAGTAATGGATGAGGGGCCTAGTTTTTAGTTTATGTCCAGAACATGGCCACCATTATGAAAGCCGCCATATTGGATCGAGGGTTATTTTTTTTCAAATGAGAAGGTAGTCATGTAGAATATAGAAGAAAATGGTCTCAGAAATCTCTGGTGGTTTCAAAGTTTTCAACACAGAGATTCTCTATAGATTCTCATGGGGGGTGTCATAACTGGATCCAGTGCCTACAGCTCTGTGTTTAGCTCAGTGAACAACATATCAAATACATGTGCATCACAGAACACGTTGCTGGTTGTTGTTGCAATTTTCTAATCTACAAGAGATATTGCAAATCTGACTGCAGAATTTAATTTTTGGGTTAATTCTGATGATCACTGATATTCTACATCAACTTTTTATCATTGGAAAAACTTGCCCTTGGTCCAATATGGCAACTTTCAAGACATAGACTGAAAAATAGGTCCCGTCACCCATTTGCAGGGGTATCAGGGTTATGTAATTTTTCTTTTCATTTCTGAAATAAAAGGGTGCCCTGAACCGTGTGACTCACCCTGTATTTGATCTCTGGCTTTTAAGGAGCCAAGTCTTGAAGGACATTGTTGTAGGATCTGGCAATTCAGCGTTTGTCTACAAGTTTGTAACGATTCCCTCATTGCATATCTGATATAGGGAATTTTCTCAAAATCTACTCCATAGAGGAACATGCAAAATGTGAAGACTCAGTGTAATAAGCTCAGTAGATGTATGGTGTCAGGAAAAATCTTGTGATACTTAGCAGCATCTTCTGTTTTGGTTGAGTTTCTTCCTCATGTTTATATGTGTCTCCTATGAGACCCAGTTTACTCTCATATGCCAAAAACAAATAGGTGGGATAATTGTCTGCTACATATACAGTCCCTGGTGTGGATGAGACTGTCTGCAGGAAAATTACTTTGTAAACTGAGTTTATGTGAACAATTAATCATTTCTTGACTCCAAGGAATTGCCTAACATTATCCGCAGACAGAAAAAAACTGAGTTTTGTAAAAGTAAAAGTTATGGGGACATATACGAAGTGAAATGACAGAACACTTTTACAATTGTATGGATAGGAAGCATTGCTTTATAGTAGGGTGGGCATGCCATAAGGTGGGACACACTGTCAACATTCAATATTTTGTCACATTGTTCTGCCATGAACTAAGCCAACAAACAGCAAGTGTAAAGTAAGACTAGAGAGATTTTAAGGGGTTATTCGACATAAATAAAAACTGTCGGGAAGGGCTCAGAAAAAAAGTAAACCTATACTCTCCGCCTTTGGAACTCCCAATGTCCCGCGCTGCTGTCCATCGCTCTGCTCGTGTCCCAGTTTGTTTACGGCGTGGGAGGCAAGTATAGGTTTATTTTTTTCACAGCCCTCCCCAGTCCACCAGTAAAGTTTTTTTTATTAATGTCAGATCACCCCCTAAACAGAGACAATGGGGGAGATTTATCAGAAGTCTTCAAGAGCAAAACTGTTGCAGTCAATCATGACAATCAATCAGAGCTCAGCCAAGCTCTGATTGGTTACCATAAGCAACAAGAACAGTCTTGCAATCAAATACTTATGAAAAATCTCCCCTGGTTACTGTCCAGCATGAGACAGTTTTATAAAACTGGCTCAGTATACCATGGCCTAACTTTACATGGTCTAGCTTCAATGCCTGTTGCCCACAGGTGACTTTGTTCTGACAAACCCGTTCTGCGCTTCTATGGGATTTACCATCCGAATCTAAAAATCACTGGACTGAACTCAGCATATAGGTTCAATTCTGTGATTCTGGATTCAGTCCGGTAAATCCCACACGTGCTCAACGCATGCTTGTAGGATTCTGTCCCAGTATTCCCAGTGCAACCAATCAGATTCCACCTCTCATTTTATGAAATTATTTTGAAACAAAAACCGTGTCCCTTCTCCTGGAGCTTCTTCATATTGGCTCGTGTAAAACTCACTAAGAAATCATTGGCTCTTTTGCAGTAAGCAAAGTGTATACTACTAAACTAGACAGATGAGACCGCGGAACATTAAAGTCATAGATAGGAAACGAAGAAAGGAGAAGCTCGGGAACCTTCATAATAAACTGCCAAAGGAAATGGAATTGAGTCTTCGCCAATGGAAGACTGGCGATATGGGAGGAAATGTTGTGATTGTGAAATCCGGAAAAACCTCATGCACCTGCACATTCTGACTGCCAAAAAAGTAGCAAAAATTAAAAAATACATGTTGTTTTCATCAAATAAGGGTCAAGTATCATGGTCCAGGTCCATGCAGCCTGAACTTTCAAGTGACATTTATCCCCTATTTGAAAAAAACAACTGTGTGACACTTCAAACTCATTTGGATATAACTTTTTGGGCCTGAGAGGTTATCCATCCTTGTTTTCTCTATAGTTAAAATGGAAACAGTGTAAATTACAATATTGGAAACGACCAAGGACGTCCATGATATATAAATACACAAGGCTGGAGGTTTAAGGCTGAGATAACACTGTGTAAGTAGTCATTTTTAGAATAACTGATCCAAACTAAATGTACAAAGTGATAGAAAGGTTCTGTATACATTTTGCAATCAGTTCTTGAGGTTTTATTCTACGGACCATCAAATCTACCATCAAGATCCACCATGATAAACCATGATAGTAGATTTCCTTTATATCTTAAATCATAAATTTATATCTTAAATCAGCCACATGATTGGAGCGCACATCAGACCTCATCATATTCAATGGATATTTTGGAATCCATTCATGTCCATTGTTTTAAACATCTGGAGCTCCATTATTTTTGTTGTTCTGCTCCTAAGTGGGGTAGAAGAGCAAAACAAACTAGTGAAGATGTAAACCTAGCCTTAAATCAAATTGAATGTAAGAATACCCCTTTATCTCACATATATATATATATACATACACATACATACATATACACACACACATATTTCTTCCATTGTATTTTGCTTCTTCAAGATAATTTCCCATAAATTTTGTCATTTTGACCCTTAGTAGCGTGTCAAAATGACTAATATATATTGTAATGTTGATATAGTTTTTCAAGAGGTTAACTATGGCATATGGGCAATGGTTGTGTGATGGACAGCCCTTCAAAAGAAGTTATCCCCAATATACAGGATAGGGGGTAGCTTTCTAATCAGTATCTTCCAACAGCTGTTAAACCCACCAATCCTGAGAACGGGAGCCCCAGCAATTAGGATAATAGGTATAGAGTCAGGTGAAGCACGCACCCTGCCAGTTCTCCATTCAGTTCTATGGCGCTGTGCTCGGCAATCATAGAATTGAATGGATCGTCAGGACACATGCTCGGCCTGCCACACCACCCATTAATGAGAACATCATCCACAATCTCTTAATTACCATTCTTAGGATCAGTGGGTGTCACAACTGTTGAAACCTCAACGATTAAGAACTTATCCTGTGGATTGTAGATAACTTTCCAATGTTGGAACAACCCCTTTAAGAACTAAATGTTTAAAACGATCTTACAGCTCTGTTTTGCTCTGTGAGGTGTATACTGTACCCTTGTGTGCCTCCATTTTCAATCTAGTGTTGGACTGGCCCTACAGAGTACCAGAGGATCCTCCGTTGGGCCTAGACTCTATCTGGAACTCAGAGATACCACAGAACACAAACCAATTTGGTGGCTACAAGGGCTTTTTCCTAGGAATTGATGGAAATTGAGCCCCCGGAAAAAATGTATTGGATGGGACTAAAGACTTCCAGTGATACTTTTTTCATTTAGCTGTGGATATAGTGTATCCATCCAGAACTGATCAATGCCGTAAAAAATCTATGGGTTTTATTGATGGCAAAGTCAATGGCCGCTATTTACTAGAGCACACGTGTATTTTTCAAATCCACAAGCAAGAATATCCCACAAAAGTAGTCGCAAATAGTGTCGCATTGTTACCATCCGAAGGTTTACTGCGCTGCCATAGCAGCAACACAGCACACCATTGTTTTGCAAATCCAGCTTTATTTATACATTATTTACCGACATTTGTTAGTTTTTATCCTCACTGAGGTCACCTCACCATACAAGGAGAAAATATCACAATCTTGCTATAATGTTTACAAGCCAATGTACACATTTCTCCGTAAACAAAATCACAAGATCCAGTAAAAGAAGGCAAAACACTAAATGAGGCGGATAAATGCATTCCCATACACCATTATATATTGTGCAACATCAATTCACGGAGGCATTAATTCCCCCGGGATTCCAATCACCATGGAAACGCCTATAAGAAACCTCACGCTTGTTGTGCACAGACTCCCTACATCTCCATGTTTGTCATGTGGCCTTTACATCATGAGTTTTCACATGATTTCATCTACAGCCACACTCAGTAGAGATGCGGGAGATATTTTTCTTTTGCTGTGATAGCAGAAGAGGATCCATATCTTAAAACTGACTCTACAAAGACCACGATTTGACTACAATGGTGAAAGGATGAAGGAAAAAAAATGTACTGGAATTAGTAAATCCTACTAATATATATTGGAACCACATGTAGGGGGAAAACTGAACCAGGCTAATAGGTCGTTGCCTCGCTCTCTCTTAAGCCAATTTAGATTTCTTTATAGAAACCAAATGTGCCGGCATCCCCCAACCTTATAGTACAGTATGAAGAATCGTTAGCCGCGCAATCCATGCCCCAGTCATACAATAAATGGCTTCCTGAACATGGCCGGGCTGTGGCTTAGCAACATATGACATAACTGCATTCATGTAGAGATCTGGCATAACCACATTTGCACATATGTTACTAGTACACGAAAGGGAATAGTTTTACCCACACTCCCAAGAATCAATGGGTTTGTTGATTGGATCAATCGGCCTGAAGCAAATCTCAAATTTCCATATAGATTTGTCAATGTAAGCTAATGAGCATCTGGAAAAACAACATTCTCTCATCTCTAGTTACTTTAGGGGGAATCCTAATATTCATAAATCACTAAATCAAGTGTAGAGTCTCTTTTCGGGCATTCCCATAGGGTTGGGTGAAGAGTGTCCACGCATGCGCAGCACATACTCTGTTTAGCCCGACTTTGGAAGAGGATCCCCGAAGTTTCTGGGATCCTGTGGATATGCTATACATAAATCTAGATGAAAAAAACCCCTTTAATAAATGTGTTGTTATGTTCATTAGTCACATGGCTTTTTAAGTGAAAGAGACAGAGTTTAAAGATTGGGCGCACTAGGCAAATAAATGTATAATGTTGCACCTAGTATAGAGAGAAGTGGGCCCAGACCAACACAGATCTTCTATCAATGGTTCTATACCTGAAACATGATAGCGAAAAGTCTAAAAAGTGCCCCAGGCCGGAGCTAAATACACAAATGACGACATAAATTCCTAGCAGAACTTCATAAGAAAAGGAAGCAGAAGGTGCAGAAGAGGTTAAGAACTGTGACTAAACAAGCATGGTCCTACTCATATTTCCTCCCCTTATTGTATGGTTATTTCAGGAAAATGGTATCCATGTACTCAACATCCCTCCTGCCAGCTGCGGATACTAGGACTCATTAAAGGGCTACCGATGATAATTTCTTGATTTATGCCTAATGATCTAGGACTGTTTACAAAAAGTCAATTTTTTTTAGGAATAACATACATCACAATGTTCTGCCCTATGACAAACACCAAGTTCATCAGTAAGAGGAGAAGTGAGGTGCCCAGGGCTATCAAAGTGAATTAATAAACATTTGATTTGGTCACATAATAAAAGATACTCATCCTATCCAAATACCGATGGCCAAAGGGGTGGATGCCAGTGTATGATATTGATAGGTCTCTATTGTCTTTGTGGGGTGGAAGTATGACCAATGGGGTTGGCCTGCTGTCATGTTCTTGGATACTGACTCACGGAGATATTTTAATTTGCTCTGCGAACTTTGTGGGACTACATATACCGACAAGTCCCTTAACAGGAAGGGGACATCTAAATAAACACATTTAATGAAAAATCAAGAATGGATTTACAGCAAACTCTTTAGAATTTGAGATTTCCAGCATGTACTAACATGGACATCCAGATCGGTGTTTAATACCCCATTCTCATGGTGGGTGGTTGAGATTTGGGAGTACCGTAACATGCTGTAGATTTGCCGTCTGCAATTCCGCAAGGAAAATGAGCTAAATATTTGTCCCTTGCAGTCATACCATGGCAGGATATACACAGGAACTTTGTGGCCCCCAGATTATTGTCAATAGCTGCTTTCCCCATGGTGATCAACTTACTTTGAGATTGTATTGCTCTTTCCAAAATATGAAATTGGGAAGTAACCAAAAAATAAACCTTAAGGGTACACATACATGGCCAATGTTATTTCCCATGTCTGCTGATGGACAAGTTCATTTCTTTGGGCTCATGCGCAAGACATTGTTTCCACAGATCTTTGTGTGATCTGACTGCCCAAGCTGCAAAATTTAGAGCATGTCCTATTTCTGCCCATATCAGCATCTCATAGGCTTTTCTACTGCCATTGGATTGTGAACAGACTCCAATGACTCCACACGCCAATGATAAATGGGCCGCAAACAACAGACCATGGATCTGTAGTTTACAGCCCAAGGAAGAACATGTTTGTGTGCAGGTAGGATAAATGGATTGTCACATGTTTTATTATCATACATACTGATCAGGGGCACCAGGGGACACCCACAACCACAACGGGGATCCCATTGCCTATAAATGATGGAGTGGGAGGCCGAGCATGTGTCATGGCGCTCCATCTGTTAGTACCTATTCTAGCCAAGTCTGTTAATTGGAGCGGTAGGAGACTTTAGGGTTATGCCACACATGGCCTTCTGAACCCGGTTTTGGTCCGTTTTTAAGCAATCCGTTAAAAAACTAATCCGTTTTTGACCAGTTTTAATTAAGATAATTGGTAAAACTTGTCAAAAATGGATGTGTTTTTCAAGAACGCATGCATTTTTTAACGGACTGCTTAAAAACGGAACAAAAACTGTTTCAAAACGCCACGTGTGGCATCACCCTTAGACACGGCATAACAATTAAACATGCGACAACCCCTGACTAGCACTGATATTTGCTATGACCTCACAATCTTATGTTTATACGTATAGATATATGTTACGGCCACAATATAAATTTACCGAATGCCACTGTATATCTATAGCGGTGTACATCAGCTATCGACGCTCATTGTAAAAGAAGTATACTTTTTTCCATATCCATCTCTATGGTTGCTGGTATGGTCCAACGTATGACACTAATGGGTGAATACTGGGTGCGCGTGGGTCTAAAAATATATCCTCATCCAGAAAGTGAAGTGTGAACAGATTCCTATTTATATTTTTGCAAATAGTGAATTTCCATAGAACACTGGGCCTTTCACTGGTTTCCTTTTTGCAACGAGCCATAAATCAGTAAGAACAGACAACAGTGGTTATGAAATAAGACCCCCACATCCTCCTGCCATGACTAGGCTGGAAGCACAGGACTTCCTTATCTTTCACTGCAGCCCATGTCACCCTCCACATGTTATCTGATTGTATATTAGATAAGGCTTTTCCTACCTTATCCTTTCTTCCTCTGAATATATACAATTACATACAGAAATACTGCATAAAGACACAGCCCTATACAACTGATACCCTCAATACAGACTCATCATTACCCACTAATTCCTTCACTTGTAAGCTTAACCAGAATGGGCGGGGGTCATTTAATTCAATCCTCAGCCATTGTATATGGGTGTCAAAGTCATTCAGGCAGTCAGTGTCAGTGGTGGGAGATGACAGCGTTCTGATCCTAACGTTTAGTGCTACAGACCCCCAGTGTTTTCTAATGCTGTCAGTATGGCAACCAATAAAAGTAACCTGTAAATTTACCATCTGATCCCCCCCCCCCTTCTGGATTCCAGACAGTGAAGCCCTGGAGGCATCAGATTTCTAAAATTTCCACTAAACCTGGTTTGCATTAGTCCATTTGAACTTCCCCCCACAAGAAAGAGAATAACAGAAAATGAAGCTGCTGCAGAACCCCCTGCAAATTCAGATGCAATTGTTTAACCCTTAAGAGGTTCTGCAGCAGCTACAACCACCAAAGCACAAATCTTTCAATTTTTTTTCACTTACATTTGGAACATGACCTCATTGAGGAAAACACCATCCACTAAAGCCACATATTCATCCAGCAGAGTCCCATTCCCTTTAACCAAGGCTCCAAAAGTCTTAATCTAAGGGGTTAAGAAAAGCATGTTAATAGAAGCATAGCAGCACATGGAGGAGGAGAGGGTAGAGGAGAAGACAGAGGACTGCTTACCCAGCTCACTAGAGGGCTGCTCATGAAATTCTCCAGGAGTGGAGTAAATAGATCATTCTCCATTTTCCAAATAAAATCTATCGATAATCCTCCAGAAACGTAATAAAAATCATTTAAAAAAACACAATCCAGATGATATTCCTAATACAATAGTGTAATCCAGTGTCCGGGATGTAGCAATGCCATTTGAGAGAAGGCAAGGGAAAAAAATGAAAATGGAAAAAAAATAAATAAATAACCATACAAATCCAAAATAGCAAGCACTTGGGAATAAAATCTTATGGATCCAGATCCGAGAGCCCCCCACCCCTTAGTAATAAATAAAATACATTGTAATGTAATAAAAGCCCTGCTTCCCCTCCCTCCCTTCTCTGCAGAGGTGCAGGACTAGGGTCTGCATGCAGCACAAGTGGGAGGCATCATCTGGAGACTGGGAAAGGGGGAGGAATAGGAGGGTGGAGAAATGGGAAAAAGGACTCTATAGTCTTCAGCAGATCTGGAAAAAAAAGGCTGAGGGCTGAAGAGCTCCTTCTCCATCCAGCCAGACCCTGAGTACTGGATGTAGCTGGGACTCCTCCTCTGTTACACTCATGACCAGCACTATGACAGCAGCAGTAGCGTTTTGTGACTTTGTGCCTAATATTTTTTAGATCTTGATAAAACAAAGGATTTTTTTTTTCCATTAGCTAGTATTTTATAAGCAGAGCGGTGCCCCCTGCACCCCTCCCTGTTTCCTGTCTGCTGTTACATTGTAGCACATTTTACTAATTCACGAGGGTCATGGATGATCTCAATATCTCTACAGAAATTGTTTGCTAAAAACGGATGTTAGCGTCTGTTTTTTCACAGCCAATCGGAATCAGTCTGGCATCCGTTTTTTTTAAAGGATCCTCATGAACAGAGCGATCTTTGAAAAACGGATCTGACTAGGACTTGCGCTCTCAGGCTGCAATCACACGATATGTTGCTTCGTTTTTTGTTTTTTTTTTTGCGTTTTTGATGCATTCCAAAAGCTTGAATCATGATCACGTGCTGCGTTACATTGCGTTTTAGCAATTGCTGTGGAAACATAATGTAACCTCAGCGTTTGATCAAGGCTGAAGCCTTTACAATGCAGCAGAACGCAGCAAAAAACGCAGCGCAGCGCAGTCCGTTAAAATAACCACCACGGGCAATGATCCAATAAAGCGTATGTTTCATGTGCCGTCCATTCAAAAAACTATTTTTCTGTCGTACGCTTAGACAGCAAACCCCTCGCCAACATGATAAAAATTAAAGCCCCTCATCCGGCGATTCTGTACATAGCATTATACAATACCATGAGATCCCCTGAATGAGATGACGTCATCTCCATTCATTGTCTACGCCGTAAGGATTGTCCCCTTTAATATCTGTTACCCAGAATCCCCTTTAAAGTGAGAAAAAGAAAGTGCAATGTAATTTCCAGCTAGACAGACCTCCAGTCTCCCAGGGCCATGTGCTAAAAAGGGAGGAGGGGAGTGGGAAAGATGTGTGAGCACAGAAACCTCTTACAGTGTTAGTGGCCCTGAGCAGGAAAAGCCTTTTTATATCCCCCTCCCCCCAAAGATGATCCAGATCTGCACCTCAGCCATACATTAACTCCTGACTGACCTTGGCTTGGCCCTGCAGACAGACAGCTCTCCCTAAATACTAATGTCCTGTGCTTTTTATATCCTGCAGTATACATTTATTTTATGGAAATAATGTCATGTTCTATCTATAAAGATGTAAATATATATATATATATATATATATATATATATATATAAATAAAGCAGGAAGTGACTTATTGTTATTATTATTTCACTTTAATTCCCTTGAATACATTTCCTTACATTAATACACCTGGAGCTACACTGCTCAAATAACAATTCCCAATACTGTATTATTAGTATTATTATTATTTCATTGATTAATTTTGTATCAAATCCCCTCCAATATGCTGACACTGTAAATCGATCCGGCTATGAAATAAAGGCGAATTCACATGAAGATATGGGGGGCGTATGTACGGTAGCAAGCCGTCACCCCTTCTCCTCTCCTGCGCGCTGGACGTATACCTGCCGGGCAGCCATTGGTTCGTGTTAATGTGAAGGGGTGTACCAAGTCACCTATCCTGATAACAATCTGATTGGTGGGGGTCTTACTGCAGGAACTGGCGCCAATCATGAGAACGGAACCCCCATTTCACTAATTGATGGAGCAGCCGGTAGAGCATGTGTCATGCCGCTCCATGGGGCACATTTAGTTACCCGGCCGCTGGAGTTCACCGAAAGTGCATTGTCTGATGATAATGCACTGTGCCGTGATTCACTAAGATCATGCGGCCGTTATCCTGCATGTGTCGCTTCCCCGTTCAGGTCCGACACAGTTCACCTTCTTTTTAGTGGTGCATGTTAGGGCTACGGCTTGTGACACAATTTGAAAGTTAAATCCCCCGCTCAGTCCCAATCAATCGGATCGTCCGACGGCACGCCCCCTAAATTGTGTCGCATTGAAGCCAGCGCAGCTGGGCCACAAAAATGATGACATGCGAAACAATCGCAGCACAGGCACTTCTTAACCCCTTATCACCGACACTAGTTTTCAGCTCAATGACCAGACTCGATTTTTCAAATCTGACAAGTCTCACGATAATTGGTTATAACTTTGGAACGCTTTAACATATCCCGGTGATTTTGAGAATGTTTTCTCGTGACACATTGTACTTCATGTTAGTTATAAAATTTAAGTGATAAGTTTTGCATTTCGTTCTGAAAAAAAGTGAAAATTTGGCAAAAGTTTGTAAAAATTCTTCATTTTCCAAGTTTGAAATGTTCTGGTTTCCAGACAAGATGTAAAACTACCCAAAAAGTTTGATAATTAACATTTACAGAATATCTGTTTTATGTTGGGATGATAATTTATGCTTCCGGTCATTTTTCTAGGATGTTATGAGGCGCAGAACTTTAGGTGTGATTTTTCTTATTTTCATGAAAATTGCCAAAACTCACATTTTGAGGGACAACTCAGCTTTCAAGTGACTTTGAGAGGCCTAAATAATAGTAAAACCCCATAAATTACCCCACTATAGAAACGTGACCCCTCAACATATGTAAAACAACTTCTATTAAGTCTATTAACCCTGTAAGTGTTTCACATGGGTTAAAAAATATGGACCTGCGATTTAGAAACTATTGAATTTTTTTGGAAAATACATTCATTTAGGCCAAAACTGAAATTTTCAGAATAAATTAAATGATGAAACGCACTGCAACACTTGATGCCCAATTCCTCCCGAGTGTACTGATACCCCATATGTGGTGGTAAACTGCTGTACGGGCGCACGGCCGAGTATAGAATGAATGGAGGCGCCATCCACAGCAGATTTGTATTGTCACATTGTACGACCTATAAATTTTTATTTTTGGTAATGCGAACATATGAGGGCTTATTTTTTATGGGATGAGATACAATGTATATATAATTCATTTTGGGGGTATAAAGCTTATTCTTGAGATTTTATTAACTATTTCAAGGGGGACACAAACAAAATCATCAATTTTTATTTTGGATTGTTAGCATTTTTTTTCCCCCCGCTCACCGTAATGTAAAAATAATATTTTATCTTTATTCTCTGGTTCACTACGATTGCGGTGATTCCTCATTTATATAGTTTTTCTTATTTTTGCTTAATTTTCCTGAGCAAAACCAATATTGGAGAAAATCGCATTTTTTTACTATTGACAACTTTTCAGGGCCATAACTTCTGTATTTTTCTGTTGTCAGATCTGGTTGAGGGCTTATTTTTTGCGAAAACAGTTGTTCTTTTCAGTCGTATCATATTAGGGAACGTAACTTTTTTTGATCACTTTTTAGAACATTTTTTGTGATGGTGTTTGATGAAAAATTGTATATTATGGGAAGTTTTCCGAGTTTTTTTTTTACGTAGTTCACCGAGCGGGTTCAATATTGATTTAGATTTATTGTACAGATTAATACGGACGCGGTGATACCAAATATGTACGTGTTTTTGTGTTTTATTTACTGTATATGCATTTCATGTGTTACTGGGGAGATTATGGGACTTTTATTTTATTTATTTAATTATATTATAAAAAGTTTTAATTTTTTTTTTTTAACTTTTTTACATTTTCCACATTTTGGCTTGAATAAGCGATCATCCGATCACTTATTCAAGCCTCTGCACTGCAATACACTTGTATTGCAGTGTAAAGTGTAAGTAACTGAGCATGCCGCGCATGCTCAGTTACTTACAGCCGGGTCCTGCCAGGAAGGCAGGACCCGGCGAGAAGAGGAGCCGACAGCCTCGGGTCACTCGTCGGGACCCGGGGCAGCGGCAGGAGGGATCGGATCCCCCGGTAAGCACAGCGGGGGGTCCGATCCACGGGGGACACACTTGCACGCCGCGGTCATGCTTGACCGCGGCGTGTAAGGGGTTAAACACCCGGGATCAGAGTTTTTCCGATCCCGGGTGTTAGTGCCGGGTCTGGGCTGTGATATCACAGCCCGACACCGGCACTAAACTGACCCGATGTCCCGAAATCTTCTTCTGACGCGGCGCCGTAGAAAGGCGTCACGTCAGAAGAAGTACCCTTAATGACCGCCGTAGAATCCCGATAGGGCGGTCATTAAGGGGTTAAATAGCTGTGCAAGCCGTGTTAAAAGGTGCACAGTCAGAGGAAAGTGAGCAGTGCGACCCTTAGTAATTAACCCCCTATGTCTTTCTTAGTGGTCTGCAGGATTATATAAAAAAAAATGTTCAACTGTATAAAAATAATCTATAAAAATACACCATTTTCTAATGACGCAATGAAGGTACAGTATAATGTAACCTTGGGGATCCCTTACCTGAAATAAGAGGTTATGGTTATCAGTTCACCATCTAGTTCTGTATTTTCCTATAAATATATAAACAGCCATGAAACCAGGTCCAGATTATTCATCTACCTAAAAGAATTCTATTAAAAACGAGTCTTTCATAAATACAGGTAACGTTTCACTATAATATAGCGCCCCCTGCTGAACAGTACGGAGACTGCCTTTTCTTAATAATATTAACTATATCGTTATAATAATTGCTTTATTTATATAACACACAAAGATTACACAGAGCTTGCCAAATCAGTCTTATATAGCGCCATGTGCAGCGCTTCACAGATGATGGGGCAAATTCTTCATAAATATGGCGCCCCCTGCACTGCCCCATGGTGCACTTTTAACATAGGGTGTACAAAACATTTCTGTCAGACTTTGTATAACAAATCTAATCCGACTGAGCACCGAAACGCACCCTAATTTATGTTGCATAGTGTCTAGTGCTGCTGCGCCATTAAAGGATCGCGTGCGATACAGTTGTGGTGCAGGCACGCCTTAAGTACCTGTGCAAGCAGTTTGCACCTAAAAAAAACATGCAACAGAAAACTGGCGCAAGGGACTAAGTACCCCTCAGTCTCCTGCTGCTCTCTGAGGAACCATTCCGGTGATCCCTACCGTTATTATAAGTGTGCAGCTAGTCAGTATATGCAGTCACTATTTTATCATCTCACTCCTGCAGGGGAAAAGTCATGGAAATGTGGGATTATTGGTCACTATGGTCACTGGGAATCCTTCATACAATACAAGGCAAATTGAAATCCTTTCTACAGTAGTTTCTACAGTAGTTTCAGTTCTGGTTTGGGTTCAGCCCGCACAAGAAAAGTGACATGCTCATTTTTTTATTGTCCACAATTTTTCCACATTACATTGACTTATAAACTTAACATGGACAAATTGGAACTCAGATTTTCAAGCTGTCTGAAAGTCAGAATATTTCTAGTTGAACATGGCAACCAATCACAGCTCAGCTTTCATTTTACCAGTGCTCATGAATAATTTAAAGGGGAGCTGTGATTGGTTGCTATGGGCAACTAGAAATATTCTGACTTTCAGACAGCTTGATAAATCTGCCCCTAATAATTTTTGTTCCACCTAACAGTCACAATTCATGGCTCCACACTCTCCATAGACCCCAAAGTCTGCTGGCTTGGAGTCATCTTTGACTCTGCCCTATCCTTTATGTCTCACATACAAAACCTTACTACAGCCTGCCACCTCCATCTCAAGAACACCTCTCGCATCTGACCCTTCCTCAGTCCGGAGTGGACAGACAGTAGGTGTTCTGCTGTCTATACTGGAATTAAGGCCACCTTAAAGGCGTGTGGAGACTTAAAGCCATAGATGCTCCACTATGGCATTCTGGGAAGAATGCAAATAAGTTTTCCAAGGTGTTACATGTGCAACATCCCCCACCGGGGCCTAGCCCTTGAGGTGAGGCCTGGAGTCAGCCGGGGCCCGCTGTACCCGAGTGGCTGGCGGTTGCGGCCTAAGCACGCTAATGTCACGGTGCTTGGTACGGGGGAACCGGAGGGCTGTCCTACAGCCTGGCAGGTCTCCAGCAGGGTGGTGTTGGCAAGAAATGATGAGGGGGCGGCTGCTATAGCGGATCTCCCTGGGGCAACCCCTTAATGTCCCAAGTGTGAGTCTCTGGGTGATGGACAGGGTGCCGGTGATGAAGGCAGCCGTATTAGCAGGGACCAGACGGAGACAGAAGTTGAAGAAAACAACTTACAGTTCTTTATTTGAACCGCAGGAACCGCAGCAAACGTGCCTTTAACAGGTAGGTAGGATGCCGAGATGTGAGCTGGAGGGAGCCTCAGGAGATAGTTCACCAGCCTGGATGTAGAGAGCAGGCTGGGAGGCAGCTGTGTCCTGGTAGGAAGCTTCAGCTTGTCCTGTAGGGCTTCAGGCATCACCTTCAAAGGTAAGATGATACCCCTTTTCCTCACTACACTAACTCTAGTCTAATGCTCCACTCTTCAGAGGCAGGGGCTAGGCTCTTCCTGCTCTGGTATGGGCTAGACAGAGATTTCTCACTCACTCACTGATTCTCCTAGGATTCCACACTAGAATAATCATCTAATGTTCTGATCTGAGCTGAGCTCAGACTAAACTGTTCTCCAGAACATTCCTGGCCAGAGGTCCTATTACCTCCCTTTGGTCAGGTGGTGGCTGCTCCTCCAATCACATCTCAGCTACAGAGCACAGGATGTAACACAGACATTGGTTGACATAATTACATCATACATTAACATCTGCCTTGCCAGGCAGGATTAACCACTGCAATTTCCCCTTGATCCTATAAGGACCATGTAGTGTAATATGGTGTTACCTACAGGTGGGACGTATTCGCAAGCACTACCTCGCCATTGCATCGGCGAGGGTGTTGCATACCCCGGGGGCAATTGAAAGAGCCGCCCTCGGCTCGACTACAGATGGTTTGGGGCACAGAGGGGGCTAAGGGCACTTCTGGGAAGTGCAGGCTATGTGAAGGTGTAGGGACAAACCGCCCATGGTCCTGGAGACAGGCACCTGGGTTGGTGTCGGACTAAGACAAAAATATGTAGCTGTATGACAGTTGGTCGCTGACGCCATTAAACCGAACTGTACAGTAGGAAAGGTGTGGTGTCATGTCCTGTAATCCACTCCTTGCACCAAGGCCTGTATATTTGTTCTATCAACACTTCTTCCCTGGCGGCAATTATATAGTGTATATATGCATACATTGGCATATGTGACACAATAAAACATTGTACTACATAGAGACGGTCCGACACAGCCACTCTACAACCTGAAAAGCCTATGAAAGGGTTAATGCAGACTACTGGCATATATGACAGTGTGCAAACAGTTTAATTCACATTGGCTTAGGAGCCCAATGGGTACACATCTTGAACGTTACAAACGTTACAGAGGTGGATAGGCTACTCAGGGTAGCAGCATAGAATGTCTCTTTCCTGCAAAGAAAAGGCATGGAAGTGCAAACATAATGTCCGTACCTAAAAAGGAAGGCATCAAGTGCAATATAATAGTCAATAGACATGGCAACTTTTCCTCAAGATTGGCAACAGTCTCTCAGAAGGTCTCCAATAGGAAAGTCCATCTTCTGGGCACAGCCCTTGGTGTGGGGAAAAGTGCAATGAAGAAGCAAAGGGTCTCCTCTATGTGCAGAGGGACAGAGTCCTTTGAAGAACTCTCTGCTGTGGCAGAGGAAGGGTGCTATCATAGCACAAGACAGTGTATAATCTCTTGACTGAGATAAATAAGGGTAAGAGTCTCAGGAAAGTCTCTGGCTCTTTGGGGTAAGGACAGAAATATACACAATATGTACATAGGACATAGTACCTGGAGAGGGCGACAGCCCTTCAGGGGTTACTCTGCATCTTCTTCGGTGGTAAGTACTTCGGTGTCAGAAAAACGTACCTGCCTCCTGCTTCTGCGTGTCACCAGCTGGTACTCCTGCAGGTACGCAGGAGCTTTACCTTTTGTCTCCCTTTGAGACCTTCGAAGTTCCGGCCTGGAGAAGATAACAATCTCCTCATCGTCGTCCTCTGATTCAGGCGCTGGAGTCGGAGTCTCAGCTGGCTCTGATGTTTCAGGGGTTGCAGACAGTGGAGCCGGATCATCCTCCACAGGCAGCAGTATTGGAGACTGCGGTGGGGATGATGGTCTCTGCGAGGTACCTCTTACTGGAGTGGAAACAAAACAGAATTGAGGCACAGTCACAAGTTCCAAGAAACTGGGGGTAGGCGAACACAAGGAGGTCTGTAAGTTGGGGGTCGAGGTGAGAGGTGTAGACATAGGGGCAAAAGGACGAAGACATCTCTTCAGTCGGTTCCTATGTACCCGGAGGGGTGGACGGTCTCCTCTGGAAATCTCGTAGACTTCAGGGGAGAGACTGTCCCTAACTAGGTATGGCTCACGCTCCCAACGCCCATCTAGCTTACTGGTAGGATGGTTGTTGCGCAGCCACACTCGATCTCCTGGGGCAAAAGGCTCAGCACAGGCATTACGATCGAAGTCCCTTTTTTGTTTCTCTCGGGCCTCTTCCAACCGCAGATCCACAACTTCTCTGGCATCCGCCAGGCGCCTCTGGTGTTCGTGAACCCAGTCAGTCTGAGGGAGTAAAGACTGGGAATCAGGGGACTCCATGTCCCAGGTCATATCAGCAGGGAGATGGCCGTGTCTCCCGAACATCAGATAATACGGGGTGTATCCTGTGGAGCAATGAGTGGTATTGTTGTACAGGTACACTAATTCGGGCAATAGTTTTGACCAGTCAGCCCTTTTTGCAGGGGTCAGAGTCCTCAGCATATTGATTAGAGTCTGATTCATCTTTTCACAAAGCCCGTTGCCTTGGGGATGATAGGCTGTGGTCCTCAGCTTCTTGCAGCCATATAGAGTGCACAGCTCCTGGAAGACTTGGGACTCAAATGCTGTTCCTTGGTCTGTAAGGATCTGGTCCGGACAGCCATAGGGGAGGATGAAGCTCTTCCACAGGGCCGCTGCGGTAGTCCTTGCAGACAGATCTCTGACAGGTACTGCAACCACAAATTTGGTATAGTGGTCGATGATAGTAAGGGCATAACTGTGACCGGATCTGCTGGGCTCCAACTTCACGTGGTCCAATGCCAGGATCTCCAAGGGCCGTTGGCTCACAATGGGACGTAGAGGGGCCCTTTGATTGTGTCGCTCTCCTCGAGCGATGGCGCAGGCTGGGCATTCTCGACACCAGGCTTCAATGTCGGACTTCATGTTGACCCAGAAGAATCGCCTTCGGAGGGTGGCTTCAGTCTTCTGAGCGCCAAAGTGTCCGGACTGGTCATGGTACATTTCCAGTACTATCTTGGCGTCCCTCCTGGGAATCACAATCTGGTATAGCCGGTCATAAGTGATCGGGTCCAGAGTTCTTCTCTTTAGCAGACCCTGGTGCATGCTCAGAGTCTTCCTCTGGCGCCACAATTGAGACAGTTCTCCATCAGCTCTTCTGCGCCGGATTCTTTCAGGCACTCGCCCACTAGAGAGATAGTCCATTACTTCTCCTATGGCACGGCTATCAGCCTGAAGACTCATCCAGAGGTCCTTTTCCGCAGGGGGCTCTGACTCTTCTTGAGGAGTAGCTGGCGCTGCCTCTGTCGGTAGGGAGTAAACTCTCTGGGCATCTTGACGCACAAACCGGGCATAGAATGCTGGCATCTCGACATCTTCCCACTGAGCATCCGTGGAGGGTCCCTCCCACTGGTCAGGGAGACGGGACAGAGCGTCGGCGTTGTCATTGGTCTTACCAGCCCGGTACTTGATGGTAAAGCTGAAATTGGCAAGTCTGGAGGCCCACCGTTGTTCCAGTGCTCCAAGACGTGCGGTGTTCAGATGCGCCAAAGGATTATTGTCTGTGAAGACAGTGAAAGATGATGCAGCTAGATAGTCCTTGAACTTTTCGGTCACAGCCCAGACTAACGCCAGAAACTCCAACTTGAAGGAACTATAGTTCTGGTCGTTTTGCTCTGGTTCTCGGAGGGAACGGCTGGCGTAGGCTATGACCCTTTCAGTTCCGTTTTGGAGCTGGGATAATACCGCCCCTAGACCTTGCTTGCTGGCATCAGTGTATAGGGTGAAAGGCAGACTATAGTCTGGATATCCCAACACCGGAGGTTCAGTCAGCCGTTGCTTGAGCATCTGGAAGGCAGCTTCTCGTTCGGCCGTCCACTCAATGGATACTCGGGAACGTTGGCTCTCTTTTGGCAGGCCCCTTAGAAGCTCTTGCAGGGGAGCCGCCAGCTGGGCAAACTTCGGGATGAAACGCCTGTAGTAACTGGCAAATCCCAGGAAGCTTTTGATGTCCCGTACGGTTGATGGGGTAGGCCAGTCGTAGACAGCTGCAATCTTCTCTGGATCTGGCTCAATTCCATGAGCGCTCACCACATGTCCCAGGTACTTGACGCTAGGTTGTAGCAGGTGGCACTTGGATGGCTTGACCTTCAACCCATGTTGGGTCAGGATTTGGAAGACTTCAGCCAGATGTTGGAGGTGGTCTTCATAAGTCTTGGAGTAGATGATGATGTCGTCCAAATATAGCAGGACGGTCTCGAAGTTGCGATGACCCAAACATCTCTCCATCAGCCTTTGAAATGTGCCTGGGGCGTTGCATAGCCCAAACGGCATGTTGTTGAACTCGAACAGGCCCATTGGGGTGGTGAAAGCCGTCTTCTCTCTGTCTTCTGGCGCCATGGCCACTTGCCAGTAGCCACTGGTCAGGTCCAGGGTAGAGAAGTAGGCAGCTGACCCTAGGGCTGCGAGGGATTCCTCGATTCGAGGCAGAGGATAGGCGTCCTTGTGGGTGATATTGTTGATCTTCCTATAGTCAACACAGAATCGAAGGGTTCCATCCTTCTTCTTCACAAGGACCAGCGGGGCAGCCCATGGGCTGCGACTCTCCCGGATAACGTTGGCTGTCTTCATCTCTTGTACCAGCTTCTTCACCTCTTGGTAACGGGCTGGAGGTATGGGCCGATATCGTTCCTTGATAGGAGGATGAGAGCCAGTAGGGATAGTGTGTTGGATCAGAGTAGTCTGCCCAAAATCCAGTGGGTGTTTGCTGAAGGCCCGGTGGTGCTTCATAACGACATCCAGGACACCTTGTACTTGGTCTGCAGGAGTAAAATCGTCGTCTCCAATATTGAGCTCAAGCCACCAGGATTGCTCGGCAGGCTCATCTTCAGCACCTTGCTTCACTTCCAACTGTTGGGAGGCAGACAGAGAGGTTTCCACCAAGTCTTCAGGATGGACACTGAAGAGAGTGGCTACGGCTTGATACTTTCTCAGATCCACTGGGGAGTCTCCCACATTTAGTAGTCGAATGGGTACTTGTCCTCGGGACACAGTGACTAGGCTCCTGGCGGCTAGAATGGGCAGGTCTTCATCCGCTGGTAGAGGTTCTACTATCGCCTGGTAGTCTTGACCTTGGACGCCCATGCAGGCTCGACACCATACTAACGTCTCAGTCCCAGGTTGAAGGCGGACAGGTTGGGGATCCTTGATCCGGGCTCTGCAGATTTCTCCATTAGGGCCAGCAAACTTCTGTTGCGCCGCTAGAACCTGCATAGTCTCCTGAATTACCTTCCGGGAACCGTTGGGCACTGTTGGCAGGGAGTCGTGGAGAGCCTTCAGCACTTCAGGGTAGCAGTTGCGGAGGACATTGGTACCCAGTACCAGGGAGAAGTTACCGTTTTCGGGCACTCGTGTCACCACTACGCCCTGTCTGGTTAACTCAGTGTCTCCAATGGTTAGCGTGGGCTCCCAGTAGCCGCGGATGGGAACGGGTTTTCCGTTCGTAGCAATAATGTTCAAGTAAGCCTTGGGAGGCTGGACTAAGGATGCTTTTCCTCGGCATTTCTCGAAGGCAGCACTCCGGAGGGTGGTCACTTGAGAGCCGGTATCAATTAAGGCCGGTAGGGTAACTCCATTGATGGTTACATGAACCATGGGGCGAGTCCCCACGAACCTGGGCATCCAGTTAGCATCTCGGGGACTTACAAGTTCTTCCCTTGGAGGTCGTCCCTTAGCTCCAAGGGTTTGTCGTTTAACTGACGACAGTCATTCTCTTCATGCCCATATTTATGGCAGTAGCTGCACCGCTGACGGGGTTTCTTCTGACTCCAGGTGCTTAACGACTTCGCTTCTTTTGGGCGCTGTTTGGTCGGAGATTCACGAGGAGTAGCTGACCGTACCGGGTTCTCTGGAGGTTTCCTCCTCATAGCGGAGACAGTTACTTCCAACTGGGTCAACCGATCGAGGATTTGATGCAGGGTGTCCGCCAGATTAGGGACCGGTCCTGTTACGCCAGTAACTTCCATAGCCGCAGGAGTAGGTGATGCTGACTGCGTGGGATGGCAAGCGAGAGCAGATTCTTCCATTTCCATGGATTCAGGCTCTTTCTGCGGGCCAGTAGGCGGTCGGTCCCCTAATATGTCAATGGCAATTTCCTTAAACTCAAGGAAGGAGGCCTGGGCATGTTGAGAAGAGATTATCTTTAGTTGACACCTTTGATTTCTATCAACAAGTCCATTAATAAATTGTTCCCTTAAGGTCTGATCAGAGGTTTCAGCGTCTTTGGGCTCAAGGCAGGTGATGGCCTTCCATGTCTCCTGTAGGGAGAGGGCAAAGTCTCGGAGGGACTCTTGGGGCTTCTGTCTTTTCCCGAAGAATTTCTGCTTCAACTCGGAGACAGTACACTTGTCAAAGGTGTTACGCAGCCTATCAAGAATCTGGACCACATTCTGACACTGTTCTCGGGGCCAGGACTTGACTTCCCGGAGAGCGGGTCCTTTCAACTGCCCGATGAGGATGCCCACTTTCTGTTCCTCTGTGAACGGGAGCAAGGCGAAGGTGGCTAACAACTTGTCCCTGAATTCAGGGAGAGTATGTGCTTCTCCCTCGTAGTAGGGTAACCAGGGGGCCCCCAGATAGTAGGGCATAGTCAGCGGCATCATGGTGGGAATCCCAGGGGCACTAGCTGTAGCAGGGCTGAAGGGACTCTCTGGAGGACTTAACATGCTCCGGTACCCTGAGGAGGGACCAGGGGACGGGACTTGCGCCAGTCCCGTATCTTCGTCCTGGGCGGACATGACTGGCCTAGCTGAGGGAAGCCTGTAGGGTCCCACAAAGTCCGTTGCTATGGGCGATGGCTAGAATGGGACGTGGGCACTTTAAGACACAGTCACTATTCCCTGGGAGGTGAGCCAATAACCTAGCATCGGAAACAATCTCTACCCCCCTTTAACTTCCCCAGCGGTACTCACTCAGGATCAGCCGCGGTGACAGGACAGCTCCGGTACACGAAGGTCTCCGTTCCCGATGTCCGGCAGGCAGCAGGGTTCAGTGATGCTCCGCGGTGTTCTCCAGTCGCAGGACACGTGCGCCGGAACTCCGGATGAGGCGCACACTGCTGGCAGGCTTCAGGCGCGGCCTGCGCCGAAATCCAAGATGGCCGATTAACCCTCTTCGTTGCCGGCCGCACACGCTCCAGCTCCTCCTCCACGGTGCTTCGCGCCACTCGCGCAGGGGGCGGGGCCTAATGACGCCTCTGGAGTTCCCGCCAGTGAAGATTTGGCGGGCTTGAAACACTTGCTGCGCCACACGCCTCTGAGGTAACTGCTTCAGGCGCAGCAGCGCCGGATGTAGCAGAGCTGACACAGTTCTTGCAGGAATTAACCTCTTGAGTGCTGGAGCGGCGCTCGACAGCACGTGGCAGCAGTATAAAGTTCAATGTAGAAACACACAAATACTTGGGCCTAAACCCGGATGGCAGCAGGGTTAGGCAGCACAGTCTTTTTCTTAATAAAGTACAGTCTTTAGTGCCAGGATAAGGCACAGAAGTAAATATCCTGTTCGTGACGCCACTTGCAACATCCCCCACCGGGGCCTAGCCCTTGAGGTGAGGCCTGGAGTCAGCCGGGGCCCGCTGTACCGGAGTGGCTGGCGGTTGCGGCCTAAGCACGCTATTGTCACGGTGCTTGGTACGGGGGAACCGGAGGGCTGTCCTACAGCCTGGCAGGTCTCCAGCAGGGTGGTGTTGGCAAGAAATGATGAGGGGGCGGCTGCTATAGCGGATCTCCCTGGGGCAACCCCTTAATGTCCCAAGTGTGAGTCTCTGGGTGATGGACAGGGTGCCGGTGATGAAGGCAGCCGTATTAGCAGGGACCAGACGGAGACAGAAGTTGAAGAAAACAACTTACAGTTCTTTATTTGAACCGCAGGAACCGCAGCAAACGTGCCTTTAACAGGTAGGTAGGATGCCGAGATGTGAGCTGGAGGGAGCCTCAGGAGATAGTTCACCAGCCTGGATGTAGAGAGCAGGCTGGGAGGCAGCTGTGTCCTGGTAGGAAGCTTCAGCTTGTCCTGTAGGGCTTCAGGCATCACCTTCAAAGGTAAGATGATACCCCTTTTCCTCACTACACTAACTCTAGTCTAATGCTCCACTCTTCAGAGGCAGGGGCTAGGCTCTTCCTGCTCTGGTATGGGCTAGACAGAGATTTCTCACTCACTCACTGATTCTCCTAGGATTCCACACTAGAATAATCATCTAATGTTCTGATCTGAGCTGAGCTCAGACTAAACTGTTCTCCAGAACATTCCTGGCCAGAGGTCCTATTACCTCCCTTTGGTCAGGTGGTGGCTGCTCCTCCAATCACATCTCAGCTACAGAGCACAGGATGTAACACAGACATTGGTTGACATAATTACATCATACATTAACATCTGCCTTGCCAGGCAGGATTAACCACTGCAATTTCCCCTTGATCCTATAAGGACCATGTAGTGTAATATGGTGTTACCTACAGGTGGGACGTATTCGCAAGCACTACCTCGCCATTGCATCGGCGAGGGTGTTGCACATGGAAAACAATACCTCCTTTTGCTTGAAAGGCAGCCCCCTTACCACCAAGTATGACCTACAAGAAGTCTAAAAACATTATGTGGGATTAAGCCAAACCAATATATCTATTCCATAAGGAACAGACTCCCAACTCTATACAGCATTGTTGCGACCTGGTTTGGTCTCCTCAGTACAGCACAGAGAACTGGATTGGCTGGAATCAGTCCAGAGTGCACAGAATTGCTACTGTATATTAGCCGCACGCTGATATTCTAATGTGTGCGCTGGCATTGGCACACAGTATGATGTCAGCGAGCTGCTGACGTCACGATTCCTGTGACACGGAGCTGATGTCAGAGCATCACTGTATAGAAGAGGGGGGTGTCAGAAGGTTAGTACACTGTTTGTTTTTTTCTTACAGGCATTATATTGGGGGCAGGGGCTGCAGGCTGTATACTACAGGGGGCTGGCAGGCTATATACTACAGGGGATTGGCAGTCTATATACTACAGGGGGTGGCAGGCTATACACTACAGGGGGCTGGCAGGCTATATACTACAGGGACTGGCAGGCTATACACTACAGTGGCTGCCCGCATATACACTACAGGGGCTGGCAGGCTATACACTACGGTGGTTGGCCGGCTATACACTACAGGGGCTGGCAGGCTATATACTAGAGGAGGCTGGCAGGCTATATACTAGAGGGGGCTGGCAGTCTGTATACTAAATGGGGCTGGCAGGCTATATACTACAGGGGTCTGGCAGGCTATAAACTTCAGGGGGCTGGCAGGCTATATACTACAGGGGGCTGGCAGGCTATATACTACAGGGGGCTGGAAGGCTGTATACTACAGGGAGCTTGCTGGCTATATACTACAGGGGCTGGCTATATACTGGGCAGGCTGTGACCAATGCATTTCCCAACCTCGGGTTATACTCGAGTCACTAGGTTTTTCCAGGTTTTTTTGTGTTAAAATTAGGGGTCTTGGCTTATACTTGGGTCTTCTTATACTCGAGTATATATATGGTAGTCCACACCCTCATCATCTCCCGCTTGGACTACTGCACTATTACTTACTTACTCTTACTCTAACTCTGGTCTTTCCACACCTGAGACCGGAATCTAAGTGGCACCCGCTCTTCACCAGAGCCCGCAACAAAGCGGGATGGTCTTGCTGCGGCATGGTGCCACCAGGTCGTTCCACAGGTGCGACTAGCCTGCAGTAGCAGCCAAGGTCGAAGTACCAATTCAGCGGGCAGTCTCGGAGTCAGGCACAGGAAGGCAGTCAGGGCAGGCGGCAGAGATGCAAGGTCATAGGTAAAGTCAGGGGTCACAACTGAAGATCGATGCAGGAAGGGGAATGGAGACAGTAACAGGGAACGCAATGGAAGCTTTCTCGAAGGCATGGATCGCAGGAACAACTGTGAAACATTGCAGAGCGAATTCAGTTTAGAATACTAACCATGACTTGTAAAGCTGACCACAACTTGTCCCCTCCATACATCTCAGAACTAATCAGTCAATACAGTCCCCCACGCAGCTTCTGACTGGCCCACCAGAGGACCGGAGAATGACTGCGACACTTAAAAGGGCTATCCTCACGTCCAATAGATGCACCTACCACCCGATCTACCTTTAAAGGTAGATACTTGGTGGTAGGTTTCCTTTAAATATATTGCTAAGTGACCCCTGCCACCCCACTGAGGAGATGAATCCTCAGACGTATTGGACTCTGTGTACCAGCTTGTACCGTCTTCTTTCTCTAGGTCCTGCTTGACCACAGTGCACGTGCCTTCTCTGTCACACAGATTGTCTCTCTAAATTCCTTTCAATAAAGTTTACTGTTGATTTAAAAAAAAATTACATATGGAAACTGGACGCATTTTAAGAGAACATTGCACTGTTTGCCTGACATAGGATAAAAATGATGTGTAAACAAATTTTCATTGGAATCGAGACACCAGAGAGTTAGAAACAAAGTAAAAAAAAATATGTAAGGAATCAAAATTACAAATATCAATACAGAGAGGTTATTTGGGAATAAATAAATTTGTCATATACAGTGCCTACAAGTAGTATTCAACCCCCTGCAGATTTAGCAGGTTTGATAAGAAGCAAATAAGTTAGAGCCTTCAAACTTCAAACAAGAGCAGGATTTATTAACAGATGCATAAATCTTACAAAACAAAAAGTTATGTTGCTTAGTTATATTTTAATAAATTTTAAAAATAAAAGTGTGGGTCAATTATTATTCATCCCCTAGGTTTAATATTTTGTGGAATAACCCTTGTTTGCAATTACAGCTAATAATCGTCTTTTATAAGACCTGATCAGGCTGGCACAGGTCTCTGGAGTTATCTTGGCCCACTCCTCCATGCAGATCTTCTCCAAGTTATCTAGGTTCTTTGGGTGTCTCATGTGGACTTTAATCTTGAGCTCCTTCCACGAGTTTTCAATTGGGTTAAGGTCAGGAGACTGACTAGGCCACTGCAACACCTTGATTTTTTCCCTCTTGAACCAGGCCTTGGTTTTCTTGGCTGTGTGCTTTGGGTCGTTGTCTTGTTGGAAGATGAAATGACGACGCATCTTAAGGTCCTTGATGGATGAGTGGAGGTTCTTGGCCAAAATCTCCAAGTAGGCCGTGCTATCCATCTTCCCATGGATGCAGACCAGATGGCCAGGGCCCTTGGCTAAGAAGCAGCTCCTCAGCATGATGCTGCCACCACCATGCTTGACTATAGGGATGGTATTCTTGGGGTTGTATGCAGTGCCATCCAGTCTCCAAATGTCACGTGTGGTTGGCACCAAAGATCTCGATCTTGGTCTCATCAGACCAGAGAATCTTGAACCAGTCTGTCTCAGAGTCCTCCAAGTGATCATGAGCAAACTGTAAACGAGCCTTGACATGACGCTTTGAAAGTAAAAGTACCTTACATGCTCGTCTGGAACGGAGACCTTTGCTGTGGAGTACGTTACTTATGGTATTGACTGAAACCAATGTCCCCACTGCTATGAGATCTTCCCAGAGCTCCTTCCTTGTTGTCCTTGGGTTAGCCTTGACTCTTCGGACAAGCCTGGCCTCGGCACGGGAGGAAACTTTCAAAGGCTGTCCAGGCCGTGGAAGGCTAACAGTAGTTCCATAAGCCTTCCACTTCCGGATGATGCTCCCAACAGTGGAGACAGGTAGGCCCAACTCCTTGGAAAGGGTTTTGTACCCCTTGCCAGCCTTGTGACCCTCCATGATCTTGTCTCTAATGGCCTTGGAATGCTCCTTTGTCTTTCCCATGTTAACCATGTATGATTGCTGTTCACAAGTTTGTGGAGGGTCTTAAATAGTCAGAAAAGGAAAACCAGATAATTAATCCAAACATGTGAAGCTCATTGTTCTTTGTGCCTGAACTACTTCTTAATACTTTAGGGCAGTGATGGCAAACCTTTTAGAGACTGAGTGCCCAAACTACAACCAAAAGCAACATATTTTTCGCAAAGTGCCAAATGCCAATTTAAAGTAACTTATTGCTCCCTGCTGTGTCATAGATTTGAACGTATTGGCGTCCTGAAGACACCAATACAGTGAAAAGATGGAGCAATGCAGATTATTTTTGTAGCTTTCCTCTAAGGTCCCTCTAACAGGATGAATCACAAGCTCTGAGAAGGGGCTTCAATGATAATTCAGCTCTGTCCACACCTCCTTGTGCTGAACATGGCACATTCTGGGCTCCCTGTGACTGCAGGAGGAGGAGTCCTGAATGGTGACCTTTGTGCTGGGTGATGGCCTAGGTGCCCACAGAGAGGGCTCAGAGTGCCACCTCTGGCACCCGTGCCATAGGTTCGCCACCACTGCTTTAGGGGAACCAAACAGAATTCTGGTGGTTTGAGGGGTTGAATAATAATTGACCCATACTTTTATGTTTAAAATTTATTAAAATTAAACTGAGCAACATAACTTTTTGGTTTGTAAGATTTATGCATCTGTTAATAAATCCTATTCTTGTTTGAAGTTTGAAGGCCCTAACTTATTTGCTTCTTATCAAACCTGCTAAATCTGCAGGGGGTTGAATACTACTTGTAGGCACTGTATGTCTTGGGGGGTAGAGTTACTGTATATACTGGCGTATAAGACTACTTTTTAACCCCTTAAAATAATGGCTACAGTGGGGGGTCGTCTTATACGCCGGATATACGGGGGCCGCACTGTGTGAGGTGTTTTTTTTCCCCATCAGCGCGCAGAGAGCCGCTTCCTGGGACCGCCGCGCATGCGCGGCAGTCCTCCTCTCACAGTCATTAGAAGAGGCTTAGTACGAGCTGACGGGGCGGCGCGCTGTATGCTAATGCAGCCGCCCTGTCACAGCGGTCGGCGTCACAGAGCTGGGGGTCACAGGCGGCACTTACAGAAGCATGTCGGATCTTCATTAATATCGCAGCTTACAGTTATGATCACCAGGCACTTGCTCTCTTGTTTGTTTTGCAAAGTTTTAAGCAGACTTTTTTTCATTTGGGAGAGGGGTAGTCTTATACAGTGAGTATATACCAAATTCTATATTTTTAGGGCAGAAGTTGGGGGTCGTCTTATACGCCCAGTCGTCTTATACGCCGGCATATACGGTATATATACTTATCTCTCTCCCTCTCCCATTTATTGTGTTCACAACCCCCTCCCTGCCATATATATTTTTTTTTATTCCCAGACAACCCCTTAATATGTATAATTTATAGTTCTAAAATCGTTGATGAAATCGTTCACATTTTAATATCGTCAAATTCAACACTGCTCCCTAGTGTACCATATTATAACTGCGAAACAAAAGGAGGCAAAATTTAAAACAAAAAATATACAGAAATACTGGTATATATATATATATATATATAGATTAACAAAATAGCAGAGATGTGATATACTTTATTAAAGAAAACATTTCCGGCGTTCTTCTGTTCCTCTTGCCTTTCTTCCAGCTTTTAGCAGTTTTGGTCATTCAGTTTTCAGTGTTGTTTGTATTTGTACCCCATGACCTGTAAAGTGCTACGGAATATGATGACGCTATAGAAATAAATATGAATTGATTATTCATTTAATTTATCTTAAAGGAAATCTACCACTTAGAAAAGCTCATTGTAAACCAAGCGCACACCCTTTAGCTGTGCGCACCCTGATGCAGGCCCTTCTCTTTCTCATCAAGAAAGCACGTTTGGTGCTCCTGCTCGTCTTCTATCCCGCCCGCTCTATTGGATTCAGCACTTCCCAAGATCCAGTGACGTCACCCGACTATAGGGGCCGCTGGCAAATGTGCAGTCAGCTCTCTTAATGGGCAGCCACCCGCTCCTCAGTGCGGCTGCAAGTGGCGATACCCGATGTCTGTGAAGCCACTCTCGGGTTTGTATTGTGCAGCCATACTGAGGAGGCGGCTGCACACTGAATGAACCTAATCGCTCAAATGCGAGCATTCCCGAGACCCGGGTGACATCACTCATGAAGAAGTTACAAGGTTTTATAGATAAGGAAGTGAAGTGCCTGCATCAGGGAACATACAACTAAATGTGAGTGTGCTTGGTTTACAATGAGCTTTTGTAAATGGTAGATTTCCGTTAAAGGTGGTGGAGTGTCCTAATTAGACTGCTAGATCCGTCTACAGGATGGAGGGTTTTTTAGACGTTTTCTTGACTCTTTATTAACGAAACATGAACTTTGTAAAAGTGCCGGAGGCGCTCAGGCGCCGCAAGCCTGAGCCTTAGTTTGTGCATGCTCCCACTGCAAGCCTTCTCCTGCTCCCAGCCAAGGAACAAGGCTCCGGTGGTGACGTCAGAGCCCGGGCGTGGAGAGTGGTGCGTGTGCTCTTACCTAGTTCTCCAGCCGGCAGGAGGAGGCTTGCAGCGGAGGGGCGTGCATAAAGTAATGTCCGGGGGAGCCAAAGGGCACTCGGGCGGCATCAGCCTAAACGCCAAGTTTACAAAGTTCATATTTTGTTAATAAAGAAGCAACAAAACGTCTAAAAAAACAGTCCCCTAGACCGAACAACCAGTCTACTTAGGACACTCTATCACCAGTAATTTGGTTGGCCATTTACAGCAAATTTTAACAGTCATAACCCTTCTCATATCAGTGTTTGGAGATGCCCTCTGAACACATGTCCTATTGCTAGTGGAGTGGTTATGGAGGCGGTCTGTATACAGTAAAATCTGCACAGCCCCCTTCATCCACCGGAAGCCAGCAGGACACGGACCATCACAGGAAGCCCTGAATCCTGCTGTACAGGGGTCACGTGACACTAGGTAAACTGTACCAGGGTTTATTTATGATATGAGTGACCCTATTAGAGTCTTATAATTACTTTATTAAAGTTTGCTATAATTGGCCAACCCCATAAAGTCATTTCCCTACAGAATATGTTGTACACTCTATTATTGTCTGAGGCAAAGAACTTGCACATTGCGTTTGCTGTTGCATACTGTCACTTTATTAACTGTACAATGTGCACACAAAAAGACACAGTATTTCCTGCTCAGAGTTATTCGATATAGGCTACATAGGAATACACCAAGAAGGAAGACAGATTGTCCATTATATTGGTTGAAAAACCGCAGCATGACATTTTGCACAACAGCTGAGGCATGCCGTCCACTATCTCCTAAGATATCCATTGAAATCTAATACTTTACGAAGACACACAGGACGAGACACGAGACTACAAAAACTATTGCGTGGTATTACTGTGACACGGAGTAGTATGCATATTCTCACCACTGTGCAAAAATACTGGATTCTGATCATCTCAAAAGAAGAAGAAAAAAAATTACCACATAAAAGAAAATCGTCTCACAAAAGTCAATAAGGTACGAAACAGTCAAGAGGCTTCAGAAGTGACATCCCGAGTAGAAAATGGGCTGTGCTACGCGAATCACATTAACAAATCATAAAAATACACGTACAAACACTAGAGGATTAAAAAAAAATTAATCTTATCTTATGTCCTGCTGTTTGTAAATTATGTCATAAAAAAATCATAGAGCAATGACTGAAAGAATTTCATATGAGGATGGACGAATCTGCCTATGCACAGTGAAAGCAGACAATGGTAAAAGAAAATCAGGTGATCCGATTGGCTAGATTTGAATTACTCCGGCCAAACAAAGCTCCGCCTCCGTAGATCATAAGGACACATTGGTCAAAAATATAGTCAACCACAAGCTTTGCCTTATGACATTTTAGACCTATATCAAATAATAGGGATCGTGTTGCTAGTAGCAACTTTAGTCAATGAAACTTTCACAGTGTAGACGCCTACTGGTTACTATGGAAAACAAGATAAGGGGCGGGGCTTGTGCCTGAGAGGAATCGCAAAAATGACTCTCAGGAAACATGATAATTTTCCACGCACCGTACCATGAGGTCTAGCTAAAAACACACCCACTACATACAATATTATAGACTAACACACAATTCTATCTCAATAGTAGATCTACAGATTAATTATCTACATTTCTTGTCTATAACTATATTATTCATTTTACTAATCAGTAAAATTCTATTAGAGGGAGATTTATCAGAAGTGTCGGAGGTAAAACTGTTCTAGTTGCTCATGGAAACCAATCAGAGCTCAGTTTTACTTTTATAAACGGCTGTGGTAAAATGAAAGCCGAGCTCTGATTGGTTGAAATGGCCAACTAGAACAGTTCTGCTCTCAAACTCTTCTGATAAATCTCCCCCATATTTTTCAAATTTTAATAATATGATATGATTAGCATTGAATCCAAACATGATTATATCTTGCACGTGGATGTATGGAAAATGCTAAGTAATAATCTTGATCAAGAGCAGATTGAGACGGTATCATGGTATAAGAAATAACATAATCCCTCCCATAGATCAGATATCAGAATGTATAGAAGATATGCGAGTTACCCAGGTAACACATATCTCATTTTACAGATTTTTTTGGAATTCTATACAGATAAGCCCTTATACTATATACGACTAAGGCCTGAAAGGACAATTATGATGTCTTCAACGTGACTCAAGTTTTAGCAGCCATAGATGAACCATAAACTATGTAATATCTATGTAATATAATAAGAATTTAGTAATGTCTAAAATATCTCCCATAGGTTTCTTTTAAAAACAAATCTGATTACTAGTGCAGAATAAATAGGAAAATCCAATTTGCCTCAATATCCTTTTCCTATCCTAAGCTTCATGTCAAAGATTTATGGAAGTAGATATGAAAGGAATATCAGCTTGGTGGCAGCTAATCTGTAACTCAGCTGGCATCACTAATCAGATTTTTTTGGAAATCTAAACAGATAAGCCCTTATACTGTATATGACTAAGGCCTGATATGTCTTCTAAGTGACTCAAGTTTTAGTAACCTTACCTGAACCATAAATGATGCCATGATGCTACAGTGTCAGTTAGCAATATTTTCAATAGAAAATAAGAAATCTGATTACTAGTGCAGAATTAATTCCATTTGTCTCGATACCCACTTTCTATCCTAAGCTTGATGTCAAGGACTTAGGCAAGTAGATTGGTTTTACATCATATTAGAGGGATACCAGCTTGGTGGCAGACCATATATGCTAATCCCAAAGAACTCAACTTGCACTAATAATCAGATTTTTTATTAAATCTACCTAGAGAATCATCTCACCCATTCCAATGTAAGTCGGATCACAATATACAAGAGTTTCAGTCTTCTTCTGTTATACATATATGTTTATAATACACAGGCAATCAGTGTCAGACTGGCCCACCAGAGCTTCAGAGGATCCTCCAGTGGGCCCCCGTTCTTACCTAGCACTGGTCCCCAGAAGACAACTTACGTTTGAGGCCACTAGGGTCTATTTCCTTTGGGATGATGAAAAGTGGGTCCCTACAATAATATGTGATCCCAAGGAACCCCACTGCAGGAAAAACTCACTAGGCACCATGTGTAAGTGACATCAATGGATAGGATATTAGGACAGCCCACATTATGGCTGCTTCCACTGTGCAGAGACAAGGGGTAAATTCAAAAAGAATAATTATTACACCAATTCCCTCTTTCCTCCCCAATTTTACATACATTTTTTGTACTATGAAATCCCTTCAGTGCTCGATGACATGCAGCCAATAACATTTGTGTTGTACTAAGGACTAGACTGGCACTGAAATGTAAAAGTAAATTGAAACTGCAGAAACTGGAACAAAGAGGGACCAGACATGTATTCATCATAATTCCCTTCCTCATTTCAAGTCCCCATCTCCATCTCCTTGGATTGATTTCTTGATGCGGAGTAACATAGTTGTCAGCCATTGATCCAAACGAGATATCGAGTCAAATTCTTTCACCTGAAATGGGATAATAAGAACGGTTACTGTATCTTCCTATCTAATATGGATACTGAAGGTTATGTTCACATTTACAAGAAATATTTTTTCTCCTGATTCATACAAAATAGAAAATGTGATTGTTTTGACTCTGCAGCTCCTGTAAAGACAATGCTTCTCCATGGTAACAGACTACAAACAAACTATGCGTGATCTGAGCCTGCAGCCTTAATACATATTAGATATCAGCCGAAGGCACCAATTTTTATAGACCCCAATGTAATGTGTATGGCAGACGTCAGGGAATCGGACATGGGTTGGATACTCCCTATCTTACAATTATGTTTTATTTTTTGGGGTATATTTCCTAAAAGGGCTCTCAAGTGGTTCAGTAAAGCACTGCTATGTTATGGCAGAACAGGCTTTAACTACTGGACATCACCATTTGGTTATAGCTCTGTTTTAGGGCGAAGATTTAATTTTTACTTTTTAGCTGGAGTAACCCTTTAATGCTCTGTTAGTCCACAACTACACAGTAAAAGTTCTATGTTCTGATTCTGTTTCAGTATGTATTAAAGGCCATATTCAAACCTCAGTCCCTGGCGGTTCCAAAGCCAACAATGGCACTGCACGCAGCACATATATCATCTTATAGCATCAGTTATAAGATAGATCCTGGTAATAAATGTACTTCACATTTACAGTGTGTCAAATGGGCGATCTTCTAGACACAGCACCTCCCGTTATTTTTTCCCTTGAATAAAGCTTTTTCTACTGGATATTAGTAAGTGCCGCACCTTTTCTGAATGGATGAATTTTTTCTTACAGAGCCTTAGTATAAAGTATAAAGGTTAGGGAGACACGTCGTAGTTATCCCCAAGCCAGGGAAAGTCCTAACACTCTGCGAGTCACATCCCTGCCACAGGTGAATGTTAAGATTCTGGCGAAAGTTCTGGCCCACAGGGACAATTCAGTCATCTTATCACTAATCAACCATGAGCACAATGGCTACATGCCGGGGAAGTCTACCGCATGAACTCTGTGCAGACTCTTCCTCAATTTATAGGTGACCCTTGATAATGCTGGGTTGAGGGTCCTGGACACGACCAGGGCTTTCGATTCTGTGCAGTGGCCGATATGTGTCTGGTGCTGGATATCTGTGGGTTCCCCAGGCAATTCATAGCTTGGACCTGCCTCTTATACATCTTCCCTGTAGTCTCTGTTATGGTCAATGGGTTCCACCCAAACATTTTTTGTTGGCAAGAGGTACACGACAGAGCTGCCCCCTCTCTCCCCTTCTGTACGCTACAGCCTTGGAACCACTTGTCGAGAGACTTAGGCATTCAGCTGGGGTCCAGGGACTGACGATGAGGGGAAGGGAGGGTGGCAGAGACAGTCAGCCTACATGCTGTAGATACCATACTCTTCCTGAAAGATTCAGAACCATCAATGAGCGCAGTATTGGAGGCAATTATGGAATTCAGCCTTCATTCAGAGGTTAGGATTAACTGGTCCAAATCAAACATCCTCCCCATAGACTGTGGAAGCTGCGGCTCAGCCCCTCCAAAGTCACCTCAGAGATCACTTATCTGGGAGACTGAGTAACTATTCTTTGCTGAATGGCCCTCATTTATAAAAGCCCCTGCGCTAGCTTTTTTGCCTGACTTTATACATTGTTTTTAGTGCAACATGATTGCATGTGTATTTATAAAGTGTCCACAACAACACATTTGTTTTGCGGCTGCACTATACCTGACTCAAAGGGGCGTTCCATTGGTTATCATGCAGTATCCGACAGAATTGTGTTGCATGCCCCATGTTAAAGGTGCACCAAAAAAAGTTGGTGCACTCTGTCAGTGCAGTGCGGGCGGCGCCAGATTCATGTAGAACATGCGGCACACTTTATGAATCTGTCGCCCCCTGTACACTACACAGGTAACTGCACATAGTACAGTTCACACTGTTTTTGATAAATGTGGACCATTGTGTTTCCCCTCTTGGCCTTGGTGTGTCAACATACTGGAGCGTGGTCCAAACTGCACCTCTGTGTTCCTGCCTGTGTATACTTGGGAAAAATGATCCTTTTACCAAAAATCCTCTTTATCTTATTACAGTCTATGTACCTTGCACCTTTTTCAAAAAGCCGCATGGCCTATTTCATCTGGGGAAGTGGGAGGGCTAGCATCGCCACCTATTTGTTGTTCGCCCGTGGGAGGGGTGGGACTCCGAGATTTTAAATTGTACTATTGGGCTTCCCAATTGTCACATTTTCCCTGGATGTTTAATCTGAAAAAGCAGAGGAGTGATTAAAGGAAATCTACCAGTACCAAAAAGTAAAACAAAACTACAGATACTCACCTGCGCTCCTCTTCATCTTGATCCCGGATCTTGTTTTCTCGAATCTTGAAACGCCAGGATCACGTAGAAAAGACATCTAATTGGCAGCCCTGAGAAAGCATTGCTAATTATGTATAATTAGCAACCGAGAGAACTGAACATTTCATCCCTGCTCTCCGGTCTGCTAATTATAAGTCTTTTTTAAGGTGATCACAGCGTTTCAAGATAAAGAGAAGAAAAGTTCAAGGATCAAGATGAAAAGAAGAGTAGGTGAGTATCTGTAGTTTTTTTACTTTATGGTAGAAATATGGGATAGGTGGCTTGAATCTCTATTTATTGCCTCCCCTAAAATTCTTATGAAAAGATGTAATTAAGAGTCAGGATTTGCCGCCCTCCTATGCGGGTGGACCTTGGGGCGTTGGTGTGGCGCAGGTGTCGTGTTTGTTTGAATTGAGTTATTTTGTTCTGACCCTCTGTTGTTGAAATGCTTGTTGTTATTGATGAACATGAACTTCTATTATACTTTTTTTACTCCAACTGTGGACATTTACGCTTGCATCACTATGGAGACAACTCCATTATGTTTTTGTTTGAGGTTGACCCCCATGTCTATGATGAAATAGAAAGATTTCCATAGGATTAAATGCAAATCCTGAAACCAGGTCAGGTATAAGCATATTTGACAACATGTAACTTCTCGGCAGATGAACGGCGTTGGTTGGATAACGATAAAACATAATAAATGAATGATGATGATACTTACAGCTTCAGTATATGCTTCGCTATTCTGTTCTTCATGAGCCTCCAGCAATTTCTACAGGGAAAACCAAGACAAAACTAATGCAAGACACTATGTACTAGATATCGCGTCTTATCTAAATGTCTCCCAAACATTCATTGTAAAGTCACAACTCCCCCCCCCCCCACTCCTAGCCTATTGCCCCATACATCATCCACTCTCCCTAATGACCTTGGCCCGCACTGACCTTTATTAGTTTACATTCCCTTGAATCGGAAAAGGCAGGGAACATTTCTTCATATTTTTCCACTGCGAGCTGGAAAACAACACAAGAACAGTGATAATCCTGAGCATACAATGTGCCTGATAAAAGGTGTTGAGAGGGATCCGGCTGCGTCACGTCATGTACTTGTGACCTCAGTCTGTGACATGTGCTGGCACTGGATCCAGTACATTGTATCAGATCATATCAGATAATAAAGACCAAATCCAAAATAATTCAGGACAAAGACTGTGACAGCAATAACAAAAAGTACAGGACACATAATAGAGCAATAATCCTAGCAGTGATCCGCCATACAGTAGATACTACATCTAATTCATATTGTACATAGCTCATCCATTCTGTATACCATATAGTGTATATACTGTATAGTGAACGGCCATACAGTAGATTATTACTAGTAGCCACATCATACTGTGTGTGTATTGCTCAGCCATACTGTATAGTGATCGGCCATACAGAAGATACTACTACCATAGTAGCCATATCATATACTGCTCAGCCATACAGTATATTGTATAGTGTATATACTGTATAGCGATCGGCCATACAGTAGATGACTACTATTACCCATGTCATTCTGTATATTGCTCAGTCACATGGCATACTGGACAGTTATTGGTTTAACAGTAGATACTACTAGTAGCCATGTCATACTGTAATAATGATTAAAATAATCTGTATTTATATAGCGCCGTCAAATTCCGTAGCGCTTTACAAATCTTGCTGTATATTGCTCAGCTATACTGTATATATACTGTATTATCATCGGTCATACAGTATATACTACTAGTAGTCACGTCATATTGTACATTGCTCAGCCATACTGTATATATACTGTATAGTGATCGGCCATACAGTTTATACTACTAGTAGCCATGTCATATTGTTCAATGCTCAGCCATACTGTATATATACTGTATAGTGATCGGCCTTACAGTATATACTACTAGTAGTCACGTCATATTGTATATTGCTCAGCCATACTGTATATGTACTGTATAGTGATCGGCCACACAGTATATACTACTAGTAGTCATGTCATACTGTATATTGCTCAGCCATACTGTATATATACTGTATAGTGATCGGCCATACAGTATATACTACTAGTAGTCACGTCATATTGTATATTGCACAGCCATACTGTATATATACTGTATAGTGATCGGCCATACAGTTTATACTACTAGTAGTCATGTCATACTGTATATTGCTCAGCCATACTGTATATATACTGTATAGTGATCGGCCTTACAGTATATACTACTAGTAGTCACGTCATATTGTATATTGCACAGCCATACTGTATATATACTGTATAGTGATCGGCCATACAGTTTATACTACTAGTAGTCATGTCATACTGTATATTGCTCAGCCATACTGTATATATACTGTATAGTGATCGGCCATACAGTATATACTACTAGTAGTCACGTCATATTGTATATTGCACAGCCATACTGTATATATACTGTATAGTGATCGGCCATACAGTTTATACTACTAGTAGTCATGTCATACTGTATATTGCTCAGCCATACTGTATATATACTGTATAGTGATCGGCCTTACAGTATATACTACTAGTAGTCACGTCATATTGTATATTGCACAGCCATACTGTATATATACTGTATAGTGATCGGCCATACAGTTTATACTACTAGTAGTCATGTCATACTGTATATTGCTCAGCCATACTGTATATATACTGTATAGTGATCGGCCATACAGTATATACTACTAGTAGTCACGTCATATTGTATATTGCTCAGCCATACTGTATATATACTGTATAGTGATCGGCCATACAGTATATACTACTAGTAGCCATATTCATCAAAAAGGGATCCAGCACGCATGGGAACTGTTTAATTGAAGCTTTTTTCTTTAAAAGCAGACAGCATACATCGGTGTGAGAAAAGCAACCGTTATCAGCTACAGGTCCACTGACCACTGCTCAGCCATACTGTATACTGTATATACTGTAAAGTGTTCGACCATAAAGTAGATCAATACTAGTAGTCATGTCATACTCTATATTGCTCAGCCATACTGTCAAGGTTCCCTTTAAAGCCCCTGCTGCTTCAGCAACACCACTTTAATCCCACACGGCAGCATAAACCTTCAGCCATACGTTATAGAATAGAACATATAGAAATAAACTTATTTTGTGGGAGTGATGACCTCCTAAGACCTCTGCCCTTATAGCTTACCTTGGCGTTGAGCTCATCTACAATAAAATGACAGAGGGCAGCTTTGAAGAAATATTCTTTGGCGCTGTACTTCAGCAGAGGATTATCCATTGTGCTTGTGCCGATCTAGGAAACATTAGAATTTGGATATGAGGAAAAGTTCAATATACTAAATCCCTTAAAGAAACTGCAAAGTTTGACCCAGAAGATGTTAAGGAAGGGGGGTCTTTGTTGGAGACATGTAGGAAATTGCCCCCCGTATTCTAGAATCTATGGTGTTCCACTAGCAGTGAAATCTCGTTTTATTGACACTTGTCCTGTATTTTTAGTCTACATACTGTATAATGTTGGAAAAAATAACTATTTCTGAATGAGGAATACTCATGTTCTCTATATCCTATTTTTGACACTTATTTTGCTGCTCATGAGGTAATTGTGAAATAAATGTACTAAGAACTCTCAATATTGTTGTGCTGTCCCTCTCTTATGCCTCCCAAAAATGTATCAATAACAGGGTGTTATCACTCAGTAGTGTGTCCCGGATAGTCTGATCACATTAGTACTGACTATTCAGTGACAGACTCTGTAGGGACACACCTAGTTGTCATTTTATTGATACTTTTATGGAGGGATAACAGAGGAACCAAGCAACACAGATTTTAACTATTTATAGATTTTAATAGATTTTCCTCCTTATAAATGCAGCTCTGCTGAGTTGAGCTGCAGTAACACACGTCAGCCACTACGTAGAGAGTGGAGCTGTGAAGCATTGATTCTGTTTTTGTGTGTTGTTTCTAGCACTAGCATGAGCTGACTCTTGGGGATCTAAGGTGTCAGACCCCAGTGATCTGATGACACAGTCTATAGATAAGGGGACCAATATGCACAACTGGAAAACCATTTAAGAAAATGTGTCAATTATGGTAAACTGGTCCATTGGAAAGATCACAACCAGGTTCTCTGGGCGGATCAGTACTAACCTGTTCATATATTTCTATTGCTTTCTGATACTGCTCCAGTTGAGCCGCGTACGCCGCCACCTTTAGCAGACACTTGTTTGCAGAGCTAAGATAAGAAATGAAATATACAGAAACGTTACACCCACATAAAACATAATTTCTATGCCCTATATTAGAATGATCGGGAGTTCCTATCTGCATTATAAGCCAGAACTGGACTCATAATTCAACTTATTTTTGCTATGTTAACAGTCAATAGATAAATTACTGACAAATAAGTAGAATTCCTTCCACCAGACCTTGTACATTTCAGTGCAAGGTCTTGTGTTTAAAGGAAATCTACCACCAAGATGAAGGACTGTAAACCAAGTACACTGACATTCTGGTGTGTTCCCCCTCTGGCAGGATCTGCTCTCCTTTTAGCTGCTTATGCCCTGTTTTTTTAAGCAACAAAGACTCAAACAAATATGCAAATAAGCCTGAGGGTCTCTGGTCTCCATTAACATCTATGGATCCCAAAGCCCATCAGGCTCATTTGCAGAATTTTTAAAGCATATTTTTATAAAAACAAGGACATGAAAAGCTGAAAGAAGAGCTGATCCTGCCAGAAGAGGCACACATCTGCATGTAAGAGTGCTTGGTTTACAATCCTTCATCCTGGTGGTAGCTAAATATTGCAAACACCAAACAAGCACCCGCCTGGCTTTGCAGCTGGTAGTCAGAGACAGCCCATTGCTCCTCTAAGAATTAAAGCCGCTCATTATAGAATAAGAGGCAAATCCTGCCACGACACTTACCTGTTGGACTCCTCGCCCTTATAGTAATCCGCTGACTGCTCATAATGTGCAACAGCCTATACAAAGATTAAAAAAAACATATAGTAAGGATTGCAATTCACTTGAGTGACTCTCAAATGTAAGTTTTTTCATCTGTTACAATTACACATTATAAGTTATACCCTGTGAATATACAAAAAAAGTGCCAGAGAGGTGGCTGGGCTGTTTCTGTAGCACCCATGAACATAACTGTGCCAAGTCTGATCACCTCTTCATACATACTCTGGCTTGTTGTGGAGATGGGATGGTGGTTGTGGGCTCCCTATCCTAGAGGTATATGCAGGCCTGTGGGTTAATTTTATGGAAAAGTGGAAACATTTATGGGGTTGTACAAATATAAAAAAAGAAAAAAAGCAGGAACTATGGAAGTAAACGAGGCTAAAATGCAAGATATTGGGCTGCACCCAGAGTTGGATCCCGGGGCTGCACCCAGAGTTGGATCCCGGGGCTGCACCCAGAGTTGGATCCCGGGGCTGCACCCAGAGTTGGATCCCGGGGCTGCACCCAGAGTTGGATCCCGGGGCTGCAATGTTAGATTCTAACTCACGGTGCAGTCTAGTAACCATCTGTCTTACCTCCTCCTGACCAATGGTTTCCTGGGTCTTGTGTTTGAAAGGAGGGTGTGAAAGGAGGGCAATGTGTTAACTTTGTTGTGTCTAAACCTGGAACTGTGGTGAAATCTGTGTCATGTTCTGCACTGCGTGATAAAGTATATCAATTTTGTTTCAGCATCAAGAATACTGAAATTTTTATCTTTGCCACTAGGGGGCAGTGTCTCCCCACAAGGTGATGCTTCTTATACTAGATAACTACGGTAGCCCCTCTTTTTATATAGCATAACAGTAAGTGTTCTCTGCAGGGGCCATCGTTCTGTAATGTGGAAGGGAAAGTAAATTCTTACCTTTTCAATATCTACAAGTTCAGTTTCATAAATCTCTGCAATTGTAATGTGATGTTTAGCGGCAATCGTAAACCTTCCCTGCAGCAGAAAAAAGAAGAGAATTTATTGCTATAGGCTTAATATGCAACACGGATCATCTAGTACAAGTTATTAGTTATTCTCCTCTCCTACCTAGGAACGTTATATAGTACTATGTCTGGCGCACAAGGGTAAAAACATCAAACAAAATAATATACAACTGTAGAGGCCGTAAAGTGTATAGCAGAGGACAGTTATGTATGAGACCTGGATATGTGAATATTGCTGGCAGAGAAGATTAATATGATTTCTATTGGATATGCTCCATATCTGATGTGTCCTGGTACCGGTTTGTTAACTAATTATCTAAAACAAAGGAATAATCACTGAATACAATCAACAAATAATTTAGTATCCATGAGCAATGGGAGCACCCACACTGGACTCATAAACTATGCTTCAAATGTAAATCCTCTGCTTTCTATAGGTTCCATATGTGTCGTGTCCTGCTAGACTGCAATCTACTACTCAGGGATTCTTCATCAGATTAGGCTCCCCTTATGCAACAGCAACAGGGTAGGGGGGCAGCTTTGTTTCCCAATTGTCAAAAACAAAGTATGAAGTACTGAATACAATAACAAAAAAAAATATTTATGAGTCCAGTGTATTCATGAGAAGTGCAACGGGGAGCACTCTTCTCATGAAAACACCGGACTCACAAACAATGAGTTTGGTGTAAATCCTCTGATCACTTAAACAACACAAAAAGAGTTTTTTGTACAACAAAAACTGTACACATGTATTTTAAAAAAAGCAAATATTACCTTGCTCTTACGTAGAGCGGCCTGATCTAATGCCAGATTTGTTTTAGAGGAAACCTACCACCAAATCTACCTAGGTTGCTAGTATTGTGCTAAACCCTAATCTATACGTACCTAAACCTAAAATACTTTCTAAACTAAGCTATACTTTATCTAACTAATACTTACTTCCACTGCCCAGAGAGGCTACTCCACGCCCCAGTAGTCTCTGCTGATAATTAGCATATTAGTTAAATAAGGTATAACTTAGTTTATAAAGTTTTTTAGGTTTAGGTAGATATAGATTAGGGTTTAGCACATTACTACCAACCTACCATCAGATCTAACTTAAAAGATTACCTGCAGAGGCTACTGGGGTGTGGTTTAGCCTTAGCTCCCAGTGCCTGGCCAGGCTAGTACACGCCCCAGTAGCCTCTGCAGGTCATTTACATATTACTAAAATGAAGTTTTTAACAAGTTAGGTTCCAGGATTAATAAATTACAGATTAGGGCAGAGGCAGGAGGAAACCACCATCAGGTTTACTTCTGACTCCTCATGGTAGGTTTCCTTTAATAATTAGATTTCTGATGGTAGATTTCCTTTAATGAAAAGGTACCAATCATTTTTTTTTAGTAAATAAAATAATAATTTTACTGTATGTTCTCCATCCATCACAAATTAAACCACTCCCTTCCCTCTCTTATACAGGTCAACATCTGCAAAGAGTTTGTATGTTCTCTCCATGTTTGTGTGGGTTTCCTCTGGGTCCTCTGGTTTCCTCCCACACATATTGGTAGGTTGAATAGAATGTGAGCCCCATGGGGACAGGGACTGATTTGGCAAACTCTGTGCAGCGCTGCGTAATCTGTGTGCACTATATAAATAAAGGAATTATTATTATCAGCGTTACATAGGTCCCACCTGGACATCCCTGTTTTACTGAACTGACTACCATATACCACTATAGTGATCTAGGTTCTGCTCAGCAGAATCTGTTTATTCTTTTGTGGATGGGACAGTGACACATTCATTTCAATGGACCAGTGCACATGATACATTGTTTAAGGGATCCATGGGGGGTTGTAGAAAACTCACATCACGTCCTATTCCTTTCCATATTTGCGTCATATAACCATCCCACAGAAGCCTATGGGAATGTGAGAAATACGGACACCACACAGGTGTCATCCATATTTGTATTTGTGGATCATTTGCCAGGAAACACAATCATGAGACCCTTTAGGGGTTTCGGACAAGTTAGCCTTCCATCTTTTTTTCAGGGAACCCCTTAAAACGGAAGGCTTGTTTTATTTTTGAGGACATATGGCACGGCTACGGAATACACAATGATGACACATGGACTGCAAACACAACACGGATCCTTTATTTGCAGCCTGATAGCAGCTCACATGTAGGCCAAGTCTGCATTCACACTGTGTGGTTTGGTAAGGACAGCAGTATATTTAACATAGGGGGTCTGTGAATGATGGACCGTGTGCTGGCAGGAATCTACAGAGCGTCCACAGTGCAGAGGACATGCCTGCTCATGTTTTGGGTTGAGGCAGGGGCTCATTGTAGAATTTATCACTATGATGCTCAAAGTCCCCTCCTCTGCAATGGAGCTGGTCTGTGAAATCCGTCCGGGGCATGATCTACGATTCCAAACTGAACGGAACCGAAATGACCTAAAGTGTGCTACGCCTGGGCCAGGATCTGGGTATAGCACACATTGGGCTGGAGAGGTGGTGGGATGAGCGCTGCTCACCCCTCCCCTCTCCACAGGAAGCAGTGCTACACAGCCGTACTCACAGCCAAAGATAGAGCATACGGAAACGTCAAGTAAAACCATATCAAATAAGACAAAATGAGGAAAAGAAAACACATTACAGAGCGACATGTTCTAGTACTTCATGAGATCTGTAGAAGGTTATTCCTTACCATATCTGTATAAATATCGATGGCTGCATTTAAGCAGTTGATGGCCTCTGAGGTTAGCAATTGGGAAAGACAATGAAGAGCAAAAGTGACCAAAACAAGGAAGTTGAAATGTTATCGAGTTCAGATGAAAATGCAAAGTCAGTGCGGTACAAAGATTGTTCATAAATATTACGACAATGGTCTTAAATGCAAGATCATCAGCGTTAAAACTTAGATTGATTGGTTCGGGTAACATGGTAAATAGTCATTGCTCTAGTCATAGCAATGTCAGCGGTTCTGAGGCTCTTCTTCATGCTGGAAGAAATTCCGTAACTGTAATAGAAATTAGACTTCTACTGGAGTTGGTCTGATCATAGTTATTCTCATTAGTCAACTCTAGATACCCATTTTATATACAGGTTTTATGAGCTAAGAAAGTCTCCCACCTTTGGTACCTACATGTTTCTGGAGAACGGAGTTTTCCTGACTGCCGTCTCACTGGCAATCGGAAAAGAGAGGTAGGTGGCCCAAACTGTGCATGTGCGAGGATCTCCATATTATAATGTGTAAAGATTTGTGAATGTACCATATATTCAGTGCAAGATAAATCCATTTGAGCCAGGGGTATGTATAGATCTAAAAAGTGTATTTCAGTTGAGAATGAATATCAAGCTATTGATAGTCATAAATAAATTGGTGGGATCCAATACTCATGGATAGAAACTGAGCTGCAGTTCCCAGAGCTGACCACTACAGAGTGAATGTCTTGAGTGTAGGTCCCCTCCAATACTAACCCCCGATCTGATGTAATATATAGGATATATACGTTAATAAACAACAACTGCATACACTATATGGGAACACTTTGTGGCCGTTACCTTGAGGATCCGCTTTCTTATAGGCGTTCCCAGCATCCACAAAGCTCGTGGCCGCGTCGTGTTTGCTGGTCAGCTGCATGTGGAGTTTGGCCGCCTGACAGAACGCGTTTCCTGCGGCTAGAAAACACATTAACAGGGATTACCACGGCAGTAAAGAAAAATGCTCCAACAACTTCTTTTCATTGACACAATGGAAACTCTGAATATTTAATGGAAATTTCTCTTATGACCTTTGTGATTGTTACCAGATTTTTAAAGGTCAGTAAGTAAATCAGTAAGAAGACATTGGGGCTCATTTACTTACCTGGTCCCGGTACGCGTTGTCCATCGAGGATTCGGATCTGCCGGGATTCACTAAGATCGTGCACCTGATATCCACCAGGTGTCGCTGCTGCGCCGAGGTCCACCCGAGTTCACCTTCTTCTTCCCGATGCATGTGATAGCTTGATCTTGCGTCACAAAACGTTTTTTTTTAAAATTCAGCGTTTTTTCAAATCCGTCAGGTTGTCCGACGGCCAAGCCAAAATCTGATTGCGTGCGCCAAAATCCTGGGGCAGTTCAGGGCAAATTGCAAATCGCTGGGAAACCTGCCGAAAGTGCGTCCGACGGACCCTTAGTAAATGTGCTCCATAATGTCTCTTTTCCCCCTACCTATGTAGTGTATCTAGCAATCAAATTAGTACATGTGTTTAAAGGAAGCCTACCATGAGGAATATACTATCAGAAGTAGACCTGATGGTAGATTCCTCCTGCCTACCTCTCCCCTAACCTTTAATTAATAATCCTGGAACCTAACTAAAAACTTTATTTTAGTGATATGTAAATTAACTGCAGAGGCTACTGGGGCGGGGAGTAGCCTAAGCTGCCAGTGCCCGGCCAGGCTAGTACACTCCCCAGTATTCTCTGCGGGTAATTTACATATTACTAAAATATTTTAAGTTTTTAAGGTTTCAGGATTATTAAATTACAGGGAAGGGATTAAATCCCTTCCTCATCCAATCCCTACCCTTCCGTGGTTGAACTTGATGGACAAGTGTCTTTTTTCAACCATATAAACTATGAAACTATGATTAAGGCAGAGGCAGGCAGGAGGAATCTGCCATCAGGTCTACTTCTGATAGTATATTCCTCATGGTAGGTTTCCTTTAATACTGTATCCAAACTGTATAATACATGAAACTCACAAAATGAAAAAGATTTTACAGGAAAATGTTAAAAAAATGAACGTTTTACTCATAAACTGACTGTAAGGTGTGATACGTAGTCAGAGAACATGGCACGATAGCTTCAGCAGCCGAAACATCCGACAGCACCATAAGAATCCACTGGAAGCGGACCGCCCCCTGATTTGTGTCACATGAAAGCCGATGCGATTGCGCCAAAATCCGACCGCGTCCGCCGAAAACCCTTTTAAATCCTTGTTCCAGTGGCGCAAAATGGAAATCGTTGGGATGTCCGACGAAAGTGCGGTCTGCGGGGCCCTTAATAAATGAGCCTCATAGAAGATTGTATGTCCAAATCTGGAAATATGCCCCCCATATGTTAAAGGAACATCCCCCATTCGAACTGGTGCCGGGTCATGATGAAATTCCCCAACCACAAAAGCCACGATCATGTAAATTTATAAAATGGTCTAAGAGAAGAAGCCAATCAAAGCATAGCTTTCATTTCACAAAGACAAGATTTATTAAAACAGTATTCTAATGTAAGGGATTTAGGATATGTCATAAATATGTGATAGAAGTAAATCCCATCTCACAGACCCACACAAGGGTCATCGGACCCCTTTCCTGCAGATGGGCCGTATGGCGAGTTTGCTGTTCAAGTGTGGCCTCTCCCATTCAAGTCTAAAGAAAAATATTCGACTATTTTCGTCCATTGATTTGGGTGAATGGTCTACTCCACAGTCAGGTCTACCTTTGCCCAACATGGCTTCTTCTGCAACCCCGGTGGTTATGAGGCAAAGCATTTCATCTGATTCATTCAACCCTAACTACAATTTAGGTCAAAGAGAATATCCAAGACCACTTTTTATCACTGCAATCCTAAGGCGACCAAAACACCACATATGCTGGAGTTGCCTCTTTCCACCCACTACTTGTACAAAGTCAGATGAAAGACATAAGATCTTTGTGAAAAACATTCACTCTTCTTTCCCTCTTTCTCTGCTTAACCCGAGATCAATAACCCTGAGAATTGATTTCGAAACTAAAACCTCACTAAGGCTTTGCCAGAGGAAATTTAATGGTTGACACCCCCCAGTAGGTGTCAGCACCAAGCATGGTATTACCACTGGGTGTTGCGGCACCTGGTCTCTATGAAGAGCCCTCTTCTTACATCCTCATAGACCCGTGACACACAGATATGTGATGGAGCGTTGGTGATGCAGTGGTTAGTTCCTAAAAATGCAGGTAAGTTCCTAAAAATCTCCAAATGATGTATTTCAATCATTTCTCCCCATGCCAAGTTGGTCATACATATCTATGGAGGGGTTGTAGGTGCCATTCATGTACTGGAAAGTAAAGTAGGGTTGGATAACATCACAATGGGCAGTAATACCTAGAAACTCCTGGTGTAAGTGGAGAAAAGAAATCCTTCTCAGAAACACTTGAGACACTTACCGCTCCAGTTCTTGGCCATCTTGAACATGTTTGCGGCTCGGGCATACATTTCACAGGCTTCTTCGATCTTGGTGTTGCCACTAAGAAAAAAAGAAAAAGTTTTCCTTTAGCATTTTTATGTTTATTTACGTCGGTCGGATCATAGTATCATAGTATATAAGGCTGGAAAAAGACGCCAGTCCATCAAGTCCAACCTTTAAGAATTAAATAAATGTTTTATCCCCATAACCCGTGATATTTTTTCTCTCCAGAAAGTCATCCAGGCCTCTCTTGAACATGTACATAGAGTCGGCCATAACAACCTCCTGCGGCAGAGAGTTCCATAGTCTCACTGCTCTTACAGTAAAGAACCTTTGTCTATGGCAATGGTAGAACCGCCTCTCCTCTAGGCGTAGAGGATGCCCCCTTGTCCTGGTCACAGGCCGAGGTATAAAAAGATCTTTGGAGAGATCCTTGTACTGTCCGTTCAGGTATTTGTACATTGTAATGAGGTCTCTCTTCAGTCTTCTTTTTTCTAAACTGAATAATCCAACATTTTGTAATCTGTCAGTGTATTCTAATCCCCCCATTCCCCTAATAATCCTGGTTGCTCTCCTCTGCACCCGTTCCAGCTCTACTATGTCCTTTTTATACACTGGTGCCCAAAACTGTAGACAATATTCCATGTGTGGTCTGACCAGGGATTTGTATAAGGGAAAAACTATGTCTTTATCATGAGAATCTATTCCTCTCTTGATACATCCCATAATTTTATTTGCTTTAGCAGCAGCCTCCTGGCTCTGGTCACTAAAATTAACTTTACCATCCACCAATACGCCCAAGTCCTTTTCATCTCCAGTTTTACCAAGTAATTGTAATTATACTTTTTGTTTCCATGGCCCAAGTGCATAACTTTACATTTATCTACATTAAACCTCATCAACCATTTCTCTGCCCAGTCCTCAAGCTTTCACAAATCCCTCTGTAATGCTAAACTATCGACCTCTGAATCCAATGATGCCTCCATCCACTCCCAAATGACTGATGTCCGAGTTAGTGCCACCTCACATAACGAGTGGGCCGTGGGCGCAGTGCTGATTACAGGGGACACTAGAGGAGAGCAATGTGCCGCATTTTTGACAGAATCTGCCATAAGGGCCGCAGATGTAAACAAAGTTTAAGGGAATTTTATGCTTGTTATTTATTAGTAACTAAAAAAACTTTCCCCTGTACACCAGCACTATCCAACCACTGGGAATAACCAAGTCCAAGTCTGCAACTGCAAAACTTTGTGTAAAAATAAAAATTAGATACCTTTTCCCTTTCCCTCACAGTAGTCCTATGCTCTACCAGCTCTGAAGATGGAAGGCGCAATATGATGACATCATCACTCTGCTTTATAACCACTTACAGCAGGGGGAGAGAAGAGGATAGGACTGCTGCGGGGTGGGGGAAAGGTGAGTAATAATAATAATTCCTTTATTTATATATAGCGCACACAGATTACGCAGCGCTGCACAGAGTTTGCCAAATCAGTCCCTGTTCCCAATGGGGCTCACAATCTAATCAACCTAGCAGTATGTTTTGGAGTGTGGGAGTAAAGCGGAGGAACAGGAGGAAACCCACCCAAACACATCTGAGTATTAAAAAGAAAAGAAGTTGGGTGTGTGGGAGGCATTATATGGAGGCAGCTAGAGAAAAGCGCCATTATTTGTAGAGGGTTATGAAAAAGGGAGCATTATAAGTGGTGGCATCATGTGAAGGGGGCCTTATAGTATGTTTGGGCTACTAAAAGGGGACATTATATATTGTAAATTCCAGAAAGGAGAGGGGAGTTATTATACTTTGTGGGCACAAACAAGAGTGGTGCCAGGTACAGGGTAAGGGCAAGGCTTACAAATTGGAAATTTTCACCACCCACAACGTGTCCCTTGAAGAATTTTTTTGCATGCAGCTGGTGCCTGGTTACAAATAGGTTTGAGGACCACGTAAAGTAAGGCCCAGGTAAATTTTAGTCAAAAATCTGCCATGTCTGCTAATTTTAGCGGGATCGGCTTACTATTTAATGTTTATTGGGTTTTCCTGCAGAAGTTGGGGATGTAAGGATTAGGTCAGTGGATTTCTCTTTTCATTGTATGGAGCCACATGTGAATGTGGGAGGCCGGAGGGATGGCCATTACATTACATTATCGTACCTTCAGCCATATTCTCCTAGCCTCTTACGATCCCTATGGCGATCCCCAGACACACAATTTCTAGCTATAATTGAAACTTCTACATCCTTGTGGTGCATCACCGAGACATCCAGATATGGTTATAATATAATCCAAAGATCATCTGCTCGATATCTACACCAGTCCTCAGCTTCACTACGATAGGAGACAGGTGGTGCACAGCCAAAGCTAACACAGACTCCTGACCTCAATCTTCCCATCACATCAGCTGCTTGTACGTGTACAAGTCTGGATTAACGTGCAGCAACTTGTATAATGATGGGTTGCGTGTCCCTAGACGGATCTGACATCAGCCGCTCTCTCAGGGGTCAGCGCTGGAGTCTTCATGCTGGAGATGAGGATTTTGCTCCAATTATCACATTTAGTACAATCCAAAAGTGTTATACAAAAGGTAAATGCAGGATAAATTTCACACACTGTGTATGTGGGCGAACATAATCCTAAATAATCACGTTCCAGATTGTGCAATAATAAAAGAAAGTAATCGGCTCAATCTCAGGGCTTCCTACGGCCTTTCCTAAAGTACAGGCACTAATGAGGGCCGTGTGATATTCAGCGCTCAGAATAAAGTATCTGAAATTGGAAATGTCAGACCATGTTGTAGTCTGTAAATACCATATACCGGACTTATAGTACTGATAGTCCTTCGTGCCTAATATTGTCTGGGTCCATCACCTACTGGCGAAGTGACCAAATGTCAAATGCACTCCACAATATCCTGGTGAAAATCAGGACCTAAGGTGCCACTACATCCCGATAGGGTCTCTTCACCAAATTAATAAAGCATATGGAACCGATTTATTTCCTTCCTGTCCCATGTCCATGGCCTCACATCTAGCCAGAACAGACTGTGCTGCTGAAATGCAATGGCATGTAAACGGTGTTGTCTACAGTTGGGTGTCTATTCTTTTTGGTAGAGACTTACTGGATTGGCTATTATCCCATATCATATCACTAGGCTTCTTGTAAGTCAGATGTTGATGTAGATGAAGATCTTTTATAGTTTCCCTTTCACACGCTGGAGAATGTGATTACATATTCCTTACCCAGATGCTACAATGTCACCCAGAATATCATCAAAAGATTGACAGAATGTTGCTGGGACTGTTGATGGTGGGGCACTGCATTTCCTGATCCCTTGTGTGAAGAGGTGCCAAGGCTGTGGAAAATTAATCTTGGATCTAGAGGTGCTCAGTTCACATTATACAACAGTTTTCTTTTACCTGCTATGGTTCATTTTGTGTTTGTGTCACCTGTACAGCAGAATAAAGATACGGCAACTAATAGTCTCTCAGAATGGATTAGTTGTCACCCGGGCCCCTTTGAAGGTGGATTCCTAGGGGACAGTTTTCGGGGTAACACCGATTCATTGAATTATACCTTGAGCAGGGCCTGAAGGGAGGAGCAGGACTCTAGGTTCTAGCAAGGTTCTAGGAATACAACGAAAATTAGTCACTCTCTTCCCTCCAGGCCCGACACCATGTATCATACAATGAATTAGCTGTGACGGAGTCTTCCTTTAAGTATTGATTATCCACCCTGTTACCTTTCAAGGAGATTGATTCCTGGTCACAGAAAAAGTGGAGCAAGGGAATTAATGAAGGAACAAAAACATTGTGAATATTGGGGATTTTTAGATCTGATTCCAACGTTTTTGCTCAAGAACTGCAAACATTACCCCTTGGAAATTGGCACCTTATTTGTCCTCCACTTGCAAGGGCTTTCTGTATAAAGGTCATTGCCCTTCCTCCATTGCTAAGCACCTCATGTTTGGGGGTGGCAATGGTGACAAGGGTTGGGTGGGTTTTATCAATGTCATAGCATGCGATTATTGGCTCTAGGAGAAGCATCTGAAACAAGAAGGGGGGTGGCAAGAGTCCCCCACTGACGAAGGTTGTTAGAGAGCATCGACTAAACCATATAAACTAAAATATAACTTTTATTTCATAAATTAAGAATAACAAATGTGGAAGGTGTGTAGTACTACACCAAATTCATGTGCGTTAAAAACATTCGTACTGGCCCCAGTTCATGGCACTAATCTAGGGCAAACTGAACCAAGGTCAGACAGTATTGCAGGGGTAACAGGCTAATGGATAATAGAGAGCCCTTGTATGTGCCAAAGGCAGGCTGGTGCACCTATTATCCGGCCAACACCTCATGCATGAGATGGAGAGAAATTGTTAAAAATAGGTATCAAATCCCCACCACAGTGCAGAGCGGAGTGTACATCCTGCACCAGGAGGGGAGAGAAATACGATGGAGACTATCGGCTGAATTGATGTAGGACATGGGTCAACTGGTCGGCTAAACTGAAGCCACAATGGGATAATATCAGCTGCAAAGGCTGTATAGAACCCTAACTCCTCAGCGAGTGCTGCTAAAGATACTCAGATCCTACGCGTTTCCTGACAATTCCCCGTATTGATATCAACGGCCCAAGAGTGGCAAGAGTCCCCCCTACAGTGTGCAGCCAAAGCCAATGCACTACTATGTATCATCTTTTATAACAGTTTTATCCTTTATCACATGGAACCCCCTTATAGGAATTAAGGTTTCAAACATTCAGGATCTCTAGTAATGATGCAGAGATAGTAGCCTGACAGCACTAATGTGCACAGAGAGGGGCGCTCACCAAAATCTAGCAATGGAGGTCACGGTGAGAGCATCATCAATATGAGAGTGATTTGTCCCAAATGTTGAATGGGCCACAACGCAGGGACATTGAATTATATGTGGATTTAAAATGTTTTTCATAAAAGTTATACCTTAGCACCCCCCCTTTACTTACTATTCATAAGGTCCAATTATTTATAGTTTTTATTCCATTTGTGATTTCTACAGACAATGTGAGTAAGCCCCCCCCCCCCCCCCGAGGGCACCCCTTATATTTAAAAAAAAAAGGTAAAAATTACATAACTGTTACCCTAGCAAGCAGAGGGCGGGAGGTTATCCTATAGGCCACATCCTGGGCATGACCCGCAGCTTGAAAACCGCCATATTGAATCAATGGCAAAGATTTAGAATGTAGAATATCAAAGACCGGAACTGTCTCTGAAATCCATTGTCACAATCAGATTTGCACGTTCACTCTGATGTGTTGTCCATGGTGCTGAACACGGAGCTGAGAGTTCTGTGGGGGAGACTTATCACTGAAAAACTTGCGTAGAAGCAGTGAAATAATTAGAATTGTGAATACGCCACCACCTCCGTGCCATGTGGACGTGAAGGGGGCATAGAGGGGCGTGGCAGCCCATGGAGGGGTGAGCACAGGGCGACCCGCCATGTGCCCCTTTTGAGAAACCATCGAACTTTAGTTCATCGGTCTTCATGCAAAATTACGCCAGGTCGGACCCTTGCTCACCGGCCGGGCCGCCCTCCAGGTACATCAAGAGGCCATAGCCGCTATGGACACCAGCGTATGATACATCTTCCCCTGTGTTTTTGAAGCAAATCTTATTTCTGTAATCGATTTCTGAGATTCCGGTCTTTCTTAACTTCCCAATGTAAAAATTTGCCCTTGATCACATATGGCAGATTTAAAGATGGCAGACACGTAGCCTAAAAGATAGGCCCCCTCACCCTGTACTTGCTGGGGGATCAGATATGTAATTTCCCTTTTGACTTGTGACTCATCCTGTAGATAGAAATGACTCTTGGAATAGATGTTATGTATAGAGAATATTGCAGCATTAGTGATGTCATCAGAGACTGATGACATCATATGTCATAATGATAAATATGTCTATTCTAGAAAGATGATGATCCCCGTCTATGTACAGTGACACATCAAGGCCTGACACGGCTTCCCCTGCTCCTAGCTGGGAAAACACCTCTCCCTCCCCCTTCTCCATGAATCCAGCAGCAGCAGCATCCCCTCCTCCTCCCTGCTCTCACCCGAAGAGACCCCTCAGGAAGGACTGCGAGGACTTGACCCTCTTCTCGGCCTCGGCCATGAGCTGCACAGCTTCTCGCTCTTTCCCGGTGCTGTCCATGTCTATTCCTTGCAATCTCCGCGAAGCTTCCAACCTGCAGCGCAGCCTGACCTGTATCCTGCACCAATACACGGACACTGACCCTTAGCGGCCACCGTCTATGACAGCTCCAGCCGCGCTTCTCCATGGGAAATGTAGTTCTTGTAGTATCAGCGGCCATATTGGATGAGGGCAAACTCCGTTCTCTTCTAAATTTTTGTAATTCTTATTTATTATATAAAACAACCTGTAGGTCTTATATATATATAAATAATATTGCTGGTCACTACTCAAGCTGCATTTGTACACATTATAACGTTTAGGTCAATAGGTCACAGACTGAATCCCAATGGAGGTTAAATTAGTTCATTTACACTATTTTATTTCAATAGTAACCAGGGTTTTATTTTTATTAGCAGAGGCGTACTGAATAATTTTCCAATCTGGTCACCAGTTTATAAAGAAAAAAATACATTTGTAATCCTGGATAACCGATTTAAGCAACGCATTCAGATGATCTGAATGTAGCCATTATGGTCTGATATCTATGGATTAAGCGAAGAGGGGATTTCTTAGGGCTCATGCATTCGACCATACATGGTAGCTGTAGACTGGCCTCACAAACTGCAGTCGGGTCACAGCCGCCATTGACTTACATTATGTACCGTGTCATGTGGCAACACTGCGGAAGATAAAATAGATCATGCCCAGATTTGTGGCACGGCCACCTGGAGGGGGTTAGGAGAATTCAGGCTTTAAATATTCCACCCAGATGCGGCCTGTATGCACTTAATGTCTAATAATCATGATAATTATTATGTCTCATAATGTCTCATGAGCGATCATGGTCCCCGTAGACTTCTATGGGGAATTTTATCATCAAGTTTCTGAGGTAAATCTGTTCTAGTGGCTCATGGAAACCAACCAAAGCTCAGCTTTAATTTTATAAACAGCTGTAGGAAAATGGAAGCTGGGCTCTGAACAGTTCTGTTTTAAGAGACTTCTGATAAATCTCCCCCTATGTCTCCTGATCACGAAGCGTTGAGCACACGGTGTGTCACCACTTCGTGACTAAGGGTGATGCCATACATGGCGTTTTTGGTACGTTTTTAAACATCCGTTTTAAGTTCCTTTTTGGCCGTTTACCATGCGTTTGGCTGCTTACAACCTGTTTATCTGTTAAGATAATTGGGAAAAACGGACTAAAAACAGACCAAAAACTCCATGTGTGGCATCACCCTCATGGCGTTTTGAACCCATTTTTGGTCCGTTTATAAGCAGTCGTTAAAAAATGCATGTGTTTACCATTTTTAATTGAGGTAATTGTTAAAACCTGTCAAATCCAGATGTTTTTAAAAACGTATGCGTTTTTAACGGACTGCTAAAAATAGACCAAAAACGGGTTCAAAATGCCATGTGTGCCATCACCCTTAGTCTTCCTATGGAAGTGTGAAGATCACTTACCCTCCTCCTCCCAGCCCTGTACTCACTGTGAATTTGGTCCGGCCGAGCATGCGGCTGCGTGAATGCACAACACTCAGAATGACTCTTCTCCATCCATGTGAATCTGATCTGAATACAACGTTGAAAGATCTTTTTCTAAACAGTGTTGAACCTCCCAAAATATAGAGGGACATCATAGTGCAGCTATTAAGATCCTGGATTACAGGAAAGTGATGGTTTGCTGACCTTAATGTTGAGACAGGTTTACTTTAAACGTGTGTAAAAAAAAAGTTCACAGACATTGTTGTATAGTTACTTCAGATTTTGTTATTTTACATAAATATGTCAAGTCTATTTGACCCGTGGGCGTATTAGTGTCCCAAATGGCTCTTCGGAGTCTTTCACACTGCCATTGTCGTGTCATGTTTCACAGACCAACAAAAGTGTCCAGGATTGGACTCAGAGCATCCGACTGATAGATGATGCAAGGAATCCCTGCTTCGCCTCAAAACATCAGTGGTGAAGTCTGCTGCTACTGTTGCACCAGGAAACAGGGTCTTCTCCATCATATAATGCTATCATGCAGGGAATCCCATCCTGGACACTACACAGTTCATGATTCACAGGCTGACCACAGTAGTTTGTGGCAGCCCCAACATGGAATGTGTATTTTTATACACATATCTTTTAAAAACTAAGAACATTTCATGTCCCTTTCCAATTTTAATAAAGGTTAATCCTTAGACAACAGAGATGCTTAGGGCCTGCTGCGTACAGCTACATGCAACTGTTATCAGAGACATCTTTGAAATATCTAAAACTTTCATGTTTGGCCACAGCACCTAAAAGATTGACACCATCATGCACGGAGAGGGCTCAGATATGGGAATCTATGGGGAATGGAAGGTGAATAAAATTCAGAGTCTTCCATGTTCCGTTTCCCATTACCATTGTAAAAGCAATGCAAATGGCATGTGTGACCGCACCCTCAGGAATTATTATTATTAATGTAGTAAAGGCACATGCGCAAATTACGTAAAAGATTTACAGAATTTAAATGTGGCAAAATGGCAGCATAATACAGTAGCATTGTAGTGTATAGGATTTATAACAACCCATACATACATTTGTAAAAATCCTTTTGGTCAGCAGAAATAACGGAGGCTGTGTTCACATTGAGTTCTGAAAAACTGAGAAGAGATTTGCACAATTACATAATGTTAACATTTGCGTTTAGAAAATCCAAAATGAAGATGCTGTTAACAGCAAAGTAATTGGGCAAATCTCTCCTCTGGGTTTTGAAACACAATACAACAACTAAACGTGAAAAAAGTGTGGACGCTGCCTCATTGCTGCAGAAATCTTTGTAATACAATGCAAAACCTCAGAATTAAAGGCATCAGTAATGCATCAAGCACATGCGTTAACAGATTCAGAACGTACTCCCTCTAGCACAGATAAGACGCTCTATATAACAGCTCTGACCAAACGTTTTCTTTTTGCAGGGTTATCTGGTGTAATAAAAGCAAATGAAACCGAGTGAAAATCCTTTATTAAATAGAAAGTAAACACTACAATGACAAAACCTACAATGCAGAAGAGAAAAACCAGCAACCATGCGGACACACACTCACACGTAGGGATAATGAAATAAATAACAGGGAGCTGGCATATGCATATCCCCAATGCAAACAGATGTCAGGAGGTGCAGCGAGCACCTGACTGGGTTGTCACAAACACCACATCACTCCTGAGCGACTGTCATCAACTGGTTGTCCCGGAATGTGGGAGCACATGGATTTCATTGGTCAAGTAAGCAAGTGTAGACACGTGTGGAGGCATTATTAATTATCAGGGTTAAAGCACCCAAAGCTGGGTTTACCACCCAAAAGAGAGGTCACTTGTCACCTGGGAGATGGCTGTGACTCCCCCTCCACAAAGTTTCTTATTGGTAAGAACGCACTCCCCTCTAAGACTTATGTGGAAGCTCAAAAATGGATTTTAAAGCAGCTTATACATTGTAGTGTCTTTGTCAATTCATGTCTGTATCCTTGTGTTACCGATTCGGGCTAAGGTTTTGCCAGGATTATTGGCACTTTGTGTATTGGCAATTAAAAGATTGGCATTTTAAAACGTTGATGTAATTGCATTAACAAAGTTGTTTAAGTAGAGTTCTGTGCACACTGGCTTCAGTGATTACTGGAGCTACAGTGGGCGTTTCACTTATTTAATGGACAATGGATTCAATAGACAAAAGGGTTTTGCAACAAATGGAACCCATATCCCATCCACAGAGGAGGCCGGGGTACCGCTATTTGGATGAAGCAGTAATTGCAAATACATACTGCTTCCTGGGACCCCATCATCATCTTTAGTGGGGGGGGGGGGGGGGGGGGGGTGTCCAGGTGTCCAAGCATTGAGACCTCCAAGGCAAGAGGCACATGACCGTGGTACGTCCATGAATCATGGATCAACCCCAGTGCAGAGGACAGGACTCTGTGCATCACGTTTCTCCAGCCTCAAGCTCTATCCTTCAAATTTAATTTGTGACCCAACCCCTTTAAGAGAACAAAAGAAACCTGGCAGGACCGACTTCCCTGCCAATGTAACTTCTGTAAAGTTGGAGCTTTGTGAACTGCAATTCTTACATACTCTGCTGCTTACATTCCCCCCAGTACACATACCGGGTGTGGGGTATTTGGTAATAGAGAATAGTCCTTTTTATGCACAAAAGGCACACATAGACATGAGTGCACTGTAAAGGTGTAGACATAGAGACTGATCAGTAACAGCAGGGGATATAGGCTGTATAGATGGATGTGGCCGGATTGTGATGTGAAGTGAGATTCCTACATCACTACTATCAAACGCGTCAGCTGAGTCTGTCCTATAGGCAGTACACATGTCGTGTTACATGTTCAGACTGGATGCTAAACATGGGTCATTCAATCCATTAACAGAGGCTTGTGCTATAGGCAAAGCTACATTCCAGAGCTGCAGTAATAGTACAGAAGATCTGCATTGGATGGCGGGCATGCTTGGCGTTCACAGGACAATGATTAGATCTTGTACATTATTTCTTATATGGACAATCTGCTAACAAACAAGTATATACATCTATGCATACAGTACAGGTTGGCTTGTGTAAAAATGTTTAGGCACCATAATTCACTTCCGTGTTCGCAGTTAAAATCAGCAGGAAGAACAAGCATATTTTTCTTTTTAGTTAAATAATCTTAACTACTCTCTGCCCCTTTACCCCTTTTTATGTTAAAAACATCCTATAATAATATTCATGCTGCATATAACTTATCTGCTATGGGTACGTACAGAGGGGGTTCGAAGTTTTCTAACGTCATTACAATAAAAGAACAACAACGAAAAATTGGAGCAGTAAATGCACTGCCTTATCTTACTAAATGCCTTATGAACAGCTAAGACCTACTGTAATCTGCTCATCAGGCCTAGCAGAATACCAGCAGGCACACACATAGGACGAAAAAAAAAAAAAAAATCAAAATGCATCTCTACAATTAGGATACAATAGCTTGGTGACAATGATACCATATTTTGGTTTTAAAAAAAAACATTGAACATAATGCGGTGATACATCTGTATTGTACCGCTGCATTGAGCTGTGCAAATGTCTGCAACTGAGGTAATCCATTCATGGCCAGAAATACGTATGAATACAGTACAGGGATTTGTGTGCACGCTGAATACAGACGTGCAGATTGTGAATATTGCACTTGAAGAAAAAAAATAAAAAGCCTTCTCTGTTGAGGTACTATGGTTACATGTAGTGCGGTCACACTAGATACCTACAGAGAACCTCATGAACGGTGCATTGCTTGCAACAATGACAGGTCTTACATTGGAATGACTAGTTCTGGCCATTAAAAAAAAAAACACACACACACACAGTAAATGGGGAGGGATGTGTTTTGGAACAACCAAATGGCTTTGCTATTGCTAGAACAAGATGACGCAGCCCTGAGATGCTAAGTGAGTACATGTGGGAGCTTAGACTGTCTGGTGGTTAGCCACACCATTGCTTTCCGTGTGCATGTCGTTGGTTGTACAGTCCGTCCCGTTACAGATGTAGTTGTTAACCACCGGGCAGAGGCAGCTCCGGAGCATTTCAGCAGGCAGCTCCTTCTTAAGACGCTCCATTTGTTCAACTTTGAATATGTTCGGTTGTTCTGGGTTCCAGTCGTAGATTCTGTGAAGGAAAAAAAAAAAAGACAAAAACAAACATTTGGATTAATAGAGAATGTGGATGTATCAGTCAGTGATATGTCATGGATTGCCATGCAGATGGGAAAGTGTCTACAGTACAAACCCAATCCTTCTTTAGGAGAAAAAAAAAGTTCAGATAAGGGTATGTTCACATCTGGTTTTCTATGCAGATATCACAGGGTAGAAAATCCATCTTAAACATATCCAGTACAAGGCTTGCCATACTATAGTAGTAAGTCACCAGATTTACCCACTAAACTAGCACCCCCCTCAGGCAGGGAATTAAATGTCCTTTCTAGAATTCCCTCTTTTCATGAAATCAAAGCCATTTCCCTATAAAAAGCAGCCTCTAAACTTGACTCATCTTACCCAAAATATGACACCTCTCTGCTCATTTTCTCCAGACTTTCAAGGAGATTTTTTGTATTCATATACTAAAACTCTAAGGAGGAGCCATCAATCGTGTCTATAAACCTGAGTGACTGCTTTTAATAGGTAAACTGAATAAGATTATACGTAAAAGAGGGAATACTTGAAAGGACATTTCATACCGTACCTGCTGGGGCTGCAAGTTTAATGGGGTAAAATCTGGAGCCGGGTTCTCTATAAGGCCAATGGCTTATGTACGGCTACTGAAAGTGATTAAACAGCGGTATATCAGTGATATACATTGGGGAATACTCCCCATATTTACATGTGATATAAGGCTAAAACAAGATGTGAGCAGAGTCCTGCAGGTCAGACTAACATCAATCACTGAATGGCACAGTCCTTTCCCAATAAAAGGAATTGCAATCTTTGGCTACATTCACATTAACGTGTGCACGGCAGGCACGTCGGCACCGGGGGGAGATAAGGAGTGGGGTGGCGCTGCTCACCTCCACCCCTCTCCATAGAGGAATCGCACAGCGCTGTACTCTGGCGAAAGATAGGACATGTCTTATATTTCTCCTGGCTACGGAACGGTGCGGCACCGTGCGCCCATTGCAGTTTAAGGGGGACAGATATAAGCCCCCCATACAAGTGTGTGAATGAAGCCTTAGACCAGATTCGCATGTTGTCGCTTGCTTACAGTACAAACACGCCAGCATGCAGGTGGGTAGGTAGGTGCGTGCAGCTTTTCCTTATTGTAGGCCACGTGGTTGGTTTTGCATTGTCATCATGGTCCTTAGACAAGTAATTAATAACAGAGGTAATAACATCCTGAGCCCGATGGACTACATCCATGTGTCTCTCTAGTGACCATGTACATAATATAACAGTAATAATAGACCGCTCACACCACAGGGAAAGCAAAGCAGGAGAAACGCTACGGCTAAAGCAGGACAGAACATCGCTCTGTGTCTGTGTGACAAGCAAAAGCCAAAGAGAACTCGAGTTTGTAATTGTAAAGGACAACTACAAGATGGATCGGAGGCAGTTTGTGAACCAGTACTACTAAAAGTGGTTATCCACAACTTTATAGTACTAGGGCATTAATATCACATCAGAGGAGGTCTGACAACTACAGCTGACATCATAGCGACTCTAACCTGAACGGTACCAAGATACAAGCAGATCCAGTCACAGCCACTAAATACTGTATGGCGCTATGACTAGTCATGAAGAAGCCACAGTCCCATTTACTGATCGGTTGAGGTGCTAGACCTGTGTAGTCCTATTAAAGCAGAGGCTTCTCTACTTGATCCCATCATCAGATTTAGGCTTCTGCTACGATTTGCAGGTAGATTTATACTTTATATATCACTCATCAAATGTAACAGGAGATCAACAACAATCAGGGAGCTCCTTTGTGTAGTTGGTATGAGTGGGTAGCACTACAGCCTTGCAGCGCTGGGATCCTTGGTTCAAATCCCACCCTGGTCAACATCTGCAAAGAGTTTGTATGTTCTCTCTGTGTTTGCGTGGGTTTCCACCGGGTCCTCCGGTTTCCTCCCACACTCCAAAACATACCGTTAGGTTGAATAGATTTTGAGCCCCATGGGGACAGCGATCAATTTGGCAAGCTTTGTGCAGTGCTGCGTAATATGTAGGCGCTATATAAAATAAAGAATTATTATTATGGTAGAAGGTACTGATTTGCAGGAAAACCAAATGTCCACTGGTGGCATCAACTGTGTAGTATTGGGCTGTGGCTCCCAATATCAGATTGAAAGGTGGGGGTGCCAGGTGTGAAAGAGGTTGTCCCAAGTACTTAAGGTTGTGCCCTATGCACATGACAGGGGATAACTAGCTGATCTGTCTATGGGAACCATCTTTGTCACTCCCATTGAACTGAATGGTGTGCTGGGGGCCCCAGTAGTAGGCCCCTCCTCAATTAGCTAGTTATCACTTCATTGTCAGACTGTAAGCTCTTGCGAGCAGGGCCCTCCAGCGCTACAGAATATGATGGCGCTATATAAAGATTATTATTATTGTTATTATCATTACATATCCTGTGTATAGGGCATAACTTAGACACTTGGGATCACTCCTGCAAGACCTCAATCTGATACTGATGACTTGCCCTGAGGAAAACATCTTAGTACGGGTCATGTGATTCTTGTTGGCAGAACATTTCTCCTTGTGTAAACAGGGAACACGCTCTGGATAACAACTAGTTGTAAATATGACACAAAGTAACCTGTGTGAGAGGACGCTTAATCTTCATATGTACCATTCACCATCATGATAAACCAGAGACACTCTCAGATCCAGGCACTGACTGTGGTAATCTTCTTCTATAGGATTTTCAAAGGAAGGAGGCCACTGATAACATCATGCTAATGAGTTGTGGCCCTGGGGTTGTTACTAGAGTTCCCCTGCACTGTGGCTTCACAACCTGTTACAGTGTCTCCCCCTCCTCTGTTCCCTCAGCACTTTCTCTTTCCATCTACCTGGTACACTGAAGCTGAGAAAGTTTCAGCCCACAGTGGGAGGGGGAAATTGCTCTGGCACAGTATAACGGTCCATGAAGCTACAACACCAGGGGGATCCCTTAAGGGTCATTGGCATAATTGATGTTAAAAGGAAGGAGGCCATGAATAACAAATATAAGAAGATTACCACAGTCACGGTGCCTGGATCTATGAGTAAGTGCCCCTGGTTTATCATAATTTCATGGTAGATTTCCTTTACATCCGGTCAGCTCAGGGTAGTCAACATAACACAAGTCAGAAACCTACTGCGATTGTGTCACATGAAGTCGCATTGGATTCTTAACAAATAGAAATACAGTCATACAATGTTTTGCGAGCCACTTATACATCAATACTTGACAATAGACGCATGCTACAGAAGCAACACAAAGGGAAATCATATGGTCACCAGCTCAAGTTATTATATAACTGCTTGCACCTTGTTGTCACTAAACTGTACTGTATGTTGTTCTCTGAAAGGGAATATCTGATATAGGACGGAAATATGCAAGTCTCTATCCAATCAATCTGGAATTTCTTTTTTAGATAATTACGGAAATTTGGTTTTATGTAAAAGCAAAAACATTCCCGATGTCACATTGTAGCCACATAGCGCTAATACAGAAGCAATGTTTTCTGGCCATGGAGTCAATACATGCAGTACAGTCATGGTCCTGCAGTATGGTATAGTACGGCTGATCCTTAGAGCATGACCTAGTTTGGAAGACCATCAATATTTGAATTGCCCATTGTACGCCATTTCCAGATGTATAACCGGAGGACCGTAATCATATACAAGATTAGGGTATGGAGTAGGACACTTGTAAATGTAATCACTTTACAAAGATTTGGTGTTTAGCAGAATACAGTTATCAATAACTTGTTCTGTAGGGAGAAAGCCAAAGCAGCCATGCCTCCAGTCACAGTGCAAGAGCTGAAAAAGCCTACAACCTCACAGCCCCTACAAGACGCTCAATTCTGCTGAAGTCTGTAAGAAAGTAAAAATAATAGACAAAATACTCACATCACACCATGACATTGCCATTGTTTGTGCTCAATACCGTACTAAGACCTCATGCGCACGGCCGGGTGAGCATACAGCCGGGTGCTGGAGAGAGGAGGGGTGAGCGCTCCTTATCCCTCCCCTCTTCCTTGAAAGCTGAGCAGCTGGCTCCCTAATATGGCAAAATATGGGACATGTCAAATATTTTTCAGTGCTCTTTCACGGTCTCGGGGACCGTGATCCGGCAGCAAACTATGCGGTCACATCACGGTCCGATGACATGAGATGATATGCCAGCTACAGAAACCGATAAAGCCATGTTCACATCACATTTATGGACTCTGCTCTATGCTGAATGAAATCTATAACATTCGTCCATGCATTTTATTTTAGATTTAATGGATTTTTAATGTAAGTATTTGACCCAAATTTCACATGTGTGTTGGGAGCATTCCCAGCACACATTTTACGTGTGATGTCAATCCAGACTAAAAATCTGTCAAAGCATGTAACACCAGTCAATGGACTAATCCGGTGATTACAATGTATCCACAATCACAAGTTTTCCCTATTCTCATGAATAGTGCACCCCCCCCCCCCCCCCCATCATCCTGTAGATATATATCTTGCATATACACCAGAATACCCTGAACGCTGAAACCCCTACTGCTATGTGACCTGTATATACACTGCTTATCTGTTAAGGGGCACAAAGGTTCCCATTTTGTTATAGTTGTCTCGGAAGTAAGATAACACCATGTATTTTGTGAGTGAAATTGCCAACAGAAATTAGATTATGGATGCATATAAAAGTTATACATCAGTAATAGTCCTTTGATATTACTAGAAATAGAGGTCATATCTGGAAAATGTCCTTTCGTTCGGGATCCATTATCCTTCTAGTCATAACCTGATGACACATTTGCTACTTATTTTAGACTTCATGGCACGGTATATTACTCCATCATGTGTTATATCTATTACCTGTCATAGATTAGTCCATCAATGCCGTATTCTCTCATAAGCCTCCGATTCTCAGGATCATTGGTATCATCGCCCCAGCAAAACATAACTAAGCCCTTAGCCTTGGCTTCTCGAATATAATGTGGATTTTTCAGCAGATCTTCTGTGTGAACATTTATTCCCTTCATTTTAAAAAATAAATAAATAAAAAAATAATTAAATTACTTCTTATGCTTTGTAATTGTGAAAGAAAATGCACGAAAGATGAGAAAGTTGCAAAAAACAAAACCTATATTCAGCATGCGCAGGTCGTATTCTTTGAACTGCTATTCTGTGTATAATCCATGTAAATTTAGCGCATATAAAACTTACCAAGATGTTTTCAAACTGAGCAAAACTGATTGCAAAAGGAGTGGATCGAGACCGGAGATCCATCAGCTCTGGATAGATTTCAGAATGTCCTTGTGTCAGGAAAAGTATAGGATATTTGTTTTGTTTCCGTCGAACCCTGGGAGGAAATAAACACTTATAAGAAAACTAAGCATTTCAACAAGAACTACAAGAGGCCAACATCACATCAATTGGGATTTTGCCTAGGAACACTTTTGGTAGGTACCTCTCATTGCAAACTGAGAATGAACCACTAAGTCCAATATTTGGGAAAAGGTCTGTTCTTTTTGCACAATCTGGCCCTTGTTAATGCTACGTAGATGTGTGTACACATTACCTGGTTTCAATACATCAACTTCAAGAACGGATTGGTAAATATTGTATAGAAATTGAACATTCTCTATCTATATTATATCATAGTGTCATAATACCATTTATTATGGACCTGTAGCAGGTTTATCATCTATTATGACCAAGTCACTGAGTGTTGTGATTATGATCATCAGAGGAGAACATTTATAGAATGGTGATGGATAAAGATAGATTGATAGAACAACACACAGTACAGCAGCACACAAAGAACATATCTATGAGCTTGCTTAATGTTATTACCAGGTAAGCATACAGTATTCCAACTTACATTGTGCAAATATCTGCATCAAATGCAGAGAACACAATCCGTCGATTACCAGCATTTTCCAAGACGGTTTTCAAAATAATATCCAGAAAGATGTTCATGTCGAAGTAACTTGACAAATTTCCATCCCATTTGCCAGACTACAAAAGGGGAAAAAAAAGGGTAAGAAAGCAAATTATAGTAGTGAGAGCTTTAAGAGTTTCCTTTATCCAGAACAGATGACCTTTCAGTATTGGCGCAGCGTTCACACGAAGCGTTGCGTTTTTAAAGCATTCAAAAGGCTTCAACCTTGATCATACGCTGAGGTTACATTGCTTTTCCATTGCATTTGCTAAAAAGCAATGTAACCTCAGCATGTTATCATGAAAACTCAGCCTTTAGAATGTGTCAAAAATGCAGCAAAAAGGTGACAACGCATTGTGTTAATGCTTCCCTTAGCTAACAATTAGTTGTGTTTTCGCAAATCCACTTTAACCCTCTTAGGTCTGAGCTTAAATGCTTTTGTGGACACTGAAGAAAAAAAATCAGGAGGATTTAATCTTCCCATATTATCCATACATGGCTTTGGCTACTAAAGTGTCATCAAAAACCCAAAATAATGCAGATCCTGGCCATTTCATGGGTAGTGACACTCCTCTGATCCTCTGTAACCAAGACTACAGGGCATTATGCGTTTCTGCAGTTGTGGGCATGCGTTCGGTCCGAATTTTGGGGCAGACCCTTAATAGCTTTTGTGGGGCTTTTACACATCCTTGTTGAATAGCGGTCAGCAAATAAGTCAATCAAAAAGCCACTTTATTCAGCCTGAGCAATGGGAGACTGACGGCTACAAATTGCACAAATGAATAAAAAAATATTCAGTGTAAAAAAACTGTTTTCACCTACCTTTTCTTGACAAATCCACTTAATTTCAATATTGAACCCAACATCTTCCGGTACAGATTCAAGTGCCTACAAAGCAGAGGAATTGTATATACCACTGAATCAAACTTCAGCATAAACGGAGATTCACATAAAACTTTATTACATTTTCCCAGATGATCCCGATAACAAAAGTCAAGTACTTGGTGCTTGTTGGACTGTTACTGTGACTTTACAGTTTTCTCCGTATAATGATGGATTGGAAAGTGGAAATCATTAATTGTACATTAGGGGATCCCAAACCACTGAGTCACACAGATCAGCTGATATTAGAGAGTACAGAGCTAGGAGCAGATGGCTCGGTACACTGTACGGGGGGTGAGCTTAGCTCGAGATCATTAAATAGGAACCGGGCTTAAATAATGCAATCAGGCCACTACAAAGTGAACATTGAGCGTGCAGGCTTAGAAGTAATTATTTTTACACGCTGAGGGGTCCCATGTGGCGTTTACATTGCGTTTTAAAACAATACAACATCTAAGGAGAGGGGATATGCCCAATTACATAGCCGTTAACATTTGCATTTACAAAACACATTGCCAACGCATGCATTATAACGTTAACATTTATGCCTTGCAGACGCAATGTTAACTGAATACTAACGTTATGTAAGCGCCTTGGGTTTTGTAAATGCAAGTGTTAACGGCAGTGTGATTCGGGAAATCTTCTCTCCTCAGCGGTTTTGCATTTCAAATTGCAATGTAAACTCCACGTGTGAACACAGCCTCAAATAATGACCTATCCTAAGGCTGGATTCACATTAGTCATTGATCACAGCCCATGAAAAGTGCCGTGCTATGGACAGATTAGTCTGCTGTGGAGTGACCTCTGAGCACAACATGATGAATGGAGATCTTGTCCCCGCCGCCCCATATGTAGCAGAGCCGACACTGTACTTTTGGCTCTGCTGCATATTGTGGAAACAAGAACTCTGTGCATCATAGATCAATATTATGCACAGAGTTTAATTGCCAGCAGAGAGATCAGTACAACTTTTTTAAGCCCCACGATCAGTGTACAAATTGGCAAGTCTTGCTCAATTTTTATTTGGAAGAGCCAACCTTAAAACAAAGCTAATCAACAGGAAAGATCATCTTTACCGTGTGAAGGGAAGGAAACGGTTGATTATCGGACACAGAGCATTCATCATCAGTGGCATCTGCAGACATCAAAAAGTCAAAGAAAAAGGTCACAAAAACAGTTTTAAGCTACAGTGAACAAAAAAAATAAATTTTTTTTAGCAGGGCACTGAAAGGAAGAACTATAGGGAAAAATTATTAGAAGTGTCAGAGCAAAACTGTTCTAGTTGCTCATGGCATTGGTTCTGATTGGTTGCCAGGAGCAACTAGAACAGTTCTGCCCTCAGCCATTTCTGATAAATCTCTGTGTTGAAGCAAAATGGTGAATATGATGGACGACACACAGTACTTTAGCCTGAGCTTTCTCTGAGCTTTAATTAAGTATTGATAGTACTAAAAAGATGACAACAAAATAAATAAAATTCACCAACAAAATTCCATAATGAAAACCATTACAAAATCTAAGGCTGCATGCACACATTGGCGCATGGGAGAGGGGGGGGGGGGTTTAAGCGCTTCTCGTCCCTGCCCCTCTCCATAGAGATACATGGCACCATAATACGAGGAACGATACAACACATCCTATCTTCTCCCCGTGTACAGAAACCGTACCGCTCTGTGCGGCCATTACTGCCTATTGGGGAAGTATATACAGCCGCAAGCTTGTGTCCCCCAACAGCTATACGTCCCCCAGCGGTCGTGTGAATGTAGCCTTATTAAAACAGGTCACTTGTAAACAGTAGCAATGTGTATGTATGGCACATGACTGGCTGCAGAGATAAAAAACATATGTGGCATCCAAAAGGAGCCATGGAACATGTAGAGGGAACCTATCAGCAGAACTAAACCTAATAGACTGCCTAAAGTATGCCGTCTAGCAACTTTACACCAACCAAATGTAAATTGCTTGTATAAAGTCACAGGGAGAGCTTGAGATCCTGAGTTTAGCATCAACGTCAAGATCTCATTGCTTCAAGATGCCCACTCTGCTAAAATAGATACCCCTGCATCTATGGATATTAGTAACCAAATTTTCTGAAGTCTGGTGCATGATATCAATAGAGAGGTGTAGTGGAGAAGGTGTTATGGGGGTGGAGAGCTTAGCATTGAAGTCAAGCTCTCTCTCTCACGACTTTATACAGCTATCATACTTTGCACTTTAAAGCTAATTTTCCGGATGATGCACCATTAAAAGAAACCTAAAAGTTCCTTTTAAAAGTTGTGAAGATACAATTTCTTAACTCAACACATTCTTCCAATCCTTGCTAAAAATCTTGACCATCCGCTTTAAACAGGGCAAGTTTACCCTTCAGCATCTGAGATAGTGGTTTGCATATAGGATTTTTTTAATTATTTGATAGCTGAAGAGGTAAACCCGCATTTCTTGTAGGTGTAGTTGGACTTTCCGTGACCAGGTAACAGGTTGAACTAGATGCACAGTCTATATTCAACATTCCTTTGTGTGTCATACGCCTACAAAAAGGGACACTTGGATTCAACCAAATGCTTCTTCATAACACTGAGGGTGTTGACTCCTATAGCTGCCGCCTTGCCAATTGCCAGGTAATGCTACCTATTTTCTACATCTTCACATAGCTGAACTTGTGCCAAATCACAGCGACTGCTTGCTGGTCATGACCAACAGGTCATGTATGTCATTGTTTAGTTCAGAATTGATGGAGGCAATGCTGCCATTACTTGCACCAAAATTATCAAATCTCATATGATGAAAGGTTTTATATCTGGAGAAGTTTTTCTAAAATGTTCACAAAACTAATAAAATTAGATTTAAAGAAAAAATATTGTTGTCACAACACAACATACAAATGGCTCTTTTTCTAGGCTCTGTTAAAGGGGTTGTCCAAGGTTTGAAATACATTGATTGGTAGAAGTTGGTATTGCAACTAAGCTCCATTCATCTCTGTACAGCTGTGCTGCAATACCAGCACTAACCAAAGTCAGATGTGGCCCATTTTTTAAGGAAAAAAGAAGCTATGTCTTTAAAACCTGGGGTTGTGGAACCTAGGTACTTTTTTCCATGAACAGCGCCACACACCTGACCATGGTGTGTGCCAGAATTGCAGCTTGGCTGTTCAGAGATAATTGGGGCTTATTTGCAATACCATGTACTATCCAATGTAGGGAGAGAAGTGGTTTTTCACATCCGGACAACCTATTTAAAAGACATGTCCTATGACACGTGTGAAAATGCATGATAAATGTGAGCCAATATGTTCCATCCCAGAATTTTTCCGTACCAGAATGATCTTGTAACTTTAGCGCAGCGACGTGAGCCAGCTGGAAAAAAAACAAAAAGACCAGTGTGAACTTGTGTGAAAAGGTTTCTGAAACAACACAATGCAGCTGTTTGTTTGGCAGAGAAAACCTTCTTGTAATAAGCAGCGATTAGAACACACAGATTGCCAAAACACGGAATAAGACGCAAGCAGCACGCGACCCCCCCCCCCCCCCATCACCACGGACAGCAGGAGGTGATTACAAAACAAAGAATTAAAAAGTGGAAAATTACCTTTAATAGCTGAAGCTGGTCATAGGAAAGCTCCTTCACAGGAATCTCAAATAGCTCCACAGAAGCAGCATTAGCTTTCTGTAATAAAAGAAATGCATCAGAATGAATCAGAAACATTATTATATGATAAACATTCACTTTCACTCTTCATCCTGGACAGCACACAAATCATTTTTTTCTGCCTGTGACACAGGCAGAAAAAAACTGGCTATTTTCATGTCTATACCCATGTCTATACCCTAAAGAGGACTATACCCTCTTTACTTATTTTTGTAAGTGGCATGGAAAACACATTTCAGAAAATTGTAGTTCAAATACTGCGCATTTACCCAGTAGGATCAGACTAGGATGATAGCATCTGCCATGTGACATCATGTGACCCCATGACACAATGGCAAACAGTAAGGGTACATCTATGGGAGAACTAAGGCCCCTTCCACATGAATGTATGATTTCTCTAGTATTTCAGTGCTATATGAATGCAGCACATATGCAACACTGATTTTAAAGGACATCCACCACCAGGATAGTAAACCATGCACACTGACATACCTGTGTGTTCCCCATCTGGTATGATCTGCCCTTCTTTTAGCTTCTTTTGCCCATGTTTTTAAGAATAAAAGGCTTTAAAAAGTATGCAAGTATCCATAACACCTATGGAGCCTGGAGCCCCTCAGGCTCATTTGTAGAATTTTAAAATTCTTTTTTGTTAAAACTGGGAATAAGAAGCTTAAAAGGAGAGCAGATCCTGTCAGAGGGAGCACACACCAGCATGTAAGTGTGCTTGGTAGATGTCCTTTAAACATTCCCATAGACTTCTATTCTGAAATGCAATACTGGAGAAAATAGGACCGGCTCTATATTTTTTTAATGTCTCGCTCACAGTATGTGGAAATGGATAGGTGTGTTGCCCATTAAAATGAATGTGGCCATATGCTACCCATATGAAAACGGTACGGTATGGGTGTCATACGGACATTTTCATACATCCTAGTGAAAGAGGCCTAAAAAGAATAAATAATAGAAATAGATATTTTGTCTTTTACTGCTTCACTGTGTATTTACATGGCTAGGGGGGGAGGGGGGGGGGGACCCGCTAATAGGTTGCTCGCCAATAGGTAGCCCTTTTCTTGATTCTCAAATTTAACAAAGGGAAATAAATGTACCTTTTTCATAGATATACAGCATGTCAGATCATGGTAGATGACTGGAACAAGGTCCTTGGAAAGATGGACATCAAATTCAACAAAAGCAGCACCCTAGAGGGGAGAGAATACATTTTGTCTTGAAATGTAATAATGTGATACAAGTATAATGAAATAAAGGATTTTTTTAATGAATGCAGCAGCTCACTTCCATTACTGCATCACTACAATTATGATGTTGTCCAATACCGGAGACTGAAGGGGACGAAATTGATTACCATCTCCCACTATACAGATACGGATGATTCCTCCATGTGCAGTGGCCAAACTGAAGTACAAGGGCGGTTCAATAAATACCTGTGTTTGATGACAAAGGGTGTTCCTGAGGGAAGTTGGTGTTATCATCATGTGCTGCCATCTATCAAACGACAGCAAAACAAATTGCAGACTGATTGACTGGCTAGTTTGGATTTGGCAGCAATTTGAGTAAAGACGTATTTCGTGATTTTCGCTAAGATAGATAAAGAGCAGTATCGCTCGGTAATTCGCTTTTTGGTTTTGGGTGGAAAAAAATGTGAGGAGATAAAAGCAAAGTTGGGTGCTGTTTATAAGGACACTCTGCATCTATGACCACAGTTCGATATTGGTTCAACGAATTTAAAAGTGGGCGCACATCCATTTTTGATGAAGAGCGACCAGGACGCCCGGGAGACGATGTTACAGAGGAAATCATACAAAAAGCCCACGACATGATACTCGCTGATCGACAAACAATGGTATGTCGACACGGACGGCAATTAATATTTTACATAAGTTGGTGATGAAAAAATAGTCAGCCCGATGGGTGCCGCGATTGCTCACAGTGAACAACAAGCGGATGCGGCTGTTAGCTTCGAAGCAGTGTTTGGAGCAATTTAAGCGAGACCCAAAGGAGTTTTTGCGTCGAGTTGTCACCGTTACATCGGCCGGAAAGGTCATGGCGATGATTTTTTGGGATGCGAACGGCATCATCCTCATGGATTTTTTAGAAAAAAGAAGAACGATCACTGGACAATACTACAGTGAGTTATTGGACCGCTTCGACAAAAATTTGAAGGAGACACGGCCGCATTTGCCGAAAAAGAAGGAGCTTTTTCACTATAACGCACCAGCACATTCATCCGTAGCTGTTGCTGCCAAACTGCATGAATTGCGTTATGAATTGCTGCGAAACTCCCCGCCCACCACTCGATCTAGGTCCCTGCACCTTTTTCTTGTTCCCCAACATGAAGAAATGGCTCACGGGAAAAACATTTCGCTCAAACGATTAAGTCATCCCCGTATTTTGGAGAGTTTGACAAATCCTATTTTTTGGAGGGGTTGAAAAAAATGCCAGGAACGTTGGGAGAAGTGTATCTTTCTAAAAGGGGACTATGTTGAAGAAAAAAAATAAAAATAATTGAAAAAATGGTGTCTTCTAACACGGGTATTTATTCAATCGCCCTCGTACTGCATGCAGAGCCTGCACTAGGTTGTTGCAGTGGAAAGAGACAACTACTTTTATCTGTATTACGTAATAAGCAATGGCAGAATGTACAGAGCAGACAATCAGTGGGCACAAGCTCCTCCCGCGCTGACCAGATTAGATTCTGATAGACATGTAAAATCTTACATGGTTTGCAGCACTTTTTAACGAGGCCACAGTATTTTCTCGGATTTTCGCCATTCTATAAAACAAAAACACAGTTGATTAGAACTGCATCACAAAAGGCAGATTTAATGTGCTATAACTTGGTGACTTATACAAAGCAGACAATTCTACATACTAGACCACAGAGAAAACTCTATTGCACGACTCTTACTTGGCCGTTGTAGTAGAGTTGCCAGCACCTCTGTGTCCAACATCAAGTGGTGTCCGTGGCTTCCAGTACTTGCAGAAAGAGCTGCTCATATCACATGAAAAATTCACTATTGGCTGTATAATTAGATAGTCCACTGGAAATTTGAAAAGAAAATTACATTTTTTTTTACATCCTCAGACCTTTGTTTATAACTATCCTAATTTTCTGCTAATTAAAATATAACCCAGACACTAAAAGGTCTATGCAAGGCAGGTGGATTATACGTCCCAGCAATAGACAAAAACAGACGTCAGTCGACGGCTTTTATTAAGTAGTTAAAGCTATTTTAAGTAGTTCCAGACGTAGAATTCCAAGGTGTTCCTCATCCCTGAACAGGTTTTGTTATTTTCTTGGAACCTGCCTTTCAATTTATTTAACTTTATTAGAGGTTTCTGTAAATTGGCTGCAGAGGCTACTCTGGGCATGGAGTAGCCTCTGATCTACGAAGTTAGGCTACTCCATGCCCCAAGCCGCCTTACAGATCCACCTCCCTGTGCATCCCAGGCCACCTGTTAACATGGCGGTAAAAGGTAGATCTTTCTTAAAGGGAACCTGTCAGCAGAAATTGACCCAAATACCAGTACCAGTGTTGCCAAGCAGGTTAAATCGTGTTTCTTTCATGACTGTGGTGGCATCATCCATAAAATCTACTTTGAAGTGAGATGTAAATTGGTTGTATAAAGTCCTGGAGGCGGAGATTTCAACACTGAAGTCAAGCTCTCTCTTCCTCATAACGCCCCCTACACTGTAATTTCTGGCCCTGCATCCAGAGACATCACAAACCAGATCTCCTGATGTCCGAAGCATGATGTCAATCACAGAGGAGGAGGCTTTCAGAGCTCCCCAGCCTGACTTCAGTGTTGAACTCTCCTCCTCCTTGACTTTATACAACCAGTTGACAGCTCACTTCAAAGTTGATTTTCTGGTTGATACCACCACACTGGATCTTTAAATAAACAATAACTGGCAGTCATGCTGTTTGACAATACACGGGTAGTGGATTATTAGGCCAATTGCTGATAACTGGTTCCCTTAAAAATGAAAGTTTTCAGAATTTTATAAGATTTTAAAAAATAAATAAATAAAGTTCAAGTCATTATATATAATAAAAATGTCCAACAATAGGCTGACACTCTTTGCAACAATTTTCTCATTTAAATTACAGACATCAATACACAAGAAGAGAACACCATCATTGCATCACTACTGACAATGGATGATGATCCCCTTCCCTGGACAGAGCAGGTCTACAAAACTCTCAAGACTTCAATGAGTCGTCACCAGACTATTGCAGCAGATTTATTGTATGGATTTATAACTCATGGAGAAATTTCAGCTGTGAAATTATTCCTGCCCTTTGCACTAGTTGGCACGCTACACAACGAGCTGTTGCTTCCCTCGGAATAGTAATTATGTCAGACTGTAAAACTGAGTAGGCTTGGGATTTATTTTGATCATCTCCGTGTAGGTTGGATGGTGTGAAAATTTTATCTTTATATTTCCCACGGAAAAGATGGGCCAAGGTAAAAAAAAAATTAAAAAAAAACACACAATCTGAATCATAAACAAAAACGAAACCAAAAACTTACCTCTAACTTTCCCCAAAGTTTGCCTGGCATTTCTACTCATGATAGGGAGTGTGATAAGGCCATTGCTTTTCCCCGTCTCCATGAGGGTTGACGACAATAGACAGGCTGTACCCACATGACCAGGGAGGGCATCACCTTGCACCACGGGCTCACTCAGGTCTTCCTGCGGCAACACAAACAAATTAATGTAATGATCTATAATGATATGAATGTGGTGCAGTTAACAAAAAAGAAATATAAAATTATTCAATTGTTCTTTTTATTTCTCATGCATTTCCCAAGAAAGTTGTCCTTTATTGAGGGCATCCAGCTTTAAAGCGTACCTCTGGTGTAAAAGAACGCCACGTGCAGTATTTCAAGTCTCCAAAGCACGGCCGCTTGGGCTCTAAAGTGCCCCCTTCCTCCTAATGGTATATAGAAACAAGAGGCAGATTAATTGCAGAAAGATATTTGCCGCAAAAACCAGTCCCATTCATCTGAATCAGTGTTTTGGGTCAAGTGCATGGATTTCTTCAAACTCCATTCAGATGAATAGAACCGTCACAGACATTTCTGCAACCAATATGCCAGATGTGACTATACCATTGTTTCCCCATCATGAAGCCCTCACTTCCTGCCATGGATACAGTTTCTAAAAACCTCATGGTGCTTACTCATCTTGTCCACTTGTATCTCATCTACTGTCCTACAGCACTGTGGTCAAATCCCTCTCATATACTAGATTGACTGCCTTCTTAAAGGGGTTGCCCCAAGGTTTCAAATTATCCCCTAGACATGGGGAATGATCCTGGACAGGGCGATTATGACGGTACGACTACTGGGATCCCCAGCAATCCGGGGAAAGGGTGTTCCATTCTCACAAACTGAAAGGGAGATTGCTGAGCAAAGCGCTCACATTACTCTGGCACTCTCTTTCACTGACTTTATGAGTGTCAGTGATACCCCAGCGTTGCGCTCTGCAAATTCCAACTTACCATACTACTAAATGGAGTGCTGTTCTGTCTATTAACAACAGGACCATCTTCTCAAGATTGCTCAAGGTTCCAGCAGTCACTGCCTCACTGATCACCTTGTTATCGCCTATTCTGTGGGACAACCCCTTTAAATCAGTACCAAGGCAGCAGTAATCACAGGACTTGGGTTGAGAGTTCCCCTGTAGACAGCTTGTAATTCTATAACACGGTTAGACTGTTCAAGTACCAACATGGAGAAGGTTACTGGCTGAAACAATTCTAGTCTCCTCCTGCTTCCTTTTCCCCATATTGAAATGATTACAGTATGGCTGCTTTTTAATTGCAAACTTAACATTAAAATTGAATTAGTATATTGGGACTGAAACCCCTTTGGATAGAAGAGTGGAGCCAGATTTCAAATATAACATTTAAAGAGGAGCAGTCACCAGTACAGCAATAATTACACTGTGACTTGGTCAAATTGTATTTGTTATACAGGCTCGAAAATGTTCTGAACAACCAGCTGGGACTGGGAAATAATCTGCCCACTTATGTGTGGAGTTCTGTAATAAAGAAACCAATGTAACAAGTTAAATCTTATTGCCCACATGCCAGTTCGGTCTGAGAATCTCACTCCATCCTCTGGAAAGCGCTTAGACCAAGTTTCTCAGGCAGAACTCACCTTCAGGCTACAGTTAAACATTCATTGTGATGCAATCGAGCCACCAGCTCAACTGTGTAAGGTGAAGCCACAGAAACACTCACTTCAAAAAAGTCAAAAAGTAGCTCCAAATTATCAGGCTCCATGGTGTGAATACTAAATTCAGTCCATCTGTCGGGCTGGAGTGCATAGCCACATTCTGGTTGCGAGTGTCGAGACACAAATTCAGCATTGCTTATTAATGAGATCTCAAATGTGCTCGCCATCTTTGGGAGGAGAACTGGGGATGGTTTATCAGACTCTTCATCTTCACCCTCTTCTTCAGGGCCTTCGAATGTTAACTTCACCCTGTCCGCACAAGATAGAAGGATATTAGTTGTAAAGCCTACAGAACCTTTGTATACACATAACTGACCCGGAAACATAATACAGGAGGATACTGTGCAACTCTTCATCTAAAACTCTTTCAAACTCTCTGCTCATGCAGTTATACTTCTCTCTTTAAAAAAAAAAAAAAAAAAAAAAAAAAAAATCACACATACACACAAAACACTGAGCTGTAGTTTCTAAGAAATCATTCCATGCACTGCTGTGTAACAAAAGCCCCTCTAAAATAAAATAAAACATTTAGGGGGCATAAGCGGCGGAACTGATAAGGGTTTTTATATTTAAACTTTAAAATTATTAATAACGTGGTATGTGTGAGTAATGTGGATCCATAACAAGCCAGGTGCAGCCATACACTGCCTACAAAACCAAATAAAAACTAAGCAAAATAAGAAAAAAAAATAGGAGTTCTGTTTATTTTCCTTTTTTTTTTGTAAAAAAAACTACCTGAACATTGGGCTGATTTACAAAGCACACCCTCAAGCAAGCCGGCATGCCCTCGACATTTATCTATACGCAGAACATCTAGGACACCAGAAAAGTATAAAATTTCATAACACACTTTCTTTTTAATTCCCATCGTTTAAATTGTTACATCCACCTCTGCATTTCATATATATATTTTTTTTTAAATAAAAATGAAGCAACTTCACAAAAAGTCTTACAGGGGTAACTCCAAGATTGCAGAATAAGTACCTGATTGATGGAATCTGACCACTAGGACCCCTACCAATCACGAGAAAGGGGACCCCAAGTTCACCACTTCAGTGAAGTGACAAACAGGTGTTGCTACTGCTCCCTTCAAAAGCTACAGGACCAGCAGCAATTACCAAATGGGAACCCACGTTCTCATGATATTGCCAGGAACCCGCTTGACCAGATGACCTATGCTGTAATTTTTGGCAAAGCCCCATTATTAATCAAAAACAGAGACAGGCCACAAATAAAGCTGTGTATAAAAGGGTCCCGAGGTCACATCACAACTTACCTGACCTACATTTGTAGGTTAACAAAAAGGGCGTTAGTAAGTAGCAGAGGACAGATGAAAGAGAACACCTGTAGGATCGCACTTTATTTGTGGTCTGTTACCGTAGGGACAAGTAACATGGCTAAAGAGCTGTAGACACACAGAGACGTTTGAAAAAGTTGCTTAATTTTATTATTTAACACAACACAATTGAAAAAAAAAAAAAGGTTGAGAATGTGGACACATTCTTTAAACATTGAAATTAAAATCCAGACTTTGGTGTAAGTCAACTGTACCCCAGAAAATCTTCCTCAACTGGGAGCCACAAAGATCAGGGAGGGGTCTCAGACTTCCACAACACTATGTTGTGATCTCTTCCTGTGTATAAATGGGTTCAGAAAAAAGGAAAAGAACACAGAGGTGTCGGGGAAGTTATCCAAGAGAACCCCAAAGATCTCTGTATCACCAGGTCCAGGGCAAGTAAGATTTTAAGAGGTAAGCCCAAGCAAAAAAAAAACCCAAACATTTAAATTAAATCAATAAACATATAAAATATGTAATAATTCTGTCGTGATTGGAATCTAGCACTACGACTTCTATTACATAAAGCTAAAATGTTTGCATCCAGTGTAGGGATTGGTATACTGGGGTGTGTAATGCTGTTTGTACAGGTAGTTGAGTGACCCTTCCCTTCTTACAGCAGAGACTCCAAACAGGAATCTCTTCATCAGCCACACAAGCCTATTGGCCAACAACACCGCCATTATTACACAGGGTTATGTGCTGCCAGGGAATGAGAAAGTTTTTTTCCCGGTTAACATCCTCTCGTGTCTATAGGTATTCACCTGACCATTTACAGCCATGTCTAGTTAGGGGAGTAAAGCTGCCCGACTGTCTGCTCTGCACCATATCAAGCAATATTTATGGGTTAGGTGGAGCTGCCTAAAGTTCTATTTGGACCAAATTTTGACTTTGTGGAGAGCGAGGATCCTGTTCTCTGTAATGGGAGGAGCAGGATGTTGAGCATGTCTCCTGCCACTCTAGTTGGAAACTGATAATCTGCACCATCCCGCTTTTCAACAGTATTGCTATCCTTAAGATGCCACTACAATTGAAAGCTATCGTAGAGCAGGACACAAGTCACTTATTAAGTTGCTGTGTCGGCAAGTGGGTTTTTGCCTGTAGTTTGGGAACTCCACCTCTAAAAGGTTCACCATCACTGCCCTATCTTGCAGACTAAATACAACCCCTTTAAGCAGTTCTAAGGAAGCAACAAAGCACAATTCTGAAGTAGTAAATGGGACATTTTTGGCAGTTTGTGCTCTTCGTGCATTTTTCCACATTTTTGTAAAGCATTCTGTAAAAGAGGATCCGTGCTTTACATTAAATTTGGAAAAAGGTTGAATTTTGCCAAAAAGTAAGGTGGCCACAAATGGAGTATATAAAGCAGTAGGCAGTAATAGGACATTTCGGAGATACAGGCGGTCCCCTACTTAAGAACACTCAACTTACATACGACCCCTAGTTACAAGCGGACCTCTGAATATTGGTGGTATATTGTACTTTAGACCTAGGCTACAATAAACAGCTGTAACAGTTATCACAGGTGTCTACAATTAAGCTTTAGTGTTACTCCTGGTTCTTATGACAACCCAAGATTTTTAAAATCCAATTGTCACAGAGACCATTGTAGGATTGTAGGATTACAATGATAAAATATACAGTTCCGACTTACATACAAACTCAACTTAAGAACAAACCTACAGACCCTATCTTGTATGTAACCCGGGGACTGCCTGTATTAGGGGTGTAGAATGACCAGAGTATCATAATTTTTTTTTTATTAAAAGACCTGTAAGAATCCAAGCCCAGTTCAGTCTCAGAACTTTCTGTACCAACAGCATTAGCTAAAAGGATATGGTAAGCAATATTTGCTCTTTAAAAAAATAACAAAACGCAAGACCGATTTATCACCATACCTAAACCTAGACTTTTTAAATTTTTTCTTGGATATAGAAACAGGCTGCTTTTCAGAATAATGTAGACGTAATCTAATCTCAGTCTGACATGTCAGCCATCCGGAATCCACTGTTTCAACGCCATCTGGCAAAGTAGATGAAAGTTAGCAGGTGCAACAAACAACCCAAACAAGAGAATATACAGTAAGCATACAAACAGATCATCAGTTGCATGATCACTGATTATTATCCTTCTTTATTATATATGTGACATGACGCATCTTTGCACAAAATGAATAGACTTGAATGAGGTTACTTTAGCTTGGCTTACCTTGTGTAGAAGTGGGCAATGATTACGGTATATTAGTTGTGAGGCCATGCATTGTGGTTTGGCTTTTTTCAGTAAAAAATAATATATAAATTTAAATAATATAATATCTTCAATTAGATGTTATTTAAAAAAAAAAAAAAATTACATGTGAGAAGATAATTTCTCATAAATGTAGTGATATGGTCCTGGAAACAAGACTGTCTTTGGATATGACCACCTCTGTTGGAGTTGATTGCACAAAAGATACAAAAAGTTTTTGTATATGAAATGCCCGAGAGTTACTGTATGTACCACCGTCATCCTGTGGTAATGAACGCTGAAGCCAGGTGGTCAGGCAGGACTCAATAGTGCATTTCTGGCCACTGCGGCCAGAGTGCTGGGTGGTCGTATCCAAGGAAGCCATCTTGTATCACAAGGGACAACATTGCAACATTTATGAAAAATTATTTTCACACAAACTTTTTTAATAACATCCAGTTGAAGAAATGTTTACATATGGCAAATGAATGTGAATGCCCAGATGGGAATACCCCTTTTAGCTGTAGGTCCTTGAAAGATTAGTACCGAGTAAAGCAAAGTCCATGCAATAGTAGCCGAAAAGTCCCCCTCTAACATAAAGTACAATAATGGAAGGAAAGGAAAGAAACCAAAAATTCCATTGTTTTACTTTATGTATCCAGATAGGTGAATTTGAAGGAAGTCTCCTCTGTTTAGTTAAGTATTTTAGAGTCAAATGTGAGGCTATCTACAGCTTAAGTTTGGGTGAAACTGGGTCATGCTACAGGACAATATTTTAGAAATGAATAGTTCAGGTGATAGTAAACTTTATAATATACTTCATTAAACAAAGCAGCTTCTCAGTGCCCTTCTCTGTTTCTTTCTCCTGCAGTAAGCAGTGTTAACTTCAGACAGATATGGAGGCTAATGATTAAAGGGGTATTCCGGGAATATGAACATCTATCACAAAAACCCTTGATGATATAAATAAATGAATACAACAATAATCAATGTCATTAGTCGCAAATCGGAACCTAAATAGTTTGATTTTATGATTTACACAAATTATGGCCTCTCTAAAGTAGGTGGAGTTATCACTAAGATGGCCGCCACTGGAAACTACAAGTTCCATGATCCTTTAGTTCTCAGTCACTCCTCCTACCTCTTATGCTCTGCTCCCAGTGGTGATATAACAGACTGTCTTGCTCTGTTACCATAGTAATGACATGTAACTGCCATCACCAAAACACCGGCCATACTGGATGCACTGCAACCAACTGACTACAGCCAAACATAGTGGTGATCACATGACTTGCCCAGGCAGGTGCAGGACATGTGATGTGGACATGTGACCAGCGGCCATCTTCTCTCCTGTGTCTGCTCCACAACGGACCGCGCGGAGGAAATTAACGGACTGATTAAAGGGCCAGTAGCATTTTAATTCTTCATTATAGTCTATGTCATCAGCATTTTTCTGCTAAGGGGAGCAAAATTTTAAATAACAACTAATTACACATTAGCTTATATTTTGAGTACCCATTTGTATATGAATTATGCCGATTCCTGGATTACCCCTTTAACTTTTTCCATGCCTAGATCCCATCTCCCTTGATGATTCGGCTCTCTGAAGAGATTAAACTATCCCGGGGCTGTCTGTAAAGAGGTAAAGTCATTAGACACCATCAGGCTGCTCCATCTCTCAGCTGTCAGTGGATACAGGACAGAAAGAGGATTCACACAAACTGCTCAATACAAGGCAGAGGGAAAAGGATGACAAAGGAACATGCTTCAACCAAAGTATATTACAAAGATTTTTTATTAAAATCTGAAATAGCGATTTATAAAATTATGTTAAAAGTTTTTTTTAAAGATTTAAATAATTTATGACATAGTGGAATCTGTTGCACATTATTCTCAGTGTTTTTTGGGGGGAATTTGGAAGAGCTTCCAATGCTACCTACCAGATTTTAACTATATATTTTTCCCTTTTATGGATGAATAAATCTGGAGCGCCTCTAGAATGCATTTTAAAGGACAACTACCACCAGGATAAGGATTATAAACCAAGCACACTGACAGTGGTGTGAGCCCTATTCGGCAGGATCTGCTCTTCTTTAAGCTTGTTATTGTTACGATCCTATAATGAAACCTCTGTGCTGTGATTGCCCAATAACTTCTCTAAACTCTCCAAGTTGAGAAGTGAAAAAATGAAAGGATTTACTTTATTAATGGCTAGAAAGGTGGTGAAGAATACAAAGGGGAAAAAAAAGCAAGAAAATATTTCAGGCAGTCACATAAAGAGATAAATTTACTGCATTTCCCAGTGCTCATGGCTTAGCTGTGATGATTAGTGATGCCTCAGCAATAATAAAGAAATCCCAAATCCATAACGTGGTTTGATTACAAGAGGATCTGAAGCACCAAACTAACTAACGCAATAAAGGGGGTGGGTGAGGGAAGCACAAGTGCTCACTTACCAAGAAAAACCAAGCTAAAGTTGTATGCTAAAAGTCTATAAATTCAATGTATTGTGCGTCTATATGTATTGTGCAAAAAATGCTAAATAAACCGCTTGTTTGATTCTCGTGTAAACATTGTTAAAAATATTTAAAGTGCTGGTTTCTGGTTCTTTAAAAAGAAAAGTAACTTTGACTTAAGTTTTTTCTGACTTGTTTTAAAAAAAAAAAAAATTAATCAAGACATGAAGTTGTGTAATGTGGATGAACACCCCTCCCCTCTGCTCTGAGTAACAGCTGCAGCAGTGAGTAATTGCATTCCAGCTACAATCCTGGAATATAAATTACTCCCGTTACCATCACACAAACAAAGGGGGACATTTATCAGGGCTCGTATGCTTGTTTTCTGGCATACAAGCCGTGATATGATCAACATTATTGTCCCATTTGCGCCATTGTCCCACCAAGTTAAAGAGAAACGTGAAATGGGTGTGGCTGAACTGTAGGGCAGGCCCGTTGTAGAATTGTATGCCAGCACAGACAGTCTCCTGATTTATCTGGCATAACCCGAGGGACAGGGCTTGATCATATGCCGACACAAGAAGTTTCGGCGTATAATAACTCTTCCCCCATAGTTCTCCCAGTCTGCTGCCGTGCCCCCTTTCATGTTGTTGACAGACGCACCAAGAATTCTATATTTTTTCCACCTGTACAAAATTTCGTGCTTTCATTAATCTTTTTTTCTTAAAACAAGTCAGAGAACCCCTTTAAAAAACAGAAAATACATGCAGTATTAACAATAATTTATTATTTTATCCCATCTTCTAGGAAGCAACATATAAAGAATTACAGAAAAATTTGATATGTATTGCAACGTGACACCAGTCCATACAATGGTGAGAAACATGGCAATCATATATGGCAGTGTCATCTGTTGTAAAGGGTGGGGGAAGGGAGTGGCGTTATGAGAATTAGCAGTCCAGAGCAGCCAATTTAGCAAAGAAGAGTTTATTTTTTCTTTATAGCACTTGGAGATACGTCATATGGGTGATGTGGTCTTGACAGCTGCTGCTGCAAATCCCGTAATTTGCCGCACAGATATAGTCTGTGGGTCATGGATCATTACAATAAAAAATTTATTAAAATAAAAGTAGTTCGTTTTGGAGCTCCGTCAGGAGGTATAATCTCCTCTGTTTTGGGGATTTTGAAATAACCACATAGCGCAATATCTTATACTACTATAATATGCAGAACTACTGTGTGCAATAGAGGGAACAGCTTTTTAAAAAGATAATTTCATCTTTTTGTTACTCTTATTAAAAGAAAAGAAGAAATTTGAAAATCAAATTTATCTCTATAGTTTATAGACCGTGTATAGTCCGAACCCACAGTTATAATCCATTTTAGTAATCTGTACAATAACATCTGGGAAGCTGCCAATATGCAGGTAACAGATCGATAGTGACCTGACTGCAGATCAGACTATATGGGGCCATTTGTATTGTACGGTTGGAGTCTAGCATATCTTTAAATCTTAAAGATGCTTTATTTTATTCCAATTTAGGTGCATAGGAGTAATAATAGTTCTACACTTTTGGAATAGTAAGGCTACATTCACACGACCGTATGATTTCTCCAGTCCCGTATTTACGGGCCGTATATACGTGACGTTTTTCATCCGTATGCAGCATGTATGTAACCCGTATTTTATACGTCCCCATAGACTTCTAGGGCATACGGAACTGAAATACGGGAGAAAATAGGACATGCTCTATATTTTTATACCGCTCGTATACGGTACGGTACGGAACGGAGTTAACAACGGCAATATAAATGGTCAGACGTATTGTCCATTGAAATGAATGTGGCCGTATGTAATCCGTAAAAAAACGGTACGGTACGGATACGGCTGTTTTCATACGTCCGTGTGAATGTAGCCTAAAACAGTTTTTTAAAACGCAAAAACACAAATTAAATAAAAAATAAATATAAATGAATTAAATTATCCCCCCCACATCCACATATTTTCTGCAAAATGCTGAAACAGAATACACAATAAAAAAAGAGGTCACACATACATCTACCAATTGTGTAAATTAGATTTAGTGTAGGGCACATTCAGATCTTGCCGATGATGCAGACGCTGCAAGATCCCATCCAAAGAATTTAGAACGCCAAATTATTATTGATACACCTAAACCTTAAAATGTTCATGGATAAAACCTTAACCTTTTACAGATAAAAAAAAACACAGTATACGCTGTAGGGAAACTATAAAACAAAAAAGTTACACACAGAAGTTTGAAGCAATTTCTCACAAAATGTGCGTGTTAGTTTTCCATCACTATTATTGATCTCTAAAATGCTTTCAGTTATGTTGAATCAGCTCTACTGAGTGTTACATGGTTGCAATACAAATATAAGGTATGTTCACATGTGTTGGATTTGTTGAAGTTTTTTGAAAAAACCCTCTTCAGGCCATTGCCCACAAGTAAGTTCAATCCAAGAAATTCGCTCCGTGTGCTGGCTGGGATTTCCCAAACGGAAACTCCTTATTGCTGGACTGAACTCTGCGCCGTCCAGTGGTAATAAGTTTCTCGGACTGAACTCGCTTGTGGGTAATCGGTCTTATATATCTGATGTTTCTGCAGCAATGGGAATGGATTTCTCCAAACCCTTTTAGGCTGGGACCACATGGTACAAACATAGGTCACTGTAACTAACCATAAATAAAAATGAGACAATCAGGAGGGTTTTTTGGCTCTGGCTTATCTTATTAACCCTAAGTATCATGGAAGGGTCTCATAACATGAAAAGGAGGGATCCAAAGGTTTGTGAATATTGCACTGTACATTGTTGGGAATTTGGGGTCCAAGAGGTGACAGCACAATCCAGCTGCAGTTTTCATCAGAACAAAACTTCCTGCAACAAATCTCTCACTTGTGAAAGCACCCCAAGACCGCATTCACATGTCCAGTCCTGCAGGGAGAAGCCGTCATCAAATCACAGAGAGACCATTTAATACACCACAAAGTTTACAGCATTGGATGTAGTAAATGGCCTGTTGAGTGATATATGTGATACGAAGGCCACTCATTTCAACTCTCATATCGAAAACTTTTAATGAAAATTCATACCCAAGTCCAATAGTTAAATAAAACCCTCATGAACTCAACTAATTACTTTATTATGTCCTAAAGGTCAGTCAGCAAGTCAGATTTAGTTGGATAATCACAGCGTCACAGAATTAATCTACTACCTCAGACACACATCTGATTAGTTAGTTCTGGTCTATAGGATAAGCTAATATCTATCATTCCAAGTGAATACAATGGATGCTATATTAATAAGCAAAACATACAAAACTAAAAATAAAAAAGGTTTGAATTGTCACTTGGTAAAATCCAGGAATTTGGCAGATATCCTTCCCATCTCCCGGCCTCCTCCTTCCTTGGGAAAGGGAAGTGGCAAGAATTATGGATTGGGATTAGTCACCCTAACAGGCAGAGTACGAGGGGATTTCTGTAGCAGCAAGCTGCCTCTCAGCCACAGCTCCTATTCTCTTAAAGCCACTGTTTACTTCTGCAGTAAAGGCCCCCAACCTTCACTTAGAATTGTGTTTTACAACAGAGAGGGATACGCTACTAGCAGCGTACAGTACAGTAGTACAGTACAGTAGTACAGTACAGTACAGTACCGTACAGTAGTACTTAACGTACATTTTAAAAAATCCTTTAGGTAAATATAATTTCACACCCACCTCTAACCTGCACACTACACTTACCCCGGAGATATACAAACAGATTATTAAATTATGTTTCTACATTGTAAACAACATTTTCTGGCTCACTTTTTAGAGGGTAAGTTGCTACTATAAAAGGAAAGTTGGACTTACTGTGAATTCCAAATTCTCCGTCATCAATGAGCAATTCTTCTTCTGTAAAGTGAAAGCAAAAGGAAAGAGGCCATTAATGGGAGCAAGTACAATCACATTTAACAAACCCTTCATATCAAACTCTGAATTCCATAAATGAACTTCCGATTTTTTTCTCAAGACCCTGATTTCTGCTGTCGGCTTCTATTGGCATTAAAAACTATGTATTCCAGTTTGTATAACCCCTTCATATTTGTAGGAAACCTCACTGCCCCAGAAATCAGCTCAGATGTCTTTGCTGCAACTCAATGGGAAAATACAGCTTACCTAAGACTGCAGATAGTCTTACTAGAGATGTACTAGACTAGAACCTCAAGATCTTGTGATTAGTGGGGTACCTAGCAATCTGTCCCCCAGCACTTTGTCAACTATTCTGTAAGGCTGAATGCACACATGTGCCCACCAAGGCAAGCATGGGGCTGGGTGCAGTAGAGCGGAGGGGTGACTGCTTCTCACCCCTCTTCATAGAAAGTGAGCAGCAGCCATCGTAAAATGGCAAAATATAGGACATGTATAAGACACCTTACCGGGTGCCATAGACCTCAATGGTGGCCGTGATCTGGCCACAAATTATGCTGTCAGATGAGGCCTAATCCATGTTCAAGATTTGAAAGAGGGGATGGAAAGAAAGCCAACTAGTAGAAAGTGAAAGGTTTTCTACTAAATGGCATTCTACAGCCTATATTTTGTTTTGTATATTCAAGTAGAAGCCAAACAAACCAGATAACAAATGTTTTTTCCCCTTCTTAATTTTAAACCACAAAATACATATAAGTGAAATAATAGAAAACTAAAATTGAAAAGCGTAAAAAAGGGTAAATGGCCTTTAATAAAACAGGGTAGATAGGATCACGATCTGAACCTGTTTAATGTCTTGCACATCGTAATGTCACTTCATGAAATCATCTTCGGCCCTAAGTAAAACTGCAGACAATACCCGACCACGACAGGATAACATTGGGTTCATATTTTGTTGCCGGCTCTCCTGACCTTTGGGTTGGAGGCTGTAATTCTGGTAAACACTCCCACCACCCCTTGCCCGGGGGATGCAACACCATAGTGACATGAGCATTTCATTTGTGAGGGTAAGAATTTCCCACTTTCGGCTTAGAATCAACAGGTTTCCCCATTTTTTGGGGTAAAATTAAGTGCCTCGGCTTTAACTTGAATAATATTGTACATTTCCCACATTTTATCACCCAACAGCTGGAGCTTTCTGTACTTATTTCGTTGCATCAAATGAGGGTAGAGGTTGCATAATTATTTCTGTCTAGTTTTTCCTTCTAGATTCTATATATATCCGTCTAGTTTAGCAATCAGCAAACTGGAGTTTCAAAGAACAGATGGTTTTCTTCCTCGTTTCTTATAAAGAGGCGCATAACAGATGGATTTGGACTGTTCACCTACTCATGAATATGGGCCTATATATCACTGATGAAGGTCCACTGATGTTTCTGAGAATGTATATAAATGTTTTCCTGCACTGTATGTAAAAGACCTAAACTGTGCCTCCTGGTTACTCCCTCAGAATTCTCATGTAAATAAACTAGATGATCTGGGGTCACGCAAGAATTTTGTGAATACTCCGGGACATACTTCGGTTTATTTTCATACAGTGTAGCAAAACGGTATTGGCACTGAAGACCAAGTTACATTCCCAGGTGGACATTGAATTTGATTTAAAGAGAACCAGTCATCTCCCCTGACAGGTCAATTTATAGATATATCTTTTAAAAAAATGCATAAGGGACTCCCTATATCATGGGGATATAAGATAAGGGTCTTCACCTCCAAACAGTAAACATGACCAACCACGGCCTTATAATGATGAACAAATAAACTGACAAGTGGGTATTTTCCCTTTAAAAAAATGTGTATACAACTGCCAGGATATTAGACTTTGTAGTAGACACATTCTCAACTTATAATACCCTGGCATCAATTTATTCATAAATTTCTAGGAGAAATAACACAAATAATCCCTAGCATTGTTATTTCTGGGGAAATATTCATAGACCTGTCAGTAAAGTTGAGGGGCACCCCTTTAAATGTTGCCTTCCTTGCGATGTTCTACTTGATACTGAACGTAGTGAAGGATGACAAACAGAATAGCAGAGGAAAATCCACACCCAACAGGAAGGAGGGTTTCCTGGGTGTGTCACTTACTAGCAATCATTTCTACTTTGAGAACTAAAGTGTAAAATGATGCAAAATCTACAGAATCAAGCCTACAGACCATACCTAAAGGTTCATGTGACCCACCAAAATAGTAGTCTACCAAATTCATCCATTTTTTTTTTTTAAATATATGGCAGATGACCATACCTAAAGGCTTTATTGATCGTGGCTGTAGATGAGTCTCCCACTTGTGAACTATGACTTGGCATGACTTGCCTGTGTTCTGTAAATTAAAAGTGAAATATCCGCATTGATTATACTTTCCAATATACCTGCAGTCATTTTATTAGAGGTGCGACTCTCTGGGATTGTGGTGCCATGTTTTATAAGGACACATGTACATTCACAGAGTCTTCTCCATAGACCACGCTGCGGACAGAAGATCAATATATCTGCATCACAGAAGACAAACATTTCCATGTGCTCCATAAGGGGGGGGGGGTCTTGGGTAGACCACAGCTCTACTTGCACTCTGGAGGACCATAATTTAGGCTTCATATCCAGAGTGGCCACCCGGTCAGGGAAGTCTCCGATAAGCTGTAGGACCTTCCGTGAAGAGAAGTCTTTCTGAACCATCACTTGACGATAAGCTCTGGGATCTTTTGTAAAGTTTAAGTCTTTGGATTATTCTTACCGGCTAATTATTTTCCTTCAGTTTTGGATAAGGATTTCATGATAATTTATAAAGGAGGCAAAGCCAAAATGGGCAAATGGACAAAAGCCGTCCAAATGGGAGAACCCAATATATGCCCCTATTGGAACATATGGACATCACAGAGGCGTCTACACATCTGAGTGGGGAATGAATTAACACTTCATAGTAATATGGCTGGTCACAATTTCCCACAATTTCTTTATTAGAGACATAGTTCACAAAAATATTTATAGAAATTAAAAGGTTCACAAATGAAAACTTCAAAGCCAGCTGTTTCTGTATCTAGTTGAAGTAGTCACAACTACATCACTAGAGAACTGCAAATGAAAATGTTTATTTAAAAGAAAAAAAAAAAAATGTGTTTCTCCATTTTCAGTAACCATTAGCATTGAAGCAAATCACAAAGTGTGACAAGAATATAAAAACAACAACATACCCCGGGCTCCAGAAAAGTGCCCTTGAAATAGCGATAGAGTACTGGGAATCCTCTAGGGAGTGTAACGTTTGTTTTCCAGATTGTACTGTTGAGAAAAAAAAAACGAAACTAATTAAATACATCCGTATAGTATTTCCATTGAACTTTTAAAGGGGGTTAAAATAAACAATTTAAAGGAAACCTACCATCAGTATGGAGGACTTTTAACCTACCATAACCACACTATGCTGGAGTGTGAATGCTGAAAAAGGATCCATTTTTCTATTACTCCCCCCACCTGCCCTGCCAGAGATCAGTGAGATCAGCCGGCTCTCTGCAATCCGTACGCAGTCTCGCACTAAGGAGAAACCAATTTCCAATGCGTGACCCGATCGCACATGTGTGGGAATTGCCAGGAGCCGGCTGAGGTCACCAGCTCTCTGGCATGGGAGGGGAGGAATAAGTGGCAAACAGAGGTATGCAGAATTATAAGAAGGAGCCCCCAAATGCCAATTTACATATTTGAAGGGTGGATCCTTTTTTAGCGTCCCTGCAGCATCTGAACCCCTGAGGCAACTCCATGCCCCCAGTAGATACTACAGACTCGACTGTACGCACTCCTGCCCGTTCACCTCGGGCAAAAATCGATCTCTGCGGAACAGCAGTAGACACACCAGAAGTAGTGACTACTGGAAGTCCGTAGTAGCCTTTGCCCCCGGAACTGTCTGAGGCGACTCCACGCCCACAGTAGCTTCTGAACTTAATTTGCATATTTAAGGATTAAACTTTATTTTTACAGCAACTGCATCCAAAAATTTGTGAAAAACGGAATGCAGCAGCGCCAGGGAAGGGGTATCTAACATGGGGAATCTTTCCAAAAGTACAGTAGATTCCCCATTGTAGATTTTCTTTACATGTCCAGTCCCTTTCGGTGAAATTGGAAAAAAAATAAATAATAAATCCATACTCATGGCACAGATCCGCAAACATTCTGCATTTCCTGGTCCATTGATGGCTTGCAGCAATGACAATTCTCCCCATGTTGGGGATATACAGAAGTGCAGAATGGTGGGGGATCTAAGAGAAGATTAGGAGGACAAAACAAAAGTGATCTAACCTATTAGGGATAAGTTTAATAGATATATAAAGCCAGAAAACCTCTTTAACCATGACTGTCAATCCATAACAGTTTGGCCACCATAAACAGTAGAAGGAGTTATGCATCCAACAACATGCCACACATTGTACAGGGTGCGAGATTTATACGCATGATATCATAGTATTGTGGTTTCTATTGATTTGGAAGTTAAAGTGGAAGAAGATAACATGAATCACATGGTAAATGGACCATGACATGTGTTGTAGCATCGCATCTCTGAAAACTTTATAAACGATTAAGTACATTAGTCTTTAGCATGGGTGAACAGTTACTTACCAATCATCAGCATCAGGTTGTAGAATAATAGCATTCTGGGGTTTCCAGGCACCTAAAAGATCGCTGCTCCCACAAAGTGCGATGACTTCATCTGAAAAACAGGAGGAAATAGTCTTCACATTTACAGCCCTAATACCCAAAATGTGCCAGTGTTCAATAGAGACAATGCAAACTCTACAGGAGATAATAATTACAGGCAGTCTCCGGGTTATGTACAGTATAGGTGCTGTAGGTTTGTTCTTAAAGAGAACCCGTCAGGCAAATTAACCCCCTAAATTAAATATATTTTCATTGCCTCTATCTGGTCATTGTCCCTCTACATGCCTGTAAACTTAAGCAATGAGGTCCTAAAGCTGTATGCACATGACTTGTGAGATGAATATGATAATGGAGTGGGAGGTACAGCCACACCCCCAGTGCTTGACTAACAGCCTGTATAATGATGTGAGGTATAATGGTGTAATGGCTCCTCCATGTGCTTCCTTCAGCGCGCAGCTACAAGGAGCTGCACACACTCGTCCACGAAGCCGAAGTTCTGTGCATGCGCAGAACATGAGCCAGTGGCTACACGATCTCGGGTCCAAATCTGGAGCTACCCTGAAGATGTCTGGGTAGAAGGCTCACACAGGCTACTGGGGCATGGAGTAGCCGTGCCATGTAGCCTCAGCTCCAGCTACTCCACGCCCCAGTAGCCTCTTTAGAAAATTTGCATATTACCCATATTAAAGATAAGAAAGGATAGAGGGGAGTAAAGTATTAGCCCTAAAAAGGGCTATCCTTGCACCTACCACCGGATCTACTTTAATAGGTACATCTGTAGTGTTAGGTTTCCTTTAATTATATATTTTTTTTTACTGCTTGTCATTTTCACATAAGAGAACCTGCCTTTAGGTAAAAGGGTTTGTTGATATTCTAAGAAAATCCTGAGGGAGTTGCCAGCCGCTCCCATTCTTTGGAGCAGTTTCACAAAACATCTTCCTTGCCAAACAAATTGGGGACAAAAAAAAAAAAAAAAACCTGGTTCTAAAAGGTCTACACAAAACATATCAGGTAAAAATGTGGGTATAATTAGGGTTGTTCATCATTACGAATACAGTCATTACACAGCATTTCAGTGACCCCATTCCCTTCTCTTTATACAGTGTTATTTAGTGCGGCTCATTAGGTTATTTGAGGTGTCTGTACTTGGCATGCAGAAGGCTGAGTCACAGGAGAACAAGCTCGAGCCCAGCCGCAGCTCATTTCTCAGAATTACCGCTTATGTAATAACAAGCAACAAAAACAAAGTAACAAAATAAGTTTGCTCCACTGTAAGCAGAGCAAAAATTGTTTAGGATAAACCTAAAAGATAACATCTGGGAAATAAAACCAAACCAAAGTGAATGTAAAAGGACTAAATCCACAATCCTACAGATTCAGCATTAAAATGTGCCAGATCCTCGAAGTCCTTATCGTGGGAAGGAATGCAGTTCTAGGAACTTTAGTGCTCTTAAACTGATGACATTGACGTTTACCCAAGAAGAGACTATAATAATCAAGCTGCAGACACTAAGATAATAGCAATGACTGAGCAGATAGTGTCTGGGGGAACGAGGCTACACATGGAAGTCAGGCCCACTCACAGTATAGCCGCTGTATGGAAATACACTGAAAGAAATGAGGGCACTTAAAAGGGGTAATCCCGTAACAACATGTTATTTCATACAGTCTCTACAAGACAGCCGAGGAGAAGCCAAGAAGCCAAGGTCCCACTCGGAGGTTATGAAACTGTAAAGAGGAGTTATTAAAGGGGTTCTCCAGTCATAGCAAGTAAGGCCATATCCACATTAGATGGTAAACTATACAGAAACCATGCACACAAAACAGTGTATATATACTTATGTTTAAAATATATAACCTTAGTTCTAACTAATGTATTTTGCCTAATCCAGGCCATAAATCCTGGATATTCTGGCATATATTCTCAGACATAATCTAATAAACACAGTGCATGGATATTTAGGGACAGGGTGCACAGAAATGTCATGTAACCCTGTTCTAGATGTCGCGGTGCCCTTGACATTAGTAGCGGTCACAGTTGTAGCGTTTTTAGTTACTTGTACTTGCTCTGTAACCAAAGCTTCTCCCCTCTGTGCCATCATGTAATAGGGTGCATGTTAGCAATTGGGGTGTGCATGTGTCCAGCAAACTGACCTTACTGTAACAGCACAAACATATACAAGACCACAAGTTTATCAGACCGTTTCTCAATCACGGCTAGGTTCCATGCACATGGAGGTGGACCATGTGTCATCACAATCTGTTGCTGAGCCGAAGTCCGTAAAAATGTGGCTGGCAAATGAGGTCACTAGCTCGTCCTAACCCCCTTGAAGGGTCACTTGATTGCATTACCTAGCAATTGTTCAGCAAATATGGAGGAAAAATGGATGACAGCCACTTGGGAAAGCCAGAGCAGCAAACACTGAAAGGAATGGGCCCTGCTTCGGGTATGGGTCCATTGAAGTCAATGTGTGAAAAACAGATCTCATACAGAAAAAAACAGCTTCACCTGCGTGTAGTTTTATATAGTTTTTGTCCCAGCAAAATAATTGATTTGGCTGAGGCAAAAATGCAATGCTCACCGTCAAGTCTGTCAAGGGTAGTCCTGAGTAGAGAATATGGATGGATGGATCATCGGGGAGAAGAAAAAAACAAAAAAACAAAAAACACACTAGTGTGAAAAATGTAAATTTTCACACATGACTTTTACCACAGAAAATCTGAGGGAAGATTCCGCTCATGTTGAAAATAAAAAGTGCAAGGTCATCTAGAGGTAAACTACCATGTGTCCGACAGGGATACTCTCAGGAGAATAAAATTCTGTTCAAATTGTTATAAAAAAAAATCTCGATCTGAATGAAGTTTGGTGCTTTTTCCCTCCAATGCCGCCATGGATCATTTTAGTCAGGTACCGTTATACGCTATTGTGGACATCAAAAAGCAACTGAGGCCCGACTGAAAAGAATATACAGGCGGTCCCCTACTTAAGAACACCCGACCTACATATAACCCCTAGTTACAAAATGACCTCTGGCAATTGGTAATTTACCGTACTTTAGTCCTCGGGTACAATAAACATCTATAACAGTTATCACAGGTGTCTGTAATGAAGATTTATTGTTAATCCTGGTTCTTATGACAATCCAACTTTTTTAAAATCCAATTGTCACAGAGACCGAAAAATTTTTCTCTAGGGTTACAATTATAAAGTATACAGTTCCGACTTGCATACAAATTCGACTTAAAAAGAAACCTCCAGAACCTATCTTGTACGTAACCCGGGGACTACCTGTACATAAATGTGAACATTGACATGCCAGTAAACTGAGGTATTGTTATTTTCTGTCAGGATTTTGACCAATATGTCCTTTATTCAGAACAGCCTAATCCAGAAATATAAGAAATAAAGCAGTGGCCTCCTATTGCTTTCAACATGAGAGGAATTTTACCTCAGGATTTTTCAATCCAGAAAATGTGGTAAAATCATGTGTGAAAAGTAATATTGAGGTTAACGAATTCACATAGCAGCTTTTGCTCATCACAGTGTGTCAGAATTAAGGGAAAATGATGACTTAGCTCCTCCATGTTATCGCTCCCTGCAAGGCTAAAATACACAGCGAGAAAAGTACACTGCCCTAGAGACAGAACTTCACTGCATGGGCAAACTCTTCCAATCTAGTTATACAGGGGGCTGTATCTGAATTATATGTATTCCATGTATAGTGTACACACTAGAGATGAGCGAGCACTAAAATGCTCGGGTGCTCGTTATTCGAGACGAACTTTTCCAGATGCTCGAGTGCTCGTCTCGAATAACGAGCCCCATTGAAGTCAATGGGAGACCTGAGCATTTTTTTAATAAAACTGAACAGTAAAAGAACAGTGCAAAAAAAAAAAAATTCCAGATGTTTGCAGATGTTTTACCTGTAAGAACACATTGAAATAACACTATTCTTCACTTTGCAGGTGTTCGCGCGTGTCTCCCGCTAAGTTAGGAGATGTGCACGAACATTTGGAATGTGAAGAATAGTGTTCTTTCAATGTGTTCTGCACTTAAATGCTCCTGTATTCACTGTTTTTATTGTTTTAATTCTATTCTTCACATTGCAGGTGTGCGCGCGTGTCTCCCGATAGGTTCGGAGATACGCGCGCACAGCTGCAAAGTGAAGAATAGAATTAAAACATTAAAAACAGTGAATACAGGACCATTTAAGTGCAGAACACATTGAAAGAACAATATTCTTCACATTCCAGATGTTCCGAACATCTCCTAAATTAGCGGGAGACACGCGCGAACACCTGGAAAGTGAAGAATAGTGTTATTTCAATGTGTTCTTACAAGTAAAACATATGGAAACATGTGTAATATTTTTTTTTTACAATAAAAATACTTTTATTCAATTTATTTTATTAATTTACTGCTCGATCTCGAGCCGGCGAGATACTCGTCCGAGTAACGAGCCGGTCCGAGTATGCTAATACTCGACCGAGCAGTATACTCGCTCATCTCTAGTACACACCTATGTCAGAAGTGGTAACAGAACCCTTAAGATTCTCCTTGATTTCTACACACCACACATTTTCAAGAGTCAACTTACACAGAGATAGAATTTTCCATTCAGGATCAGGGTTTTTCACATTTCTGTTTTTTAGTATATATTATTTTATATACAGTATATCTTTTTTTAAATTTCCATTTACAAAGCCATTTACTTTGCATGTCCATAACTTTTTTTTTTTTATACTTCAATGTACGGCGTAAGGCGTCATTGTTTACAGAATGTGAGGAGATTTTCATTGATACCATTGTAACATTTGTATGACAATGTGATCAAAATGGTGAAAAAGTGGGGATTCCGATATTCGGGCGCCATTTCCCGTCGCAAGGTTCATCGCCGGGAATCATTGTTTTGTTATCTTCATACATCAGGTAGGGAGAGCTTGACTTCAGCACTCTCTGCCTCCTCGATTTTACACAACCATTTTCCAACTCACTTCAAAGTGCACATTCTGGACGACGCCACCGCACTGGGCCATTTTTATGAGACGAGAACAGAAATGTGCTATGTTGCTTGACAACATACTAGATGTAATTAACCAGTTCAATTTCTGCTGACAGGTTCCCTATAATGTTTCCCTACATGCAACTAAGATACGTAAAACATCAGGAAGAAATATGAGCCCTTCGCTCCTTGCAAATGTGTCGTCTCATCACTATTTCTAGGATGCGTGGCATGCACAGACCTATTCACATCATGGCACAACCTCTCCTTGGAGTATGAATGTAGACTTGGCTATTCCAAAACAAATCTTCTTGGTGTCTACAGCCGACCCCTGTTAAAAAGCCAATCCAATAAAACAGTCAGACATGATGATCCTCTTCTCAGCAATACAAGTCACTTTAGCATCTATAAAAGGACACAGCTGGTGAGATGGAAATGGGAGTTCTTCTCCAAAGTCATGTGAAGACAAGCAGAGAAAACCTATCTTTGGTTCTACAGTACATATTGAAGATACAAATCTCATCTTTCAGATCACATCAGGGTTTCGGTTCTGTGAACTACTGAGGGGGCTAGTATTTCAATGGGGACAAAGGCTTGGTACCCACCCTGGAGTATAAAAATGAGGGACCACTGTGCAGACAACTGCTGGCTCACAAAGATACTAGGAAAAGATAAAACACTAAAAGTGGCATCCAACCTCAGAAGGCAAGAGCTGGATCACTCCGAATAAAGAACACCATGTCTTGTTCATCTGAGGAAGAGGATATGGGGACGTCACCATCCGCTTTCTCTGCTACCAGCATAAAGTTAACAGTCTCACTGATGCTTTCTATACCAGCAGAGGTTAACCACGTTCAATGGGTCCAGCAGATCAGGTTAGGCTGCATGTTCCACACATGATCAGCACTTGTTTACAAGAATAAAATAGCACTGGTTAAATATATCTATGGCTGACTTTGCATGGCAGAACTAGCGCGTGTCCTGTTAAGTGACCTTGTACAAGTAATGTACAGAAAAAAAAAAAAAAAGTGGACCAAAAATCTTAATAAAATTTAAGTCCTATAAATCTGGACATGGAGGATATTGCACTGACTACCAGAAATCGCTTGCTATCACCCTAAATATATATGAGAAGGTTTGGCTCAATTTGGCACGCGAGAAAACACAGCCGAATGGGAGAATGGAGGGAAGCATAGCGGAACCAGAACATCGGGATTGGATAGGTTTAGTTTTCTGCTGCTAACCCATCACGAGCCCTTCAGAAGGAAGGGAGTCATGAATAACAAATATAAGATTATCACAGTCACCTGGTCTGGATCTATGAGCAAGTGTCCCTGATTATCATCCAGCATCAAACACAGGGAATAATCTGGAGCAGAAAGAACAGTCTAGTTCTACTCTGCACTGGTATAAAGACCCAACACATTAATACATCTCCCCTACTATTTCCAACCCATTAATGTAAATCCTCCAGAGCCTCACATATTCTGCAACATGTCAGAATTTTGATAGAGCTTCTTATAAGCTTATGAAGAAACTTTATCTTATACAAAGACTTGTGGTCTTGTAAGAGTTACTGCATCAGCTTTTATTTCGACATTATCCGAAGGACATTTTGGTCCAAGGACATTATTACACAAACCCTGAATTAGTCTCTTGACTTTAACAAAGAAGCCCCGCTGGTTAAAACAAGAACAACAGTCACATTACTTCGGCTCATTTTCTCATAGATTTAGAAGATTAGACCTCGACTTGTTCCCGTCCATAACAACATGTCAGGAGGCCAGATACAATAACTAATAAGTCTGTCCGCACTTGACGGGAATTTTTAATGGAATATTAAATAAAATTTGTTATGGGATGTACGACAGACAGGTTTGTCACACTCATTAGTAGTTAACCTAACATACTGGCGAAGCGGGAATGGAAACTTAATAAAGCCAGTCATAAACATTAAGTTGCCAGGTCCTGACCATGAGTGGTCTAATCTCTGTTGCCACCTCAAAGGAAATATAAACAGGTTACCTTAAAGGGAACCAGTCAGATATTAGGGACAATAAATCAACTACAGGTACTTATGGTAGAAAGGCGTCTTTTTTTTTTTTTTAAATAAAAGCCACAGCCTATTGCCCAAATATAAGGCAATTTGAGACCTTAAACTATTGGTCTATAAGGACCGCTGGGTGGCTTAATGTCCCAAATCGCTCTGACAGGCTGTCTTTAAGATGTCTAGTACACAGCATGAACGCCGCACAATGGAAAGGCAATACAGACTCCTAGGGGGACATTTATCAAACTTTGGCGTATGATGAAATCCCCTCCCTGGATATATTAAGAAGATCTGACCTTCAGACATATTCAGCGGGTGGACATGCCATAACCTGTGAAAATGGAGTCATAAAAGTTTACAGACCATAACAAGTGCATTCCTACCCCGCATCAGCCCACTTTGCCACACTACATTCACGCCCACTTGACAGGGTGGCTGCATAAAGGGGAAAATACAAGCAATTACTGGCAGTTCGATAATAATTGAGATTTTAGGGTTTGTCCACCAGAAGATAGGTGCACAAGACCTAAATGTCCTCACACCAATAAGTCATTGGATAATATACCTACTCCTTCATCACATGGGGTGTCCCTAATTTACATGACAGGGTGTTGGATCATTAAGTGCTAGACTGCTAGAGTCCCATGTTCCTCCTATTGTCCTCATCTGTGTGGATTACAATGGTTTAATACCACAGGACACTTATACATTACCCAATTGGCAAGACTATCTATCTGTCATCACCTTTTTGATAAATTTGCAACAAACTCATCTCTTCATTACACCACTACTAGTAAATGTGGGCTAATATGTATCAGGAACTGTCTTTTGGATGTGATCTAGCTCACTGCTACAGATACAAAACCATAATGCCCGCTCAGAGCGATGCGCTGGGAAGTCATGACCCGCCTCATCTGTAACTATTTTCAGTACTTTTATGTCAATATCATCATAAATATTGCAGCAGCCTCATATTCACAGGGAACACTCTGTAACCATTTCCGACAGCTGAGATCTGTGACTATACCGTACTGTTCTTTTACTCCAGGATTTGTCAGTGCTGATCACATCACTTGTCTGCTGGAGCTCATCCTTCCAGCCAGTTCATGGCAGAACGTATGATGTCAGGGGTTAGTATGAATCACATCAGTGCATAACTTTCGCTAGCGCTTCAGCTTGAAAACGTGAAGATTTACACAAGATCTACTATGTATGATTTACTGCTTGTCCATGGAGGAGTTGCAAATATTCATTCAGGATAATATCCGATTAATCTATTCCCTTTAAGGGACTCATTTTGCCCCATTAAACTACCAGCTTCCTCAGGTATTGAGGAATGAATTCACTCATTTATGTGAAATCTCACTTGATTATCTGTTTAAAAATAAGGCGAGGAGAGTAGTGTACTGCCTGAAAGAGTCCCTTTACTATATTTAATGATGGGTAGGATGGTATAAAGCCCTACAATCCAATCCAGAATTCTGATAAAGTTGCAAACCACAAGTTTTTGAAACATTGTAAAACAAATTTGTTTCCAAATGTAGCTGTAATTGTATAACACTGGCTTCAATTTGGAAACATGGGTGTAGTTAGCCTGTATACAGGCCACAATAGGAGGTCGAAACAGAAGTAACAGGCATCAAATTAATCACATTTGGTGTATACTGTGCCAATCTAAAACAAAACGCACAAAAAAAGTGCGGATACACAAAGAACTGTTAACTCAAGATATATTTTTGTTCCTTGTATGTATTTAAAGAAAATATAAATAATTTTGTAAATATAAACTTCATCAATATACAGCTTTACTGCAGATCTATATTACCATGGTACAGACTTCAAAATAAAATTTCTGTAGTTAGATTCATTATTCAGGTGTTACTCCCACGGAGCTCCTCCCTCACCTGAAGACTGGAAGTTAGCAGGTTGTAGTTCAAAAGTAAAAATATAAGCTGGAGTTTTTTTTATGCCTGCCCTGTGATAACCATGAAAACTCAGCCTGAGGGCTCATTCACATGAACGCAATGGGGACCGACACGCGGAGGCTTATTGGTCTCCATTGACGTCCAGTCACTGTGCGGTGAGCACACTTTGTCTTACTGCACTGCATGCGTGTTAGGGCGCCGGTCAAACGCTTCTCTATGGAGAGAGGTGAGCACCGCTCATCCTCTGCAGCGAGTGGCTGTATGTTTGCCTGAACTAACATACATTGTGTGAATGTACCCCAAGGCTGCCATCACATGACTGTTCTTTCTACAGCTAGCCCATGTCTCCAGTCTCTTCTAGGGACTCATGCACACGAGTCAACATCCCGTTCCAAAATTCTTTTTACTCTCCTCGGCCTATGGTACCTTTGTTTGCTGACCAAGACCTGCACATGTTCGTGTGAGGATAGCCTAAAAAGTATATTTTCTCATAGTTGATTAGGAGCCCTGCATTTAGGTTATGATGATCAAAGAAGGTCCTAAGGGCTTCAGACTCAAACTCCAACAACAAACTAAAGGCTTAAGGGAATCAAGATACAGACTTTCATTTTGTTTAATTAGGTGGATATCCATAAAGAACATGCCACATAAATAGATATTTACTGTATAAAATATATGAGAAGCAATGCATCCTACGGCTTTATTAAACTTTGCCAACCCCAGGGCATGGTGTGACATGTAGGGAAAGTGCTGGGGGTCCGTAGACACCAGACCACTGCTAGGTTTAACTTCAGGTTTAACTTCAGCTCAAATAAATACAAATACATTCAACTGTGTTTTTTTCTAAATATAACTTTATTTACAATGTACTTTACAACAATTAGGGGCCACCTAACAAGTATAATTTAAAGGGGTTTTCTGGACCATAATCAAGATAATCTGACGGGCCTATTTTTCTGACTGAACAATTCTCTGTGACTTTAAACGCCTGGCGATTACCTTCATCTACAAGTCTCTGGGGCAGATATATCAAGGCTTGTTTTCCCAACTTACACCAAGTGGGCGTGTAGGGGATAGTGTCAGGCAGTGGAGAGGGTGCAGGCTACAATGCAATTTAGTACCTGGCGTACAAAATGCCTTGTCCTATGTTGGATATATCAGAAGGCTGGAGCTTCTTGATATATCCAGATCAAAAGAAGGGTTAACATCATACTAAGCATATGATAAATACCCCCTCTATCTTTCTTCGGAAATACTTTCCAAAACTATAATTTTGTTCCCAGTAGAGGACAAAAAATCCCAGCGAAGAGACCAACTCTAATCACTGTAGACAATGCCAGGAGTTCAAGTCACAGAAAAGCTTTCAGTCTGGAGAACATGAGGTCCTAAAACAACTTTTTCCCCAATCTACATCTTAAAGTTGCAGTCCACCAGTCGGAAAGCACTGATCAAGATCTTCATCTGTAAGAGCTGTGGGGCGGCACACCTCATCCTGACAAGACACTGAACTGTGTGATCAGCGCAACAGAGGAAGATGCAGAACATGGCCACCAGCAGAGAAACCCAATGCCCTCTCTATGGAGCAGGTACCTTGGGACTCAGACTGGCAGCAGGATCCTTCAATACAGTTTCCAACTTTGGGTATATCACACTTCTGCAACTTTAAAAGAACTATGTCCTATCAAGGAGGGGATGAAACGTCCTTTTTAGAATTCACCCATATACAAAAAAATTTTATTAAAAAGGTAAGGATCTAGATTTGTAGATCACAATTTTCTAAAATTAGATTCTTATCCATAATGTGTTACCCAAAACATGTTCTCGGTACTGTAGATAGGGGCTTCTGAAGTGACACCACTCCTGCTGCATCTAAAAGTGACTCATTTCATACATTTTTCTCATTATTTTTGTGATAATTTTTTTTTTCTACAGGTAAACAGGTGAGCTTTCACATAAAATAGGATATTCTAAAAAGGACATTTCATAACCTACCTAAAGGGATCTGCTAATTACACAGTGTAAAACCTGGAGTCCCTATAACTATTTACTTGATGTCTGAGTGGCATTTTGAACCCATTTTTGGTCCGTTTTAAGCAGTCCGTTAAAAAACGCATGCAGTTTTGGTCAGACTGCTTAAAAACGGACCAAAAACTGGTTCAAAACGCCATGTGTGGCATCACCCTTACACCTGGGGACGGGAATAGGGGTCCATGGGAGACATTACATAGTTCAAAAAACAGCAGATTACATGTTATAGTCGCTTCAATAAGAAACTCCAAACATTCAGCAACATTTATTAAACAAAACATGGAACAAAAAAAACCTTTAAAAATAGAAAAAATCCTACACAAACAGACATGTTCCTGGGATGGATGAGGAGGACATTCTGTGGCAGATATAATGGGCTACGCACCAAGGACAATGGGTTTCCACAACAGGATGGAACAATCAACCAATTGTCGATCATCATGATATTTATTGCCTCTTGCCAACTCCATACCAGCGCACTATGCCAGGTACAGGACCGACCTGATGAACAGGTGTCTGGTCCAAAACTTATTCCAGTTCAGAACCAGTGCCATGGGTTACACATAGAGACCCCCATATACAGAGCAGGTGGGGGGCTTACCTGGCTCTGTAGCCCCTCGCACTTGGAAGGTAACGTGGCAGGTCATGGTGCTGATCCCCTTCTGTGTTGTCCTCATGTACAGCTTTTCCCTGGAAAAAAAAATAATAAAAAAAAAAATAACACACATAAATAAAAAGTCAAAATGACGCGTTATTCCTAGACAGCAATCATAAGAGGTCACCTGGGGACTCCCAAAAAGGTGACTGATAAGACTCCCCAACCCTGGGAGCCAGACACCCGACTACAGCGCCGTCTGACCAGCGCAGCTACTACGTCTGCAGCAAATCCGCACCGCGCACACTAACCTGCTGATCCTCCCAGCACAGCCAAGACCGGTCCAAACCGGTATGAAGCCGCTCAGCCCCGGCTCGTATACTGAGCACCGGAAACAGTGACAGCATCTAGTAACAGAGCCATCCTCTACCCTGCCGCATGGAGCCCCGCCTACCTCCAGGCCAGGGCCAATAGCGGAGCGCGCTGCCTCCGCCCACTCCCATCACATGGCGTTACTGAGGCAGAAGAAAGCGGCGCTGATTGGTTGCGGGCACCGTGGCGTCATGGGTTAATGCAGAATGCTTGTCCTAGCTGATGTCATCATAATTCGTGGAACTCTGCGCGAGCTGCGTTCACACATGGCGGCTTGTTCTGTGACGCAAGATAAAATGGCATAAGGAATGGACGAGCACGGAGCATAGATAAAGCTCTGAGAATTGCTCCTAGCATCTCACGGCTGTGTACACATTGTAGTGTGATGCGTTTATGCGAGGTGCCTATATAGTCTGAGAAAAGGGTCTGTCCTATTGGTTTTCTTTGGTTAGGGTCACACACATGTGGATGGCGGCAGGTCAGGGAGTCTTCTGCTTCCTGCAGTGCTGCAGTATAAGGGTGTGTTCACACGTTCAGTTTTTCAGATGCAGTTTTTGATGTCCAAACCAGGAGTGACGTGAAAAAAGTGGAGGAGCAGCTTCTCTCAATGATATTTTCTTACCCATTATGATCCACACCTGATTTTACCTTCAGAAACTGCATCTGAAAAACTGAACGTGCGAACGCACCCTTAAAGGGGTTTTCTAGGAGTTCTAAATCCTATTGGGCAGCGGTTGACGATGGCCTTATGCAGGTAACATTCTTTTTGTCAGTGTTCTGTCCGTTTTTTTTCACATCGGGAGAGATTTTTTAATACTTGTATGCCAGTAATTGTCATTATTTCCTGCTTTATGCCTCCACGCCAAGATAACCTAAAGGAGGGGGGGCAGGGGCAGCGGCGGAGAGGCGCGTTCCTGCCCTGCGCATGCGCAAGTGAAAGTTTGCAGGCTGCAGAATAGGGACTGACCAGCACATGAGCGCGTGTATGATATATCTGTGTGGAGTCCAGAGACTTCAGATCATGCCCTGTTCCTGACTGTGTTTGCAGCTCCAGCTTTCCCATAGAGGTCAATGGGAAGGTGAAATATATGAATTTCTACACAGGGGTCATCATTATTGCGAATTCATTTCTAGGTAACACAATCATGTGACACTGCAAGAGATTGGAACATGACATCATTTTCTAGCCTTCTGCCTTTTTTTCTGTTCTGCATATATAGGTGACACAAGGACCGTTTTTGCAGACAAACCATGAATTTGTTGTTTGTGGCCCATGAACACATTTGTGTGCTGTAACCTAAGGCCCCTTTCACACGATATCTATCCAAAATCTAGGAGCCTATGGCCGGGTACCATGGTACTCCATGCCTCCTTTCTCCAGTGCAGAGTATATGCCTGTAGCCCTGGTGAGTATACATTTGTGTGAAAGAGGCCTAGCTCTGCTCCAGTAACTAGGTCAGCCCGGCCCGAACGCTGCAAACTGGAACTGAACTGACATGCTGAGTTCAGTTCTGGTTAGCAGCATTCGGGCCGGGAGATTCAGGCAGCCCTAAGGGTGATGCCACACATGGCGTTTTGAATCAGTTTTTGGCCCGTTTTTACGCAAAAAGCGTGGCCACACGAAAACCCGACGGATCCGGAAAAAACGCTGTAATTTTTTTTTTTTTTAAAAAGTGCCGCTGGACTCACGCTTACCTGCACTCGGCCTGGCTTGGTGAAGATCAGTGCATTCCGATGAACTTCAGTGCAGCAGCGACACCTGGTGCACGTCGGAGGAACTACCTTAGTGAATCGCCGGAAGACCCGAATCCACCGCAGAGAACGCGCCGCTGGATCGCGAATGGGCCGGGTAAGTAAATCTGCCCCTATGTGTGAATACGGCTCTGTACTCACCCCGGTCTTACCCCTGGCCGGGTGTGGGACCTTCTCGCCCCTCCCCCTTCATAAGAACTGTACATGACATGGTACAAATATATGAGCATATTGCCCACTGAAGTGAATGTGCCATGTGCTGCTCTTATTAATATGGTACAGTACAGGTATCACATTGCCAAAAAAAACCATTAATGTGCAAGAGGCCTAAACCTTTTGCAACCCCTGCAGAGAGCCCAGCCCATGGCTATGTTTCTATCTACTACATTACATATGAGAATAAGGAACTACCAGGAGCTTTGCTGCCTCTTATCTTGCAGGTGGACAAAGGATTGAAAAAAAAACCTAGCAGATCTCTTTGAAGGAATTACCTGCACAATAAGCTGCTTCCCTATTGTTTCTCCAAAAAATGTATAAATATATTGACATCTGAGACATGTTTGTACATAGCAGATAACAAGAAAACTAGGATTGTATACCCACAGCATGTGAATATGTGCTGCAGGTTTTAAGTGTAAATACAAACCATTAAAATGGGGTAGAAGTTTCTGAAGAGGGATGTGCCAGATGGACACAGCAGTACTCGGCTACACTTAGGCCCATGAGGGTTTTTCTTGTTCGAGCCTAGTGTGATTTTGGATTTGCCCAGAGCTCTGACACATAGCTGTTCAATGAATGTTTTCACACATCCAATTATTTTTCACCCTGTGCGTCTCCGTTGCGATGCACCAAAAGGAGAATATGCCCTAGTTTGATGCAATTGTGAGGAAAAAAACGCCTATTGTAATCTATGACTCGGTCAAAAAAAATCCGTTAGCACTAGGATGCTACCTATTGTGGTCAGTTTTTCCAGTGTGAGTTTCCTGGAGAGCAGAGAGAGAATCTGACACAGCTATAAGATGGTTTATACCACAAGAAAAAAATACACATTGTAGCACAGCACATGGATTAAACACTGAACGCAAAAAACGAAGGAAATAACTGAAATGGGAACTGTCTGTTTTTGTTTTTTTTTTGTCTATTTGCACATAAGTATACCGTTAGGAGGACCCACTGGACACCTAGGCCTAGGATGAGTAAAGATGCAAATGAATTATTGGGGCACGTTTACTTACCGGAATGTCCAAAGAGGATTGGGAGCTGCCGGGATTCACTAAGATCGTGCGCCCGATTTCTTGAATGTGTCGCTTCCCCGCTGAGGTCCGCCGGAGTTCACCTTCTTCTTCCCGGTGCATGTGAGTGCTGATCTTGCGACACAATTTGAATTGCAAATTCTGCGGTTTGTCCGAATCAGTCGGGTTTTCCGATGGCCAGGCCCCCCTGATTTGTGTCACGTGCAAGCCGGCACCGATGCGCAAAAAACCCCTGTGCAATTCAGGAAATATTCTGGAAACCCAACAGAAATGCGAACGACGGACCCTTAGCAAATGTGCCCCATAGTGTTTATTTCTTCAGATAACTATATATCAATCTGCTCAGATCCTCCTGCTATGTAATCAATCGGGAAAATATTGGAGGAAGTTTATCAAAAGTGTCTGAGTGCAGGAATGTTCTAGTTGTTCATGGCAACCAATCAGACCTCAGGTATAATTTTATAAACAGCAGTGGGAAAACGAAAGCTGAGCTCTGATTGGCTATCATGAGCAACTAGAACAGTTCTGCTCTCAAACACTTCTGATAAACCTCCCCCATTATATTGAACATGCTAGGTTCGATCTATTTTGTTAGTTGACGTACAGCAGTGTATCACATCTAAATTACAGAGCATTCACAGATAACCCAGCACTAATACCAAAAACTACTGGTAAGCGGAGGGTTAACACGCAGCCACTTGTTTGCTTGGCAGATTATGTGGTCTGGATTCAGGGAGATGGCAGTCACACAACTATCCCAAATCATCTAGCTGAAAAAGCAAAACAAAACACAAGGTTGCCAGGGAGGGGTCACATAGGGATATGGGTTCTTGGAAACTCGTTCACAGATAACTTGGCCGTCAAGGAATAAATGAACGTCACTCAGCACAGACACAAACAGAAGACAAATGGCCGAGCCTCCGTGCTGGGAGAGTCAGGCGGGGGTCAGAAATGTGTTTACTGTAAGAAGTTTTACTAGTTCCTGAAAACAAAACAAAAGTCACTGTCATATTCTATTTTCAGCTGCCCAAAGCTTTGCTCTGGTGCTTGGCACATACATGTACCTGGAGCTAGTGAATAATGAGACACTCTAAGGGTTAATTATGCAAAATATTTACTGTACTCAGGGGCATAATGATGGGGTGAGACCAGGTAACCGCCAGACTGTGGGGCAGTCAGAGGGGAAGCAAGTCAATTTTATGCATGTAAGAAGCACATACAATGGATTACACGAGTGCACAGGCAGAGACATGGGGGCAGATTTACTTACCCGGCCCATTTGCGATCCAGCGGCGCATTCTCTGCGCTGGATTCGGGTCCGGCCGCGATTTATGATGGCAGTTCCTCCGCCGGCCACCAGGTGGCGCTGCTGCGCTGAAAATCATCTGAACGCACCGGAATACACCGAGCTGGACCAGGTGAAGGTAAGCGCGTCCCAAGCGACACATTTTCGGTTTTTAAATGCGGCGGTTTTTCCGAATACGTCGGGTTTTCGTTCGGCTACGCCCCCCGATTTCCGTTGCGCGCATGCCGGCGCCGATGCGCCACAATCCGATCGCATGCGCCAAAATCCCGGGGCAATTCAGGTACAATCGGCGCAAATCGGAAGTATTCGGGTAACACGTAGGGAAAACGCGAATCGGGCCCTTAGTAAATGACCCCCATGGTGTGTACTCTGCCTGCGCACCCTCTATGATGTGTACATGTGGCGCCACTGCGTGTCTCTGTCTGCGCTGCTGCACTGGGAGAGGAGGATAGGAGGGTAAGTACAGATTTTTTTTTTCAATATGACGAGTGGAGGCTGCTGCATATTTCATGAATGAGGGGAGGCTGCTGGTTATTTCAGTAATAAGGGGAGGCTGCTGCATATTAGATGAATTAGGGGGAGCTGCTGCACATTTCATTACTCATGGGAGGCTATGGGACATTTCTTTAGCAAGGGGAGGGTGCTGGACGTTTATTAATCCCGTTAGGAAATTGTTTTGTGCATCCTTACTCTATGAACAGTGATTCACATAATTAACAACAAAAATAACATTACAATTACTACCTTAATTTTTTGAGGGGTGGGGGAGGTTTTTTTTCTGGGGGGGAGCTGGGGGACAGGGGGAGGAGAGAGGACAGGAGGATGCTGGGGACATGAGGAGGATAGAGGACATGAGGAGGCTGGGGACAGGAGGAGGATAGAGGACATGAGGAGGCTGGGGACAGGAGGAGGATAGAGGACATGAGGAGGCTGGGGGACAGGAGGAGGATAGAGGACATGAGGAGGCTGGGGGACAGGAGGAGGATAGAGGACATGAGGAGGCTGGGGGACAGGAGGAGGACAAGAGGCTACAGGAGGAGGCTGGGGACAGGAGGAGGCTGGGGGACAGGAGGAGGATAGAGGACATGAGGAGGCTGGGGGACATGAGGAGGCTGGGGACAAGAGGAGGATAGAGGACATGAGGAGGCTGGGGACAGGAGGAGGATAGAAGACATGAGGAGGCTGGGGACAGGAGGAGGATAGAGAACAAGAGGAGGCTGGGGGACAGGAGGAGGATAGAGGACATGAGGAGGCTGGGGGACATGAGGAGGCTGGGGGACATGAGGAGGCTGGGGACAGGAGGAGGACAGAGGACATGAGGAGGCTGGGGGACATGAGGAGGATAGAGGACATGAGGAGGCTGGGGACAGGAGGAGGCTGGGGGACAGGAGGAGGATAGAGGACATGAGGAGGCTGGGAACATGAGGAGGCTGGGGACATGAGGAGGCTGGGGGACAGGAGGAGGATAGAGGACATGAGGAGGCTGGGGGACATGAGGAGGATAGAGGACAGGAGGAGGCTGGGGACAGGAGGAGGCTGGGGGACAGGAGGAGGATAGAGGACATGAGGAGGCTGGGGACATGAGGAGGCTGGGGGACAGGAGGAGGATAGAGGACATGAGGAGGCTGGAGAAGGACGACGCTGGGGGACAGGAGGGAGAGGACAGGAGGCGGCTGGGGCACAGTAGGAGGAGTCTCGGGAACTGGAGGAAGATGCTGAAGCAGTATAAAGGGCAGGGGGGCTTGAAGATAGGAGAAGGTCACAGTAATGTACCTGAGAGATGCACCATAGTGATGTCACAGTAATGTACCTGGGAGATGCACTATAGTGATGTCACAGTAATGTACCTGAGAGATGCACCATAGTGATGTCACAGTAATGTACCTGAGAGATGCACCATAGTGATGTCACAGTAATGTACCTGAGAGATGCACCATAGTGATGTCACAGTAATGTACCTAGGAGATGCACCATAGTGATGTCACAGTAATGTACCTAGGAGATGCACCATAGTTATGTCACAGTAATGTACCTAAGAGATGCACTATAGTGATGTCACAGTAATGTACCTGGGAGATGCACCATAGTGATGTCACAGTAATGTACCTGAGAGATGCACTGTAGTGATGCCACAGTAATGTACCTGGGAGATTCACCATAGTGATGTCACAGTAATGTACCTGGGAGATGCACCATAGTGATGTCACAGTAATGTACCTAGGAGATGCACCATAGTGATGTCACAGTAATGTACGTGGGAGATGCTCCATAGTGATGTCACAGTAATGTACCTGAGAGATGCAATATGATGATGTCACAGTAATGTACCTCAGAGATGCTCCATAGTGATGTCACAGTAATGTCCCTGAGAGATGCACCATAGTGATGTCACAGTAATGTACCTGAAAGATGCAACGTAGTGAAGTTGCAGTAATGTAACTGAGAGATGCACCATAGTGATGTCACAGTAATGTACAAGGGGGATAAACCATAGTTATGTCACAGTAATGTACCTGGGAGATGCACCATAGTGATGTCACAGTACTGTATCTGAAAGAAGCACCATAGTGATGTCACAGTAATGTACCTGGGAGATGCAGCATAGTGATGTCACAGTAATGTACCTGGGAGATACACCATAGTGATGTCACAGTAATGTACCTGAGAGATGCTTCACAGTGATGTCACAGTAATGTACCTGAGAGTTGCACCATAGTGATGTCAAAGTGATGTACTTTAGAGATGCACCATAGTGATGTCACAGTAATGTACCTGAGAGATGCACCATAGTGATGTCACAGTAATGTACCTGGAAGATGTACCATAGTGATGTCACAGTAATGTACCTGGAAGATGTACCATAGTGATGTCACAGTAATGTACCTGGGAGATGCACCATAGTGATGTCACAGTAATGTGCCTGAGAGATGCACCATAGTAATGTCACAGTAATGTACCTGAGAGATGCACCATAGTGATGTCACAGTAATGTACCTGGAAGATGTACCATAGTGATGTCACAGTAATGTACCTGGAAGATGTACCACAGTGATGTCACAGTAATGTACCTGGAAGATGTACCATAGTGATGTCAAAGTAATGTACTTGAGAGATGCACCATAGTAATGTATCAGTAATGTCCCTGGGAGATGCACCTAAGTGATGTCACAGTAATGTACCTGGGAGATGCACCATAGTGATGTCACAGTAATGTACCAGGTAGATGCACCAAAGTGATGTCACAGTAATGTACCAGGGAGATGCACCATAGTGATGTCACAGTAATGTACGAGGGAGATGCACCATAGTGATGTCACAGTAATGTGCCTGGGAGATGCACCATAGTTATGTCAAAGTAATGTACTTGAGAGATGCACCATAGTAATGTCACAGTAATGTACCTGGGAGATGCAATATAGTGATGTCACAGTAATGTCCCTGGGAGATGCACCTAAGCGATGTCCCAGTAATGTACGTGGGAGATGCACCATAGTGATGTCACAGTAATGTCCCTGGGAGATGCTGCATAGTGATGTCACAGTAATGTTTATGAGAGATGCACCATAGTGATGTCACAGTAATGTCCCTGGGAGATGCTGCATAGTGATGTCACAGTAATGTTTATGAGAGATACACCATAGTGATGTCACAGTAATGTACCTGAGAGATGCGCCATAGTGATGTCACAGTAATGTACCTGGGAGATGCAATATAGTGATGTCACAGTAATGCCCCTGGGAGATGCACCATAGTGATGTCACAGTAATGTCCATGGGAGATGCTGCATAGTGATGTCACAGTAATGTATCTGAGAGATGCACCTTAGTGATGTCACAGTAATGTACCTGGGAGATGCACCATAGTGATGTCACAGTAATGTGCATGATATATGCACTATAGTGATGTCACAGTAATGTACCTGAGAGATGCACCATAGTGATGTCACAGTAATGTACCTGACAGATGCACTATAGTGATGTCACGGTAATGTCCCTGGGAGATGCACCATAGTGATGTCACAGTAATGTAACTAAGAGATGCACCATAGTGATGTCACAGTAATGTACCTGAGAGATGCACCATAGTGATGTCACAGTAATGTCCCTGGGAGATACACTATAGCGATGTCACAGTAATGTACCTGAGAGATGCGCCATAGTGATGTCACAGTAATGTACCTGGGAGATGCAATATAGTGATGTCACAGTAATGTACCTAGGAGATGCACCATAGTGATGTCACAGTAATGTACCTGAGAGATGCACCATAGTGATGTCACAGTAATGTACCAGGGAGATGCACCATAGTGATGTCACAGTAATGTACCAGGGAGATGCACCATAGTGACGTCACAGTAATGTACCTGGGAGATGCACCTAAGTGATGTCACACTAATGTACCTGGGAGATGCACCATAGTGATGTCACAGTAATGTCCCTGGGAGATGCACCATAGTGATGTCACAGTAATGTACCTGAGAGATGGACCATAGTGATGTAACAGTAATGTACCTGAGAGATGCGCTATAGTGATGTCACAGTAATGTACCTGGGAGATGCAATATAGTGATGTCACAGTAATGTACCAGGGAGATGCACCTAAGTGATGTCACAGTAATGTACCAGGGAGATGCACCATAGTGATGTCACACTAATGTACCTGGGAGATGCACCGTAGTGATGTCACAGTAATGTACCTGACAGATGCACTATAGTGATGTCACGGTAATGTCCCTGGGAGATGCACCCTAGTGATGTCACAGTAATCTACCTAAGAGAGGCACCATAGTGATGTCACAGTAAAGCACCTGAGAAATGCACCATAGTGATGTCACAGTAATGTCCCTGGTAGATGCACTATAGCAATGTCACATTAATGTACCTGAGAGATGCGCCATAGTGATGTCACAGTAATGTACCTGGGAGATGTAATATAGTGATGTCACAGTAATGTCCCTGGGAGATGCACCTAAGTGATGTCACAGTAATGTACCTGAGAGATGCACCATAGTGATGTCACAGTAATGTCCATGGGAGATGCTGCATAGTGATGTCACAGTAATGTACCTGGGAGATGCACCATAGTGATGTCACAGTAATGTCCATGGGAGATGCTGCATAGTGATGTCACAGTAATGTATCTGAGAGATGCACCATAGTGATGTCACAGTAATGTACCTGAGAGATGCGCCATAGTGATGTCACAGTAATGGACCAGGGAGATGCACCATAGTGATGTCACAGTAATGTACCAGCGAGATGCACCATAGTGATGTCACAGTAATGTACCTGAGAGATGCGCCATAGTGATGTCACAGTAATGTACCTGACAGATGCACTATAGTGATGTCACGGTAATGTCCCTGGGAGATGCACCATAGTGATGTCACAGTAATGTACCTGAGAGATGCACCATAGTGATGTCACAGTAAAGCACCTGAGAAATGCACCATAGTGATGTCACAGTAATGTATCTGAGAGATGCACCAAAGTGATGTCACAGTAATGTGTATGAGAAATGCACTATAGTGATGTCACAGTAATGTACCTGAGAGATGCGCCATAGTGATGTCACAGTAATGTACCTGGGAGATGCACTATAGTGATGTCACAGTAATGTACCTGAGAGATGCGCCATAGTGATGTCACAGTAATGTACCTGACAGATGCACTATAGTGATGTCACGGTAATGTCCCTGGGAGATGCACCATAGTGATGTCACAGTAATGTCCCTGGGAGATACACTATAGCGATGTCACAGTAATGTACCTGAGAGATGCGCCATAGTGATGTCACAGTAATGTACCTGGGAGATGCAATATAGTGATGTCACAGTAATGTACCTAGGAGATGCACCATAGTGATGTCACAGTAATGTACCTGAGAGATGCACCATAGTGATGTCACAGTAATGTACCAGGGAGATGCACCATAGTGATGTCACAGTAATGTACCAGGGAGATGCACCATAGTGACGTCACAGTAATGTACCTGGGAGATGCACCTAAGTGATGTCACACTAATGTACCTGGGAGATGCACCATAGTGATGTCACAGTAATGTCCCTGGGAGATGCACCATAGTGATGTCACAGTAATGTACCTGAGAGATGGACCATAGTGATGTCACAGTAATGTACCTGGGAGATGCAATATAGTGATGTCACAGTAATGTACCAGGGAGATGCACCTAAGTGATGTCACAGTAATGTACCAGGGAGATGCACCATAGTGATGTCACACTAATGTACCTGGGAGATGCACCGTAGTGATGTCACAGTAATGTACCTAAGAGAGGCACCATAGTGATGTCACAGTAAAGCACCTGAGAAATGCACCATAGTGATGTCACAGTAATGTCCCTGGTAGATGCACTATAGCAATGTCACATTAATGTACCTGAGAGATGCGCCATAGTGATGTCACAGTAATGTACCTGGGAGATGTAATATAGTGATGTCACAGTAATGTCCCTGGGAGATGCACCTAAGTGATGTCACAGTAATGTACCTGAGAGATGCACCATAGTGATGTCACAGTAATGTCCATGGGAGATGCTGCATAGTGATGTCACAGTAATGTACCTGGGAGATGCACCATAGTGATGTCACAGTAATGTCCATGGGAGATGCTGCATAGTGATGTCACAGTAATGTATCTGAGAGATGCACCATAGTGATGTCACAGTAATGTACCTGAGAGATGCGCCATAGTGATGTCACAGTTATGTACCAGGGAGATGCACCATAGTGATGTCACAGTAATGTACCAGGGAGATGCACCATAGTGATGTCACAGTAATGTACCTGAGAGATGCGCCATAGTGATGTCACAGTAATGTACCTGACAGATGCACTATAGTGATGTCACGGTAATGTCCCTGGGAGATGCACCATAGTGATGTCACAGTAATGTACCTGAGAGATGCACCATAGTGATGTCACAGTAAAGCACCTGAGAAATGCACCATAGTGATGTCACAGTAATGTATCTGAGAGATGCACCAAAGTTATGTCACAGTAATGTGTATGAGAAATGCACTATAGTGATGTCACAGTAATGTACCTGAGAGATGCGCCATAGTGATGTCACAGTAATGTACCTGGGAGATGCACTATAGTGATGTCACAGTAATGTACCTGAGAGATGCGCCATAGTGATGTCACAGTAATGTACCTGACAGATGCACTATAGTGATGTCACGGTAATGTCCCTGGGAGATGCACCATAGTGATGTCACAGTAATGTACCTAAGAGATGCACCATAGTGATGTCACAGTAATGTACCTGAGAGATGCACCATAGTGATGTCACAGTAAAGCACCTGAGAAATGCACCATAGTGATGTCACAGTAATGTCCCTGGGAGATGCGCCATAGTGATGTCACAGTAATGTACCTGGGAGATGCAATATAGTGATGTCACAGTAATGTACCTAGGAGATGCACCATAGTGATGTCACAGTAATGTACCAGGGATATGCACCATAGTGATGTCACAGTAATGTACCAGGGAGATGCAGCATAATGATGTCACAGTAATGTACCTGGGAGATGAACCATAGTGATGTAACAGTAATGTACCTGGGAGATGCGCTATAGTGATGTCACAGTAATGTACCTGGGAGATGCAATATAGTGATGTCACAGTAATGTACCAGGGAGATGCACCAAAGTGATGTGACAGTAATGTACCAGGGAGATGCACCATAGTGATGTCACAGTAATGTACCAGGGAGATGCACCATAGTGATGTCACAGTAATGTACCTGGGAGATGCACCATAGTGATGTCACAGTAATGTACCTGGGAGATGCACCATAGTGATGTCACAGTAATGTACCTGACAGATGCACTATAGTGATGTCACGGTAATGTCCCTGGGAGATACACCATAGTGATGTCACAGTAAAGCACCTGAGAAATGCACCATAGTGATGTCACAGTAATGTCCCTGGGAGATGCACTATAGTGATGTCACAGTAATGTACCTGAGAGATGCACCATAGTGATGTCACAGTAATGTACGTGTGAGATGCAATATAGTGATGTCACAGTAATGTACCTAGGAGATGCACCATAGTGATGACACAGTAATGTACCTGAGAGATGCACCATAGTGATGTCACAGTAATGTACCAGGGTGATGCACCATAGTGATGTCACAGTAATGTACCTGGGAGATGCACCATAGTGATGTCACAGTAATGTACCTAAGAGATGCAACATAGTGATGTCACAGTAATGTACTAGAAATATACACCATAGTGATGTCACAGTAATGTACCTGGGAGATGCACCATAGTGATGTCACACTAAAGTACCTGTGAGATGCACCATAGTGATGTCACAGTAATGTCCCTGGGAGATGCTGCATTGTGATGTCACAGTAATGTACCTGAGAGATGCGCCATAGGGATGTCACGGTAATGTACCTGGGAGATGCGCTATAGTGATGTCACAGTAATGTACCAGGGAGATGCAATATAGTGATGTCACAGTAATGTACCAGGGAGATGCACCTATGTTATGTCACAGTAATGTACCAGGGAGATGCACCATAGTGATGTCACAGTAATGTACCAGGGAGATGCACCATAGTGATGTCACAGTAATGTACCAGGGAGATGCACCATAGTGATGTCACAGTAAAGCACCTGAGAAATGCACCATAGTGATGTCACAGTAATGTCCCTGGGAGATGCACTATAGCGATGTCACAGTAATGTACCTGAGAGATGCACCATAGTGATGTCACAGTAATGTACGTGTGAGATGCAATATAGTGATGTCACAGTAATGTACCTAGGAGATGCACCATAGTGATGTCACAGTAATGTACCTGAGAGATGCGCCATAGGGATGTCACGGTAATGTACCTGGGAGATGCGCTATAGTGATGTCACAGTAATGTACCAGGGAGATGCAATATAGTGATGTCACAGTAATGTACCAGGGAGATGCACCATAGTGATGTCACAGTAATGTACCAGGGAGATGCACCATAGTGATGTCACAGTAATGTACCAGGGAGATGCACCATAGTGATGTCACAGTAAAGCACCTGAGAAATGCACCATAGTGATGTCACAGTAATGTCCCTGGGAGATGCACTATAGCGATGTCACAGTAATGTACCTGAGAGATGCACCATAGTGATGTCACAGTAATGTACGTGTGAGATGCAATATAGTGATGTCACAGTAATGTACCTAGGAGATGCACCATAGTGATGTCACAGTAATGTACCTGAGAGATGCACCATAGTGATGTCACAGTAATGTACCTGAGAGATGCACCATAGTGATGTCACAGTAATGTACCTGGGAGATGCACCATAGTGATGTCACAGTAATGTACCAGGGTGATGCACCATAGAGATGTCACAGTAATGTACCTGGGAGATGCACTATAGTGATGTCACACTAATGTACCTGGGAGATAAACCATAGTGATGTCACAGTAATGTACCTGGGAGATGCACCATAGTGATGTCACAGTAATGTACGTATGAGATGCAATATAGTGATGTCACAGTAATGTACCTGGGAGATGCACCATAGTGATGTCACAGTAATGTACCTGGGAGATGCACTATAGCGATGTCACAGTAATGTACCTGAGAGATGCACCATAGTGATGTCACAGTAATGTACGTGTGAGATGCAATATAGTGATGTCACAGTAATGTACCTAGGAAATGCACCATAGTGATGTCACAGTAATGTACCTGAGAGATGCACCATAGTGATGTCACAGTAATGTACCTGAGAGATGCACCATAGTGATGTCACAGTAATGTACCAGGGTGATGCACCATAGAGATGTCACAGTAATGTACCTGGGAGATGCACCTAAGTGATGTCACACTAATGTACCTGGGAGATACACCATAGTGATGTCACAGTAATGTACCTGAGAGATGCAACCTAGTGATGTCACAGTAATGTACTAGAAATATACACCATAGTGATGTCACAGTAATGTACCTGGGAGATGCACCATAGTGATGTCACAGTAATGTACCTGGGAGATGCACCATAGTGATGTCACAGTAATGTACCTGAGAGATGCACCATAGTGATGTCACAGTAATGTACCTGAGAGATGCACCATAATGATGTCACAGTAATGTACCTGAGAGATGCACCATAGTGATGTCACAGTAATGTACCTGAGAGATGCAACATAGTAATGTCACAGTAATGTACCTGAGAGATGCACCATAGTGATGTCACAGTAATGTACCTGGAAGATGTACCATAGTGATGTCACAGTAATGTACCTGGAAGATGCACCATAGTGATGTCACAGTAATGTACCTGGAAGATGTACCATAGTGATGTCACAGTAATGTACCTGGAAGATGCACCATAGTGATGTCACAGTAATGTACCTGAGAGATGCACCATAGTGATGTCACAGTAATGTACCTGAGAGATGCACCATAGTGATGTCACAGTAATGTACCAGGGTGATGCACCATAGAGATGTCACAGTAATGTACCTGGGAGATGCACTATAGTGATGTCACACTAATGTACCTGGGAGATACACCATAGTGATGTCACAGTAATGTACCTGGGAGATGCACCATAGTGATGTCACAGTAATGTACGTATGAGATGCAATATAGTGATGTCACAGTAATGTACCTAGGAGATGCACCATAGTGATGTCACAGTAATGTACGTGTGAGATGCAATATAGTGATGTCACAGTAATGTACCTAGGAAATGCACCATAGTGATGTCACAGTAATGTACCTGAGAGATGCACCATAGTGATGTCACAGTAATGTACCTGGGAGATGCACTATAGTGATGTCACACTAATGTACCTGGGAGATACACCATAGTGATGTCACAGTAATGTACCTGGGAGATGCACCATAGTGATGTCACAGTAATGTACGTATGAGATGCAATATAGTGATGTCACAGTAATGTACCTAGGAGATGCACCATAGTGATGTCACAGTAATGTACGTGTGAGATGCAATATAGTGATGTCACAGTAATGTACCTGGGAGATACACCATAGTGATGTCACAGTAATGTACCTGAGAGATGCACCATAGTGATGTCACAGTAATGTACCAGGGTGATGCACCATAGAGATGTCACAGTAATGTACCTGGGAGATACACCATAGTGATGTCACAGTAATGTACCTGGGAGATGCACCATAGTGATGTCACAGTAATGTACGTATGAGATACAATATAGTGATGTCACAGTAATGTACCTAGGAGATGCACCATAGTGATGTCACAGTAATGTACGTGTGAGATGCAATATAGTGATGTCACAGTAATGTACCTAGGAAATGCACCATAGTGATGTCACAGTAATGTACCTGAGAGATGCACCATAGTGATGTCACAGTAATGTACCTGAGAGATGCACCATAGTGATGTCACAGTAATGTACCAGGGTGATGCACCATAGAGATGTCACAGTAATGTACCTGGGAGATACACCATAGTGATGTCACAGTAATGTACCTGAGAGATGCAACCTAGTGATGTCACAGTAATGTACTAGAAATATACACCATAGTGATGTCACAGTAATGTACCTGGGAGATGCACCATAGTGATGTCACAGTAATGTACCTGGGAGATGCACCATAGTGATGTCACAGTAATGTACCTGAGAGATGCACCATAGTGATGTCACAGTAATGTACCTGAGAGATGCACCATAATGATGTCACAGTAATGTACCTGAGAGATGCACCATAGTGATGTCACAGTAATGTACCTGAGAGATGCAACATAGTGATGTCACAGTAATGTACTAGAAATATACACTATAGTGATGTCACAGTAATGTACCTGGGAGATGCACCATAGTGATGTCACAGTAATGTACCTGGGAGATGCACCATAGTGATGTCACAGTAATGTACCTGAGAGATGCACCATAGTTATGTCACAGTAATGTACCTGAGAGATGCACCATAGTGATGTCACAGTAATGTACCAGGGAGATGCACTATAGTGATGTCACAGTAATGTACCTAAGAGATGCACCATAGTGATGTCACAGTAATGTACCTGAGAGATCCACCATAGTGATGTCACAGTAAAGCACCTGAGAAATGCACCATAGTGATGTCACAGTAATGTCCCTGGGAGATGCACTATAGCGATGTCACAGTAATGTACCTGAGAGATGCGCCATAGTGATGTCACAGTAATGTACGTGTGAGATGCAATATAGTGATGTCACAGTAATGTACCTGGGAGATGCACCATAGTGATGTCACAGTAATGTACCTGGGAGATGCACCATAGTGATGTCACAGTAATGTACCAGGGTGATGCACCATAGTGATGTCACAGTAATGTACCTAGGAGATGCACCTAAGTGATGTCACACTAATGTACCTTGGAGATGCACCATAGTGATGTCACAGTAATGTACCTTGGAGATGCACCATAGTGATGTCACAGTAATGTACCTTGGAGATGCACCATAGTGATGTCACAGTAATGTCCCTGGGAGATGCTGCATAGTGATGTCACAGTAATGTACCTGAGAGATGCACCATAGTGATGTAACAGTAATGTACCTGAGAGATGCACCATAGTGATGTAACAGTAATGTACCTGAGAGATGCGCCATAGTGATGTCACGGTAATGTACCTGGGAGATGCGCTATAGTGATGTCACAGTATCGTACCTGGGAGATGCAATATAGTGATGTCACAGTAATGTACCAGGGAGATGCACCATAGTGATGTCACAGTAATGTCCCTGGGAGATGCTGCATAGTGATGTCACAGTAATGTACCTGAGAGATGCATACCTCCCAACATCTGTGAAAGGGAAAGAGGGACAAAATGGCGGCACGCGTAGCCACACCCCCAATCACTCCCTGGCCACGCCCCAAATTTTAGCCATATTATAATAATAAAAATCATCTTAATTAAAAAATAAAAAAAAATTTCCTTATTGGGATTTGAACCTAGAACCTGCAGTGTCCATGAACAATAATAACACAGCGCCCCAACCCACTGAGCTATTAGCTCTGTGATTATCAAGCATTAGAATTTTTGTAACTAACTCCCGGGCTGAGTCCTCTTCATACAAGGGTGGGGGTTGTTGCATATTGCAGCAAACCCCCACCGCTAATAACCGCGGTCGTTGCTTGCACCGATCGCGGCTATTAACCGGTCCGTTGGCGCCTCCATCTTTATTCTGATCGCCGCGCCCCCGAACGTCATGGGGGGGGGGGGGGGGGGCGGGGGGCGATCGGTTGCCATGGTAGCCTCGGGTCTTCGTTTGACCCGAAGCTATCTGGCTTCTGCAGATTCGTTACAATGAGCCAGTGGCTCATTGTAATGAATGAGCTGCAAAAATGGCATATATTGCAACACAGAAGTATTGCAGTATATAATAGGAACGATCTGACCATCTAGGGTTAATGTACCCTAGATGGTCTAAAAAAATTGTGAAAAAAAAAAAGAAAAAAAAAGTTTAAAAAAGAAAAAAAATTAATAAAATATTAAAAATTTAAATCACCCCCCTTTCCCTAGAACTGATACAAAACATAATAGACAGTAAAAATCACAGACATATTAGGTATCAAAATATAAAAACGGTTACGGGCGGCGGTGACCTCCGATGCGGGAAATGGCGCCCAAATGTCCGAAATGCGACTTTTACACCTTTTTACATCACATAAAAAATGGAATAAAAAATGATCAATATGTCGCACAGACCTCAAAATGGTAGCAATGAAAACGTCGGCTCATTTAGCCAAAAATGACACCTCAAAAAGCTCTGTGCGCCAAAGTATGAAAAAGTTATTAGCTTCAGAAAATGGCAATTTTTTTTTTCTTTTTTGTACACATTTGTTAATTTTTTTTAAATGTATTAAAACACAATAAAACCTATATAAATTTGGTATCACCGCGATCGCACCGAACCAAAGAATAAAGCTGAGGTGTTATTTTGAGTGCACAGTCAAAGTCGTAAAATCTGAGCCCACAAGAACGTGCACGTGCGTTTTTTTTTTCAACTTTTCTACATTTGGAATTTTTTTTCAGCTTCGCAGTACACGGCATGTTAAAATAAATAACATTCCGGGAAAGTAATATTTGTTGCGCACAAAATAAGCCCTCACACAGGTCTGTACACGTAAAAATGAAAAAGTTATGGATTTTTGAAGGTGGAGAGCGAGAAATGAGCGAAAAAACCCTGCGTCCATAGTCACAGTAATGTACCTGGGAGGAGATGCACCATAGTGATGTCACAGTAATGTACCTGAGAGATGCACCATAGTGATGTCACAGTAATGTACCCGGGAGAAGAACCATAGTGATGTCACAGTAATGTACCTGGGAGATGCACTATAGTGATGTCACAGTAATGTACCTGAGAGATGCACCATAGTGATGTCACAGTAATGTACCCGGGAGATGCACCATAGTGATGTCACAGTAATGTACCTGGGAGATGCACTATAGTGATGTCACAGTAATGTACCTGAGAGATGCGCCATAGTGATGTCACAGTAATGTACCTGGGAGATGCAACATAGTGATGTCACAGTAATGTCCCAGGGAGATGCACCTAAGTGATGTCACAGTAATGTAACTGGAAGATGCACCATAGTGATGTCACAGTAATGTCCCTTGGTGATGCACCATAGTGATGTCACAGTAATGTAGCTTGGAGATGATGCATAGTGATGTCACAGTAATGTACCTGAGAGATTCTCCATAGTGATGTCACAGTAATGTACCTGAGAGATGCTCCACAGTGATGTGACAGTAATGTACCAGAGAGATGCACCATAGTGATGTAAGAGTAATGTACCTGAGAGATGCGCCATAGTGATGTCACAGTAATGTACCTGAGAGATGCAACATTGTGATGTCACAGTAATGTACCTGAGAGATGCTCCACAGTAATGTCACAGTAATGTACCTGGGAGATGCACCATAGTGATGTCACAGTAATGTACCTGAGAGATGCACCATAGTGATGTCACAGTAATGTACCTGAGAGATGCACCATAGTGATGTCACAGGAATGTCCCTGGGAGATGCACCATTGTGATGTCACAGTAATGTACCTAAGAGATGCACCATAGTGATGTCACAGTAATGTCCCTGGGAGATACACCATAGTGATGTCACAGTAATGTACCTGAGAGATGCTTCACAGTGATGTCACAGTAATGTACCTGAGAGTTGCACCATAGTGATGTCAAAGTGATGTACTTTAGAGATGCACCATAGTGATGTCACAGTAATGTACCTGAGAGATGCACCATAGTGATGTCACAGTAATGTACCTGGAAGATGTACCATAGTGATGTCACAGTAATGTACCTGGAAGATGTACCATAGTGATGTCACAGTAATGTACCTGGGAGATGCACCATAGTGATGTCACAGTAATGTGCCTGAGAGATGCACCATAGTAATGTCACAGTAATGTACCTGAGAGATGCACCATAGTGATGTCACAGTAATGTACCTGGAAGATGTACCATAGTGATGTCACAGTAATGTACCTGGAAGATGTACCACAGTGATGTCACAGTAATGTACCTGGAAGATGTACCATAGTGATGTCAAAGTAATGTACTTGAGAGATGCACCATAGTAATGTATCAGTAATGTCCCTGGGAGATGCACCTAAGTGATGTCACAGTAATGTACCTGGGAGATGCACCATAGTGATGTCACAGTAATATACCAGGTAGATGCACCAAAGTGATGTCACAGTAATGTACCAGGGAGATGCACCATAGTGATGTCACAGTAATGTACGAGGGAGATGCACCATAGTGATGTCACAGTAATGTGCCTGGGAGATGCACCATAGTTATGTCAAAGTAATGTACTTGAGAGATGCACCATAGTAATGTCACAGTAATGTACCTGGGAGATGCAATATAGTGATGTCACAGTAATGTCCCTGGGAGATGCACCTAAGCGATGTCCCAGTAATGTACGTGGGAGATGCACCATAGTGATGTCACAGTAATGTCCCTGGGAGATGCTGCATAGTGATGTCACAGTAATGTTTATGAGAGATGCACCATAGTGATGTCACAGTAATGTCCCTGGGAGATGCTGCATAGTGATGTCACAGTAATGTTTATGAGAGATACACCATAGTGATGTCACAGTAATGTACCTGAGAGATGCGCCATAGTGATGTCACAGTAATGTACCTGGGAGATGCAATATAGTGATGTCACAGTAATGCCCCTGGGAGATGCACCATAGTGATGTCACAGTAATGTCCATGGGAGATGCTGCATAGTGATGTCACAGTAATGTATCTGAGAGATGCACCTTAGTGATGTCACAGTAATGTACCTGGGAGATGCACCATAGTGATGTCACAGTAATGTGCATGATATATGCACTATAGTGATGTCACAGTAATGTACCTGAGAGATGCACCATAGTGATGTCACAGTAATGTACCTGACAGATGCACTATAGTGATGTCACGGTAATGTCCCTGGGAGATGCACCATAGTGATGTCACAGTAATGTAACTAAGAGATGCACCATAGTGATGTCACAGTAATGTACCTGAGAGATGCACCATAGTGATGTCACAGTAATGTCCCTGGGAGATACACTATAGCGATGTCACAGTAATGTACCTGAGAGATGCGCCATAGTGATGTCACAGTAATGTACCTGGGAGATGCAATATAGTGATGTCACAGTAATGTACCTAGGAGATGCACCATAGTGATGTCACAGTAATGTACCTGAGAGATGCACCATAGTGATGTCACAGTAATGTACCAGGGAGATGCACCATAGTGATGTCACAGTAATGTACCAGGGAGATGCACCATAGTGACGTCACAGTAATGTACCTGGGAGATGCACCTAAGTGATGTCACACTAATGTACCTGGGAGATGCACCATAGTGATGTCACAGTAATGTCCCTGGGAGATGCACCATAGTGATGTCACAGTAATGTACCTGAGAGATGGACCATAGTGATGTAACAGTAATGTACCTGAGAGATGCGCTATAGTGATGTCACAGTAATGTACCTGGGAGATGCAATATAGTGATGTCACAGTAATGTACCAGGGAGATGCACCTAAGTGATGTCACAGTAATGTACCAGGGAGATGCACCATAGTGATGTCACACTAATGTACCTGGGAGATGCACCGTAGTGATGTCACAGTAATGTACCTGACAGATGCACTATAGTGATGTCACGGTAATGTCCCTGGGAGATGCACCCTAGTGATGTCACAGTAATCTACCTAAGAGAGGCACCATAGTGATGTCACAGTAAAGCACCTGAGAAATGCACCATAGTGATGTCACAGTAATGTCCCTGGTAGATGCACTATAGCAATGTCACATTAATGTACCTGAGAGATGCGCCATAGTGATGTCACAGTAATGTACCTGGGAGATGTAATATAGTGATGTCACAGTAATGTCCCTGGGAGATGCACCTAAGTGATGTCACAGTAATGTACCTGAGAGATGCACCATAGTGATGTCACAGTAATGTCCATGGGAGATGCTGCATAGTGATGTCACAGTAATGTACCTGGGAGATGCACCATAGTGATGTCACAGTAATGTCCATGGGAGATGCTGCATAGTGATGTCACAGTAATGTATCTGAGAGATGCACCATAGTGATGTCACAGTAATGTACCTGAGAGATGCGCCATAGTGATGTCACAGTAATGTACCAGGGAGATGCACCATAGTGATGTCACAGTAATGTACCAGGGAGATGCACCATAGTGATGTCACAGTAATGTACCTGAGAGATGCGCCATAGTGATGTCACAGTAATGTACCTGACAGATGCACTATAGTGATGTCACGGTAATGTCCCTGGGAGATGCACCATAGTGATGTCACAGTAATGTACCTGAGAGATGCACCATAGTGATGTCACAGTAAAGCACCTGAGAAATGCACCATAGTGATGTCACAGTAATGTATCTGAGAGATGCACCAAAGTGATGTCACAGTAATGTGTATGAGAAATGCACTATAGTGATGTCACAGTAATGTACCTGAGAGATGCGCCATAGTGATGTCACAGTAATGTACCTGGGAGATGCACTATAGTGATGTCACAGTAATGTACCTGAGAGATGCGCCATAGTGATGTCACAGTAATGTACCTGACAGATGCACTATAGTGATGTCACGGTAATGTCCCTGGGAGATGCACCATAGTGATGTCACAGTAATGTCCCTGGGAGATACACTATAGCGATGTCACAGTAATGTACCTGAGAGATGCGCCATAGTGATGTCACAGTAATGTACCTGGGAGATGCAATATAGTGATGTCACAGTAATGTACCTAGGAGATGCACCATAGTGATGTCACAGTAATGTACCTGAGAGATGCACCATAGTGATGTCACAGTAATGTACCAGGGAGATGCACCATAGTGATGTCACAGTAATGTACCAGGGAGATGCACCATAGTGACGTCACAGTAATGTACCTGGGAGATGCACCTAAGTGATGTCACACTAATGTACCTGGGAGATGCACCATAGTGATGTCACAGTAATGTCCCTGGGAGATGCACCATAGTGATGTCACAGTAATGTACCTGAGAGATGGACCATAGTGATGTAACAGTAATGTACCTGAGAGATGCGCTATAGTGATGTCACAGTAATGTACCTGGGAGATGCAATATAGTGATGTCACAGTAATGTACCAGGGAGATGCACCTAAGTGATGTCACAGTAATGTACCAGGGAGATGCACCATAGTGATGTCACACTAATGTACCTGGGAGATGCACCGTAGTGATGTCACAGTAATGTACCTGACAGATGCACTATAGTGATGTCACGGTAATGTCCCTGGGAGATGCACCCTAGTGATGTCACAGTAATCTACCTAAGAGAGGCACCATAGTGATGTCACAGTAAAGCACCTGAGAAATGCACCATAGTGATGTCACAGTAATGTCCCTGGTAGATGCACTATAGCAATGTCACATTAATGTACCTGAGAGATGCGCCATAGTGATGTCACAGTAATGTACCTGGGAGATGTAATATAGTGATGTCACAGTAATGTCCCTGGGAGATGCACCTAAGTGATGTCACAGTAATGTACCTGAGAGATGCACCATAGTGATGTCACAGTAATGTCCATGGGAGATGCTGCATAGTGATGTCACAGTAATGTATCTGAGAGATGCACCATAGTGATGTCACAGTAATGTACCTGAGAGATGCGCCATAGTGATGTCACAGTAATGTACCAGGGAGATGCACCATAGTGATGTCACAGTAATGTACCAGGGAGATGCACCATAGTGATGTCACAGTAATGTACCTGAGAGATGCGCCATAGTGATGTCACAGTAATGTACCTGACAGATGCACTATAGTGATGTCACGGTAATGTCCCTGGGAGATGCACCATAGTGATGTCACAGTAATGTACCTGAGAGATGCACCATAGTGATGTCACAGTAAAGCACCTGAGAAATGCACCATAGTGATGTCACAGTAATGTATCTAAAAGATGCACCAAAGTGATGTCACAGTAATGTGTATGAGAAATGCACTATAGTGATGTCACAGTAATGTACCTGAGAGATGCGCCATAGTGATGTCACAGTAATGTACCTGGGAGATGCACTATAGTGATGTCACAGTAATGTACCTGAGAGATGCGCCATAGTGATGTCACAGTAATGTACCTGACAGATGCACTATAGTGATGTCACGGTAATGTCCCTGGGAGATGCACCATAGTGATGTCACAGTAATGTCCCTGGGAGATACACTATAGCGATGTCACAGTAATGTACCTGAGAGATGCGCCATAGTGATGTCACAGTAATGTACCTGGGAGATGCAATATAGTGATGTCACAGTAATGTACCTAGGAGATGCACCATAGTGATGTCACAGTAATGTACCTGAGAGATGCACCATAGTGATGTCACAGTAATGTACCAGGGAGATGCACCATAGTGATGTCACAGTAATGTACCAGGGAGATGCACCATAGTGACGTCACAGTAATGTACCTGGGAGATGCACCTAAGTGATGTCACACTAATGTACCTGGGAGATGCACCATAGTGATGTCACAGTAATGTCCCTGGGAGATGCACCATAGTGATGTCACAGTAATGTACCTGAGAGATGGACCATAGTGATGTAACAGTAATGTACCTGAGAGATGCGCTATAGTGATGTCACAGTAATGTACCTGGGAGATGCAATATAGTGATGTCACAGTAATGTACCAGGGAGATGCACCTAAGTGATGTCACAGTAATGTACCAGGGAGATGCACCATAGTGATGTCACACTAATGTACCTGGGAGATGCACCGTAGTGATGTCACAGTAATGTACCTGACAGATGCACTATAGTGATGTCACGGTAATGTCCCTGGGAGATGCACCCTAGTGATGTCACAGTAATGTACCTAAGAGAGGCACCATAGTGATGTCACAGTAAAGCACCTGAGAAATGCACCATAGTGATGTCACAGTAATGTCCCTGGTAGATGCACTATAGCAATGTCACATTAATGTACCTGAGAGATGCGCCATAGTGATGTCACAGTAATGTACCTGGGAGATGTAATATAGTGATGTCACAGTAATGTCCCTGGGAGATGCACCTAAGTGATGTCACAGTAATGTACCTGAGAGATGCACCATAGTGATGTCACAGTAATGTCCATGGGAGATGCTGCATAGTGATGTCACAGTAATGTACCTGGGAGATGCACCATAGTGATGTCACAGTAATGTCCATGGGAGATGCTGCATAGTGATGTCACAGTAATGTATCTGAGAGATGCACCATAGTGATGTCACAGTAATGTACCTGAGAGATGCGCCATAGTGATGTCACAGTTATGTACCAGGGAGATGCACCATAGTGATGTCACAGTAATGTACCAGGGAGATGCACCATAGTGATGTCACAGTAATGTACCTGAGAGATGCGCCATAGTGATGTCACAGTAATGTACCTGAGAGATGCACCATAGTGATGTCACAGTAATGTCCATGGGAGATGCTGCATAGTGATGTCACAGTAATGTACCTGGGAGATGCACCATAGTGATGTCACAGTAATGTCCATGGGAGATGCTGCATAGTGATGTCACAGTAATGTATCTGAGAGATGCACCATAGTGATGTCACAGTAATGTACCTGAGAGATGCGCCATAGTGATGTCACAGTTATGTACCAGGGAGATGCACCATAGTGATGTCACAGTAATGTACCAGGGAGATGCACCATAGTGATGTCACAGTAATGTACCTGAGAGATGCGCCATAGTGATGTCACAGTAATGTACGTGTGAGATGCAATATAGTGATGTCACAGTAATGTACCTGGGAGATGCACCATAGTGATGTCACAGTAATGTACCTGGGAGATGCACCATAGTGATGTCACAGTAATGTACCAGGGTGATGCACCATAGTGATGTCACAGTAATGTACCTAGGAGATGCACCTAAGTGATGTCACACTAATGTACCTTGGAGATGCACCATAGTGATGTCACAGTTATGTACCAGGGAGATGCACCATAGTGATGTCACAGTAATGTACCAGGGAGATGCACCATAGTGATGTCACAGTAATGTACCTGAGAGATGCGCCATAGTGATGTCACAGTAATGTACGTGTGAGATGCAATATAGTGATGTCACAGTAATGTACCTGGGAGATGCACCATAGTGATGTCACAGTAATGTACCTGGGAGATGCACCATAGTGATGTCACAGTAATGTACCAGGGTGATGCACCATAGTGATGTCACAGTAATGTACCTAGGAGATGCACCTAAGTGATGTCACACTAATGTACCTTGGAGATGCACCATAGTGATGTCACAGTAATGTCCCTGGGAGATGCTGCATAGTGATGTCACAGTAATGTACCTGAGAGATGCACCATAGTGATGTAACAGTAATGTACCTGGGAGATGCACCATAGTGATGTAACAGTAATGTACCTGAGAGATGCACCATAGTGATGTAACAGTAATGTACCTGAGAGATGCGCCATAGTGATGTCACGGTAATGTACCTGGGAGATGCGCTATAGTGATGTCACAGTATCGTACCTGGGAGATGCAATATAGTGATGTCACAGTAATGTACCAGGGAGATGCACCATAGTGATGTCACAGTAATGTCCCTGGGAGATGCTGCATAGTGATGTCACAGTAATGTACCTGAGAGATGCATACCTCCCAACATCTGTGAAAGGGAAAGAGGGACAAAATGGCGGCACGCGTAGCCACACCCCCAATCACTCCCTGGCCACGCCCCAAATTTTAGCCATATTATAATAATAAAAATCATCTTAATTAAAAAATAAAAAAAAATTTCCTCATTGGGATTTGAACCTAGAACCTGCAGTGTCCATGAACAATAATAACACAGCGCCCCAACCCACTGAGCTATTAGCTCTGTGATTATCAAGCATTAGAATTTTTGTAACTAACTCCCGGGCTGAGTCCTCTTCATACAAGGGTGGGGGTTGTTGCATATTGCAGCAAACCCCCACCGCTAATAACCGCGGTCGTTGCTTGCACCGATCGCGGCTATTAACCGGTCCGTTGGCGCCGCCATCTTTATTCTGATCGCCGCGCCCCCGAACGTCATGGGGGGGGGGGGGGGGCGGGGGGCGATCGGTTGCCATGGTAGCCTCGGGTCTTCGTTTGACCCGAAGCTATCTGGCTTCTGCAGATTCGTTACAATGAGCCAGTGGCTCATTGTAATGAATGAGCTGCAAAAATGGCATATATTGCAACACAGAAGTATTGCAGTATATAATAGGAACGATCTGACCATCTAGGGTTAATGTACCCTAGATGGTCTAAAAAAATTGTGAAAAAAAAAAAGAAAAAAAAAGTTTAAAAAAGAAAAAAAATTAATAAAATATTAAAAATTTAAATCACCCCCCTTTCCCTAGAACTGATACAAAACATAATAGACAGTAAAAATCACAGACATATTAGGTATCAAAATATAAAAACGGTTACGGGCGGCGGTGACCTCCGATGCGGGAAATGGCGCCCAAATGTCCGAAATGCGACTTTTACACCTTTTTACATCACATAAAAAATGGAATAAAAAATGATCAATATGTCGCACAGACCTCAAAATGGTAGCAATGAAAACGTCGGCTCATTTAGCCAAAAATGACACCTCAAAAAGCTCTGTGCGCCAAAGTATGAAAAAGTTATTAGCTTCAGAAAATGGCAATTTTTTTTTTCTTTTTTGTACACATTTGTTAATTTTTTTTAAATGTATTAAAACACAATAAAACCTATATAAATTTGGTATCACCGCGATCGCACCGAACCAAAGAATAAAGCTGAGGTGTTATTTTGAGTGCACAGTCAAAGTCGTAAAATCTGAGCCCACAAGAACGTGCACGTGCGTTTTTTTTTTCAACTTTTCTACATTTGGAATTTTTTTTCAGCTTCGCAGTACACGGCATGTTAAAATAAATAACATTCCGGGAAAGTAATATTTGTTGCGCACAAAATAAGCCCTCACACAGGTCTGTACACGTAAAAATGAAAAAGTTATGGATTTTTGAAGGTGGAGAGCGAGAAATGAGCGAAAAAACCCTGCGTCCATAGTCACAGTAATGTACCTGGGAGGAGATGCACCATAGTGATGTCACAGTAATGTACCTGAGAGATGCACCATAGTGATGTCACAGTAATGTACCCGGGAGAAGAACCATAGTGATGTCACAGTAATGTACCTGGGAGATGCACTATAGTGATGTCACAGTAATGTACCTGAGAGATGCACCATAGTGATGTCACAGTAATGTACCCGGGAGATGCACCATAGTGATGTCACAGTAATGTACCTGGGAGATGCACTATAGTGATGTCACAGTAATGTACCTGAGAGATGCGCCATAGTGATGTCACAGTAATGTACCTGGGAGATGCAACATAGTGATGTCACAGTAATGTCCCAGGGAGATGCACCTAAGTGATGTCACAGTAATGTAACTGGAAGATGCGCCATAGTGATGTCACAGTAATGTCCCTTGGTGATGCACCATAGTGATGTCACAGTAATGTAGCTTGGAGATGATGCATAGTGATGTCACAGTAATGTACCTGAGAGATTCTCCATAGTGATGTCACAGTAATGTACCTGAGAGATGCTCCACAGTGATGTCACAGTAATGTACCAGAGAGATGCACCATAGTGATGTAAGAGTAATGTACCTGAGAGATGCGCCATAGTGATGTCACAGTAATGTACCTGAGAGATGCAACATTGTGATGTCACAGTAATGTACCTGAGAGATGCTCCACAGTAATGTCACAGTAATGTACCTGGGAGATGCACCATAGTGATGTCACAGTAATGTACCTGAGAGATGCACCATAGTGATGTCACAGTAATGTACCTGAGAGATGCACCATAGTGATGTCACAGGAATGTCCCTGGGAGATGCACCATTGTGATGTCACAGTAATGTACCTAAGAGATGCACCATAGTGATGTCACAGTAATGTCCCTGGGAGATACACCATAGTGATGTCACAGTAATGTACCTGAGAGATGCTTCACAGTGATGTCACAGTAATGTACCTGAGAGTTGCACCATAGTGATGTCAAAGTGATGTACTTTAGAGATGCACCATAGTGATGTCACAGTAATGTACCTGAGAGATGCACCATAGTGATGTCACAGTAATGTACCTGGAAGATGTACCATAGTGATGTCACAGTAATGTACCTGGAAGATGTACCATAGTGATGTCACAGTAATGTACCTGGGAGATGCACCATAGTGATGTCACAGTAATGTGCCTGAGAGATGCACCATAGTAATGTCACAGTAATATACCTGAGAGATGCACCATAGTGATGTCACAGTAATGTACCTGGAAGATGTACCATAGTGATGTCACAGTAATGTACCTGGAAGATGTACCACAGTGATGTCACAGTAATGTACCTGGAAGATGTACCATAGTGATGTCAAAGTAATGTACTTGAGAGATGCACCATAGTAATGTATCAGTAATGTCCCTGGGAGATGCACCTAAGTGATGTCACAGTAATGTACCTGGGAGATGCACCATAGTGATGTCACAGTAATATACCAGGTAGATGCACCAAAGTGATGTCACAGTAATGTACCAGGGAGATGCACCATAGTGATGTCACAGTAATGTACGAGGGAGATGCACCATAGTGATGTCACAGTAATGTGCCTGGGAGATGCACCATAGTTATGTCAAAGTAATGTACTTGAGAGATGCACCATAGTAATGTCACAGTAATGTACCTGGGAGATGCAATATAGTGATGTCACAGTAATGTCCCTGGGAGATGCACCTAAGCGATGTCCCAGTAATGTACGTGGGAGATGCACCATAGTGATGTCACAGTAATGTCCCTGGGAGATGCTGCATAGTGATGTCACAGTAATGTTTATGAGAGATGCACCATAGTGATGTCACAGTAATGTCCCTGGGAGATGCTGCATAGTGATGTCACAGTAATGTTTATGAGAGATACACCATAGTGATGTCACAGTAATGTACCTGAGAGATGCGCCATAGTGATGTCACAGTAATGTACCTGGGAGATGCAATATAGTGATGTCACAGTAATGCCCCTGGGAGATGCACCATAGTGATGTCACAGTAATGTCCATGGGAGATGCTGCATAGTGATGTCACAGTAATGTATCTGAGAGATGCACCTTAGTGATGTCACAGTAATGTACCTGGGAGATGCACCATAGTGATGTCACAGTAATGTGCATGATATATGCACTATAGTGATGTCACAGTAATGTACCTGAGAGATGCACCATAGTGATGTCACAGTAATGTACCTGACAGATGCACTATAGTGATGTCACGGTAATGTCCCTGGGAGATGCACCATAGTGATGTCACAGTAATGTAACTAAGAGATGCACCATAGTGATGTCACAGTAATGTACCTGAGAGATGCACCATAGTGATGTCACAGTAATGTCCCTGGGAGATACACTATAGCGATGTCACAGTAATGTACCTGAGAGATGCGCCATAGTGATGTCACAGTAATGTACCTGGGAGATGCAATATAGTGATGTCACAGTAATGTACCTAGGAGATGCACCATAGTGATGTCACAGTAATGTACCTGAGAGATGCACCATAGTGATGTCACAGTAATGTACCAGGGAGATGCACCATAGTGATGTCACAGTAATGTACCAGGGAGATGCACCATAGTGACGTCACAGTAATGTACCTGGGAGATGCACCTAAGTGATGTCACACTAATGTACCTGGGAGATGCACCATAGTGATGTCACAGTAATGTCCCTGGGAGATGCACCATAGTGATGTCACAGTAATGTACCTGAGAGATGGACCATAGTGATGTAACAGTAATGTACCTGAGAGATGCGCTATAGTGATGTCACAGTAATGTACCTGGGAGATGCAATATAGTGATGTCACAGTAATGTACCAGGGAGATGCACCTAAGTGATGTCACAGTAATGTACCAGGGAGATGCACCATAGTGATGTCACACTAATGTACCTGGGAGATGCACCGTAGTGATGTCACAGTAATGTACCTGACAGATGCACTATAGTGATGTCACGGTAATGTCCCTGGGAGATGCACCCTAGTGATGTCACAGTAATCTACCTAAGAGAGGCACCATAGTGATGTCACAGTAAAGCACCTGAGAAATGCACCATAGTGATGTCACAGTAATGTCCCTGGTAGATGCACTATAGCAATGTCACATTAATGTACCTGAGAGATGCGCCATAGTGATGTCACAGTAATGTACCTGGGAGATGTAATATAGTGATGTCACAGTAATGTCCCTGGGAGATGCACCTAAGTGATGTCACAGTAATGTACCTGAGAGATGCACCATAGTGATGTCACAGTAATGTCCATGGGAGATGCTGCATAGTGATGTCACAGTAATGTACCTGGGAGATGCACCATAGTGATGTCACAGTAATGTCCATGGGAGATGCTGCATAGTGATGTCACAGTAATGTATCTGAGAGATGCACCATAGTGATGTCACAGTAATGTACCTGAGAGATGCGCCATAGTGATGTCACAGTAATGTACCAGGGAGATGCACCATAGTGATGTCACAGTAATGTACCAGGGAGATGCACCATAGTGATGTCACAGTAATGTACCTGAGAGATGCGCCATAGTGATGTCACAGTAATGTACCTGACAGATGCACTATAGTGATGTCACGGTAATGTCCCTGGGAGATGCACCATAGTGATGTCACAGTAATGTACCTGAGAGATGCACCATAGTGATGTCACAGTAAAGCACCTGAGAAATGCACCATAGTGATGTCACAGTAATGTATCTGAGAGATGCACCAAAGTGATGTCACAGTAATGTGTATGAGAAATGCACTATAGTGATGTCACAGTAATGTACCTGAGAGATGCGCCATAGTGATGTCACAGTAATGTACCTGGGAGATGCACTATAGTGATGTCACAGTAATGTACCTGAGAGATGCGCCATAGTGATGTCACAGTAATGTACCTGACAGATGCACTATAGTGATGTCACGGTAATGTCCCTGGGAGATGCACCATAGTGATGTCACAGTAATGTCCCTGGGAGATACACTATAGCGATGTCACAGTAATGTACCTGAGAGATGCGCCATAGTGATGTCACAGTAATGTACCTGGGAGATGCAATATAGTGATGTCACAGTAATGTACCTAGGAGATGCACCATAGTGATGTCACAGTAATGTACCTGAGAGATGCACCATAGTGATGTCACAGTAATGTACCAGGGAGATGCACCATAGTGATGTCACAGTAATGTACCAGGGAGATGCACCATAGTGACGTCACAGTAATGTACCTGGGAGATGCACCTAAGTGATGTCACACTAATGTACCTGGGAGATGCACCATAGTGATGTCACAGTAATGTCCCTGGGAGATGCACCATAGTGATGTCACAGTAATGTACCTGAGAGATGGACCATAGTGATGTAACAGTAATGTACCTGAGAGATGCGCTATAGTGATGTCACAGTAATGTACCTGGGAGATGCAATATAGTGATGTCACAGTAATGTACCAGGGAGATGCACCTAAGTGATGTCACAGTAATGTACCAGGGAGATGCACCATAGTGATGTCACACTAATGTACCTGGGAGATGCACCGTAGTGATGTCACAGTAATGTACCTGACAGATGCACTATAGTGATGTCACGGTAATGTCCCTGGGAGATGCACCCTAGTGATGTCACAGTAATCTACCTAAGAGAGGCACCATAGTGATGTCACAGTAAAGCACCTGAGAAATGCACCATAGTGATGTCACAGTAATGTCCCTGGTAGATGCACTATAGCAATGTCACATTAATGTACCTGAGAGATGCGCCATAGTGATGTCACAGTAATGTACCTGGGAGATGTAATATAGTGATGTCACAGTAATGTCCCTGGGAGATGCACCTAAGTGATGTCACAGTAATGTACCTGAGAGATGCACCATAGTGATGTCACAGTAATGTCCATGGGAGATGCTGCATAGTGATGTCACAGTAATGTATCTGAGAGATGCACCATAGTGATGTCACAGTAATGTACCTGAGAGATGCGCCATAGTGATGTCACAGTAATGTACCAGGGAGATGCACCATAGTGATGTCACAGTAATGTACCAGGGAGATGCACCATAGTGATGTCACAGTAATGTACCTGAGAGATGCGCCATAGTGATGTCACAGTAATGTACCTGACAGATGCACTATAGTGATGTCACGGTAATGTCCCTGGGAGATGCACCATAGTGATGTCACAGTAATGTACCTGAGAGATGCACCATAGTGATGTCACAGTAAAGCACCTGAGAAATGCACCATAGTGATGTCACAGTAATGTATCTAAAAGATGCACCAAAGTGATGTCACAGTAATGTGTATGAGAAATGCACTATAGTGATGTCACAGTAATGTACCTGAGAGATGCGCCATAGTGATGTCACAGTAATGTACCTGGGAGATGCACTATAGTGATGTCACAGTAATGTACCTGAGAGATGCGCCATAGTGATGTCACAGTAATGTACCTGACAGATGCACTATAGTGATGTCACGGTAATGTCCCTGGGAGATGCACCATAGTGATGTCACAGTAATGTCCCTGGGAGATACACTATAGCGATGTCACAGTAATGTACCTGAGAGATGCGCCATAGTGATGTCACAGTAATGTACCTGGGAGATGCAATATAGTGATGTCACAGTAATGTACCTAGGAGATGCACCATAGTGATGTCACAGTAATGTACCTGAGAGATGCACCATAGTGATGTCACAGTAATGTACCAGGGAGATGCACCATAGTGATGTCACAGTAATGTACCAGGGAGATGCACCATAGTGACGTCACAGTAATGTACCTGGGAGATGCACCTAAGTGATGTCACACTAATGTACCTGGGAGATGCACCATAGTGATGTCACAGTAATGTCCCTGGGAGATGCACCATAGTGATGTCACAGTAATGTACCTGAGAGATGGACCATAGTGATGTAACAGTAATGTACCTGAGAGATGCGCTATAGTGATGTCACAGTAATGTACCTGGGAGATGCAATATAGTGATGTCACAGTAATGTACCAGGGAGATGCACCTAAGTGATGTCACAGTAATGTACCAGGGAGATGCACCATAGTGATGTCACACTAATGTACCTGGGAGATGCACCGTAGTGATGTCACAGTAATGTACCTGACAGATGCACTATAGTGATGTCACGGTAATGTCCCTGGGAGATGCACCCTAGTGATGTCACAGTAATGTACCTAAGAGAGGCACCATAGTGATGTCACAGTAAAGCACCTGAGAAATGCACCATAGTGATGTCACAGTAATGTCCCTGGTAGATGCACTATAGCAATGTCACATTAATGTACCTGAGAGATGCGCCATAGTGATGTCACAGTAATGTACCTGGGAGATGTAATATAGTGATGTCACAGTAATGTCCCTGGGAGATGCACCTAAGTGATGTCACAGTAATGTACCTGAGAGATGCACCATAGTGATGTCACAGTAATGTCCATGGGAGATGCTGCATAGTGATGTCACAGTAATGTACCTGGGAGATGCACCATAGTGATGTCACAGTAATGTCCATGGGAGATGCTGCATAGTGATGTCACAGTAATGTATCTGAGAGATGCACCATAGTGATGTCACAGTAATGTACCTGAGAGATGCGCCATAGTGATGTCACAGTTATGTACCAGGGAGATGCACCATAGTGATGTCACAGTAATGTACCAGGGAGATGCACCATAGTGATGTCACAGTAATGTACCTGAGAGATGCGCCATAGTGATGTCACAGTAATGTACCTGACAGATGCACTATAGTGATGTCACGGTAATGTCCCTGGGAGATGCACCATAGTGATGTCACAGTAATGTACCTGAGAGATGCACCATAGTGATGTCACAGTAAAGCACCTGAGAAATGCACCATAGTGATGTCACAGTAATGTATCTGAGAGATGCACCAAAGTGATGTCACAGTAATGTGTATGAGAAATGCACTATAGTAATGTCACAGTAATGTACCTGAGAGATGCGCCATAGTGATGTCACAGTAATGTACCTGGGAGATGCACTATAGTGATGTCACAGTAATGTACCTGAGAGATGCGCCATAGTGATGTCACAGTAATGTACCTGACAGATGCACTATAGTGATGTCACGGTAATGTCCCTGGGAGATGCACCATAGTGATGTCACAGTAATGTACCTAAGAGATGCACCATAGTGATGTCACAGTAATGTACCTGAGAGATGCACCATAGTGATGTCACAGTAAAGCACCTGAGAAATGCACCATAGTGATGTCACAGTAATGTCCCTGGGAGATGCGCCATAGTGATGTCACAGTAATGTCCCTGGGAGATGCGCCATAGTGATGTCACAGTAATGTACCTGGGAGATGCAATATAGTGATGTCACAGTAATGTACCTAGGAGATGCACCATAGTGATGTCACAGTAATGTACCAGGGATATGCACCATAGTGATGTCACAGTAATGTACCAGGGAGATGCAGCATAATGATGTCACAGTAATGTACCTGGGAGATGAACCATAGTGATGTAACAGTAATGTACCTGGGAGATGCGCTATAGTGATGTCACAGTAATGTACCTGGGAGATGCAATATAGTGATGTCACAGTAATGTACCAGGGAGATGCACCAAAGTGATGTGACAGTAATGTACCAGGGAGATGCACCATAGTGATGTCACAGTAATGTACCAGGGAGATGCACCATAGTGATGTCACAGTAATGTACCTGGGAGATGCACCATAGTGATGTCACAGTAATGTACCTGGGAGATGCACCATAGTGATGTCACAGTAATGTACCTGACAGATGCACTATAGTGATGTCACGGTAATGTCCCTGGGAGATACACCATAGTGATGTCACAGTAAAGCACCTGAGAAATGCACCATAGTGATGTCACAGTAATGTCCTTGGGAGATGCACTATAGTGATGTCACAGTAATGTACCTGAGAGATGCACCATAGTGATGTCACAGTAATGTACGTGTGAGATGCAATATAGTGATGTCACAGTAATGTACCTAGGAGATGCACCATAGTGATGACACAGTAATGTACCTGAGAGATGCACCATAGTGATGTCACAGTAATGTACCAGGGTGATGCACCATAGTGATGTCACAGTAATGTACCTGGGAGATGCACCATAGTGATGTCACAGTAATGTACCTAAGAGATGCAACATAGTGATGTCACAGTAATGTACTAGAAATATACACCATAGTGATGTCACAGTAATGTACCTGGGAGATGCACCATAGTGATGTCACACTAAAGTACCTGTGAGATGCACCATAGTGATGTCACAGTAATGTCCCTGGGAGATGCTGCATTGTGATGTCACAGTAATGTACCTGAGAGATGCGCCATAGGGATGTCACGGTAATGTACCTGGGAGATGCGCTATAGTGATGTAACAGTAATGTACCAGGGAGATGCAATATAGTGATGTCACAGTAATGTACCAGGGAGATGCACCTATGTTATGTCACAGTAATGTACCAGGGAGATGCACCATAGTGATGTCACAGTAATGTACCAGGGAGATGCACCATAGTGATGTCACAGTAATGTACCAGGGAGATGCACCATAGTGATGTCACAGTAATGTACCTTGGAGATGCACCATAGTGATGTCACAGTAAAGCACCTGAGAAATGCACCATAGTGATGTCACAGTAATGTCCCTGGGAGATGCACTATAGCGATGTCACAGTAATGTACCTGAGAGATGCACCATAGTGATGTCACAGTAATGTACGTGTGAGATGCAATATAGTGATGTCACAGTAATGTACCTAGGAGATGCACCATAGTGATGTCACAGTAATGTACCTGAGAGATGCGCCATAGGGATGTCACGGTAATGTACCTGGGAGATGCGCTATAGTGATGTCACAGTGATGTACCAGGGAGATGCAATATAGTGATGTCACAGTAATGTACCAGGGAGATGCACCATAGTGATGTCACAGTAATGTACCAGGGAGATGCACCATAGTGATGTCACAGTAATGTACCAGGGAGATGCACCATAGTGATGTCACAGTAAAGCACCTGAGAAATGCACCATAGTGATGTCACAGTAATGTCCCTGGGAGATGCACTATAGCGATGTCACAGTAATGTACCTGAGAGATGCACCATAGTGATGTCACAGTAATGTACGTGTGAGATGCAATATAGTGATGTCACAGTAATGTACCTAGGAGATGCACCATAGTGATGTCACAGTAATGTACCTGAGAGATGCACCATAGTGATGTCACAGTAATGTACCTGAGAGATGCACCATAGTGATGTCACAGTAATGTACCAGGGTGATGCACCATAGAGATGTCACAGTAATGTACCTGGGAGATGCACTATAGTGATGTCACACTAATGTACCTGGGAGATAAACCATAGTGATGTCACAGTAATGTACCTGGGAGATGCACCATAGTGATGTCACAGTAATGTACGTATGAGATGCAATATAGTGATGTCACAGTAATGTACCTAGGAGATGCACCATAGTGATGTCACAGTAATGTACCTGGGAGATGCACTATAGCGATGTCACAGTAATGTACCTGAGAGATGCACCATAGTGATGTCACAGTAATGTACGTGTGAGATGCAATATAGTGATGTCACAGTAATGTACCTAGGAAATGCACCATAGTGATGTCACAGTAATGTACCTGAGAGATGCACCATAGTGATGTCACAGTAATGTACCTGAGAGATGCACCATAGTGATGTCACAGTAATGTACCAGGGTGATGCACCATAGAGATGTCACAGTAATGTACCTGGGAGATGCACCTAAGTGATGTCACACTAATGTACCTGGGAGATACACCATAGTGATGTCACAGTAATGTACCTGAGAGATGCAACCTAGTGATGTCACAGTAATGTACTAGAAATATACACCATAGTGATGTCACAGTAATGTACCTGGGAGATGCACCATAGTGATGTCACAGTAATGTACCTGGGAGATGCACCATAGTGATGTCACAGTAATGTACCTGAGAGATGCACCATAGTGATGTCACAGTAATGTACCTGAGAGATGCACCATAATGATGTCACAGTAATGTACCTGAGAGATGCACCATAGTGATGTCACAGTAATGTACCTGAGAGATGCAACATAGTAATGTCACAGTAATGTACCTGAGAGATGCACCATAGTGATGTCACAGTAATGTACCTGGAAGATGTACCATAGTGATGTCACAGTAATGTACCTGGAAGATGCACCATAGTGATGTCACAGTAATGTACCTGGAAGATGTACCATAGTGATGTCACAGTAATGTACCTGGAAGATGCACCATAGTGATGTCACAGTAATGTACCTGAGAGATGCACCATAGTGATGTCACAGTAATGTACCTGAGAGATGCACCATAGTGATGTCACAGTAATGTACCAGGGTGATGCACCATAGAGATGTCACAGTAATGTACCTGGGAGATGCACTATAGTGATGTCACACTAATGTACCTGGGAGATACACCATAGTGATGTCACAGTAATGTACCTGGGAGATGCACCATAGTGATGTCACAGTAATGTACGTATGAGATGCAATATAGTGATGTCACAGTAATGTACCTAGGAGATGCACCATAGTGATGTCACAGTAATGTACGTGTGAGATGCAATATAGTGATGTCACAGTAATGTACCTAGGAAATGCACCATAGTGATGTCACAGTAATGTACCTGAGAGATGCACCATAGTGATGTCACAGTAATGTACCTGAGAGATGCACCATAGTGATGTCACAGTAATGTACAAGGGTGATGCACCATAGAGATGTCACAGTAATGTACCTGGGAGATACACCATAGTGATGTCACAGTAATGTACCTGAGAGATGCAACCTAGTGATGTCACAGTAATGTACTAGAAATATGCACCATAGTGATGTCACAGTAATGTACCTGGGAGATGCACCATAGTGATGTCACGGTAATGTACCTGGGAGATGCAATATAGTGATGTCACAGTAATGTACCTGAGAGATGCACCATAGTGATGTCACAGTAATGTACCTGAGAGATGCACCATAATGATGTCACAGTAATGTACCTGAGAGATGCACCATAGTGATGTCACAGTAATGTACCTGAGAGATGCAACATAGTGATGTCACAGTAATGTACTAGAAATATACACCATAGTGATGTCACAGTAATGTACCTGGGAGATGCACCATAGTGATGTCACAGTAATGTACCTGGGAGATGCTCCATAGTGATGTCACAGTAATGTACCTGAGAGATGCACCATAGTTATGTCACAGTAATGTACCTGAGAGATGCACCATAGTGATGTCACAGTAATGTACCAGGGAGATGCACTATAGTGATGTCACAGTAATGTACCTAAGAGATGCACCATAGTGATGTCACAGTAATGTACCTGAGAGATCCACCATAGTGATGTCACAGTAAAGCACCTGAGAAATGCACCATAGTGATGTCACAGTAATGTCCCTGGGAGATGCACTATAGCGATGTCACAGTAATGTACCTGAGAGATGCGCCATAGTGATGTCACAGTAATGTACGTGTGAGATGCAATATAGTGATGTCACAGTAATGTACCTGGGAGATGCACCATAGTGATGTCACAGTAATGTACCTGGGAGATGCACCATAGTGATGTCACAGTAATGTACCAGGGTGATGCACCATAGTGATGTCACAGTAATGTACCTAGGAGATGCACCTAAGTGATGTCACACTAATGTACCTTGGAGATGCACCATAGTGATGTCACAGTAATGTCCCTGGGAGATGCTGCATAGTGATGTCACAGTAATGTACCTGAGAGATGCACCATAGTGATGTAACAGTAATGTACCTGAGAGATGCGCCATAGTGATGTCACGGTAATGTACCTGGGAGATGCGCTATAGTGATGTCACAGTATCGTACCTGGGAGATGCAATATAGTGATGTCACAGTAATGTACCAGGGAGATGCACCATAGTGATGTCACAGTAATGTCCCTGGGAGATGCTGCATAGTGATGTCACAGTAATGTACCTGAGAGATGCATACCTCCCAACATCTGTGAAAGGGAAAGAGGGACAAAATGGCGGCACGCGTAGCCACACCCCCAATCACTCCCTGGCCACGCCCCAAATTTTAGCCATATTATAATAATAAAAATCATCTTAATTAAAAAATAAAAAAAAATTTCCTCATTGGGATTTGAACCTAGAACCTGCAGTGTCCATGAACAATAATAACACAGCGCCCCAACCCACTGAGCTATTAGCTCTGTGATTATCAAGCATTAGAATTTTTGTAACTAAATGCCAGGCTGAGTCCTCTTCATACAAGGGTGGGGGTTGTTGCATATTGCAGCAAACCCCCACCGCTAATAACCGCGGTCGTTGCTTGCACCGATCGCGGCTATTAACCGGTCCGTTGGCGCCGCCATCTTTATTCTGATCGCCGCGCCCCCGAACGTCATGGGGGGGGGGGGCCGGGGGGCGATCGGTTGCCATGGTAGCCTCGGGTCTTCGTTTGACCCGAAGCTATCTGGCTTCTGCAGATTCGTTACAATGAGCCAGTGGCTCATTGTAATGAATGAGCTGCAAAAATGGCATATATTGCAACACAGAAGTATTGCAGTATATAATAGGAACGATCTGACCATCTAGGGTTAATGTACCCTAGATGGTCTAAAAAAATTGTGAAAAAAAAAAAGAAAAAAAAAGTTTAAAAAAGAAAAAAAATTAATAAAATATTAAAAATTTAAATCACCCCCCTTTCCCTAGAACTGATACAAAACATAATAGACAGTAAAAATCACAGACATATTAGGTATCAAAATATAAAAACGGTTACGGGCGGCGGTGACCTCCGATGCGGGAAATGGCGCCCAAATGTCCGAAATGCGACTTTTACACCTTTTTACATCACATAAAAAATGGAATAAAAAATGATCAATATGTCGCACAGACCTCAAAATGGTAGCAATGAAAACGTCGGCTCATTTCGCCAAAAATGACACCTCAAAAAGCTCTGTGCGCCAAAGTATGAAAAAGTTATTAGCTTCAGAAAATGGCAATTTTTTTTTTCTTTTTTGTACACATTTGTTAATTTTTTTTAAATGTATTAAAACACAATAAAACCTATATAAATTTGGTATCACCGCGATCGCACCGAACCAAAGAATAAAGCTGAGGTGTTATTTTGAGTGCACAGTCAAAGTCGTAAAATCTGAGCCCACAAGAACGTGCACGTGCGTTTTTTTTTTCAACTTTTCTACATTTGGAATTTTTTTTCAGCTTCGCAGTACACGGCATGTTAAAATAAATAACATTCCGGGAAAGTAATATTTGTTGCGCACAAAATAAGCCCTCACACAGGTCTGTACACGTAAAAATGAAAAAGTTATGGATTTTTGAAGGTGGAGAGCGAGAAATGAGCGAAAAAACCCTGCGTCCATAGTCACAGTAATGTACCTGGGAGGAGATGCACCATAGTGATGTCACAGTAATGTACCTGAGAGATGCACCATAGTGATGTCACAGTAATGTACCCGGGAGAAGAACCATAGTGATGTCACAGTAATGTACCTGGGAGATGCACTATAGTGATGTCACAGTAATGTACCTGAGAGATGCACCATAGTGATGTCACAGTAATGTACCCGGGAGATGCACCATAGTGATGTCACAGTAATGTACCTGGGAGATGCACTATAGTGATGTCACAGTAATGTACCTGAGAGATGCGCCATAGTGATGTCACAGTAATGTACCTGGGAGATGCAACATAGTGATGTCACAGTAATGTCCCAGGGAGATGCACCTAAGTGATGTCACAGTAATGTAACTGGAAGATGCACCATAGTGATGTCACAGTAATGTCCCTTGGTGATGCACCATAGTGATGTCACAGTAATGTAGCTTGGAGATGATGCATAGTGATGTCACAGTAATGTACCTGAGAGATTCTCCATAGTGATGTCACAGTAATGTACCTGAGAGATGCTCCACAGTGATGTCACAGTAATGTACCAGAGAGATGCACCATAGTGATGTAAGAGTAATGTACCTGAGAGATGCGCCATAGTGATGTCACAGTAATGTACCTGGGAGATGCACCATAGTGATGTCACAGTAATGTACCTGAGAGATGCACCATAGTGATGTCACAGTAATGTACCTGAGAGATGCACCATAGTGATGTCACAGGAATGTCCCTGGGAGATGCACCATTGTGATGTCACAGTAATGTACCTAAGAGATGCACCATAGTGATGTCACAGTAATGTCCCTGGGAGATGCACAAAGTGATGTCACACTAATGTACCTGGGAGATGCACCATAGTGATGTCACAGTAATGTACCTGAGAGATGCACCATATTGATGTCACAGTAATGGACCTGGGAGATGCACCATAGTGATGTCACAGTAATGTACCTGAGAGATGCGCCATAGTGTTGTCACAGTAATGTACGTGGGAGATGCAATATAGTGATGTCACAGTAATGTACCTGGGAGATGCAATATAGTGATGTCACAGTAATGTATCTGAGAGATGCACCATAGTGATGTCACAGTAATGTTCATGAGAAATGCACTATAGTGATGTCACAGTAATGTACCTGAGAGATGCGCCATAGTAATGTCACAGTAATGTACCTGAGAGATGCGCCATAGTGATGTCACAGTAATGTACCTGGGAGATGCGCCATAGTGATGTAACAGTAAAGTACCTGAGAGATGCACCATAGTGATATCACAGTAATGTACCTGGGAGATGCACCAAAGTGATGTCACAGTATTGTACCTGAGAGATTCTCCATAGTGATGTCACATTAATGTACCTGGGAGATGCACCATAGTGATGTCACAGTAATGTACCTGAGAGATGCACCACAGTGATGTCACATTAATGTACCTGAGAGATGCACCATAGTGATGTCACAGTATTGTACCTGAGAGATAAACCATAGTGATGTCACAGTAATGTACCTGAGAGATGCACCACAGTGATGTCACAGTAATGTACCTGGGAGATGCACCATAGTGATGTAACAGTATTGTCCCTGGGAGATGCACCATAGTGATGTCACAGTAATGTACCTGGGAGATGCACCATAGTGATGTCACAGTAATGTACCTGGGAGATGCACCATAGTGATGTCACAGTAATGTACCTGGGAGATGCAATATAGTGATGTCACAGTAATGTCCCTGGGAGATGCACCAAAGTGATGTCACAGTAATGTACCTGGGAGATGCAATATAGTGATGTCACAGTAATGTCCCTGGGAGATGCACCATTGTGATGTCACAATAATGTACCTAAAACATGCACCATAGTGATGTCACAGTAATGTACCTGAGAGATGCACCATAGTGATGTCACAGTAATGTACCTAGGAGATGCAATATAGTGATGTCACAGTAATGTCCCTAGGAGATGCACAAAAGTGATGTCACACTAATGTACCTGGGAGATACACCATAGTGATGTCACAGTAATGTACCTGAGAGATGCACCATAGTGATGTCACAGTAATGTACCTGAGAGATGCACCATAGTAATGTCACAGTAATGTACTTGGGAGATGCACCATAGTGATGTCACAGTAATGCACCTGAGAGATGCACCATAGTGATGTCACAGTAATGTACCTAAGATATGCACCATAGTGATGTCACAGTAATGTACCGGGGAGATACACCATAGTGATGTCACAGTAATGTACCCGGGAGATGCACCATAGTGATGTCACAGTAATGTACCTGAGAGATACACCTTAGTGATGTCACAGTAATGTACCTGGGAGATGCACTATAGTGATGTCACAGTAATGTACCTAAGAGATGCACTATAGTGATGTCACAGTAATGTACCTAAGAGATGCACTATAGTGATGTCACAGTAATGTACCTGGGAGATGCACAATAGTGATGTCACAGTAATGTACCTGGGAAATGCAGCATAGTGATGTCACAGTAATGTACCTGAGAGATGCACCATAGTGATGTCACAGTAATGTACGTGAGAGATGCACCCTAGTGATGTCACAGTAATGTAGCTAAGAGATTCTTCATTGTGATGCCACAGTAATGTACCTGGGAGATGCAGCATAGTGATGTCACAGTAATGTACCTGAGAGATTCTCCATAGTGATGTCACAGTAATGTACCAGGGAGATGTGCCATATTGATGTCTCAGTAATGTACCTGGGAAATGCAGCATATCGATGTCACAGTAATGTACCTGGGGGATGCACCATAGTGATGTCACAGTAATATACCTGAGAGATTCTCCATAGTGATGTCACAGTAATGTACCTGGGAGATGCACCATAGTGATGTCACAGTAATGTACCTGGGGGATGCACCATAGTTATGTCACAGTAATGTACCTAGGGGATGCACCATAGTGATGTCACAGTAATGTACCATAGAGATGCACCATAGTAATGTCACAGTAATGTACGTGAGAGATGCACCATAGTGATGTCACAGTAATATACCTGGGAGATGCACCATAGTGATGTCACAGTAATGTACCTCGGAGAATCACTATAGCGATGTCACAGTAATGTACCAGGGAGATGCACCATAGTGATGTCACAGTAATGTACCTGAGAGATTCTCCATAGTGATGTCACAGTAATGTACCAGAGAGATGCACCATAGTGATGTAACAGTAATGTACCTGAGAGATGCACCATAGTGATATCACAGTAATGTACCTGGGAGATGCACCAAAGTGATGTCACAGTAATGTACCGGGGAGATACACCATAGTGATGTCACAGTAATGTACACGAAAGATGCACCATAGTGATGTCACAGTAATGTACCTGAGAGATACACCTTAGTGATGTCACAGTAATGTACCTGGGAGTTGCACTATAGTGATGTCACAGTAATGTACCTGAGAGATGCACCATAGTGATGTCACAGTAATATACCTGAGAGATTCTCCATAGTGATGTCACAGTAATGTACCTGGGAGATGCACCATAGTGATGTCACAGTAATGTACCTGGGGGATGCACCATAGTGATGTCACAGTAATGTACCTAGGGGATGCACCATAGTGATGTCACAGTAATGTACCTGAGAGATGCACCATAGTAATGTCACAGTAATGTACGTGAGAGATGCACCATAGTGATGTCACAGTAATATACCTGGGAGATGCACCATAGTGATGTCACAGTAATGTACCTCGGAGAATCACTATAGCGATGTCACAGTAATGTACCAGGGAGATGCACCATAGTGATGTCACAGTAATGTACCTGAGAGATTCTCCATAGTGATGTCACAGTAATGTACCAGAGAGATGCACCATAGTGATGTAACAGTAATGTACCTGAGAGATGCACCATAGTGATATCACAGTAATGTACCTGGGAGATGCACCAAAGTGATGTCACAGTAATGTACCGGGGAGATACACCATAGTGATGTCACAGTAATGTACCCGGGAGATGCACCATAGTGATGTCACAGTAATGTACCTGAGAGATACACCTTAGTGATGTCACAGTAATGTACCTGGGAGTTGCACTATAGTGATGTCACAGTAATGTACCTAAGAGATGCACTATAGTGATGTCACAGTAATGTACCTAAGAGATGCACTATAGTGATGTCACAGTAATGTACCTGGGAGATGCACAATAGTGATGTCACAGTAATGTACCTGGGAAATGCAGCATAGTGATGTCACAGTAATGTACCTGAGAGATGCACCATAGTGATGTCACAGTAATGTACGTGAGAGATGCACCCTAGTGATGTCACAGTAATGTAGCTAAGAGATTCTTCATTGTGATGCCACAGTAATGTACCTGGGAGATGCAGCATAGTGATGTCACAGTAATGTACCTGAGAGATTCTCCATAGTGATGTCACAGTAATGTACCTGGGAGATGTGCCATATTGATGTCTCAGTAATGTACCTGGGAAATGCAGCATAGTGATGTCACAGTAATGTACCTGAGAGATGCACCATAGTGATGTCACAGTAATATACCTGAGAGATTCTCCATAGTGATGTCACAGTAATGTACCTGGGAGATGCACCATAGTGATGTCACAGTAAAGTACCTGGGGGATGCACCATAGTGATGTCACAGTAATGTACCTGGGGGATGCACCATAGTGATGTCACAGTAATGTACCTGAGAGATGCACCATAGTAATGTCACAGTAATGTACGTGAGAGATGCACCATAGTGATGTCACAGTAATATACCTGGGAGATGCACCATAGTGATGTCACAGTAATGTACCTCGGAGAATCACTATAGCGATGTCACAGTAATGTACCAGGGAGATGCACCATAGTGATGTCACAGTAATGTACCTGAGAGATTCTCCATAGTGATGTCACAGTAATGTACCAGAGAGATGCACCATAGTGATGTCACAGTAATGTACCTGGGAGATGCACCATAGTGATGTCACAGTAATGTACTTGGGAGATGCACCATAGTGATGTCACAGTAATGTACCTGAGAGATGCACCATAGTGATGTCACAGTAATGTACCTGAGAGATGCACCATAGTGATGTCACAGTAATGTACCTGAGAGATGCACCGTAGTGATGTCACAGTAATGTACCTGGGAGATGCATCATAGTGATGTCACAGTAATGTCCCTGGGAGATGCACCATAGTGATGTCACAGTAATGTAGCTAAGAGATTCTTCATTGTGATGTCACAATAATGTACCTGAGAGATGCACCATAGTGATGTCACAGTAATGTACCTGAGAGATGCACCATAGTGATGTCACAGTAATGTACCTGAGAGATGCACCATAGTGATGTCACAGTAATGTACCTGAGAGATTCTCCATAGTGATGTCACAGTAATGTACCTGGGAAATGCAGCATAGTGATGTCACAGTAATGTACCTTAGAGATTCTCCATAGTGATGTCACAGTAATGTACCTGATAGATGCACCATAGTGATGTCACAGTAATGTACCTGAGAGATGCACCATAGTGATGTCACAGTAATGTCCCTGGGAGATGCACCATAGTGATGTCACAGTAATGTACCTGAGAGATGCACCATAGTGATGTCACAGTAATGTACCTGAGAGATGCACCATAGTGATGTCACAGTAATGTACCTGGGAGATGCACCATAGTGATGTCACAGTAATGTCCCTGGGAGATGCACCATAGTGATGTCACAGTAATGTAGCTAAGAGATTCTTCATTGTGATGTCACAGTAATGTACCTGGGAGATGCAGCATAGGGATGTCACAATAATGTACCTGAGAGATGCACCATAGTGATGTCACAGTAATGTACCTGAGAGATGCACCATAGGGATGTCACAGTAATGTACCTGAGAGATGCACCATAGTGATGTCACAGTAATGTACCTGGGAGATGCACCACAGTGATGTCACAGTAATGTACCTGAGAGATGCACCATAGTGATGTCACAGTAATGTACCTGAGAGATTCTCCATAGTGATGTCACAGTAATGTACCTGGGAAATGCAGCATAGTGATGTCACAGTAATGTACCTTAGAGATTCTCCATAGTGATGTCACAGTAATGTACCTGATAGATGCACCATAGTGATGTCACAGTAATGTACCTGATAGATGCACCATAGTGATGTCACAGTAATGTACCTGAAAGATGCACTATAGTGATGTCACAGTAATGTACCTGGCAGATGCACCGTAGTGATGTCACAGAAATGTACGTGGGAGATGCAATATAGTGATGTCACAGTAATGTACCTGAGAGATGCACCATAGTGATGTCACAGTAATGTACTTGAGAGATTCTCCATAGTGATGTCACAGTAATGTACCTGGGAGATGTGCCATAGTGATGTCTCAGTAATGTACCTGGGAAACGCAGCATAGTGATGTCACAGTAATGTACCTGAGAGATGCACCATAGTGATGTCTCAGTAATGTACCTGGGAAATGCAGCATAGTGATGTCACAGTAATGTACCTGAGAGATGCACCATAGTGATGTGACAGTAATGTACCTGAGAGATTCTCCATAGTGATGTCACAGTAATGTACCTGGGAGATGCACCATAGTGATGTCACAGTAATGTACCTGGGGGATGCACCATAGTGATGTCACAGTAATGTACCTGGGGGATTCACCATAGTGATGTCACAGTAATGTACCTGAGAGATGCACCATAGTAATGTCACAGTAATGTACGTTAGAGATGAACCATAGTGATGTCACAGTAATATACCTGGGAGATGCACCATAGTGATGTCACAGTAATGTACCTCGGAGAATCACTATAGCGATGTCACAGTAATGTACCAGGGAGTTGCACCATAGTGATGTCACAGTAATGTACCTGAGAGATTCTCCATAGTGCTGTCACAGTAATGTACCTGGGAGATGCAATATAGTGATGTCACAGTAATGTCCCTGGGAGATGCACCATTGTGATGTCACAGTAATGTACCTAAGACATGCACCATAGTGATGTCACAGTAATGTACCTGAGAGATGCACCATAGTGATGTCACAGTAATGTACCTGGGAGATGCAATATAGTGATGTCACAGTAATGTCCCTGGGAGATGCACAAAAGTGATGTCACACTAATGTACCTGGGAGATACACCATAGTGACGTCACAGTAATGTACCGGGGAGATACACCATAGTGGTGTCACAGTAATGTACCGGGGAGATAAACCATAGTGGTGTCACAGTAATGTACCCGGGAGATGCACCATAGTGATGTCACAGTAATGTACCTGAGAGATACACCATAGTGATGTCACAGTAATGTACCTAAGAGATGCAATATAGTGATGTCACAGTAATGTACCTAAGAGATGCACTATAGTGATGTCACAGTAATGTACCTGGGAGATGCACAATAGTGATGTCACAGTAATGTACCTGGGAAATGCAGCATAGTGATGTCACAGTAATGTACCTGAGAGATGCACCATAGTGATGTCACAGTAATGTACGTGAGAGATGCACCATAGTGATGTCACAGAAATGTAGCAAGAGATTCTTCATTGTGATGTCACAGTAATGTACCTGGGAGATGCAGCATAGTGATGTCACAGTAATGTACCTGGGAGATGTGCCATATTGATGTCTCAGTAATGTACCTGGGAAATGCAGCATAGTGATGTCACAGTAATGTACCTGAGAGATGCACCATAGTGATGTCACAGTAATGTACCTGAGAGATTCTCCATAGTGATGTCACAGTAATGTACCTGGGAGATGCACCATAGTGATGTCACAGTAATGTACCTGGGGGATGCACCATAGTGATGTCACAGTAATGTACCTGGGGGATGCACCATAGTGATGTCACAGTAATGTACCTGGGGGATGCACCATAGTGATGTCACAGTAATGTACCTGAGAGATGCACCATAGTAATGTCACAGTAATGTACGTGAGAGATGCACCATAGTGATGTCACAGTAATATACCTGGGAGATGCACCATAGTGATGTCACAGTAATGTACCTCGGAGAATCACTATAGCGATGTCACAGTAATGTACCAGGGAGATGCACCATAGTGATGTCACAGTAATGTACCTGAGAGATTCTCCATAGTGATGTCACAGTAATGTACCAGAGAGATGCACCATAGTGATGTCACAGTAATGTACCTCGGAGAATCACTATAGCGATGTCACAGTAATGTACCAGGGAGATGCACCACAGTGATGTCACAGTAATGTACCTGAGAGATGCACCATAGTGATGTCACAGTAATGTACCAGGGAGATGCACCACAGTGATGTCACAGTAATGTACCTGAGAGATGCACCATAGTGATGTCACAGTAATGTACCTGGGAGATGCACCATAGTGATGTCACAGTAATGTACCTGGGAGATGCACCATAGTGATGTCACAGTAATGTACCTGAGAGATGCACCATAGTGATGTCACAGTAATGTACCAGGGAGATGCACCACAGTGATGTCACAGTAATGTACCTGGGAGATGCACCATAGTGATGTAACAGTAATGTACCTGAGAGATGCACCATAGTGATGTCACAGTAATGTAGCTAAGAGATTCTTCATTGTGATGTCACAGTAATGTACCTGGGAGATGCACCATAGTGATGTCACAGTTATGTACCTGAGAGATGCACCATAGTGATGTCACAGTAATGTACCTGAGAGATGCACCATAGTGATGTCACAGTAATGTACCTGGGAGATGCACCATAGTGATGTCACAGTAATGTACCTGGGAGATGCACCATAGTGATGTCACAGTAATGTCCCTGGGAGATGCAACATAGTGATGTCACAGTAATGTCCCTGGGAGATGCAACATAGTGATGTCACAGTAATGTAGCTAAGAGATTCTTCATTGTGATGTCACAGTAATGTACCTGGGAGATGCAGCATAGTGATGTCACAGTAATGTACCTGAGAGATGCACCATAGTGATGTCACAGTAATGTACCTGAGAGATGCACCATAGTGATGTCACAGTAATGTACCTGAGAGATGCACCATAGTGATGTCACAGTAATGTACCTGAGAGATGCACCATAGTGATGTCACAGTAATGTACCTGAGAGATGCACCATAGTGATGTCACAGTAATGTACCTGGGAGATGCACCACAGTGATGTCACAGTAATGTACCTGTGAGATGCACCATAGTGATGTCACAGTAATGTACCTGAGAGATTCTCCATAGTGATGTCACAGTAATGTACCTGGGAAATGCAGCATAGTGATGTCACAGTAATGTACCTTAGAGATTCTCCATAGTGATGTCACCGTAATGTACCTTATAGATGCACCATAGTGATGTCACAGTAATGTACCTGATAGATGCACCATAGTGATGTCACAGTAATGTACCTGAAAGATGCACTATAGTGATGTCACAGTAATGTACCTGGCAGATGCACTATAGTGATGTCACAGTAATGTACCTGGCAGATGCACCGTAGTGATGTCACAGAAATGTACGTAGGAGATGCAATATAGTGATGTCACAGTAATGTCCCTGAGAGATGCACCATAGTTATGTCACAGTAATGTACCTGAGAGATTCTCCATAGTGATGTCACAGTAATGTACCTGGGAGATGTGCCATAGTGATGTCTCAGTAATGTACCTGGGAAATGCAGCATAGTGATGTCACAGTAATGTACCTGAGAGATGCACCATAGTGATGTCTCAGTAATGTACCTGGGAAATGCAGCATAGTGATGTCACAGTAATGTACCTGAGAGATGCACCATAGTGATGTCACAGTAATGTACCTGGGAGATGCACCATAGTGATGTCACAGTAATGTACCTGGGAGATGCACCATAGTGATGTCACAGTAATGTCCTTGGGTGATGCACCATAGTGATGTCACAGTAATGTACGTGGGAGATTTAATATAGTGATGTCACAGTAATGTACCTGGGAGATGCGCCATAGTAACGTCACAGTAATGTACCTGGGAAAAGCAGCATAGTGATGTCACAGTAATGTACGTGAGAGATTCTCCATAGTGATGTCACAGTAATGTACCTAAGAGATGCACCATAGTGATGTCACAGTAATGTACCTGAGAGATGCAGCATAGTGATGTCACAGTAATGTACCTCGGAGAATCACTATAGCGATGTCACAGTAATGTACCAGGGAGATGCACTATAGTGATGTCACAGTAATGTACCTGGGAGATGCACCATAGTGATGTCACAGTAATGTACCTGGGAGATGCACCATAGTGATGTCACAGTAATGTACCTGGGAGATGCACCATAGTGATGTCACAGTAATGTCCTTGGGTGATGCACCATAGTGATGTCACAGTAATGTACTTGAGAGATACACCATAGTGATGTCACAGTAATGTACCTGCGAGATGCACCATAGTGATGTCACAGTAATGTACCTGAGAGATGCACCATAGTGATGTCACAGTAATGTACCTGGGAGGAGATGCACCATAGTGATGTCACAGTAATGTACCTGAGAGATGCGCCATAGTGATGTCACGGTAATGTACCTGGGAGATGCACTATAGTGATGTCACAGTAATGTACCTGGGAGGAGATGCACCATAGTGATGTCACAGTAATGTACCTGGGAGGAGATGCACCATAGTGATGTCACGGTAATGTACCTGGGAGATGCACCATAGTGATGTCACAGTAATGTACCTGGGAGATGCACCATAGTGATGTCACAGTAATGTCCCTGGGAGATGCAACATAGTGATGTCACAGTAATGTAGCTAAGAGATTCTTCATTGTGATGTCACAGTAATGTACCTGGGAGATGCAGCATAGTGATGTCACAGTAATGTACCTGAGAGATGCACCATAGTGATGTCACAGTAATGTACCTGAGAGATGCACCATAGTGATGTCACAGTAATGTACCTGAGAGATGCACCATAGTGATGTCACAGTAATGTACCTGAGAGATGCACCATAGTGATGTCACAGTAATGTACCTGGGAGATGCACCACAGTGATGTCACAGTAATGTACCTGTGAGATGCACCATAGTGATGTCACAGTAATGTACCTGAGAGATTCTCCATAGTGATGTCACAGTAATGTACCTGGGAGATGCAGCATAGTGATGTCACAGTAATGTACCTTAGAGATTCTCCATAGTGATGTCACCGTAATGTACCTGATAGATGCACCATAGTGATGTCACAGTAATGTACCTGATAGATGCACCATAGTGATGTCACAGTAATGTACCTGAAAGATGCACTATAGTGATGTCACAGTAATGTACCTGGCAGATGCACCGTAGTGATGTCACAGACATGTACGTGGGAGATGCAATATAGTGATGTCACAGTAATGTCCCTGAGAGATGCACCATAGTTATGTCACAGTAATATACCTGAGAGATTCTCCATAGTGATGTCACAGTAATGTACCTGGGAGATGTGCCATAGTGATGTCTCAGTAATGTACCTGGGAAATGCAGCATAGTGATGTCACAGTAATGTACCTGAGAGATGCACCATAGTGATGTCTCAGTAATGTACCTGGGAAATGCAGCATAGTGATGTCACAGTAATGTACCTGAGAGATGCACCATAGTGATTTCACAGTAATGTACCTGGGAGATGCACCATAGTGATGTCACAGTAATGTACCTGGGAGATGCACCATAGTGATGTCACAGTAATGTACCTGGGAGATGCACCATAGTGATGTCACAGTAATGTCCTTGGGTGATGCACCATAGTGATGTCACAGAAATGTACGTGGGAGATTTAATATAGTGATGTCACAGTAATGTACCTGGGAGATGCGCCATAGTAACATCACAGTAATGTACCTGGGAAATGCAGCATAGTGATGTCACAGTAATGTACGTGAGAGATTCTCCATAGTGATGTCACAGTAATGTACCTAAGAGATGCACCATAGTGATGTCACAGTAATGTACCTGAGAGATGCAGCATAGTGATGTCACAGTAATGTACCTCGGAGAATCACTATAGCGATGTCACAGTAATGTACCAGGGAGATGCACTATAGTGATGTCACAGTAATGTACCTGGGAGATGCACCATAGTGATGTCACAGTAATGTACCTGGGAGATGCACCATAGTGATGTCACAGTAATGTACCTGGGAGATGCACCATAGTGATGTCACAGTAATGTCCTTGGGTGATGCACCATAGTGATGTCACAGTAATGTACTTGAGAGATACACCATAGTGATGTCACAGTAATGTACCTGCGAGATGCACCATAGTGATGTCACAGTAATGTACCTGAGAGATGCACCATAGTGATGTCACAGTAATGTACCTGGGAGGAGATGCACCATAGTGATGTCACAGTAATGTACCGGGGAGATACACCATAGTGATGTCACAATAATGTACCCGGGAGATGCACCATAGTGATGTCACAGTAATGTACCTGAGAGATACACCATAGTGATGTCACAGTAATGTACCTGGGAGATGCATCATAGTGATGTCACAGTAATGTACCTGGGAGATGCACAATAGTGATGTCACAGTAATGTACCTGGGGGATGCACCATAGTGATGTCACAGTAATGTACCTGGGAGATGCACCATAGTGATGTCACAGTAATGTACCTGGGGGATGCACCATAGTGATGTCACAGTAATGTACCTGAGGGATGCACCATAGTGATGTCACAGTATTGTACCTGGGAGATGCACCATAGTGATGTCACAGTAATGTACCTGGGAGATGCAATATAGTGATGTCACAGTAATGTCCCTGTGAGATGCACCTAAGTGATGTCACAGTAATGTACCTGGGAGATGCACTATAGTGATGTCACAGTAATGTACCTGGGGGATGCACCATAGTGATGTCACAGTAATGTACCTGGGGGATGCACCGTAGTGATGTCACAGTAATGTACCTGAGAGATGCACCATAGTGATGTCACAGTAATGTACCTGGGAGATGCTCCATAGTGATGTCACAGTATTGTACCTGGGAGATGCACCATAGTGATGTCACAGTAATGTACCTGGGAGATGCAATATAGTGATGTCACAGTAATGTCCCTGTGAGATGCACCTAAGTGATGTCACAGTAATGTACCTGGGAGATGCACTATAGTGATGTCACAGTAATGTACCTGAGAGATGCGCCATAGTGATGTCACAGTAATGTACGTGGGAGATGCAATATTGTGATGTCACAGTAATGTCCCAGGGAGATGCACCTAAGTGATGTCACAGTAATGTAACTGGAAGGTGCACCATAGTGATATCACAGTAATGTAACTGGAAGATGCACCATAGTGATGTCACAGTAATGTCCCTTGGTGATGCACCATAGTGATGTCACAGTAATGTACCTGAGAGATTCTCCATAGTGATGTCACAGTAATGTACCTGGGAGATGCACCATAGTGATGTCACAGTTATGTCCCTGAGAGATGCACCATAGTGATGTCACAGTAATGTACCTGGGAGATGCTCCACAGTGATGTCACAGTAATGTACCTGAGAGATGCTCCATAGAGATGTCACAGTAATGTACCTGGGAGATGCTCCATAGTGATGTCACAGTAATGTACCTGAGAGATGCTCCACAGAAATGTCACAGTAATGTACCTGAGAGATGCTCCACAGTGATGTCACAGTAATGTACCTGAGAGATGCAACATTGTGATGTCACAGTAATGTACCTGGGAGATGCACCATAGTGATGTCACAGTAATGTACCTGAGAGATGCTCCATAGTGATTTCACAGTAATGTACCTGAGAGATGCACCATAGTGATGTCACAGTAATGTACCTGAGAGATGCACCATAGTGATGTCACAGTAATGTGCATGAGATATGCACTATAGTGATGTCACAGTAATGTACCTGAGAGATGCGCCATAGTGATGTCACAGTAATGTACCTGGGAGATGCACCACAGTGATGTCACAGTAATGTACCTGGGAGATGCACCACAGTGATGTCACAGTAATGTACCTGAGAGATGCGCCATAGTGATGTCACAGTAATGTACCTGAGAGATGCGCCATAGTGATGTCACAGTAATGTACCTGAGAGATGGGCCATAGTGATGTCACAGTAATGTACCTGGGAGATACACCATAGTGATGTCACAGTAATGTACCTGGGAGATACACCATAGTGATGTCACAGTAATGTACCTGAGAGATACACCATATTGATGTCACAGTAATGTACGTGGGAGATGCACCATAGTGATGTCACAGTAATGTACCTGAGAGATGCACCATAGTGATGTCACAGTAATGTACCTGACAGATGCAATATAGTGATGTCACAGTAATGTACCTGGGAGATGCACCATATTGATGTCACAGTAATGTACCTGGGAGATGCACCATAGTGATGTCACAGTAATGTACCTGAGAGATGCACCATAGTGATGTCACAGTAATGTACCTGAGAGATGCACCATAGTGATGTCACAGTAATGTACCTGAGAGATGCGCCATAGTGATGTCACAGTAATGTACCTGAGAGATGCACCATAGTGATGTCACAGTAATGTACCTGAGAGATGCACCATAGTGATGTCACAGTAATGTACCTGAGAGATGCACCATAGTGATGTCACAGTAATGTACCTGAGAGATGCACCATAGTGATGTCACAGTAATGTACCTGAGAGATGCACCATAGTGATGTCACAGTAATGTACCTGAGAGATGCGCCATAGTGATGTCACAGTAATATACGTGGGAGATGCAATATAGTGATGTCACAGTAATGTACCTGGGAGATGCAATATAGTGATGTCACAGTAATGTACCTGAGAGATGCGCCATAGTGATGTCACAGTAATGTACCTGAGAGATGCACCATAGTGATGTCACAGTAATGTACCTGAGAGATGCACCATAGTGATGTCACAGTAATGTACCTGAGAGATGCGCCATAGTGATGTCACAGTAATGTACCTGGGAGATGCAATATAGTGATGTCACAGTAATGTACCTGAGAGATGCGCCATAGTGATGTCACAGTAATGTATCTGGGAGATGCAGCATAGTGATGTCACAGTAATGTACCTGAGGGATTCTCCATAGTGATGTCACATTAATGTACCTGGGAGATGCACCATAGTGATGTCACAGTAATGTACCTGAGGGATGCGCCATAGTGATGTCACAGTAATGTACCTGGGAGATGCACCATAGTGATGTCACAGTAATGTACCTGAGGGATGCGCCATAGTGATGGCACAGTAATGTACCTGGGAGATGCAATATAGTGATGTCACAGTAATGTCCCTGGGAGATGCACCATTGTGATGTCACAGTAATGTACGTAAGACATGCACCATAGTGATGTCACAGTAATGTACCTGAGAGATGCACCACAGTGATGTCACAGTAATGTACCTGGGAGATGCACCATAGTGATGTCACAGTAATGTATCGGGGAGATACACCATAGTGATGTCACAGTAATGTACCCGGGAGATGCACCATAGTGATGTCACAGTAATGTACCTGAGAGATGCTCCATAGTGATGTCACAGTAATGTACCTGAGAGATACACCATAGTGATGTCACAGTAATGTACCTGGGAGATGCATCATAGTGATGTCACAGTAATGTACCTGGGAGATGCACAATAGTGATGTCACAGTAATGTACCTGGGAAATGCAGCATAATGATGTCACAGTAATGTCCCTGAGAGATGCACCATAGTGATGTCACAGTAATGTACCTGAGAGATGCACCATAGTGATGTCACAGTAATGTACGTGAGAGATGCACCATAGTGATGTCACAGTAATGTAGCTAAGAGATTCTTCATTGTGATGTCACAGTAATGTACCTGGGAGATGCACCATAGTGATGTCACAGTAATGTACCTGGGAGATGTGCCATAGTGATGTCTCAGTAATGTACCTGGGAAATGCAGCATAGTGATGTCACAGTAATGTACCTGGGGGATGCACCATAGTGATGTCACAGTAATGTACCTGGGGGATGCACCATAGTGATGTCACAGTAATGTAACTGGGGGATGCACCATAGTGATGTCACAGTAATGTACCTGGGGGATGCACCATAGTGATGTCACAGTAATGTACCTGGGGGATGCACCATAGTGATGTCACAGTAATGTACCTGAGAGATGCACCATAGTGATGTCACAGTAATGTACCTGGGGGATGCGCCATAGTGATGTCACAGTAATGTACCTGAGAGATGCACCATAGTGATGTCACAGTAATGTACCTGAGAGATGCGCCATAGTGATGTCACAGTAATGTACCTGGGAGATGCACCAGAGTGATGTCACAGTAATGTACCTGAGAGATGCACCATAGTGATGTCACAGTAATGTACCTGAGGGATGCGCCATAGTGATGTCACAGTAATGTACCTGGGAGATGCACCAAAGGTATGTCACAGTAATGTACCTGGGAGATGCACCATAGTGATGTCACAGTAATGTCCCTGGGAGATGCATCATAGTGATGTCACAGTAATGTACCTGGGAGATGCATCATAGTGATGTCACAGTAATGTACCTGAGAGATGCACCATAGTGATGTCACAGTAATGTACGTGAGAGATGCACCATAGTGATGTCACAGTAATGTAGCTAAGAGATTCTCCATAGTGATGTCACAGTAATGTACCTGGGGGATGCACCATAGTGATGTCACAGTAATGTATCTGGGAGATGCACCATAGTGATGTCACAGTAATGTACCTGGGGGATGCACCATAGTGATGTCACAGTAATGTACCTGGGAGATGCACCATAGTGATGTCACAGTAATGTACCGGGGAGATACACCATAGTGATGTCACAGTAATGTACCCGGGAGATGCACCATAGTGATGTCACAGTAATGTACCTGAGAGATACACCATAGTGATGTCACAGTAATGTACCTGAGAGATGCGCCATAGTGATGTCACAGTAATGTACCTGGGAGATGCACCATAGTGATGTCACAGTAATGTACCTGAGAGATGCACCATAGTGATGTCACAGTAATGTACCTGAGGGATGCGCCATAGTGATGTCACAGTAATGTACCTGGGAGATGCACCAAAGTGATGTCACAGTAATGTACCTGGGAGATGCAATATAGTGATGTCACAGTAATGTCCCTGGGAGATGCACCATAGTGATGTCACAGTAATGTACCTGAGAGATGCACCATAGTGATGTCACAGTAATGTACAGGGGAGATACACCATTGTGATGTCACAGTAATGTACGTAAGACATGCACCATAGTGATGTCACAGTAATGTACCTGAGAGATGCACCATAGTGATGTCACAGTAATGTACCTGAGAGATGCACCATAGTGATGTCACAGTAATGTACAGGGGAGATACACCATAGTGATGTCACAGTAATGTACCCGGGAGATGCACCATAGTGATGTCACAGTAATGTACCTGAGAGATACACCATAGTGATGTCAAAGTAATGTACCTGGGAGATGCATCATAGTGATGTCACAGTAATGTACCTGGGAGATGCATCATAGTGATGTCACAGTAATGTACCTGAGAGATGCACCATAGTGATGTCACAGTAATGTACGTGAGAGATGCACCATAGTGATGTCACAGTAATGTAGCTAAGAGATTCTTCATTGTGATGTCACAGTAATGTACCTGGGAGATGCAGCATAGTGATGTAACAGTAATGTACCTGAGAGATGCACCATAGTGATGTCACAGTAATGTACCTGGGAGATGTGCCATAGTGATGTCTCAGTAATGTACCTGGGAAATGCAATATAGTGATGTCACAGTAATGTCCCTGGGAGATGCACCATTGTGATGTCACAGTAATGTACCTGGGAGATGCACCATAGTGATGTCACAGTAATGTACCTGGGAGATGCACCATAGTGATGTCACAGTAATGTACCTGGGAGATGCACCATAGTGATGTCACAGTAATGTACCTGGGAGATGCACCATAGTGATGTCACAGTAATGTACCGGGGAGATACACCATAGTGATGTCACAGTAATGTACCCGGGAGATGCACCATAGTGATGTCACAGTAATGTACCTGAGAGATACACCATAGTGATGTCACAGTAATGTACCTGGGAGATGCATCATAGTGATGTCACAGTAATGTACCTGGGAGATGTGCCATAGTGATGTCTCAGTAATGTACCTGGGAAATGCAGCATAGTGATGTCACAGTAATGTACCTGGGGGATGCACCATAGTGATGTCACAGTAATGTACCTGGGGGATGCACCATACTGATGTCACACTAATGTACCTGAGAGATGCACCATAGTGATGTCACAGTAATGTACCTGGGGGATGCACCATAGTGATGTCACAGTAATGTACCTGGGGGATGCACCATAGTGATGTCACAGTAATGTACCTGGGGGATGCACCATAGTGATGTCACAGTAATGTACCTGAGAGATGCACCATAGTGATGTCACAGTAATGTACCTGGGGGATGCACCATAGTGATGTCACAGTAATGTACCTGGGGGATGCACCATAGTGATGTCACAGTAATGTACCTGAGAGATGCACCATAGTGATGTCACAGTAATGTACCTGAGAGATGCGCCATAGTGATGTCACAGTAATGTACCTGGGAGATGCACCATAGTGATGTCACAGTAATGTACCTGAGAGATGCACCATAGTGATGTCACAGTAATGTACCTGAGGGATGCGCCATAGTGATGTCACAGTAATGTACCTGGGAGATGCACCAAAGGTATGTCACAGCAATGTACCTGGGAGATGCAATATAGTGATGTCACAGTAATGTCCCTGGGAGATGCACCATTGTGATGTCACAGTAATGTACGTAAGACATGCACCATAGTGATGTCACAGTAATGTACCTGAGAGATGCACCATAGTGATGTCACAGTAATGTACCTGAGAGATGCACCATAGTGATGTCACAGTAATGTACAGGGGAGATACACCATAGTGATGTCACAGTAATGTACCCGGGAGATGCACCATAGTGATGTCACAGTAATGTACCTGAGAGATACACCATAGTGATGTCACAGTAATGTACCTGGGAGATGCATCATAGTGATGTCACAGTAATGTACCTGGGAGATGCATCATAGTGATGTCACAGTAATGTACCTGAGAGATGCACCATAGTGATGTCACAGTAATGTACGTGAGAGATGCACCATAGTGATGTCACAGTAATGTAGCTAAGAGATTCTCCATAGTGATGTCACAGTAATGTACCTGGGGGATGCACCATAGTGATGTCACAGTAATGTACCTGGGAGATGCACCATAGTGAAGTCACAGTAATGTACCTGGGGGATGCACCATAGTGATGTCACAGTAATGTACCTGGGAGATGCACCATAGTGATGTCACAGTAATGTACCGGGGAGATACACCATAGTGATGTCACAGTAATGTACCCGGGAGATGCACCATAGTGATGTCACAGTAATGTACCTGAGAGATGCACCATAGTGATGTCACAGTAATGTACCTTAGAGATGCGCCATAGTGATGTCACAGTAATGTACCTGGGAGATGCACCATAGTGATGTCACAGTAATGTACCTGAGAGATGCACCATAGTGATGTCACAGTAATGTACCAGAGGGATGCGCCATAGTGATGTCACAGTAATGTACCTGGGAGATGCACCAAAGTGATGTCACAGTAATGTACCTGGGAGATGCAATATAGTGATGTCACAGTAATGTCCCTGGGAGATGCACCATTGTGATGTCACAGTAATGTACGTAAGACATGCACCATAGTGATGTCACAGTAATGTACCTGAGAGATGCACCATAGTGATGTCACAGTATTGTACCTGAGAGATGCACCATAGTGATGTCACAGTAATGTACAGGGGAGATACACCATAGTGATGTCACAGTAATGTACCCGGGAGATGCACCATAGTGATGTCACAGTAATGTACCTGAGAGATACACCATAGTGATGTCACAGTAATGTACCTGGGAGATGCATCATAGTGATGTCACAGTAATGTACCTGGGAGATGTGCCATAGTGATGTCTCAGTAATGTACCTGGGAAATGCAGCATAGTGATGTCACAGTAATGTACCTGGGGGATGCACCATAGTGATGTCACAGTAATGTACCTGGGGGATGCACCATACTGATGTCACACTAATGTACCTGAGAGATGCACCATAGTGATGTCACAGTAATGTACCTGGGGGATGCACCATAGTGATGTCACAGTAATGTACCTGGGGGATGCACCATAGTGATGTCACAGTAATGTACCTGGGGGATGCACCATAGTGATGTCACAGTAATGTACCTGAGAGATGCACCATAGTGATGTCACAGTAATGTACCTGGGGGATGCACCATAGTGATGTCACAGTAATGTACCTGAGAGATGCACCATAGTGATGTCACAGTAATGTACCTGAGAGATGCGCCATAGTGATGTCACAGTAATGTACCTGGGAGATGCACCATAGTGATGTCACAGTAATGTACCTGAGAGATGCACCATAGTGATGTCACAGTAATGTACCTGAGGGATGCGCCATAGTGATGTCACAGTAATGTACCTGGGAGATGCACCAAAGGTATGTCACAGCAATGTACCTGGGATATGCAATATAGTGATGTCACAGTAATGTCCCTGGGAGATGCACCATTGTGATGTCACAGTAATGTACGTAAGACATGCACCATAGTGATGTCACAGTAATGTACCTGAGAGATGCACCATAGTGATGTCACAGTAATGTACCTGAGAGATGCACCATAGTGATGTCACAGTAATGTACAGGGGAGATACACCATAGTGATGTCACAGTAATGTACCCGGGAGATGGACCATAGTGATGTCACAGTAATGTACCTGAGAGATACACCATAGTGATGTCACAGTAATGTACCTTAGAGATGCGCCATAGTGATGTCACAGTAATGTACCTGGGAGATGCGCCATAGTGATGTCACAGTAATGTACCTGGGAGATGCACCATAGTGATGTCACAGTAATGTACCTGAGAGATGCACCATAGTGATGTCACAGTAATGTACCTTAGAGATGCGCCATAGTGATGTCACAGTAATGTACCTGGGAGATGCACCATAGTGATGTCACAGTAATGTACCTGAGAGATGCACCATAGTGATGTCACAGTAATGTACCTGAGGGATGCGCCATAGTGATGTCACAGTAATGTACCTGGGAGATGCACCAAAGGTATGTCACAGCAATGTACCTGGGAGATGCAATATAGTGATGTCACAGTAATGTCCCTGGGAGATGCACCATTGTGATGTCACAGTAATGTACGTAAGACATGCACCATAGTGATGTCACAGTAATGTACCTGAGAGATGCACCATAGTGATGTCACAGTAATGTACCTGAGAGATGCACCATAGTGATGTCACAGTAATGTACAGGGGAGATACACCATAGTGATGTCACAGTAATGTACCCGGGAGATGCACCATAGTGATGTCACAGTAATGTACCTGAGAGATACACCATAGTGATGTCACAGTAATGTACGTGAGAGATGCACCATAGTGATGTCACAGTAATGTAGCTAAGAGATTCTTCATTGTGATGTCACAGTAATGTACCTGGGAGATGCAGCATAGTGATGTCACAGTAATGTACCTGGGAGATGTGCCATAGTGATGTCTCAGTAATGTACCTGGGAAATGCAATATAGTGATGTCACAGTAATGTCCCTGGGAGATGCACCATTGTGATGTCACAGTAATGTACCTGGGAGATGCACCATAGTGATGTCACAGTAATGTACCTGGGAGATGCACCATAGTGATGTCACAGTAATGTACCTGGGGGATGCACCATAGTGATGTCACAGTAATGTACCTGGGAGATGCACCATAGTGATGTCACAGTAATGTACCGGGGAGATACACCATAGTGATGTCACAGTAATGTACCCGGGAGATGCACCATAGTGATGTCACAGTAATGTACCTGAGAGATACACCATAGTGATGTCACAGTAATGTACCTGGGAGATGCATCATAGTGATGTCACAGTAATGTACCTGGGAGATGCACAATGGTGATGTCACAGAAATGTATCTGGGAAATGCAGCATAGTGATGTCACAGTAATGTACCTGAGAGATGCACCATAGTGATGTCACAGTAATGTACGTGAGAGATGCACCATAGTGATGTCACAGTAATGTAGCTAAGAGATTCTTTATTGTGTTGTCACAGTAATGTACCTGGGAGATGCAGCATAGTGATGTAACAGTAATGTACCTGAGAGATGCACCATAGTGATGTCACAGTAATGTACCTGGGAGATGTGCCATAGTGATGTCTCAGTAATGTACCTGGGAAATGCAGCATAGTGATGTCACAGTAATGTACCTGAGAGATGCACCATAGTGATGTCACAGTAATGTACCTGGGAGATGCACCATAGTGATGTCACAGTAATGTACCTGGGAGATGCACCATAGTGATGTCACAGTAATGTACCTGGGGGATGCACCATAGTGATGTCACAGTAATGTACCTGGGGGATGCACCATAGTGATGTCACAGTAATGTACCTGGGGGATGCACCATAGTGATGTCACAGTAATGTACCTGGGGGATGCACCATAGTGATGTCACAGTAATGTACCTGAGAGATGCACCATAGTGATGTCACAGTAATGTACCTGGGGGATGCACCATAGTGATGTCACAGTAATGTACATGAGAGATGCACCATAGTGATGTCACAGTAATGTACCTGAGAGATGCGCCATAGTGATGTCACAGTAATGTACCTGGGGGATGCACCATAGTGATGTCACAGTAATGTACCTGGGGGATGCACCATAGTGATGTCACAGTAATGTACCTGGGGGATGCACCATAGTGATGTCACAGTAATGTACCTGGGGGATGCACCATAGTGATGTCACAGTAATGTACCTGGGGGATGCACCATAGTGATGTCACAGTAATGTACCTGGGGGATGCACCATAGTGATGTCACAGTAATGTACCTGAGAGATGCACCATAGTGATGTCACAGTAATGTACCTGGGAGATGTGCCATAGTGATGTCTCAGTAATGTACCTGGGAAATGCAATATAGTGATGTCACAGTAATGTCCCTGGGAGATGCACCATTGTGATGTCACAGTAATGTACCTGGGAGATGCACCATAGTGATGTCACAGTAATGTACCTGGGAGATGCACCATAGTGATGTCACAGTAATGTACCTGGGGGATGCACCATAGTGATGTCACAGTAATGTACCTGGGAGATGCACCATAGTGATGTCACAGTAATGTACCGGGGAGATACACCATAGTGATGTCACAGTAATGTACCCGGGAGATGCACCATAGTGATGTCACAGTAATGTACCTGAGAGATACACCATAGTGATGTCACAGTAATGTACCTGGGAGATGCATCATAGTGATGTCACAGTAATGTACCTGGGAGATGCACAATGGTGATGTCACAGAAATGTATCTGGGAAATGCAGCATAGTGATGTCACAGTAATGTACCTGAGAGATGCACCATAGTGATGTCACAGTAATGTACGTGAGAGATGCACCATAGTGATGTCACAGTAATGTAGCTAAGAGATTCTTTATTGTGATGTCACAGTAATGTACCTGGGAGATGCAGCATAGTGATGTAACAGTAATGTACCTGAGAGATGCACCATAGTGATGTCACAGTAATGTACCTGGGAGATGTGCCATAGTGATGTCTCAGTAATGTACCTGGGAAATGCAGCATAGTGATGTCACAGTAATGTACCTGAGAGATGCACCATAGTGATGTCACAGTAATGTACCTGGGAGATGCACCATAGTGATGTCACAGTAATGTACCTGGGAGATGCACCATAGTGATGTCACAGTAATGTACCTGGGGGATGCACCATAGTGATGTCACAGTAATGTACCTGGGGGATGCACCATAGTGATGTCACAGTAATGTACCTGGGGGATGCACCATAGTGATGTCACAGTAATGTACATGAGAGATGCACCATAGTGATGTCACAGTAATGTACCTGAGAGATGCGCCATAGTGATGTCACAGTAATGTACCTGGGGGATGCACCATAGTGATGTCACAGTAATGTACCTGGGGGATGCACCATAGTGATGTCACAGTAATGTACCTGTGGGATGCACCATAGTGATGTCACAGTAATGTACCTGGGGGATGCACCATAGTGATGTCACAGTAATGTACCTGGGGGATGCACCATAGTGATGTCACAGTAATGTACCTGAGAGATGCACCATAGTGATGTCACAGTAATGTACCTGAGAGATGCACCATAGTGATGTCACAGTAATGTACCTGGGGGATGCACCATAGTGATGTCACAGTAATGTACCTGGGAGATGCACCATAGTGATGTCACAGTAATGTACCTGAGAGATGCACCATAGTGATGTCACAGTAATGTACCTGAGAGATGCACCATAGTGATGTCACAGTAATGTACCTGAGAGATGCGCCATAGTGATGTCACAGTAATGTACGTGGGAGATGCAATATAGTGATGTCACAGTAATGTACCTGGGAGATGCAATATAGTGATGTCACAGTAATGTACCTGAGAGATGCACCATAGTGATGTCACAGTAATGTATCTGAGAGATGCGCCATAGTGATGTCACAGTAATGTATCTGGGAGATGCAGCATAGTGATGTCACAGTAATGTACCTGAGAGATTCTCCATAGTGATGTCACATTAATGTACCTGGGAGATGCACCATAGTGATGTCACAGTAATGTACCTGAGGGATGCGCCATAGTGATGTCACAGTAATGTACCTGGGAGATGCGCCATAGTGATGTCACAGTAATGTACCTGAGGGATGCGCCATAGTGATGTCACAGTAATGTACCTGGGAGATGCACCATAGTGATATCACAGTAATGTACCTGGGAGATGCACCAAAGTGATGTCACAGTAATGTACCTGGGAGATGCAATATAGTGATGTCACAGTAATGTCCCTGGGAGATGCACCATTGTGATGTCACAGTAATGTACGTAAGACATGCACCATAGTGATGTCACAGTAATGTACCCGGGAGATGCACCATAGTGATGTCACAGTAATGTACCTGGGAGATGCACCATAGTGGTGTCACAGTAATGTACCCGGGAGATGCACCATAGTGATGTCACAGTAATGTACCTGAGAGATACACCATTGTGATGTCACAGTAATGTACCTGGGAGATGCATCATAGTGATGTCACAGTAATGTACCTGGGAGATACACAATAGTGATGTCACAGTAATGTACCTGGGAAATGCAGCATAGTGATGTCACAGTAATGTACCTGAGAGATGCACCATAGTGATGTCACAGTAATGTACCTGAGAGATGCACCATAGTGATGTCACAGTAATGTAGCTAAGAGATTCTTCATTGTGATGTCACAGTAATGTACCTGGGAGATGCAGCATAGTGATGTAACAGTAATGTACCTGAGAGATGCACCATAGTGATGTCACAGTAATGTACCTGTGAAATGCAGCATAGTGATGTCCCAGTAATGTACCTGTGAAATGCAGCATAGTGATGTCACAGTAATGTACCTGAGAGATGCACCATAGTGATGTCACAGTAATGTACCTGGGAGATGCACCATAGTGATGTCACAGTAATGTACCTGGGGGATGCACCATAGTGATGTCACAGTAATGTACCTGGGGGATGCACCATAGTGATGTCACAGTAATGTATCTGGGGGATGCACCATAGTGATGTCACAGTAATGTACCTGGGGGATGCACCATAGTGATGTCACAGTAATGTACCTGGGGGATGCACCATAGTGATGTCACAGTAATGTACCTGAGAGATGCACCATAGTGATGTCACAGTAATGTACCTGGGGAATGCACCATAGTGATGTCACAGTAATGTATCTGAGAGATTCTCCATAGTGATGTCACAGTAATGTACCTGGGAGATGCACCATAGTGATGTCACAGTAATGTACCTGGGAGATGCACCATAGTGATGTCACAGTAATGTACCTGAGAGATGCACCATAGTGATGTCACAGTAATGTACCAGGGAGATGCACCACAGTGATGTCACAGTAATGTACCTGAGAGATACACCATAGTGATGTCACAGTAATGTACCTGGGAGATGCATCATAGTGATGTCACAGTAATGTACCTGGGAGATGCACAATAGTGATGTCACAGTAATGTACCTGGGGGATGCACTATAGTGATGTCACAGTAATGTACCTGGGGGATGCACCATAGTGATGTCACAGTAATGTACCTGGGGGATGCACCATAGTGATGTCACAGTAATGTACCTGGGGGATGCACCATAGTGATGTCACAGTAATGTACCTGAGAGATGCACCATAGTGATGTCACAGTAATGTACCTGGGGGATGCACCATAGTGATGTCACAGTAATGTACCTGGGAGATGCACCATAGTGATGTCACAGTAATGTACCTGAGAGATGCACCATAGTGATGTCACAGTAATGTACCTGAGGGATGCGCCATAGTGATGTCACAGTAATGTACCTGGGAGATGCACCATAGTGATATCACAGTAATGTACCTGGGAGATGCACCAAAGTGATGTCACTATAATGTACCTGGGAGATGCAATATAGTGATGTCACAGTAATGTCCCTGGGAGATGCACCATAGTGATTTCACAGTAATGTACCAGAGAGATGCACCATAGTGATGTCACAGTAATGTACCTGAGAGATGCACCATAGTGATGTCACAGTAATGTACCTGGGAGATGCACCATAGTGATGTCATAGTAATGTACCCGGGAGATGCACCATAGTGATGTCACAGTAATGTACCTGAGAGATACACCATAGTGATGTCACAGTAATGTACCTGGGAGATGCATCATAGTGATGTCACAGTAATGTACCTGGGAAATGCAGCATAGTGATGTCACAGTAATGTACCTGAGAGATGCACCATAGTGATGTCACAGTAATGTACGTGAGAGATGCACCATAGTGATGTCACAGTAATGTAGCTAAGAGATTCTTCATTGTGATGTCACAGTAATGTACCTGAGAGATGCACCATAGTGATGTCACAGTAATGTACCTGAGAGATGCACCATAGTGATGTCACAGTAATGTACGTGAGAGATGCACCATAGTGATGTCACAGTAATGTAGCTAAGAGATTCTTCATTGTGATGTCACAGTAATGTACCTGGGAGATGCAGCATAGTGATGTAACAGTAATGTACCTGAGAGATGCACCATAGTGATGTCACAGTAATGTACCTGGGAGATGCTGCATAGTGATGTAACAGTAATGTACCTGAGAGATGCACCATAGTGATGTCACAGTAATGTACCTGGGAGATGTGCCATAGTGATGTCTCAGTAATGTACCTGGGAAATGCAATATAGTGATGTCACAGTAATGTCCCTGGGAGATGCACCATTGTGATGTCACAGTAATGTACCTGGGAGATGCACCATAGTGATGTCACAGTAATGTACCTGGGAGATGCACCATAGTGATGTCACAGTAATGTACCTGGGGGATGCACCATAGTGATGTCACAGTAATGTACCTGGGAGATGCACCATAGTGATGTCACAGTAATGTACCGGGGAGATACACCATAGTGATGTCACAGTAATGTACCCGGGAGATGCACCATAGTGATGTCACAGTAATGTACCTGAGAGATACACCATAGTGATGTCACAGTAATGTACCTGGGAGATGCATCATAGTGATGTCACAGTAATGTACCTGGGAGATGCACAATAGTGATGTCACAGAAATGTACCTGGGAAATGCAGCATAGTGATGTCACAGTAATGTACCTGAGAGATGCACCATAGTGATGTCACAGTAATGTAGCTAAGAGATTCTTCATAGTGATGTCACAGTAATGTACCTGGGAGATGTGCCATAGTGATGTCTCAGTAATGTACCTGGGAAATGCAGCATAGTGATGTCACAGTAATGTACCTGAGAGATGCACCATAGTGATGTCACAGTAATGTACCTGGGAGATGCACCCTAGTGATGTCACAGTAATGTACCTGGGAGATGCACTATAGTGATGTCACAGTAATGTACCTGGGGGATGCACCATAGTGATGTCACAGTAATGTACCTGGGGGATGCACCATAGTGATGTCACAGTAATGTACCTGGGGGATGCACCATAGTGATGTCACAGTAATGTACCTGGGAGATGCACCATAGTGTTGTCACAGTAATGTACCTGGGGGATGCACCATAGTGATGTCACAGTAATGTACCTGAGAGATGCACCATAGTGATGTCACAGTAATGTACCTGGGGGATGCACCATAGTGATGTCACAGTAATGTACCTGAGAGATGCACCATAGTGATGTCACAGTAATGTACCTGAGAGATGCGCCATAGTGATGTCACAGTAATGTACCTGGGGGATGCACCATAGTGATGTCACAGTAATGTACCTGGGGGATGCACCATAGTGATGTCACAGTAATGTACCTGGGGGATGCACCATAGTGATGTCACAGTAATGTACCTGGGGGATGCACCATAGTGATGTCACAGTAATGTACCTGGGGGATGCACCATAGTGATGTCACAGTAATGTACCTGAGAGATGCACCATAGTGATGTCACAGTAATGTAGCTAAGAGATTCTTCATTGTGATGTCACAGTAATGTACCTGGGAGATGCAGCATAGTGATGTCACAGTAATGTACCTGAGAGATGCACCATAGTGATATCACAGTAATGTAGCTAAGAGATTCTTCATTGTGATGTCACAGTAATGTACCTGGGAAATGCAGCATAGTGATGTCACAGTAATGTACCTGAGAGATGCACCATAGTGATGTCACAGTAATGTAGCTAAGAGATTCTTCATTGTGATGTCACAGTAATGTACCTGGGAAATGCAGCATAGTGATGTCACAGTAATGTACCTGAGAGATGCACCATAGTGATGTCACAGTAATGTACGTGAGAGATGCACCATAGTGATGTCACAGTAATGTAGCTAAGAGATTCTTCATTGTGATGTCACAGTAATGTACCTGGGAGATGCAGCATAGTGATGTAACAGTAATGTACCTGAGAGATGCACCATAGTGATGTCACAGTAATGTACCTGGGAGATGTGCCATAGTGATGTTTCAGTAATGTACCTGGGAAATGCAATATAGTGATGTCACAGTAATGTCCCTGGGAGATGCACCATTGTGATGTCACAGTAATGTACCTGGGAGATGCACCATAGTGATGTCACAGTAATGTACCTGGGAGATGCACCATAGTGATGTCACAGTAATGTACCTGGGGGATGCACCATAGTGATGTCACAGTAATGTACCTGGGAGATGCACCATAGTGATGTCACAGTAATGTACCGGGGAGATACACCATAGTGATGTCACAGTAATGTACCCGGGAGATGCACCATAGTGATGTCACAGTAATGTACCTGAGAGATACACCATAGTGATGTCACAGTAATGTACCTGGGAGATGCATCATAGTGATGTCACAGTAATGTACCTGGGAGATGCACAATAGTGATGTCACAGAAATGTACCTGGGAAATGCAGCATAGTGATGTCACAGTAATGTACCTGAGAGATGCACCATAGTGATGTCACAGTAATGTACGTGAGAGATGCACCATAGTGATGTCACAGTAATGTAGCTAAGAGATTCTTCATTGTGATGTCACAGTAATGTACCTGGGAGATGCAGCATAGTGATGTAACAGTAATGTACCTGAGAGATGCACCATAGTGATGTCACAGTAATGTACCTGGGAGATGTGCCATAGTGATGTCTCAGTAATGTACCTGGGAAATGCAGCATAGTGATGTCACAGTAATGTACCTGAGAGATGCACCATAGTGATGTCACAGTAATGTACCAGGGAGATGCACCATAGTGATGTCACAGTAATGTACCTGGGAGATGCACTATAGTGATGTCACAGTAATGTACCTGGGGGATGCACCATAGTGATGTCACAGTAATGTACCTGGGGGATGCACCATAGTGATGTCACAGTAATGTACCTGGGGGATGCACCATAGTGATGTCACAGTAATGTACCTGATAGATGCACCATAGTGATGTCACAGTAATGTACCTGGGGGATGCACCATAGTGATGTCACAGTAATGTACCTGAGAGATGCACCATAGTGATGTCACAGTAATGTACCTGAGAGATGCGCCATAGTGATGTCACAGTAATGTACCTGGGGGATGCACCATAGTGATGTCACAGTAATGTACCTGGGGGATGCGCCATAGTGATGTCACAGTAATGTACCTGGGGGATGCACCATAGTAATGTCACAGTAATGTACCTGGGGGATGCACCATAGTGATGTCACAGTAATGTACCTGGGGGATGCACCATAGTGATGTCACAGTAATGTACCTGAGAGATGCACCATAGTGATGTCACAGTAATGTACCTGAGAGATGCGCCATAGTGATGTCACAGTAATGTACCTGGGGATGCACCATAGTGATGTCACAGTAATGTACCTGGGGGATGCACCATAGTGATGTCACAGTAATGTACCTGGGGGATGCGCCATAGTGATGTCACAGTAATGTATCTGGGAGATGCAGCATAGTGATGTCACAGTAATGTACCTGAGAGATTCTTCATAGTGATGTCACATTAATGTACCTGGGAGATGCACCATAGTGATGTCACAGTAATGTACCTGAGGGATGCGCCATAGTGATGTCACAGTAATGTACCTGGGAGATGCACCATAGTGATGTCACAGTAATGTACCTGAGGGATGCGCCATAGTGATGTCACAGTAATGTACCTGGGAGATGCACCATAGTGATATCACAGTAATGTACCTGGGAGATGCACCAAAGTGATGTCACAGTAATGTACCTGGGAGATGCAATATAGTGATGTCACAGTAATGTCCCTGGGAGATGCACCATTGTGATGTCACAGTAATGTACGTAAGACATGCACCATAGTGATGTCACAGTAATGTACCTGAGAGATGCACCATAGTGATGTCACAGTAATGTACCTGGGAGATGCACCATAGTGATGTCACAGTAATGTACCCGGGAGATGCACCATAGTGATGTCACAGTAATGTACCTGAGAGATACACCATAGTGATGTCACAGTAATGTACCTGGGAGATGCATCATAGTGATGTCACAGTAATGTACCTGGGAGATGCACAATAGTGATGTCACAGTAATGTACCTGGGAAATGCAGCATAGTGATGTCACAGTAATGTACCTGAGAGATGCACCATAGTGATGTCACAGTAATGTACGTGAGAGATGCACCATAGTGATGTCACAGTAATGTAGCTAAGAGATTTTTCATTGTGATGTCACAGTAATGTACCTGGGAGATGCAGCATAGTGATGTCACAGTAATGTACCTGGGAGATGTGCCATAGTGATGTCTCAGTAATGTACCTGTGAAATGCAGCATAGTGATGTCACAGTAATGTACCTGAGAGATGCACCATAGTGATGTCACAGTAATGTACCTGGGAGATGCACCATAGTGATGTCACAGTAATGTACCTGGGGGATGCACCATAGTGATGTCACAGTAATGTACCTGGGGGATGCACCATAGTGATGTCACAGTAATGTACCTGGGGGATGCACCATAGTGATGTCACAGTAATGTACCTGGGGGATGCACCATAGTGATGTCACAGTAATGTACCTGGGGGATGCACCATAGTGATGTCACAGTAATGTACCTGGGGGATGCACCATAGTGATGTCACAGTAATGTACCTGAGAGATGCACCATAGTGATGTCACAGTAATGTACCTGGGGGATGCACCATAGTGATGTCACAGTAATGTATCTGAGAGATTCTCCATAGTGATGTCACAGTAATGTACCTGGGAGATGCACCATAGTGATGTCACAGTAATGTACCTGGGAGATGCACCATAGTGATGTCACAGTAATGTACCTGAGAGATGCACCATAGTGATGTCACAGTAATGTACCTGGGGGGATGCACCATAGTAATGTCACAGTAATGTACGTGAGAGATGCACCATAGTAATGTCACAGTAATGTACCTGAGAGATGCACCATAGTAATGTCACAGTAATGTACGTGAGAGATGCACCATAGTAATGTCACAGTAATGTACCTGGGAGATGCACCATAGTAATGTCACAGTAATGTACGTGAGAGATGCACCATAGTGATGTCACAGTAATGTACCTCGGAGAATCACTATAGTGATGTCACAGTAATGTACCTGGGAGATGCACCATAGTAATGTCACAGTAATGTACGTGAGAGATGCACCATAGTGATGTCACAGTAATGTACCTCGGAGAATCACTATAGTGATGTCACAGTAATGTACCTGGGAGATGCACCATAGTGATGTCACAGTAATGTACCTGGGAGATGCACCATAGTGATGTAACAGTAATGTACCTGGGAGATGCACCATAGTGATGTCACAGTATTGTACCAGGGAGATGCACCACAGTGATGTCACAGTAATGTCCCTGGGAGATGCAGCATAGTGATGTCACGGTAATGTACCTGGGAGGAGATGCACCATAGTGATGTCACAGTAATGTACCTGAGAGATGCACCATAGTGATGTCACAGTAATGTACCTGGGAGATGCACCATAGTGATGTCACAGTAATGTACCTGGGAGATGCACCATAGTGATGTAACAGTAATGTACCTGGGAGATGCACCATAGTGATGTCACAGTATTGTACCAGGGAGATGCACCACAGTGATGTCACAGTAATGTCCCTGGGAGATGCAGCATAGTGATGTCACGGTAATGTACCTGGGAGGAGATGCACCATAGTGATGTCACGGTAATGTACCTGGGAGATGCACTATAGTGATGTCACAGTATGCTGTGACAGCCTGTCATGTTGCCCATGTTGTTATTGGTCTTGTATTGCAGTGATTTTCAACCTGTGTGCCGCGGCACACTAGTGTGCCGCGACACAAGGTTGAGTGTGCCGCGGGGGAAAGTTGCCCGAACTAGGCTGCCCCGGTGTCGAGCTGCCGCCGCGCCCCCGTATTTCTGCCCCATACTTACCTCCAAGTCCCGCGTCGGCGATCCGCCCGTCTTCTGTAGCTCCTGTACCGCGCGGCCCATGTCACGTGACTGACGCGACCTGACGTCAGGTCGCGTAAGTCACGTGACCAGAGGCGCGCGGTGCAGGAGCTACAGAAGGTGAGCGGATCGTCATTAGGAGTGACGGTACGCGGAAGAAGACATCAAGGGTAAGTATATAAGGTAATTATTTGTATAAGGAAGGTAGCAAGGGTTTTTTTTTTTTTTATTAGTAAAGGTAGGCTGGGGCTTTTTATTTAAGGGGGGCCTCTAGGGCCTTTTAATTAGTAAAGGGGGGCCTCTAGGGCCTTTTAATTAGTAAAGGGGGGCCTCTAGGGCCTTTTAATTAGTAAAGGGGGGCCTCTAGGGCCTTTTAATTAGTAAAGGGGGCCTCTAGGGCCTTTTAATTAGTAAAGGGGGGCCTCTAGGGCCTTTTAATTAGTAAAGGGGGGCCTCTAGGGCCTTTTAATTAGTAAAGGGGGGCCTCTAGGGCCTTTTAATTAGTAAAGGGGGGCCTCTAGGGCCTTTTAATTAGTAAAGGGGGGCCTCTAGGGCCTTTTAATTAGTAAAGGGGGGCCTCTAGGGCCTTTTAATTAGTAAAGGGGGCCTCTAGGGCCTTTTAATTAGTAAAGGGGGGCCTCTAGGGCCTTTTAATTAGTAAAGGGGGGCCTCTAGGGCCTTTTAATTAGTAAAGGGGGGCCTCTAGGGCCTTTTAATTAGTAAAGGGGGGCCTCTAGGGCCTTTTAATTAGTAAAGGGGGGCCTCTAGGGCCTTTTAATTAGTAAAGGGGGGCCTCTAGGGCCTTTTAATTAGTAAAGGGGGGCCTCTAGGGCCTTTTAATTAGTAAAGGGGGGCCTCTAGGGCCTTTTAATTAGTAAAGGGGGGCCTCTAGGGCCTATTAATTAGTAAAGGGAGGCAGCCAGGGGCTTTTTATTAGTAAAGGGAGGCAGCCAGGGGCTTTTTATTAGTAAAGGGAGGCAGCCAGGGGCTTTTTATTAGTAAAGGGAGGCAGCCAGGGGCTTTTTATTAGTAAAGGGAGGCAGCCAGGGGCTTTTTATTAGTAAAGGGAGGCAGCCAGGGGCTTTTTATTAGTAAAGGGAGGCAGCCAGGGGCTTTTTATTAGTAAAGGGAGGCAGCCAGGGGCTTTTTATTAGTAAAGGGAGGCAGCCAGGGGCTTTTTATTAGTAAAGGGAGGCAGCCAGGGGCTTTTTATTAGTAAAGGGAGGCAGCCAGGGGCTTTTTATTAGTAAAGGGAGGCAGCCAGGGGCTTTTTATTAGTAAAGGGAGGCAGCCAGGGGCTTTTTATTAGTAAAGGGAGGCAGCCAGGGGCTTTTTATTAGTAAAGGGAGGCAGCCAGGGGCTTTTTATTAGTAAAGGGAGGCAGCCAGGGGCTTTTTATTAGTAAAGGGAGGCAGCCAGGGGCTTTTTATTAGTAAAGGGAGGCAGCCAGGGGCTTTTTATTAGTAAAGGGAGGCAGCCAGGGGCTTTTTATTAGTAAAGGGAGGCAGCCAGGGGCTTTTTATTAGTAAAGGGAGGCAGCCAGGGGCTTTTTATTAGTAAAGGGAGGCCGCCAGGGGCTTTTTATTAGTAAAGGGAGGCAGCTAGGGGCTTTTTATTAGTAAAGGGAGGCAGCCAGGGGCTTTTTATTAGTAAAGGGAGGCCGCCAGGGGCTTTTTATTAGTAAAGGGAGGCCGCCAGGGGCTTTTTATTAGTAAAGGGAGGCCGCTAGGGCCTTTTTATTAGTAAAGGGAGGCAGCCAGGGGCTTTTTATTAGTAAAGGGAGGCAGCCAGGGGCTTTTTATTAGTAAAGGGAGGCCGCCAGGGGCTTTTTATTAGTAAAGGGAGGCCGCCAGGGGCTTTTTATTAGTAAAGGGAGGCCGCCAGGGGCTTTTTATTAGTAAAGGGAGGCAGCCAGGGGCTTTTTATTAGTAAAGGGAGGCAGCCAGGGGCTTTTTATTAGTAAAGGGAGGCAGCCAGGGGCTTTTTATTAGTAAAGGGAGGCAGCCAGGGGCTTTTTATTAGTAAAGGGAGGCAGCTAGGGCCTTTTTATTAGTAAAGGGAGGCCGCCAGGGCCTTTTTATTAGTAAAGGGAGGCCGCCAGGGCCTTTTTATTAGTAAAGGGAGGCAGCCAGGGCCTTTTTATTAGTAAAGGGAGGCAGCCAGGGCCTTTTTATTAGTAAAGGGAGGCAGCCAGGGCCTTTTTATTAGTAAAGGGAGGCAGCCAGGGCCTTTTTATTAGTAAAGGGAGGCAGCCAGGGGCTTTTTATTAGTAAAGGGAGGCCTTTTAGTGTCATTTTGTGCTATTTTGGTTGGTGGTGTGCCCCAGGATTTTCTAAGTATAAAAAGTGTGCCGCGGCTCAAAAAAGTTGAAAATCACTGTTGTATTGTACATTCAGTCTGCAATGATATGTTCATACTCAAGTTATGCATGCTGCCACCTAGTGGTCAAAGTTTTTATTGTTGGATATTTTGCTTGCTGTATCTTTAAGCTAGCTATCCCATCATGCACTGTTGCCCAGTTTCTCCTCCTCTTTCTGTGACATCACTTCCTCCTTCTTCATGCTGTCCTCCATTTGTGACTTTAGCAGACATGTTCATCTTCACTGTGCAGTAGCAATGTGTTTTGACCGCATGGCATGTAATTTCTAAGGTAAAGCTATTTTACTGCACCTAAAGCACATCCATTGCATCCTTCCTTCAAGCAAATGGCAACGCTGTGGAATGAATGTCAGTGAGTTCTACTATCTACCATCCATTTTATACGGAGACTGCACTCACAACCTATCAGGGTCTTCTCCAACGTATATCTGTGGCAGAATACACAGTAATGTCCCAGGGAGATGCACCATAGTGATGTCACAGTAATGTAACAAGAAGATGCACCATAGTGATGTCACAGTAATGTCCCTTGGTGATGCACCTAAGTGATGTCACAGTAATGTACCTGGGAGATGCACCATAGTGATGTCACAGTAATGTACCTGAGAGATGCACCATAGTGATGGCACAGTAATGTACCTGAGAGATGCTCCACAGTGATGTCACAGTAATGTACCTTAGAAATGCACCATAGTGATGTCACAGTAATGTACCTGGGAGATGCACCATAGTGATGTCACAGTAATGTACCTGGGAGATGCACCATAGTGATGTCACTATAATGTCCCTGGGAGATGCTGCATAGTGATGTCACAGTAATGTACCTGGGAGATGCACCATAGTGATGTCACAGTAATGTACCCGGGAGAAGAACCATAGTGATGTCACAGTAATGTACCTGGGAGATGCTCCATAGTGATGTCACAGTATTGTACCTGGGAGATGCACCATAGTGATGTCACAGTAATGTCCCTGTGAGATGCACCTAAGTGATGTCACAGTAATGTACCTGGGAGATGCGCCATAGTGATGTCACAGTAATGTACCTGGGAGATGCAATATAGTGATGTCACAGTAATGTCCAAGGGAGATGCACCATAGTGATGTCACAGTAATGTAACTGGAAGATGCACCATAGTGATGTCACAGTAATGTCCCATGGTGATGCACCATAGTGATGTCACAGTAATGTACCTGAGAGATGCTCCATAGTGATGTCACAGTAATGTACCTGGGAGATGCTCCATAGGGATGTCACAGTAATGTACCTGAGAGATGCTCCACAGTGATGTCACAGTAATGTACCTGAGAGATGCAACATTGTGATGTCACAGTAATGTACCTGGGAGATGCACCATAGTGATGTCACAGTAATGTACCTGAGATATGCACCATAGTGATGTCACAGTAATGTGCATGAGATATGCACTATAGTGATGTCACAGTAATGTGCATGAGATATGCACTATAGTGATGTCACAGTAATGTGCATGAGATATGCACTATAGTGATGTCACAGTAATGTACCTGAGAGATGCGCCATAGTGATGTCACAGTAATGTACCTGGGAGATGCACCACAGTGATGTCACAGTAATGTGCATGAGATATGCACTATAGTGATGTCACAGTAATGTACCTGAGAGATGCGCCATAGTGATGTCACAGTAATGTACCTGGGAGATGCACCACAGTGATGTCACAGTAATGTGCATGAGATATGCACTATAGTGATGTCACAGTAATGTACCTGAGAGATGCGCCATAGTGATGTCACAGTAATGTACCTGGGGGATGCACCATAGTGATGTCACAGTAATGTACCTGGGGGATGCACCATAGTGATGTCACAGTAATGTACCTGGGGGATGCACCATAGTGATGTCACAGTAATGTACCTGGGGGATGCACCATAGTGATGTCACAGTAATGTACCTGGGGGATGCACCATAGTGATGTCACAGTAATGTACCTGGGGGATGCACCATAGTGATGTCACAGTAATGTACCTGGGGGATGCACCATAGTGATGTCACAGTAATGTACCTGAGAGATGCACCATGGTGATGTCACAGTAATGTACCTGAGAGATGCACCATAGTGATGTCACAGTAATGTACCTGGGGGATGCACCATAGTGATGTCACAGTAATGTACCTGGGAGATGCACCATAGTGATGTCACAGTAATGTACCTGAGAGATGCACCATAGTGATGTCACAGTAATGTACCTGAGAGATGCACCATAGTGATGTCACAGTAATGTACCTGAGAGATGCGCCATAGTGATGTCACAGTAATGTACGTGGGAGATGCAATATAGTGATGTCACAGTAATGTACCTGGGAGATGCAATATAGTGATGTCACAGTAATGTACCTGAGAGATGCACCATAGTGATGTCACAGTAATGTATCTGAGAGATGCGCCATAGTGATGTCACAGTAATGTATCTGGGAGATGCAGCATAGTGATGTCACAGTAATGTACCTGAGAGATTCTCCATAGTGATGTCACAGTAATGTACCTGAGAGATGCGCCATAGTGATGTCACAGTAATGTACCTGGGGGATGCACCATAGTGATGTCACAGTAATGTACCTGAGAGATGCACCATAGTGATGTCACAGTAATGTACCTGAGGGATGCGCCATAGTGATGTCACAGTAATGTACCTGGGAGATGCACCATAGTGATGTCACAGTAATGTACCTGAGGGATGCGCCATAGTGATGTCACAGTAATGTACCTGGGAGATGCACCATAGTGATATCACAGTAATGTACCTGGGAGATGCACCAAAGTGATGTCACAGTAATGTACCTGGGAGATGCAATATAGTGATGTCACAGTAATGTCCCTGGGAGATGCACCATTGTGATGTCACAGTAATGTACGTAAGACATGCACCATAGTGATGTCACAGTAATGTACCTGAGAGATGCACCATAGTGATGTCACAGTAATGTACCTGGGAGATGCACCATAGTGATGTCACAGTAATGTACCCGGGAGATGCACCATAGTGATGTCACAGTAATGTACCTGAGAGATACACCATTGTGATGTCACAGTAATGTACCTGGGAGATGCATCATAGTGATGTCACAGTAATGTACCTGGGAGATACACAATAGTGATGTCACAGTAATGTACCTGGGAAATGCAGCATAGTGATGTCACAGTAATGTACCTGAGAGATGCACCATAGTGATGTCACAGTAATGTACGTGAGAGATGCACCATAGTGATGTCACAGTAATGTAGCTAAGAGATTCTTCATTGTGATGTCACAGTAATGTACCTGGGAGATGCAGCATAGTGATGTAACAGTAATGTACCTGAGAGATGCACCATAGTGATGTCACAGTAATGTACCTGTGAAATGCAGCATAGTGATGTCTCAGTAATGTACCTGTGAAATGCAGCATAGTGATGTCACAGTAATGTACCTGAGAGATGCACCATAGTGATGTCACAGTAATGTACCTGGGAGATGCACCATAGTGATGTCACAGTAATGTACCTGGGGGATGCACCATAGTGATGTCACAGTAATGTACCTGGGGGATGCACCATAGTGATGTCACAGTAATGTATCTGGGGGATGCACCATAGTGATGTCACAGTAATGTACCTGGGGGATGCACCATAGTGATGTCACAGTAATGTACCTGGGGGATGCACCATAGTGATGTCACAGTAATGTACCTGAGAGATGCACCATAGTGATGTCACAGTAATGTACCTGGGGGATGCACCATAGTGATGTCACAGTAATGTATCTGAGAGATTCTCCATAGTGATGTCACAGTAATGTACCTGGGAGATGCACCATAGTGATGTCACAGTAATGTACCTGGGAGATGCACCATAGTGATGTCACAGTAATGTACCTGAGAGATGCACCATAGTGATGTCACAGTAATGTACCAGGGAGATGCACCACAGTGATGTCACAGTAATGTACCTGAGAGATACACCATAGTGATGTCACAGTAATGTACCTGGGAGATGCATCATAGTGATGTCACAGTAATGTACCTGGGAGATGCACAATAGTGATGTCACAGTAATGTACCTGGGGGATGCACTATAGTGATGTCACAGTAATGTACCTGGGGGATGCACCATAGTGATGTCACAGTAATGTACCTGGGGGATGCACCATAGTGATGTCACAGTAATGTACCTGGGGGATGCACCATAGTGATGTCACAGTAATGTACCTGAGAGATGCACCATAGTGATGTCACAGTAATGTACCTGGGGGATGCACCATAGTGATGTCACAGTAATGTACCTGGGGGATGCACCACAGTGATGTCACAGTAATGTACCTGGGAGATGCACCATAGTGATGTCACAGTAATGTACCTGGGAGATGCAATATAGTGATGTCACAGTAATGTACCTGAGAGATGCACCATAGTGATGTCACAGTAATGTACCTGAGGGATGCGCCATAGTGATGTCACAGTAATGTACCTGGGAGATGCACCATAGTGATATCACAGTAATGTACCTGGGAGATGCACCAAAGTGATGTCACTATAATGTACCTGGGAGATGCAATATAGTGATGTCACAGTAATGTCCCTGGGAGATGCACCATTGTGATGTCACAGTAATGTACGTAAGACATGCACCATAGTGATGTCACAGTAATGTACCAGAGAGATGCACCATAGTGATGTCACAGTAATGTACCTGAGAGATGCACCATAGTGATGTCACAATAATGTACCTGGGAGATGCACCATAGTGATGTCACAGTAATGTACCGGGGAGATACACCATAGTGATGTCATAGTAATGTACCCGGGAGATGCACCATAGTGATGTCACAGTAATGTACCTGAGAGATACACCATAGTGATGTCACAGTAATGTACCTGGGAGATGCATCATAGTGATGTCACAGTAATGTACCTGGGAAATGCAGCATAGTGATGTCACAGTAATGTACCTGAGAGATGCACCATAGTGATGTCACAGTAATGTACCTGAGAGATGCACCATAGTGATGTCACAGTAATGTACCTGAGAGATGCACCATAGTGATGTCACAGTAATGTACCTGAGAGATGCACCATAGTGATGTCACAGTAATGTACCTGGGAGATGCACCATAGTGATGTCACAGTAATGTACCGGGGAGATACACCATAGTGATGTCATAGTAATGTACCCGGGAGATGCACCATAGTGATGTCACAGTAATGTACCTGAGAGATACACCATAGTGATGTCACAGTAATGTACCTGGGAGATGCATCATAGTGATGTCACAGTAATGTACCTGGGAAATGCAGCATAGTGATGTCACAGTAATGTACCTGAGAGATGCACCATAGTGATGTCACAGTAATGTACGTGAGAGATGCACCATAGTGATGTCACAGTAATGTAGCTAAGAGATTCTTCATTGTGATGTCACAGTAATGTACCTGGGAAATGCAGCATAGTGATGTCACAGTAATGTACCTGAGAGATGCACCATAGTGATGTCACAGTAATGTACGTGAGAGATGCACCATAGTGATGTCACAGTAATGTAGCTAAGAGATTCTTCATTGTGATGTCACAGTAATGTACCTGGGAGATGCAGCATAGTGATGTAACAGTAATGTACCTGAGAGATGCACCATAGTGATGTCACAGTAATGTACCTGGGAGATGCTGCATAGTGATGTAACAGTAATGTACCTGAGAGATGCACCATAGTGATGTCACAGTAATGTACCTGGGAGATGTGCCATAGTGATGTCTCAGTAATGTACCTGGGAAATGCAATATAGTGATGTCACAGTAATGTCCCTGGGAGATGCACCATTGTGATGTCACAGTAATGTAACTGGGAGATGCACCATAGTGATGTCACAGTAATGTACCTGGGAGATGCACCATAGTGATGTCACAGTAATGTACCTGGGGGATGCACCATAGTGATGTCACAGTAATGTACCTGGGAGATGCACCATAGTGATGTCACAGTAATGTACCGGGGAGATACACCATAGTGATGTCACAGTAATGTACCCGGGAGATGCACCATAGTGATGTCACAGTAATGTACCTGAGAGATACACCATAGTGATGTCACAGTAATGTAGCTAAGAGATTCTTCATTGTGATGTCACAGTAATGTACCTGGGAGATGCAGCATAGTGATGTAACAGTAATGTACCTGAGAGATGCACCATAGTGATGTCACAGTAATGTACCTGGGAGATGTGCCATAGTGATGTCTCAGTAATGTACCTGGGAAATGCAATATAGTGATGTCACAGTAATGTCCCTGGGAGATGCACCATTGTGATGTCACAGTAATGTACCTGGGAGATGCACCATAGTGATGTCACAGTAATGTACCTGGGAGATGCACCATAGTGATGTCACAGTAATGTACCTGGGGGATGCACCATAGTGATGTCACAGTAATGTACCTGGGAGATGCACCATAGTGATGTCACAGTAATGTACCGGGGAGATACACCATAGTGATGTCACAGTAATGTACCCGGGAGATGCACCATAGTGATGTCACAGTAATGTACCTGGGGGATGCACCATAGTGATGTCACAGTAATGTACCTGGGAGATGCACCATAGTGTTGTCACAGTAATGTACCTGGGGGATGCACCATAGTGATGTCACAGTAATGTACCTGAGAGATGCACCATAGTGATGTCACAGTAATGTACCTGGGGGATGCACCATAGTGATGTCACAGTAATGTACCTGAGAGATGCACCATAGTGATGTCACAGTAATGTACCTGAGAGATGCGCCATAGTGATGTCACAGTAATGTACCTGGGGGATGCACCATAGTGATGTCACAGTAATGTACCTGGGGGATGCACCATAGTGATGTCACAGTAATGTACCTGGGGGATGCACCATAGTGATGTCACAGTAATGTACCTGAGAGATGCACCATAGTGATGTCACAGTAATGTAGCTAAGAGATTCTTCATTGTGATGTCACAGTAATGTACCTGGGAGATGCAGCATAGTGATGTCACAGTAATGTACCTGAGAGATGCACCATAGTGATATCACAGTAATGTAGCTAAGAGATTCTTCATTGTGATGTCACAGTAATGTACCTGGGAAATGCAGCATAGTGATGTCACAGTAATGTACCTGAGAGATGCACCATAGTGATGTCACAGTAATGTAGCTAAGAGATTCTTCATTGTGATGTCACAGTAATGTACCTGGGAAATGCAGCATAGTGATGTCACAGTAATGTACGTGAGAGATGCACCATAGTGATGTCACAGTAATGTAGCTAAGAGATTCTTCATTGTGATGTCACAGTAATGTACCTGGGAGATGCACCATAGTGATGTCACAGTAATGTACCTGGGAGATGTGCCATAGTGATGTTTCAGTAATGTACCTGGGAAATGCAATATAGTGATGTCACAGTAATGTCCCTGGGAGATGCACCATTGTGATGTCACAGTAATGTACCTGGGAGATGCACCATAGTGATGTCACAGTAATGTACCTGGGAGATGCACCATAGTGATGTCACAGTAATGTACCTGGGGGATGCACCATAGTGATGTAACAGTAATGTACCTGAGAGATGCACCATAGTGATGTCACAGTAATGTACCTGGGAGATGTGCCATAGTGATGTTTCAGTAATGTACCTGGGAAATGCAATATAGTGATGTCACAGTAATGTCCCTGGGAGATGCACCATTGTGATGTCACAGTAATGTACCTGGGAGATGCACCATAGTGATGTCACAGTAATGTACCTGGGAGATGCACCATAGTGATGTCACAGTAATGTACCTGGGGGATGCACCATAGTGATGTCACAGTAATGTACCTGGGAGATGCACCATAGTGATATCACAGTAATGTACCGGGGAGATACACCATAGTGATGTCACAGTAATGTACCCGGGAGATGCACCATAGTGATGTCACAGTAATGTACCTGAGAGATACACCATAGTGATGTCACAGTAATGTACCTGGGAGATGCATCATAGTGATGTCACAGTAATGTACCTGGGAGATGCACAATAGTGATGTCACAGAAATGTACCTGGGAAATGCAGCATAGTGATGTCACAGTAATGTACCTGAGAGATGCACCATAGTGATGTCACAGTAATGTACGTGAGAGATGCACCATAGTGATGTCACAGTAATGTAGCTAAGAGATTCTTCATTGTGATGTCACAGTAATGTACCTGGGAGATGCAGCATAGTGATGTAACAGTAATGTACCTGAGAGATGCACCATAGTGATGTCACAGTAATGTACCTGGGAGATGTGCCATAGTGATGTCTCAGTAATGTACCTGGGAAATGCAGCATAGTGATGTCACAGTAATGTACCTGAGAGATGCACCATAGTGATGTCACAGTAATGTACCAGGGAGATGCACCATAGTGATGTCACAGTAATGTACCTGGGAGATGCACTATAGTGATGTCACAGTAATGTACCTGGGGGATGCACCATAGTGATGTCACAGTAATGTACCTGGGGGATGCACCATAGTGATGTCACAGTAATGTACCTGGGGGATGCACCATAGTGATGTCACAGTAATGTACCTGAGAGATGCACCATAGTGATGTCACAGTAATGTACCTGGGGGATGCACCATAGTGATGTCACAGTAATGTACCTGAGAGATGCACCATAGTGATGTCACAGTAATGTACCTGAGAGATGCGCCATAGTGATGTCACAGTAATGTACCTGGGGGATGCACCATAGTGATGTCACAGTAATGTACCTGGGGGATGCGCCATAGTGATGTCACAGTAATGTACCTGGGGGATGCGCCATAGTGATGTCACAGTAATGTACCTGGGGGATGCACCATAGTGATGTCACAGTAATGTACCTGGGGGATGCACCATAGTGATGTCACAGTAATGTACCTGAGAGATGCACCATAGTGATGTCACAGTAATGTACCTGAGAGATGCGCCATAGTGATGTCACAGTAATGTACCTGGGGGATGCACCATAGTGATGTCACAGTAATGTACCTGGGGGATGCACCATAGTGATGTCACAGTAATGTACCTGGGGGATGCGCCATAGTGATGTCACAGTAATGTATCTGGGAGATGCAGCATAGTGATGTCACAGTAATGTACCTGAGAGATTCTTCATAGTGATGTCACATTAATGTACCTGGGAGATGCACCATAGTGATGTCACAGTAATGTACCTGAGGGATGCGCCATAGTGATGTCACAGTAATGTACCTGGGAGATGCACCATAGTGATGTCACAGTAATGTACCTGGGAGATGCACCATAGTGATGTCACAGTAATGTACCTGAGGGATGCGCCATAGTGATGTCACAGTAATGTACCTGGGAGATGCACCATAGTGATATCACAGTAATGTACCTGGGAGATGCACCAAAGTGATGTCACAGTAATGTACCTGGGAGATGCAATATAGTGATGTCACAGTAATGTCCCTGGGAGATGCACCATTGTGATGTCACAGTAATGTACGTAAGACATGCACCATAGTGATGTCACAGTAATGTACCTGAGAGATGCACCATAGTGATGTCACAGTAATGTACCTGAGAGATGCACCATAGTGATGTCACAGTAATGTACCTGGGAGATGCACCATAGTGATGTCACAGTAATGTACCCGGGAGATGCACCATAGTGATGTCACAGTAATGTACCTGAGAGATACACCATAGTGATGTCACAGTAATGTACCTGGGAGATGCATCATAGTGATGTCACAGTAATGTACCTGGGAGATGCACAATAGTGATGTCACAGTAATGTACCTGGGAAATGCAGCATAGTGATGTCACAGTAATGTACCTGAGAGATGCACCATAGTGATGTCACAGTAATGTACGTGAGAGATGCACCATAGTGATGTCACAGTAATGTAGCTAAGAGATTCTTCATTGTGATGTCACAGTAATGTACCTGGGAGATGCAGCATAGTGATGTCACAGTAATGTACCTGGGAGATGTGCCATAGTGATGTCTCAGTAATGTACCTGTGAAATGCAGCATAGTGATGTCACAGTAATGTACCTGAGAGATGCACCATAGTGATGTCACAGTAATGTACCTGGGAGATGCACCATAGTGATGTCACAGTAATGTACCTGGGGGATGCACCATAGTGATGTCACAGTAATGTACCTGGGGGATGCACCATAGTGATGTCACAGTAATGTACCTGGGGGATGCACCATAGTGATGTCACAGTAATGTACCTGGGGGATGCACCATAGTGATGTCACAGTAATGTACCTGGGGGATGCACCATAGTGATGTCACAGTAATGTACCTGAGAGATGCACCATAGTGATGTCACAGTAATGTACCTGGGGGATGCACCATAGTGATGTCACAGTAATGTATCTGAGAGATTCTCCATAGTGATGTCACAGTAATGTACCTGGGAGATGCACCATAGTGATGTCACAGTAATGTACCTGGGAGATGCACCATAGTGATGTCACAGTAATGTACCTGAGAGATGCACCATAGTGATGTCACAGTAATGTACCTGGGGGGATGCACCATAGTAATGTCACAGTAATGTACGTGAGAGATGCACCATAGTGATGTCACAGTAATGTACCTGAGAGATGCACCATAGTAATGTCACAGTAATGTACGTGAGAGATGCACCATAGTAATGTCACAGTAATGTACCTGGGAGATGCACCATAGTAATGTCACAGTAATGTACGTGAGAGATGCACCATAGTGATGTCACAGTAATGTACCTCGGAGAATCACTATAGTGATGTCACAGTAATGTACCTGGGAGATGCACCATAGTAATGTCACAGTAATGTACGTGAGAGATGCACCATAGTGATGTCACAGTAATGTACCTGGGAGATGCACCATAGTGATGTCACAGTAATGTACCTGGGAGATGCACCATAGTGATGTAACAGTAATGTACCTGGGAGATGCACCATAGTGATGTCACAGTATTGTACCAGGGAGATGCACCACAGTGATGTCACAGTAATGTCCCTGGGAGATGCACCATAGTGATGTCACAGTAATGTAGCTAAGAGATTCTTCATTGTGATGTCACAGTAATGTACCTGGGAGATGCAGCATAGTGATGTCACGGTAATGTACCTGGGAGATGCACTATAGTGATGTCACAGTATGCTGTGACAGCCTGTCATGTTGCCCATGTTGTTATTGGTCTTGTATTGTACATTCAGTCTGCAATGATATGTTCATACTCAAGTTATGCATGCTGCCACCTAGTGGTCAAAGTTTTTATTGTTGGATATTTTGCTTGCTTTATCTTTAAGCTAGCTATTCCATCATGCACTGTTGCCCAGTTTCTCCTCCTCTTTCTGTGACATCACTTCCTCCTTCTTCATGCTGTCCTCCATTTGTGACTGTAGCATACATGTTCATCTTCACTGTGCAGTAGCAATGTGTTTTGACCGCATGGCATGTAATTTCTAAGGTAAAGCTATTTTACTGCACCTAAAGCACATCCATTGCATCCTTCCTTCAAGCAAATGGCAACGCTGTGGAATGAATGTCAGTGAGTTCTACTATCTACCATCCATTTTATACGGAGACTGCACTCACAACCTATCAGGGTCTTCTCCAACGTATATCTGTGGCAGAATACACAGTAATGTCCCAGGGAGATGCACCATAGTGATGTCACAGTAATGTAACAAGAAGATGCACCATAGTGATGTCACAGTAATGTCCCTTGGTGATGCACCTAAGTGATGTCACAGTAATGTACCTGGGAGATGCACCATAGTGATGTCACAGTAATGTACCTGGGAGATGCACCATAGTGATGTCACAGTAATGTACCTGGGAGATGCACCATAGTGATGTCACAGTAATGTACCTGAGAGATGCACCATAGTGATGGCACAGTAATGTACCTGAGAGATGCTCCACAGTGATGTCACAGTAATGTACCTTAGAAATGCACCATAGTGATGTCACAGTAATGTACCTGGGAGATGCACCATAGTGATGTCACAGTAATGTACCTGGGAGATGCACCATAGTGATGTCACTATAATGTCTCTGGGAGATGCTGCATAGTGATGTCACAGTAATGTACCTGGGAGATGCACCATAGTGATGTCACAGTAATGTACCCGGGAGAAGAACCATAGTGATGTCACAGTAATGTACCTGGGAGATGCTCCATAGTGATGTCACAGTATTGTACCTGGGAGATGCACCATAGTGATGTCACAGTAATGTCCCTGTGAGATGCACCTAAGTGATGTCACAGTAATGTACCTGGGAGATACACTATAGTGATGTCACAGTAATGTACCTGAGAGATGCGCCATAGTGATGTCACAGTAATGTACCTGGGAGATGCAATATAGTGATGTCACAGTAATGTCCAAGGGAGATGCACCATAGTGATGTCACAGTAATGTAACTGGAAGATGCACCATACTGATGTCACAGTAATGTCCCATGGTGATGCACCATAGTGATGTCACAGTAATGTACCTGAGAGATGCTCCATAGTGATGTCACAGTAATGTACCTGGGAGATGCTCCATAGGGATGTCACAGTAATGTACCTGAGACATGCTCCACAGTGATGTCACAGTAATGTACCTGAGAGATGCAACATTGTGATGTCACAGTAATGTACCTGGGAGATGCACCATAGTGATGTCACAGTAATGTACCTGAGAGATGCACCATAGTGATGTCACAGTAATGTGCATGAGATATGCACTATAGTGATGTCACAGTAATGTGCATGAGATATGCACTATAGTGATGTCACAGTAATGTGCATGAGATATGCACTATAGTGATGTCACAGTAATGTACCTGAGAGATGCGCCATAGTGATGTCACAGTAATGTACCTGGGAGATGCACCACAGTGATGTCACAGTAATGTGCATGAGATATGCACTATAGTGATGTCACAGTAATGTACCTGAGAGATGCGCCATAGTGATGTCACAGTAATGTACCTGGGAGATGCACCACAGTGATGTCACAGTAATGTGCATAAGATATGCACTATAGTGATGTCACAGTAATGTACCTGAGAGATGCGCCATAGTGATGTCACAGTAATGTACCTAAGAGATGCAATATAGTGGTGTCACAGTATTGTACCTGAGATATGCACCATAGTGATGTCACAGTAATGTACCTGACAGATGCAATATAGTGATGTCACAGTATTGTACCTGAGATATGCACCATAGTGATGTCACAGTAATGTACCTGGGAGATGCACCACAGTGATGTCACAGTAATGTGCATGAGATATGCACTATAGTGATGTCACAGTAATGTACCTGAGAGATGCGCCATAGTGATGTCACAGTAATGTACCTGACAGATGCATTATAGTGATGTCACAGTAATGTCCCTGGGAGATGCACCATTGTGATGTCACAGTAATGTACCTAAGAGATGCACCATAGTGATGTCACAGTAATGTACCTGGGAGATGCACCAAAGTGATGTCACACTAATGTACCTGAGAGATGCTCCACAGTGATGTCACAGTAATGTACCTGAGAGATGCAACATTGTGATGTCACAGTAATGTACCTGGGAGATGCACCATAGTGATGTCACAGTAATGTACCTGAGAGATGCACCATAGTGATGTCACAGTAATGTGCATGAGATATGCACTATAGTGATGTCACAGTAATGTGCATGAGATATGCACTATAGTGATGTCACAGTAATGTGCATGAGATATGCACTATAGTGATGTCACAGTAATGTGCATGAGATATGCACTATAGTGATGTCACAGTAATGTACCTGAGAGATGCGCCATAGTGATGTCACAGTAATGTACCTGGGAGATGCACCACAGTGATGTCACAGTAATGTGCATAAGATATGCACTATAGTGATGTCACAGTAATGTACCTGAGAGATGCGCCATAGTGATGTCACAGTAATGTACCTAAGAGATGCAATATAGTGGTGTCACAGTATTGTACCTGAGATATGCACCATAGTGATGTCACAGTAATGTACCTGACAGATGCAATATAGTGATGTCACAGTATTGTACCTGAGATATGCACCATAGTGATGTCACAGTAATGTACCTGGGAGATGCACCACAGTGATGTCACAGTAATGTGCATGAGATATGCACTATAGTGATGTCACAGTAATGTACCTGAGAGATGCGCCATAGTGATGTCACAGTAATGTACCTGACAGATGCATTATAGTGATGTCACAGTAATGTCCCTGGGAGATGCACCATTGTGATGTCACAGTAATGTACCTAAGAGATGCACCATAGTGATGTCACAGTAATGTACCTGGGAGATGCAATATAGTGATGTCACAGTAATGTCCCCGGGAGATGCACCAAAGTGATGTCACACTAATGTACCTGGGAGATGCACCATATTGATGTCACAGTAATGTACCTGGGTGATGCACCATAGTGATGTCACAGTAATGTACCTGAGAGATGCACCATAGTGATGTCACAGTAATGTACGTTGGAGATGCAATATAGTGATGTCACAGTAATGTACCTGGGAGATGCAATATAGTGATGTCACAGTAATGTAACAGGAAGATGCACCATAGTGATGTCACAGTAATGTACCTGAGAGATGCACCATAGTGATGTCACAGTAATGTACCTGAGAGATGCGCCATAGTGATGTCACAGTAATGTACCTGAGAGATGCGCCATAGTGATGTCACAGTAATGTACCTGGGAGATGCACCAAAGTGATGTCACATTAATGTACCTGGGAGATGCACCATAGTGATGTCACAGTAATGTACCTGAGGGATGCGCCATAGTGATGTCACAGTAATGTACCTGGGAGATGCACCATAGTGATGTCACAGTAATGTACCTGAGAGATACACCATAGTGATGTCACAGTAATGTACCTGGGAGATGCACAATAGTGATGTCACAGTAATGTACCTGGGAAATGCAGCATAGTGATGTCACAGTAATGTACCTGAGAGATGCACCGTAGTGATGTCACAGTAATGTCCCTGGGAGATGCACCATTGTGATGTCACAGTAATGTACGTAAGACATGCACCATAGTGATGTCACAGTAATGTACCGGGGAGATACACCATAGTGATGTCACAGTAATGTACGTAAGACATGCACCATAGTGATGTCACAGTAATGTACCGGGGAGATACACCATAGTGATGTCACAGTAATGTACCTGAGAGATGCACCATAGTGATGTCACAGTAATGTACCCGGGAGATGCACCATAGTGATGTCACAGTAATGTACCTGAGAGATACACCATAGTGATGTCACAGTAATGTACCTGAGAGATGCACCATAGTGATGTCACAGTAATGTACCTGGGAAATGCAGCATAGTGATGTCACAGTAATGTCCCTGAGAGATGCACCATAGTGATGTCACAGTAATGTACGTGAGAGATGCACCATAGTGATGTCACAGTAATGTAGCTAAGAGATTCTTCATTGTGATGTCACAGTAATGTACCGGGGAGATGCACCATAGTGATGTCACAGTAATGTACCTGAGAGATACACCATAGTGATGTCACAGTAATGTACCTGGGAGATGCATCATAGTGATGTCACAGTAATGTACCTGGGAGATGCATCATAGTGATGTCACAGTAATGTACCTGGGAGATGCACAATAGTGATGTCACAGTAATGTACCTGGGAAATGCAGCATAGTGATGTCACAGTAATGTACCTGAGAGATGCACCATAGTGATGTCACAGTAATGTACCTGAGAGATGCACCATAGTGATGTCACAGTAATGTACCTGGGAGAATCACTATAGCGATGTCACAGTAATGTACCAGGGAGATGCACCGCAGTGATGTCACAGTAATGTACCGGGGAGATGCACCACAGTGATGTCACAGTAATGTACCTGAGAGATGCACTATAGTGATGTCCCAGTAATGTACCTGGGAGATGCACCATAGTGATGTCACAGTAATGTACCTGGGAGATGCACCATAGTGATGTCACAGTAATGTACCTGGGAGATGCACCATAGTGATGTCACAGTAATGTACCTGAGAGATTCACCATAGTGATGTCACAGTAATGTACCAGGGAGATGCACCACAGTGATGTCACAGTAATGTCCCTGGGAGATGCACCATAGTGATGTCACAGTAATGTAGCTAAGAGATTCTTCATTGTGATGTCACAGTAATGTCCCTGGGAGATGCAGCATAGGGATGTCACAATAATGTTCCTGAGAGATGCACCATAGTGATGTCACAGTAATGTACCTGGGAGGAGATGCACCATAGTGATGTCACAGTAATATACCTGGGAGGAGATGCACCATAGTGATGTCACAGTAATGTACCTGAGAGATGCACCATAGTGATGTCACTAATGTACCTGAGAGATGCACCATAGTGATGTCACAGTAATGTACCTGGGAGATGCACCATAGTGATGTCACAGTAATGTACCTGAGAGTTGCACCATGGTGATGTCACAGTAATGTACCTGAGAGATGCACCATAGTGATGTCACAGTAATGTACCTGGGAGATGCACTATAGTGATGTCACAGTAATGTACCTGGGAGATGCATCATAGTGATGTCACAGTAATGTACCTGGGAGATGCACAATAGTGATGTCACAGTAATGTACCTGAGAGATGCACCATAGTGATGTCACAGTAATGTACCTGAGAGATGCACCATAGTGATGTCACAGTAATGTACCTGAGAGATGCACCATAGTGATGTCACAGTAATGTACCTGGGAGAATCACTATAGCGATGTCACAGTAATGTACCAGGGAGATGCACCGCAGTGATGTCACAGTAATGTACCTGAGAGATGCACCATTGTGATGTCACAGTAATGTACCGGGGAGATGCACCACAGTGATGTCACAGTAATGTACCTGAGAGATGCACTATAGTGATGTCCCAGTAATGTACCTGGGAGATGCACCATAGTGATGTCACAGTAATGTACCTGGGAGATGCACCATAGTGATGTCACAGTAATGTACCTGGGAGATGCACCATAGTGATGTCACAGTAATGTACCTGAGAGATTCACCATAGTGATGTCACAGTAATGTACCAGGGAGATGCACCACAGTGATGTCACAGTAATGTCCCTGGGAGATGCACCATAGTGATGTCACAGTAATGTAGCTAAGAGATTCTTCATTGTGATGTCACAGTAATGTCCCTGAGAGATGCAGCATAGTGATGTCACAGTAATGTACCTGAGAGATGCACCATAGTGATGTCACTAATGTACCTGAGAGATGCACCATAGTGATGTCACAGTAATGTACCTGGGAGATGCACCATAGTGATGTCACAGTAATATACCTGGGAGGAGATGCACCATAGTGATGTCACAGTAATGTACCTGAGAGATGCACCATAGTGATGTCACTAATGTACCTGAGAGATGCACCATAGTGATGTCACAGTAATGTACCTGAGAGTTGCACCATGGTGATGTCACAGTAATGTACCTGAGAGATGCACCATAATGATGTCACAGTAATGTACCTGGGAGATGCACTATAGTGATGTCACAGTAATGTACCTGGGAGATGCACCAAAGTGATGTCACAGTAATGTACCTAAGAGATGCACTATAGTGATGTCCCATTAATGTACCTGGGAGATGCACAATAGTGATGTCACAGTAATGTACCTGGGAGATGCAATATAGTGATGTCACAGTAATGTACCTGAGAGATTCTCCATAGTGATGTCACAGTAATGTCCCTGAGAGATGCACCATAGTGATGTCACAGTAATGTACCTGAGAGATGCACCATAGTGATGTCACAGTAATGTACCTGAGAGATTCTCCATAGTGATGTCAAAGTAATGTACCTGGGAGATGCACCATAGTGATGTCACAGAAATGTACGTGGGAGATGTAATATAGTGATGTCACAGTAATGTACCTGGGAGATGCGCCATAGTAACGTCACAGTAATGTACCTGGGAAATGCAGCATAGTGATGTCACAGTAATGTACGTGAGAGATGCACCATAGTGATGTCACAGTAATGTACCTCGGAGAATCACTATAGCGTTGTCACAGTAATGTACCAGGGAGATGCAGCACAGTGATGTCACAGTAATGTACCTGAGAGATGCACCATAGTGATGTCACAGTAATGTACCAGGGAGATGCAGCACAGTGATGTCACAGTATTGTACCTGAGAGATGCACCATAGTGATGTCACAGTAATGTCCCTGGGAGATGCACCATAGTAATGTCACAGTAATGTACCTGAGAGATGCACCATAGTGATGTCACAGTAATGTACCAGGGAGATGCAGCACAGTGATTACACAGTATTGTACCTGACAGATGCACCATAGTGATGTCACAGTAATGTCCCTGAGAGATGCACCATAGTGATGTCACAGTAATGTCCCTGGGGGATGCTCCATGGTGATGTCACAGTAATGTACCTGGGAGATGCTCCACAGTGATGTCACAGTAATGTACCTGACAGATGGACCATAGTGATGTCACAATAATGTACCTGACAGATGGACCATAGTTATGTCACAGTAATGTACCTGGGAGATGCACCATAGTGATGTCGCAGTACTGTATCTGAAAGATGCACCGTAGTGATGTCACAGTAATGTACCTGAGAGATGCACCATAGTGATGTCACAGTAATGTACCTGGGAGTTTCACCATAGTGATGTCACAGTAATGTACCTGGGAGATGCTCCATAGTGATGTCACAGTATTGTACCTGAGAGATGCACCATAGTGATGTCACAGTAATGTACCTCGGAGATGCTCCATAGTGATGTCACAGTAATGTACCTGGGAGATGCACTATAGTGATGTCACAGTAATGTACCTGGGAGATGCACCAAAGTGATGTCACAGTAATGTACCTGAGAGATGCACCATAGTGATGTCACAGTAATGTACCTGAGAGATGCACCATAGTGATGTCACAGTAATGTACCTGAGAGATGCACCATAGTGATGTCACAGTAATGTACCTGGGAGATGCGCAATAGTGATGTCACAGTAATGTACCTGGGAGATGCACCATAGTGATGTCACAGTAATGTACCTGAGAGATTCTCCATAGTGATGTCACTAATGTACCTGGGAGATGTGCCATAGTGATGTCACAGTAATGTGCCTGAGAGATTCTCCATAGTGATGTCACAGTAATGTACCTGATAGATGCACCATAGTGATGTCACAGTAATGTACCTAGGAAATGCTGCATAGTGATGTCACAGTAATTTACCTGAGAGATGCACCATAGTGATGTCACAGTAATGTACCTGAGAGATGCACCATAGTGATGTCACAGTAATTTACCTGAGAGATGCACCATAGTGATGTCACAGTAATGTACCTGAGAGATTCTCCATAGTGATGTCACAGTAATGTACCTGGGAGATGCACTATAGTGATGTCACAGTAATGTACCTGGCAGATGCACCGTAGTGATGTCACAGAAATGTACGTGGGAGATGCACCATAGTGATGTCACAGTAATGTACCTGGGAGATGCGCCATAGTAACGTCACAGTAATGTACCTGGGAAATGCAGCATAGTGATGTCACAGTAATGTACGTGAGAGATGCACCATAGTGATGTCACAGTAATGTACCTCGGAGAATCACTATAGCGATGTCACAGTAATGTACCAGGGAGATGCAGCACAGTGATGTCACAGTAATGTACCTGAGAGATGCACCATAGTGATGTCACAGTAATGTACCAGGGAGATGCAGCACAGTGATGTCACAGTATTGTACCTGAGAGATGCACCATAGTGATGTCACAGTAATGTCCCTGGGAGATGCGCCATAGTAACGTCACAGTAATGTACCTGGGAAATGCAGCATAGTGATGTCACAGTAATGTACGTGAGAGATGCACCATAGTGATGTCACAGTAATGTACCTCGGAGAATCACTATAGCGATGTCACAGTAATGTACCAGGGAGATGCAGCACAGTGATGTCACAGTAATGTACCTGAGAGATGCACCATAGTGATGTCACAGTAATGTACCAGGGAGATGCAGCACAGTGATGTCACAGTATTGTACCTGAGAGATGCACCATAGTGATGTCACAGTAATGTCCCTGGGAGATGCACCATAGTGATGTCACAGTAATGTACCTGAGAGATGCACCATAGTGATGTCACAGTAATGTACCAGGGAGATGCAGCACAGTGATGTCACAGTAATGTCACTGGGAGATGCACCATGTTGATGTCACAGTAATGTCCCTGAGAGATGCACCATAGTGATGTCACAGTAATGTCCCTGGGGGATGCTCCATGGTGATGTCACAGTAATGTACCTGACAGATGGACCATAGTGATGTCACAATAATGTACCTGACAGATGGACCATAGTGATGTCACAGTAATGTACCTGGGAGATGCACCATAGTGATGTCACAGTAATGTACCTGGGAGATGCACCATAGTGATGTCACAGTACTGTATCTGAAAGATGCACCGTAGTGATGTCACAGTAATGTACCTGAGAGATGCACCATAGTAATGTCACAGTAATGTACCTGAGAGATTCTCCATAGTGATGTCACAGTAATGTACCTGAGAGATTCTCCATAGTGTTTTCACAGTTATGTCCCTGGGAGATGCACCATAGTGATGTCACAGTAATGTACTTGAGAGATACACCATAGTGATGTCACAGTTATGTCCCTGAGATATGCACCATAGTGATGTCACAGTAATGTACCTGGGAGATGCACCATAGTGATGTCACAGTAATGTACCTGGGAGATGCTCCATAGTGATGTCACAGTATTGTACCTGGGAGATGCACCATAGTGATGTCACAGTAATGTACCTGGGAGATGCTCCATAGTGATGTCACAGTATTGTACCTGGGAGATGCTCCATAGTGATGTCACAGTATTGTACCTGAGAGATGCACCATAGTGATGTCACAGTAATGTACCTGAGAGATGCACCATAGTGATGTCACAGTAATGTACCTGAGAGATGCACCATAGTGATGTCACAGTAATGTACCTGAGAGATGCACCATAGTGATGTCACAGTAATGTACCTGAGAGATGCACCATAGTGATGTCACAGTAATGTACCTGAGAGATGCACCATAGTGATGTCACAGTAATGTACCTGGGAGATGCTCCATAGTGATATCACAGTATTGTACCTGAGAGATGCACCATAGTGATGTCACAGTAATGTACCTGAGAGATGCACCATAGTGATGTCACAGTAATGTACCTGAGAGATGCACCATAGTGATGTCACAGTAATGTACCTGAGAGATGCACCATAGTGATGTCACAGTAATGTACCTGAGAGATGCACCATAGTGATGTCACAGTATTGTACCTGAGAGATGCACCATAGTGATGTCACAGTAATGTACCTGGGAGATGCACCATAGTGATGTCACAGTATTGTACCTGAGAGATGCACCATAGTGATGTCACAGTATTGTATATATAGTGTAATATGCGGGAGGCGGCCCAAATGCAAATGCACCATGTCTCCTGGTTCTTGTTACACCAGGCTGTACCTTTATATTCTGCTATTTGTTCTAGAAAACTTCCTTGTCACAAAATTAGTTTGAAACTTTTTTTTAACTTAGTATCTGAAGAAAACAGACATTTCGGCTGTGACACAGGAAGTGAGAAAGCCAAAGGAGGGGACTATTAACCCCAGAAGGGAACCTCAGATATTTCTTAGTTGCTACATCTGTAGGGCAAACACAAAAATTACTGTACTAAAATGTCCTAGAAATTTTGAAGTGAACACAGTGGGGCTTATTTACAAAGGGTCCTCCGACCACACTACCGCCAGAATATCCGACGATTTCCAGTGTGCGCCGCATTTAGAAGGGCTTTTTGTCGCAAGTGATATTTCTTTTGCGCATCGGCACCATTTTTCACGCGACACAAATCTGGGGGCGGTGGGCCGTTGGACACAAATTGTGCCGCAAGCCATGCACTTACATGCACCGGGAAGAAGAAGGTGAACTCCAGCGGACCTGAGCGGGGAAGCGACACATGCAGGAAATTGGACACACGATCTTAGAGAATCGCGGCAGCTCCGAATCCTCTGCATTTTTCTGCCTCAAGCCTCTTTCCCTACCTGAGCTTTAAACCTTTGCAATATTTAAAGGGAAGATTAACAAATAAATCTAGTTACAGGTTCCCATAGAGCCCTTTTATCTAACTGACACCCTTCTTTAACCCCTTAACAACATGACCCATTTCCATTTTTCACTCCCCACCTTCAAAAATCTATAACTTTTTTATTTCTACACTTTCAGCGCTCTGTTACAGCTTGTTTTCTGCGTAACAAATTGTACTTCATAGTAATGAGATTGAATATTCCATGCCGTGTACTGGGAAGCGGGAAAAAATTCCAAATGCATTGAAAATGGTGAAAAAACGCATTTATGCCATTTAAATGTACTTAGCACTAATCCTGTAAATTTATGGAAGATTAAATAGTTGATTACTAGTCGATAACTACTACCCTAACACAATGGGGCAGATTTACTCCATCCGCGATCCAGCGGCGCACTCTGTGTGGAGGATTTGGGTCTTCCGGCGATTCACTAAGGTAGTTCCCCCGATGTCCACTAGGTGTCGCTGCTCCGCTGAAGTTCGTCGGAGTGCACTGAAGTTCACTAAGTCAGTTCACCAAGACACTTGCACCGATGAGCCACAATCCGATCACTTACGCCAAAACCCTGGGGCAATTCAGGGAAAATCTGCGCAAAACGGAAAAATTCGGGTAATCCGCCCAAATAACGCGATTCGGGCCCTTAGTAAATGACCCCCAAAAAGTTCAATTAGTCACCTCAGAGCCATGCAAATGATGCATATGTACAGTATTATCCAAAAGTTTGAAATTGTCAAGCAAATCGGGTGAAGACATAAATAAATCTTTCCTGAATAATTATATAGTTTAATTGGTCACATATATTATATCACTATACAATTTACCTAAAACCAGGTATAAAAGCTTAACATGAACATAATTACTTCCTAGAATATCTCAGGAATTGAATGCTTTTATTAGGCCTAGCCAATAAGTTTTAGCCTATTAATGATTCATATCTATCAATAATTCAGCATGTATATATGATAATTACCAGTACATACAGTGAGTAATGACTAAAAAGTTAAGTTCCTTGTCCTTCTTTTGTAACATCCTTGAATTTTTCAAAGCTTTTCCATCTTCTACAATTTTCACTCCAGTTTTAAAAATTTGATTCTTAAAGGGAATCTATAGTGGCAATTTGGCACATGGACCGGTTGTTTAGTGTCTAAAATCAGGCCTTCTGGGCACAGGAGAGAAGCAAAGTTATATACTTACCTGAGTCCAGAGATCTCTGCGCCTGCATATGGATGCAATGAAGCTGCTGTAGTAGACCCTGCTTGTCCCGCACGGGGCACAGAGCACCAGAGATAAGTTCGATCCACCTTATTGTCTGCCGATAATGCACTGTGCCGCGATTCACTAAGATCGTGCGCCCGATATCCTGCATATGTCGCTTCCCTGCTCACGTCTGACAGAGTTCGCCTTCTTCTTCCTGGTGCATGTAAGTGCTTGATCTTGCGACACAATTTTAAAGTTAAATCCCGCGCTCAGTCCGAATCCGTCGGATCTTCCAATGATGGCACACCCCCTGATTTCAGTTGCAAATTCCCTTCTAAATTACAGTCCCAGCCATGCAATCCCCGAAAACCAGTCTGACGGAAATGTGATCCGCGCAGCCTTAGTAAATAAGCCCCACTGTGTTACATCAGTGTCAGAGTCTTCTACAGGCAGGCTAATAGTTGGAAGTCCAAACAGTGCTCTAATGGTTGAGCCTCTGAACATGCTCAAACTTAGAGCTCTGCCGCTCTCACCTTGAGCAGACTTCCTAATTAGATGAATATCCTGTGAGTGCTATCCTCATAGCGGCTTAAAGCTTTCTTACTAGCTATATCGTCCATGCTACTCCTGTACATTTGGTTTCTGATATTTGCCTCTCGTTATTGACTATTCTTTGTTACTGCAATATTTTTGTGGTTGATTTGAAATCTCTGCTGTGACCTGGCTTGCTGACGTTCCCTTTGTGTTATTTATCCCTTTTACGTTCCCTTTGTGTTATTTATCCCTTTGTGTTATTTATCCCTTTTACGTTCCCTTTGTGTTATTTGTCTGTCTTGTTTTGGGACTCTGGGCACTCTTGACATTCTTCCTGTTTGTCCCTTATCGCCTGGAATACACTGAGGCAAGCAGACAAGCTGTTGGGGGGCTGGAGTTCTAGGGTTCACTGCCTTGTCTGTTGTCCCTGAGTCATACTGCAGATCTTAATATGCACTAATCATGTCAATTTACATGTGAAAATTTTCTGCAACATATGTAATCTGTAACAAACTTTCTACTCTTTGATAATTCTACTAGCCACATAGCACTATATTTTTAGGAGAGTTGGCTCGTTCTATAAATATGCTGCCATTATGAGGGTAACATATTCAGGGGACATTTCTATTCTTTTTTTTTTAAACTGTTTTATTGTAGAAAAGTAAATATACACTGAACATCAAGCACCGCCTGCAAGCGGGATACAATATACAGTAGGAAAAAAGGTGAGTACTCATTATAGTGATCAACAGTATATCATATTCATTTGAGTGCCTATGGTGCTCAGCATAATCCACATATTAACACTTTACATATTAAAATATAACTTGGTGCTACAACATCATCCACCGACTGCTTGGTCTATGTGTTAGTTAAGGCAGCATATGAAGAATTTATTACATGAGATACATTGCTGAGGTATGGGGGGGGGGGGGGGAAGAGAGGGGGTATAGGGAGGTTAGTCAGCCATGATATATCACAATACGTTTTTCACTAAACATCAAACATTACGATAGCCAGTTATACAGGTTATCTACGCAATTCTACTTGCATCTCATCTGTAGTGAATGAAGTATGTGTAGAGTCACACCATGGGGGTCATTTACTAAAGGCCCGATTCGCGTTTTCCCGACGTGTTACGCGAATATTTCCGATTTGCGCCGATCGTACCTGAATTGCCCCGGGATTGTGGCGCATCGGCGCCGGCATGCGCGCAACGGAAATCGGGGGGCGTGGCCGAACGAAAACCCGACGTATTCGGAAAAACCGCCGCATTTAAAAACCGAAAAAGTGTCGCTTGGGGACCGCTTACCTTCACTTGGTCCGAGGTGGTGAATTCCGGCGCGATGAGATGACTTTCAGCGCAGCAGCGCCACCTGGTGGACGGCGGAAGAACTACATTCATAAATCCCGGCCGGACCCGAATGCAGAGCAGAGAACGCGCCGCTGGATCGCGACTGGACCGGGTAAGTAAATGTGCCCCCATGTCTTCCACACCTTGTTAAATTTCTCAGGGCATCCCCTGCGCTTATAAAGCACTTTTTCATACGGAATAATTTGGTTGACTAATCTTTTCCATTGTGTTAGAGAGGGCTCAGCGTCACCCATCCAGCGTAAAGCAATGGCTTTCCTGGCTAGAAATAAGGATTCTCGCAGTAGGATCCTTTCGTGGTGAGACCAGTTTTCCTCATCCAAGACGCCAAATAGGCAAATCAATGGTGTGGGTGAAAGAGGTTTTGTAAGGATGGTGGAGAGGAGATTCGCTACAGCGGACCAGAATGTTGTGATACATGGGCATTCCCAATACATGTGCCAGAAGTCAGCTGGACTATGTGTACAACGGAGGCACTGGGGCGAAGATAATCTGCCCATTTTATGAAGTCGTAGCGGGGTAAGATAGCTCTGATGAATAATGTATAATTGTGTCATCCTGTTATTGATTGCTGGGGAAACATGAAGGTGCGACTCCAATACGTCATCCACTACTTCATCATCCATTTCTGGAATAAGAGTCTTCCATTTCTGAATGGCTGGTAGTTGCTGACTGGTGGCCAACCTACCTATAAGATGTGAGTAGATGGTTGAAATTATACCTCCTGGCCCTTGCGATCTGACTACCCCTATAAGTGGATATGAGGATATCGTGAGGTTGGGGTCAGGAAACTGAGTTTGTAGCGCATGGCGTAACTGTAAATACTTGTAAAAGTGGGTACGTTGTATCTGGTACTGCTCTTTTATCTGATCGAAGGAGAGAAGAATATTATCCTTATATAGTTCTGCTAGCGTGTGTATTCCAAGTGATTCCCACCATTCCCTATCCTGCAAGTCCATCAGGTGGGACATCTCCTCATTGTGCCATAGTGGTGTTTCTGATGGAATTCCGGCTAAGGGGCAAATACCTGCAGCCTCTCTCCACACTGTCTTGCCTACCCTGAGAATAGGCAATGTGCCTTTGGCCCCTTTGTGGTCCCTTAGAACTGACCATAGGCTCGCGACTCCCACATATTCCGCCAGCCATTTTTCTGGGTATTGGAGTGGCTCATGCGAGATCCAGGTACCTAGGAACTTCAATTGCCCTGCTAAATAATAAAGGAAAATGTTAGGCAGGGCCATACCCGCCTGGGACTTGGGTCTCTGCAATTTCGCAAGCTGTAATTTTGATCTAGAGGAGCCCCAAATAAATGTGATTATCATGGAGTCAAGGGTGCGGAAAAAATGTTTAGGGATCGGGTAATAGATATGCTGAATCACATATAGACATTTTGGCAGAACTACCATTTTGATTAGGTTGATCCTGCCTGCCACTGATAGGGGAAGGGAGGCCCACGTTTTAAATTTGTCTCTAAAGTATCCCAATAAAGGGAAAACATTGAGATCCAGAGCAGTCTTTGGTTGTCTCGTTAAAGTTACCCCTAGGTATTTAAATTTATCAATGACCACTAAGTCAGACACTGTTTCAGGGGGGTTATTGGCTCTGGCTGGAGATAGATACATAAGACATGATTTGTCCCAATTTATACTTAGTCCGGAGTAAAAACTGAAATCATTTATTAGGTCAATTACCCTGGGTAGGGAAGTGTCTGGTTGTGACATGAGGAGGAGAAGGTCATCCGCATAAAGGGCAAGGCGGTCCTGTCCAGTCCCACGGGGAACTCCCATATATGTTGCGTCATTACGGATTCTAATCGCTAGTGGCTCAATTGCCAAGGCAAATAAAAGGGGCGAAAGGGGACACCCTTGACGAGTGCCCCTTGCGAGTGGGAATGGGTCAGAGAGTAGCCCATTTACGGATATAGAAGCTTGTGGATTCTTATAAAGAATTGACACCCACTTACAGAACTTGGGCCCAAAACGAAACCTACGCAACACAGCCTGCAAGTACTGCCACTCAACAGAATCGAAGGCCTTGGCCGCATCTAGTGATGCCACGGCCCAATCCTCTTTCCTCTCTACCCCTATTTGCATAATAATTTGTGACCTTCTTAGATTTTCAGATGTAGACCTTCCAGGCATAAAGCCTGATTGGTCTTCATGGACCAGAGATGTGATAACTTTGTTAAGTCTACATGCCAATATTTTGGTTAAGATTTTATAGTCATAATTCAACAAAGAAATGGGCCTATAAGAGCCACATTCCTTTGGATTTTTATCAGGCTTAAGAATTACCACAATATTGGCCATGTAGAGCGAGTCTGGTAGGTACCCTCTATCGAAGGAAGTATTAAACATCTGTAACATAAGGGGCAACAGGGAGTCTTGATATTTAAGCCACATTTCCAAGGGAAGACCATCGGGTCCCGAGGCCTTACCCCTCGCCATCGATTTTAAGGCCTCCTGGAGTTCTTCGAGCGTGAATGGGGCGTCTAGCATGTCCTGTTGAGATTGAGTGAGCGTAGGACATTCCATTTCCCTAAGATAATCATTAGTGGCAGCCACAGTGGATTCTGTTTGTGAGGCGTACAAATCCCTATAGAACTCAGCAAAGGCTGTTACAATATCATCATTAGACGTGATGGCATTTCCCCCCTCAGAGGTTAACTGCAGAACCGTGGGAGACGCAGTGTTTTGGTGTATCAGTTGTGCTAATAAACTACTAGACTGGTTGCCCAGCTCAAAATATTTCTGGTGTGCAAAAAAGGTGCGCCTTTTTTCTTTTTCATAAAGACAATGCAAGTATTTCCTACCTGTAGATAACCATTTATCTTTGTTTATAGTAGAGGGATCTGCAATATATGCTGTCTCTAATTGGGCACAAGTGGTGGCTAGCTCGGCTTCTTCCCTACGGGCCTCTTTCTTGACATATGATATTGCTGACTGCAGACAACCACGTATGTATGTTTTAAGGGCATACCACATGGGAAATTGAGGATCCATCATATCATTGTGGGCCAAGTAGTTAGCTATTTGATCTGGCGTACGATCAGTGGCAGGCAGGAGGGAGAACCAGAAAGGGTGAATTTTCCGAGGATTAGTCAATATATGAACCTCTGGGAATCTAAGATTCACTAAAATAGGAGTGTGATCAGAGACACCTCTTGGTAAGTGGACAATGCTATAAGTAAGCGCCACCGCAGTTGCATTACCACACACATAGTCTATTCTAGATAGAGTGTTGCGTCCTGGGGTATGACAGGTATATTCCCGCGCATCAGGGTGACGAAGCCTCCATATATCTGTCCAACCTAGTTCTAATAATAGGCGAGCTAAAGGAGTCTGTATGTCAGTGGATTCCATTTCTGGATTTTGCCTAAATTTGTCCAGAGCAGCATCGTGTAGGGCGTTAAAGTCTCCCATACAGAGAAGAGTAGCCTGTGGAAATTGCGCTGCAAATGATGCAGCCTCATGCAAGACATTCAATGATGAGGTAGGGGGGTTATAAACGCCCAAAATAACAAATGGGCGACAGTTCACCCACGCCTGAGCAAAAACATACTGCCCTTCCGGGTCTCTCCTGACTGTACCCGGCTCCCATCTTACTGAACGGTGTATGAGAAGGGAGACTCCTCTAGAATGGGACGTGTGTGTAGAGTGTTGAGACCATTGAGCCCAGGGCCTATGTATGAACCTGGAGGTTGTTTGGGTCAAATGTGTCTCCTGAAGACATATTATAGAGGGGGAGTGTTGCAAGAGGCTCGTCATTACCATGTTTCGTTTACGGGCATCCCCTAGACCCCTGACATTCCAAGAAATCAATGTGAGCGACATACTTTCTTAATATATCCCAGCAGCAAACTTTATACAGATGTCATATGCTATTGCCTTAACTTATATAATGGAAAATAGATGTATCGTAGCAGGTCTCTACAAAAGAGACTAAACTTAACAATAAACACGATTAATATAACCAACTCTTTGAAGAGTAAACAATGCAGTAACTGGAGTCACCCAGCCTCTGCTAATTAACTTATACGGGGAAGTCTGCGCTCTAGATGGAATAAAAACAGCGCAGACTATCGCTTCACAGCAGAGCTCTTTTCTCACATTATAACAATAATTCTACTTTAGACCGCCAAATAGTATATATCGCTCCTTCTAGAAGGAGGGCACAAGCTTCATTAAATGTTATACAACTTTTGCGCAATATTAAAATTATATGTAATTTCCCCATAGAGGGGTATAATACTGTGTCAAACACTTGTATGTGTGAATCAAAGTTCAAATATACTTAACAACCGGCGTAACCTCAAGTGGTGTAGATACCCTGATCAAGGGAAGTTAGTGCTGTTCCGGGCCTCTGGGCCTGTGCGGCCTCCTCCTAGTATTCAGCCAGTCGTCTACCTCAGGCGCAGAAGCAAAGAATTGGACACGATCTTCATAGACGACTCTTAACCTGGCTGGGAAGGCCATGGAATAGGGAATCTGTAGCTCTCGTAGTCTCTTCTTTACCCCTGTAAAAGAGGCTCTTGACTTCTGAAGGGCTGCGGAGAAGTCCGGGAACAAGGATACTGTATTGCTTTGGTAAGTGATGGATCCCTTGCGTCTTGCTGCACTTAAAATGGCGTCTCGATCTTTGCTGCATAATATGCGCACCAACATGGGGCGCGGGGTGCTCCCGGAGGTGGCGTCTTGGCGGGCACTCGGTGAGCTCTTTCCACAGAATAAATGGTAGAGACGGAGAGGTCTGGTAGCATTTCTTTGAACCATCTTTCCATAAAAAGTATAGGATCAGTACCTTCGGCCCTCTCTGGAAGTCCAAGGACCCTGATGTTATTACGTCGTAGACGATTTTCCAAGTCGTCAGATTTCTGGGCCCACATTTCAGCTGCTTTCTCAAGGGCCGCAATCTGGGCTGGTACAGGAGCATTATCGTCTTCTATGTGAGAGATTCTTTCCTCTGTGTCTTTGACACGCTCTCTCAGCTTCTGCATATCTTGCCGTAAGAGCCCGACATCCACTCTTATCTCATCTATTTTGTTGGTAAGTGAGACTGTGGAGTGTTGGATCGCTGTCAGAAGCTGGAAACCTCTTTGAGCGTTAGCTCCGTCTCACCTTCCACTGCTAAGGAGTCATCAGATTCTGAGGCCGCAGGCGCAGCACGTGCAACTGTGGAGGCCGCGGCGCCATCTTGGGATTTCGGTCTGGCGAATTCCTTGAGCTTCTCTGCAGCCGCAGAGGTGCGGGATTTGCTCATGGCGCCTCGTCCTCGGTAAGAGGATCGTTTAACCCGTGTCCAGGGTATATTGGCGGTCTCTTTACAGCAGGATTTTGGTAGCGAGTTAGGCTCTGGAGCGGAGCTCTGCTCAAGTGCGTCCGCTCATGCCGGAAGTTAGGTCACGCCCCCCGGGGACATTTCTATTCTAAGTTATCTTTTATAATGTCACAGCCACATGGCAGCCTGTGACTTTAATAGAAACAAGGTGTCTGGGGTCATACATTTTGCTGCCTTGTAGTTTCCCTATGCAGCTCTCCATCGGCAGTGTCATTGATTTCAGCTACATTATAAAAGTCTCCTAATTTCTTATTGAAGGAAGTACAGAATTCCTATCATTGTGTAAAACTGTGTTGGCTGTTTTCTTTTACCTATCCTTTCATTCTAATGTTTAGTCTTTTACTACATAAGTAAGAGATCATAACTCAAATTAGAAGTTTGACCTGAGCACAGCAACACTTTGTAATGTAAGACGTCTGTACACAAGCTGATCATATTTCTGACCGAAGCTCCAGTGAAACGGATTGTATGTGGTGTCAGCAATGGGGGATCATGGATTTTCATTTGACATTACTACTGACATGTAACTCCCCGATTAGGGGTAGATGTTAATCAGGCGGGATCTGGCAGTCCGTAACAGGATTGAGTCATTGCCCCAAGGTTGCAAAACTTTACTGAAGAATTTCCAGGAAGGAGACATACACTAGAATGTTCTCAGAACGCTCTGTACAACATCTCTAGGGATGGAGACAAATAGTCCTTGAAGGCATACTGATGCAGGGGCTGGTGAGCGTTCTCCAAGCTACAGAGGCCCTATTACATAATCAGATTATTGAAAAGTTATATTCATAATAGCAAATGAGCAGATTCTTACTTGTATCACTGTATGTTCTCTATCTACCATAATTAAATGATCGAAAATGCAAAATACATATGATTTTTTTAAACGAATGCGTGCATTCACATAAGTAACACACAGGGGGGCACCAGTAATGAGGCGAGTTGAACCATTTGCCTTAGGCAGAACCACCTGCAGCAAGATAGGGGGCAGCATTAGGGGTACAGTTATCTGCTACAAAGCAGGTCCTGACACTTAAAAATAGTGTCACAGTGTCACTTCACACCTGATGCGAGCAGGGATGTGAGACACTAAATGCAGAACCCATGCAAACCCATGTGAGGTCATCCCCTAGCCAAAAGAACGAGCAAGTAAATCTTACGGTAGATGTCCTTTAAACATCCCGCTGTACCCTCAAATCTCTCACTAGAAGCCAGTGGCAAGGCCTTGACTTCGGCAAAATGGCATTTAGGGTGATATCCTCCAATCCCTATGTCTCTGGTCAGTAGTAAAGACTGTGGACTGTGCAATAACAAAGAAACCTCCCAAAGAGAATAACTTATCCTCTATTCCCCTGAATCCTTTGGCACTTTCAGGAGGACTTACAGGAAGTGTCTTATTTACTACGGGGCATCTTAGGGGACCTTGCTGTCTTCCATTATGCTGAATGCTGGGACAATCCCAAGAAAAGGAGTCCATATTTCTCCATGTAAATGGACCAGTTGTATACATAGGGGAACATTTACTTACCCGTCTGGAGGAGTTCACAGAAAGTTCCTTGTCCGACAACAATGCACTGTGCCGCGATTCACTAAGATTGTGCGCCTGATATCCTGCATGTGTCACTTCCCCACTCAGGTCCGCCGGAGTTCACCTTCTTCTTCCTGGTGTATGTAAGTGCTTGATCTTGCAACACAATTTAAAAGTTAAATCCCGTGCTCAGTCCGAATCTGCGAATCCGCCCCCAATTTCTGTCACTTGAAGGCCACCGCAGCTGTGCCACAATCTGATCGAGTGCGCCACAATCCCCTATTAAATACCTGTCACAGTCGCGCAAAATCCAAAAACGTCAGAAAGTCAGACAAAAGTGCGGCTGCGGACCTTTAGTAAATAAGCCCCACTGTATCAGGATCGGTGGTAGTGGACTCCCTGAACTGCCGCAAGCAGTGGAGTAAGCCGACACCTGGGAGCTGAGTGGCACCCAGTATTCACCAGAGCCCTCTGCAAAGTGGGTCGGACTTGCTGCGGCTGGATATCACCAGGTCGCTCCACAGACGCGACTTGCTTGTGGTAGTGGCCAAGGCAAGGTACAGAAACGGCTGGCAGAATCAGAGTCGTGGTCAGGCAGGAGGTCAGGACAGGCGGCACAGGATCAGAGTCGGGGACGTAACAGAAGGTTAAGGCAAGTGGCAGAGAATCAAGGTCAGGAAAGGAAGCAGACGTCACAACGGTTAATCACAAAAACAACTAATAATGACATATAATCATAGGAAAACATTCAAAATGATACAGACCACAGACAACATATAATAATGCAGATCATACACCAGACAATGAACTTACCATTACCTGGGGCTCCCGCACAAATGATCACTAATAGGCACGTTCATGGTTTGAAATACGCTGTTACCACCTGGCAGATGGGTGCAAGCTACAATTTACAGCAGTGCGGGCGCAGGTTTTACACCCTGATTTTACAAGATATTCCAGGATTTTTTAATTGATCACCTATCCTTAAATGGACATGATGACAGAGGCCTGTAAAACAACTAGACTGTCAATCTGTTTATAACCCATGCTAAGGGAGACCCCAAATAACCCCTTTAAAACTGATTCCTAGAATCTTTAGCCTTTTACTTTATGGACAGGACATCATGACCTGAATTAGAAATGTGAGCTGAGCACAGCAACAGCCTGTAATCCAGCAACATGTAGACCCCAGGGTCCAGTTAACAGGATTTTGTTTTCGGTTGTCAATAGTCACTTATAGACATCACATGAGAGTCTGAGGACACTTGGCATGGGTGACCGTTGAAGAGACTAACATGTACCAGCTGATGCTTTCTAAAATTTTAGTTTAATGGAACATAATTTTTTTTAATTTTTATTGGGTAATTTGAGTTTGCTGCATTTTACATGTTTGTGTATAGAATACAGAAAGTGCACATCAACTACTTTCACTTACATGTACTCATGTTGGCCTTGATGTGGAAATCCTGGTTCTGAATACATAAAAAAAAAAAACTCACATGCTGCAGAGGAACACAGGGGGAGGTAAATGTAGCCATGTTCATACTCCCCTGTGATCAATGGAAGAAAAAAAGGTGATCCCCAAGAACCCCTTTAATTATGATTGTTAGGTCTTGGTGGTAGATATGTTGAATGATGAAAAGACCATAACGGCCATGTGTTCCTGTTTCAGCAAATAAATGTTTTCGTTTGTATGATAAAAAGCTTAACAATTTTACAATATCTGAATTCTGAACCCCCGCAGCACTTAGTTGGTCCCTAACAAGTTTCCGAGGGGGGTGTGCACGCAACCGGGCGTGATTAGGGGAACACTCTATTTGTCATACAGTCTCCTAGTTACCCCTCCACAGGATTATAGACAATCTCTAGGTGGTATAGAGTACCCCATGTACTGCATAAAATGTTCCCTGAGGTCCCTTCGACCTGCTGATGTGGGGGAGGGCACCATCCTTCATATCTTTTTGAGACTCGCCCCTTACTGGAAATCAGTGCTGGAGGTAATATGCGAGGTGACAGGACGAGACTTAAAGGAAGACCTTGGGTCCTGTTGCATCATCATGAGGTGTCCCTTTCCACATACAAAAAGTCACTGCTGTGTCACCTCCTCAACCCAGCAGGGCCTGAATTCCCACCTGTTGGCGCTCGACTGATCCCCCCTTCATTGCATAGCTCCCAACCGTCCCGATTTTGACGGGACTTTCCCGTTTTTCGTACCTCTGCCCCGCGTCACGGGCAGCTATGAGATTATCACGGTTTCTCCCCCCAGGTCCGCATAGTAAATACTTTGAAAGCCTGAACTCACAGTACAGAATGGCTTCTACAGACATCGGGAGGGAATCCTTTACAGAGAAGTGTCGGGCTTAGCGGAGAGAGCAGGGACCACGTCATCAGCTTCAGATCAGCATCTGTCCATATATGGTCTCCAGGGCTTCCCCAGACACAAGCTATTTATTTAATTAAATTACATAAAGTTTTGGCCAGGCTGAGATTCGAACCTGGGACCTTGTGCACCATAGACAGGAGCTTAACTAACTGAGCTATAAGCCCAGTGATACAGAGCTGAGGATTTCTGGTAACTAAGAAGTGTTATCTGCCAGTGTTACACTGTGACACAGACTAATGCACTGATATATAGAGAGGGATCTTCTTACAGATTATTATTGTAATTATTGAGACTATTATTATTATTATTATAAATTTTATTTTTATTATTATGGAGATGATTATTAATAATGGTAAAAATAATAATAATCATCTCAATAATAATAATTAATAATAATAATAATAATAATCTCCATAATAATAATAATAGTCTCAATAATTACAATAATCTGAGAAGATCCCTCCCTATATACCAAGGCAGTATATAGTCATAGTTCTTAGTTACCAAAATTCTACATCTTGTTAATCACTGAGGCTATAGCTCAGTTGGTTGGGGCACTGTGTTATTATTGTACATGGACACTGCAGGTTCTGGGTTCAAATCCCAATGAGGAATATATTTTTTTTTTTTTTATTGAGATGATTTTTATTATTTTAATATGGCTAAAATTTGGGGCGTGGCCAGGGAGTGATTGGGGGTGTGGCTTAGGGGGACCGCCGCGGCACGCTACGCGTGCCGCCATTTTGTCCCTCTTTCCTTTTCACAAATGTTGGGAGGTATGTCATTGCACCAGTGGGTGGGACGTGTCAATGAACTTCATCAGATGGAGAGTCTCTTGAATGTTGATCTGACGAAGGCTGCACGTTCTCTGAAGACATGGTTTCACTGGTCCTCCGTTGTGGCCTCCCCTCCCTATTTGGAGCTGACCGGTACGATCCCAGATCAGTCGGTAACCTAAGAGCTTACATAGACCTGAATGCCAGGAGGGAGGGAGGTGCCCCCCCCCCCCACAGCACTTTTTCTTGAGGTCCCCTCACCTTCTATCCCTACTCCCCCCCCCCCAGTCTTTTTTTCACTCCCTCTACTCTGATTTCTTGCTTGATCTTATGATAAGTGCTTAATAATATGGTTCGTGAACTGAGGCCTAGCACTCTTTAATGTATATCCCGACTGGAAACAACTTTCTTATCATTCTATTGTCTTAAGTTTTGTTTTGTTATTGACTTGTTAAAATCTTTAATAAACTTTAATACGAAAAAAAATCGAAACCGAAGACACTGACAGAAAGTCAACAAGAGAGAGCTACGTTGAGTCCTAAAAAAACACACAGGGAAAATTCAGCAAATAAATGCCAAGCTGCTTCCTCCAACCTAAAATATGTATCTAGTGGCACTTTTTAGTGCTGAAAATAGATAATAAAAGGCATTTAGACTGTTGTCTGCCTTCCCACTTTGTGCCCCTTGTACCCTATACCCGCTGGATAGAAAGGTGCATATCGATAAAACAGATCAATAAAATACAAAACTTGTAGTATTTATAATAATCAAGCCAGATGACATGAGTGCCCGACCCTTGTGGCCTCTTCCGGGTACTGTCTTTGGCTAGTATACACTCCCTTTTTATAGCATTAGAACATTAAAAAACATGATAGGTTTTGTACAAAAATAAAAAGACACATCTCATATTTTATTTGATACCTTACAGGTACTTTCAATTTTGGACGTACAAACTGCATTTACTGGACCTCCACATAATCAGGGTATATGTGTTTTCTAACTTCAGTATCCAAAATTTGTTACACTATTGTACATGTTGTTATGTGATATGCAGTTGCCAAATGAACTGCAGTGTATCTAGTGGGTTACAAATTCATGGTTGTATAGTTTACTGTTGTCTGTGGTAACCTCAGTAGAAGCTCTTTATAAAGTTCTTGTAGATAGGTTGGCAAAGATGAAAATACTCTTTACTTGTTATTTGGCATTGGTTTTCCCAAGCTTTTTGGCATTAAAAAATCTCAAAAACGTCTTATTGAGGTTTTTTTGGGAATTTTTTACAGGAATGTTTGCACCTCTTGCAAAAGTCCCAAGTCATGCATCTGTCTTTGCATGTTGTTGCTTAGTGTTTCCCTAGCAGTAGTTCTATGTTTACTCTAGATTAATAGAGAGGTGGAAATAGCTCAATGACACTTTTTAGTAGTGAAAAAACCTCAACGACACTACTGTGTGTCAGCCTCCAGGGGTGGTGCCCGGTATTGCCATCGGAAACCTGCCACTACAAGTGGTAGGTTTCCTTTAAGAGAGTTTTGAGGTTACTGAATGAGATGTGTAAATAGGGATGATACAGGTACCCATTATGATCGCAGGGATATTGAAGAACAGATACTGAAGAGGCCAACTCTCCACCATGTTTATTGCGGAAACGGGAAGTGTGAGTAAAGTGAAGGCCATTATGACCTAACGGCACAGGGAAGGCAGTGTGAGATGGAGTTTGCCATGTTTTTACTGGACCCAGTAAAGCTATTTGTTGGAAAATTCCATTGCTAAACAAGATTGCCCCCCCCTTCCCCTCTCGCTTTGAGGAGTACAATGCTGCCAAACACATCTAAATCCACAGGTTCTTGAGACATGCTGTGTCATTCCTGTCCCAGTGTGTTTCTTGTAAAAATACTAAGGCTGCTTTCATCTTTATTGAATACCTTCTTTTTATGTAGGTCGCTAAACCACTAAATTCCAAGAGATCCATTTAAAGGAAATCTACCACCGGGATAAAGAATTGTAAACCAACCACACTGACATAAAGCTACAAGAAGAACAGAACCTTCCAGAGAGGGCACTCACCAGTATGTCAGTGTACTTGGGTTAAAATCCTTCATCCTGGTGGTAGATGTCCTTTAAGATTTGGCTACAATATGTCATATTCTTCTGCAGCATATACATTTACTCTGAGCAATAGTCACCCCACCCTATGATCGCCCCATTACACTTTCCTAACAACCAGGTCAGACCATGCTTCATTGACAATTATACAATGCCAAAATATACACTCTACATATTGGACAATCAATAGCCAATTATTATCTATTTAAAGAGGTTGTCCGAGATTTTTAAAAAGATATATATGGTTCTAGTGCTGTGCATCACTGTGGGTCTCTGGGCTGGCAGTGCCATCACGACTACAGAGGGGCAACTGCTACAGCGTTAGTTTCAGCGTGTAGCAGGCGCACGGCTGTGGCCAGGACTGCACTGAAAACAAACAGAGGCTGGAAGTGATGTTTGGTGTTATGGGGTGCTAACCATATATAGCTTATTTTTAAATCACATACAACCTTTTTAACAAAGCTTCATCACTAATGTAGATGAAGAGTTAAATCTAAAAAAAAAAAGACAAACAAAAGAATCCCCTAACAAATATTAAAACCGAAACAAATAGCAGATTCATTAAGCGACTACTACACGAGTCTCTGTAATCTCAAAGACAGTCTGAAAATGCCACAGATAAATAGCACACAAATAACAGAAGTCCTAGACAAAATAAACCTCCCGCATTAACCCTCAACACAACGACACACAGAAACACAAACTCAATGCAGGGAATTTATCAAGGCTGAGACGAAGAAGAAAACAGAGGGGCTCCAGCAAGGTAGAAACATCCAGGTAGCTTAAAATTAGTATGAAAAAAATTTTATTAAATCCAAGTATAAAAAAGCACTTGCGAGTGCAAGAAGGACGAACATGGATACATGGGGGGAAGACACAGACAAAAAAAGCTTGCGGTAACGCGTTTCGGACTAACGCAACCTAGTCCTTACTTGAGTCCGAAACACGTTACCACAAGCTTTTTTGTCTGTGTCTTCCCCCCATGTATCCATGTTCGTCCTTCTTGCACTCGCAAGTGCTTTTTTATACTTGGATTTAATAAAAAATTTTTCATACTAATTTTAAGCTACCTGGATGTTTCTACCTTGCTGGAGCCCCTCTGTTTTCTTCTTCGTCTCATTCTTAGCCCCTGTGGCGGGACCATTACCGGATTGGACCCTTTGGACTCCGTGCACACTGTCGCTTTGGAGGCTTTATAGGACTTTCTTGGGGTGAGCTGTTTTCTATTTTTTTTTATTGTTACTTTGAATTTATCAAGGCTCTTGGTGCACCTGTCTTGACCCCTTGAAGGGAACCTGTCACCAGGAGACCCCTTTTTAGCAACCCATCCCCATAGAGCATTGCACATACACAGCTCAACCTTTTTTGTATGCAAAAATCAGTTTTACAGAGCAAAAGATAACTTATATACTACCTTTATATGACATGTGCTGTGTGACTAGTCAAGTCGCCCCCTCAGCGGGGGCTGAAGAGGAGTAGTTTCCCCCCCCCACCACCACCCTCGGGAAACTGCTACTCCATGTCTGATTTTCAAAAGAACCACTTCATCTGCGCATGTCCGTGTGCACGGTACGAGAGATGCTGACTGCGCAGGCACGAGAATGCCTGACGCGGTCAGCAAGGGTTTCGGACAGTGGGTGGGACATAGGTAGGTGACGTGTGCAGAGGGGGGGGGCAGCCAGGGGGTGTAAAAATGAGGGAGAAGGGCGGATGAGGGGAAGGAGTATTATTTTTCAAATAATTTTTCCTGAGGGTGGGGGTCGGGGGGGGGGGGGCTATTCCTCTTCAGCCCCCGCTCAGGGGACGACTTGACTAGTCACACAGCACAGGTTATTCTAAGGTAATATATAAGTTATCTTTTGTTCTGTAAAACCGATTTTTCATACAAAAAATGTTTAGCAGTGTATGTGCAATGCTCTATGGGGACAGGGGGCAAGGGGGTTGCAAAAAGGGGTCTCCTGGTGACAAAGGTTCCCTTTAAGGACCTGATCCGTTTTGTTTTTGGGTTTCTGTTTTTCATTCTAAAACTTCCAAAAGCCATATTTTCCTGTTAACACAGCTGTATGCGGCTTGTTCTCTGTAGGACATGTTATACTTCTGACACCAGTTGCTGTTTCTTATTTCCATGTACAGGCAGTCCCCGGGTTACATACAAGATAGGGTCTGGAGGTTTGTTCTTAAGTTGAATTTGTATGTAAGTCGGAACTGTATATTTTATAATGGAAGTTCTAGAAAAATGTTTTTCTTTTGCCCCAGTGACAATTGGAGTTTCAAAATTTTTGGTGTAAATGGACCAAGAATTATCAATAAAGCTTCATTACAGACATCTTACAGCTGATCATTGCAGTCTGGGACTATAGTAAAGCATCCAGAGAGCTTCACCAGAGGTCACAGTGGGCAGAGGGGTCCGTCTGTAACTATGGGTTGTCTGTAAGTCGGGTGTCCTTAAGTAGGGGACCGCCTGTACATTATAAGGTAACATTTTTGTGCTGTCATTTTCAATGCTACCATTTTGCGGGCTGTACAACCTTTTGATTGTTTCTATTCACATTTGTATGTGTTGCCAAATGCGAGAATGCAGCGTTTTGACTATTTTTCTGTTACACCTGGAATAATCACTAGATCGGGCATTTTGGGACACTGCAAAACCTAAGATATTTGTGTTTATTTTTTATTTGCATTATAGGGAAAATGGGTGATTTAAACTTTAATTTTTTTTTATTTGTTGATCAACTTTTAAAAAAAACTTTTTTTTTAGGCCCCCTAAGTTACTTGAACGACCTATTCGCACAAAAACTATAATGTACAACATCTTTTAGCTTATCTATCCAGAATAATCGTATACATGGCTTGAAGAATTCCACTTCACAAAAATAACACGAAAGCTCATGTTACATAACAATTTTAAAACAAGGTATTATACAACAGTAACTTTACAGTAGCCTTAATAGTCACTCAGTTTTATACGGTAGTTTATGACGCCCTTGCAGGCATCTTTCCAGCTTAGTCTAAGATCATCATCGCTTCTAACCATTGCCTGGCACACGATATTGGGATACTTGGCCAATACTGGCTGGTATTGTGTTTACAGCCAAGATAATGGAGATCAGCAGGTACAAACAAAACGCCTACTAGCTAAACATTTACAGATAACATCTGACTCTTAGTTCTGGATGTTAACCCTACTATATTTTTAGTACTGGATGTTGACCCTACATTTTTTATGTCCAAGCATTTTTTTGCATTTTCATTATCGCATTTCAAGAGCTGTAACTAGTCTTAAAGGGGTTGTCCGAGTTCTTGAAAAAAAGCTAAAAGTGGCCGGGACAGGGCTGCTTAAAAAAATAAAGATGTACTTACCTTCCGGTGCCCTCCGGTATCCAGTGCTGCTGTCGCTCCGGTCCGGGCGCCATGTAAACAAACATGGCCGCCGGAGCAGCGCTGGATTCAGCTTCCGGCCGGCCGTGGCCGGGCACGCCTATCCGTCCCTATACACAGCATTGTGTATGGGGGCCGGAAGGTTGTCGGGCCCGGCCGGAACTGAGTCCAGCGCTGCTCCGGCGGCCATGTTTGTTTACATGGCGCCCGGACCGGAGTGACAGCAGCGCTGGATACCAGAGGGCACCGGAAGGTAAGTACATCTTTATTTTTTTTAAGCAGCCCTGTCCCGGCCACTTTTAGCTTTTTTTCAAGAACTCGGACAACCCCTTTAAGTTACTAAGGGTCGCGCTGCTTACTTTTGTCAGACTGTTCGCCTTTTTCAGGGATTACACGAATCGTGCAAAGTGTCTGCCTCAGGATTATGCAAACATTTTTTGGCTCAGCTGTGCTGGCTTCCATGCGACACAAAATAGGGGGCGTGCCGTCAGACGATCCGACTGATTCGGACTGAGCGCAGGAGGATTTAACTTTCAAATTGTGTCGCAAGCCCAAGCACTTACATGCACCAGTAAAAAGATGGTGAACTCCGGCGGTGCTGAGCGGGGAAGCGACACTTGCAGGATATCGGGCGCACGATCTTAGTGTATCGCGGCACAGTGCATTGGAGTTGGACAGTGCATTTTCTGTGAATTTAGGGTACCAGGTAAGTAAATGTGCCCCAATATGATGTTTTTCTTAAAGGGATTGCCCAAGTTTTTAAGTTATCCCCTATTTACAGTATAAGGGATAACAAGTTAATCATTTGTAGGACACCTACTGATCATAAGTCGATACTGTTCCCATTTATGAAAAGAGCTGCGGGATGAGCATGCGCCCTACAGCAACATTCAAGTTTATGGGAATGAGGGAAATAGGGCTATATTAGCCCCTCCATAATTTGGCTTTACAGACTGTTACACTGTCTCACCCACCCCCCTACTTCGTCAGCATTTGTGCATTGAACATTTCTCGTGGGGGCGGGGAAAGTGAGACAATGTAAAAGTCTGTAAATTTAGTGTAGCCCCTCAGGCTCATTATCATAATTTCAAAGTTGGTTTTAGAAGGAAGGAGACCATGGATAACAAATATAAGAAAATTGCCACAGTCACAGTGCCTGGGTCTAAGAGAAAGTGTACCGATTTATCATTTTAGGGGAAAGTTGTTTACATACAAATCAATGGGAATGGCTGGTAAATGGAAGGTCTACCATTGTATACAGTCTTAGGCCTCATGCCCAGGACTGTAAATGGTGGTCGTGAGCTAGCCACAAAATTGACACCTAGCTCATGGAAGCCATTGACTTCTACTGTGCATGGTCATAGTGTGGCGAGCACACCATGTCTCACCTTACTGGGACCCAGCTGGGCGACCCCGCTGCAAGTTATACAGTATGTCCTATTCCTGCCTCGATTTCAGCTTAGGCCAGCCAAGAGGGGATAGCAGCTGAGATGGGCCTCAAACTTCAACCAATTGCGACTTGTTTTAGACACACAGTTGTGTGCATTTCGCCTTATACTGCCTAATCAGTGGTGTCAGTCTGTGTAGGTACCGTACATACACATTGACAGGAATGGTCACACTGAGGGTCAACCAAAAGTGGCATAGAAGCAAAGAAATAGTGGTTCAGGGGATTTAGGAAATGTGGTCCTAAATTTCCTAACACTTCCGTGCACCAGGACGTGATAGTACGTCCTTGCTGGAAGATACTACCCACACCAGGACGTTCTTTCACTTCCAGTTTCCGGCATCGGCTCACGAATGGAGTGTAAGGGTCTTCCCGCTTAGGGTCGAACCCCTGTGCCGCTTACTGAGGGATCCGATCCTCTTCAGGGCAGCCCCAAAGTCTGCCATGTGCCTGACTCCAGTAGCAGTTAGAACTAGAGATGAGCGAACATACTCGTCCGAGCTTGATGCTCGTTCGAGCATTAGCGTACTCGAAACTGCTCGTTGCTCGGACGAGTATTTCGCCAGCTCGAGAAAATGGCATCTCCCGCCATTTTGCTTTTTGGCGGCCAGAAACAGAGCCAATCACAAGCCAGGAGACTCTGCACTCCACCCAGCATGACGTGGTACCCTTACACGTCGATAGCAGTGGTTGGCTGGCCTGATCAGGTGACCCTGGAATAGACTAGCCCCTGCCCGCGCTGCTCGGATCATTCTCTGTCTGGATGCCGCTAGGGAGAGAGCTGCTGCTGGTCAGGGAAAGCGTTAGGGTGTTCTATTAGAATGGTGTTAGGCAGGAGTGATTCTACAAGAACCCAACAGCCCTTCTTAGGGCTACAATAACGTTTTATTTTACTTTTTTTTGGTTTGCTTGTGGCTGGGCTTGCTGCCATTAGTAGTGCATCTAGTACCATATTGTGAGTAATTTGCAGGGAGACTTGCGACCGTTGTGTTTAGCTCTTAGTGACACACATATCCACCTTAAACACCGAAGTGGGACAATTTATTAGGGGTTTGATTTGAATTAGGCAGAGTCTGCTGATTTATTTTTTTTTACGTTTATTTCTTTTTATAACTCAAAGTCATCAGGCACAGCACAAAATCTAGTTGTGTGCTGTCAGTGTAGGTTAGAAACTAGCCATAGCAATAGGATAGCATCGTTTTGTATAAAAAAAAAAAAAAAAAAAAAAAAATGGAAATTGGAAAATGTTTAACCCGAGGGCTAGGGGTAGAGGACGAGGGCGTGGACGTGGGCGTCCAACTACTGCAGGGGTCAGAGGCCTGGGCGGGGTGAAACACCACCTGCTGATGAGGGAGCAGGGGAACGCCGCAGAGCTACACTCCCTAGGTTCATCATGTCTCAAGTTACTGGGACTCGTGGTAGAGCACTGTTGAGGCCAGAACAGTGCGAAGAGGTGATGTCGTGGATTGCTGACAATGCTTCTAGCCATTTGTCCACCAGTCAGTCTTCTACGCAGTCCACCCATGTCACCGAAATCAGCACTCCTCCAGCTCCTCCACCTCAGCCTCCTCCCCCCCAGTCTGCCCCCTCCCAGGAAAATTTGGCATTTGAACCGGCATACTCTGAGGAACTGTTTTCTGGACCCTTCCCACAGTCACAAACCACCACGGACTGTGGTGTGCAACCTGTGCCAAACCAGGATCAGCAGGGGTTCCACCACTACTAGCTTAACTACCACCAGTATGCGCAGGCATATGAATGCTAAACACCTCACTCAATGGCACCAAGCCTGTTCACCTCCGGCCGGGCACACCACTGCTCCTTCCCCTGTGTCATCTGCTAGTCAGCCCCCTGCCCAGGACCCCTGGCCCAAACACCTCCTGTGCGAAAACCCCATCTTCGCCTCCACGATCCTCCACAGCATCCACCAGCGTTCAGCTCTCCATACCCCAGACGCTAGAGCGCAAAAGGGCTTGACACCTCAAGCATGTGAAGCCCCCAACAAAGCTAATGCTCTTTCAATTCCTCCTTGAATACTCAGAGCCCATAGGTCAATTCCCACGGCATTAAGATGTACCCCATCATTCAACCAGTAATTGCCGTCTCCTCTCTCAATCTCCCAATGCCACACACTCACACCACCATTTCTACAAACAAAACCAGCCACAGCCCGGTTTAGTTTCACTCTTGCCCTATTGATTCCATCCACTGACCTAACATTACGCCATGACAAACGAGGAACAATGTCTGACCACACAACCAACGTACGAGGATGCAACACCCATAATCTCAACAGATCATGCTTAATGTCCCTAATAAGTTCCCGTGCCGGCCTAACCCCTAAATCATTGCCCCCTATATGTAGTACCAAAATATCAGGGGCCTTATCTAAACCTGCAAATCTGCAAACTTCATATAGCACCCTACTCCAACGCATACCACGGAAACCCAACCACCGGACTGTCGCAATCTCCCTTGGAAAACCAAGCTGTCTGCCGTTCTGCCTTACATCTGCTCGAATTGCTCCCCAATGGACAAAGGAATGCCCGAAGATCCAGATCAATCTCGGCTGAATTCCTATGACAAATAAACATTGTTAGCAGCAGTTCTACCCAATTCTTTTGAACATTAGTAAACTAATTATACATATTTATATACATAAATACATGTACCCCCATTTTTTTATTTTTTATTTTTTTTAATTTCCATTTCTTGAAAAACTCAATAACAACGAAAAATTGTGACTCACATTAACTCAGGACGGACGTATGACTTGTATCTCCTTGATTCCCATCGACCCACGCGCTTAATGCCTGCCTCCCCGAGTCCATACTCTGCTGCTTCAGTAGCCTCCCCAATTCGGAACGAGTGTGTACCAAAATCAAAAACCGGAAGCCCTAAAATATCCAAACACTTACGAAAAACAGCTACAAATTGGTACCGTGATAAGAACGACCCATCAGAATGTCGTAACAACGGACCCCCCTTATCTTCTGGTTGTCTATACTCTAACCAACACTTCCCAAGACACATATCAAAACTAGGTACTTCTCTTATGAGCACTTTTTTTCCACGACCATACTGATCCGTTTTTGACCTTCTTATCCATAATTCCATTACTCCTGCTCCCATTGTCACCAACGCGCAAACCCCCTGCCCTAGTTCTGGACGGCGAAATCAGTTCACCAACACGCAGTGCTCCGAAAAATGCCAAGGAAAATGCTAGTCTAAATAGAGCCACCTCATGTCGATCAACACAAACCCTCCCAGCTGTTGTTCCCAAACCAGCTAAAATAGCGAACGTGACTGGACGACGTCCGTCTATACTAACTTTTCCCTTCCTAAAACCCTTCAAGGCCTGCTGCACTTGAAATGCTTTTGTCACATCCTTCAAACCCCTTAACTTAAAACCAAATGCAATACCGGCTAAGGTTTTGTTAACTTGAGACACCGATCGACCCTTTTTAACTGCTTCTCCAACAAAACCCAACAATGCCCCAATTCTGTCTTCATTGCTCTGAAACACCACTTTATTTGACCATACTTCCCATTCCAGCCATGCGGCTTCGTAAATTTTTCTTGTCCCCTCAGCCAGGGATTCCTGAATCAAATGCTGAACTGCATTCATACCAACTCCCATAATTCCACGGGGCAGGAGATCCCTACTTCGTCCGCCCCCGGGACCAGCGCTCGAAATCTCTCCCACTGGAAACGAGAAAGAGAGTCGGCAATTACATTTTTTACACCAGGCACATGCACTGCAGACACCCATGCATTTAAGCATAAACATCGCAACACCAATCTTCTCAACAGTTTTACAACGGGTTCTGAAGATGCAGACATGTTGTTAATTGCCATAACTACACTCATGTTATCGCAATTAAACCTCAACCTCTTATCCCTAAAACAATCCCCCCATATTGTAACTGCAACCACTATGGGAAAAAGTTCAAGAACCGCTAAATTCCTAACTAAACCTAACTCTATCCATCTATCCGGCCATTTCTCAGCACACCATTGTCCTTGATAAAAAGCGCCGAATCCTGCTCCTCCTGCAGCATCTGTGAACAATTCACAATCAAAACTATCAACTACCTTTTCCATGAAAACCGATCTACCATTGTATGTTTCCAAAAATTCAGCCCAAACCTTTAAATCCTCCCTATGCTCACTACGCATGCGCACATAATGGTGGGGAGCACTTGCACCAGCCGTAGCACTGGTTAGGCGCCTTGAAAATATCCTTCCCATTGGCATTACCCGGCAAGCAAAGTTAAGCTTACCGAGTAATGACTGCAATTCCCTCAGTACTATCTTCCTTAATTTAACTCCTCGACCCACCACTGCACGAAGGTCTTCAATTTTCTCAGGTGGCAGTCGAAACTCCATGGCCATTGAATCAATTGTAATACCTAAAAAACTCAAACGTGGTAGGGCCCCACTGTTTTTTCCGGCGCCAATGGAACCCCAAACTTTCTCGCAACTCATTCCACTGTTTTCAGCAAAGTCAAACATGTCTGCGCGTTAGCCTCCCCCACACACAAAAAAATCATCTAAATAATGAATGATTGATGAGAGTCCTGCAACCTCCTTAATTACCCACTCTAAAAAAGAGCTAAATGCTTCAAAGTAAGAACAAGATATTGCACAGCCCATAGGCAAACATCGATCTACATAAAAACAACCATCCCAACAACATCCCAGCAAACGCATGCTATCCTTGTGCACTGGCAACAATCGGAAGGCGGATTCTTTGCCATGAGGGCACCTGGGCCCGCTTTTCTCACCCAATCCAATGCCGCATCAAATGAGGTATACACTACTGAACACAGACTCTCATCAATCCCATCATTAACCGATAATCCCTTGGGGTAAGAGAGATGATGGATGAGCCGAAAGATTCTACTGAGTCCAAAGATTCTACTGCTTAAAAAGAGGAATTGATGAAACTACACGAAAGAGAACTCAGAATTTGGTGGGATTCAGAAACGCTGACCACATATGTGGACAAACATATGATCCCACGCGGTTTACGGATCAAGAAAATCCCGACCACTATATATAGTGAAGACTTCTTGGGTGAGTGGAACGACTTACTCAGTGAATGTTCGATTAAACTTATGAATTTGATAATACAACATGAACGTAATAGTTTGAAAGAAATAGATAAGGACATTGAAAACCTAAAAAAAGCTATTGTGGAAACAGAACCTTCAATTAATATGGACAGTGTCATGACAGACATTAAAAACAGTTTGGTTAAACTAGAGAACACCATAACCGAAACTAAAAAAAGAAAATTTTTAAGGGACAGCATGGACTATAAAAATAATAAAGTATATGATTGGAGAGACCGCACTAACCTTTCCAGCACCACTGGACCTAAATCTATTTTGAAAAAACGATATAAGAAAAAAAGATCTAACTCCAGAGTTGGCTTCTCGGACACAGACGAGAGTTCGTCTATGGGGTGGACAGAGGATACTGCCACTACCAATGCGACAAACAACATTTCTAACATACAAAGAACCACCTCCACTCCAGTTCAACCCAAGACACACTTTTCAAAAAACGGGGGAGACGAGCTGGTAGGAAACACAGCCAAACAAGAACTAAAGAAAATGACCACACGACAAGAAGGGAAATCCAACAACAAAAAATGACTGTAATCAACATCTCCAGCTACATCCTAAACGAAGACGAAATGTCATTACTAAGTAAAGGGTTAGGATTTGCTCCTACACAGGACTTTAATCTTTTCGATACGATACTTGATGTCAACAGATTTGCACGTAATTTAACCATAAAAAAACATTTTGCAGATAAAGATTTTGTGTGTAATATTAAGGGGGTATTCCAGGAATCAGCATAATAAGTGGGCACTCAAAATATAAGCTAATGTGTAATTAGTTGTTATTTAAAATTTTGCTCCCCTTAACAGAAAATGCTGATGACATCGACTAGAATGAAGAATTAAAATGCTACTGGCCCTTTAATCAGTCCGTTAATTTCCTCCGCGCGGTCCGTCGCAGAAAAGAAGATGGCCGCTGGTCACATGTCCACATCACATGTCCTGTACCTGCCTGGGCAGGGTCATGTGATCACCACTATGTTTGGCTGTTGTCGGTTGGTTGCAGTGCATCCAGTATGGTCAGTGTTGTTGTGATGGCAGTTACACATCATTACTATGGTAACAGAGCAAGAAAACCTGTTAGATCTTCACTGTTAGCAGAGCATAAGTGGTAGGAGGAGTTACTGAGAACTAAAGGATCATGGAACTTGTAGTTTCCAGTGGCGGCCATCTTAGTTATAACTCCACCTACTTTAGAGAGGCCATAAATTTTGTAAATCATAAAATCTAATTATTTAAGCTCCGTTTTGTGACTAATGACATTGAGTATTGTTGTATTCATTTATTTATATCATCATGGGTTTTTGTGTCAGACGTTCATATTCCCGGAATACCCCTTTAATGAGGATTGTGTAGATGGGAGAGAAGGGCAATCAGAGTCTGCTACTCCAGTAGAAAATATATATGTCAGCTATAATGAACAAAATTTGCTGTTAACCCTTAGACAGTTGGAGACTGAATCTAAACCAGTTTCCGATCAGTTCTCTAAACCATTTCAGCTGGGCAATCCTGAATACTACCCACTTACATCCAGAACAACAGAGCTAGATAAGTTCCAGGAGCTAGTAGAACAAGAACTTACATCCTTAAAAAATTCTACACATAACACCCTCAGGTATTCCAATTTGACACACAGAGAACAAAGAGCCCTTAAAGCTCTTAAAGAAAAGAAAGACCTATTAATAAGGCCTGCGGATAAGGGGGGCTCCATTATAGACATGAATGCTACATTGTACAAAGTACTTAACCAAGAATTATTAAATGACACCCTCACCTATCGTAAACTCCCCACTGATCCAACCTCCGATTGCAAGGTTGCACTAAAACGACTTTTAGAGGAAGGTTTTCAGATGGGAGCGATCACTATGAAGCTTAGGGATTCTCTATGTACAGAACACCCGATAGTCCCTATTTTTCATTCTTTCCCAAAAATTCATAAGGGCTGCTTCCCCCCCCCCCCCCCTTACGCCCCATTGTAGCGGGAATTGGTTCTTTAGGGGAAAAACTAGGAGAGTGGTTAGACTCATACCTACAGCCTTTGACAAAAATCACCCCCACTTTCCTTAGAGATACACCTCACCTTCTGCAAATTCTCAACAATATGAGCAACTTAGAGGGGTGTAGTATGGCTACCAGTGATGTTGTGGCCCTATATCCCTCTATACCCCACCACCTCAGCATCAGGGTACTGGAAAAACACTTAGAAACATACAGTACTTACAGCACACCATTGAAGACATTAATCATCATGGTTACTGTATTCCTTCTTAGCAACAATTATTTTTTATTTGATGGTGAGTTTTATTTGCAAGTGAGGGGGGCCCCAATGGGAGCCAGATTTTCCCCCTCACTTGCAAATATCTATATGATAACCTGGGAAGAATTTTTTGTGTTTTCCACATCTAATCCCTACAAAGATAATATTAGATGGATGGGAAGATTTATAGACGACCTCATATGGTTATGGCAGGGTACCCCAGAAACATTTCAAGATATGTTATCTTGGATTAATACAAATGACATGAATCTTAAATTTACTTTTGACATAGGGAATCCTTGCATCACTTTTCTTGATGTAAAACTGCACAAAGACGAGGGCAACATTGTAGTTTCACCATTTAGAAAACCTACAGCAGGGAACTCGATTTTACTATCTTCATCCTGTCACCCGAAACACGTTACCAATAACATCCCATATGGTGAGTTTATCAGACTCAAAAGAAATTGTTCCAATGAAGACATTTTTACAAAGGAAGCTACCCTTGTTGCCGAGAGACTAAGGGAGAGGGGGTATAGCAATCACCTTATTACAACATCTCTTAATAGGGTAAAGAAAAAATCTAGACCACAACTTTTAAACAAAAACTATGACAAACTCATACCCAACAACAAATTACAACAAGTTACTTTTTCCACACAATATAGCAATCAATTTCATAAGATCACACAAATCATTAAAAAATACTTACCTGTACTTCTTTGTGACAAGGACCATCATGACACCATTAGTCGGGGAGTTAGATTTGTAGCTAAAAAAGGAAAGACTATAGGCTCCATTCTATCCCCCAGCCTATTTATCAGCGAAAAAATAGAGGAAGATAGAAGAACTTGGCTAGATCACCCAGGATGCCACAAATGTGGGCATAAACGCTGCAAAGCATGTGAATTCATTATGAGAGGGAATACATTTATTTCATACAGAACCCTATACACGTACCACATAAAATCATATATCAACTGCAATACTTCTAACATCATCTATTTGGCATCCTGCATCACTTGTAGAATACAATATGTAGGATGTACTACTTGTCCGGCCAAAGTTCGAATAAGACGACATATCTCAGATGTAACAAACAATTCATTTAATGTCTCTTCCCTCACTAAGCACTTTAGAGATGTTCACAAAGGGGACACCTCTAGTCTCAAATGGACAGGTATTGAAAAGGTCTCCAAACCCGCTAGAGGCGGAGACCTGCAAAAAAAGCTTTTGAATAGAGAATCCTATTGGATTTTCGTCCTAGACACTAGACAACCTAAAGGGATGAACCACAGACACGATCTGATAACCATTTACTGAAAGAAAACGTGTAGTCTCAACACGTATTTTGTTTTTTACTTGTCTCCTCATCTGTATTCTTGCCTTTGTGTGATCTACTAGGCTAGGCATTTGCAGTATGTCTCTTCTTTGGAGAAGGGTTAAATTCGTTTTCCCCTCCCTCCTTGTTCCACAAATCCGGTCATGTGACCGTTTTTGTCAGTTTTATATAAAGGGTTAAATTTTACCTGTTTAATTAGATCATGACTAAGGCTGTATAGCCGAAACGCGTTGATCGTTTTGTCTTCACTGTGAATATACCCGATGTAGTGTTGCACCAATAAAAGCAAGTTTTTAACCGGAGAAGAGTTTTGCGCTGGAAATCCTTTCTTCATTGGACAGCCGAAATTTATTAGGCTCTTTTTTGGGAACCACCCCGAGAGGAGATACTACTAAACCTTGAATCGGTATGTCTCTAAAAGGACCTGCCATCCGCCCTAATTGTACCTCCTTTCTAATTTTCTCATCAACCACTCCCGGGTGCTCCCGTGCTGACTTTAAATTCTTTAGCGAAAACGGGACCTGGTGCTTAGGAGGGGGGATTACAAAACCATTCCTAAAACCTTCACTTATCAACAATGCATGCTCTCTATTGGGGTACCTGTCGAGAAACGGTTGCATCTCTAGCACCTTCACTGGTGTCACCCCCTTGTCCAGTACCCCCACTTCCCCTCCCTTTTCCCTTTCTGTAACACTTTGTGGCACTATGTGAACTACCCCCACAGACTGAGCAGGCATGTTTAAATCTGCAATTAACACCGAACCTGCACTGGCTCTCGTTAAATTGCCAACACAAACCTGGCCTGACAACTGCCTGTTGACTACCGTGCCCTCCTGAACTCCCATGCGTGCCGGAGCCTCCGGCTCCCTCCCGAAAGGAATGCCCGTATTTGGTTGGACCAATGACCCTGAGCCACAGGCTAATATCCTTCTGATCCCATTTAATAGCTGGTCTAATTGCCTTGCGCTGTCTGAATTGCTCATCATAACGGAGCCACGCTTGCCCCCCATAATCCCGATGAGCCTCACCTATTGTATCCATATAACAAAAAAGGTCACAACAGTTGTCTGGAGCCTTTTCCCCTATCACACTTGCTAGGATAGCAAAAGCTCGCCACCAATTACTAAATGTCTGAGGAATAAGTCGCCATCTCCTCTTCTCTTCCTCTTCCTTCTTACTCTCATCCCTTTTTCCTTTATCAATATTAAATTTTTCCAAAGGCAATAAGGAAAATATTTCCACGTATTCATCCCTCCATATTTTTTCCTTTACCTCTTTTTTGAGATGCGAACCTAACCGACCCTCATAACATATGTAAACCTGACCCCTTGCTCTATCATCTAGATGCACGCTGTCCTCTTTCTCCTGATCAGTCTGTACTGATACCGCTACTCTCATCTCCTTCCGTGTTACAGAGCTCTCTGTGCTAACCCCACAACTCACCATGGACCCTGCCCCCGTTACAGGGACCCAAGCCGTTGCTGGTGACTGTGAAAGACCCCTATCACAACATTCTAGCAGGGCCCTCACATTACCTAACAATTCCCGTACACCCTCCGTTTCTACTGTGCTAGCTGGCGCACTAACAGGCACCCTCTCTACAACACCCTCAGGCCGATTACTTGCACATTGAGACATAAGAATAGGAGGAAATGGACATGACAAAGAACATAACTCACCAAGCTGCCCGGGAGCTGAGGTCCCGCCAGCTGAACATCTTGAATCCGGACGCCTCTGTTCCGAACCAAAAAGCAGGCTGCCGCTGTCTGACACCGCGACGTCGTTTCTGCTGACCTGCCATAATGTAGGTGACTGACCTTGCTGCTGACAGGAAGATGCTCCAGCACCACTCCGCTCTCCGACATTTGTCTCCCTTTCTGTCTGCTGCATGCATCTTACTCCGGTGAGAAATTCTGGACCCGCGGTCTGCGGCCCGCAAACTGGATACTGCGATGTCGGTACTGAGGCTACCGCCTGTAGCCCGCTCCTTAATCCTCCTGCACCGGCCATATAAAATGGAATCACTGCCTCATGATGTCTGGTGAGCCCTCCGACAGGCACATCGCCAGAGGGACCCACCGCTGCTGCGCTTGATGTTGAACCTGATGACAGGCAGGAGGTGGGCATCGCCACACTGGAACGCTGTGACCCTCTTCCTGCCGCAGGGCCCGGGCGCCTGTAAGGATTCCTCCCTCGCCGGGGCGTCCGTGCCACTGTAGATGAGCGCGGCGCCCGGCTCGGAGGGTCCCTGGTGGGGCTCCTTTGATGTACCCGAGCCCTCGGAGCGGGACCCGATTCTGGGCAGAAACGCTCAGGCGGCCTTGATCTCCTGGCCAGCCGCTCAGGACCCGCTCCCACCGCCGAGGATCCAATCAGCCCGGACACCGCCTCCCGCAGCCATTCTTCGCCTCTGTCACCTGCCGCTGCCACAAGCTGTCCCAGTAAATCCTGTGTGGAGGTCATATTCAGGAGAGATGAGGTAAGCCACTTGCTTGCCTCACTTATATCACCAACTGAGCCCACACCAGATTTCCCGCACTTTTACTGATTGGCTACTGCCCCTGCTTCATTCAAATTAGCCAATCCGCTAATTCCAAGCCCCAGTCATGCTGGACTCGGCCCACCACTTCGTTCCTGGGGCTCCATCCTTTCCTGTCAGGCCAGTGAGGGGAGTGAATTCTTGCGCGTTGGTACTCTGGCGCATATGGCAGATTTCATGCTAGGCTGCCTATCCCGTGACCCTCGCGTTCAAAGAATTTATTCCAGCACCGATTACTGGGTATTCATTCTCCTGGACCCACGGTACAAGCAAAATCTTTCCACTCTCATCCCTGGAGAGGAAAGGAGTGTGAGAATGCATGAATACCAGCAGGCCCTGGTACACAAGCTGAAACAGTATTTCCCTTCTGACAGCGCTAGCGGCAAAGGGCGTACTTCTGCGGGACAAGTAGCGAGGGAGAGTAGGCAAGCAGGCAGCTTGTCCAGCACTGGCAGGGGTACGCTTTACAAGGTCTTTGCCAGTTTTATGTCACCCCAGCAAGACACTGTCACTTGTCCCCAGTCTCGGCAGAGTTGGGCGGATCTTTACAGAAAGATGGTGAGGGAGTACATAGCTGACCATACCATCGTCCTAAATGATTACACAGCTCCCTACAACTACTGGGTTTCAAAGCTGGACATGTTCTGGAGGTTCTTGCCTGCCCTGCCGCTAGCGTGTTGTCCGAGCGGGTTTTTAGTGCAGCTGGTGGCATTATCACCGATAAGCGTACACGCCTGTCGACTGACGGCGCTGACAGGCTGACGCTTATCAAGATGAATAAAGCCTGGATTTCTCAGGATTTCCATTCTCCACCAGGTGAAAGAAGCTCAACCTGAATAATGTATGCACTCCTCCTCCTCATTGTCCTCCTTCTCTTCCTCTTTGTACACTAAAGCAGAGGAAACTGGCTATTTTTTGCCAGGGCCAACTGGCTCTAGCTATAGTACTCTATGTATTTTTCTGGAGGACCACCTACCTGCTCCTCTATTTTAAACAATTTTTGGGAGTGCCACATACAGGCACTCAATCTATTTAATTTTTCTGGAGGACCACCTACCTGCTCCTCTGGTTTGAAAACTTTTTTGGACTGCCACATACAGGCACTATCCAAATTAAATTGTCTCCATAGCAGCCTCCACACGTCGTCTTTTTAGCTGCCTCCACACGTTGTCTCCATTGCTACCTCCACACGTCATCGCCATAGCTGCCTCCAAAAGTCGTCCATATAGCTGCCTCCATACATGGTCCCCTTATCAAACGAGCTGTGTCACGCAGAATTTTGGGTTGTTTTCATGGCTTCTACATCAAACTTTGTCGCCACCCTGCTGTGTAATCCACAAAATATACTGGCAAACTTTTATCATTTACCGATATTATTTCAGCGCTTCTTGCGCATCTGTTTACATTCCCCTCACCCGCCATAACCCAAACTTATAAGAACGCTACTACACTTGATCTTATACAAAAGGTTCTTAGAGGTGCTGTTTGGGGAGTAGCCGAGAGGCAGGGGCTTGGATTGGCGAAAGCTCGCCTGGCAGCGGAGCGCCAGCTCCATCCCAAGATCCAACTAACATAGTTTTAACTGCAGCACCTTTAATCTACTACTAGTTCACTGCCTCCATACATGGTCCCCTTATCAAACGAGCTGTGTCAGGCAGAATTTTCAGGTGTTTCACCAGATACATAGTGGAAATCGGCCCATCTGTCGCCGCCATACTGGAGACCTGAAGTTGCAATCATAGCAGCGCAATATGGATGCCCCATACTGTCGCTCTTAATCATGGAACCATTTCCGAAAAAACAATTAAAAATAGAACCACTATGCTATTCCATTATTCCTAGGTGAAATATTCAAACGACCTGGCCTGCTTTGAAAATTATAATTTTTTCAAAGTAAACGCTTCTGGCCCCCAGGCCCATTTTGGGTGGGGAGGAGCCGAGAGACAGGGGCTTGGACAGGCGAAAGCTCACCTGGCAGTGGACCGCCAGCTCCATCCCAAGATTAGGCAGCCTCAGAGGCATCCATGCATGCTGCCCCTGCTGTTTCCTGTCCATTTCGCCTCCACGATCTTCCACAGCGTCCACCAATGTCTCCATGCGCAACTATCAACTCTCTATACCCCAGACGCTGGAGCACGAGAGGATATGCAGCACATCATCCCCTTATCAAACGAGCTGTGTCAGGCAGAATTTTCAGGTGTTTCACCAGATACATAGTGGAACTCGGCCCTTCTGTCGCCACCATGCTGGAGACCTGAAGTTGCAATCATAGCAGCGCAATATGAATGCCCCATACTGTCGCTCTTAATCATGGAAGTCGTCTCTATGGCTGCCTCCACATGTCGTCCCTTTATCAAACGAGCTGTGTCAGGCTCATTTTTCGTGTGTTTCACCAGATACGTTATGGAACTTGGTCACTATGTCGCCACCATGCTGTGTTATCGACTAAATATAGCGTCAACCTTTTGTTCACAGAGGAAATAATTTCAGCGCTTCTTGCTCACCTCCTTTGGTGAAACCTGAGTCCATTTAGGGTATGTCGCCATGACACTCTCTAGCCTGCCACTGCTGCCGCTGCCTCTGCATGCCGTCCCCTATAGTGTCAGGGTCAATTATTGGATGTTTTAGATGCTATCTAGCTTCATTCTGTCACTCTGTCATGGCCATGCTGTTGCCCATAATTTTGGCATAATGGTGCGATTAAGCAGCCTCAGAGGCATCCATGCATGCTGCCCCTGCTGTTTCCTGTCCATTTCCGTGGTGTTTTCATCCTTTTCTGAGGTTCCCAGGTGTTTGGCCAAGCTTCCCTGTGCAGAGCCTTGGTCCCCTTGAAAAATGCTCGAGTCTCCCATTGACTTCAATGGGGTTCGTTATTCGAGACGAGCACTCGAGCATCGGGAAAAGTTCGTCTCGAATAACGAGCACCCGAGCATTTTAGTGCTCGCTCATCTCTACTCATAGCGATCCAAAGCTATAAGCACATACAATGACACAGGCCAGATTTGAAAAATGGGACCGCGTCCTAGAGTCCTGAAGGAGTTATGTTTCGTTTTATTTTTATTATTATTCTGCGCTAAACACTAGTATAAGTTTTGGGAATACTATGGGGTTTTTTCAGGGTTTTGTAAAAAACTGATGGAAGCTGTTTTGCAAAAATAAGAAATAAGAAAAAGTGACAAAACCAAAACTTGTGAAATAGGAAGTTGCTAAAAATACTGCACTAATTGCCAATGTCATTTTAGTTTTTATGGCAGTATTCACAGTTCTTTGTGTCTGTTTCCAAGGTATGTAAAAAGGGAAGTGGTGAGGGGGGCAAGAGCTGGTGGGTCAATGTTTGCAGCAAAATGATATGTCACCTCTCTTAGCTACAGAGAGTCTTCAATGGCTCAACATAAAAACAACAGAAAAGCAAGTGACTTTGGTCAGAATGTTATATTTTTAACTTAATAATACAGTACATTAATAATTAAATATGAATGATGATATAATCAGTGTTATTGTTAAACAAGCAAATTCTGGATCTTCAGCTACATTATAGACTGTTGTTCACCTCTGGTCATCAGTCATCTACAAGGAAATTTGCCATCAAAAGCATGTGACTCTGATAATCTTCTCATATTTGTTATCCATGGCCTCCTTCCTTATGAAATAATCTATTAAACCTGTGCTAATGAGCCTGAAGGGTGTTACCAGAGCCCCTCGGTGCTGCAGCTTCACAGACTGTTACACTGCAGGATCACTTCCCCCTCCTGATGTAATTGCACTGCAGCAGAGGAAGTTTCCACACACAGTAGGAGAAGGAAGCACCCGCCTTTGAATCTGCAGTATGGATGGGTTATGGTAACATCCTCAGGAGCCTGTTGGGCTCATTACCATAATTTTAAACATTGATTTTAAAAGGAAGGAGACCATGGATAGCAAATATAAGAAGATTACCATAGTCACAGTGCCTGGATCTATAAGCAAGCATGCATGGTTTGTCATGATGGATTTTTATGCTAGATTTCCTTTAATCTTTGAACATCCTTTTTGATACTGATAACAATAAGGAAGTTTTAGAGACTAATGTAAATCATGTGTCCAGAACCATTGTGTAGCTCTCCCAACACTGATTTCCATTGCTCTTTGAAAGTGTAAGCATTGTAAATCCTTCAATCAAGGATATATTATAATATAGGCTGCCAGACATGCCCCATCCCAACGAGGAATACTATTATCTTTAAATGACCCAAGAAACAGGGTTTAACTAAAGATACATGGTGCAAAAAAAAAGAACTTGGCTGCTATCACTGCATTGTATTGTTATGTGGTGCTACTCAAACATATAGACAGTATGGTGGGCATCACAGATAGTTGATGAACTTTTGCACAGGATCTAATAATTTTTACCCATGTTGCTGAACCAAGCCTTAAATGTACGGATGGGAACAAGTATTGTATCCCTACCTCTAAACACACCTCCAAAGTCAAGTAAAAATAACCAGAGAAGAGTCATATTTTGTCAGAGATGAGTCAAGTTTATAGATTGCAGGGGGAAGATGCCTCTATCTTTGGTTTTATATTACCTAGAATCATGCAGCTAATATCATATCAAAGATAGGATTTATCTGGAGTTTGCATTTCCAACTGTTGCAGTTGTGTCTGTTTTTCCTGTTTCAGTAGCTTCCGGAACCACAAGCCTGTTGTCATCTGAAAGCTAAGATTCTTATTTTTAATATGTTACCAGAAGCTCATTTCTAGGTACTATAGAACTGAAGATAGGAGCATCTGAAGTGACGCCTCTAAAAGTGACTTATATTTTGCAAAATATGAATCTTCTCATCTCACTTGTATATGAATTTTCAGGAAACTTTTTCATAGGTAAACAGTTGGGATTTGACTTAAATGAGGGAATTCTAGAAAGGACATTTCATACCCAACCTAAGGAGGTTGGTGGTTTAATGGGGTAAAATCTGGTGACAGGTTCCCTTTAAATAATGACAGCGCTGCCGCCTGCCAGCACGATCTTGCCCTTTCCATAATGAAATAGGTTACATTAAAAATATCTATTTTGCGGGGGTGATCTACACACTGTTGTTGCTTTGTTAATGGAATAATATGACTTTATGTAACAGGCCTTGGATAATGCCAATAAATCAGCACATTTTATCCTAGATTAGAAAATAAATTCAGCCGAGATTTGTCTCTGAAATAAATATGCCGCATACTTATGTAAGGTTGTAAGGTTCACGCTGAGAGTATTAATGTGCTACAATGGAAAGACTGCAAGAAATGCTTTATCCTTCAAGGCTTTAAAGTGCCAACTACAGCGAGGGGCTGATCAAGGTGCTCTATACTACTCACTTTAGTCATGTGATGAATTTATGAACCATTTATGAACGTAATTTTTTTTGTTCATGTTATAAGCATTTTGTAAATTGATTAAGATACTAAGATAAACAAAAAAATATCTCCATTTGCTTCATATTATATTACATGGGCTACATCAGCATTTTGCACAATTTCCTCTATGGAGATCTGCTAAAGTGTCTGCCAAAAATGATATGCTCTTGCCTGATCGTAAGAAAAGACATTTATTTATTGATAATTTTAGGCATTTACCTTTCCAAGCCACCTAGTCATGTTTTATGGCTTTATATGACACATACATTAAAGGAAATCTAAATAAAACTATGCAGGAGCACTTCCCCCTCCCTCTGCCTGCTGTATTCTCAAACTAGTGGTAGGGGGTAAGTGCTCCTGAATAGTTTTATTTAGATTTCCTTTAATTTAGATTATCCTCTACAGCAGTGGTGGCGAACCTATGGCACGGGTGCCAGACGTGGCACTCAGAGCCCTCTATATTGGCACCCATGCCATCACCACAGGGTAGGGTTTGCCAGACAGGACTCAAGGCCTTTTGCAGTCCCAGGTAGCCCAGGACCCTAGAAGGAATCTACAATGATAATCCAAACTTCTCCTTTCTACGGTATTGGTGTCCTCAAGTGCCTATACAATTTAAACCTGTGACACAGCAGCTAGTAATAAGTTACTGCTTGAATTGTCACATTGCCACTTTGCGAAAAATATGTGGGTTTTGGTTGTAGTTTGGGCACTCGGTGTCTAAAAGGTTTGCCATCACTGCTCTACAGTGTAACATACTGCAAAGCCAGAGCACAGAGGGGCTCTGGTCACCCCCCAGAGCCCTCCTGGCTCATTAGCATAAATTAAAGGTTGATTTTAGAAGGACAGAGGCCATGGATAACAAATATAAGAAGATCACCACAGTCATTATGCTTGATTTAAATGGTAGATTTCATGATAACTCTCTACTATGGCCTATAGCTACTCTGGAATCCATCCATAGTTCTGTCCCTGTCAACACAGTTTATGTGCCTACTGGACCAGTTGAAGTTCCTTTTTCTCTTAAAAGAAACCTACTATTTGTTTTTATACATTGTGTGAACCAAACATACCCTGAGAATGTTTAATTCCTGAGCCGAGTGGTGTTGCTCAAAATACAATTATTAAATTCAGGACCTTGGGAAAGCTGGGTGCAGACTGGCTGCCTACATAAACACATTACACGGAGTTTTATGAACTGTCCAGACAGGACTAATCAACCTGAGCTGGATGACTTATACACAGCAGCTGGGGGATGGTGCAGCAATTGATTACTTCTGTCTATCAGGGACGAAACAGTAGCAGTGCATAATTAGAATAAGAGGAGAAGCACCTGGGCACCCACAGAAGCGACAGAGCCTCATTATCATAGTTTTATAATTGGTTTTTCAACAAAACAACTCAGTTCAGGGATTAAACAAGATATATTTCAGCATCATTGTAGCTAGAGCATTCTCAAGGCATGTTTGGTTCATATGGTAGGATTCTTTTAAAAGCCAACACTGACATTCAGAGGGCCTACCAGAGGATCCTCTGGCACTTTGGTGGTCCTGTCCAACGCTGCATCTCTGGGAGCAAATCCTGTTATACTGGAAGCTAATCTATTGCGGACAATCACTACACCCACTACTCTCTTTCATTCCATAGTTTCTTTCTCTCACTTGCTTTTCCTACTTCTCTGTCCCCTCCTCCCCCATTCTCTTCTTTACCTCTCAACCTTCTCTCCCTCCGAGCTTCTCTCCTTTTCTCTTACTTCCTGCTTTCCCCATCTTCAGGGCTCTTGGTCCACACTTCTTATGTGTTTATTTTCAGATTGTTGTTGATCTCTTCTTTTTTGTTCCTTCATGCCTGAGTTTGTTTGGCTGTACCGAGCCCATGCTGACCCGGCCTGCGTGCCAAGGTTGGAGCTGTTGTTTGTTTGCTTTTCCTTCCTTGGACATTTTTTTCTATTATTTATAAAACTTAAACAAATAAATAATTAAATAAGATCTCCAGGCGCCAGCGGAATCTCCCTGATAAGAACTATTAGTACTCTACAATGGCAAACAATGATAGAGATATATGATGCCAACACGCTGGATGAGGGGGGATGCAAATGGAGGAATGACAATAGATGAGTCGAAAAGGTGTAAAAATCCACAGCACTTTTGCTTTTACATATCTTATTTTTGGATCTTTAAAACTAGTCAGAGATGCAAGTGATATTATCCGACATATATGTCCCAATAATCAATCAATAGATACACAATTGTTCCATCTTTATGCACTAGTAGGATAGGAGCAGGATCCAGCATTCTAGATCTGCATTATGAATACAAGGATGGTTAAGGACACATAACACTGCTCCATTCACATGGACCACTTGTGGTAAAACACGCTTGTGGTGCTGAGTCCCAGCTGTCAAACACCCAGTGATCAAACGCTTATCTATAAGTTAATATTCGTTTAATTGCCAAGGGTCCAAGTTTTCAGACACCCAATGTTCCACTGAATAATGGATAAGTGTCCTTTGTGGGACAACTCCTTTTTGTGGTGCAAGAGTGCCCTTTGTATAGATTGGCGGGTGCCAGTACTTTATGGAACCTTGTGTTGCAAACAAGGAAGGAGAGTTACACTTATGGACTTATGTATACAACGGTATATCGCAGCCATGAGTTGCCTTCAAAAACGTCAGCTAGCTTACAGCCAGCAGGATATAGAGCAGGTTCTATCCCATCCTGTATTACGGTGTGGCCATCCTGGATTGAGCGCTCGATGGCTGATCTTTATATGAGCGGTATGATCCCACGCCTGTCCAAACCAGGGCCCCATATGAAAATGTCCGGCGGACGCAGGCAAAATGTCAGTGGCGACGCCACTACTGCAACCACTTTACACACATCACATTCACGCAGAAGCGGCTGGCACCATAGACACATGTACCTGGCTGTGTCAGGCGCCCTTGTACAGGTGGCACAGTGACATCACACTGCGCTGCCTGCACCAAAGTGATGGAAGCAGGAACGGGGGAAGGTGAGTACAGTTTTATTTTTGTTTATTATTGCGGCACTGGTGCTATATACTGGAGGGATGGAGCTATATACCGGGCATCTGGAGCTATATATTGGATGGGTGGAGATATATACTGGGGGACTGAAGCTACATGCTGGGGGGCTTGAGCTACATGCTGGGGGGCTCGAGCTACATGCTGGGGGGCTCGAGCTACATGCTGGGGGGCTCGAGCTACATGCTGGGGGTCTGGAGCTATATACTGGGAGTCTGGAGCTATATACTGGAGGGCTAGAGCTATATACTGGGAGTCTGGAGCTGTATACTGGAGGGCTAAAGCTATATAGTGTGAGTTTGGAGCTATATACTTGAGGGGTGGAGCTATATACATGGGGGGCTGGATATATTATATACTGGGGGCTGGAGATATATATTGGGGGTTGGATACAGTATGTACTGTAGGGATGGAGATAGTATATACTGGGGGGGCTGGCTATGATAATTAGGGCGGTTGCATATCAATAACTGCATAAAAGGTGGCTGCATATGACTATGCTGAATATCATACTATATTGATTTATAAGGAGGTGATTTATTGTGTATTTTGGTAATAAGGGGTATGCAGTGAATAAATTTAAATAATATACACAGTATGCTTTATTATATGTATAACGTGTGACATATATTCATGAGGTATAATATAATACTTTCCTAGTAATAATATGGTAGTAATATGGTTACAGTGAGGTTAGTTGTGTGAGGTGACTGTAATCCAGGTGATTTTATATTGTAAGTCTGGTGTAGAAATGCGCCATAAAATAAGCCGGGGCTTCTTGATGTATGGGACTGTGCCAGAGAAGCGGCAGGGCTATTATACTCCGGCTCTATCCCCATTGTCTCCATAACTCTATACAGTTTGCCTGCAAGGAACCAGGTAAACTTTTGTCAACTTTTAAAAATGAGTGAAAACAGTAATGTTAATTATAAAATCAGATTGGGAATTAGTATTTAAATGGCCAAGATTTGTAAAGCGCTATGGAATATGATGGCACTATATAAATAAAGATTATTATTATTAACTCTGTCATTTTTTTTTCTTTGCACTGGCCAAAATGTCCTTTTCATCCCATTATAAAACCAGTTCTAGAAAGGTGAACTTATAAGGACCTTTTTTTTTATCAGGAGTCTAAAACAAGTTAAAGGGAACCTACCACCACGAATCTACCTATAAAGGTAGATCGGATGGTAGGTGGATCAATAGGACGTGAGGATAGCCCTTTTAAGGGCTAATCCTCACGTCCCCGCACTGTTTTGTGAACTTATATAAAAGGTTTATGCTAATTTTGTTATGCGGCTACTGGGGCGTGGAGTAGCCGCAGCTGTGGCTACACGGCGTGGAGTAGCCGCAGCTGTGGCTACACGGCGTGGCTACTCCACGCCCCAGTAGCCACTTTACCCCTCCTACCCACAATCTTCGGTGCGCAGCTCCTTGCAGCTGCGCGCCCTGGTCCGACGAACCTGCAGGCGCAGAACAGCAGGCCCGCGCCTGTTTCGGAGCAGTGACCGCACAGACGCGGGCCTGCTGTTCGGCAAAACAGTGCGGGGACGTGAGGATTAGCCCTTAAAAGGGCTATCCTCACGTCCTATTGATCCACCTACCACCCGATCTACCTTTATAGGTAGATTCGTGGTGGTAGGTCCCCTTTAAAGTATTATCCGTCTTTTAAATGAAATATGTAGCCCTAACATGATTACTTTTTTGCTTCCTCAGCCGTACAAGAGATTACTAATGGAAAGTGGCCACCTGTTGTGGTAGAAATAAGTTGTTTCTTGCTCATGAAATGGGGAAAAAAATCATCAATTTATAATCAAAATCTTTTTAAAGTAGCTTTTCAATATCAACATATTCAGGCCTTGTTATTTTTTGCTTTAAATTTGACTAGAAAATCCCTTCCCAATCAGTTGCTGCAGCAGCTTAGCCATTGTTGAGTCAAAAATCCTTAAAACATCTTGTCAGTGGGTTCAATGCTATAATTATTTTCCTTTGTATCTGAAGGATTTGTATGCGTAACTTTTACCGTATACAGGCTACTTAAGGACACCCGACTTACAGGCGACCCCTAGTTAAAGACGGACCCCTCTGCCCACTGTGACATCTGCATACAAATTCAACTTAAGAACAAACCGATTGACCCTATCTTGTACGTAACCTGGGGACCACTTTTACTGCTCAGTCCTAGGCAGGCAGCTGTAGGGAGGTATAAGACTTTTTTTTGAAAAAAAAAAATCATGATTGATGTAAAAGAGAACCTGTCACCAGGATTTCACATTTTCACCTAATGATAGGCTCCCATAGCTTTTTCAATCATAATTCCCAATCTGCTTTTGAAGGAAATCTACCATTAGTTGGTAGACATACCAGCTACAAATACTCACCTTCGCTCTATTTGATGTTGATCCCAGCGGTGTCCTGCTCTAAGCTTGACACGCCGGGATCTCCTAGAAAAAAAACGTATAATTAGCAGCGCTGAACACTGGGACGAGATGGTCGGCGCTTGGGGCTGCTAGTTATGCAAGGCCCTGCATCTCCCTCTCCCAGTATGGAGGTGACATCACACCTCGTGCATGACCGATGCCTTCCTCTCCCATTTTGAAAAAGTCTGTTAGGTAAAAATTTGAAATCCAGGTTCGCTTTAACATCAAGCATAACTTTTTCAGATAGCCTAACCTGTAACTCTATTCCATAAGGAACAGATTCCCGATTCCTGTGCTGTTTGGATATCAGTACAGTGTAGGGAACTGGTTACATCTGGGTGAAAGGCTTCCTTGTCTCATCCTGGAAAACATAGAATTCCCCGCAGTGGAGCATCAATGGCTGTAAGTCTCCACACGCCTGCAGGGGCAGCCTTAAATGGCAAAGTCTCTGTAAGGAGTCTTCTTACTTCCCAGACCTGCTTTGGGGCACATCTTTTTCATCCTGAAGGTACTTACTCTCCTGGATATCTATTTTTCTACAAGTCTACCATTAAGCCAGTTGTTTACCAATGTGCTGTGCACACAGCAGATGGAACAGGTATCGTACACTTCACCAATTAAATATCTTTCTATGGGTGCGTTCACACATGGCATTTAAGCAGGTGCTTCAAAATGCATTGCAACAACTGAAGTGGGATGTAACATTTGCGTTTACAAAACACAACAGTTAACGCATGTGTTAACAAAAGTTGCTTTACAAACATATAGGGGCTCATTTACTAAGGGTCCGCATTTTCGTCAGGTTTCCCGGTGATTTCCGTTTTGCGCCGAATTGCCCCGCAGCAGAAGTGGGGCTGCGTGCCGTCAGACAACCCGACAGATTCGGACAAACCGCAGAATTTAAAAAAGGAATTGTGTCGCAAGATCAAGCACTCACATGCACTGGGAAGAAGAAGGTGAACTCCGGCGGACCTCAGCGCAGAAGCAACGGATGCAGGGACTCGGACGCACGTGCTTAGTGAATCCCCGAAACCTCGTCAAACAACACATTGCGGGATTGCGACAGGACCGGGTAAGTAAATCTGCCCCATAATGTGAACTTCAATTGAATTAGGCAAATGTCTCTTCCGCTGTTGCAGTACGTTTTGAAACGCATGCGTTAACGCCATGTGTGAACGCACCCTAAAGGTGGTATTGACATGAAATTCTAACCAGCTGATAGTACCAACCCCTTCAATCCACACTGGCACACCTCAGGGCAGTCAGCAGGGAATTGTCATACTTTGCTCATACGGAATTTCTTTCTTGCGTCTAAAATGAGCTATTTGTGAACTCTAGCCCTAATATTAGTCTTGTTATAATTGCATCATGTTTTAAGCAATCTAATCTGTATGATGGTTATGACAATAATATGAGGAAACCAGTGTTTCAAAGACGCAAAGCTTCAAAGTCCAAATGTCATTAACAGATCTATTCCTAGAAATACTGAATACTGCTGGTACATAACTGTCATTAGTAAATCACTGGTAGATAACTTATTGACCCATTTTTCCTATACTCAAGAGAGAGGGGGGTGTGGTCTCCTATTTAGTATCCTCATCTCTTGGCTGGAGTGTAGTGTGGCTATAAAGAGCATCTGTCCCTCTTGGGGTCCTGAATAAGCAGCAGATTAACTATTGAAGGTGTATCCAAAGACTAGCTATGATTAGTAAAAAAAAATAGACAATCCCTTTAAGGGTATGCGCACAGGTGGGTTTGTATTGCATTTAAAAACACCTTTGGTTGGGTCAAATTGCATATGCATCTAGATACTAATGCATGTGATCGGTAACAAAAACCCAGTTGCCCACATTTATCAAAAAACTTACAAACCGTAACAGCTGTGGAGTGTGCAGAGGGCACCAGATTCATAAATTTGGTGTCGCATTTGGCGTTATGCAGTCGCGACACAAATGTGTTGTGTTCGTCAGAAATCTGTCGCAGACACTTCATTAATGCATGTGCAAACAGTTTGCACTAAAAGAATGTGCAAAGTCTGACAGAAAACCGGCATAGGGGCATTCAAAGGAAATCAACCACTTAAAAAAGAAAAAAAAGAGACTAGAAATACTCACCTCTACTCCTCTTCATCTTGATCCTGGCGCTGTCCGCCACTAGTCTTGACAAGCGGGGATCACCTACAAAAGAAAGTTATAATTAGCAGCAAGGATCGCGGGGACACGATGTCCAGCACTCCGGGCTGCTAATTATGCACATCCCTTGCCACCTTCCTCTTCCATCCAGGGAGCATGGGAGAGCAAGGTGACATCAACTACCTCTGCCAGCAAGGGAGTGTCTTTCATTTAAACAATGCAAAACATCAGGTGCTTGTTATCGATTAGGGAAGCGCAAATGCGATCAGGCCGAGCCGTGCTCCCGGGCATTTGCATTGCACTTTTAAACGCAATACAAATACCATCTGTGACCACACCTTGAAAGGGATTGTCTATTATTTCCTATGGATGAACAGTCCTTTGGATAGGCCATCCACACTGCTGTGTGTTCAAGGGAGCCGGAAGCAAACGGCAACTGCATCAGCGGCTCCCACTGAATGTCCCACTGAAACTGATCTGTGTAGGGGCGGCCTCCAACATCAACTATTGATTGCAAATTCTAAGCATAGGCAATCAATAGTAAGTATTTGTCAACCTCTTTTCTTTTGGTGCAATAATTCTATGCTACAGGTGCTATACAACCTTCTGAAACGCTTCATAGACTCCCAAGTGGGTAGCAGGGTGTTAGAGCCACCATCCTGCGCAAGTGGTGGTAGAGAGCTGGGGATCAGGATGGGCCTGGACAGTAACACCCTCTTCCCCAATGTTTGACTAGATCCTGGGCCAGAATCTTGCCGCAGGTTATAGCCGAATTGTAGAACAGGCAGAAGTTTATTATCAGAATTAATCCAGGTGCATCTGGAACCTCTTAGGGCGAATATTAAGACTATTGCACGATGGAGCTTCATCTTCATAAATTCCCCCCTTAGCAATTTACACTGCCTATAAATATGCAGCACTGATCTTTTTGATGCATGGAGTTTACAAGCTTTTATGCAGTACTCTCAGATGGTTAGATGGAGCTTTGATCACATGGTTATATAAACCTTTACTTCTAAACATGAGGCTTATATCAATATTTGGGCGTTGCTTCATGGAGCGATAGGAACTCAAGTTCAAGATATAACCTAATACAATGACAATAAGATAAGCACCAGGAAATTAAAACACCACATACCTTAGTGGCTGAGAACTCGGAGGTGTCAGCCCTGAATCTCAATGTTTAAACACTAAATGTAGGACACATATGGTCATAAGTAAAAGCAACACACCATTGCAGAAGCAAGGTCATGATTACCCAACCACATGCTGACCACCAAGAGAACTCTAAGTCATCTGAAGTCAATTTGTTGGAAGGAAGAAACATTCTGGGTTAAGGTTTTGAGTTACCTCAGCAAGAAACAAAGTGTCATGTCAACCAGTGGCAAGTCTTATCCAGGAAGCTACATTAGTAGTCATCCAAAGTGGTGCATGAAAGGATAACCAGTAAACTTACGGCAATGATGGGCGCCCACAGCTCACAGCCCTAAGAGAATAGTAATTTGTAGTATTATAGTATGATATTGAGGCGATAAGAATATCAAACAGTCGGGTTATGCATTGGGATTAAAAAAAAAAATTACATAAAATAAAGCCTTCTAAATCACAGAAAAAAACAAAAATATTAGAATGAAACAAACAAAGTGTTGTATTCTTACCCTATTCCACAAAATTGACACAATTGTTTGATCACTGGGTGTCTCAAAAAAAGGGTCTGCAAGTTCCCCTGAGTGCCATTGTAATATGAAGGGAATGGAAGACAGGGGCCACAATATGAGGAGACTGGAGGACAGGAGACCACAATATTAAGCGAATGGATGGCAAAAGGTCGACAATATGCGGAGTATACATATATATTAGTATACATGATTATTCTTTGTTATTCTTTGTATAATATAGCATTGAATAATATTTTTGTTGGTAAAGCATACTTCCAAATTTGTACAAACAAATTTTTCATGTTATATAATAATGTGGCTGTAAAATAACTTCACACAGCTCAATCACATCTGTTGGAAAAAAAAAGCAAAGCTGTTTCTAATGTGGACTTTTGGCTCAGCTAGGACACCGTAGTCACCATATTTGAATAGGGCAATGTTTGTAGTAAGCACTTCCTGGACTACTTTTATTCATAACACATGCAGCTCTAGTGAATGCTATGAGAGAAGCCTGTGCAGCGTGGACTTACCTTACGGCTTTTCAATAACGTTTTGCACCATTATCCAGAAAATTGGTGAGTTTTTGTTACAATGTATTTTTCTTTAAACTGAAGCATCACTGGCCTCATCTCTCTGCAGTGGTGGAGACTGTTGTTCAGTTGTGCAATGTTTTGTGTATTCATATTTAGAGAATTTTGCATTCTCCTGCCCTGTAGGATAGAAACCAAATCATAGGTGTCTTTTGGGTGCCCTCTTGTGTCTAATTCTTAAACTTCTCATAATAACCTTTTCCTTACCAGTGCCCCCCCCCCCCGACTTAAGAACACCCGACTTACAGACGACCCCTAGTTACAAACGGACCTCTGGACATTGGTAATTTACTGTACTTTGGTTCTAGGCTACAATGATCAGCTGTAATAGTTATCACAGGTGTCTGTAATTAAGCTTTAGTGTTAATCCTGACTCTTATGACAACCCAAAAGTTTTAAAATCCAATTGTCAAAAAAAAAAAAATTGTCTGGGGTTACAGTAATATACAGTACCGACTTGCATACAAATTCAACTTAAGAACAAACCTACAGAACTTATATTGTACGTAACTGCCTGTACTTCCTTTTTTTTGTCAGTTTTAACCCCTTGAGGTATCACCATAACCGTAGTGATCCATAGAATAAAGATATGTTATTTTTATGGTATGGTGAATGACCCCAAAAAATACAAGAAGAAAGGAAACCAAAAATTTTTTTCCCTACATACAGTTACTAAAATCTGATCAATGAGCTAATGACCCACTTAAATGAAGTATTTGTTAAGTATCTAATTTCGCAAAAAATAATCCCTTATTTGTCCAAATTTACCCCCCCAAAAAGACTGTATAGCCAATAAAAGGGGACAAGGCATAATCTGCTCTGAATGGCGCAGCTTCCCTTTGATGCCCTGGCGTGTGCCCATACAGCAGGTTACCACCACATATGGGGTATTGTTATACGCGGGAGGGATTAGGTATCAAACTTTGGACAGTTTTGGTATTTTATCCACTGAGAATTTGTACATTTTTTGAAAAACACATTCCTTTAGCCAAAAAAATGTAAATTTCAAAATTGCATCCGATCTTGTTTTATCCCCTGTAAAATAATTAAAGGGTTAACAACCTTCATGAAAGTTGTTTTACATACATTAAGGGGTGTAGTTTTTATAATGGGGTAATTTATGGGGTTTTACTTTTATTTAGGCCTCTTAAAGTGACTTGAAATCTAAGATGGCTCACGGGTTGAGCCCTCTCCATAGCCGGTAAGTCTTTGCTGCACATTGCGGTAAAACCCGCAATCGGTGCTGGTGCCGATCACAGGTGTTTACCCGTCCATCACCCCTGGCAGCTTCAAAAAGATGGGCGCTGCCATCTTGGTGACGATCATCGCTCCCAGTGACGTCATCGAGGGGTGGCAATCAGTTGCCATGGCAGCCTCCGCCGAAAACGAGGGGTCCATCGGATCCCTCGTGGTTCCGTCAGAGTAATGGAGCAGACGGCCGCACATGACCGTTCTGCTCCTTTAATGGAGCTGATGGAGATTGAGCGCTGCGCTCACCAATCTCTGTCAGCTCCATAGATATTAATGAAGCAGAACGGTCATGTGCAGCCTTCTGCACCATTACTCTGATGGTGCGATGAGGGGTCCCCTCATTTTCATGATCTGTGAGGGTCTTGGCACTGAGACCCCCCTGATTAATAAATAAGGCCCTATCCCATGGATAAGGGTTAACTTTAGTTTGTGGGGAAAACCCCTTTAAATCTATTTGGTGCATTTACAGGGCCGGATTAAGGGGTGAGAGGCCAGGAGGGAGAGCGCTAGAGGAGAGATGTTGATGACACCCACAACACAGGGACCTGGATGCCCCCATGAATTGATGTAATTTGCTGGTTTACATAGGTCAACAAAAGTGAGCTGAGCCAGTTATGTTAATGATAAAATCAGATTGGATATTAATATTAAAGGAAATCTACTATATCAAAATCTATCATGATAAATCAGTGACGCTTCCTCATAGATCTGTGGTCATCTTCTTATACTTGTTATCCACGGCCGCTTTCCTTCTAAAATCAACTTTTAAAACTATGCTAATGAGCAGGTCTCCACTCCCCCTGCACATCCTGCTGCTGCTACACAGACGGAGGGTGAGTTGCTCTGCTCACTCTAATAACCAGTTAAAAGACATCAGTGACGGGCTTTGGAAACATCCCCAGAGCCCCTCAAGCTCATTACTATAATTTTAGGTAGATCTTATAAGAAAGGTGATTACCATAGTCACAGGGCCTGGATCTAAGTAAGGCCCCTTCCACATTTCCGTTGAAGATAACGTCAGAGTCTGATCAGGGTGCGATCAGGGTTTGGTCAGTGAAAAACTGACATTTTGCATCAGAGTTTGTTCAGTGGCTCAGTTTTTCACACGGGTTTTCAATGCAATTTCAATGCGTTTTTCAAGCGCAGATAACGTGCGTGAAAAGGACTCAATACTGAGCTCTATCTTCTCTATGGCAATTGATCAGTGAAAAACGCATTGCACTTGTATTGGACTTACATGCGTCTCAGAGTGCAATGCGTTTTTGATGCGTCTCCATAGACTTGTATGGTGCGTTTTTGCACGTGACTTGCAAAAGCAGAGCATGCCGAGATTTAAACCTGCGTTTAAAAAAAAAAAAAAAAAAAAGTCTGAAAAAAGCCCATTGATTACAACTAGAGATGAGCGAACACTAAAATGCTCGGGTACTCGTTATTCGAGACGAACTTTTCCCGATGCTCGAGTGCTCGTCTCGAATAACGAACCCCATTGAAGTCAATGGGAGACTCGAGCATTTTTCAAGGGGACCAAGGCTCTGCACAGGGAAGCTTGGCCAAACACCTGGGAACCTCAGAAAAGGATGGAAACACCACGGAAATGGACAGGAAACAGCAGGGGCAGCATGCATGGATGCCTCTGAGGCTGCATAATCGCAACATTATGCCAAAATTATGGGCAACAGCATGGCCATGACAGAGGGACAGAATGAAGCTAGATAGCATCTAAAACATCCAATAATTGACCCTGACACTATAGGGGACGGCATGCAGAGGCAGCGGCAGCAGGCTAGAGAGTGTCATGGCGACATACCCTAAATGGACTCAGGCTTCAAACCAATGGGTGGCAGAGAGGAACCAAAGGAGGTGAGCAAGAAGCGCTCAAATAATATCGGTACATGATAAAAGTTTGCCAGTATATTTTGTGGATTACACAGCAGGGTGGCGACAAAGTTAACATGGAAGCCATGAAAACAACCCAAAATTCTGCCTGACACAGCTCGTTTGATAAGGGGACCATGTATGGAGGCAGTGAACTAGTAGTAGATTAAAGGTGCTGCAGTTAAAACTATGTTAGTTGGATCTTGGCATGGAGCTGGCGCTCCACTGCCAGGCGAGCTTTCGCCAATCCAAGCCCCTGTCTATAGGCTACTCCCCAAACAGCACTTCTAAGAACCTTTTGTATAAGATCAAGTGTAGTAGCGTTCTTATAAGTTTAGGATATGGCGGGTGAGGGGAATGTAAACAGCTGCGCAAGAAGCGCTGAAATAATATCGGTTAATCATAAAAGTTTGCCAGTATATTTTGTGGATAACACAGCAGGGTGGCGACAAAGTTAACAACTTTGATGTGGAATCCATGAAAACAACCCAAATTTCTGCCTGACACACCTCGTTTGATAAGGGGAGGATGTATGGAGGCAGCTATATGGACGACTTTTGGAGGTAGCAATGGAGACAACGTGTGGAGGCTGCTATGGAGACAATTTAATTTGGATAGTGCCTGTATGTGGCAGTCCCAAAAAGTTTTCAAACCAGAGGAGCAGGTAGGTGTCCCTCCAGAAAAATGGAATAGATTGAGTGCATGTATGTGGCAGTCCCAAAAAGTTTTCAAACCAGAGGAGCAGGTAGGTGGCCCTCCAGAAAAATGGAATAGATTGAGTGCCTGTATGTGGCAGTCCCAAAAAGTTTTCAAACCAGAGGAGCAGGTAGGTGTCCCTCCAGAAAAATGGAATAGATTGAGTGCCTGTATGTGGCAGTCCCAAAAAGTTTTCAAACCAGAGGAGCAGGTAGGTGGCCCTCCAGAAAAATGGAATAGATTGAGTGCCTGTATGTGGCACTCACAAAAATTGTTTCAAACAGAGGACCGGGTAGGTGGCCCTCCAGAAAAATTAAATGCATAAAGTACTATAGCAAGAGCCAGTGGGCCCTGTCAAAAAATAGCCAGTTTCCTCTGCTTTACTGTACAAAGAGGAGGAGAAGGAGGAAAATGAGGAGGAGGAGGAGTGGATCAATTATTCAGGTTGAGCTTCCTTCACCTGGTGGAGATTGGAAATTCTGAGAAATCCAGCCTTTATTCATTTTAATAAGCGTCAGCCTGTCAGCGCTGTCAGTCGACAGGCGTGTACGCTTATCTGTGATGATGCCACCAGCTGCACTGAAAACCCGCTCGGACAAGACGCTAGCGGCAGGGCAGGCAAGAACCTCCAAGGCGTACAGCGCCAGTTCGTGCCACATGTCCAGCTTTGAAACCCAGTAGTTGTAGGGAGCTGTGTGATCATTTAGGACGATGGTATGGTCAGCTACGTACTCCCTCACCATCTTTCTGTAAAGATCAGCCCTACTCTGCCGAGACTGGGGACAGGTGACAGTGTCTTGCTGGGGTGACATAAAGCTGGCAAAAGCCTAGTAAAGCGTACCCTTGCCAGTGCTGGACAAGCTGCCTGCTCGCCTACTCTCCCTCGCTACTTGTCCCGCAGAACTACGCACTCTGCCGCTAGCGCTGTCAGAAGGGAAATACTGTTTCAGCTTGTGCACCAGGGCCTGCTGGTATTCATGCATTCTCACACTCCTTTCCTCTGCAGGGATGAGAGTGGAAAGATTTTGCTTGTACCGTGGGTCCAGGAGAGTGAACACCCAGTAATCGGTGCTGGAATAAATTCTTTGAACGCGAGGGTCACGGGATAGGCAGCCTAGCATGAAATCTGCCATATGCGCCAGAGTACCAACGCGTAAGAATTCACTCCCCTCACTGGCCTGACTGTCCATTTCCTCCTCCTCCAACTCCTCCAACTCCTCTTCTTCTGCCCATACACGCTGAACAGTGAAGGACTCAACAATGGTCCCCTCTTGTGTCTCGCCAACATTCTCCTCCTCTTCCTCCTCATCCTCCTCCACCTCCACCTCCTCCGATATGCGCTGAGAAACAGACCTGAGGGTGCTTTGGCTATCAACAAGGGAATCTTCTTCCCCCGTCTCTTGTGACGAGCGCAAAGCTTCCGACTTCATGCTGATCAGAGAGTTTTTCAACAGGCCAAGCAGCGGGATGGTGAGGCTGATGATGGCGGCATCGCCACTGACCATCTGTGTTGACTCCTCAAAGTTACTCAGCACCTGACAGATATCAGACATCCACGTCCACTCCTCATTGTAGACTTGAGGAAGCTGACTGACCTGACTACCACTTCTGGTGGAAGTTGACATCTGGCAGTCTACAATCGCTCTGCGCTGCTGGTAAACTCTGGATAACATGGTCAGTGTTGAATTCCACCTCGTGGGCACGTCGCACAACAGTCGGTGAGCGGGCAGTTGGAGGCGGCGCTGCGCTGCCCTGAGAGTGGCAGCATCTGTGCTGGACTTCCTGAAATGCGCACAGATGCGGCGCACCTTCGTGAGCAAATCTGACAGATTGGGGTATGTCTTGAGGAAACGCTGAACTATCAGATTTAACACATGGGCCAGGCATGGCACATGTGTCAGTCTGCCGAGTTGCAGAGCCGCCACCAGGTTACGGCCGTTGTCACACACAACCATGCCTGGCTTCAGGTTCAGCGGTGCCAGCCACAGATCAGTCTGCGCCGTGATGCCCTGTAATAGCTCTTGGGCGGTGTGCCTTTTGTCGCCTAGGCTCAGCAGTTTGAGCACCGCCTGCTGTCGCTTAGCGACGGCACTGCTGCTGTGCCTAGAGCTACCGACTGATGGCGCCGTGCACACGGATGGTAGTTCGGAGGTGGAGGAGGGGTGGGAGGAGGAGGAGGCATAGTAGGCCTGAAACACCTGGACCGAGGTAGGCCCCGCAATCCTCGGCGTCGGCAGTATATGACCAGCCCCAGGGTCAGACTCGGTCCCAGCCTCCACCAAGTTAACCCAATGTGCCGTCAGCGATATATAGTGGCCCTGCCCGGCAGCACTCGTCCACGTGTCCGTGGTCAGGTGGACCTTGTCAGAAACGGCGTTGGTCAGGGCACGGGTGATGTTGTCTGACACATGCTGGTGCAGGGCTGGGACGGCACATCGGGAAAAGTAGTGGCGGCTGGGGATCGAATACCGAGGGGCGGCCGCCGCCATGAGGTTGCGAAAGGCCTCGGTCTCTACTAGCCTATAGGGCAGCATCTCCAGGCTAAGCAATCTGGAGATGTGCACATTAAGGGCTTGGGCGTGCGGGTGGGTTGCACTATATTTGCGTTTCCGCTCCAGCGTCTGGGGTATGGAGAGCTGAACGCTGGTGGATGCTGTGGAGGATCGTGGAGGCGACGATGGGGTTTTTGTGGCAGGGTCCTGGGCAGGGGGCTGACTATCAGCTGACACAGGGGAAGGAGCAGTGGTGTGCACGGCCGGAGGTGAACGGGCTTGTTGCCACTGAGTGGGGTGTTAAGCATTCATATGCCTGCGCATACTGGTGGTAGTTAAGCTAGTAGTGGTGGAACCCCTGCTGAGCCTGGTTTGGCAAATGTTGCACACCACAGTCCGTCGGTCATCCGGTGTTTCCTTAAAGAACCTCCAGACTTCTGAAGATCTAGCCCTCGCCGCAAGAGCCCTCACCACGGGAGCTTCACTAGTTGACACATTTGGCGCTGATGCACCAGCTCTGGCCCTGCCTCTCCGTCTGGCCCCACCACTGCCTCTTCCAACCTGTTCTGGTCGAGGACTCTCCTCCGTCTCAGAAGCACTGTGTTCACCCGGCCTCTCAACCCAGCTTGGGTCTGTCACCTCATCATCCTCCGATCCCTCAGTCTGCTCCCCCCTCGGACTTCCTGCCCTGACAACAACTTCCCCACTGTCTGACAACCGTGTCTCCTCATCGTCGGACACCTCTTTACACACTTCCACTACGTCAAGAAGGTCATCATCACCCACAGACTGTGACTGGTGGAAAACCTGGGCATCGGAAAATTGCTCAGCAGCAACCGGACAAGTGGTTTGTGACTGTGGGAAGGGTCCAGAAAACAGTTCCTCAGAGTATGCCGGTTCAAATGCCAAATTTTCCTGGGAGGGGGCAGACTGGGGGGGAGGAGGCTGAGGTGCAGGAGCTGGAGGAGTGGCGATTTCGGTGACATGGGTGGACTGCGTGGAAGACTGACTGGTGGACAAATTGCTCGAAGCATTGTCAGCAATCCACGACATCACCTGTTCGCACTGTTCTGGCCTCAACAGTGCTCTACCACGAGTCCCAGTAACTTCAGACATGAACCTAGGGAGTGTAGCTCTGCGGCGTTCCCCTGCTCCCTCATAAGCAGGTGGTGTCTCACCCCGCCCAGGACCACGGCCTCTGACCCCTGCAGTAGTTGGACGCCCACGTCCCCGCCCTCGTCCTCTACCCCTAGCCCTCGGGTTAAACATTTTTAAAATGAGAGTTATAGCTTTAATTTTTTTTTAACTTTTTTTGTGTTTTTTTTTTTTTTTTGTGTTTTTGAGTTTTTAAAACCAAACAATGCTATCCTATTGCTATGGCTATTTTCTAGCCAAGTATGAAAGCACACTACTATGCCAGATGAGATGACACCGAGTTATTAAACAAAATAAACGTAAAATAAAAAAGGACAAATGGCAGACTGTGCCTAATTGAAATCCAACCCCTACTAAATTTTCCCACTTCGGTCTTTGCAATGGATATGTGCGTCACTAAGCGCAAAACACAGCGGTCGCAAGTCTCACTACAAATTGCTCACAATTGGCTAGTAGATGCACTGCAGCAAGTACAGCCACCAGCAGATCAACCAGAAATCAAATATATAACGCTACTGTAGGCGTAAGCCGTTTGGATTCTCCTATGGCTATTTTCTAGCCAAGTATGAAAGCACACTACTATGCCAGATGAGATGACACTGAGTTATTAAACAAAATAAACGTAAAATAAAAAAGGAAAAATGGCAGACTGTGCCTAATTGAAATCCAACCCCTACTAAATTTTCCCACTTTGGTGTTTGAGGTGGATAAACACAACGGTAGCAAGTCCCCCTGCTAATTCCTCACAAAATGGTACTAGATGCAAATAAAAAAAAAAAAAAGTAGAACGTTATTGTAGCCCTAAGAAGGGCTGTTGGGTTCTTGGAGAATCACTCCTGCCTAACAGTAAGCTAATAGAACACCCTAACGCTTTCCCTGACCAGCAGCAGCTCTCTCCCTAGCGGCATCCAGACACAGAATGATGCGGGCAGCGGCTAGTCTATCCCAGGGTCACCTGATCTGGCCAGCCAACCACTGCTATCGACGTGTAAGGGTACCACGTCATGCTGGGTGGAGTGCAGAGTCTCCTGGCTTGTGATTGGCTCTGTTTCTGGCCGCCAAAAAGCAAAACGGCGGGAGCTGCCATTTTCTCGAGCGGGCGAAGTATTCGTCCGAGCAACGAGCAGTTTCGAGTACGCTAATGCTCGAACGAGCATCAAGCTCGGACGAGCATATTCGCTCATCTCTAATTACAACTGGTCCGAGTGCAATGTAAGTTCTGCACATCAAAAGCACGCAAAGGTTAAAGGTAACCTCTTGGGGAGGTTCGAGACACTAAACCAACCACACGTTCTTATGGATCGATGGTTTCATGTCCTAAAATGCCCTGTTTTCTCTCCAAGAGTGCTATAAAAAAAACCTTTATAGTTACCTAGAGATGAGTCCATTAGGATGCATTGGAGTCCTTTCTGGTGAACTGAGATGTAGTACACCCCGGCTTCATTGTGCTATTGTCATACTCGCAGCACATGCCCAGTGATGCCTGGTTATATTGCGGTGGCATCTCTGCACGGGTGCCCGGTTTATGTTTTCTTTGCTGGCACAGATGGACATACTATTGGGAGATTTGGGACACTTAACCATTGATTCATAATGTCCTTAGGGTGGTTTAGGACATTTGTCCTGAAAATTTTCCTTCCTAATTGATATATAAAAAGAATGAGGTTGGAAACATATTGTTATTTGTAGGGGAAATAAGAGACAGTATGCAAATAAGCTGCACGCCAGTGACCTGAACGCTGTGACAGCATCTGCTATAACATTTGGTAACATTTCTGTGTATGATGGTACAGAGGGTTTTTTCGCCATCTAGTGGTACTTTCGGGAAATCCAACAAGACTACTCTGAAGCGCAGCAGCAGCACCAGCAGTTTTATGGCGTACAAACACAAATAATCGCAGTTTCCTTCACGCCATGTGCGCATAGCGGGGATGTACGTCACCTTCACGCCATGTGCGCATAGCGGGGATGTACGTCACCTTCACGCCATGTGCGCATAGCGGGGATGTACGTCACCTTCACGCCATGTGCGCATAGTGGGGAAGTGAAGGGGTGCAGGGGGCATAGGTGAAAGTTAGGAAATGGCAATTTGGGGGGATATTACCTATGGGGGGACATTAATTATGGCTACTGGTGAGGGGGACATTGATTACGGCTACTGGTGGATGGTGTTCAATGTTTTTAAGCGTAGCGAGGGGGGCCCTGTTGGGAATTTCGCCCTGGGGCTCAGAGGACTCTAGTTGCGCCACTGGCAGGTTGGCAGCCCCCATAACAATACACATAAAATAGAAAACATAAATCTACAATCTGAGGAAAAATGTAATTAAAACCTTTTGCTGTTTGGTTTTAATGAGCCTTAAAGAAAACTGATTACCTCTAAGGAAAGTCTAGATGAATAAAGTAAGAAATGATTATAGACAGTGGGTACAGAAAGTATTCAGATGCCTTAAAACTTTTCATTCTTTGTTTTATTGAAGGCAATTAGTAAAATCCAAACAGTTTTTTTTTTTTTGCTCATTAATGTACACTCTGCACCCCATCTTTACAGAAGAAAACTGAAATGTAGATATTTTTGCTAATTTATTGAACAAGAATAACTGAACTATCACATGGTCATAAGTATTCAGACCCTTTGCTGTGACTCTCATATTTAACTCGCGTGCTGTCCATTTCCTTCTGATCCTCCGTGAGATGGTTCTACTCCTTCATTGGAGTCCAATTAAACATCGCTGTCTATAGAAGACCTCAGAGCCGATGGTGCGTTCACATGTGGCAGTAACGCATGTGTTTTCATCAGAAAAGCTGAGAAGAGGAGATTTGCTTGATTACACAGCTCTTAACGCATATGTTTTGTAAACGCATTGTTAAGAGCTGTGTTATCAAGCAAATCTCCTCTTCTCAGCTTTTCTGATACATATCCGGGCACATGATAATCATGAAGTCTAAGGAACTGCCAAAGAAGTTCCAAAAGATTTTCTGCAGCACTCAAAGTTCCTAAGAGCACAGTGGTCTCCATATCCCTTAAATGCAAAAAGTTATGGCTTCTACCAACGTTCACCATCAAACCTGAGGGAACTGGAGAGGATCTACAAGGAAGAGGCAGAGGATCCCCAAATCCAGGTGTGAAAAACGTGTAGCATCTTCCCAAGAAGACTCCTGGCTGCACCAGCTCCAAAGCCGCTTCCACTCAATACTGAGCGAAGGGGCTGAATACTTATCACCGGGGGCTGAATACTTATGAATATGTGATATTTCAGCTTTCTTGTTTAATATATTGGCAAAAATATCTTAATTTCTAGTTTTTTTCTGTCGAGATGGAGTGCAGTGTGTACAATATTTTGAGCAAAAAAAACTTTTTGATCTTGCCAATTGGCTGCATTGAAACACAGTGGAAGATTTTAATGGGTCTCAATCCAATACAAGGGTCTACGCTTGTAGATACTGGCTTACTCCCAATAAAACCCACAACGCGTATAAATGCACTTGTTATTTTGCTGCCGGTGCTTGCTGCTAGCTCGGGCCTTACCTCTCAGCAACACAAACCCCTCCTCCCCTTTCGAGGCATCTTGCGGCTCCGATGGAAAGTCATGTGACCGGAGCTCAGATCATATGACATTCTACATTGGCCGAGGGCTGGAGCAGTGAGTAGCTCCACATTCCTATGGCCGTGTGGGATCGTGCACACAGAGCCATGAACAAGATTGAGTTGTCTATGTGACCGCCCAATCCTGTAGTGTGACGGGGGCTGATATTAATAGCTTACTAAAAAAAACGTTATGACCTCAATCACACAAAAATAAATCAAAAATAAATTTAGTGGCGGCAGCCCCGGCCAGCTCTGTGGGGGTGGGAAGTCTGGGGTCGGCCCTGTCTGCTCCGTGGGGGAGGAGGGCGAGCTCCCCCCCCCCTAAATTTTGAGCAGACTGCAGCTTGGCCTGAAAATCAAGGTCTATTTAATAATTGACCATCAAGCGGGGCCCCATACAACACAATGGTCCCTAGAATTCCACTTAGTTTTATTACGACTATTAACGCTTCCCATCTTTTTAGGATAATTAAATTGAGTTAATACATTTACATTTCCAGTCTAAAAATTTGTGTGGTTTGATTGAAATGCTGGAAATATATGTCTACCAATTTATTTTTAGTAGAAGTGCTAATAATAATGGGAAAAATCTGCACTCAGCGTTTTTAAAGGTAATAAATGCACTTTAATTAGTTTTGGTTTAACCTGGTCATTTATTAGGAGTATCAGACAGCCAATTTCTGAGCCACTTTTGGCTCAGAATGCAAACGGTACGCGTGACCGCACCCACTACTGGGCCTACTATTTCCTGCTATTTCAAAGTAGTTATACCAAATGTGATTGTTATCCCCTATCTACAGCATTCTAACTGCTGGGACCCACAATAATAATGACAGTGGGACTCCAGATCTTGCTCTTTGATGAAGCGGCACATTAGGCACCGTTCAATAGTTACTTCTGTTAAGACTTACTTCTGCCAGAGATGGTTGAGTAAGAATATGACCCCATTCTTGTGATAAGTGGGGCTCCCACAAGTCCATCTCCCACTGTGGATCTAGTATAACAAACTTGTATATCAAACCTCATGCAACCCTTTTGATGACCATTTTCAACATGCAAAATACATTTCTCCTGATATGATATTACATGATGAACTCATTTGCAACCAAGATTTGTTATTTTGCATCTGCAAACCCTTTGTATACTTGAATATGTCAGACAATGTTTTATGCATAAAGCAAATTGTATGTAATGTACAGTATATGCATTACATTATAGGATGTTTTGCTTCTTTTCCAGTATTTCAGTTCTTTTATTCTCAGGATCATAGAGGAGGATCCAGTAGTTAAAAAGGTGGCATATCCTAGTGAGTCTCAAAGAAGCTCCCTCAAGTTAATTATACCTGCAGTACAACATTTGGTTTATTTAAAGGGTAACTAAACTTTCAACCAAAAAATAATATACCGGACACACAGATATCTGTGACTATGCCGCACATATAATTAAACACCAGCAATGATTATACAGCGCATGTATAAATATCATTATGCTAAACATATAACTATATATCAGCAGTGAATAACCACATATGAATATATATCAGCAATAAATATATTGCACACCAGGGCTACCTTCAGGAAGACATAGACAGGGGTTGTACTCGTATAACTGTAGTCACACAAGTGCAGGAGTGAACCCAAACCATCTGCTGCCTGAGACGAGCTATAGAACGGCGCCCAATCTGCACCATTCAGTAGTAATATATCAGGTTATCTTTTTAGAAAGTGGGTACTCCATGCAGTGTCTCACACCCATGCTGACATCTGTAGTGAATGACATTATTTTTAAGCATCGGGCCCCCAATTTTGCTGCAGGTTGTGCTGCCTGAGGCAAGATGCTTGATTCGCCTCATGGCTGGTGCACCCTTGCGCAGGCGTCCTCCCTGTAGTGGTGGTGCGATGGAGTCATCACTGCAGGAACACCCCTCTCTTTGAACAATGTAGAGCAGGAAACGTTGCTTGTTTGCGATGACTTCAGCGGACTAGGAAGCATTGGGTAACCTGAGTAGGGTCGCCCTATAACACTGACTCGGTGACTCCGACACTACACAGAAACGCTTTCATGACTGGAGGCACTGAATCCGCATTTATATAGGGTGGAAACTCAATAACTATTACACCTGTGAGCCCTATCATTATTGAGTGTTTAGGGTACCTGCAGAATGGTGCCCTAAACTCGCAAAAGGTCAAAAGTTACTGACAGGTTCCCTATAAGCCAATCATTTTAAGAGTGCTTGGATACTAATATAAAGTCGTTTTCTTTATATTTCCAAGACAGTTTTCTCAGAATTTAATAACTTCTTCGGATCTCCAGTGTGACTCACAATGCAATTATTTTATCACACACACCAGTGATTCCCAACTGGAGGGGTGCATGCAGCTCTTATGTGTTTGATGGGCTATCCCCAGGAGAAGGAATGGTATGCTTGCCTGATAATCTTCCCTGAGCTGTATACATGGAGTGCTCTGCCCAAGTAGCCATTACTGGGAGTGCTGTGATCCCTAAGGCTTGTTGCATGGTACTATCTATGTATGTTTATGTGTCTTTCAGCTCTTTTTATACTGTATGCCGTAGTTTAAATTTTGCCAACACCAAGAACAGACCTCATATAATCTGCTATCAAAAGTTTTTTTTCCAGTTGATAAACCCTGAATCAAGGGGATGTAAGCGAACATATACAAAATACGAACTGTTCTGGGCTTCGTTTAGCACAATGTGCCAGCTCCATGCTACATTATAGGTAAAGAAAATTTAAAATGGAAAAAGCTAAAGGAAACAGAAATGATATTGACCCTAAACCAACTACAGGTCTGTACGGACCTGTGGATTAGGATCCTAAATTGACCTGTATATACCTTTTGCGCTGCCTGAATAAAACTAAAAACAAAATACAGTACTCCCATAGATATGAGTCTGACTAGGTACATCACTTACCACTGCAAATCCTGCAACGGCGCCGCCTCTCGCTTTGTGGCAAGTGAATTTGGAATAATATCGTGGCCTTATTGCGCATGTGCATCAAAGCCAGGGGGTACTATACTGGCATTACTTGACACCACGCGCAGCGCCAGGAGCTCCAGATGTAGGTAAGTATAAATGTTTGTTTTCTCTATGTGGCCACTTCATATAAGGTTATTTGGGACACTGAAGAAACCCCTGTTCCATAAGACCTGTGGGTGGTTTAATGTCCCAAATCACCCTGATGAGTTCCCCCCCAAAAACAGCCTGCATTACAAGCTTCAGTTGAAAACTTTGGTTACTAGTTTATTCACAGGTGACCATGACCACATAAAGGCTCCAGATGAAATGTTCTTGCGTGTGAATAAACTAGTACAAAGAGTTTTAAAGTGAAGCTTGGGGAGCTGCCATCTTCCCTCTGCTCTGTTAAAGGACATCTACCACCAGGATCCAGCATTGTAAACCAAGCACACTTACATGCTTCAGGCTTTTTTCTTTAAATATTAGTTATTATTTTATAATAATGATGGTATTGTGTAGATTCCTTTTCCTGGGGTATAACATGGCTGTGTGGTGTGCAGCCTGTTGCTCTGTTACCTTCTGTTCTTGTGTGGTAATTGCCGTTTTCCTGTGTCGCAGCCTTGGAGCGAGAACCGTAACGTCACGTCTTTCGCTCATATTAGCACTGGAGCCTTTGATTGGTACAGTGACAGCTTTATTCTGTAATTGTGGGTACTTTTAGATGGAAGAGGCAGGCGGGTGGACATGGTAACTGGTGTATTGGAATTGATGCTCACATGTTTGCAGTTCTGTATATATCTTTTAGTTCAGTAGTGAAACTGTGTGATGACTTGTCTCCTACCTGAACCTTGTATGGCTTTGTTTTCCTAGCTGCACCATCTAGACCGCGCAATGAATCCAGCAGACGCAGGCAGCCAGACATCGGACTGCAGCGGTGTAGTGGATCTCTCCTGCACGTATAAACTATCACAGTGTGTCCCCCTACAAGAGGATTCACCTAGATCATGGCAAGAAGATTTCTGCTCCACATTAACCTCTACTTCTTCACTGGCCTCACAGAGAAATCCAGGTCAGGCTTTTTTCTTTAAATATTAGTAATTATTTTATAATAATGATGGTATTGTGTAGATTCCTTTTCCTGGGGTATAACATGGCTGTGTGGTGTGCAGCCTGTTGCTCTGTTACCTTCTGTTCTTGTGTGGTAATTGCCGTTTTCCTGTGTCGCAGCCTTGGAGTGAGAACCGTAACGTCACATCTTTCGCTCATATTAGCACCGGAGCCTTTGATTGGTACAGTGACAGCTTTACCACCAGAGCTTTTGGGCTCGCAGGCACCAATGCTTTCAGACATTTTGCTATGGGAGCAGGGAGATGGAGCTTGATAAGGTTATTTATCTTCTGCCCCACACCAAGAAAAATGAAAACAGAGAAAACAAAACTGCAGTTATGCTTTTGCAACACCCTCCACCAGGGACTAGCATTTTCTTCCGGGGCTGGAGGCAGCCTGGGCCCAGAATAACGGAGTGGCTGGCGGTAGCGGCAGGTCTCCAGTAGGTGGTGTGTGCAAGAAATATGGGGGGAGAGGCTGATGTACTGGATCTCCCTGGGGCAACCCCTGAGTGTCTGTGGGATGAATCCCTGGGTGATGGATGGGGAAGACCGTGGTGGTAAACAGCTATATCCAGGCATCAGACTGAGGCAACGTTGTGCAAATCAACTTAAAGTTCTTTATTGAACAGTAGACAGCAGGCAACGGGCCAAACTATCAAACAATAGAATCGGATTCTGGTAACTGGAGTGGTTGTGGAGAGGGGTCCACAGGAATAGTGCACCAGCCTGATAGTAGATGCAGGCAGGGATAATGAAGATTGAGCTGTGTACAAATTGCACCTCTGGAGTCTCCGCACTCAGTTCCTGGGATTGGTATCTGTGGCAGCAGTTAAGGTGTACTGGACACTCTCTCTCTTCACTCTGTTCACTGAGAGCATGTGGTAAGACCATGTGCTTCCACTGCACTGGGGTTTCATACTCCCCTTGGTCAGGTGGTAGCACCTTTCCAATCACACTCCAGCTTACAATACAGCCACGTCATTGGTTAATTACTTACACCCATTTAACCGTTGCCTTTCCAGGCAGTATCTACAGCTGCAATTTACCGAAGTTCTCCTAGAACTATCCTCTGGATGAATTGCGCAGGCTAACCAAATAGATCCTGACAGGGAGAGGGCATTATTCGCAACTACCCACCTGCCTATGCATTGTCAGGGGTGTTGCACTTTTTATTCTTTTAAAGACTCCATATTTCAAGAAATGCATTTGGGCATTTGCCTTAGACTAGAAGTACCTGTGGGTGGGTGTTCCAAAGGGCTTTTGTATTTAAGGTCATTGAATGAAATCTACCATCAAAATCAAGGGACACTTACTCCTAGATTCCAGAGACAGTGACTGTGGTAATGTTCTTATATTTATTATTCATGGCCTCCTTCCTTCTAAAATCTGTTTTTAAAATTATACTTAAGACGTGAAGTGCCATAGGCACTAAGAATGTGTAGTGTAACTTTGCACTAGTCTATTCTGCTACACTTTGCTAAATCTCTCACATTGACTAGTAATCTTTTTCTATATTTTGTTAGTACTATTTTGTTATGAAGGCTCCTGTGCACAGCTTTGGCATAAATGTCATTTTTATTAACTGTCTAGTAAACTTTTTGTCTGACCGTATCGCATTGTGAGTGTATACATGGAATCATTGGCTCACATTTATCAAAAGCAGTGCAGATTGCCTGTAGAGGGTACCGTTGCTCTGAAAGGAATAATAATCATAATAATTCTTTATTTATATAGCGCACACAGATTACGCAGCGCTGCACAAAGCATGTCAAATTGGTCCCTGTCCCCATGGGGCTCACAATCAGTATGTTTTGGAGTGTGGGAGGAAAACGGAGGACCCGGAGGAAACCCACGCAAATGCAGAGAGAACATACAAACTTTTTACAGATGTTGACCTGGGTGAGATTCGAACCCAGGACCCCAGCGCTGCAAGGCAGAAGTGTTACCCACTCAACCACCGTGAAGGAATGTGCAAAGTCAGTCAGAAAACTGGCATTCATATATCTGGGCCAATGAGTGGAAGCATGGCATCTCTAGAGATGTGAGTGCGAGCTGATAACACCTGATGTATAGATATTTCTGCCTATATTACAGCGCCTGGTATTAATAGCATTGCATCTCTAAGGAGCTGCTGCATATTGTAACCTTGAGGTCTACATGTGTTCGCCAACTCCTCTAATGAACATTTTACTGTCCTGGGTTGTATTTTTTACACCTTTTATGTTCCTTACGTCTAGATACATTTTGCATGGAAATTCATTTGAGATGGGGAATCTGTCTTCAGGTGTGTGATGCTCTTTAGCTCTGTGTGTGGGTGAATGAAATTAATGAATCCACTTATATTATGCTCCAGTGCGCAGGTGAATGAGGTTATGTCTTGGGAGATTCTTGTGTTCTCTTCTCTTTAAGTATAATGGTAAGAAAAAGATGAGCTAGCTGCTGTAAATGTTCAGTAAGGGGGGACATTAAGGAAAAAGGGGGAAAATTTAAAGAGACACTGCCTCCAGATTTTACAACCAATTGAACAACTATCCCCCTCAGGTAGGGAATGAAATGTCCTTTCTAGAATTCCCTTTTAGAGTGCTTTAACACGTTCGCTTTTTTTAGGAGCCAAAAGCAGGTGTGGATTATAATGATTGAGAACTTGAGAGAAGCTGCTCCTGCACTCTTGATTTGGACATCAAAAACTGTATCTGAAAAAGAAAACGTGTGAAATCTGACCTGTTTACCTATTTAAAAAAAACAATGTAATTAGCTAACATCAGGTTTGTGGTTCTGTGAGCTACAGAACCGGAGATGCAGACAGTTAAAGGGAACCTGTCATCAGGATTTCACATTTTCACCTAATGACAGGTTCTCATAACCTTCTTAATACTAACACCCAACCTGCTTTTATAATAAACATTACAGGCAGTCCCCGGGTTACATACAAGATAGGGTCTGTAGGTTTGTTCTTAAGTTGAATTTGTATGTAAATAGGAACTGTATATTTTATCATTGTAATCCCAGCCAGAACTTTTTTGGTCTCTGTGACAATTGGATTTTAAAAATGTTGGGTTGTCATAAGAACCAGGATTAACAATAAAGCTTCATTACAGACACCTGTGATAACTGTTACAGCTGTTTATTGTAGCCTAGGACTAAAGCACAATAAATTATCAATATCCAGTGGTCCGTTTGTAACTAGGGGTCATATGTAAGTCGAGTGTTCTTAAGTAGGGGACCGCCTGTACTGCTTTGGGTCAGTTTTAAAAGTTGATAAAAGTATACCGGTCTCCCTGCAAGTGAAGTGAATCAGTCATCATCATTATCTGCACACTGCTCTTACAGCTCCACTTCCTCCTAACCTCTCCCCTTCCTTCCTGCAGAAGTGAGCTGACCGTGTGCTGAAAGAAATTCTCTGTTAACTCGCGTTTGCTTGAAGGGAGGTGGGGGAAAGAACAGGAAGAATAACTGTGAGAACAGTGTGCAGATAATGATGTTGCATATGCGACTCTATCCAGTTTCCTGGCAGGGAGCCTGGACTTTTATCAACTTTTAAAAGTCAGTGGAACCAGTAATGTTAATATTCTAAATACTATGGGAAGCTAACCTGCTTTTATCATTAATTGCTATCATTAGATGACAAGTGTTAAATCTTAATGACGGGTTCAATCTAAAGAGGAAGACACAAACTAGATATTTTATCTCCAGCTCCCAATCCCCCACTAGGTGCTATATCTCTACCAGACAAAACCACAAGCCTGAGAAGATAGTGGTGTCTAAAGAGTCCCCCCTTCCTTAGCCTCTAAAAGTGACTCTTCAGAGAAAAAAATTACTCTTCTTTACCAACTTGCATATTACTTTGGAGCTGATACATTTAGCATAAAAGAGGGAATTCTAGAAAAGTTATTTTAAAAGGAACATTCTGTTTTGGTCTAAAATATAACTTTAATAATCCTAGCAGCAATAAAGATGGATTATTAAAGCATTAGAACAGCATGGCGTCCAAGCCTGTCAAATGTGCTTGAGTTGCCATATGCCACACAACACATGAACAAGTGTGACTCTGTTTTTTCGTATGACCTCATCAGGGGAAGCAGATCCTGTTACACGGCATACATTGCACATACTATTAGGGAAGTTCCCCTTATGCCTAGAGATATTAGCCACTCTTATCTACCTGCCAGCTGCCTGCAATGACTACGTACAGTGCCGCTATTATGTAACTATGTCCCGGTACCCATCAGATATAGGTAAATAACATTTCCAACTCTTTCCTTACTAAAAAATGGTGGCACTGATATTGCTGTACGCATGCTCCAGTACAGGCGGTCCCCTACTTAAGAACACTCGACTTACATACGACCCCTAGTTACAAACGGACCTCTGGATAGTGGTAATTTATTGTACTTTAGTCCTAGGCTACAATAAACAGCTGTAACAGTTATCAAATGTGTCTGTAATGAAGCTTTATTGTTACTCCCGGTTCTTATAACAATCCAACATTTTTAAAATCCAATTGTCAGAGACCAAAAAAGTTCTGGCTGGGATTACAATGATAAAATATACAGTTCCGACTTGCATACAAATTCAACTTAAAAACAAACCTACAGACCCTATCTTGTATGTAACCCGCGGACTGCCTGTACTGGGTTTTGCCCCTTCACTTTCAGGCTTTGGCATTTTCCCAATCACTTGCGCACTGTGATCAGTGGTACACCAACATGTAGATACAGTTAAGGCCCCCCCACCCCCAGTCAAAAAAAGGCTCACTTTGAATAATTTTAAAAATGGATTTTAAATGAAGGAGGCCATGAATAACAAATATAAGAAGATTGCCACAGTTACAGTACCGGGATCTGTGAGAAACTATCCCTGGTTTATAATTCTTGGGTTTTGACATTAGATTTCCTATAAATTAAAATGTCTATTTCAGACTATTTTATAACCTTTTACCATTATCTTCTCAAATTTTTAATTATATTACATTTATATAATATCTAAATTTCCACGGGTATAATGCATTTGTCTCATCGTTCCTGTCACAGTCTGAAATAATTTTCTACTGATCTGATTAGAGTCTGTAAATTATTGTGTAGTAGATTATTGAAGTATCATCAGATCTTCATAGTTTGAGTTCATTTTCACAGTCGCAATCTGTGTGAGAGAGTTTTTTTTTTCAAATCTATAAATTTTCGGTTACTTGGAGATGGAGCACAAAGCTGCTTATACAATGTCTCAGTGATGGGTGTTAAGAAAGGATCATGTTAAATTTCTAAGAAATCAGCATTATTCTCATAATAAAGCCTTGTCTATGATTAGTAAATAATAATGAGCAGGGGTGTAACTAGAAAGGCTTCAGCCCAGTGGAAACCTTTTGGTCTGGATGCACTTCTTTAAATGAAAAATATCACATGTAATGGGAACTAGATTCTTGGGATGGGCCGTTGATCCAGGGGGTTTATTCCCACCATGTGTGACGATGGGAAGGATTTTCCTCCCCGCTGCATGTGATTTGGCATCATCATTCTGTGGCGTTTTATTTTCCATTGTTCTTGTGCCTTTTGTTTTTTTTTTGTTTTTTTCTTGTAAATGAACGAACCTGTTCTTTACGAGTCAAAGTTCAGACCAAACCCTGCCATTTATGCCTGTGATCGGTGCTGACAAAGGCGCCTGCTGCATCAAATGGTTACAGCATTGCCATTGGTGCAGGGCACCGCTATTTTAGGGAGGATTTTTCGCTCGCTTATGACGTTATCAAGAGCGAAGATCCTCCCCCAAATGGCGGCGTGTTTGGCTCTAGGAATTTAAATGCTGGTGGTGAATTAGTCCACGTTATTTAGAACGTTAACATCCGCGATTTGGTTCTGACACCTCTGTCGCAGGGTTTTAAAATTCGGGTTCGTCCGAACTCGCACAAACCCGTATTTTTACTGGTCCGTTCATTGCTACTTGTAACTTGCCAATATAACTTGCTGATGTTACAGTATCTGAGCAGAACAAGCACAGAGGAGAACTGTGGAGAACTGAGGAGAACAAACAAAGGTCTCAGCAATGTCCCAGTTGAATAAAATGTATTTGATGTATTCCCACAATTTTCTTCTTTCTACCTCTGCAGAACGTGTGATGAAAGGAATGTTATGTAACTTTTAGCACTTTTTATTTGCTGTCATAACATTATATCATGCTATATTTTTGTGTTGGAAACTATTTGGATATGGAACAGCTTGTATAGAGTTGTATGCGCCTCAGCTACGTTTTTTTTGTTGTTTGTTTTTGTCCCTCATCATCCGTTCTGCTTTTGAGTTAATATTTGCAGAATATGTTCTGATTATCCCCGTTCAATAGAAACCGCACATGATTTATGTATTGCACGGATATATTAAACAGAACCTATTGCCTTTCTCATGTCTATTTTGGTACCTGCATTCTCCATAAAATAACAATTGTGGAACAACTTTTCTGAGAACTCGATGTACTGTTTTGTTATTTCTCCTAGAAATGGATGAATTAATTGCCAAGTGGGTGTTTACCAGTTGCTGGTGTTGCCCTACATGCTGTCATACAGTTTAACCAGTGATGACACTATGTCATTTTTGAAATTTTTTTTGGGGGGGTAAGCCTACATCTATGTGTGGGCATAGATGTAGGCTTACCCCCCCCAAAAAAAATGTCAAAAATGACAAAGTGTCATCACTGGTTAAACTGACACTTTAGTTATTGTCCAGCTGTTTCTTCCATGCCTAAAGTTCACTTTAGAAATATGCAAATCAGGCTGAAGTGCTTTGTCAGAGCACCTCAGGGCTCTGGCTTCATATCTCGCTGGAACTAGAAGTGAAGGGGAAGGATGAGAGAAGGTGGCGGAAGTGTAGCAGGGGTGCTGTCATTGCTGTGGACCAGGAGCCCTGAGGTGCTCTGTTACTGCCCCCAAAGCATTTCACATGTACCTAGAAGTATTGATGCTATTTTGAAGGAACTTGGTGGTTACACTAAACATTGATTTAATTTACACTTTTCTTTCATTCATTCACTTTATTTTTGTTAATTGATAAAAAATAAATTATATCCTGCAAAAGTTACCATTTTTCTTGCGCAACCGGATGACAAGCACTGAGGCTGCAGATTGTAATGCGCATATGCATGATTTGCAGAGAGCCTGGCAACATCTCCTGGAATTGCCCCCAGGAAGAGGCAGGGAGTTGAGAAGTGCTTTAATTAAAATGCACCAGAGCCTGGAGGAGCATTGTTGATGCCTCCATAGCCCCTAAAGCGCATTTACATATTTTTAAAACTTTTTTATTTCGGCAAGATGTGTGAATTCTAGTCTATAACAAAGATGGTTCCAGGCTGCAGTGGATGAGACGCACTTGTGTTAGTGGTCTAACGTTTTCTGGAAATGCATGCGATCCGTAATCTGCACCTGGTATTCTGTATTGTTTTACCGTTCTCATGTGTCTCCTTAGAAACATATATGCGATCGGGCTGAGTCCTGGGAGTGTGCATTGCGTTTGTAAATGCAATACAAACCCTCAAAAAAAAAAAAAAACTATTCTGCTTATTTTTTGTTTTTCCTTGATGCTATTGGATTGCTTTTTACGGCATACTCTGTACCCACCAGTTAGAGATTTAAATATAGATTTCTACCCTCTGATTGCCAGTCTCCAAACTGCTCCTGCTATCCATCACCTGTCTGCCCAGTCTCTTCTTTTTCAAGCTCTGAATGAGCCTGCTTAGTATAATTGTCTGCAAAACTGTCTACTGTTAGATTCCTGTACTTCACTACATATTACTGGAAATTGCATTTGTGAAGGCCATTATGTTATGTGCCACTTGAATCCTCTTGGCACACAAATTGGCTAAAAGGACTTGGACTAACTTTATTTTTTTTTATATATATAAAAGCCATGAAAAGGTCATTTCCTGTATTGAAGATTAAAAACCAAAAAATTGCACTCCAACTGGCACTAGTTTTTGATAAACATGCGGCCAATGGGTTGCATTACCTATAAGGTCTTTCCACATATTGAAGCTTCCAGCGTGCCTGCGCGCGTGGTGATACAATATGAGGACTTTTTTCATCAGCTCCGTTCCAGAAGGCTCTATCTACTATGTTCTTCCATGTTCCAGAGAACTGTACTCCAGCACAGTAGCATACTTTATTTAAAGGGAACCTACCACCACGATTCTACCTATAAAGGTAGATCAGGTGGTAGGTGGATGAATGGGACTTTTTTGGGCTAATCCTCACGTCCCGGCTATCTTTAAGAAAACTTTAATCGGCGATATGTACCATATATACTTGAGTATTAGTCGACCCGAATATAAGCCGAGGCCCCTAATTTTACCACAAATAACTGGGAAAACTTAATGACTCGAGTATAAGCCGAGCATGGGAAATGCATTGGTCACAGCCTCCTAGTAATGTAATACCCAACGGCCTCCCCATATAATGAAATGCCCTGCAGCCTTCCCCAGTAATAAAATGCCTGATGCTGCCCTCCTACCTGCATAAAGCCTTAAAACAGATTTTAATCTTTAATATTTTTAGGGGGAAAAGCTATTGCTGAGGGAGAATACAGCAGATGTTAACTCTCAGTTCACATACTGTACTCACCAGGACAGCTTCTGCTCTAGCAACAGCTTTCTGGGCTTGCTTGAACAGCCAATGGTCAGCGCTATGCTGCTGATAACTTTCCTCTATAGTAGACTTCAAGGCTGTGTTAAAGTCTCCAATGGCGCGATCGTGGCCTGATAAAAAAAATTCTCCTTTTGCAGTCAGGAGATGGATGGCACAGGAGGTGTGTGTGCTCCGGACACCCTTTCGTTCCCATCTTCCCCCATAGTGTGAGGCTCGATTACAGCCACCTCGGACCTCCTTTCACGCTCCTGTCACACTGCTGGGCACCTGCTCCCGTAACACAGGTGCCATCCCCTTGTTCTCTTTTAGCGGTGGCACTCTGCACCTCCGCCATACTACAGACCCTGTCATGAGCGCCTGAGCCCTGCACTCATTCATCCCTCTTGTCCTTAGCCCGGGCCCGCTACAGTGCAGCCGACACGTGTTTGCTGTGTACCGGAAGCACAGAGGTGAGCAGCAAAACACTTCCCTGCTCCCTGTATCATTGATTATCATTCATTTTACGTAGCCTGCATCTCCAGTGACTCGTGTATAAGCCGAGTTAAGCTTTTTCAGCACAATTTTATGCGCATGCACAGAACGCCAGGTATTTCGGAAGAGGGCGCACAGCTACAAAGATGCAATGGTGACGGAGAAAAGAGGCTACTGGGGCGTGGAGTAGCCGTGATGTGTAGCCTCATGTCCGGCTACTCCATGCCCCAGTAGCCGCTTAAAAAAAATTACATATCCGCAGATTAAAGTTTTCTTAAAGATAAACAAAAAAGGGCTATCCTCACGTCCCATTCATCCACCTACCACCCGATCTACCTTTTATAGGTAGAATCGTGGTGGTAGGTTCCCTTTAAACTAGCTGACAGTTCTTCTTGTTTGTGCAGTGGGTTTTTGACAAAATTTGGGCACAAACAAATGAATATAAATTTGTTGGACTGTGCAACTAACATTTCTGTAGGATAAGTTTCAGTAGTGACTAAATTCTAGAGCACCCCAAATAAGATGTTTAAAACCGACCTAGGTTTGTAATGTATGTGATCAAACGTCAGAAAGACCTAAAACGGATTTTCAAAAAAAAAAGTTTTACTCACTGGGAAAAAAAAAATTGCAGACATTCTGGAATTTTCTCTTTAGGTTCCACCATGATGATATTATTGGATCCCTAATGTCAGATAGGAGGGCAAGGCTGTGTGGTCTTGGGTTGGAGCAGAAGGCCTGGCACTGCCCATCTGACTATATCTGAAAATACGGACATTAATTATTTGTGAATGATGTGGGTTCCCTCCTCCTCTCTACCTGTGCCTGTCAATGAGGACAAATGGCGAAAAGAACATCAGACTGATTATTTGGGAAAGGTGTGAACTTGAATGAAAATATATATATCCATCTGCTCTTTTTGAAGGGATTGGCTACTCTTTTACACAAGTTTTCATGGCTTTACTGCCTTTAATAATAATACTTGAATATTCATGAACTGATTCAGCATTTCTGCAACATACTTTAGTGATGTCTGCAAACTAGCTGTGGATCTTTGTTTACATGTCTGTGCACTGATGAATAGGAGTGGCTGCAGCAGGACATTATGACTCGTCCTCCTCCTCTCCCTCCTATCAGTTTAGAATGGACAGTGTGAGACGCAGAGGGAGACGCTCTGAGGATAGGCTGGAGCGATGAGAGACAGGAAGCTGTGTATATATGCAGAGGGCAGCATGGTGAGAAAGGGGAAAAGCCGAAGCTAAGGTACAGGTACATAAAATTTCAGAGATATGTCTAATGGAAGATATTTATTGAAAAGCGGGCAACCCCTTTAAATGGTAAAATTAACTTTATAAATATGCAAATTAGGCTAGAGTACTTTGGGAGGCATTAGCAGAACGCTTCAAGGCTCTGGGTCTACAGCAGTGGTTCTCAACCTTTCTAACGCTGTGACCCCGCAATACCGTTCCTCATGCTGTGGTGACCCCAAACCATGCAACTCGCAGTAAAAACACAGTAAAATTGCGGCTTTGATGGCTTTAGGCGACCCCCGGTTTTGGTCATTCGACCCCCGCTAGGGTCCCGACCCACAGGTTGAGAACCACTGGTCTACAGCAATAACAACTCTGACCGCTAAACTTCTGCTGCCCAACATCTTCTCTTATCCTTCTCCTTTCAGCTATGTCACTCCTGAGGCCAGCAAGATGTGGAGCCCAAGCCTTGAGGTGCTCTGCCAAAAGTAATTTTGTGAAGGGAGATTTCGTCATGGAAGCAGCCGCTGGATGATAAAAACATAGGTATTGGTGGCATGTGTGATCATAACCCTACATTATACAGCAGTTAGGTCAGGTGGGTAAATTGTGGTGATGGAGTATAAAGTGGATGTGCGTGTGCTCGCCTTTCCTGATGTTGGCCAAGTGCTCATGGAGGACTGTTCTCATGACCTGCATTTATCAGATCCTTTAGATGCGAACATTATAAACGGAAAGGACTTTGAAAGCTGCAGAATGTGATAATGACTGTACATGTTGTGGATGCACTGGGAATGAAGTAGTCAGAAGAGCTTTTTGATGTTGGGAGAATTTACATATCTGCTGTCTTCCTCTGTGCTCTGGGACACCGTGTTCCCAACTGTGCCAGGAAGTCAACATGCATCAAAGGAGCCTTCTCTGTTCTCCAAATTGCTCCAAGCCCCCATCTAAAAGTGACGACTCAGGTCCTTGGAAATGTAATGGCAGATATGTCATAGATAACATGACAGGTGGTAACTTCTTCAGCCGTTCTGCAATTTTGCTGGGATTGTTTAAAAAGTGAAATTCTCTTGGATAGGAAGCAGTGAATGTATTCTGTAATAGAACTGCTACGACATTCTTGCAACGATCCTCATTCTGTATCTACTGTATTAAGATTAATGAGTTTTCAGAAGTGCAGTACATTGAGAAAAGTGCAATGTAACCTTAATATAAAATGTTCACTAGCGCTTGGGTAAGGACATTTCTGTACTAGAATCAAAGCAAAGGAAGATGATGGAATATAAGCAAATAAATATTTCCATAAATATAAAATATACATAAATCTACCCATCAAGCAGGGCTGTGGAGTCGTTAACCCAAACCTCCAACTCGGCACCTAAATTTCCCAAACTTTGACTCAGACTCCGCAGTCCTGTTTTCCTGGTCACTCTAGCAGTGCTGAGATACATGGAGGTATTCCTTCCCATATTCCTCTAATCTATAGCCGAGGAGCTTCACTCCTGAGCATGTACACAAAGTGCAGCCACATACATCTCAACTAAAAGGGTGCACAAGTCACAGTGACAGGCCACATGCAGCCTGTCAAGCCTTGATTTACGGTACGAACCCTGCTGACAGTCCATTCCATAACTGATCACAGATCATTGGCACGTCACCGGTAGCAGTGAGTTCAGTTCTCCCTGCTCCATGTTGTCTCCTGCCACTCCACTCTGTGTTCTGCCTGCTGACACTGGTCAAGGTCAGGACCCAGAGCAGAGTGCCTGCAGGAGAGGGCTCAGGAGTGGTAAGTAAGCTGCTGTAGTGTACTGCTTCCGGGTCCTCTCCTGCTTCTAACACAGTTTTGTTCCGGGTCCTGATGCCACTGCATACAACCAGCATGGGACATGGAGGAGAGAAGAAGCTGCAGTGTGGTGCAGGGAGGAGAAGAAGAGGTAAGAAAGGAGAGGATTTATAAATTTTTTTTTTTTTTTTTTTGCCTGCTACGGATGTAGCCAGTATTATTAGTTTTATTCTATAGGCTTAGGGGTCTCCAATGTTATTAGTTTTATGCTCTCGGGTCTCCAGTATTATTGTCTGCTCTGCGGGTCTCCAGTATTTTAAGCCTGCTATGTGGCATCCAGTGCTATTACTATAAATTCCAAATGTATTTATTTGCTGGGGTGGTATTGCTGTAATCGGAGCCGGATCATAGCGCGCCAACGTACAGCGCCGCGACGCCTCCTGCAGCGGAGCGCCGCCATCTTGCTGAAGCTCCGCTATCCACCCGAGGGCAGTTGAGGACGGCATCGGGGGGAACGATGGAAGGTGAGTGCAATTGTATTATTTTACCTAGAACTGTATATAGTTATTATGGGGGGGTGTATATAGTTATAATAGGAGTCTCTATATAGTTATTATAGGGGTCTGTATATAGTTATAGGGGGTGTATATAGTGATTATAGGTGGACTGTATATAGTTGTTATTATTGGGGGTGTATATAGTTATTATAGGGTTACTGTATAGAGTTAATATGGGGGACAGTATGTAGTTATAGGGGGCTGTATATATATATAGTTATAGGGGGCTGTATACAGGCAGTCCTTGGGTTTACAAGATATGTTCTGTAGGTTTGCTCTTAAGTTGAATTTGTATGTAAGTTGGAACTGTATATTTTATAATTGTAACCCCGGTCAGGATTTTTTTTGGTCTCTGTGACAATTGAACTTTATAAATTTTGGATTTTTATAAGAACCAGGAATAACAATAAATCTTAATTACAGACACCTCTGATAACTGTTATAGCTGTTTATTGTAGCCTAAGGATAAAGTACAGTAATTTAACAATATCCAGAGGTCCATTTGTAACTAGGGGTTGTCTGTAAGTCGGGTGTTCTTAAGTAGGGGACTGTCTGTATAGTGATTACCTGGGGCTGTATATAGTGAATACTGGGCGCTGTATATAGTGACTACTGGGGAGCAGTATATAGTGATTGCTGTTCCCTGTCTGGACTACATTTAATGGGCCCCCACCAGATTTTGCGCCCAGGGGCCCCCACCAACCTTAATCCAGCCCTGGCTGTAATGTAACACTTTAAATTTCTAGGTTGGCATTTTGTGGTTGTTGGTGCTTTTTACTGAAGACTCCCTTAAATAGTAAGGGGGGTGCTGCTGCTGGCTATTTTAATATTAAGGGGGCTGCTGCTGTAAACATTAAAATGGGGGTTGCTGTTGTGGTTATTTTATGGAAAGGGGGCTGCTTCTGGACATTTTAATATTAAGGGGGCTGCTGCTGTAGGCACTTCATTAGTAGCGGGGCTGCTGCTGGATATTAACTTAATAAGATGGGGCTGCTGCTGGACAGTATCTAATAAGTACTACTGGCCACTATACATATGGTATATGAGAACGATGCTGATTGTATGTCTGTGTAGCATACATGTGTATTCTCAAGTGTAACATGGGATGAGGGTAGCAGCGAAAGTTTAGGTCTATGGGGCATGATCAAAAGTTTCTCCTGGGGCCCACTGGAGTCTTGTTACGCTACTGAGTCAAAGTCCAACCTCTGGGACCAACAATGAAGGACTCCATTCCCTAAGTTTTCCCAATGCCTCTTCTGCTTGGCCAGTTGTGTCGGGCACTGCAGCTGGCCTGTGTCAGGTGCTGAACATTCATACTCCCAGGATTGGAAGGTGCCCCAATAGTTGACCCTTATTGATATTGTGAGTGAATATCCAAGGGAGTGAGAACACCAAGTCCACAAATTAGTCACCTAGTTTTGGAAATGTATTCAAAATCAATTTGAACTGAAATGTTTTGGATTAATATGTAGATGTAATTGTAAGCCTTGTAGCTGTATTTAACACGGGAGCTGTTTAATAGTTATCATAGCATCTCCATGTGTTCCATCTCCTGTGTCCAGCCTAGGGTAAGGCTTCTGGAACCGCTTGGAAATAAAACATTAGCTAAAGAGAAATTTTATTACAAGCTCAAGCTGTTAGAAAAAGGACTTTTGGCTATGATCAACCTCCCCATAAATCACATTACAGTCACCGTTTAATCACCCACTTGTACAATTATAGAAAGGAGAAAACATCGGAGCTTTCGCTTTAGAAAAAAGGTGGAATAAAAAAAAAAGGCAATTAGTTTGCAGCAGATGTACGAGCGGCTCCGAGATACAGCCACAGATTTTATCATTTTACAAAGACCATCTGCACACATTTACTTACAGGTCCGAGGTCCTAAGACATACTCTGTGCAACCACGGGAAAGTACTGAATGTAATTAACTTTTTAATATCAATATCCTGTTTTCTCCACTTTGAGCGTATGTCGGCTGTCCTTTCGCTATCCACATGTGAGGTTTAATTTCCTTTCATAAAAGTTTGGAGCAGAATATTAAAGATTGGAATGGTAGATATATGTTATACAAAGAGATGGCGGTATTATTACTACAAACGCATTGTGAGTCATATACTGTGATATTTAATGTGATAAGAAATGATTGGTGTATCCTAGTTGTCTACATTTTCATTCTCTAAATTTTAAGGGAAAATTATACTATTTTGTCAGCATTGTGGCTGCTTGCCCCTCCCCTCTCCATAGCGAGGCGTGGCGCTCAGCTGTAAACTTGGGTGTATATTTTTCCCATGGACTGCACAGTACATTGGTACACCTTCTATGGGGACCGATATCAGGCCTTAAAGGGAACCTGTCATCAGAAATTGACCTAATAAACCACTACCAGTATGTTGTCAAGCAGTTGGCCAGCTCCTCGATCATGTTTCTTTTAAGGCCCAGCATGGTGGCATCGCCCAGAAAATCAACTTTGAAGTGAGATGCACGTTAGATGTGCAACACCCCTGCCAACGCATAGGTAAGGTGGTTGTTACGAATGGTGCCCTCTCCATGTAAGGAACTGTTAAAGAGACTGATCACTGAGGTCTCTTAATACTGGAGAACTTTGTAATTGCTGTAGCCACTGACTGCTGAGGCAAAAGTTAAAAATGTGAAATGTTGTTTACCAATAAGAATCTCTATACTTATTGTAGAGCAAGCTGGAAGATGATTAAAGAGTGCTACCAAATGACCCCAAGAAGTATATAAACCCCTGCTGGGCGGGAGCACATGTTCTTGGATTCTAATCAGTAGAGAGAGCAGCGGGTCCAGTGTGCAGCTCCCATAGAGCTGCCTTCCAGACCCACTACCAGGAAGCAGAGGTGTCTCGGGCCACAGGCCTAGCACCTTAAGGCAAGTATGGAGTCTTAAGCCCCAGGGCAGAGGTCCACCATCCAGACTTGGCTCCATCTTTACCTGCCCAGCGTGAAGTTCCTACCAGACTGTGAGAAATTTTTCCAGTGGACCATCTATTTCATCGACCTTTTGTCTTGCTAAATCTGCTGCTACCATTTGACTGTAGCCTGCTGTTTGAAGCTTAATAAAAAACTGTAACGTGTCTCTGTTTATTCCCCGGATTCGGCTCTATCGCCACCACAGGCTCCCCAAGCTCCATCACCCAAGGACTCCAATATACACCTCAGGGATGGCCCCAGGGAGAAACCTATTGCTTCAACCTCTCCCTCCATATTTCTCGCACACACCACCTGCTGGAAACCTGCCAGGCTGTAGGCCCAACCTCCGGTCCCTATACAAGCACTGTGACCATAGCATGCTCAAGGCCGCATAAGCCAGCCACTCCGTTATTCTGTCTACAGCCACCGAAGAAAGGCTAGGCCCCAGTGGGGGAGGTTGTAGATGTATAGAGTCAGGGAGGTGGACTGAAATCAAGCTCCTCTGCTTCTGATCAGATTTACTGAAGTTTAGTGAATGATATGAAAGGTGTTCAAAGATGTCCTTTGATCAGTTACAGTAAAGGAGGCGTTCTAAGGCAGAGAAAGCTTGACTTCAGTGTTAAACTCTCCGTCTCCTTGACTTCATAAAACCAATTCACATGTCACTTCAATGTTGATTTTCTGGATGATGCCACCACACCAGGCCATGACAGAAATATCATCTAGAAGATGTTCAGCTGCTTGACAACAGACTGGTAGTGGTTTATTAGGCCAATTTCTGATGACAGGTTCCTGTTAAACAGCCCTTTACACATTTATGTGAAAGAAGCCTATAGCCATAATTCCATCTCCCCAATGTGGGTTTAATCTCTATAATAAAATTAGTAGTAAGAAGTAGTAAGTATCCTGGCAGGTTTTTTGGTGTACAAGCCATGAAAAAGTCTGAACTCCTTCCATAGAGCCAGGAATTGCAACCATGTCACCTCCACAACAAGTGGCATATAGGGCCGGAATGGGATGACTCTTTAACAATAGCCTGCGCCTCTTGGTATACCCAGCATGATCCATGCAGTTTTCTGCTGAATTCCATCTTCCTAGCAAGAATCCGTTTATGGAGTCCGTTTACAAGGAAGTCTATTGAGAAGGGAGGGGGATGCAGCTCTTCACCCACCAGTTTTGAGACTACTGCAAATTACAGACTGCAAAGGTGAAAACTATTAGATGAGGAATACTAGTCCTATAATCAGAATTATTACTCTTATATGGACATTGGACTACAATTTATCATCTGATGTATGTTTAAACTGCAACATCAATGCTTTCCCACATAGCAACGGTGCAATGTATTAACGTCATTGATAATTTCATGGCTTGAGCAAACTGATCCTTTCTGTTCATGTTTAACAATGCTATATACTCTTTCCAAACATCGCTACCAATAAGCTAGGGAAAATATTTCATTTCCTGAAGCATTTTCTTTTTATTGCACGCAACTGATAGCGCATAATGTCCTATCTTTTTACAAAGCAGTTCTGTTTTTTTTTTTTGTGTCCTTGCAGATTTTATGCAGTTCTGTGATCAGCTCAGTATTTCTGCATAAGTCTAAAATCTATTTTTTTTTTTTTTTTTTTATTTTTTTTTTTAGCACATAATACGAAAGAAACTACACTTTGGGCAGACCCGATATGCTCTTCTAAATTACCCATTTTAATGATAGGTGATCAATAATCTTCTAAGTATAATAATCTGCCTTATCAGTTCCTTTCCATTGCTGCAATGTGAAAAAATCAGTTTGTAAATGTATGCAACTCACTTGAGGTGAGTCCAATCACACTAAGTGAGTCCTGCATATTCATTATTCCTTGCCCTACCGCCCTGTTCCTGATTGACAGGTCTCACCGCTACCACCATGCTGCCGGTATGGAGCTAGTACTTAGGGACCATCTGCCAATATTCAACATCAGACATATACAGGGGTAGGAAACATTGAGAGACAGACTCCCCCAGGAAGGTGGGGGCTGAGAGAGACGCTGGCTATATGAACAGAATTGAACTTTGCTCCTCACCCCTCCCTCAGTGAAGAGGCAGGGTAGCTTGACTGTAGACTGCAGCTTTCCGCCTCCATGACTGAGGGCATCAATAAAAGTAGTTTTTAGAAGAAATGTGGCTCTAATCCCATGGAAATATCAGTGGAACTTGAATAAAGACATCTAAAAGTTTCTACCAGCCCCCATAGGTGGGGTATGAAATGTCCTTTCTGAATTCCCTCTTTTTATGTGAAATCTCTTTCTTTAACCTGTAAAAAAATAAATAAAATCCCCCCCCCCCCCCAAGGTCAGGTAAATGACTCTTCCTGATTTGCACATAAAAGGAATCCAGTTCAGAGGTTGCAGGGGTAAGTCGCTTCAGAAGCCCCTATCTTCGGTTCTGTAGTACCTAGAAATGTTTATTGTGCCATATTAAAGATAAGGATCTCATCTTTCAGATCACCAGGGACACCTGTATAACAAGCTGCAGACAGTGCTAGGTAACAGGCCTGAAGATCTCTCTAAACATGTGTGGTGTTCATAGCAGCATGGCTGAGAAAACTGGATTTATATTATAAGATTGCCGTTGGACTTGGTGCACTTCTTTGTGAAATCTCATCACGGTCCCTGCCCTACGCTCTGAGTAAGAGAAGTAGCAGGCTACTGGTTAGGTATATCAGCAGAACAGAACAATTGGGGAGCAGTCTGAATGCAGAGATCAAAGAACTCATCTAGTTCTCAAAGTCCTGCTACAATCCTGGAATATGAATCAATTATTCACAGTCCTGCTTCTACTAAAACATTAAAGTTATGGTTATACAGATCTTCAAGGCCAATACCGGACACTGCCTGCAGCTTTGTATGGTCAAATCTGCTGGTAGACTCCCTTTAAAAGTCCTAACTCCTCCGAGCCCCTGTTTGCTCCGCCTCTGTTATAGTTTTTACATAATGCAAATATTTCAAATATTAGTATTCTGCACAATCTGTTCTCCTCTGATCAGTTCTGTTCACATAACCTTTAGTATTTTACAGTATAAGCGATAGGTTTGAACCATTTCATTGCCGATTACTTATACATGTGAAATGTTGTAAGAGCAAAGCTTAGTTGTTTCTTGTCTCTTTTCCTTGGTTGAGTTGCCTTCGATATGTGAACATTTTTGACACATTTATTATGAGATAACATTGGCGCTGCCTGGTATAGTCAACCGTAATACTCAGAGTAGTGAAACATCCTCATCTGCCTCTTCTGAAGCTTGTCGGGCGCACACAATACACAGATTTGAAACAAGATCCAGATTTTACAATGTTGTTTTGTTCCTGACAATAATCCCAATTCTCTAAAGGACTCTGTTCCTCTCCAGCAAATTGACATTTTGAAGATTTCAGAAACATTTCCCCAAATGCTCTGAGATTCTACAATCAAAAGAGAAGGCAAAACTGACAGTGTGTGCAAAGATGACAAATTGTCGAGTCAACGCTTATCCATTGGCTTTCATATATGTATAGATTATTTATTGCATACCTCCTGATGCCTCTTTTTTTATTTTTAAGCCTAAAGCATTAAGTCTAGCTCACTGACTGACTTGTCACTGCTACAGATCCTACATATCTTGTGCTGGGTAGTAAATCTGGAAAAATTTTAAATTACAATTTTTAAGTCAAAATTTTTACCCCCAAAAATGTAACAATTGTCTAGAAGATTAAGCTTACGCATGCCAGGCATACCTTCTATATTGCCCTTTACTGCGTTTCATTCCTTAAAAAAATATATATATATCTTCACCTTTGAAGGGCACTTCTAGCCGACCCACTGTCTCTTTCCTGCCAAAGTAAGCAGGAGGCAGCGCACACCAGGAATGTCATGCTCTACAAGGAGGCTTCGGAGGAGGCAGCGATCAGCCTTCAATTGCTTCGCTGTTGTGGATTAGGCAATTAAGTCGCGGTCTGGAGGGGCTCTGGTAATGCCTCCCGAAGCACATCTGCCAAATTAAGAGAAATAAACTATTTTCATAAAACATGTGATGGGTTTCCTTTTAGGGTAGCAGAAAGGTTTCTAAAAGGAATGGTAACTTCAGTACTTTTAAAGGGGAGAATTTATCAATCTTTTGGGCATGCGGAGTGCTATTTTTATGTTTAGTTGTTGTCCTTTTTTGCATCCAATTTATGGTTTACCTGGCTTTGCAGTGAAATTTGAGCCGTTTTTTTACATCTAAAAAGTCCCACAACCTGAGTGTAAATTTTTCCACCAAAAAATCGCAGAATTCATCAAATTTGGCACAAATCCACCATTAATGAGTGATTGCGGTTTTTGCCCTTTAAAGTGAAAAACCTATTGATTTTAGTGACAAATTTATTCCCGGCGAGTTTGAGCACCCTTAGTGCAAATGTCGTATAAAGTCAGGGATCATAAAGAAACAGAAAACTAGCCAATCCTAGACCTTTAGTCTATTTCTCATTACTGCCCTACGCCTGCTCCAAAAGTAATTGTATTTTATAGCAGTCTGTAATCTATTTTCCATGCATGAATCATTGTTTAAAATGATGACTCATCTTGGACCTTGCGGGTATACAGCCGGGTCTAAGAGGGCGAGGGCTCCTCACCCCTCCCCTCTCCACTGAGGCTACGCTGTAAAAACAAAATATAGGAGAAGCCCTATATTTTGTGGTGCACCCGTCTGCTCACTGCACTATGGCCAGGTGCCAAAAACCTCTAATGGAGCCGTGATGCAGCTGAAAATGTGGGGATGTCACCGGTCCCCATACATCGTCGTGTGCATGGGTCCTAATATACCAGTAGTTTAGCTCATGGATTCTTCTTTGAACTCGATAAATAATCTTTCAACAGTCCTTGCATATATTATTTGTATGAGAAACCGTGTACATGAAACATTACGTATGTTAATTAAAAATAACATTTTTCTCTTCTCGGCAATCGCATTCAACAAAGAAAAGAACATGGTGGGCATGAAGATGAGTGGTGATGGGACAAAACTCCCGTTTGCTCTTAATAATTAAACCAACAAATCTTTAGTTGAATGCCCTGTTTGCTCGTAATGCAAATAATATATCTGATTTATTCTCTCAGGCGATTAGGTAGGAGAAAAATATAATTTTGGAAAATTTAAAAGATGAAGAGATGTTTGAATTTTTTTTTTTTTTTAATAAAAAGGATTTTTCCGAAACTGAGCTGCTCTTGTGCACATTCTATGCCTGAACATAAGTGTAAAGCTGGTGGACATGGGCTCTTTTAAAAATTCATTGTTAGCCTGCACCAAAAAATGTAAATTAAAATTTAAAGTGGCTAAATTAAAAACTTAATTAAAAATTCTCCAGCTGGTGGACGCAAAAGTAAGTCGATAAGGAGACTGGGTGAGTGTATTTATCACCCAGTACTGGCACTAGGGGTAAGAGGTAACTTTTATTTAAATCAAATGGGCACAATTAAAATGATTGAAGATCAAGGTGGACATCGCCCTTAACTCCTACATTTTCTGTGGTTGACTCTCCCCTCCTTTCCTAGACCATGATTGCAAGTTTGTGTTCTTGAGCCTTGACCTGATCCTAATCCATATATTTTATGTCCCGACCTCTAGCCTGTACATTGGATTTTGTCTGTTTGCGGCCTGCCCTAACCTAAGGCTTGCTTCCTAGATCGCTGTCTGCTCTTCATACTGCACCCGCTTGGCTTCTGGTGTATTGCACTTGTTTCCCATAAATTGTTCAGGCCAACTGTTGCCAACACAAGGACTACCCTGAGTCGTGTTGAATGGGAATTAAATCCCCAGTGGATTATTCCCTTGCAATTTAACTCTTAGCCAAACCGGATTGGTGACACCGTGAGTCCACAGCCCACAATGTGATATAGTAAAACTTAAAAAAAAATTAATAAATAAATGCAAAAATAATTCACTTTGACACTGCTAGTAATCTCATAATCTTTAATTTCAGACATACTAATTTTTTCAGGGTATCTATTATTATGATGCTGGATGGCCAAGCCTTGGTTTCTCAATTGAAATTTCCTTAAAGGAAACCTACCACTTGAAGTGGCAGGTATAAGGGGGAACTACCGAGCACCAGCTCAGGCTGAGCTGGTGCCGGAGCTTATTTTTGTTAGTGTTTTAAACCGATACTGCGGTTTAAAACACTAACAAAAATAAGCTCTGGCACCAGCTCAGCCTGAGCTGGTGCTCGGTAGTTCCCTCTTATACCTGCCACTTCAAGTGGTAGGTTTCCTTTAAAGGCCTAACAATACATTTCTAATGAATTTTATATTTTGCTGAAAGATCACTGACTTTTAAATTATACACAGTATCTAAATGTGTCGTTGTCTTGAAATGGAGTTTGTAATTGTGATAAAATGACAAGGACGTGTTAAATCAGAATTAGCAATTGAAGTCTTTTTCTAGTTAAAAATAAAGCAAATGAGTAGGAGGGAATAGAGAGGTAAAAGGATTGTCCTTGACCTAGAATAAGGCAGGAACCGTTATAATATTGTAGTATATTATATGTTGTAGTATATTGTATGTCATGTTTATTTTATGTGGGTAAGGGATGCACATTTGGCAATGGTTGTTTGGATCACGAAACTTTGAAGCCTAGGGACAATTTTTGACAGCCAATATACCAGTCAAAAAATTAAATATATCCGATCAAGAAAGCTGTCTTATCTGCATTATAAAATATATATATATATATATATGTGTATAAGCCTAGTTTTTCAGCACAAAAAAATTTGCTGAAAACCCAAACTCTGCTTATACTCAAGTAAAAAGCATATTGGTTTTACCAGGTTTTCATGGAAAAATTAGGGGCCTCAACTTATACTTGGGTCGGCTTATACCCGAGTATATACTATGTGTGTGATATATGTATTACACACTTGAGATCAAAATTAAAGAACAACACACAATTTCAGGGTCATTGTGTAGTCCTATGTGAATATACACTCACCGGCCACTTTATTAGGTACACCTGTCCAAGTGCTCATTAACACTTAATTTCTAATCAGCCAATCACATGGCGGCACCTCAGTGAATTTAGTCATGTAGACATGGTCAAGACAATCTCCTGCAGTTCAAACCGAGCATCAGTATCGGGAAGAAAGGTGATTTGAGTGCCTTTGAACGTGGCATGGTTGTTGGTGCCAGAAGGGATGGTCTGAGTATTTCAGAAACTGCTGATCTACTGGGATTTTCACGCACAACCATCTCTAGGGTTTACAGAGAATGGTCCGAAAAAGAAAAAACATCCAGTAAGCGGCAGTTCTGTGGGCGGAAATACCTTGTTGATGCCAGAGGTCAGAGGAGAATGGGCAGACTGGTTCGAGCTGATAGAAAGGCAACAGTGACTCAAATCGCCACCCGTTACAACCAAGGTAGGCAGAAGAGCATCTCTGAACGCACAGTACGTCGAACTTTGAAGCAGATGGGCTACAGCAGCAGAAGATCACACCGGGCGCCACTCCTTTCAGCTAAGAACAGGAAACTGAGGCTACAATTTGCACAAGCTCATCGAAATTGGACAGTAGAAGATTGGAAAAACGTTGCCTGGTCTGATGAGTCTCGATTTCTGCTGCGACATTCGGATGGTAGGGTCAGAATTTGGCGTCTACAACATGAAAGCATGGATCCATCCTGCCTTGTATCAACGGTTCAGGCTGGTGGTGGTGGTGTCATGGTGTGGGGAATATTTTCTTGGCACTCTTTGGGCCCCTTGGTACCATCGTTGCAACGCCACAGCCTACCTGAGTATTGTTGCTGACCATGTCCATCTTTTTATGACCACAATGTACCCAACGTCCGATGGCTACTTTCAGCAGGATAATGCGCCATGTCATAAAGCTGGAATCGGACTGGTTTCTTGAACATGACAATATGTTCACTGTACTCAAATGGCCTCCACAGTCACCAGATCTCAATCCAATAGAGCAGTGATTTTTCAACCTTTTTTGAGCCGCGGCACACTTTTTATAATTAGAAAATCCTGGGGCACACCACCAACCAAAATGACACTAAAACAGTCATAAAAGGCCTCCCTTTACTAACAAAAAAACCCCTAGCGGCCTCCCTTTACTAATTTAAAAAAAAAGTCCCTAGCTGCCTTCCCTATACCCCTATACAAATAATAACCTTATATACTTACCCTTGATGTCTTCTTCCGCGTACCTTCACTCCTAATGGCGATCCGCCCACCTTCTGTAGCTCCTGCACCTGCAGGAGCTACAGAAGATGGGCAGATCGCCGACGCGGGGCTTGTAGGTAAGTATGGGGGCCGAAACACAGGGGCGCGGCGGCAGCGCTAAACAGGGGCACCATAGTTCGGGGAACTTTCCCCGCGGCACACTCAACCATGTGTCGCGGCACACAGGTTGAAAATCACTGCAATAGAGCATCTTTGGGATGTGGTGGAACGGGAGATTCGCATCATGGATGTGCAGCCGACAAATCTGCGGCAACTGTGTGATGCCATCATGTCAATATGGACCAAAATCTCTGAGGAATGCTTCCAGCACCTTGTGGAATCTATGCCACGAAGAATTGAGGCAGTTCTGGAGGCAAAAGGGGGTCCAACCCGTTACTAGCATGGTGTACCTAATAAAGTGGCCGGTGAGTGAATGCTGACATGAGTAAAATAGCATTATTTTAAGGTTATTTCATAAATTGTATTACTTCAGAGTAATGACGAACGGGGTTCATGACATTTTGGAGCATTTGGACTGCAGTGCCCAAACCTCTAATGAGCAGAAACAATCCAAAATGTGAGACTCTGCAGTCTGTTTATTGAGAATACACATAGGATAGGGCCATGCATTTTAGATTGGCGGGGATTCGAAACTCGAAAACCCCCATTCTTCAGCTGATTCTGGAAGTCTCTAGTCAAGAGTATTGTTTTGTGACGCGCTATGGAATATGATGGCCCTGTATAAATAATATAGATTTATATTATTATTATTTATAGAGAATGGCCGGCTCCTGGAACTGCAGCTCGGCTCCTATTCTTCTCTCTGTTGCTATTCAACTCTTGTTCAGGAATTGGTCAGGGTTCCAAACTCTGAACTCCCAATGATCTGGGGGTTTCATTATCTTTCTGGCTATGAAGGGGTCACCTCTTCTTTCAGAGCTTCCCTGTGAATTTTTTGGTCTTTTGCTTCCTCCGTTCTGACATATTCTGATATTGTCTGTATAACTAGTGTTTCTGTGACAACAGATGAATATGTTCGTGCTTATATGCGATGCGAGTTCCATTTTAATAGTTATTAGAGACAACCGGCGATAAGGCACGCTCCGGGGAATTATCTTATGTGTCTTCATTTTCTCTAAGAGAGAAAAAATGGAATATTCTGCTTTGTGCTTGTCATAGAAGTTCAGTAGAGTTGCTCGGTATCGTAGGGACGTCCTGTGCGGAGCAGAGAGCAGGTTACACATGACCATTATGTTATCTGAACCTTTTGCTTTCTATGTGGCAATTTTATATGTCTTCCCCCCTCTTTTACATGCACAGTTTTTTTTTTTTTTTTCAACTGTGGATAAGACTTCCGTAGAAGTGAAATGCCCCCCCCCCCCAATAAAACGGATAGCACAAGGATAGACACATGTTCGTTGTAGTGTATAGCGATGAGAAAATAAAATCATTCCATCTGACAGGTGATGAAAGCCAAAAGTTAGTTTAGATGTGAGGTTACCATAGGAAAGAGTTTTTGACCTGGAGATTCCCAAAAGTCCCAGAAGGGTTCTTAAGGCAAACTATATCTTTCTTTTTATAATTGTCATACGAATTTCTAAGAATTGGACGTCCTCACTTTATAAGACCCCTGCTTTATTGCACATGCGCTGTATCGGCACCGAGCGGAACAAGCAGTGAGGATATTTTTTTTTTTTTGTTGGTTTTGTATGTGTCCACTCAAAAATATTATACAGGGCGTTTTGGGACATTAAACCACTGATCCATGAAGACCTGTGGGTGGTTTAGTGTCCCATCACCATAATCGGTTTCCTTTAAATTTGTTCAACAAAGGCCTTTATACTTAAACACAAAAATTTCAGGATTTTGATCCAGGGATTTAAATGAGAAGAGTGAGGAGAGAAATAAATTCCAAATTGGTATTTCTATTGCCTTGGACCTAACGAAGGAAGCAGTATGCTTACGAAATACGTTGTCCTAATAAAGTCAATTTTCTGTTAAGAAACTTGTATGTTATCCCTCGAGGCAGCAGATTAAAATAAAACCTTATGAAGGAAGCAGTCCACTTTTGAAACTCGTTGTCTGACTTTTTAAAAAAAATGTAAGAACCTTGTGTATTATCCCTGGAGACCGCAGATTGAAACAGAACCTGGAGTTTTTACTCCTTACTCCAATTTTTAGAATCTACTCTATGGGGTTTTTGTATAGTAAGGGCCTACAGGTAATACAGCAGCCCTTCCTACTCAAACTCTACTACTCAACGTGGCACTCGGTGAAAAATTCTACCATCCAGGTATTTATGCAGACTGTCACATTTAAGGTCTGGAAGGCTTTTAGAGTTTTGGGGTTTTTTGCCTTCCATTTGAACAACGCTGTAGGAGTATGGGTTACAAGTGATGGACCCACATCTTTTCTTCAACCGTATCTCATGACTGTCCACAGAAAACCCAACAGAAGTCATGTATTGTGACCTCAGGCCCAGTACTCTAAATCATATTCTAGTGTTCCTTGAAACCGCCAAAAATGTGTAGTTTTTTTTTTTTATTAAATCTGGCTGCATTGGATTGTTTTGACTTGCATCATCCAATATGTAGGATTGGAGTAGGGTTGTTAAGTGCTGCATCAGTCCGTGGAATATTTCCAGCAATCTCCTACTGTGAGATAAATGAGGTCTTTGCTTCACATTACACTACTTTCTTGTAGATAAATTAATCACAGGGGAGAGGTTATCAGCAATTCATGGAGCCTGTCACATGGAGGTTCTTAGAAAACAGTGTGAAAGTGCTAGGTGTAGGAGAGGATTTTATCCAGAGCCTACAAAGCTTCTTCTCCATGGCTGCTTCATCCTACTGTAATGTTCTTTATTTGCTTAGGTCACCAGCTGCCGACCAAATCCGAGCTCCTTAATAAAACATGACATTTGCACCGTACAGGACGGTCTCTAAGACGCTAATGTTTCTAATTAAATAGCAATCGTCTGCCTGAAACCTTAGCTCGCCCCTTTTTTATGTATAATGCGAACATTTTCTTTGAACAGGTTGGAATATGCATTCTCTGCTTCAACTCCTTTTTTTTGGGAGTGGGGGATCTTGTAACTAACGTTTTTCATACAAAAGTCAAAAGTAGGTCTAAGGTTTCCTGACCTAATGAACGTTACTATTGGAAATTAAATGTGAGATCCCTGGCATCTGGCAAGACCCCTCTACTAGGTGACTGCATTGGTTCTATGCACATTTTTCCAAATATTAACTTTTAGGCTGCATTCACACTACCGCAAGGGGGACATATATACAGCCGACGTATATATACGGCCGATATACGTCCCCCATAGACGGCAATGGGCGTGCGGCGCCCTACGGGAGCAGTACGGTGCAACACACATGTGGCACCGTACTGCTCCATGCCCCGTGAAAAAATAGGACATGTCCTATTTTTTCAGGGCATACGGCGCGGTGCGCCATATATCCCTATGGAGAGGGACGGGGGTGAGCAGCGCTCTCCCTCTCCTCCTCTCCCCGCACGCTGCCGTGTGAATCCAGCCTTATTCCGTAGAGGGGCTACAGAGATGATTATAGATTATATTGGGTGGGATTCCATTATTTCCATTATGGCTTCACCAGACGCAGTGGAAGATGTGTATTGTATGTGATTGTATTATGACTGCCACTGTGGGACTATGGAAAATGGCTACTGCATGAGAATCCATAAAAAATTAGGGAAATTTATCGGGACCCGGTGCACAGCGTGAACATTGCTCCGGCTTTTGTGTCTGACTCCATTTTATGCCAGGTCCTACCTGGGGTGGAACATTGTTATAACCTGGCACAGGGATACCCCAACCCACTCCCCATCCATCTGTAGAATAACCCATGATAGATGTCGCCAATGAGCATTGTATGTGATGCCCTTTGTCTCTGGGAAAGGCATATTCATGTCAAAAATAGTACTCCTATTTTATAAATGACTTTTTTTTTTTTTCTACATATTTGATTACATTAAGTTCATATGTCTTTACATACATAGCCTGTGTATGCCTTACTGATGTATGTGATGGATCTTATAGTCACAATGGTGGATTTGTTCTGGGTTTGTATTAGTCACGAGCTTTTATAACTGCATTCTACGGACGGATGGGAGGCGGGCTCACCCATCCTCTCCCTGTAGCAAATAGAGCCACACGCCGTTCTTACGTCTGAAGATCGGACTCTCTTTTCTTTTTTTTTTTTTTTTTCTCTCGTTGTGCTCCCCGTACCAAGCCCGGGTGCCATAGCCCTCTATAGGGGACATATATTTGCCTTGTGAATGAGGCCTTGGGTTTATCTTGTGATGCCAATATTCCAATCACTCTTTCAATCGCTCATCAATCTTTCTCAAAATCTTCATACTTGTATACTACTCCCATAGATGGTCACTTATCAACTTTTCAACAAACTTTGTATAAATTAATAGTACAAGAAAACACAATACGCTTTGTAATATTTGACAAAAGTCAAATTCCACAGAAAGTAGGAGTTGGGCACAGCAGCTAGGCCTTTGCCCACCAGCTCAGAGGCAGCAGAGGAAAAGGCTTTTAATAAATTATAATTTAATAATAATTGTATTAATTATTAGAATAAATATTGCAAATCACATGACCAGAAAAGTGATATTTGTCATTTACACGAACAGAACTACTGAATTATGCTTACTTTCTTGAAACGTTGGTTATGCTTCACCCAGTAAATCAACTTTTCAATCGCTCCATAATGTTTCTCTTCCATCAATAGCTCATTATTCTCCCCTGATGAAGTTTATCGTACTTTTACTGATGATTACTGTGTTTTGGTTCCTGCTGCTCTCACTGCTGCCCTCTGGCCCTCACGCTCCATCCTGCTTTTGGCCATCAGTTTGGTTCTAAGTACCGTATGTATTATTTTGAATTTAATCCTTTTTTTTATAGATTTTTTTTTATATTTTTTTTTTTAACCTTTTACAACAGAAAAACATACCCACCCATCAGGTAACACAGTCTGACCCCATAAAAACAGACTAACAGCACTGCATAGAAACATGCGTTACATTGCATAAACAATTACAACAAGTCAATGAGAAGGCATCCTACTGCATGGCACGGTAAAGGACATTGCGGAATAGAGAGGTGTTCAGAGGGTTACAGCAAACAAGGACACAGGGATAAGTATTATATCCAGCCACATAACTTACAGACAAAGGTACCCAAGGCTACCACACCCCAGATGCAATAGATCATATAAAAACCTTTGTTATAGCAAGTCATCTAAGGGGACATCGAATGGCATAAAACGCTGAACATCACTACATAACAGAGAGGCTGTCATACGATTACAGAGCAGAAACCCAGAAGGAAGGGTGTCCTCATCCACACTTTGAATTTACATTAAACCCCCTTTTCAAGTTTAATAATTGAGTTAATTCTCAAAATTATATTCTTCAATAGTTTGTGCAGGGGGACGCAGCCAGTGCTGAGCTGTTAGCTTACAATTTCATACAGCATCCCACCTATACGAAGAGATGTGATATTTGTCAGGTCTGATTCTCCAAGGAGCCCCAATATGCGTATTTTAGGAGAAGCCACTCGGTTAACCTCATGTATCTTGAACAATGAGCCTCATATAGTGTTAAGGTAAGGACCTCATCCAGTAAATCGGTCCACGGGTCAACTTCTCCAATTTAGTTTCAATATGTAAAAGAAAAGGTTCATGATAAGAACACAGCCAACTTTTATATACCAAGAAAATAAACCCTTTAGTGTCCCCTGGGGCAAGATCCCTGTATTTAAAGGGCCAGGGTCTCACTGTCTCAGGCCGGACAGCTGCAAGGAAAAATCTAGGATATGTCCTATATTTTGCCGTATTGTGGTGCAGCTGATCGGCTTTGAATGGAAGTGGGAAGGGTGAGGAGCGCTCACCCCTCCTCTCTTGCACACAGTTGTATGCATATGTGAGGCCATAATGTGTGACCCAAAGCTAAACCGGTTGGATAGCACCGTGGGTACACAACCTGCTGTTCATTATCATTTTGGTTTGTTTTTTTTGTTTTTTACATGGCTTAGGGAAGTGTTTGATTTAGCTGCCATAATTTATTTTCCTGGATAAAATGGGTAAATATCCATATAAACAAAACAAGCTGGCTTTACTCATTCTGCCAGTCTACAAAAACTACGATCTTCCCTCCAGGTATAGTAATGTCACTGAGTGCAGCAAAACCTCATTTGTTAGAGATTTCTTGTTTCTTACACAGAACGTCAGATTTTGATTTCTGTGCAGGAGCTTTTTTCTTCCCATCATCAAATCATCACTTTAAGGTTACATTCTCCGTGTAATGGTTCTACTTTTATTTAGTTCAGAGAGATTTTCCTAGCTCTAAATAATAAGACGGTGCCAGAATTGGGCTTCAGAAGGATAAACAATGTGTTTGGGACTGACACCGTCTTTTGATGTATTGAAATTCACAGAAATGTATTTACATGTCATTTGGTTTACCACTTTTTCCTTCTCATTTAAAGTTCCAGATATTGTAAATTTTTGAAGATGGAAGAAATAATTGTGACTTTCACCTAACATCATAATTGGCAGCTACATGTTGTGTTTCTGTTTGATTTGCTATGCGGTGGTTTTTATCTCTATTGGATTTCCCTTAATTTACAGAAATCTGAAGCCAATGTAGTTTTACTGAATCTAGTGATAAACAGGGAACATAATAAAGCAGATGAATCCTTGACTATAATTCTGGCTATATATCATATCATTCAGGCTGCACAGTTAAAGGGAATCAGTAATCAGTTTTCACCGTAATAAGCTGCAGACTATTCTAGGTATAGGCCCCGGACAGCTGTGCAACTATACATTTTATCTGCGTGTATTAAGTAGCAGCAGGGCTGTGATAAGTGAACTTTTAATCCAGGTTTGCAGCTCTTGCGAATTCTCTGGGGGGTTCCAGTTTGAACAGCTTTTTTGCTCCTTACAGTGAACGGTTGCACAGCCCCCTCCCCTATGCTCCAAGTGACTACAAGTAAGTATCCAACCAAAATCCTGATACAGATCCTACTCTTAGCAGAAGGGGTGGAGCAGCACTGGGCCGAGCAGAAAGCACTTCAGTATGAAAGACCCACCCAGAGCCTTTGCAAGAGCTCCAGAGCTGGAATATAACTTTTCAAAGTCATGTCACTCTTAATAACATACATAAAGATGTAATTACACAGCTCTCCAGGGACAATGCCTAACACCGTCTGCAGCTTTGTATGGTAAAAACTGTTATCATATTCCATTTAAATAAGATTCTTCATAATAAGCCATCGTTCTGAATCTATCTCTGTAGATGATTTAAAGGGAACCTGTCATATAAATTAACCCAGACTAACAAAACATCTTTGAAAACTGATATTATACACATATCTCTATATTGTTATTACCGGTGCCTGAAAAGTTGTACAGTCCGTTTTGTAAAGTTGATTCACCATGAAAAGGACCCCATGTGAGTCCGATCATCGTCTTTCCTCTGAGCTGTGTCTGGCATAGTCTTGTGTTTCCTGCTCAGCCATGACTACTAATCTCGCTGAAGAGAATTCCTGAGGGAGGGGGGAGCTGACTTGTCACTCAGCCAGCCTCTCTCTCATCCCCCCTTCATTCTTCCCTCCCTCAGGAATTCTTTTCACCAAGTCACACATCCAGAAGGTGAATGATGTAGTAGAACTACTCCGTCCACTGAGCTGAAGAGAAAGCAGACCCCTTCTCAATCATGAATAGCTTGAAGAACATGAATATGAATAGATGATTAGTCAACTTTACAAACTGACACTGTAAATTTTCATAACCATAACTGTATTGCTATATAATAGCAGTTTTTAAAGATCTGTTTAGTTAGTGTGTGCTAGTTTAGCTAACAATGCATGGGTAACCCTTTAAAGGAAACCTACCACATGATATGGTAGGTGTAAGATGGAAATACCGAGCACCAGCTCAGGGTGAGCTGGTGCCGGAGCTTAGTTTTGTTAGTGTCCTAAACCGCTGCATCGCGGTTTAAAACACTTTTTAAACTTAATGGCCGAAGCTGCTTCTGCGCACGGAGGTACGCGCTCAGCACACCAAGCGTGTGACCGTGCGCACGACTACATAGGAAATACCGGGGAGCCGCACGAATGGTGAGCCAAAGCAGCTTCGGCTATAAAGATTAAAAAGTGTTTTAAACCGCGATGCAGTGGTTTAGGACACTAACAAAAATAAGCTCCGGCACCAGCTCACCCTGAGCTGGTGCTCGGTATTTCCATCTTACACCTACCATATCATGTGGTAGGTTTCCTTTTAATCTAAGACAAAATGCCTATATGAGGACCCCTTTTTTGGCATTTACGAGATATCTATAATGAAGTAATTGTGGCTTTTCCTGGAGCAGGCAGATGCACCATATATGAATATAGTATTCCTTGATCATTTGTCAAAATCAGAGAGAAGAACACTCTGTACAAAGGTGACCTTTGGCTGTAAGGTAGTTTGTGGAGTAATTGAATAGGCAATACGTTTTGACGCCATATTACCATCTTTGTCTGGTCATAAACTGCTGAAATAGGGAAAAATAGAACAATATATATTATAAATACAAATATTTAAAATCTCAAGAAATTTACAAAAAAAATACAGAAACCAATATTATGATGTGACATTAAAATGCGGTGGTCATTATCTTTTTAATTTAACCTCACATCTCCTGGTCACATTTCTTGACATAAAAAACGGACAGGGCCACGCTGCAGAATTAACTATATCTCTTATTTGCTGTGACTCAGGACACCACCATGGATACCGGGCCAATGGAGGGAGCAACCGCAGATGAGCTGTACAGCATAAGTTGTTTCCTATCCTCATTAGTCTTAAAACCTTTTGAGTTTTCAGCATCATGAGGTCCTATGCTTTTTGTCTCTTCCAGTGATTCTTTGATCATTAAATACAGGAGTTGGCATTGGATTACCCACAAAGTATATGCCAGGACACACTGGCAGCAGCCAAAGACCGGTTTACATATAATACCTTAGTCGGATTAGAAAACTTGTACTGTGTGGTCATTGGCGCTTGGGATTCAGGTACAGATGATTACTAGAAAGTTTTGACACACCCTAAGATTTTGAGTGAAAGGATACTAACTCTTTAGGATACTAGTTAGCTTAGAGTTATTGCTTTCAACAGTGTTGGACCGGGGTCCTATAGGCTCATCAGAGGAAAGGATTGAAAAAGTCCCACCCATGAAGAACCTCTGTTTAATATAATTGAATTTTGTATTGTTTGCGATTCCATGTGTAGATGCCTTGTACTAGAACTTCAGGGATTAGTATCTTAGACCCACAGAAGAACCCAGTGATTCTCTAGGGCCCAATCTACCGTACATTAAAAAGTTTAAGATATTTACCTTTTGATTAAAAAAAAAACAAAAACTAGGTGACTCAAATGGTTATAATCTATCGATAACACAAGCATTACCCATGGCTGAGTATTTATAGAGGTTTAGTAACAGCGATTCTCTTCGTTTTTGTTGTGTGTCCTTCTGCAGGTTCCAGAAAAAATTCTTGTGACGATAATGAAGAGCTGCCTTTGGAAGAAGATAAAAAATCTCAGTTTGTGCCACAAAGTAGTGACGCATCCGTAGCTACACAGCAAAGTGCTGCTACCTTGAACTCCTTACACAAACTGGAGACAAAACAAGGCCTAAATGATGAACAGATTCGAGCTCGCTTGGATGCGTTCTATGAACAAAGCTCTTGGAGAGGAAAAGATGATGCTATGTCTCACCAGTTTTCGGAGAAAATATCAGACTTGAGCAAGAAGCAGCATTTATATGCCTTGCGGAGTTTTCAGTTGGGCAAGATTGTGTTGAATCAGGAGGGCGAGAAAATATTACAGAGCTGCTCCAGCAACCGCTCCTTCTCCTCTCGAGGAGTCTCCAAGAAGGTGGATCCTATTCCTGGACTTTCCGATGATGTGGTCAGGTTTATCATGGACCGAACCTCCAACTCTCATGACTGACCTATAGAGGGATCAGTCCACTTATTTTGCCATGAGACCTTATTCCAGCCCAGAGGGGGCGCAGAGGATGTCCAGGAGCCTTGGTGACCCATATATCTCTTCCTACATAAGGAGACCGGTACTAAATTTAATACATTATAGTAAGGGGGATTGGAATAGATTTGCCATTGGGCCCCAGCCACTGCAATGTATGCCTCTGCTGCTGCCTTAAAGTGTAACTAGACCTTAGAGAAACAATTATAAGTGAATAGTGCAGATAATAGTAAACTTTGTTGGTATCATATCAATGGTGCCCTATGGCACAGAATATATGACTCCCTGACTCCCCTGATTTGTTGCAGGTGTGGAGAGGGGAGAATGTCTGTCTGTCCTGCATATATTCTGGCACTGCTCTGCTATCCGCCCATACTGGAGAATGGTGGTAGATACTCTGTGCTTGGTCCTAAGTCTCCACATCCCTCAGGACCCTACCATATGTCTGTTGAACTTCTTCCCCAAGCAGTTAGATAAACACACTTCCAGGCTCCTTCTACGTTTGCTCATGACGGCTAAATGCCTGATCTCGGCCAAATGGAAACAAACTACCTCCCCGACCGGGGTCAAGCTTTGTACTAGGATACAGGAAGTATGTACCATGGAGTATCTCACAGCCCTTCTCCAGAATACTGTAGATAGATTTAATCCTATATGGGCTCCTTGAGATGACTTCTGGAAGGAAAGAGTTGAGTGCTGAGTGGAAGGTCTAATATTGGGTCCACTCTCCTACAATCAGGCGAAGATATCACTTCCCCCAACTGCCACCCCTTTCCCTCTATATATACATCTCATGCTATTTGTGCCCCCATATCTCTAAATGTACGTTTGTTATAAAGTAATTGGCTCACAAAAGCCCTTTTTACCTCAATGGTTCTGTTCTTTCTGTTTCAAGCTAACGAACACTATGCTTGTAATGTACATGTACTCTTTGTGCATTTACTTCCAAGTATTGACCATGTTTATTTCTGTAATACAAAAGAGAAAAAAAAACCTTTTCAATAAAAATAGTTATACAAAAAAAATAGTAAACGTTGTAGTATACTTTTATTAGCCCCTTTTACGCCGACAAAGTAGCTCCTTTTAGGCGTATGTTGGCTGCCTGCTATAGGAAGGGGAGAGCGGTGCACCGCCCCCCCCCTCTCCAGCGCTCTGCCACATGTCTGTCAGTGTGACATTAGCCTTCAAGAAATATGTTCCTGTGTCCTTCTTTCTCCCTGCCTTTCTTCCTTGTTTTAGTGAATCGGCTTTCTGCCCTGTACCCACTGACAGCTGAGATATAAAGGAATCTGGTAAAGCGTCTAATGACCTTGCTTTTACAAACTGAACCTTGAGTATAATTTTCTCAGCGAGCATAACCATTATTGGAAATATGCTGTCGGTATGGTAGGAGTTAATCATTAGTCTCCTTATCTGTCTAAAGGGGACACATTTCTGAATACATTTTATATACATTGCTCTCTGCAGGAGAAAGAAACAAAAAAAAAAAGGGGCACATGAAATCTGCTTTACTGAGTATATTACAAAGTTTACTATTATCCCCGGCTCTATACATTTCAGAAATTAAAAAAAATTAAGTGCTTCAAAGGTTTAGTTGCTCATTAAAGGCTAAAGCTCACCAGCAATCTATGAATATAGTTAAACAAACTATAAGTGAATGTTCTTCAAAATAAACAATCCATGAACATTTCCATGTGTTTTTTCCATGAATAGAAGTCTTGCACAATGCCTGCACCGCCCCTGACAATATAGAGCCATGTCACAACCTGGATAATGCACATCCTAGAGATACTATGCACATTACACAATAGAGAGATGGTAAACAATGATATAACTGCGGAGGGAATACATTGATGCTACAATACTGGGTTCTGACCAAAGGAAAGTTGTAGCATAGGAAAAGTGGCCGCAGGGATGTCATAGTTTGAACATAATATAGACTGTAGTAAAGGGTATTACTGATGTGCAGTGATGTCACAGTATTGTTCAAGGAATGGAAATAAACTTGGTTACATCATAGTTAAAGTGTAAAACCATCAGTACAGTAGTGTCATAGCACAGATCCCCCGGGGCTGTGAGTTTTGTCATTAACTTTGTTGGTGGTTTTTCACTGGACCATTATTGGAGTTACCTCCTTTGCTTATTTTCTTCACTGGAATCTATAGAGGAAAAAGGTAAAAATTACTTTTTAACTTACACTTTTCATTTTGAACTTTTTTGCTCTTTTTCTGTCCTAGAGGTTTGCACGATCACTAGTTTTATTTTTTATTTATGTAGAGGATTTTTGAGCAATGCCATTTTCTTAAATATAATCATGTAAAAAGTAGAGAAATGTTTAAAAACCATTGTAACAAATGGCATCCCACAAAAGTGCAGCTTTAATATTGTAAGAGCATTGTAAGAATGGTAGCTGAGCTGTTATTGGTTGCCATGAAATATTTTTTTTTTTTTTACCTTTTTAGACAGTTTTACAATGAACCTGTAACCCGGAATGTCCTTTTTAACTGGTAACCGGTTCCCATAGCCTGTGTTATTTGAATAGAAAAGGTGGACAAGGAGAGACCAGAAAGCGCTCATAGAGTAGCATTTTGCAGAATATTTAGAATATTTTGATGAGGTGATTAGAAAGAAGCTCACCAGATACAGTAACTAGTACAGTGCTAGTACCAGATACAGTGCCAGTACCAGGCACAACACTAGTGGAAAGCCTGAAGTGGGTGCCGTATGGTGCTGCCATTCGACTGGATCATCAGAGCACAGTAGCCACACCGGTCTGGATCAGAAGAAATCACTAGGAAGGTAGTAGTCAATGGGGTACACGCTGGTAGGGAATGGAATCCGGAGTAATCTTCATAAGAAACTTTTTATTGGTAGCTCAACAACACAACGCGTTTCGGAATCTCAAAGGATTCGTTTTTCAAGGAAAAAGCTAAAAAAAAAAAAAACACACACGTTTAGAGGCATACCTAGAAATGAAGACGTCAAGTAATGGAAGATGGTGACATATACCAAGTGTGAATATTAGCCCTGCACATGGCTGTATAGCGGGGCTACCTGTCGCCACCCACTCGGCAGACATCTTTATGGTTCATTTTCATACTTTTATATGTTTAATTAACTTTATTCGGCAGCTACTATTGAACCTACCAAGGGCTTGGAGTTTTTCTGAGTCCAGAACTGATAGGTTGGTCATGGCTCTTTTTCTATCTATTCCCAAACACCATGAACAGAAAATAAATTGGGTACCAACATCGTGGTCTCCAAATCCCCTGTGTAGCAAAAGTCAACATCTCATTCTAATTATTGCAATAGCGCCCCTAAGTCTAAAGCCACTTTCTCAATACTTCCTTCAGTAACATGTTCTTTTTCCATTGCTCAGATATTTTAGAAATCTCACAGAACTGCTGAAAAGTTGGATTTTATAGGTAGAATATATAATATAATCTCATGCGGGGAACTGCCTGACTTTCGGCTTTAAAATAAATGAGGCATTGCAGAAGGTAAGAAAGCGGTGAAAATAATTGGGCTATTTGTAAGCATTAAAGTGGTGCCATAGCAAACATTTCAAGCGCATGTTCATAATCTACATCTATATGTATTACCCACATACATGTATACATCCTCTCTACAGAACACTGGTATATATATATATATATATATATATATATATATATATATATATATATATATATATATTATATTATATTATATTATATTATATTATTTTTTTTTATTTTTTTTTTTTAAGGACTGGTGGGTTGACTGAGCCATTTTCTTTCAAGTCCATGATGCTTACAACATGGAGTAAAATAATGCATGCCACAATTACATTGGGGCCACCATGACACGAATGCAGTGTATTATCCAGGACCAGTTGTTAAAGAAAATCTACCATCAAAATTCGGCATGATAAACCAGGGACACTTATTAATAAATCCAGGCACTTTGAAACTGGTAATCTTTTTTTATATTTGATATCCATGGCTGCCTTGCTTCTAAAACTATATTTTTAAAATTATGTTAACACCTTTCTGCACCTTGACGTGATACTACGTCATAGGATGCAGGTCGTTCCCTCCCCTTGACGTAGTATCACGCCACGGCGATCACCCGGGCTCAGAAGCTGAGCCCTTGCAATTGCAGCGGGATCCCTCAGTAACAGCCGGGATCATGACTATCGTGATCCCGACTGTTTAACCCTATAGACGCCGCGGTCATTGCCATGGCAACCCTGAAGCCCGATAAGGACCCCAGGGCTGCCTTCACTAGAAGCCTGTTAGATCATGCTGTAAGCACGATCCTAACAGTGCTGATGTCAGCCTATGCAGAATGCATAGGCTGACTATGTAAGATGCTCCAATACATTAGTATTGCAGTATATTACAATGAACAAGTGATCAAATGATCACTTGTTCATGTCCCACCCTGGGACAAAATAAAACAGTAAAAAAAAGTTTTAAAAAAAGTGCAATAAAAAAAAGAATAAAAGTCCCTTGAAGTCCCATCCCATGCAATAATCCAATAAAACATAAAAAAAATCACCAAAAAAACAACATATAGGGCATCACAACATCCGTTACAACCCGTACAATAAAATAAAATTGTCACTAAACCTGTATGGTTAACGGCTTAAAAAAAACACAAAAAAACTTGCAAAAATTATGAAATTTTCACATCTGACCTCATAAAAAGCGCATAAAAAGTAATCAAAAAGTGACATTTACCCCGACATGATACCAAGAAAAAGTACAGCTTGTCCCGCAAAAAATAAGCTATAAACCAGCTCTGTAAAAAAAAAAAAATATATATATATATATATATATATATATATATTTATGGTATGGTGAATGTCCGTCAAAAAAAATGCCTGAAAAGAGGATCTCATCCACAAAAAAAAGTAAGCTCCCATATATCCAAATTACAAAAAATAAACTTTTTATAACCTGTAAAATGTGACATTGCAGATCTGCTCTGAATGGCGCAGCTTCCCTTCTATGCCCGGCCATGTGCCCATACAGCAGTCCAGGGCCGGTGCTATGGGTAGGCAAAGTGGGCAATTGGAACTTTGAAAATGAATAATTTAAAGACATTTTTGCCAAATTTCAATTTTTTCCATAACTAAACACATTGTACTTCAATCTCACAATCCCCTGGTTAAGTTACAGCGTCACGAAGTTATAACCTCCTATAATGACACAGGGCAAATTTTAAAAATCAGGCCTGGTCCTAAAGGTCTAAAATGGTTTAGACACAAAGGGGTTAATAAGCCAGAAGGGCTCTGGAGGGAGTTATCAGAGCCCCTCTGTGCTCTTGCTTTGCTGAGTGGGTAGATGTGCTTCTGCACTGTGTAACAACCTGTGAAGACCGAGCATGAAGAGGCTCTGGTAATGCCCCCAGAGTTATTTTGGCTCAGTACCACAGTGCCTGGATCTATAAGTAAGTGTTTCCCTTCGGGTGCCCACATAAATTTAAACTCCGGTAGAGTAAAGACATATGGGAGCAATAGTAGGGTCTCCCAGACATAACTTTACTCGCGGCCCCAGAGTTGCCAAATACTCTCCTGTGCAGTAGCTGCTTAAAGGACACCTGTCATCAGGTCTCTAACTATTTCTGTCACCACTACCTGTTACAGCAGCTTACAAGGATCCATCCCAGTCTTTAACTAGTTTATTCATACTCTCTTCTCCCATACACATGTAAGAGACACAGACATCAGCTGCACGAGTACCTGACATGTTCTCCTATACACATGTGAGAGGCAGAGACATCAGCTACACAAGTACCTGACATACTTTGTTCACCTATACACATGGCTGCACCCTGTAGAATTTGTATCTCTCATACACACACAGGCTGCAGGGTGTGTGGCCGCCAGCACCAGGAGTGTCACCTCATTATACAGGCTGTCATTCATGTGTATAAGAGTATCCCATACACACACATGCTGCAGGGGGCGCCAGCACCAGTAGTGTTACATCATTATACAAGCTGTCAGTCATGTGTATAGGAGTATCTCATACACACACAGGCTGCAGGAGGGTACCAGGAAACACATAGAGGAGTGAGCACCAAGAGACCTATGGGTCAATATTGATTGTTGTTACCCATAGGGCCAGTTAAACTGCAGGACCCTTTTGTTTACATGTTCACCACTGTGTGAGAGTTGTACTGTAGTGCTGCTCCTTGGGCCCTCCAGACTAAAGTTATTCTGGGGGGCCATCATCAACCCTTTTTAAATAGACCTTAGTAGCCTCCTTATGTGGTTAACGGTTCCTAGTTGTCCGAGGCTCAGTATCAAGCTAAGGACTACCGGCTGATTCCCTGGTGGGCTGGTCCGACACTGTTCATCACACACCTGCCCTACACTTGTGTATTCTGAACTAATCCTAATGATTATCCTAGTGATTTTCCTAATGAAGAGAGAAACCTCATTTTAGAAAGTCTTATTTTTAGAAAGAATGTGGCATCAATCAGCCCTGTAGCCATTGCTTATTACAAGGTATATTTAGGACCAAGTTAAATGGCTGTATTTTTAGTTGCTGGGTGATTATGATTAGAGATGAGCGAGTATTTCCCCTGCTCGAGATCGAGCATTTAATTAAGAAAAGACAGTGAAGAACAGTGAAGAATACAATGAAAACAGTGAACACAGGATCATTTAAGTGAAGAACACATTGCAGATGTTCCGTACATCTGCTAACTTATCCGAAGTCACGCGTGCAGAACTTCACAATAGTATATGAAGAACAACAAGTATGGAAACCTCTGCAATGTGTTCTTCACACATATTGTTCTTCACATACTATTTTGAAGAACATCGTTCTGCACGCGTATCTTCGGATAACTTAGCAGATGTACGGAAACATCTGCAATGTGTTCTTCTTTCAATGTGTTCTTTGCTCGAGTCTCCCATTGACTTCAATGGGGTTTGTTATTCGAGACGAGCATCGGGAAAAGTTTGTCTCGAATAACGAGCACTCGAGCATTTTAGTGCTCGCTCATCTCTAATTATGATCTATGCTGTACATAGACGGAGCAGTAGTAAGGTTTCTAATTATAAGAATCCACTCACTATGCAGCATTTTTCTTGTACATTTGTATAACAGTTACATAGCGCTTCCATCCAGGGAGATTATAAGAAGCTTTTGCTGTCATTTTATCCATGCTGACAACAAAAGCCCAATACATGTTGTCATCAGGTTGAAGGGAAAGCAATGGCTCGGTCTGCGGCAGATCATTGAAGCTCTGTATGACTCAGCTGACTGACAACAGATGGGAACACACAGGTTTCCCTAAATGATTAATGGACCCGCTCCTGCCATCAAGAAAATGTATTTTATCAAAGTATATTTCGTTTGTTAGACTGTGAATAACACCCCCACTGTCACATCACAGCAGGCACCTATAAAAATAGCGCACTAAGGCGTAGTACAGTGTGAGTGAATATGCCCTGCAGACAATATCGGAGGGGTATTACAATACATTGATGGAGCTGGCACATTTACAGGGGTCTTGGCAGGCGGCCTATGTACGGCTTTATATGATATGGCAAATCTGTGCTTCAGCAAATCCATTCAGGTGGTTTGTGAACCTTTTGTATAAAGATGCAGCTGGGAAACCTCTCGCTTCATTGCTTCTAGTTGCAAATGTAGGAGAACAAGACTTGCCTTTAGCAAAGGGGTTACTCTAATATAATGTAGCTAAAGTATTTCCTATAAGTACAGGTAGATCTATTGTGTGGGCTGAATTTAGTAAACTATTTTACCATTTTTGCACCAAAACTGTGGGTCAGAAATTACCCCATAATGAGTTAAAAGGAACCTGTCACCAGCAATGTGATTTTTTTTGTCCAATAGACAATGCTGATAAAGGCAATTTTTTACATTTGGTTAGCATAATGAATCATTTCAGTAACTTTTACTAGTTTATTTTACATTACCTGCTCCGTACCAGCAGTGTGTGGTGAGTCCCGGGGACTCGCCACACATGAATACATGAAACACAGTCACACCCAGAACTCAACTCCCCCCCACCTCCATGGACACCCGTCACAGAGGAAGTTCCTGCAGACAGGAAGCCAGATAATGTAAATCAAATGTTTTATATTGGAACCAGCAAAAAGATCACATTCCTGGTGACAGGTGGGCTTGTGGGATTTCCCGGACTAAACCTAGAATCTCTGAACTGATGTCAGCACATCCTTTTTTTTTTTTTTCAATGATTCGCGGTCCGGTCTGGTAAATACCTCAAGCACACAGAGATAATTTCATGGACTCGCTTGTGGGCAACGGAAACCCGAAGGACAAACTTCGGCTCTGCTTCAGATTTTTATAGACTTCTCATTAGCTATGAATTTCAATGGATCAATTGGCAGTTTATTACTTACAAATTCACCTACCCATGTAAACATGTAATGAATTGTGTCCTATTTTGCCCATAGATGTAGGAAAAGGTAGAAATGCCAGATTAAAGGCAGACTACTGTGGCTGTACTCGGTCCAGGAATAGCGCCATGTTTTACATATTGACCGTAGTGTCGTGGATAGGAATCTGGGCATTAAAATGATACATAATGCAAGGAGTCTGTTCTTCCCTGTCGAACAACCTTTTCTAAGTCCACCCCTTGTTCCCACTTGTAACTAATGTCAATTTATTTACAGATTATATTAATACTAAGGATGAAGGTAATTTAGGTTCTATTCACACTGGATCTAAGCCTTACACAGAGTCATATAGCTTCATCTGACATATTTACCCACTATCACCCATTAAGCCAAAATATCTCATTGCTCCTATTATGGACCGCTATTCATTGATGGTTTTATTTATTTTATACGTTATGACCTATTGAAGTTGTATGATCTGAAGGCTATACATTGCCATACCTCACACTCTTCCTGACTGTACCCATGAAAGCCTACGACCCTGTGTGCACTGAGCATAACCTTGATACAAACAAGATTTTTTTCCTCTATATTCATTAATAGTAGCTTTTATATTCCATTTAGAAGCCTGTCAATTGTGAGTAGTAATACAATGTACATACTACATAGTAAACCTGTCAGGCTGCAGTGCATTGAGGAGGTAACCTTGAAACGTTTGATGAGCTGAGATAACCTTACAGTATAGGCTTTCTCCTTAGAGGACCTTATCTCATGCATGTGATTTACTTTCCATGGGTGTATATAGTCAGAATATTACAATATAGTTCAAAGATTAGACAAAAAATTGTTCTGTCTTCCAGCATTTCCAGACGCCTCCGTGTCTCCTCTCTCCAGCGTTACCATACGCTCCCCGTGTTCCTGTCTCCAGTGTTACCAGTGTACCTCCGTGTGCTCCTGCCATCCTGTGTCAAGTCTTCAGTCTGTCTCCACGCTTCCTGCTGTGCCCCCCAGGGTTCCAGTCCAGCGGTGTCTCCAGTCCGTGCCAGCGTTACCAGTGTTCCTCTGTGTTGCTACTGTTATCCCAAGCTTGGACTGTTTCCTGCACATCCCTGTACCTTGGCTGCCACCGTGGGCCTCATACCATCTCCTGCGGTGGTCAAGAGGATCCACTGGTCCACAGACTCCTCCCTCCGGACTCTTCCCAAAGAGACTTTTAGTTCTGTTGTCTGTGTGACCCGTTACATGACTGTTCATAGAATAGTTTTATTTTTGGGCCCAACTTTTTAGATTTGGTCCAAAACTGGCTTTGCCTACTGTATATTGATGGCAGGTAGTCCTGGTCCCTAAAGCCCATATCTTAATGTATTTACAATGCAAGCCCTATATTCATTGTACATGTATGATAATTCACTCATGTATAGCAGATTGATGTGCCTTTAAATCTTCAGCTGTATTTTTTTACCATGGCAACGGCATCAACCAAAAGCCAATAGGATTGATGGACGTGAAATTGAAAAAACCCTACTACTCAGCTGTTAGTTACTGCAGAAATGGTGGAGGTGGCATCAAGGAAACATGTATGAAGTAACCATGTCTGATGTGTTATGTTTATCTGTATGTTACTGTAAGTCTGTGCATATTTAAAGGAAACCTACCACTTGTAGTGGCAGGTTTCTGATGGAAATACCGGGCACCAGCTCAGGGTGAGCTGGTGCCGGAGCTTATTTTCGTCAGTGTTTTAAACCGCGGTATCGCGGTTTAAAACACTTTTTAAACTTTATAGCCGGCGCATGGAGGTACGCGCTCGGCGCTTACCGTGCGCGCGGCTACATATGAAGTGAATGAGAGCCGCGCGCATGGTAAGCGCCGAGCGCGTACCTGCCTGCGCCGGCTATAAAGTTTAAAAAGAGTTTTAAACCGCAATACCGCGGTTTAAAACACTGACGAAAATAAGCTCTGGCACCAGCTCACCCTGAGCTGGTGCCCGGTATTTCCATCTGAAACCTGCCACTACAAGTGGTAGGTTTCCTTTAAGCATAAAAAATGGCGGCACACCAAAAATTTGAAGAGAAAAAGTTGGCTGCTTTATTCCCATAGTGCTATGTTTCCGCTCTTCTCAAGCCTTGATAAAGGCTTCCGATGAAGGGGCTGAAACACAGAACAATGGGAATAAAGTAGCCAACTTTTTGTTTTTGGAATTTTTGGTGTGCCGCCATCTTTTTCATGCTTCTATATTGAGGAGTAAACAAATCCTGGACACGTGTGTGTGTGTGTCACTGTATGTGTATGTTCATTTCTCTGTAATTGGTATGTCACTGTAATTCTGTACATTTCTCTGTGTTTGTGGGTCTATAGATATATGTATGTATATGCCTCTGTAATGTCTCTGTATATGGTTTTTAGTGTCTTGAACACAGCACATAATGGTGTTACCTACTCTGTATATACTGTAGCAGCGTTGTGTTAGTAATCACAGGCGGTCCCCTACTTATGGACACCCGACTTACAGACGACCCGTAGTTACAGACGGACCCCTCTGCCCAATTGTCACTGGGGCAAATAAAAATTTGTCAAGAACTTCAATTATAAAATATACAGTTTCGACTTACATACAAATTAAGAACAAACCTTGTACGTAACCCAGGGATTGCCTGTAGTTCACTTACATATTGTAACTGTAAAATAGAAGGTTTTCTAAAATATTTGTTAAAATTTAGGGGTACATTTTAACAAATATTTTAGAAAACCTTCTATTTTACAGAGTTACAAAATATAAGTGAACTTATTACTAACATAACGCTGCTACAGTAGATACAGAGATAATACCATTATGTGCTGTGTGCAAGACACTAAAAGCTTATATGTTTTAATGTTTTATGTTCAAAATAGAAAAAATGCCCATAGCAACCACTCACAGCTTCACTTTCAGTTTTCAAGATCCCTATAAGAAGCCACAGCTATGTGTTTTTTTTTTTTTTTTTATATTAAATTCTTTTTATTTATAATTCAGCACAACATAACAATAAATGTGCAATTCATCCTCTGTCAGATACAAAACTTTGTACATTTCCAATATACACTTATTGTAGAAATCCTTAACAGCTTATTTATAAATATACATTAGTGATCTTTCACAGATAAGCATAAATATCCATTTTTTTACTATATTCCCTTTACAACTCCCCCCCCCCCAACGACTGGTGAATCCAATGTCTATACTCTCTTTTCCTAATTCCACTACTCCCATAAACAATTCATCTTACTCCTCAAGAGCTTCATCAGCATCCATTATTCTCATATGGTCCATTCTAGTTCGCCACACTTGAAACCTAGGTGGATCTTTGTTTTTCCAATTGTACAGTATCATTTTACGTGCCATTAACAGACCTTCCATAGCCTCTCGTTTACCTTTTCTTGTACCAATTAGCCCAATTTCAGTTCCCAAAATACAGTTTTTAGCACTATATGGGACGTTACAACCACTGAGCACTCTGATGCCCTCTATTATGGCTTCCCAATATCGCACTAATTTTGGGCACCTCCATATCATATGTATTAAATCCGCATCTACAAGCTTGCACCTCGGGCACTTCTCTTTTCCCGGTTGACCAAATTTATTTAACATTTTTGGTGTGTAGTGCACCCTATGCACCAAAAATATTTGAGATATCCTATATGATAGGTTCTTAGTGGAGCGTTTTATCATACACAATGAGTCATTCCATTCCTCTACTGATAGATCCGGCAGGTCCTTTTTCCATTTCTCATAACAATATGGTGCATTTCCCTCTAATATATCGTTATCCATTCCCTTACATAATTTTGATACCAAGCCTTTAGAGTTTTTTTGCAACCTCATTGTGTGTAATATCGGATGTCGTGTCTCCCTAAAACCTACCTTTGTTAAAGACGCATTGAAGGCAAACCTGAGTTGGGCATATCGTAACCAATCCCTATCCTCCAACTCAAATTCCTGTGTCATTTCTGCCAAAGTTTTGAATCTATTCCCATATACTATCTGGTGCACATATTTCACCCCTTTTTCACACCAAAACCTTGACCCATCCAACGGGGCTAGAGTCCACTCCCCGTTACCCCACAGTGGAGTTTCTTTTATAAAACTCTCCCACCCTAAATCTAATTTAATTTTTTCCCATACCCAGTGCATCAGCGTAAACAGTGGATATTGTTCCTTAAATTCTTCCTTAGCCAAAACTCTTGACTCCAATACACTCCATATATTATATCCCTCCAAAAATTCATAATCCCTACCAAGTGCATACCTAATTTTCATAATGTCGCAATCCATAATATTTTGTATTTGTGTAGCAATAAAGTATTTATTAAATTCAGGAAGAGCTAACCCCCCCCTATCAATTGGTGCATATAATTTCTTAAGACTAATTCGTGCCCGTTTTCCCCCCCAGACCAGATCCCTCAGGAGATTCTCAAGCAGCCTAAAGCCTTTTTTCATTATTACTGTTGGACTGTTCTGAAAAACAAACAAGACCTGGGGCAATATTACCATTTTACAAATAACCAACCTAGCTGCCATTGGCAAATTCATTTTCTTCCATATTCCTATTTTTTGTCTTATTTTATTCAGCATGGGCTTCACATTCAGCTTAATATAGTCCTTCAAGTTCTTGCTAATCACTATGCCGAGGTACTTCATTTCAGATACCCTGTTCAATTGTCCAATTGTTGGAATTTCTCCAACAGTATCATCCAACAAAAGATATGAGGACTTGCTCCAGTTAATAGATATACCAGACAAGGTACCATGTTCACCTATGAGATCAATTACAGACTGAAGCATGTTCCCCGAATGGTCCATGAACAAGAGCATATCGTCCGCATATAAATTCAATCTGTCCTCGTTCGTGCCTCTAACAAACCCTCTTAGCAGTCCCTTGTTTCTTAATCTACAAGCCAGGGGCTCCAATGCCACCGCAAACAGCAGGGGGGATAGGGGGCACCCTTGCCTTGTTCCTCTATATAGACTCAGTGGAGCCGATGCCCTCCCATTAATGCTTATTCTCGCTACAGCCCCGCTATATAAGACTCTGACCCATCTAATGTACTGAGGGCCAAATCCCATCCTTTTAAGGACAGCCCAAATATAGTCCCATTCGACGCGGTCAAAAGCTTTGACCGCGTCCAATGAGACCAACATCCTCTTGCCCTTTATCTCACATGGTGTCTGTATATTCCACCAGGTTTTTAAAATATTATTACGGACCGATCTCCCTGCCATGAACCCTGTCTGGTCTTCGTGTATCACACCCGGTATAACCTTCTGTAACCGATTGGCCAGAATTTTTGCCAGTAATTTGTAATCAGTGTTCAGCAGGGAGATCGGCCGATATGCTTCAAGCTCTTGAGCGTTTTTCCCCTCTTTTAAAAGCAGGGTAATAAGGGCTTCTCTCATTGAGTCTGGTAGCCTACCTTTTTCATGGGAAGAATTAAATACCTCTAACAGGGCCGGCAAGAGCAGGTCAGAAAATTGCACATACACCTCTGGGGGAATTCCATCCGACCGCACTGCTTTACCCTTAGATAAGTTGTTTAATGCATCACTTAATTCAGAGAGGGAAATTGGACCGTCCAACATCGCTACATCTTCCGTTGAGATGTTTGGCATTGGGATATTAGCCAACGCCTCTTCAATTTTCCCCACCCCTACACAGAGCTCGGATGAATAAACATCTTTAAAATATTCCAGAAATTCATTTCGAATATCTACTTGAGTTCTTAATAATTTCCCATCTCTTGCCTTTATGGTACTAATTATCTGCTTAGGTGTCTGATTTTTAATTAAGGATGCCACTCTCTTCATTGAGGTATATTGACCCCCTATCATTCTCCGAGTTTGTCCTCTAAATATCAACGATGCCTTTTCCATGCATAATAGCCTTAAGCATTCCTGAGCCTCTAACCATCGGTTATTGTTGCCTTCAGTAGGGTCTGCTAGAAATTTTTTCTCCATTTCCAATACCCTCGATTCAGCCTGGGCAAGATTTACCTTTCCCTTTTTTTTAAAATAACTCACACAGCCCTGCACCGAGCCCCTCAGATATGCCTTCAATGCGTCCCAACTTACTCTTTGATCCTGCTCCCCCTTCCAGTTCTTCAGGAATATCTCTATATCCTCACGGATTTTGCTTTCCCCCTTAACCAAGTCAAACAAGAAAGGCTTGATTTTATAAAATATAATCCCGGTCTTGTCACTGCTAGTCAACAGCAACCACATGGGGGAGTGATCCGACAGCCCCCTTGCTCCTATATCCACCTTATCAATGAGACCATACCCCCTCTCATTTACTAAGATTAGATCAATTCTTGAGAGAGTGCTGTGTGTTTTAGAGTAGCATGTATAGCACTGTCTAGTCGGGAACCTCTCCCTCCATACATCCCGCAGGCCGAGCTCTTTTATTGTTCTACCGAATTTTGTGAGGAGGTTCTCTAACTGACTAGACCCTTTTCGTACTCTATCGTTCTCATTCATCACCTTATTGAAGTCGCCCATCCAGTATGTTGGAATATTATTGAGCTCATCAATCTGGTTCCATATTTCAATAAGTACATCCACAGGAGCAGATGGAGGCAAATAAATCCCCACCAACACTACTTCTTGTCCATTCAATAAACAATGCAAAATTACATATCTACCCTGCGGATCCACTTTTGACATAAATTCGTGAAAGCCTGTTCGTTTATTTATCATTAAACTAACTCCTCGTGCATAGGCAGAGAAGGTCGAATGAAAATAATGACTCAGCCAGGCCTTCTTCACCTTATATAAGCCACAGCTATGTGTGATTGGTTGCAATGACCAGAAGCCCCAATCTCCCACACTTATTTGTATATACATTACAACTGAAGAGATTGGGGCACATTTACTTACAGGGCCACCGGAGTTTTCCGTGTATAATGCATTGTGCTGCAATTCACTAAGATTGTGCGCCCGATAGCCACGACTATCATACGCTGGCGCCCACCATCAGGACGCCGGCGTTCCTTTTGTTTATTATTTTTGTGTCCTGAATGAATGTAGAACATAAGACTTCATTCTATGCAATCTCATCCTCTACGGTTCTCCTGATGAGCCCCACCATCAGGGGCGAAATGCGTAGAGGTGGAGAGATGAGAAGTTAGGACATTAGTTATTGTAGCACAGAAGGACTGTTCTAAGAGCAGGGAACATTTTCCGCAACTGCCTTATGGGGTACAAATAGAACATAAGACAACGACGATATTTCTATACGCTACATACCTACCTGCTTACTGGCCATTGAGAAAATCTGCACCTGCTAACAATTCATGCAGGGTGCGCTCTCTGAGCCGTAATAGTCCTGTTTTAATATCAGATGTGACAGTGTGTCATGTTCTTATTATCTTTGTCTTTGTACACACTGATGCACACATTGGAGCGTTTTTTTTAACATGTGTTCATTAAAAGTTATATTTTAATTTTCCCCAACTATACCAGTCTAAAACTGGTAAGGATAGTTGAGCCTATAACTTTGACCATTCTTTGAACCCCTGGGTGGCCACTTCTCACTCACATAGGTTCTATACCACTTTATAAGTTTCCAGTGTTGCAATGGTTAACTAAGTGAAATCTATGTCATAATTATTTCTAGAAATGAAACGCAGTACATGAACATCTTGTGAGCTATCAGGGTTATTTCTGAACAAATGGAAGCAGCTTCTCATAGACGTTACACAACGACCATCCACACAGGAGTTGTGTGAGAACAGTGATTTTCTTTCGCACTCCCACATGAAATCGTCATGTAAAATATGGAATAGGCCTGTGGATATATTATTATGACTAACATAGCCTGCCAGCCATGAATGCATAATTTACTTAGTCACTTCTGCAAAATGAACTTGTCCAATGAAATAATCATACATAGAATATTATTATACAAGAAGAAATGAAGATTTATGTAGAAAATATTGTGTATGCTTCCAGTCACGAATCTACCGAAATTAATTCGCCTGCAGAAAATAATGTTTATGTAAATTCTTCCTTAAATTTGGAGGGTCCTTGGTGAGTCGTGAATAGCGCCAATAGAAGATGCTAACTGCCCTGTTGTCAGGCAAATACATGGTGAGACCCTTAAAGAAGACCTGTCAGCAAATATCCATATCACCGCTGAGGCACTGCACCTTAATTACAGCAAATGAGTAGACATGAGTCAACTTCTGAAGAGAAGAGTCAAGTTTTTTCCTGAGCTGCCAGTTTACCCTGCCTCCTGCTTTAAACTCATAAGGGGAGATTTAGTAGAAGTGTCTGGGGTAAAACTGTTCTACTTGCCCATGGAAACCAATCAGAATGCTGTCCTTCTCACTACATGGTGCATTGAGCACTGAGCAGGAAACTTCAGATCTTCAAATCCCTGTGGTAGGTGGGTCCAAGTTTTGGTGTGCCGAGCCATGAGGTAGTGGGTGTTGTCAACATATACGAAGGGATAAAGGGTTTGGGAAAAGATTTTAATGGCAGGAGGAGGCATTAAGTTTGCACTTAACAAAGGCAGAGTGCGGGGAGAGTAAGGATTACTGTGCCTTTTCTTGATGACCGGTCCCCTTTAAATTCCATAGACCAATATAAAACATGAATTGTGTACAGAGATGTGGGCACGATATACAATCTGTCTATATATCTAATTATCTAATTTATTCAACATACAACAATGTAAAATAATGACAAAAATAATATTGGATAGAGTATATTACAGATAAAATATTGTTATTAGTAGTCTCTAGTGAAGATGGAACTAATGTTGTTACTTGTTCAATAAACGTTTAGTGCTATAATCATTCCTTCTTGATTTGTGAAAAACTTCATGCATATGAAAAATTTAAAATGTATAAAATATTTTAAAAAAATCAATATAAAGCAATGTTCGAATTAATGTGTGTACACACTGTATATAATAATAAAATAAGTATTCAGTCTTTGTGACCAAAGGTTTGTATCATAAATAAAATGCAGTACTTTGCTATAGCTGTTCAGTGTTTTCTGGCCAGACGCGTTTCGAAGCAAGGAGCTTCTTCCTCAGTGGCTGTTCTTGAGCCTCCTCCAGTTTTGTTCATCTAAGTGCCACTATAAGAAAAAATGTTCTCACGTTGATTACAATCTAAAACGTGGATTGGATGGATCTTAATTTACATATCAAATCTTTTCAAAAAATCTCCTCCTGCTTGAAAAGACCACATCCTTAATTTTGTGACACATTTTTAGTTCTACCATCTATGATGTATACTGCCCGTATTTTTTGGAAAAACTACTTTTCATTGGATTCTTGGGATTGACTTTACATATGGGTTAGAAGAATGAATAGCAAGTGGAAGGGGAATGTCAATTAGCCAGATCATGACCCTGAGCTGTACAGGCAGTCCCCGGGTTACGTACAAGATAGGTTCTGCAGGTTTGTTCTCAAGTTGAGTTTGTATGCAAGTTGGAACTGTATATTTTTTTATTGTAGCCCCAGCCAAATTTTTTTGGGTCTTTTTTGGACAATTGGATTTCAAAAATGTTGGGTTGTTATTAGAACCAAGATTAACACTAAAGCTTCATTGCAGACACCTGTGATAACTGTTATAGCTGTTTATTGTAGCCTAGGGCTAAAGTACAGTAAATTACCAATATCCAGAGGTCTGTTTGTAACTAGGGGTCGTCTGTAAGTCGGGTGTTCTTAAGTAGGGGACCGCCTGTATATACCATTCAGCTGAAACTGAGCAACACCAGATCGAAGCAAAAACAAGCATCTTTGAATGAACAAGTCACATTGGAAAATATCATTATATTTTTCCAGGCTTATAAGATGGTGTAAACGTGTTGGAAGTGTGTCCATAGTGTATACATAGACATTGAGATGAACAGACTATGATCTAGTGTAAGGGCTGGATTATTGTGAAACTATTTTGTCGACCACAATGGAGGCCAATATTTTGATGCACTCTATGATCAATGTATGTTTCACAGGCAGTTCTTTCAGATTTTGATTATCCAAAGCTAAGAACCTTTTTTCATCTTGACTTGAAGCCCTGGATGTTATCATTAAGCTTTGCATTTGGCAAAAAATAATATTAAGGTTCACGAACAAGTGAAATGTGTTTTCAACAACACTTTAAAGGAAATCTACCATTTGTTTTTATGCATTGGGAATCAAATGTACCTTGAGAATGCTGTAGCTACAGTGAGGCAGAAACATATCTTGTTTAATCGAGTGGTTCTGCTTAACCCCTTAACGCTCTGCGCCGTAGCTCTACGGCGCAGAGGTATAAGGAGTGTATGAAGAGGGCTCACGGGCTGAGTCCTCTTCATACAAAGGTGGGGGTTTTTGCATTTTGCAGAAAACCCCCACCGCTAATAACCATGTCAATGCCGCCGGCAAAGTCGCCAGCGGCGTTTAAAAAAGGGCGGGGCGCGGGCGCCGCCATCTTTATTGCGATCGCCGCGCCCCCGAACGTCATCGGGGGCGGCGATCGGTTGCCATGGTAGTCTCGGGTCTTCTTTTGACACAGGGCTACATGGCTTCTGCAGATTCGTTACAATGAGCCAGTGGCTCATTGTAATGAATGTGCTGCAAAAATGCCATATACAGGCAGTCCCCGGGTTACATACAAGATAGGGACTGTAGGTTTGTTCTTAAGTTGAATTTGTATGTAAGTCGAAACTGTATATTTTATCATTGTAGTTCCCGACAATTTTTTTTTTTGCCCCAGTGACAATTGGAGTTTCAAATTTTTTTGCTGTAATAGGACCAAGAATTATCAATAAATCTTCATTACAGACACCTTACAGCGGATCATTGCAGCCTGGGACTATTTTAAAGCATCCAGAGAGCTTCACCAGAGGTCACAGTGGGCAGAGGGGTCTGTCTGTAACTATGGGTTGTCTGTAAGTCGAGTGTCCTTAAGTAGGGGACCGCCTGTATTGCAATGCAGAAGTATTGCAGTATATGGTAGGAGCGATCTGACCATCTAGGGTTAATGTACCCTAGATGGTGTAAGAAATAGTGAAAAAAAAAAGTTTAAAAAATTTAAAAAATTAATAAAATATTAAAAATTCAAATCACCCCCCTTTCCCTAGAACGTCCCAAAATGCCCGATCTATCAAAATATAAAAACGGTTACGGCCGGTGGTGACCTCCGAGGCGGGAAATGGCGCCCAAATGTCCGAAATGCGACTTTTACACCTTTTTACATCACATAAAAAATGATCAAAATGTCGCAAAGACCTCAAAATGGTAGCAATGAAAACGTCGCCTCATTTTGCAAAAAATGACATATCACACATCTCCGTGCACCAAAGTATGAAAAAGTTATTAGCGTCAGAAGATGGCAAAAAATTTTTTTTCCTTTTTTGTACACATTCGTTTAATTTTTGAAAATGTATTAAAACACAATAAAACCTATATAAATTTGGTATCACCGCGATTGCACCGAACCAAAGAATAAAGCTGAGGTGTTATTTTGAGTGCACAGTCAAAGTCGAAAAAAACTGAGCCCACAAGAACGTGACCATGTGCGTTTTCTTTTCAGTTTTTCTACATTTGGAATTTTTTTTCAGCTTCGCAGTACACGGCATGTTAAAATAAATAACATTACGGGAAAGTAAAATTTGTTACGCACAAAATAAGCCCTCACACAGGTCTGTACACGTAAAAATGAAAAAGTTATGGATTTTTGAAGTTGGAGAGCGAGAAATGAGCGGAAAAACCCTGCGTCCTTAAGGAGTTAAAAAACAAATTTAAAATTCATGCCCATTGGAAAGCTAGTTGTGTACATAAACAATTTATATACGGAGCTTCCTGAACTGTCCAGACAGGACTAATCAACCTGAGCTGGGGGTTCAACACAGCATCTGGGGGATGGTGCAGCGATTGATTACTTCTTTCTGTCAAGGACAACACAGTAATGACGTATTCTCGGCTTATTCCAGGCAGGACAAGGCTGAAGCAGTGTATAATTAGGGTAAGGACAAAGAAGCGAGAGAGCCTCATTATCATAATTTTATAAGAGTTTTTTTTTCAGCAAAACCTCTCGGTTCGGGGATTAAACAAGACATGTGCCTGCATCAGTGTAGTTACAGCATTTTCAAGGTATGTTTGCTTCATAATGCATAAAAGCAAATGGTTGATTTCCTTTGAGTGGATTTCTCACAAGGTCACTTCAACTGTTAAGTCAAAAAATAAAAGTACATTTAGAATTTCACAGTTGAATACATGAAGCAGGGTCATGTAGTACAAAATGTCATCATACTGTTTTATATGTATCATTGAAGTTGTAGTAAAGCAGAGAGGTTTAAGTGAGTAAAATAATCTTTCTCTTTATTCTGTTATTCTCCTATTTATGCAGATGTGACCTGATGTGCATAACAGAAGATTGCCAGAGACATTAATTTCCCTCCCTGCTCTGATCAGATACCGAAAATGTCTACATTTCTCTTTGCTTTGCTATCAGTCCCACTATGCCTCATCACCTAGGCTCAACCCCACTATGCCTCATCACCTAGGCTCAACCTCACTATGCCTCATCACATAGGCTCATAAGTGAAAATGTCCCCGAGGGGTCTTTTATGACTAAATATTCATAAAAATACAATGACATTTCACCACATAATAAAAAAACAAATCCCCGCTACACTACAAAAAATTATACCTATTGGGGCACATTTACAAAGAGTCCGAACACCGCATTTCTGTCGGGTTTCACAATTTTTTTTTCAGATTTGCCCTGGATTTGCGATCGGATTGTGGCGCATTGGCGCCGGCTTGCATGTGACACAAATTGGGGGGCGTGGACGTCGGACAACCCGACTGATTCAGAGAAACCACGGAATTTAAAAAGCAAATTATGTCGCAAGATCAGCACTCAAGTACACCGGGAAGAAGAAGGTGAACTCCGGCGGACCTGAGCGGGGGAAGCGACACATGCAGGATATCGGGCACACGATCTTAGTGAATCGCGGCAGACCCGAATCCTCATCGGACATTCCGGATCGGCGGTGTCAACGGGACGGGTAAGTAAATGTGTTCTACTATCAAAACTACTGAATCAAAATAGGAAATATCATTAATTATGTTAATTTTGAGTTAATTTGCATCGACCATTTAGGAAAATCAGAGTAAAATCTAATTTGCATAATAATTTGGAACGTGGCATATTGTGATGCTTTAAGCTGGCCACATACTAGAAAAGGCTAATACAGCCCACTAATCTAACCTTTCAGGACAAAACTAGCATGACTAACACCAATCACAGGCAGAAATCTGTGAAAAAAATGAGTAGTGTCATTAAAAAGTTTGTAAGTGGACAGATGTCATGTGACATTGTATTCTATACAGACAATTATGGCCACCAAGTTGTTGGACATATAATTATTTCTGTATGGCCAGTTTTATGGGTAAGGTTCCTGCAAGGCTGTGCTTGTCTATAAGACTATCTAGAGATCCTTTAGTGGAAACCGGTCCAAAAACAAAAAGAAAAATTGGTAACAGCTCACCCACAGAAAGAAGTGAAGGTCTGGTCCGGTAGTCCAGAGTAAGACAAGCTTGAAATGATAATCTATAAGGAGGGCAGGGGAACCAGCATGGCAAGACTCCACGGATTCAGTTAAAACATAGTCAAAAATGTAATCTTTGTGTATAAAAACGCATATCAGCAAGAAAAATACATGGACACAAAAAGGACAAAAAATATAAGACAAAAAACAGCAACCTTTTCTCCAGGTGGGCACAAAGAATAACCTGTCTAAAGTTGGTTTTACCTGCTTTCTATACATAACAGGTGTATATGACAATAGTCTCAGCATTGGGAGCATGTGTTTGTAGGACATGCATTTTATACACAAATACAAAGCACAAATTATGGAACACAGAAATTGAAGTCTTTGTTTATTTTCCATTACGTGCCTTTAGCTCATGAATACCAATATTCATTTTAGAGCAATAATGTAAAATAAGACCTTCATTGTATACCATTTCCCATTATGAATGGACAAAAATGAGATGTATGGAAACTAATACAAACATAAGAACAATAGAATAATAAAGTCCTTTATACATCCTTTCCACCCATAGCCTTGCAGAATACACAACCCACATACCAAAAACACGGGACACTTAAAAATACAGTATATACTCGAGTATAACGCAAGTTTTTCAGCCCAATTTTTGCTACTCGGCTTATACTCAAGTATATAAAAAAATAAAGTTAGGACCTTCTGGCAGTGTCATCGCCTACTGGCGTAATAGTTTCCGTGCCGGCAGATTGCATGGACATGTATCTGACAGCCCGGATGGGGACCCAAAAAGGTGCTGCTGGGAGAAGACTAACTTTATTTTTTTATGGTATCACTCTGCTGTATACTATACTTATTGGGGAACTCTGCTGGATATTATACTTATGGGGGCACTCTGCTGGACATTATACTTATGGGGGCACTCTGCTGGACATTATACTTATGGGGGCACTCTGCTTGGAGATGCAGTAGGGAGATGGGTAGAAGTTCCACAAAGTCACCTATCACTGCAGCCTCCACCAGTCGGGGCTTTATGGCAGATTGTGTGACAGAAGCCTCTCCTGTGTAAGACATATGAAAGCTGTATAGAGTTTGCAAAAAAAACATATGAAGGACTCCCAGACTATGAGAAATAAGATTCTCTGGTCTGATGAGATGAAGATTAAACTTTTTGGTGCTTATTCTAAGCGGTATGTGTGGAGAAAACCAGGCGCTGCTCATCACCTGCCAAATACAACCCCACACATGGTGGTGGCAGCATCATGCTATGGGACAGGGACAGGACCACTGGTTGTAATTGAAGGAAAGATGAATGCAGCCAAGTACAGAGATAATCCTGGATGAAAACCTCTTTCACAGTGCTCTGTAACTCAGACTGGGCTGAAGGTTCACCTTCCAACAAGACAATGACCCTAAGCACACATATAAAATAACAAAGCAGAGGCTTCAGAACATCTCTGTGACCATTCCTGACTGGCTCAGCCAGAGATTGACCTAACCCAATTGAGCATCTCTGGAGAGACTTGAAAATGGCTTCCACCAACGTTCACCATCCAACCTGAGGGAACTGGAGAGGATCTGCAAGGAAGAATTGCAGATGATCCCTAAATCTGGGTGTGAAAGACTTGTATCATCTTCCCAAGAAGACTCATGGCTGTACCAGCTCCAAAGCTGCTTCTACTCAATACTGAGCAAAGGGGCTGAATACTTATCACCATGTGATATTTCAGTTTTTCTTGTTTAATAAATTAGCAAAAATATCTACATATCTGGGTTTTTTCTGTCAAGATGGGGTGCAGAGTGTACATTACTTAGCAAAAAAGGAACTTTTTTGATCTTAACAATTGGCTGCAGTGAATCAAAGAGTGATAATGTTGGACTTTGCACATTTTTTAGGTGCAAACTGCTTGCACAGGTATTAAAGAAGTGCCTGCACCAGATGTTTTGCACTGAAATGTGCGTTCCGGTGCACAGTCCAACCGTGCGCCACAGGAGTCCATGGATAACAAATGTAAGAAGATTACCACAGTCACGGTACCTGGATCAGAGTCCCTGGTTTATCCATGCTTGATTTTAATGGTAGATTTCCTTTAATATAAAATTGAGAAGACTTTGAATGTCCTACTATCCCACTATGTGATTCATAGGGGCAGATTTACTTACCCGGTCCTGTCGCGATCCAGCGGCGCGTTCTCCGTCGAGGATTCGGGTCTTACCTATCGTAGGTGCAGGTAAGCGCGTGTCAAGCGATCCTTTTTTTTAAAAAAAATAGCGCGCTTTTTCCAAATCCATCAGGTTTTCCGACGGCCATGGCCCCCTGCGCCCCGCTAAAAACCAGGGGCAATTCAGGGGAAAACGTCGTAAATCTGAAAAAATTGGGAAAACCGACCGAAAAAAGCGATTCGGGACCCCATAGAGTCTGGAGAAATCCAGAAAATTTAAGAAAAACATATGCTCGGATCCAGAAAACATTTCTTTAAGGGAAGCCTTCTATATTTCAGAATATAGAATATTTCAGAAAGACAATTCAAAGCCACATTCTGCATCATGGCTTGGCTTCATAGATTAGTCTGGATCCTGAGCTGGTCTGTATGTAGTCCATACATGTCTCCAATAGAAAACATTTGGTGCATAATGAACTTTTAGCCGTTGATCTCCTTCCCTTTACAGACAGTGACCCACATTTATTAAAGTGTCTGTGCCGGTTTTGTCTCATGGCTGCTCTATTCCCGACATGTCAAAAAATTCTGTACCTAAAGGTGTATAACAGCGCAGAGTTGGACCCTGCACAATATTTGGCAAACCCGACGGAAATGCAGTCCGCGGACCCTTAGTAAATGTGCCCCAGTCAGGGCCGATTCTAGCATATTTGCTGCCTGAGGCGAATATTAAAATGCTGCCCCCCCCCCCGACTCCCTGTTAAGTAAATCCTTAAACTTTACTAACAGTTAACAACCCTACAGACAGCTCCCTGACACTGTGTGACTGACTACAGGATCTGGGAGTCATTAGTGGCATCTAGTACCTTATAGATGACAATCTCTTCCATCAGGAGGACTTTATTCCGGGTTCTCCAATCCATGACGTATCGCGGCTGAGTTCACGGCCAGATATCTTCAGCTCCGTGCAGCATCTCCACCCGGCGTCCCTAAAAATACCACAGTCACTTACAGTATAAAGTCTCCTGGAAAACAACACTGCGCTCCTAAATAATATATACCCCTCACAACACAAATGACCGCACGCTACCCCGCATATAACACATCCCTTCATTATATAGGGATAAAATCTATATACATATATTATACTGTATCCCATATACAGCCCCTGCAGCTAAGTAATATACTGTACCCGATATACAGCCCCCCCCCCAGCATAGTAATATACTGTATCCCATATACAACCCCCCAGCTTAGTGATATACTGTACCCCATATACATCCCCCCAGTTAGTGATATAGTGATATATAATATATACAGCACCCCCCAGTATAAAATGATTCTGGCCCCATATAATATATACTGAATCCCCCCCAGTATAAAATAATTATAGCCCCAAATAATATCTATAGCATCCCCCCCCCCCAGTATAAAATAATTATAGCCCCAAATAATATCTATAGCATCACCCCCCCAGTATAAAATAATTATAGCCCCAAATAATATCTATAGCATCACCCCCCCAGTATAAAATAATTATAGCCCCAAATAATATCTATAGCATCCCCCCAGTATAAAATAATTATAGCCCCAAATAATATATATAGCGCCCCCCCAGTATAAAATAATTATAGCCCCAAATAATATCTATAGCATCCCCCCCAGTATAAAATAATTATAGCCCCAATAATATCTATAGCATCCCCCCCAGTATAAAATAATTATAGCCCCAATAATATATATAGCATCCCCCCCCAGTATAAAATAATTATAGCTCCAAATCCCCAAATAAAATATACAGAACCCCCCCGCCCCTAGTATAAAATAATTCTGGCCCCATATAATATATACAGCACCCCCCCCCCCCTAGTATAAAATAATTCTGGCCCCATATAATATCTATAGCATCCCCCTAGTATTAAACAATCATAGCCCCAAATAATATATATATATAGCATTCCCCCCAGTATAAAATAATTACGGTATAGCCCCAAATAATATAAATATATATTGCATCCCCCCCAGTAATAAAGAAATAATTATAGCCCCAAATAAAATAGCATTCCATGATCCCCCCCCCCCCCCAGTTTAAAATAATTCTGGCCCCATATGATATATATAGCCCCCCCCCCCCCCCGCAGTATTAATTATTAGCCACAATTAATTAAATACATGAAAAATAATAAAATCCTACTCACCTGCAGGCAGCTGCTCCCTCGGCGCGGCTCCGGTGTTCACGCGGCTCTCCTGTGAGACGCGGCTCCGCACAGTGACACAGGCGCCGCGCCATGACGTCATGGCGCCTATGTCACTGCTTAGAACGGAGCGACGCAGCTGCCGGAAAGGCGCTGCGTCGCTCCGCATATAAATCGCGCCTGTGTCTTAAAGAGACAGGCGCGATTTATTTAGCTGGTGGGCGATTCGGGCGTTAATGGACGCCCGAATCGCCCACTTTAGAGCGGCGAATTTCGCCGCCCTTTACAGGGACCCGCATTCTGCCGCCTGAAGCGAGATTTTCATCTCGCCTCATGGCAGATGCGGCCCTGGCCCCAGTGTGTCACACGCTCTCTGTTAAAGGTGCACCAAAAAAGTCAGTGCACTCTTCCGGAGCAGTGCAGGGGGCACCAGATTAATGAAGACTCTGTGCCACTTTTCATGAATCTGATGCCCTCTGTGCACTCCACAAACTGCACCTTTTGTTAAATGTGTTGTTAATAGTAGAGGAATAAATTGGGCATAGTATGTTTGTGTTATAAAGTTCTAAATCTCTGGGTTTCAGAGTTGGTTTTGGGCCTGTTTGGAAGCTCTGGGGAGTCATGTGTCCCTCTTTAGCAAATGAATGGCCTCACAGCACAGGTAAGTCCCCTGGAAAATGAAGTGGAAGTGAAGGTCAGTGGTCTAAAGAGAAGATTCATTAGCACAAGTGGGTCCTTGTGCAGGGTAAATATGTGTCCATTTTTCCAAACCCTTGTCACGGCCCCCTGAAAAGCCCCTTTAAGGATAACGGTGGAGATTTATCAGATGTTTCTGCAAGCATAACTTCTCTAGTTGTTCATTGCAAGCGATCAGAGCTCAGCTTTCACTTTAACACAGCTCTTTATAAAATGAAAGCTGAGCTCTGATTGGTTTCCATGAGCAACTAGAACAGTTTTACCTCAGAGACTTCTGATAAATCTCCCCCAAAGAGTTATTGTCTGAGCATGCTCAATGGTATGATAAAATGTCTCACTTTAAACTTGTGTTTAAATATGTGTTCTATGATATGAGATATGAGATTTGTGTATCACTGCATTCAGTTTTAATTTACATTTGCCATAGCGGTAGAATTCATTAAGACTGGCGTTTCACCCCCACTGTGGATCTGTAACTACTAAGAGGCAAGACAACTAGTGGAGAAGACATTGGGGCAGATTTACTTACCCGGTCCATTCGCGATCCAGCGGCGCGTTCTCCGCGCTGGATTCAGGTCCGGCCGGGATTTATTAAGGCAGTTTCTCCGATGTCCACCAGGTGGCGCTGCTGCACTGAAGTTCTCCGGAACGCACTGGAAAACACCGAGCCGGGCTGAGTGAAGGTAAGTGCAAGCTCTGCGACACATTTTTTTTAAAAAAATGCGTCGGTTTTTCCGAATCTGTCGGGTTTTTGTTCTGTCATGCCCTCTGATTTCCGTCGTGTGCATGCCAGCGCCGATGCGCCACAATCCGATCGTGTGCGCCAAAATCCCAGGGCAATTCAGGGGAAATCGCGCAAATCAGAAATATTCGGGTAACACATCGGGAAAACGCGACTCGGGCCCTTAGTAAATGACCCCCATTAAATCTCACCCATTTTTTGGAAATATGGGATTGAAGATTATCAAGCACATTTTTGGGGGAAATTCAAAGAATGTCAATATTTTAGATTTATATCATACAAAATAGCTTAAAGGGATTGTCTGGGATACAAAACAAACTTGTGGTTGACAGTGCTCAGTCAAAGCACTTCAGCTGTCAATACTGATGGTCTCTGTAGAATATGGACTGTATGGAGCTGTAGTCTCAAAGGGGAAGTACATACTCCTAGCATTCTAGGAGTTGCCATATGGAACCCTTATTCTATATAACTTTTGCCCAAAGCTTTTCTACTTCATCCAAGAACAAAATATTGTAGGAAATAACAATACATTTAGATATAAAATTTTCCAAATGCTATACTTTCGCCTTTTCATTTTGACTGCATATATATATATATACGGTTATCTCATCAGCAATTCTACGGTTACACACAAGCAAAGCGACGTGGAGGTAGATGTCATCTACTTGGTTCAATTACTGCAGCTCATTTCATTGCAGCATAAGGAAATTGCTGGATTTATGTGGCAATAGAGCGGTGTCCCTTCTCCCCGCAGTAAGTTCTGTTGGCTCTAATTGATCCTGAGTACTTCAATTTTCTGTTGAATTGCACAAGAAACTAAGTTACAAATAAACATGCTTCCTCTAGGGCACAAATGTGGTTACCCGCTACCAGCTACAAGCCCAGTCTCTGCTCAAAACAGGTAGCCGTAATGTGGTTAAACTTAATTGTTTTTCAGTCTGCACCAAAACAGACATGTTAAACCTGTGATAGGAATCTCATTTTGTCCCCAAAGCTGAAACCAACTGCGCAAAATGAAAGATTAAAGTCATTAACAAAGTCTTTTACATCTGCAATTTACATCCAGAGTTCTAAAAGGTTCAGATAGGATACATTTCTAATCTCCAATCTCCCTAAAACGTTGGCTAACATTTAGCACATATCCATTTATTTTAGTTCTAGTCAATACTATTGGCACATTTAAAACCCCATAAGTTAGTTTTCTGGTATCAAAAAGTTTAAAGGAAATCTACCATCAAAACCAGGGGCATATGATACGAGTGAAAAGAACAACTCTTTTCGCAAAATATAAGCTCTCAACTAGACCTGTCAACAGAAAAATACAAAAGTTATGCCCCTTAAAAGTTGGCCATTTTCTCCAATATTTGTTTTTGCTAAGTAAAACTGAACAAAGATAAGAAAAACCATATAAATGATGTATAACTGTAATCGTAGTGAACCTGAGAGTAAAGATAAAATATCTTTTTTATGTTATGGCGAGCAGGGATAAAAAAGTGCTAAAAATCCAAAATAAAAATGGATACCATATATACTCGAGTATGAGCCGACCGAGTATAAGCCGAGACCCCTAATTTTACCACCAAAAACTGGGAAAACCTATTGACTCGAGTATAAGCCGAGGGTGGGAAATGCATTGGTCACAGACCCCCCCCTCTCCAGTATATAGCCAGCCATCCCCCTATATTATACAGCCTGTCCCCTGTAGTATACAGCTTGCCCCAGTAGTATACAGCTTGCCCCCAGTAGTATACAGATTGCCCCCAGTAGTATACAGCCAGTCCCCAGTAGTATACAGACTGCCCCCAGTAGTATACAGCCAGCCCCCAGTAATATACAGCTTGCCCCCAGTAATATACAGCTTGCCCCCAGTAGTATACAGCTTGCCCCCAGTAGTATACAGCCAGTCCCCAGTAGTATACAGCCAGTCCCCAGTAGTATACAGCCTGCCCCCAGTAGTATACAGCCTGCCCAAAATTTAAAAAAATAAGAAACTTATATACTCACCCTCCGGTGGCCCCCGATGAGTGCTGCTCATCTTGCAAATAATAAGCCCTCATTTGCATTACCAAAAAAAAGTTTTATAGGCTGTACATTGTGACAATACGAATCTGCTGTGAATGGCGCTGCTTTGATCTATGCCCGGCTGTGCACCCATAAAGCAGGTTATCACCACATATGGGGTATCGGTACAGTCAGGAGAAATTGGGCATCAAACTTTGCAGATAGAGATGAGCGAGCACTAAAATGCTCGAGTGCTCGTTATTCGAGACAAAATTTTCCCGATGATCGAGTGCTCGTCTAAAATAACGAACCCCATTGAAGTCAATGGGAGACTCTAGCAATTTTCACTGAAAGAAGAACACTGAAGAACACATTGCAGATGTTCGCGTACATCTGCTAACTTATCTGAAGACGCGCGCCGAACTGTGTTCTTCAAAATAGTATGTGAAAAACAATGGGGGTCATTTACTAAGGGCCCGATTCGCGTTTTCCCGACGTGTTACCCGAATATTTCCAATTTGCGCCAATTGTACCTGAATTGCCCCGGGATTTGGGCGCACGCGATCGGATTGTGGCGCATCGGCGCTGGCATGCACGCGACGGAAAACGGGGGGTGTGGCCGAACGAAAACCCGACGTATTCGAAAAAAATGCGGCATTTAAGAACCGAAAAAGTGTCGTTTGGGAAGCACTTAACTTCACCTGGTCCAGCTCGGTGCATTCCGGCGCGTTAAGATGATTTTCAGCGCAGCAGCGCCACCTGGTGGACGGCGGAGGAACTACCTTCATAAATCCCGTCCGGACCCGAATCCTGTGCAGAGAACGCGCTGCTGGATCGCGAATGGGCCGGGTAAGTAAATCTGCCCCAATATGTGTGAAGAACACATTGCAGATGGAAACAGCTGCAATTTGTTCTTCACACATATTGGGGGAGATTTACTTACCCGATCCATTCGCGATCCAGCGGCGCGTTCTCTGCGGTGGATTCGGGTCCAGCCGGGATTCACTTAGGTAGTTCCTCCGACGTCCACCAGGTGGCGCTGCTGCGCTGAAGTCCGCTGAAATGCACTCAAGTACACCGGCCTATTCCTAGTGAAGGTAAGTGCAAGCTCCCCAACACTTTTTGTTTTTTAAATGCGGCGGTTTTTCCGAATCCGTCAAGTTTTCGTTCGACACGCCCCCCCCCCCCCAATTTCCGTCGCGTGCATGCCAGCGCCGATGCGCCAAAATCCGATCCTGTGCGCCAAAATCCCGGGGCAATACAGGGAAAATCGTCGCAAATTGGAAATATTCGGGTAACACGTCGGGAAAACGTGAATCGGGCCCTTAGTAAATGACCCCCATTGTTCTTCATATACTATTGTGAAGAACACCATTCTGCATGCGTGTCTTCGGATAAGTTAGCAGATGTACGCGAGCATCTACAATGTGTTCTTCAATGTTCTTCTTTCAATGTGTTCTTCACTTAAATGATCCTGTGTTCACTGTTTTCATTGTGTTCTTAACTGTTCTTCACTGTCTTTTCTTAATTAAATGCTCAATCTCGAGCAGAGGAAATACTCGTCCGAGGAACGAGCCTTTCCGAGTATGCTAATACTCCAAAGAGCATCAAGCTCGGACGAGTATACTCGCTCATCTGTATTTGCAGAGCATTTCATCATTTTAGTCATTATGAAAGTGTCATTTTCTACCTGAATGTATATATTTTCCAAAAAAGTTTCTAAATCGCACTTCCATTTTGTTTTAACCCATTTGAAAAACTTAAAGGGTCAATAGACTTAATAGAAGTTGTTTTATATACGTTGAGGGGTGTAATCTAATATAGTGTGGTAATTTATGGGGTTTTAGTATTATTTAGGTTTTTCAAAGTCACTTGGAAGCTGAGTTGTCCCTCAAAATGTGAGTTTTGGCGCTTTTCATAAAAACTTTAAAAATCGCAACTAAAGTTCTAAGCCTCATAACATCCTAGAAAAAGGAGAGGACGGATAAAATATCATTCTAACATAAAGCAGACATTTCGGAAATGTTAGTTATCTAGCTTTTGGGGTAGTTTTACTACCTGTCTGGAATGCAGAACATTTCAAACTTTGAAAATGAAGATTTTTTCAGAAATTTTTCCAAATTTTCATTTTTTGCCAGAATGAAACGCTATACTTATCACTTAAATTTTACCACTATCATGAAGTACAATGTGTCTCGAGAAAACAATCTCAAAATCACCCGGATATGTTAAAGCGTTCCAAAGTTGTAACCAATTATCATGAGACATGTCAGATTCAAAAAATCGAGTCTGGTCATTGAGTCGAAAACAAGCATCGGTGATAAGGGGTTAAATACTAAAGCGGCATTAATGATCAGTAGTTCTGCTTTACCAAACCAAACAAATGCTATATAAGGAGCTCAAAAGTAAAGTATTATGGGTCGCACAATTGGTATAATATACTATAACTGAAGGATAATAAAAGACTTTCGTGGTTAAAGGCATCATACAAAGGTTGTATTGAGTTTTTTTTTCTCATAAGTTCTTATAATTCAGTATCTTTCAATATTCTTAAACATGAAGAACATACCCATGTTATGAATGTGTAAGTTGTGATTTTTTTTCTCACAATACAGTGTGTAAAGAAGCCAGTGAAAGGTGGTGGAGGAAGTGTCATGGTTTAGGGAATATTTTCTGCAGCAGGAGTTGGACCTCTCATACAGTTACATGGCTGAATGCAAGTGGGTATCCGAACTTTTTTTAATGACACGTGGTTCCTTCCTTGCATTAATCATCAAATCAACCAGCAATTGTCATGCAGGACAATGCCCCCATCACACAGCAAAACAAGTAAACCAGTTCATTGAGACAAAAACATTGAAACAATGAAATGACCACAGCCTAGAAAACCTCTGGAAAATCCTTGGTGACAAAGTTATGGGCAAGAAACTCACCACAGTCACAGAATTGTGGAAGAGATTGGAAGTAGAGTTGATCAAAATCCCAGTCGAGCTGTGTGAAAAACTAGTGATGTCCTGAGGCTGTAGATGTGCTGAAGTCATTCAAAGCAAAGACCTGTGCACTCCCTACTGATTGGTGACTGTTGTAACATTTTCCAAATTTTGTCTGTGCTACAGTCATTGTTATTCTCTAATTATGATCATAATGATACATGTATAAACTACCGCTGAATAGTTTGGGAAACTATAGATTTCCTAACAAACAGGCTGTAACCAGAGTAGAAAGAGAAGTGGGAGGCCCCGCTGCACAACTAAGCAACAAGACATGTACACTACAGTATCTTGTTTGAGAAACCGAAGCCTCACAGGTCCTCAACTGGCAGCTTCATTAAATAATATCCACCAAACGCCAGTGTCAACGTGAAAAGGCTAATCCACAATGCTTGCCTTCAGGGCAGAGTGGCAAAGAAAAAGCTGTATCTGAGACTGGCTAATAAAAGGAAAAAAATTACTAAGGGCAAAAGAACAAAAACATTGGACAGAGGAAGATTGGAAAAAAAGTGTTATGGATAGATGAATCTAAGTTTAAAGGACACCTGTCATCAGGTCTGTGTCACTAGTCATGTCACTACTACCTGCTGGAGCAGATCACAAGGATCCTTCACAGCCTTTATCTAGTCAATTCATACATTAATCATTGCAAAATCATCTATTCTTTATCATGTAAATGAGGCTGGTCACATGGTCAGAGGCAGTGATGTCACTCCTGTTACCCCTCCCCTCTCCTCCCCCTGCTCATGTCTGTGTGTAATGTATAGACAGTATAGTAAAGCATTGCTGGTGTGTGTGCTGTATCTGCTGACAAGCTGCATCATCCTAATACACAGAGGCACAGACATCAGCTACACAGCTGTTGTATCTCTCCTATACACACACAGGCTGCAGGGGGTGTGGCCACTAGCACCAGGAAGCACATCTTTATACAGCCTCACACCATTATACAGGCTGTCAGTCATGTGTATAGGAGTATCTCATACACACAGGCTGCAGGGGGCGCCAGCACCAGGAAGCACATGGAGGAGCCATTACACCATTATACCCCACACCATTATACAGGCTGTCAGTCAAGCACTGGGGGTGTGGCTGTGCCTCCCACTCATGAATAAGCTGGACAGCTTGAATATGCTAATGACTCATTGGACATTTCACAGGTCATTTGCATACAGCTTTAGGACCTCATTGCTTAGGTTTACAGGCATGAAGAGGGACAATGAAGGGATAGAGGCAATGCTCTCTAATGGCAGTTTATGAAAATATATTTAGTTTAGGGGGTTATTTTGCCTGATGGGTTCTCTTTAAGGTGTTTGGATCACACAGAAGAACATTTATGAGATACAGAACAATGAAAAAAGATGCTGGAAGATGCCTGATACCAACTGTCACCATTGTGGAGGTCATGTCATGGTCTGGGGTTACTTTGGTGCTGGTGAAAAAAGAAAGGAATTTTGAATGAAGAAGGCTATCACTCTATTTTGCAGTGCAATGGCATACCCTGTGGACAGCGCTTGACTGGAGATGTCATCCCACAACAGGACAATGACCCAAAGGACCTCCAAATTATACATGAACTATTTAGGGATGAAGCAGGCAACTGGTATCTATCTGTAATGGAGTGGCATCAAAGTCACCAGATCTATACCCCATTGAGCTGTTGTGGGAGCAGCTTGACCGTATGGTACCCAAAAAGTGCCAATCAAGCCAATCCAACTTGTGGGAGGAGCTTCTGGAAGCACGGGGCGAAATTTCTCCATATTACCTCACCAAATCAGCAGATGGAATGCCAAAGGTCATAATGCTGGACTTGTAGCAAACGGGGGCATTCTTTGGTGAAAGAAAAGTTTGAAGGAGAAAAAAAATATTTCAAATGTTGCCGATGTCTGGACTATAATTACTATTTATTTTGCAACTCATTTGAGAAATAAAAGTATGAATTTTCATGGAAAACATCAAATTGTCTGGGTGATGTATAGATTGATGATTGATATGAGATATAAAGATAAAATATCAATTATCTATCCCCGATCTGCCTCATATCCATTATCTATCTATCTATCTATTATCTATCTGTCCATCTATCTATCTATCTATTATCTATCTGTCCATCTATCTATCTATCTATCTAATATATCTATCTATCATATATCTATCTATGTATCATATATCTATCCATCTATCTGTCCTTCTATCAGTCTATCTATCTATCATATATCTATCTATCATATATCTATCTATCTATCATATATCTATCTATCATATATCTATCTATCTATCTATCTATCACATATCTATCTATCATATATCTATATATCTATCATATATCTATCTATCATATATCTATCTATCTATCTATCTACCTATCATATATCTATCTATCATATATCTATCTATCTATCTATCTATCTATCTATCTATCTATCTATCTATCTATCTACCTATCATATATCTATCTATCATATATCTATCTATCATATATCTATCTATCTATCATATATCTATCTATCATATATCTATCTATCATATATCTTTTTTGCACTCCTAAATAGTATTGATTCTTGTCCAATTGACAAATCCTTTTTCCATCACTAGACAACCCCCCTGTATCACACCTGTCACTGCTCTTCCTCCATTGGTTTGCTATTTTCCCCCCTCACATCCTTCTAATCGTCGGCAGAAAACATGAGATTGATCAATAATTCATCAGCAGAACATTTCAGCATATGAGACTCTTTGGGGGATCGTGGTGACGCAGATTCCTGGAAGGATATAGGGGATAGCTTGCCCGGCGACTAGCCCAGCCTCCCCCGCCTCGTCAGTATATAGAGGCCGGGCTCCCCCGCCTCCCCCGCCGCGTCACTATATAGAGAACAGCTCCGCCGCGGCTGTTATTGAGAGCCTGGATACTGTGCACTGAGGAGGCACTTACCTCTCACCTACCTGCTTGCCGGGGGAGGAAATCACCCGTATCTACAAGTGAAGGAGCAGGGGCAGGAGATTGTAGAGGAGATGCCGCCTGCCCTGATCCTTCTCTGCCTCCTGGTGGGCACCCTGGAAGGTAAGTGCTGGTGACTGAGGAGCAGGAGAAGGAAACCTGAGGGACACTTCAGCACCATGGACAGAGGGCATACAGCCCTGTATAGTCTCATCTGTATCCATGTACAAGGAAAGTTTCCCTGCAAAAATAACTCCTAGTAAATAATTCAGCTTAGTTATCATGTATAAATGATGTAACATCAGAGCCCTGGAGGGTCCAGCCTCAATATTACTCTAATAATAGGAAACCCCAGTGTAACTTATGTTCACACAGTCCTAAAAGATTCACATAACTCAAGGGGGAAACTGTTATTACTATAATATTACCAAGACCTATAACACACACAAACATATATATATATATATATAGAATAAGAATAAGAATAAGCACCTGTAACACTATAATATATATATATATATATATATATATAGGATTACAGCCCCTGTGACACAATATATTACATATATATATACCTATATATGTATAGGATTCTGTAACACAATATATAGACATATATATATATATATATATATATATATATATATATATATATATATTATAATATATATTAAATATGTGTGTGTGTATATATATTGTGTTACAGGTACTGTAATCCTATGCATAAGAAACCATTGTTTCTTAATGATATTGAAGTACTGCATCCATCCATACTCTCTCCTTCTCTATATATAAATATAATATATAGATTTAGATACGCAGTGTGTGCTGATAATCTCACACAAACCACATACCCTTATATGTAGCAATAACTAAATGGCTTATAAGGCTAGGCTTGTGAAAGTTGCATTCCTGACATCTAGTGGACAATAGTCAGCGCTAGTCCATTATTATTTTTGTATGAATGGTAAAGTTCTGCTGTAGGTGAGAAAATAAAAAAAATAAAAAAATCTATATATACTTATTCGATAAGGAGCGCTCAAGAACTCTCCATGCCTTGTTAGGGTGTCTGTTAGATGTCTGTCCAACTGTTGCACAATTCTCTATACTTTTAGGAGTGATTTTATTATACTTTCTATTATTAGTAGTATTACTATTATTATTGGTAGTGGTATTGCTGTTGTAGTTATTATTGTTGTTATTATTTTATTATAATTTTTGTTATTCTTTATATCATTATTCTTATTATCCTTTTTTAATAATAGTAATATTTATTATTATTTTTGTATTATTATTATCAATGTTATTATTTTGTATCATCGTTTGAACAGTAAGAGTGAGAACATTGGTCAAGTCAAACTAAAAATATAAAAAATACAGTAGCCAATATCCTTCTATTTATTTGTCTATATGAGTCTAAGTGAATTGTCTGTAGATGGTAGATGGATTCAGACCTGAAGATCATGTGAAAAAACATTGCACATAGTGGAAATACATCTATTTTATGATCACAAAGATCAAATGTGAAATGTGCAAAAAAAATAAGATGTTAAAAATTTAGTTATGTGTCAAAAAAACTAAATGATATTGCTTTATACCCACATTCAGTATTAAGGTTGTGTTCACACCTATAGTCAAGGCTTTATGAAATATATGTTCTATGTGTCCATGGTAAGCAAACGTGATCATGGATTTTGTCTATTCTCGCTGTGTTTGCGCTAGTTTCATGCTAGTGCTCTAGTTTTTTGGTTCCTATCATATTATATACATATTGTAAATATTAGAGATTACTCTAATTGGTCACTTATTGGTTACTTATTGGTCTATAGTTTGTAGTCATGAAAACTTAAAGGGGTTTTGTGGAGGAAAATCATGGCTCCTTTCTTCCAAAAACAGCACCACACCTGACCATGGTTTATGTAGGTATAGCGAGGCTGTATAGAGATGAATGGAGCTTAGTTGCAATACCACACACCGCCCATGGCCAGGAGAGGAGCTGTTTTTGGAAGAAAGCTGCAATGTTCTTCAACCTCCAGACAACCCCTATAATATGTCTCATACACTGGAAATGGACTGTATGCAAGTGCCCTCAAGACCAAGATTTAGGTTTAATGTTTCTTTGACTTGTATAACTTCAACTCCAACAATCCATGGCAAAACTGTCTACCTGTAGATTGATTTTTGTTGTGGGGTCCGGCCTCAGTTCTGAATTAATAGTCAACAGAAGTGTCTCATACCACTACCCCATAGACCCAAAAATTGGGGCACATTTACTAAGAACAGTGCTGTCTTTATTATGTGCAGTTTGCCTGTATAGTGTGCAGGGGGCGCCAGATTCTGGATTTTTGACGCACGTTCTTCATGAATCTGCCGCCCCCCTGCACTACTCTGACAGAGTGCACTTTTTTTTTTGGTGCACCTTTAACTTGGGGCGTGCAACAGAATTCTGTCTGACTTTGCATGTCAGTTCTGGCGCACGGTCTGACTAAGCACCGGAACACACCCAAATTTGTGTCTCATGATGCCTAGTATAGCTGCGCCACTAAAGGGTCCCTGTGTGACAAAAATGTGGTGCAGGCACTTCTCAAATACCTGTGCAAGCAGTTTGCACAAAATAAAACAGTCCAACAGAAAATTGGTGCACAGCCCTTAGTAAATGTGCCCCATTGTATATGGATGTATAGCTAAGTTTTAGTTGCATATATGTTCCCGTGTCTATACAAGTAGTGGATGATAATAATTGACTAAAATAATAGAAATAAATATATTAATATTAGTGCTAATAAAGAAAAATAATAATGATAAAAATAGTAACAAATTACTGTAATTACTGAATGTCATCATGTTATAATATTATACTCCAATGACAGCGCTAAAGAAGTAGGAAAGCATTGCATCATTTTCCCTTCCAAATATTTTGGGCACAGGTTGAAGAGGTCTATATCCCCCCTTGTAATACTCTGTAATCTCTTCTATACACACAGCATTAAGCAGAGTATAGACCAAAGACGTTATGATAGAAAAGCCGACAAGAAAAACCCATAGCTTCTGGGCTCAGACATTGCTAAATATTTAATAAACCTAATGGATATTACTATAAATAAGAGCGGAGGAGTGTTAACCACAGCGCTTGCTTATAGCATTGGATAAAAGTATCATTTATTTTATAGATTAGCTGTTTAGATCGTGTTATCACTTACTGTCCCCAGTAGGACTTACTAAACATAAATTCCTATCAGTATGTTTTTGGAGAATGGAGAGAATTCTCCCAAACACAGGGTAGAATATAAACACTCAATGCCCCCGCCCCAACACTGCGTGGCAGCAATTCTAACCACTGAGCCAATAGCTTCCTAATCAAAAGTCTACAATGTTGACTCTAGGGGTAATACCCAGTGGACTATATCAGTCAACGTCTTCTATTTTCATACTGGCTATAGTCCTATTGTCTATATTTTTCTAACATAAGACAGAAGTAAATTAAAGGAAATCTATGACATGGGTGCAGGGCTTCTAAGCCAAGTACACTTACATTCTGGCGAGTGCCTCCTGAAACAGGATACATTCTTCATTTTGCTTCTAATAGCTTAGTTTATGAAAAAAATGGATTTTAAAATTATACAAATGAGCCTCAGGGGCTCCTGGCTATGTCACAGACGCCCCTCCTAGCTTCCTAATCTGTTAATTATTTACACCTCCATTCAGTGTTTCTGTCCATCTCTTCTCTCCCCGAATGGAGGCGTGAATAGTTAGTCGACCAAGGAGCCAGAAGGGTCTTTTGGGACGTTGCTAGGAGCCCCTGAGGCAGAGCATAATTGTAAAAGACAAAAACTAAGCTATTAGAAAAAAAAGAACAACGAATCCTGTTTCAGGAGGCACACATCAGCATGTGAGTATGCTTGGTTTTAAAGCACTGCGTCTATGTGGTAGATTTCCATTAAAGGATTTGCGGGAAATGCCCTGTGGGTACCCACCTTCCTCCATAGTTCTCACTTTGCAATAGTCATCTGCCAGCTGGAGCATAAGTACTGGGGTGATGGGCCACTTTGACCAATCAGTAGCCACAGATGTCCATGACCACTGGACGTCACTACCTCTTAGGTCTCATGTTCAGAGGAGGCCAATGACCAGGAGGCCGTGACCACCAGGTGAAACGTGGGAACTGGGAGCGGGTAACCAGAGCAGGATAAGTACATCTTTATGTCAGCACTAGCCTGGCCCCTAGAGGTTTTTTAAGGATTTCTGGAAAACCCCTTAAAGGGGAATTCCGGGAATATGAAAGTCTGACACAAAAACCCATGATGATATAAATAAATGATTACAACAATACTCAATGTCATTAGTCACAAAACGGAGCTTAAATAGTTTGATTTTATGATTTACAAATGTTATGGCCTCTCTAAAGTAGGTGGAGTTATCACTAAGATGTCCGCCACTGGAAACTACAAGTTCCATGATCCTTTAGTTCTCAGTAACTCCTCCTCCCTCTTATGCTCTGCTCCCAGTGATGATATAACAGACTTTCTTGCTCTGTTACCATAGTAATGATGTGTAACTGCCATCACCACAACACTGGTCATACTGAATGCACTGCAACCAACCGACTACAGCCAAACTTAGTGGTGATCACATGACCTTGCCCAGGCAGGTACAGGACATGTGATGTGGACATGTGACTAGCGGCCATCTTCTGTCCTGTGTCTGCTCTGCAACGGACCGCGCGGAGGAAATTAACGGACTGATTAAAGGGCCAGTAACATTTTAATTCCTCATTATAGTCTATGTCACCAGCATTTTCTGCTAAGGGGAGCAAAATTTTAAATAACATCTAATTACATATAAGCTTATATTTTGAGTACCCATTTGTATATGAATTATGTTTATTCCTGGAATACCCCTTTAAAGAACATACCATAGGCACAATCTATGGCAGTGATGAAACATGGAGCATCATACAAGAGGGAATTGTGACCTTTTGTGTGCAGACAAACTTGGAATTTTAGACCCAAACCATTAACCCAATTATTCTGAATAGAAAGAAGGGCTAATTCCATCTTCACTTGCTTTTTAAATCCCAGCTGGAAGAAAAAGCTTTAACTAGTTGTTAGTATGGAATTACAACTCAGCCCTATTCTCTTATGTTGTACTGAGCTACGATGCCGGACACATCCCTCAACCTGGTGGCGCACCTTCTGCAATGAAGTACAACTTATTCAAGTAAACCAGCCATCAGTAGATATGAATGGTTCTTTGCACGGTCTAGGAGTTGAAAGCCAATCTACGCCCTTGCAGGTCAGCATTTCAGTTGGAACTGAGTTGCAATTGGAGCTAAGTAGGGCATTCAATGTCAAAATGCAACTTTTTTGGCACAATTTGGCGCCATATTGGATCAAGGGCAAGTTTTTCCTATAGAAAGGTGGCCATGTATCAAATCAAAATTGTCAAAGAAATCTATATCTGTTGTGGTTCAAAAGTTTTTAACAAAGTAAGTTGTTTCAACTACAACAGGGAACGTTCCCTGTGATGCAGATATTTGATGTATTGTCCATGGTGCTGAACACAGAGTTGAAGTTGCTGGATCCATTATGAACCTGCATGAGAAACTATGAAGAATTTCTGTGTCGATATCTTGAGCTACAAGAGATATGACAAATCTTATTGAGACAATTGATTTCTGGTCTTTTTTTATATGTTCCATAACAAGCTTCCTTTTGAAAAAACTTGCCCTTGATCTAATACGGTGACTTTCAAGATGGCGACCGCATCACTAGAGCACACTCTCCGCTTATCCCATTACGTGCTGGGGTATTCAGATAAGTCCTTTTCCCTTTAAAGAGTGTCCTGGGACAGGTTGTGCTATTTGTGTCTGTGTAAAGTCTCATAGCAGCCTTTGTTTTCTATCAATAATCAACAGGATCTACACAAATAGAAATATAATAATGACAGAGACCCACCTTTATAAAAGTGTTTGTGACAGTTTTCTGTCTGACTTTGCACTAGAAAGAGTTTGCGGCACATTTATTACTGACGTGCGCTACAATTCTGCTGCATGAACAAAGTGCACCAAAAAAATTGTTGCATTTTGCTGGAGCAGTGTAGGGGTGCCAGATTTATGAAGACCGTGCGCCAGTTTTGATGAATCTCCCGCACTCTGCACACTCCTCAGGCAAACTGCACAGAGTACAGACGGGACTAGTTCTGATAAATGTGGCCCAGAATGTTAAGGCATCGGCAGTTAATGGGGCACATTTACTTACCCGGTCCTGTCGCGATCCCCGATCCGGACTGTCCGGCGCGATTCACCAAGATCGTGCGCCCGATATCCTGCATGTGTCGCTTCCCTGCTGAGGTCCGCCAGTGTTCACCTTCTTCTTCCCGGTGTATGTGAGTGCATGTCTTGTGACACAATTTGATATATTAAATCCCATGCGTTGTCCGAATCCATCGGATTGTCTGACGGCCCGACCCCCGATTTGTGTCGAGTGAAAGCCGGCACCGATGCACCGAAAAACGGTCGCGTGCGGCAAAAAGCCCTTCTAAATGCGGCGCACATTGGAAATCGTCGGATATTCCGATGATAGTGTGGTCCGCGGACCCTTAGTAAATGAGCCCCAATATCTAACACGTCTCTCTGAGTGATTGTGAGCTGTCCAGTGTCCTGCTCCAAACCCGAAGCAGATAGATGTAATGCATTTCTATTAGACCTAAGGGGCACATGATTGTGTATGTTGGTTGAAGAAGTCTTTATTATCAAAGTGTTTAATGGCAAATCGAAGCGCTCGTTTATATTTAATGAAGATGAATTGAAAATAAATGGGATACAAAAGACATCTAAATATATTATTTAATGTTAAAAAGTATATAAGGAATATAGGAGTAAGAGTTAAATGGAAACAATAGCCTCTAGCTATAATCCGTTTTAAACATAGTCATTCAGCCAGATTGTTTAATGTATGAGGTTGTAAATACAGTGCCGTCTGCTGGCAGCATATTATAGAGCAAGAGAAGATTAGCACATTGTGCATTATGTCCTAACTGAAGGTATTATGTATAGATTAAGATGAGCTGCACAGATTGCTTGCCGGTAGCATGTTATAGAACAGGAGGAGCTGAGCAGATTGCACATAGTGTCCTACCTGCACGTAGCACTTTATTGAGCAGGAGGAGCTCAGCAGATTGTACATAGTGTCATATCTGCAGGCAGAATGTTATAGAGCAGGAGGAGCAGATTGTACATTATGTCCTATCTGTAGGGAGCATGTTAAACAGGAGGAGCTGAGCAAATGGTATACAGTCTCCTTCTCTGCAAGCAGCGTGTTATAGAGCAGAAGGAGTTGAGCAGATTGTAAATAGGGGCAAATTTACTTACCAGGTCCTGATCATCGATTTGGGCGATCTGAGGAAGATGAGGTCCGGCGCGATTCACGTAGCTCATGCACCCGAGTTTCTGCATCTGGCGCTTCCCTGTCGAAGTCCGCCGGAGTTCACCTTCTTCTTCCCAGTGCTTGTAAGTGCGTGTCTTGCTTCACAATTCGAAATGCTAAATCCCGCGCGTAGTCCGAATCCGTAGGGTTGTCAGTCGGCCCGCCCCCCCGATTTGTGTCGCCAAAATCCAATGGCGTGCGCCAAAATCCTCTGTTAAATGCAGCGCAAAACGGAAAACGCCGGGTGAAAACCTGATGAAAATGCGATCCGCGGACCCTTAGTAAATGAGTCCCATTGTGCCCAATTTGCAGATAGCATGTTATAGAGCAGGAGGAGCTGAGCAGATGGTACATAGTGTCCATTCTGCAGACAGCATGTATTCTATACATATTTAACTATCTGTTGGTATCTGGCAACTGGAAACATGAAGCTTATATTTATACTTACTGTATTATTATATCTTTGTTCATTAATAACGCAAAAATCTTTCTTTCGCTTCATCATTTCCTCCCTATCTACCAATATTTCAAAATGTCTAAATTTAAAGAATCCTATACTGCTCCTGGTTAGACCAATGAGTTTCTCCGTAGTTGTTTCCTCTTCCCTGCAAGGTAAATGAGTGTATCTATTTTTTTTTCTTTTTAACTAGTAATTGCGCACCTACAGAAAAGAGAGGCTACAGAATCATTAATGTATTAATATTTAATATTCATTAGGCTATGACCTAAGCCTGATATTGTCGATTGACAATAGAGTAGCACTTGTCGCCTATCCGTAGGTGATAAGTGTTGGATCACATTGGATCTCATCCTTGGAACCATAATGGAAAAGGGGGTTGCATTGTTTGAGGGTAGGTGCATTTTAGCAGAACCTTAAAGGGGTTGTCTGAAGGTTGAAGAACACGCCTGCTTTTTACCATACACAGCTCCACACCTGAACTTGGGCAATGTGTGTTGTTGCCACTTAGCTCCTTTCACTTCTATATAGCTCAGTTGCAGTACTGGCACAAACCATGGTCAACCTCTGGACAACCCCTTTAAGGCTGTGCACTAAGACTCCATCCACAGGTCTCTGCCTTCTTCAGAATGCTAAGTTATCTCTTTAAGGTGGAAATATCTACATTTTTCAATGTAGTTGTATATAGATGACATTTTGCTGGCGTCAGATTCCTTAGTTGTAATCTGCACCTCTATTTTTAGTCTTATTAGGAGGCGGTGCTGAGGCACGGAGGTTGCTGCGCCAAGTTGATGTAAAATCAACACTCATTGCGTGACATCTGTTGTGATAACGCGCAATGCCATGAGCTTGGAGTAAATTATTCACGTAGGATTGTATCATTTCAGTATACGTTAAGGCTGTAAGTGGAGTGAAAAATTTCCCAAAACTGGATGTATTTAAAGGAAATCTACCATAAAAATTAACCATGATAAACCAGGGACAGTAACTCATAGATCTAGGCACTGTGACTGTGGCAATATTCTAATATTTGTTATCCATGGCCTCCTTCCTTATAAAATCTACTTTTAAAATTATTCTAATGAACCTGAAGGGCTCTTGGGGATGTTACCAGAGCCCCTCTGTGATGTAGTTCCACAGGTTATAGAAGAGGGAAGTGTTCCTTGCACACTGTAACAGCCTGGAGGAGGAGCACAGAGGGGTTCTGGTAACACCTCCAGGAGCTCTTCAGACTCTTTAGAATCATTTTGCAATGGATAACAAATATAAGAAGATTACCAAAGTCACGGTGCCTGGATCTATGAGCAAGTGTCCCTGGTTTATCATGAAAGATTTTGATGGTAGATTTCCTTTAATTAAAAGACTGAAATTTAGAAAACTTCATCAAATATTCCATGGAGTACAGAGAAAATTGAGATCAGATGAGGATATTTTAGAATAAGGGATGATCTCAGCTGTTGGGTTATGTAACAAGATGATGGTAGCATCTCAGGACTGGGCATTGATATCACCAGTGCACTCATTAGAATTACATGAATAGTCACAGCAATGTGTACAGATGTTGCTCGATGTGCTGTGAATAATTACTGGCAGCGGGGGAGGAGAGACATGTTCTAATAATGTGATTATTATTAGGATTTTTTTTTAGTTAAAAATGTTCCAACTTATAGCATCAAAATTATATTAATGTATATTTTATTTTAGTTTTGGCAGGCATTAACAGCTATATGGTATAGGACATGAAGCCTGAAGCAGAAGGCTCTGTTCTCTATGTAGCAGCTGTACCATTGCACATAGCTTCCTAAACAGAGGCAGCATGTTATAGCGCAGGAGGAGTTTACAGATTGTACATAGTGTCCTGTCTGCAGGCAGGATCTGATAAGCAGGAAGAGCTGAGTAGATTTTACATAGTGTCCTACCCGCAGACAACGTGCTGTAAAGCGGTAAGAGCTGAGTAGATTTCACACAGTGTTATGTTATAGAGCAGGAGGAGCTGAGCAGATTGTAAATAGTGTCCTATCTGCAGACAGCATATTATAGAGCAGGAGGAGCAGAGAAGATTGTAAATAGTGTCCTATCTACCGTCATCATGTTATCATGTTATCTGCAGGCAGCAGGTTGTAGAGCAAAATGTGATTAGGAAACTGCAGCTCTGCTGCTATTCTAGTCAAGATTCATGTGGGGTGCAGGGGTCAGACCCCCAGTGATCACATAATATTGACCACTTATTAGTATGACATTAGAGCATCAGTATAAAAAATAAAGATAACCCTAAAAGAGTATCCAAAACACTTTTTCCAATTGCACGTTAAAAATTTGTGTATATATATATATATTTGTCAGTAAAATGCAACAAATATCTATTATCTGGAGGATCCTACATGTCCGTGCATTACACAAACAGCCTATTATTATTTGGTGTAATGCTTGTTATACCCTGTAGGGGTGCTGCAGTTAAATTGAACACTCGATGGTCGGTTCTCTTGCAGATTACAGCTAATCTCTGTGGATCCCACTATGTATATAACCATTTTGTTGGACTATCATAGAGACTTTGGTACCATGAAGACATATTACTGTACATACAGAAATAGCTGTCAGTCACGGATAGCTCCACCCCCATGACTACATAACTGCTTCTAGACATAGAAAGAAATTAATGAATACATGATTTGATCCTTCTGTTCTATTTGCTGATGGCAGATTACACCCTATTTTCATGGTAGAGTTGATGTAGAGGTATAAAATATGACATTGTAATATTGCATTATTTTAATGATTTTTTTCCTCCCTATACAGTTCATGCTGCTCCACTAGAAAAGGGAATACGTCCAGAAGAAATGGTATGTCACTCCATTTTTATTCCTTTATTAAATCTCTATTGCCCCAAATCTTTTGCCAGAACTTTCATGTCAGTTGCATTTATATAACATCACACTTAAAGGGGGTTTTCAGAAACAAAAGGTCTCCCGCTACAGTGAATGCGATATAAGCCGGGATGATAATCTTTATTGGTTGTACACTCACAACGAGTTTTCGCCTATCCACAGGATAGGGGATAACTTGCGGATCATTGGAGGTCCTATTGGTCGGACCCCAACAGATCACGAGAACAGGGGTCCATTATAGCCCTATTGTACCCCAAATGAATGGAGCAGCAATGTGGACATGCGCCCTGCTGCTCCAAACTAAAGGAGTTTTCCCATCTAGACTATCCTGGGGATATTTCCTAATTAGATTAGTCCTACCTCTGCGACCAGCACTTAACTTTGGAACGCAGCTGGGCTGAACAGAGAGTGTACTGCGCATGCGCAGGCCCTATTCATTAAAGGAAGTCAATCACATGGATTTAGTGGTTTAACTCATTCATATTTACATGCTGGTGTGTGCCTCCTGAATCAGGATCTGTTCTTCATTTAGTTGACAATGGCTTATTTTAAGTGAAAAATATGCAAATGAGACTTAGGGGCTCCTGTGTACATCACAGAAACCCCTTCTGGCTCCTTTGGCTGCTAATTATTCACGCCTTCCTTCGTCCGCCTCCTGCCTCCCTTCGGCCCGCCAGAGAATCTGTGACATCCAACGGATCTAGAAAGAGCCTCTGTGTCATATGCAGGATCCCCTGAGGCTCATTCTCGTATTTTTTATGAAAAATAAGCAATTAACTATTTTGAGGGCTACACATAAGCATGTAAGTGTGCGGCAGAAATCCTAAATCTGGCGCCCTCTGAACACTACACAGGCAAACTGCACATAGTGCGGGGTCTTGGCTACTTTTGGTGCGCCCATAGACTTGAGTTGAGAGCAGTTGCACATGCACAGTACACTTTCCATTCAGCCCCACAGTAGGAAAGGGGGTCACCAGATTCCAACTTCCGAGATAGGATAATATAAATTGTCTGGACAGAAAAACCCCTTTAAGTTACAGAACATGAGTCACCCCAGTAGTGACGTCAGCATAGTTAATGTCGTTGTAGTAAGTAATGGATATGGTGATGTCACTAAAGTAAGTAATGGATATGGTGATGTCACTATAGTAGGTAATGGATATGGTGATGTCACTAGTAAATAATGGATATGGTGATGTCACTGTAGTAAGTAATGGATATGGTGATGTCCCTAGTAAATAATGGATATGGTGATGTCACTATAGTAGGTAATGGATATGGTGATGTCACTAGTAAATAATGGATATGGTGATGTCACTAGTAAATAATGGATATGGTGATGTCACTATAGTAAGTAATGGCTATGGTGATGTCACTGTACTAAGTAATGGATATGGTGATGTCACAGTTGTGAAATAAAAACCATGGGAGGCAGATTTATCTTAGTCTGATGCACCTTTTTTGGTTGGCTTTTTGGGGGCATTTGTGCATTTGCAAAAATTTTTTGCGCCTTTTTCCAACAGTGCGCTGGAGTTCGCTGTGTAGCAGTTTCCTCGTTTGCGCCTAATTTGTCTTTGTATTTCTCCTGCTTCAAGATGTTTTCACTTTATTTAGCATTAATTGGCACTTAAAAGGGCACAAATGCACAAAAACACACCAGTCCTAACCATGCGTAAGGAAGAGCAACAGTATGAGTTGCTCAAAAATTGGCACCTTTTTTTTTTAAAATTGCGCCTAATATGTGCAAAAATAAGGCGCAAAAAAAAAAAAACTCAGTGAAGGGGGAAATAAGATAAATGACCCCCATAGTGGGATGTCGAAATTAAGAGATAATGCTTTAAAATGTGGGCCGTTTAAGAAATGTATCAACCAGGATTTTGCGATGGTAGAATAATAGACAGTGATATCACAGAACATGTGGAAAAACATACAAGATTTAAATTTAAAAAAGTGCAGGAATAAAGTCTCTTTAATGGCACATTTGATTTATTTATACATAATTATTTGATTATAAATATAGTTTTATTATCTATTATTTAATAAATGTATTTATTACATTTATTTTTTTTAAATTATTTTTATTTAAAAAAAAAAAAAACTATTATTAATTTTTGTCCCAAGTGCCTCAATACCATAAAACTGATTTGATAACTACACAGCCTGTATCATCACATCCCTCTACAGATCCCTGTACTGAAAAAAATTAATTTATTTCTGTTTTATTAATGTTTTCCTAATATCCACACCAATCTCCCATTACATGCGATTATACGCCGGCACATTATCCTCCTGGCACAGGATCTGTAGCTGACCTGGGATGAGGATATTCCCATAGTAAATAAACAGTAACACTAAATGGTCTGTTCTCAGTAAGAACATAACAGTGATGACCTGCGCTTGTCACAGTAATGATGTGTAATATACCCCAGTAACTGCAGCTACTACATGTGGAGTCAGGATGAAATACTGTCACTTCCATTTTACCCAGGAGTTACAGAAATCTGATAGAAAACATGGATGCTTAATTGGATGTTTACTTCAGACTTGAAAGGAGAGAAGACCAGACTAGAACTTTACATAGATAGGTGCTGGATGGATAGTAAAATATACTATGAAAGGGATGAGAAGGTATCAAATAGTATAAACTGAGTGGTTAGTGTGTTTTGTAATATAATACACCATCAATGAAAAGCAAAATAAAAACCTATGCTATCCAGGTAGGGTTTACCAGAGCCCCTCCATGTTGCAGATTCACAGGCTGTTACACTGTGCAGGAGCACTTCCCCTGCCTCTCACTGTGTGCTGAAACCTGCTCTGCTGCAATGACATTACATCAGACAGAGGGAGGGGAAGTGCTGAAAGAGTAGGAGGGGAAGACAGCATTACTGTGGCATGGATGGGGCTCTGGTAACACCCCCAGGAGCCCTTCAGGCTCATTAGAATAAAATGAAGATGATTTTTAGGAAGGAAGGAGGCCATGGATAACAAATGTAAGATTACCACAGTCATGGTGCCTGGATCTATGAGTAAGTGTCCCTGGTTTATCATGTTGGATTTTGATGCTAGATTATAATTAAAGAGAATCTGTCAGTAGGGGTGTGTGAATGAGGCGTATTTTGATAGACTTTGTTTGATCCCTTTTATTTATTTTTGTACTATTTTGTATTATTCTTGACCCCATTTTTTAAAGTCAGCTCAAAGTCGAGATATTTCTTACCTTACTGGGAGTCCTCTGGTCCATTAGAACTGTGCAGAAGTCTTGTATTTGTCATGGAGAGTGGATTTTGCTGTTTTGTAATAAAGATGTTACTACTCTTCTTATGTCTCCATTTTTGTTGTGTTTAATTCATTTGGGGAGATGTGTGAATCTGTCTATGCCAGAATACTGGAGTCATTTGCACCTGATATGCCATGCACCACATGTATCGAGGATTTTAGACCATTTTTAGCCATTTTCCAACTTGTCTGTAAATAGGACGTTCCCTCGATAAAAGGGGCGCGGAGCAGCAGAGAAGGTCTAGTTCTACTCTACACTGGTCTAAAGACCCGACACATAATATATTGCCCCATTTCGTTTTTAATTCATGATTCGATTGACACCTAAATGTGATCAATCAAAGGCTGGAACTGCAGAGTGTGTGCTGGCAACATCAACCTGTGCAAACAAGCACCCCATTGGCTGATTGAAAGGTAACACCTACTTGTCAATTCAGTCATTAAATTATGAGATTTATCTAGACTGGTGCTTCCTACATAAGGCTTGGTCTCTGCTCAGCTGGGGACAAGCAATTATTTTATTCATCTAAACAGACGTGTATACCTCTTTGTAAATTTGGTGCAACTCATCCACCTGTAGCAAGGAGTCCCTCATCGTCAATGTGCCCACTTTGTAGAATACATTTTATTACATTTTTTTAGGCACATTGGTGTCCATGGCTCTTCCTGCTAAGCTTTATTACTGTAAGAAAGTGGTAAGAGGGGATCAAATGCCATGAAAGTCCCAACACTGTGTAATGGAAAATTCCTTGCTTTTTTTTTACATCTCTGCTTGCTGTCATTCAACTGTAAGTTTCATTATTTACTTCCTGTGGAGAAAAAACGGTCCCTGGTCATGTGATGTCACACAGGTGCACAGTTTGTTATATCACAGAGAGTAATCAGAGCTGTGTGTTATAACCAGCTGTGCACCTGTGTGACAACACATAATCAGGGGTATCATGAGCCGTGCACCTGTGTGACATCACATGATCAGAGGAAGTAAACCATGAAGCTTCCTCTTCAATGACGGCAAACAGAGATCTTGCAAAATGTATGAAATTGATACAGAAAGTATAATGGAAATTTGTATAACTTTTTATTATACAAACAATAGCAATTATTTTCAGAAAGTAGATAATCCCTTATAGGCACGAAACTTACCCTGAGCCTAAACTTCGACTTCAGTCTTATATTCTACACCAGATACATCAGAATGATTACTTCATAGAGAAATATGATAGTATTGACTGGACAGAGAGTAGGGAGTCTGACAAGTCTTTTTTTAAATGAATTTTCAGTATAATAAAGGAAAACTGCCATCAAAATCAGGCATGATAAGCCAGGGACACGTACTCATAGACACAGGCACCCTGACTGTAATCTTCTGTTGTACATGGCCTCCTTCATTCTAAAATCAATTATACTAATGATCCAGAAGGGCTGTGAAGCAGTCTTAGCAGAAACCCTTTGTGCTGCAGATTCACAGGCTGTTATACTGTGCAGAAGCACTCCCACTATGTAAGATTAAAGCAGGTAGAAGGAGGTGTAAGAGCAGGGGGAAACGGTGTAACAGCCTGTGGAGCTACTGAACAAAGGGGCTCTAGTAACGCCTCCCCGGGCATATCTGACTCATTACTATAATTGTAAAAGTGGATTTTAGAAGGAAAGAGACCATGAACCATAGTCACGGTGCCTGTATCTATGAGTAAGTGTCCCTGGTTTATCATGTTTGATTTTGATGGTAGATTTCCCTTAAAATGAATAGCCTTTATTGTATACAATTTTTGTATTTCTCGACTAGGCAGGTGTAGATTGTACTGTATATGTATAGATTGATCTATGCTGATCAATTTTTTATCATATACCATATACAGAAAAATATCCAGAATCAGGTCAGCAAGAAGTATCAGTAGGAACAGAACTAAAATCAAAATAAAGGTGTAACGTAGCATAGTAAAAGGAACTGAGAGAAATCCATTATTAGAAGTCCAGAGAACAAAAGGATTCTAAGCCGGGGATTACACAGCCCAGAGCTTTTATTATTCATATAAAAATCATGAAATATTAAAGCTTTTATAGTAACATTGAGATCCATCGAAGTAAGCTATCCTGTGGTCTACTGCGATAAGTAAGGGGTGCAGTGGATATAATGACACTTGTATTGCATTGCTGAGGCTCAGGATAGTAACACGATACATTACAGACATGTCAGTCTGTGTATACATTTTGCAGTCACGCTGCGTTCTCTGGGGTAGGAGCAGCACTCCATTTACTCCTAGAGACTTCAATAAACTATTGACTATTCTGACACAAAACACATGTCTAGTCGGACAATATAGTAAAAAAATAAATCTCTCTAATGTGAACAACCCCCAAGTATGTAAAAACTGCAGAACTGCTCTAGTTGCCCATGGCAGCCAATTAGAGCTCAGCATTCTTTTTCCCCCCAGCTCTTTATAAGATTTAAGCTGAGCTCTGATTGGTTGCCATGGGCAATTGGAACAGTTTTACCTCAGACACTTCTGATAAATCTTCCTCTTGGCTACATTCTTACATCAAATTCATCAAACAAATGAGTCATTCCTTTTAACACCTCATAGGGAACCTGTCCCCTGCTTTTACACCACTAGCCTACCAGCCCCCTGAGGTGGGGAATGGCATATCCAGGGGTTTAACTTTAGCGGGTGCAGAGGTTGCGATCGCAAGAGGTTTAGGGGGCCCTTATGGTGTGAGTTTCCCATATGAGAAGACTATTACTATAAACCATACATTATAGTCGGGGGCCTGGAACAGTTCTAGTTATGCCACTGTCCATATCCTTTTTAACTTCCCTTTTTTATTTGAAATCTTTTACTATCTCAAAAAAAAATCACTAGCTAAAGTCATATGTAAATGAGCTGAGAGGAGTCACTTTTCGAGATGCGCATCTCAGTCTATATAGTCTGCGAGTTCACTTGTGTAAAAGACGGTGACAGGTTCCCTTTAAACAAGTTTCATCCAGAGATTTCCCTGCATATGATACATGTATTATTGGCTTCATCACTGTCCTCCCACAACACTTTTAATCTGCAGTTTCTTTCTTATTATATTTATAGAGATCATTTAAAAATCGAAGTAACATCTTTGATATATAATTGTATGATATGGTATAGGCCTATCTTCCCTTTACACATCTGAGGCTGAAGATAATTAAAATGTTGATGAAATATGTTCCCAATTACTGCCAGATAATTGTATTGTACCTTCCTGAGGGTCACAAGTCACTAGGGCTGGATGAGTCACCATAAGGAGATGGAAAAGCTTGTTAGCAGTGTTGTGTATGATGTGCGGGGGCTATAAACTTATTCCACATGACAAAGACCTGGTGTTTGTAACCTATAGTTTTATAAGTAATAACTATGGGAATTAAGGTAAATTAAATGAAACAAAGTATGACATAATTACAGTAGGTAAGTCTCTCAGATTGGGGAAAAATGATAACTTCAAATGGGCAAGAAAAAAATTGTAATAGTGATCTTGTTTTGAATTGGAGTTCAGTGTTGGACTGGCCCACTACAGTACTGTTAGGGATTTTTTATGCAGGGCCCCAACAGCCCTCCTGACTTTTGTAAGGTGAGTCCTAATTAACCCATGATTGAACATAAAGACCAAGACACACGTCAATCTCTTAGTCAAGATCTTCTACCGTTTAATCATCAAAATGCATAATATATAACAGACATAAGAATCATCAAAGGGGCGTGAATAGTATACTGCAAACCTATTGGTCATCAGCACATTCTGGGAAAAACAATTAATTAATTGTGCTCAGTTCTCAGAGACCTTGTACACAGATATTGTTTATACTAATGCTGAGAAGAATAAGATAAGTGGGCTCCAGAATCACAATATAGTCAAGGACAGACTGGCTTCTCATTAAATGTCACAGGGTATTAGCTGACAGGCGAGCAAACAGGTTACATAAAATGAAGTTTGAATCATGACATTAACTTGACAATGGTCAGGGAACATGGCCGCTGTATCTAAGATGGCGGACAGAAGTCAAGATGGCGTCCGAAACCAGTGCGACCTCCTTAACAGTACCAATGGATATTTTGGTGGACCCAGGCGCTAACTTAACTAGAGACAACCCACTTTGAAGACTACTACAGTCAACTCCCTAGAGGTTGATGGTGTAGAATAATTTTCTCTGGTGGGCCCCTAGGAACCTCTTTCTTACACTACTGGAGTATACTTTGACAGCAGGCAGGGCTAATATAAACATGGGCAAGGGCATCAACTTGTAGAAGGGTTACATTTCTGGTGAGGTAAACTACTGAAAATTTTTAACTGGTATAAAAATAGATAAAATTCAACTCACCCCTTTTTCTTTAGATCACAAAAATAGTATTTTTGACACTCATTTTTAACTCACATGCTGCCCATTTCCTCCTTGAGATGGTTCTACTCCTTCATTGGAGTCCAGCTGTGTTTAATTTAACTAATGGTACTTAATTAGGAAAGGACACACCTGTCTATATAAGACCTCAGACATCTCAGTGCATGTCAGAGCACATGAGAATCATGAGGTCTAAGGAACTCAAAGACAGAATTGTGGCAGGGCACAGATGTGGCCAAGGTTACAAAAGAATTTCTGCAGCACTCAAGGTTCCTAAGAGCACAGTGGCCCTTATAATCCTCAAATGAAAGAAGTTTGGGATGACCACAACTCTTCCTCGACCTGGCCGCTCAGCCAAACTAAGCAATCATTGGAGAAGAGCCTTGACGAGAGAGGTAAAGAACCCCAAGATCACTGTGGCTGAGCTGCAGTAGGCATATAAGAGAAACTTCTACATAGTCAACTATCACTGCAGCCCTCCACCAGTCTGGACTTTATGACATTGACATCAGCCTCTTCTCAGTGCAAGATATATGAAAGCCGCATACAGTTTGCAAAAAATCACATGAAGGACTAACAGACTATGAGAAATAAGATTCTCTGGTCTGATGAGAGGAACTTTTTGGTGTGAATTCTAAGCGATATGTGTGGAGAAAACCAGATAATGCTAATCACCTGCCAAATACAATCCCAACAGTGAAACTCGGCAGCATCATGCTATGGGGGCAGGGAAAAGACGACTGGTTGCAATTGAAGGAAAGAGGAATGCGGCCAAGTACAGAGATAATCCTGGATGAAAACCTCTTCCACAGTGCTCTGGACCTCAGACTGGGCTGAAGGTTCACCTTCCAACAAGACAATGACACTAGGAACACAGCTAAAATAACAAAGCAGTGGCTTCTGAACATCTCTGTGACTATTCCTGACCGGCCCAACCAGAGACTTACCTAAACCCAATTGAGCATCTCTGGAGAGACCTGAAAATGGCTTCCACCAACGTTCACCATCCAACCTGAGGGAACTGGAGAGGATCTGCAAGGAAGAGGCAGAGGATCCCCAAATCCAGGTGTGATAAACTTGAAGCATCTTCCCAAGAAGACTCCTGGCAGTACCAGCTCCAAAGCTGCTTCTACTCATTACTGAGCAAAGGGGCTGAATACTTATCACCATGTGATATTTCAGTTTTTCTTGTTTAATAAATTAGAATAATTATCTACATTTCTGTTTTTTTCTGTCAAGATGGGGTGCAGAATATTTTTTTTAATCTTACCAATTGGATGCAATGAAACAAAGAGTGAAAAATGTAAAGGGGTCTGAATACTTTCCGTAGCCACTGTAAGAAGCTGTAAAAGGCAGGGAGTAAAACACGAAAAATGACTTTTAGGTTGAAGGGATTAAACCAGACAAAGCGGAGGATCTGCTCCGGGGAATTGTAACGTGATTAGCAATTTACCTGCAGACAATACAATCATAACATTTTAGGATGGCTGCCTGGTAATTAAAGTCTGCCGTCGTCTTGTGACGTTATTATGGATTCCTCTTTACTACAAAATTAACAAAAGTATGAAGGTTCCCCCGTGTTAAATATGTCAAGCTAATTTCTGGTCCGCCCTCTCAAAAATCAATCTAAGAGCAAGCCAAGGGTTCAATCAATAACGTTGTTGGAAGTGCGGTTGCCGCTGGCGCTTTGGTCTCATTTGGTGAGGCTGCTGGAAGGAGAATGTCTGCCATTCTGATACATGAGAACATCTGGCCCTGAATACATTCAATTATGTACCTGTCACATACAATTGATTGGTAATTGGACACATAAATCGGTAAATCTGAATAGATGCCATGTATAGCAAAACACATGAGTGCAGCCATGGCTAACTAGTGCTGCCTTACTACATGTAACCTTTTTTTGTAATATAAATAGTAATAGAGGCATTGGGGGACATTTATCAGGATTGTGATTATTTACCCCTTCATGTCACCTCCACAGAAAGCAGACATGAAGGGGGGCACAGCTGGCAGCAGATTGTGTGAGTTCCTGCCCCCTGCCCCTTGCCTGCACACTCGCTATAGCCCGCAACCGTCCAATCCTGAATTTTACACCAGTGCAGCCGGCGGCCAGATACATCATGAGCCCGTTGTTTCCTGATGTATGTGGCGGCATCGGAGGACAGGGTTTCATCTTTATAAATGATAAATGCCCCCCATTGGGTACCTGTACACAGAAGTTACCAAACTATTTTTTTAAACAAGAACCAGCTGCACATAAGATGGGGGGGGGGGAAGGGGCACAATGAAAAACTTCCTGGTCGCGAGCCTTACACTTACATTGCCGTGACTCCTATTGTGCCCACAAATTATAATACCCCTCCATACTGCCCCTCATACTTTATGATGACCCATTATGTGCCCCCATATAATAGTATGACACCTTCCTCTGATTTCCCACTTCATAATGCCCCTTTATACTAGCCCCACACCTAAAATGCCTTTTCTGTTATCCCCCGATTTATGTCCCATTTCCCATTTTTTGTAACCCTTGTTCTTTAAATTTCCTCTTTTGTTCTCCACCCCACCGTCCTTTCCCCACTGTCCTTTAAAAACTCAGATACTCAACTTCACATGTTCCCCTGCAGCAGTCCTCCTCTTTTTCTACCAGTAGGTAGAATGACATCATCATATTTCACCCGCCAAGCTAGATTGTAAAAGCTTTATGTGCATCTGATTTTATTTTTTTCAATATAACATAAGACAGACAAACATATCAAAACAGAAAAACAAAAAGCAAACAAATGAGGGGATCACGCAGCACCCTATAAAGATAACAAACCAAAGGGCCAAGTAGGACCCTGGAATGAAAATGAACTAAGGAGCCACCCAGGACCCTTCAATGAAAAGGACCGAATAATCACAATAACTAAGGGGTCACATAGGACCTGATAATGGACATAAAGCCACTGCAACAAGAACACTATATATAAGAGAAACAGAATAACGGTTGTGGAAGCACCTATAGAAATTAGCTTTATGAGCATTTTACTCTAAGACAAGTTGCAGGCATAATGAGAGGGGTTTAACTAGATTCCACTGACGGTGTAAACGTGCTGAGCATTGCAGCCCACGATGGAGCAGCAGATGTTCTCCATTACAAAATACAAATATAGAAAAACCCGCTTCCAATGCTGAAAAACTTGAATACTCTCATACTGTTCTTTACAAGGCTTTCATGTTTATTGCGCAGTAGGGGGAATCCTTTATCTTGTGCTTATTTGCATTTATCAATTTTCACTTTAAAATGAAAATGACACGCTTCAGACTAAATTAGATTTCAAACCAGGCAGCAGATGTTCCCATTTAAAAAATCAGCATAGAAAATGAAACTTTAATTAAAAGCATAAATGGTATATGAAAAGCGTAAAATGTAAAAATTACCAAGGAAAAAAATACTGTACTTGACTCCTCAGAAATGAGTCACAATTACTTGCAGGGATCAGATAGCAAATACTGGTAAAAGCCAAATTACAGACATAGACAATCAGTTTGGGAATGTGCTGATCAGACCACACATTACACATTACATCACAACTGCATTAGATGTGTCCCAAAGCTAGTCTGCAATTCTCCATCTAATGTGTCACCTATAATTACCAGAATGGGGCACATTTACTTACCCGTCCCGTTGATGCCGCCGATCCGGAATGTCCGATGAGGATTCGGGTCTGCCGCGATTTACTAAGATTGTGCGTCCAATATCCTGCATGTGTCGCTTCCTCGCCGATGTCCACTGGAGTATTTGAGTGCTGACCTTGCGACACAATTTCAAGCCGGCACCGATGCGCCACAATCTGATCTCGTGCGCCAAAAACCCGGGGCAATTCAGCGCAAAACGGAAAAATTCGGGAAACCCGACGGAAATGCGTCCTATGGACCCTTAGTAAATGTGCCCCAATGTGTTCATACCATGGTTACATCTGAGGGTTTATTACAACTACATTAATGCAGACATATGAGAGAATTATGGCCAAAAACCCTTTTCAGCAGGTGGGCAGTAATGGGTTATAATATGGGCACACTGGGCAGTAACCTATTGCCCGACTTTAGGGGGGAAGCCCATTGCCATTTAAACTACTCACACAGTTCATATAGAGATACCATTGCTACTCTTATCCTGTATATATGAACACAGCAAATAATTACTCCTACCCTGCATGTATGGCCACCTTGCGTAAATATGTGTTTGGTTCTGGTACAGTAACCAAACAAAAAATGTAAATATATTTTTCTAATTATATTTTCAGATGGGAGGTGGGACCCACATTTTCATAAAGCCTTGGGTCCATGCAGGGGCATAACTTGAGGGGGTGCAGAGGTTGTGGTTGCACTAGGGCCCAGGAGGTTTAGGGGGCCCTTATGGTGTCATTCCCATATGAGAAGACTATTACTATAAACCATACACTATAGTCGGGGGCCCGGAACAGACTTTGCACTGGGGCCCATCAGCTTCTAGTTACGCCACTGGGCGCATGGTAGTCTTAATCTACCCCTGTGGGTGGATCTAAAGACCTAAATGAGTAGTGTTAATAGCGGGTATGATAAATGAGTGGGGGAAGCAAGGTGCACTTTTCCATAGTGTGGGCAGTAAGGGGGTGTATTATGTAGGGTACAACATTGCTTTGAAGAATGCACAGGGTGATACTATTACTGTGCGGAGGCTCATGGGGGGTCATAGCTGCTGGATGTAGACAAGTAGGGGCACTATTACTGTGTGTGTGTCATGTATCACATCATAATACAGGAGGTTAGGTTGAATCTTTGAGCTGGGTGCACCTTTTCCCAAAACACTACAATGCTGAAGACTCTCCACTTAAATCTGCTATTGATCAAATGTTTGTTAAATTTTTTAGCAATTCTTTTAAGACCAAAGCCTTCATAAATGGAGCAATATGACAACTATGAGTAGGTGTCTTTATTATTTTCAAACCATTAGAACGGAAGGTTTCATTGTTCTGTTTACTTTCCTGGTTGGTCTGAAGCATTTGGGAGCCTATAACTACTGCAAGCCATGTCTACTTATACAATATTCTCAGGAATCCATATGTTTGTGTGATGCAGCAGATTTTGTGCGTGTAGCTTTAAAATATATACTTAAAGGAAATCTACCAGCAGCATCCACTAATCCAAACCAAAGACATTATATGCACATTCGAATTATGTAAATAAGCCTAGGGGGCTCTAGTGCGATTCACCAGAGCCCCTCTGGGCTCTGTTGTCTATTAACCATTTATCCCCTTTTGCAAGGCTTACTGTCATAGACACAACCGTACTGAGAAGCAGCGGACGTGAATAATTAATGAATAATTTAGCCCGGTGGGGCTCTGATGACACCCCCCTGAGCCCCTTGGACTCATTTGCATAATTTCAATAATAATTAAACGACGGTAGACTAAAACCACACCTAGGATGTAAACACAACAGCATGTAAGTGTCTTTGGATTGCTATTTCCTCCTGGTAGATTTCCTTTAAAGTAATTGAAATTCTGAAAATAAAAAATAGTCACATTTTCTACCCATCCGATTTAAAGGGCATGTGTCAGCCCCAGAGAGCTGTGTAATCATACCTCTGTGCGTTTTGTTAGTATAATCCAGCTCTTTAGCAGTGTTTTTTTTAGCCTGAAGAGCTTTCTGCCCTCTGCTGTTCCACAGCCACTTCCCTCTGCCATGAGTAGGATCTTGTTAGGGATTTTTATGCAGGGCCCCAGCGTCCGAAACAAGTGCGACCTCCTTAACAATTCCCCCCTTTGAGCTTTGCTGGCCTGTAACTCCATCCTGAGCGACCTCCTCAAGCTCCAGGTACCCACAGGTAGGCTAAGCCCGTACCTGCTGGACTTGTTAACTCTTCACCAGATCCCCTGGAGGCTGGTCACTCAGGGGTTACAGGCCCGCACACTCAAATCACATCACTGAGTTCCCATAGTCCATAGGTTTGTAAACAGGCAGCATCATCCTCCGCTCCGGGCACTTCTCCTGTCGTGGTTCTTACCGCTTGGACGGCCATCTGGGACATGGTGGACTTGATGAGGGGGACTACACAACGCGCAATAAGTGACAAGAGCAAAATCACAATCCCCAATAATCTGTATCAAGATTTTGGTTGGATACTTACAGTAGTCACTCACAAAAGAAAGGAGGGGCTGTGGAACAGTTCATTGCAAAGAGAAGAAAGCTCTTCAGGCTGAAAGACCTGCCCAGAGCATTTACAGGACATGAGTCATAAGTTCACTTTTCACAGTCCTGCCACACACAAAAAAAATGTATGGTTACACATGGCCTATCCCTATCACTGTCTGCTGGTTATTATAGTCAAAACTGATGACGGATTGCCTTTAAAAATTTTCCATGAAAACTTCATCACTCATATAACTAATATTTACTCTGTTTTCCTTAGGTAACACGTTGTATAGTTGAGGTGCTCTCAAATGCTTTGGCAAAGCCTAATGCTCCACCGATTGACCCCGAATGTAAAGAAATCCTGAAGAAAAGTAAGTATAAGGAATAACATTGATGGTGCACGATGCTCATCTACAGTATCCCCGATGGTGACACACCGCTTATCTCTTCCTAATAGATTTATCAGACAAAAAACAATGAAAACCCAGGCCAACACTTTAAATGTGAATCATTTTGGACTTATCCCTGGATTTTATGGTCGCTGTTCCTTTAATAGTAACTCTACCCAATGTAGCATTCAGAATCTGCTAACAATCCCTATGGGTCAGAGTTGCCATATGTCATTTTATCATTACAGTCTGAGATGTTGGTTTTATGCATTGCAGCTAATGTACGTTAACTCCTTGCTGTAATATATTATTTGTCTAGAAGTAAAGTATAGACTTGCAGCACTGGGGTCCTGGGTTCAAGTCCCATCCAGGTCAACATCTGCAAAGAGTTTGTATGTTCTTTCCATGTTTGCGTGGGTTTCCAGTTTCCTCCCACACTCCAAAACATACTGGTAGGTTGATTAGATTGTGAAGCCCCATGGGGACAGGGACTGATTTGGCAAGCTATGAGCAGCACTGCAGAATCTGAGTGCGCTATATAAATAAAGGAATTATTATTATTATTAGTACAGTGTTAAAATTTAATTCAATTGAATTTAATTAAAGGAAAAAACCAATCTACTTAGCCAGCCGATATTAACCCAAGGATAAACTTCACAGGAAAAAGCCAGGCAGAAAACTTACTGTATATAGTAGCTTTTAGGAACATTTGGATGGGCAGGCACACGTCTGCATGCTGGAGAGGAGGAGGGATGAGCGTTGAGTACCCCTCCCCTCTTCATAGATCGGCGTTGTAACACAGCGAAATATAGGACTTGTCCTATACTTCGTCATGCATGGTCAACGGGACAACGGGCTCCATAGACATCAGTGGGGACCTCATTACGTTTCTGTGAATGGGCCCTTACCAGGTAGCATGTACCAGACCAGTAGCAGTTGTGACTGGGCCCATACACACTTTGATCTCCTTTCATGTCTGGCAGAGATGGTAGAACGTATCCACTGTCTCAGCCATCACAACAACCTTTGGTAGTGAGTTCCTCAGTCTCACTGCTCTTACAGTAAAGATTCCTGTGCATGAAGATGGTGATACTGGATTTCCACTAGATCTGGACACCGGATTTATCAGCAATAGAGTATTTATGACGGCTGTAACCTACAAGTCTGCCAGATCTTTAGGCCCAGCAGCAACAACCCAACTCCACATAGACGGTTATTATCAATTCCGAAACTCTAAAATGTAATGTAAAATTATGTAATGTATTAAATCATAATCTAAAATAATGTTCCACATTTTTATAATTCTACAAGTGCAGCATAATTCAGGTTGCTGATAATGAGATTTTCTGACTGTGTGTTTGTGTTTTGCAAAGCGGCTCAGAATAAAGATAGCAAAAATGTCAGCTTGTATTTGGTTTCCTCCTCCAGAATGAAACACAACCTGTCACTTATCTGTCTGTGCTGATGTAGTCGTGTTCACTCTGATATAATTAGCTTCTGTGATGCAGAGAGTTATACGATGTGTAGTAAATACACCAACAGCTAACCTGCCATAAAGTGTGAATGTCCTTTGCAGCAATCCAAAAACTGTGGCTATTGCAGATATTTATCATTAGAAGTGATCAATAAAGATAGGGGCGTAACTAGAAAAGATGGGCCCTGTAGCAGACTTTTGTTCCCCCTTCACCTTAAAAAAAACATATACATATTTGTATACACATTGGGGCACATTTACTAAGGGTCCGCACAACGCATTTCTGTTGGGTTTCCCGACTATTTCCGATTTGCAATGCATTTAACAGGGGTTTTTGCCGCACACAATCGTATTTTGGCGCCATCGTGCCGACTTTCATGCGACACAAGTCCGGGGGCATGGCCGTCGGACAACCGACTGATTCGGACTAAGCGATTGCGGCATAATCCGATCGGGTGTTCCAAAAACCCCTTTTAAATCCCTGTACCAGTGGCGCAAAATGGAAATCGTCGGGATGTCTGACGAAAGTGCGGTCTGCTGGGCCCTTAGTAAGTGAGCCCCATTACATACACACATAGAGGGAGATTTATCTTAAGTCTGTTAGACCAGAACTGTTCTAGTTGCCCATGTCAACCAATCAGAGCGCAGCTTTCATTTTTCCACAGCTGTTCATAGATTGCTCTGATTGGTCTCCATGGGCAACTAGAACTGTTTTACCTCAGAAACGTGATGATGAATCTCCCCCATACTGTACATACAGCGCTCATGCTTTCCTCCTCAGGGAATCTTAATGCAGTGACTGTTGCTTGATCCTTATAGAGTTTAGGATACATTTGCATCGAGAAACGTGTATCCAATGGGTTAAGATTCTGATACTATTGTGTAGCCAAGTTAAAAGTGGTCTATTGGGGTTCGCTGCTTTTCATGGTTATTTGATAGGATGTCTGTTTATTTCAGAAAGAAAAGAGAAAATTATATATCTGAACACTGCAGCAAGTTATGGATGACGGACCTTTTAGGCTACCTCTGGAACATGGCCGCCATCTTGCGAGCTGTCATAATGGATCAAGGGCAAGTTCTTCCAATTGGAAGGTGGTCCTGTAACATATCAGAAAAGACCATAATTGTCTCAGAAATCAATTGCTAAAAATTAGTGGTTCATATGTTATCAACACAAAAATTTGCGACATCAACCGAGAACGTTCCCTGTGATGCATGTGATGTGTTGTCCATTGCTAAAGACGCTGGATCCAATCATTATGAACCAGCATGAGAATCTATAGAGAATCTCTGTGTTGATAACTTTTGAATCACAAGAGATTTTGCTAATCTGATTTCAGCAATAGATTTCATTCTGGTCTTTGATATTCTACAATTCCCAGTGGAAAAATTTTGATTCATTAAGGTGACTTTCAAGATGGTGGCCTTGTTTCAGACATAGCCTAAAATATAGATACTTAAAGGGGTGTCCCATTTCAGCAAATTAATGTTATTGTTTGTATTATAAAAAGTTTCCAATATACTTTCTGTATCAATTCCTCAGGGTTTTCTAGATCTCTGCTTGCTGTCATTCTATAGAAAGCTTCTATGTTTACTTCTAGTGGAGAGAAATCTGACCATGGTCACACAGGTGCACAGCTCGTTATATCACACGGCTCTGATTTATCTCTGTGATATAACGAGCCGTGCACCTGTGTGACCATGGTCAGATTTCTGTTTACTGGAAGTATACATAGAAGCTTTCCATAGAATGACAGCAAGCAGAGATCTAGGAAACTGTAATGAATTAAAATTGTATACGTTTTTACAATGCAAACAATAACATTAATTTGCGGAAATGGGAATACCCCTTTAAGGGCACCTGACTTACAGACAACCTCTAGTTACAGAGGGACCTCTCTGCATCATGTGACCTCTAGTGAAGCTCTTTGGATGCTTTCATTTAGTCCCAGGCTGCAATGATCAGCTGTAAGGTGTAATGAAGATTTATTGATTGACAAAAAAAAATTTTGTCTGGACCTTCAATTATAAAATATACAGTTCCGAATTACATACAAATTCAACTTAATAACAAACCTAACGAACCTATCTTGTGTGTAACCCAGAGATATATGGGTCATATATGTATATATACACACACCCACACATTTTTGGCCAAGCAGGGAAAGAAACATGTGTTCACAGTTAATATTTCGTCTGTCTAGAGGATTGATGCATACACTGATATTTTTCAGATTGTACTGTATATAGATGGATGAGTCACTGCTTCTGTTTATGAAGAGATTTATTAACTTCCCATAATGCTTTGCAGTTCGTCATTGCTTTCACGGCTGTAAGTGTAGAGAGAAGGCTCCAAACAAACATGCAGAAAAACAGCTTTTTAATGTCTCATTAGCAAAAATGTTATTTATTCCAATCAAATGTAGTAGGTTTGATGCTTATGAGTAGGCTTGTTACAAAAGCAGTGAATTATGTCATGTTTATTCATGTGAAAAATAAGAATTTATGGTTTCCTATAACTACCGGTATTATTAGAAGTGTCTTCATTGTGTGCCCTTTATTAGATGCGTCATTATTTGCTTTATACATATTTTACAGATGACAGTTTTTCTAGTTTTCCAGCTAAAACCACCATCCTATTTCATCACATTAGAATAATATATAGATTAATTACCCTAGGATGGTGACATTTCATCATGCTGAGTACATACTGTGATACAGGGTTTGACCCTTATTGCTCAACTGGTTTTCCATGGATGAAGACCCTAAAAAACATGTCAATCTTGTATCTATCCAGAATAATGGAAAGTTTATTTTTATGTTCATCATAGCATTACCTTATCTAAACTTAACGCTTAACATAAAAAGTAACAGGGAATGTGAAGCGGATTTTAAAATAGGAACAATACATTTAGGGTATAAAATGACATTGATTCTCAGGGGAACCTATATTACCATTTTCTAAAGTGATTGCTCATTATTCATGTGAATTATAGGTGGATTTCAATGCAGAGTTTAACAGTCAATCCCCATAATTTGCACAGCAGGGTTGAATTTTTTTTAAGACATATTGAACGGCAGTCTCCCTGCTGGCATACTGCACCCCAGATATACTAAAAGAGGTTCCATCCTCTTAGTATATGAGGTATCGGAATTAAATTTCCTCCAGGTTAGGTGAGCTGAAGAGTCCACAGGCTGTCCCTTGCAAGTCCTCACTCCTCTCCACGTCATGTCGCAAAAATATCCTAATTGGAGCTTTTTATATGTCTTGTTTGGTGGACCGGCCATGTTTAATTCCCGCCAATAGATCCAAACAAATAGTCAATTTATGCACTGAGAAAGAAACGAACCATTTTTTAGACAGTACTGTAACACGCTAACCATTCTCTTCATGGAAATCCATGTGGAAAACCCATCAATAATTGTATAAGGACCAACATCCAATAAATATTCTAATACATAATTCTAATAAATATGGAAATATGTTTTAATATTTTCACATATCTTATTTCACAAAATGTCTCGTTTTACTATATTTTGTAGAAAAATATGTTGTGGCATTGGTACACTCAAAAAAATTATTGAGCAAAAGTTCCCTTACATTCTGACAAGGCATTCAGGGGTCAACCTGACAAAACAGGTTCCTTAAATGTGGTCCACACATTACATTCAGCCAAGATCTAGTCACAATGTAGGAATAGAGATTTTTGTACACAGCTCTATCTGTAGCTAATAATTTCTCCATATATTTTATTCAACAAAAATAAAGCCCCCTTCCCCCCCTCATAATAGTGGAGAATGCAGTATATGTCTTCTGTTTATAACTGGGCAAAAGAAATGAATCCTAAAGTTGACCTATAAATATCAAAAAGAAGAACTGAACACGTACTGACTAGATTGTTTCAAAACTTCTCTTCTAGGCAGCCAACATAGTGTGGATGACAAGGAAGATGAACAGAAGCAGTATGAAACAAGAAACATTAAGGATTACGGCAGTACAGATAAGAATCATTATGAAAGCAATGAAGAAACAAAAGAAGTGTTACCGAAAGAAGAAAATGAAGAGAAACGGCGACATGAAGAAGATGAAAGCAAAGAGGAAGAAGAAAAAAAACACGTAGAAGATAAAGAGGAGAGCACTGGACACTCAAAAGAACGGGACTTTCCTGATAACGATGAAGATGATGGGGATGATGAGGAAAGGGGGGATCACAAACACCATAATGAGAAAGAAGAAATTGAAAAGAAGGACAAATATCATCATGATGATTCGCAAGAGGCAAAACATGATATTTTTGACAAAAAAGTTCACCAGACAGCCAAAAGTATTGAAGAATTCTCAGAAGAAGATGAGGAACCCAGCCGCTTAGATGACATTATGAAGAGATATACCATAAACCAAAGACCAAATGAACCACTTTTCCACTCCACTACAGGTAAAGTCCATTCAGCCCACTCGGATGAAATTTCTGAAGAATCTGATGAAAAAGAAGAAGAAAGTAAAAGAAATTATAATCCAAAATATAATGATTTTATCCAAAGATTGTTTGATTATGAAGAGAAAAGAAGTCATCAAGAAGAACAAAGGAATCACCCTTATTCAGATGAAGATCTATTTCACTACAGAGGACAAAAACCAACCCATGGTCAAGACTCTTTTGAGAGTCAGATAAAGAATAATTATGAGAAGAGAACACACCATGAAAGAGAAAGTTCAGAAGAGTCTAGAGAGAAGAGGCATCATCACCAAGATAGCGAGGAAGAGAAGGACCACCTGGATAGCAACGAGGAAAGCAATGAGAGAGAGTTATTAGACCATCACTATAAAGACAAGAAACACCATTTAGATATTAAGAGGTGGCCAAGTCAAAAATTTGCTCCACTGAATTACGAACAAAGCAATGAAGATAGTGATGAGAGCAAGGAAGATATTGAGAAGCGCCAGAAAGATAGTCGGCTAGAGAAAGAAGATCTCTACAGGAAGCTGAAACACCATCTTGAGGACAGTGAAGAAGATAGAACATATAAACAAGAAAAGAGGCAAGAAGACAATAGACACTATATCAGTGATGAAATGGTGGATGAAATGAAAAGATATTATCCAGAATTGTCTTACGAGCAAAACTTACGACATTACAATGAGAAAAATACAGGTGACTTAAATTACCCTTCCAACGAGAAGTACAAGAGACGTCATTCTGAAGAAGACACAAAGTCGTTCAGCAAATATGCAATTCCTAATGACCCCTTCAGATGGAAAAACAGATACTTTGAAAACAACGATAACGGCGTAGAAGAGAGAAAAAGAAGTGTGCAGAACAAAAATGTGTTCTCAGACTATGATGATTACGACCTGTGGGGTAAAAATCAGTTCCTGGATGAAATAAATCATGAATATGGTGACAAAAAGAATCCCATCAAAATCCCCAAGTATGAAGAAAAAAGGCAATATGACAGAATGGATGAACTGGCCCAGCTACTTAACTACAAGAAAAAATCTGTAGAGTTTCCAGATTTCTATGATTCAGGAGAAATAAAAAAGCGACATTACAATGAACGGAGCAGACTGCGCCAAAGGCCTCTGACAGAGGAAGAGGTAAATAATGTCATTCTTTAAAGAGGCCTAATATATACATGTATTTTTATAAAAACCTCATAAATATGAAAGTGTGGGCCCATGCATATGACCATAGTATGTATCCATGTTGAAGGCAACGACTAAATTGTGCCATAACCTCTCTGCTACAGAGGGCAGAACATGAGGGTTTTCTCATAAATTCATTTCGCATAGACGCCATATTCTGGCACACACTTTTGTTATGGGTGCAACAATTGGGTGCCACTATCAGGGCCTATTTACAGTTTCACTTCCCCAAGCACTATGCCTTAACATGTCCCCAATAAAAGCCATTTATTCTGGACAATTATAATTTGCTTGTTTTTAAGCCAATACAATGATAATTTATGGGACTTCTAGAGATAACCAAATTTTGTACACAATTACATCAGTAGACTTATAGAGTTAAGGTGTTCGCCACATTAACTTATGTGTTTTGTAATGTGTGTTTAAGCGTGAGGGGCAGAATATTAAGTATTTTACCAATATACATCTATTAATAGTTCTGCTCCGCTTGATATGTAAAGTGAAGCCTCCTGTCTTTACCTCATCAGTCAGAGATTCCTGTCCATACAATGGCTGCAGATGGAAGGGTCATGTGATCTTATCTGTCCATGTACAATCACCCTCTCCAAAAATGCTATCATAAGGTCCTGGCAGGGCAATTGTTCATTGACAGATAAGAACACATGACCTCTGACATCTGCGGCCATTTTATGGACAGGAATCTCTGGCTTATGAAGTAAGACAGGAAGCTTCACTACATATTAAGAAAGCTGTGCAGCACTATTAATAGTTTTTATATTGCTAAATTACCTAATACCCTGCCCCCTAATACACGTACACACACATTAGAAAAAACATGAGGTAACATGGGTAACTACAGCTCCATTGAAGTGGAGGGGAACAAGAACACAGTTATCATGATCGGTAGGGGTCCACATATTAAAAACTTCCAAAAAGAAAAAAATGGCTTCCTATCTTCACCAGCTAATAATAATAATCAACGATGATTCTTGCCAGGCCAAGGCCAAACCATTTTATTATATTATTTTTGAAAAATGGCCCCCATCCCCCCCCTTATGCATGTCCTATGTGTCTCTGTGCTTTTACTGTTTCGCCTGCTACATTGTAGACCCTGGTCATCAATATGGAGTTTCCCAAGATGCCTAAAGTCAGGGTTTCCCCCATTGTAGGGAAGATTGAGACTTACTGATCTGAGAACATCTCTTATATACTCGTTCTTGTGGCGACACATACACTTCACAATATATTGAACATCAATTACTTCTACTGCTTCTCTGTCTTGGGATTTCATTGACTTCTAAGAATCTGTCACCATTATAGACACAGTTGGAGAAACAATCCATCAAGACACTGAATTAATCAGATAATAAGAGTGGAATGAGAAGAGTCAGCACATGAGGTGTATATATTGCCCTATCTAGCATCAATATACTGCACAGTCGAAATTACAAATGCAATACAGATATAATGAGAAATGTGGGTCTCTCCTAATTGATGACCAGGGACAACCCTGCTCCAGGCAAACACATAGTACAATACATGTCATTGTTACACGTATCACTCAATTTTTTTTACATCATCCACTGGGGCCATAAGTTTTTTAAATCTGCAATATAACTTGCACTGCATTTTATAATATTACATAAGTAGAGATGAGCTAATCAATTTGTTGATACGTAGATTCCATATGCCCACTTACTGGCCCCAAATTTTTTCTGATTCATTTCCAACTAAACAATGTTGATTCGATTGTCATAGAAAATGGATTATAAACCCTCCCCCCCCCCCCCCCAATACTCTAATTTACAGATTTTTTTGAAAATCCTATCTCGTTTCATTCATCTTATGCAATTTTTTTCATTTGGGCTATGGCTAGGAATAACGTTTGTTAAAAGAAAAATAATGACCTAAACAAAATTGTTTTTTAACGTAAAAAAATCTGTGCTTTAGAGGACCAGATGGGGTTATATTCCAGTTTCCAAAACAATTGGAGCAACTTCGGTTTGGACCAATTTGATTGGATCCGACCCGAATCTTTTAAAAAAATTGTTGAAGTTCCAGTAAATCAAATCTTGAATGATTTGTTCATCTCTATAAAGAAGGAAAAAAAATTCCCCACTTTTATATAGAGGCACATATGTTTGTTTATATGAACCAGTATGAAAAAACTGGAGGCCTATTTATACATATGCCATATAATTAAAGCTATTTTGGCATCATAAAATGCCACCCGCTGCACCAATGGCTCTGGTAAAGGAACCATAGGGATTATGTGTCACAGTGCATGAGCGTGGTGATATAATGGGGTTTACATTGTCTGTATTGTTCCACCTTTTTTCTGTAGGAGAAGGAATTGGAGAATCTGGCTATTATGGATCTGGAGTTGCAGAAAATTGCCGAAAAGCTAAGCAATAACCGACAAGGCTGATCCAGCGAGCAGCAATACCCGAAGCTGAAATGATACTATATTTAGCTTAAAACATTCCTTCCTACATTCCTTGTCACTGCCTCTTCAGAAGAGAAATAATTTATTTAGTCGAGACAAGCAAAATGTAGTCAGTCCATCGTTCACAGATCGTATTTTACACCGTCCGAAATGTCTGTTCCGACTTCTGCTGTTGATACAAAGATAAATGACATATATTCATACAGAGACATTTTATGCTTGTGGAATTGTTTTTGTGTAATTGTACTTTAATACATCTTTGTCTTGAGATTTGAAATAATAAAAGCAAAGAGAATCTTGTTCTGTACGTCTCCTTGTTTTGATGTCATCATAAAGATAGTTTAAAAATTTGTCAGATTCCCTTCACTAAAAGGGAATGTATCTCAGGAAGTGTCTTATTTTTAACCAAATTTTTATGTTAATCCCCCAAAACGAGATGTGAGGTTCATCAATGTGAAGGGACCATGAGCTCATCACTGTTGATGAATCGCCATCGCTTTTGGTGACAATCTCATATCTCAAACCTGACCACAACACCTAAACATTTGTAACCCCTACAAAATATCAAACCCTACTTTGTTCTAGTTACAACCCTTCTTGTGTTGGTCCTCTCCCGATGAGTCCATTAGTGACAAAATGCTTAAATCCACAGTTAGAATTTTAGAGGTTTCAGTTATAAGAAAAGGGCAGATTTTAGAAACTTTTTAAAGATGCATGCGGCAAAAGTGTGCAAGTGCAAAGGAAAAGTCTAACACAACCCCAGAGACAGCAGCCCTACTGTCAGGCATTTAAGAAGTTCAAGAGATTGGTCAGTAGTTAACAGCACTGAATAGGTAAAGGGAAGATTTCTTTAGTAATGGGGTAACAACATCATGCTTAAAAGTAGAGGGAAAGACACAAGAAAAGAGAGAGTGAGGTAAGAGATTATAGTGAACTGAGAAGTGACCTCAGGGGAGAGACTGTATGAGATTTGAGGGAATATGGTCACTGAGGCAGGTAGTGGGGCGAGCAGAGAAAATGAGCCTAGACACTTCTGCCTTGCTAAGTGGCTCAAACGGAGATGGGAAACAGGGTGAGGTACTAGAGGGAAGTTTGTGGTCTGGGAAATTATTTCCTTGTGAACGCAATCAATTCTATCTTTAAAGTAGGTGGCCAGATCCTAAGCCACAAGATATGTGACAGGTGATTGCACCTTTGGTGTTAGTAAGGAGTGAAGAGTATCGAAGTGTCTTTCGGGATTTTTAGAGTGTGATGATAATAGATTGGTGAAGTAGACCTGCTCAGGCAGAGTTATAGTCCTTTACACTTTTCAGTTCCAATCATCTTCACCAATCTTCGTCTTATTGTTCCCCCTCCTTACTATATGTTGGTTGGAAGTGCAGTATAAAGGGCCCCATTTTCCTTCTAAAATCAACTTGTAAAATGATGATAGAAGGAAGGAGGCCATGGATAACAGATATAAGAAGATTACCACAGTCATGGTGCCTGGAACTATGAGTAAGTGTCCCCGGTTTATCATTGGTTTTGATGGTGGATTAGCATATGTATAGTTAGATTAGTATTAGTATATGACACATATTCTAGACAGATAATTCCCTCAATACAATTTGTATCTATCAAAGAAGACCACAACAATAGGGTGCAAGTTGTTGTAACCCCACTACAAATTACTTGGAAAAGTTATCTATAGTTTGGGGCCCTTTATAGTTTGAGGTTCTGTGGATGCATCTGTCTGTTTCGTTGGTTAGAACCTTGATATTGCTGTAATGTGGTGCCTGAAACCTGCTATATTTGTGGGAAGCTCCCATTATTTCCAGAACTTTATCGAAGGAGACCACAACCAAAGGGTGGGAGTTGTTGTTCCCCCACCAATCAACTACAAATTACTTTCATAAAATTCAATGGAAAAGTTATTTATAGTTTGGGGACCTTTAACCTATAGTTTGAGGTTCTGTGGATGCACCTGTGTGTTTAGTTGGTCAGAGCCGTGATCGGTGGGGGTGATGTTGCTGTAATGTGCTTCCTGAACCCTGCTATATGTGTGGGAAGCTCCCATTATTTCCAGAACTTTATGGCATTGTCAATGGAAAACAACTTTTTCTTTAATGAAGGTAGTGAAGCGGGGAGAGTGGAACAGCTCATTATTGCTTTATTTTTGCTGGAAAATAGAACGTTCAGCTAGGAATCGCTCCAGGAGCCAACAAACCTGATGAATCTGTTCTACAGGGACAAAGAAACATTAACCTTGAAAACTGTTGCAACCCATAGCAGCTTTTATATTTTATTTCTTTTTACTAACAGAATGAAAATTCCATTGACTGCTATCGTCACCTCCACCTTCTGTATTGTTAGCTGGGAACAAAGATTATTATTTTACATCAATATGTTCTGTAAGTGTGGAAGTAACGCCATGTGCATAACTGGCATAAGACCAATAGTAATCTGGAACCCAGGTTTCTTCAAATGATATTTAAGGATCTCTGCAAATTAGATAAAACTTCCTTAAAAAAAACACTATTGTTAGCATTGACAAATACAGACGTGTGCAGATTCCTAAAATAACCTGACCACCTTTTTTAAAATTCCAAATCTTAACCTAAAGAGAATAAGAACTTATGCAGTCAAGATTTTTACGAATGCAATAGTAGTGGCAAATTAAGATGACTGTTCCACATACTTTGCCTGAATCAGCAATACAATGTGAGTAGGGCTGGTTTTACTACACGGTGTGGCTCCTAATACTGAATTATTCACAGATAAACAGTATGATATATACTGGTGATGCCTTTTAGGCATCATTCACATGACCGTCTTGCGGACCTATATATACATCCCCATAGATGGCAACAGGCTACAGGCTCTACCACACCGTACACGGGGAAAAGATAGCACATATTCTATCTTTCCCCATGTGCACAGCCATGTGCCGCGCATCTCAATGGAGAGTGGAGAGGTGCGCTCAACACCTCCTCCTCTCCAGCGTGCGTCCCAAGCATATGTTATTATGAATTTAGTCTTAGGTGTTTTACACCATTTTAAGGACCTTTAGGACATAAGAAAATTCTCTGTTAATTTCTGAACTCGGTAACAAGAGGTCTACCCTATATGGGTCTGCGTCCAATGCTTGTGAATTGCACCCATTGTGATAGAATGGTTTCATAGAAAATTTAATTCTTCTTCAAGAAATGTACTGGATGTAAAATTGGTTAGTTAAAACAACTTGATCCCCCCCTACGCCATTTAGTGCCATATTTACTCCTACAATATACCATGTCCCTTTCCATTATATGCATCGGCAATGGCAGCTAATGTCTCACATTTATCAAAATTAGTGCAAAGTGTACTATGTGCAGAGCGCGCCAGATTGTTGAAGACTGGTGCACAGTCTTTATTAATCTGTGTGGTGCGCGGTCCGAATCGGCACTGGAATGTCCCTTTAGTTGCAGAATTTTGTGGCGCGACAGGCATAGTGAAGCCACGACACAATACTGGCACAAACATTATATAAATACATGTAAAAGCAGTTTGGTCATTCTTTTCGGTCCAAAGTCAGCCAGAAAACTGGTGCAAACACTTTTATAAATGTGGACCAATATGTCACCCAACAGCAGCTCTACAGATGGGGAGCACATCATATTATCATACAGTGATGGAAAACTATACAAGATGTCCACATTGACTGCTGCTATATAGACCCCGAAACTGGAGAGGAGCTCCACAGGTCTGCACCAACATCTCTGAGCAGCAGCTTTCAGGATGTCCACAATGACTTCAGCTCTCTGGACCTATACCCACCAGAAGAGCTCCACAGCTTCCAGGATGTCCATAATGACCTCAGCTCTCTGGACCTATACCCACCAGAAGAGCTCCACAGCTTCCGGGATGTCAACAATGACTGCATCTCTCTGGACCTATACCCATCAGAAGAACGCCACAGCTTCCAGGATGTCCATAATGACCGCAGCTCTATGGAACTATACCCATCAAAAGAGCGCCACAGCTTCCAGGATGTCAACAATGACCGCAGCGTTCTGGACCTACACCCATCAGAAGAGCTCCACAGCTTCCAGGATGTTGACAATGACGGCAGCTTTCTGGACCTACACCCATCAGAAGAGCTCCACAGGTTCCAGGATGTCGACAATGGCCTCAGCTCTCTGGACCTATACCCATCAGAGGAGCTCCACAGGTCTACACCATAATCAAAGATCAGCAACTTACAGGAAAACAACATCACCAAAGCCAAGACTTCTGTGAAAGAAGCTGGCACCTCTTCTGGGGTATCCGTCATCACACTGGGGTCCTTCACTTTACACCATATGCTAGGAAAATGGAAATTTAATAAGAAGGGAGGTAGATTAGAGCCTGGCATGTGGAAAGAGGAGCAGAAAATAAACCGAATAGTCAAGACTTTCCTACCATGGGATGAGTACTATCAGTAAATCTATCACACGTCGAGGAAACCAGCCCACAGTGAAGACATGAACGTGGACGTGGACACCCATGCTGGGATATTTTTGTATGTTCTTTCTTTATTGAATATTGTTTCACCCATTTAGTATAACGCAAAAATAATATCTAATTCATCACATTTAACATCACTTGGTTGATGTGCTTAACCACTATGGAACAATGGGGAAAAAAAACTAAATAAGTTTAGGTGAAAAATGTAATCTGTTTAATAGAAGGTAACTTACCTCTCTAATATACTTGGTTTACTCATAATTCCATGCATTTCGTTTTCCACTCTCTAATGGTGAGGCTGTAAACCCTTACGGACCTTATCCTGTGAGCTGAAGGTTTGCTATAATTGGATCCAACCTACACAAAGTGCTGAGAGACTACACATTAGAAAACGGAAATTTCCTCTTGGTGTTTCCAATTTGATTGTACAAAAAAAAGAAAAGAAAGGATTTTGTACATAGGTTTTAAATATAACCTGTCACCACTAATACAGCCAGTGAAAAGTTCCCATAGAGCCCTCTTAACTAGCTGATACCCTTCTTTTAGCTAATTGTTTCCCTTGCATCCTCATAAATAAACGTGATGTTATATCATCTGGCATCAGAGGGTGTGTGTCCTGCTTGGCTGGCCCCTCCCATCTATTCCTCCCCATGTCCCATGCTTCCCTGCACAAATCTGCAATTAATGTCATATGACTAAGGTGATGTCATCTAAGATCCTTTATCCAGTTACATTTACAGGGTCTCCCCCATGTATGTATCTGATCACATGAAATCACAGCAGTAATTTCTGCTGTAATTTCATGTGATCAAATACATACATGGGGTAGACATCTCAAATGTAACTAGGTAAAGGACCTTGAATGAAATCACCCTGGTCACATGACTTGAACATTGATTAACACCTTAACGACAAGCAACGATAAAACAATGCAACTTTATGGCTGCGTTAAAACCTCTTCATACAGGGTGGTTGATGGCTGGGTTATACAGCAGACAACTTCTGCTAGCATTAAAAATAGTAAAAAAAACACACAGTCTGCTCACCGAGTCCTGCATGTAGATATGTCCTCCGTGCTGAAGTTCCATTCCTGGACTGGTGACTCTTGTATAACACTTTGTGGATTAGGATCCAGCTACAGGAATTCAGACATCAATCTTTAAAAGTTGAAAAACTCCATGCCTTTATTGGCGGACCTTGGTCACAAATGAGGAAGGACGCATAGTGCGTTTGAAACGCGTTGCTGATATATTTTTTATAATCTGTTACGCCAGAAAAAAGTTTTTGCATTTGTGACCAAGGTCCGCCAATAAAGACATGGAGTTTTTCAACTTTTCAAGATTGATGTCTGAATTCCTGTAGCTGGATCCTAATCCACAAAGTGTTATAACTTCTGCTAGCACCCAAAATGTGTTAACCCTTTAAAGTGCAGCGGTCTTAAATGGCCTTACACATCTTTTTCTACGACTGCTGGGAGCATCTCCAAGGACCCTATCAAGGGCTGTTATCCTATGAACGACAGTAGAACCGGGCCCCGTAGAGAATGCTGAATTTATTTATTTCTTTGTGCACTCATTCAAAAGATTTGCCCCTGGAAGCTTTTATGTTCATGGGGAATAAAGGAAATAAAAGTTCTCATGTATGCCTTCAGGGGCCATACGTTATAAACAGGTGTAAAGATAAAAAAATATATAAACAGACCCAACCCCCACTGCGCCAAAGCATAAGAATATAAGAATATTACCACGGGGCCTGGATCTATGAGTAAGTGCCCCTGGTTTATGATGCCTGATATTAACCCCATAGTGCAATAAGATGTACCCTTGTTGCGCACAGGGGAGTGTTGAAGAGGGCTCACGGGCTGACCCCCTTCATGTTCGCCGGGTGCTTGCATCATACTCGCCGGGTGTTAACCCTTTGATTGCTGCCGGCGGCATTAAAGAGACGGCGGCGTGTGGGCGCCGCAATCTTGGCTCCGATCGTCGCTTCCCGTGACATCATCGGGGAGCGGCGATCTGTTGCCATGACAACCTCGGGTCACACAAAGATCTGAGGCTATCATGATCTAGGCTATTACAATGTGCGATTTGCACATTATAATAGATAGTGTGCAAAATCCCCATATACTGCCATACTGTAGTATGGCAGTATATTGTAGGTTCAATCAGACAACCTAGGGTTAAAGTACCCTAGGGAGTCGGAAAAATAGTAAAAAAAAATAATAAATAAAAAAATATAAAAAACAAAAAATAAAAAAAAACATAAAAATTCAAACCAACCCCCTTTCCCTACAAGTCATAAATATAAATAAACAGTAGAAATCAAACACATTAGGTATCACCGCGTCCGAAAATGCCCAATATATGAAAATATAATAACGGTTTTTCACTGCATTTAACCTCGTAACGGAAAATAGCGGAATCGCAATTTTTTTGCCATTTTGAAAAACATAAAAAATTTTTAAAAAGTGATCAAAACGGTCGTACAGTCCTAAAAATAGAAGCATTGAAAACGTCAAAAGTCACAAAAAAATGACACCACCCACAGCTATGTACACCAATTTTTGAAAAAGTTATTAGCGCCAGAAGACGGCAAAATGAAGATTTTTTTTGGTACAGGAGGGTGCATTTTTTGTAAATGTATGAAAACATAAAACCTATGCAAATTTGGTATCCCCGTGATCGTATTGACCCAATGAATGAAGTATACCAGTCATTTGGGGCGCACAGTGAAAGCTGTAAAAACCAAGTCCACAAGAAATGGCGCAAATGTGTTTTTTTCATCAGTTTCACTGCATTTAGAATTCTTTTCCCGCTTCCCAGTATACAGCATAGAATATTGAATACTACCACTATGAAGTGCAATTGGTTACGCAGAAAATAAGGCATCACAGAGCTCTTTACATGGAAAAATAAAAAAGTTATAGATTTTTGAAGGTGGGGAGTGAAAAATAAAGATGCAAAAACGAGAAAGGGCCTGGTCCTTAGGAGGTTAATGGTAGATTTCCTTTAATCATTAACCCTTTACTATTCAAACCAATCTGTTTCATTCTACTATCACATTTCAAAGCAGGAGAAAAGTTCATTCGTTGCAAAAAAAATTTTGGACACCGTATTTGTAATAAATGAAAAATGAACCCTCCCCAGTGCATTAGCCGCTGCCGTAGCACCTCCACGAAAATAACAATAATGACTTCACTTCACTCTATTGCTCTTGCTGAACTTCCGAAATGATGAAAGTCACTTATTTCCAAATGCAATATGCTGATGAGGACATATAAAAGGATCGGCGGTGCTCACATCTACAGCCGTGGACTTTGATGGAATTGCAATTTGTATTTATTGTACATAATGTGCGGCTCCATTGCCAGCGAGGATGGATGAAGGAAGCCGGTGATCGCCAATGTTACTTATGTCTAGAATTGATTTATTTGGTCTATAAATAAATTGCTTACAACAGAATGCAAGTTATAATAGCACTAAATATCCACCGCAATAAAACACAGCGTGTGAAGAAAAACTTTTTCCAATACATTACCGCCATCTGTAAACTTGTACATTGTTGGTCTGTGTGTATTTCAAGGGAACTAAATACTGTGACTACTACTAATACTGACAATAGAGTTTAAAAAAAATAAATCTAAAACTCAGATTTAGAAGCCCCGTGGCAGGTCCTAGTCAGCCAGTGGTAGCTGCCTGTGTGCAAGTGCTTGTAGGGTTACATCTGCCAATTATTATTTTACACCACCCACTGGACCCTTTCAGCAGAATTTTAATTATTGTATAATTTGTTCAGCTCCTCCTGCTCTATAACATGCTGGATGCAGATAGTATACTTTGTACAGTCTGCTCATCCCCCCCTGCTCTATAACATGCTGCATGCAGATTGTACAGAGTCTCCTATCTGTTCATCTCCTCCTGCTCTATAACATGCTGCATGCAGATTGTACAGAGTCTCCTATCTGTTCATCTCCTCCTGCTCTATAAAATGCTGCCTGTAGATAGAACACTATGTATCATCTGCTGAGCTTCTTCTGCTCTATAACATGCTATACCTGCAGATAAGACACTATATGCATTCTGTTTAGCTCCTCCTGCTCTACAACATGCTGCCTGCAGATAGATTTCACATGATTGCAAATAGGTTGCAGACAGTGTCCTGTTCACTTTTTCCTGTCTTATAACATGATATTCACAAAGAGGACACAGTCTAATTTACTTAGCTCTGTCTGCAGATAAGAAACTATATGCAATCTGTTTAGCTTCTTCTGCTCTACAAGATGCTGCCTGCAGATAGGACACTATGTGCAATCTGTATAGTTCTTCCTGTCTTATAACATGATATCCACAAAGAGGACACTGTCTAATCTACTTGGCTCCGTCTGCTCTATAACATGCTGCCTGCAGATAAGACACCACGTGCAATCTGCTAAATTCCTCCTACTCTATAATAACAAGGACATTGTCCAATCTACCCACTGCTCTATTATATGCTGTCTGCAGATAGGACACTTTGTGCAACCAAAGCACAGAGCTAATGCTGTGTGGCAAACTCCCTGAAGAATTGGATAGAGTCATATATTGAATTATTGTCCACACATCTAAAAGGGCAACATGCAATAATGAGGCTACTACTACAGTGAAAATGGCAATTTTTGGGATGGGTTATCTCAGAGGACATAGAGGAATTGCACTCAAACTCCTATTGTGTTATACTCTTTAATAATTGGGATAGAAAATGTAATAGCAGTGTATCTTCATAGCTGCACTGAATAATCCTTTTCTATTAAACTCAATGAAAGAAATAAGACGTACATGAAGATCAGGCTGCTCAAAGTCAATTTGACAACGTGTTCCTCCTGCGGCACAGATGACTCGAAATTGGGGCACAAGAGGAGGGATCTCATTCTGCTTTCATGCTCTGCATTGAAAACGTTGAAACATGAGGGTATAGCCTGGAGCAATACTTGCCGCAGGTTATTTTGTGGTATATACGTCGTTGTGATTTGTAAAAATGTGATCCACAATGCTGCCACAGCAGCGGGTTCATTGAAGCTCAACCAAAGGGGCGTTATCACCTTTCCAACACGGGATTCCATATGGATAAATTCCAGGTTCCAAATCAACATTTTTGTCCTTTCAAAAAAATAAATATTTCTAAAATTTTGCTTTGTGTATGCAAGAATTAATCTAAACTTGGGTATTAAACACAATGTATTTTTGACTCTGTGGTTACTTATAAAACAAGAAGATAAGCGAACAAAATGTATGTAGGTAAGTGGGGTGGGATCTTCGGATCCATGCTGTTCTTCGAGAGGTTGGTCTCATGATATCAAAGGAAACCGGTGCAGTTTTGATCATACAAAGCTACAGACAGTGTTAGGTATTGGCCCTAGAGATCTGTGTAGTCACAACTTTGTGTTTTGTTAGTAGCAGCAGGACTGTGAAATATACATTTATATTCCAGGATTTGGAGCACTGATGTGTTAGACTTCCTCTATGTACTGCTGTACTACTCAAAAGGAGTTGTGCCGTGTCCATTGAAGAGATCTCACACCCCAGTGAATCTACGAATCCACCTACAATCTGGTGTAAGAGATTGCTTCAATGTTTTGCTGCATCGCATTACCTCTGTGCTGTAGCAGGCTTCTGTTTGAGCACTACAGCAGGGGTGGGCCGCTGTGCTGTGTTCACTGAGGAGATCTCACACACCAGTGCACCAAATTCAACTACAATCCTTGAATATCAATGTACTTTTCACTTACTAACATAAGTATGCCTACACATATCTCCAGTGCTAATACCGAACACCACCTACAGCAATGTATGATCAAAACTGCTGACACATTCCCTTTAAAGAAACAATTAACTTTTGTCTTCTGAAACTTTTTGCTTTTTTGCTGCAGGTTCTTCGCTTTTCTCATGCCGGGTGGTGTCTTTTGGGCTGTCTTTAGCTACAGTGATACCATAAAGCAGGTAACCTGCTCCGCTGCTCATCACCAATTTCGGATGGCTTCTGTTTGGCAAAACCTAAAATATTTAAAATGGGTAGAATCGGTCAACAAAGGGTAACATATAAAAATCTGTATGAAACAGGCAGAGATGTTAACAATGCTGGGCCAGGCATTATGTAAGCAGCAGCAATATTACTAACAACTAAGGCTGCTGGATCAATACTCTATGAAATAGGCTGCAGGTGCACGAGCCAATTTTGGGCACTTAAGGACCCGCCACCTCAGTGAAGGCATTGCTGCACATTAACAAACACAATTTAGCAAATTGCAGTGATTTCTATTTAAGTTGCTTAGTCAAACCCTTCAATTTTCTTCTTGCCCTGCGGTAGGAATATAGGATGCTTCGATTTTATGCAATTACACATTGAATAGGATTCTCGGTAGCCAATGACCTCACCTACAGGAAGGGGGATCAATAGAACGTACACTGGGCTCCTGGAAAACATACATTACCTGATAATTCCTGAGCCAGGTCTCCGAGAGATTGAGGTTCAAGACGCCTCCCTTTTCTCTTAATTTCGTGTAACATTCAAGAAGGGGCTGGAAATTTTAAGGAGAATTATTAAAGAGAATTATTACATGATGAGGATTTTTTTTTTAATTCTTTCAGCTTCAATTGCTAACAAAATCTCTAAAAGGGTTTACGACTCTCAAAATGGGGTTTTCCTAAAAATAGATTGGTGGGGGTCCAACATAAAGCATCCACACAGGTGAGCTGTTTATAGGAGACGATCGAGAATGGAACAGGAAGCAGACAGCTCCATTCTGTGTACAGTGTCTGAATCGAGTCACTGCAGTTGGATTCCATTTAAATTAACATGGGCGGATCTGCAGTAACCTGTACTGTCCACTACACATAGAAAGGAGCTGTCTGCTCCCTGTTCCATTCTCTGTTTATCAGAAGCCAAGATCAGCTGATATGAGGGGATGCTAGGTTTTGGACCCCAACCAATATCATATCTAGGACCCATTCTATGGGTATGTCATCAATAGTTTTAACTCTTTTTATAGGATAGACCAACAATATCAGATCAGTGGGGGTACAGCCCCTGGAACACTCTTTGTCACGGATGTAACATCATTGGGCCATTCTGCAGGCGGTGCCACTGTTCCGGAAATGAAATTCCTTTTTATGGGCGGAACAGTGAAAAATAGAAGAATTAAAACAACAGAACTAGATATTGTCCAAGTAGCAACACATACCTCCCTATACAGGCAGTAGACAACGAAGGGTCGTGATGGCGCAACAAATTCTAATAATTTAAGAAGAAGTGGTGAAGGGTGGAACCGGGAGGCCAGAATTAGCCTAGAAATGAAGAAAATCACAGCCGACCGATTAGTAAATAGTCAAATTCTGGGTTATAAAATTACTGGAAAACACCAAATAAAAATTCATCTCAATAAGACACTCCTCTCAGAGGAAGAGCAAAATCAAATTACAGTTAAAAAAAATGGAATAAATGAATATAAAACATCAAACTTATACAAAAAAGTTATTAGTGGTGGAAGATGGCAAAATGAAGAATTTTTTTTGTACATAATGAATAATGAACATTTTGAATATTAAAATTTTTCTAAATGAACTAAAACACAATAAAACCTATGTAAAGTCAGTATCCCCTGGATAGTACCGAATAAAGGAGATATGTCATTTGGGACGCACAGTGAAAGCCGTAAGAGACAAGCCCACCAGAAAATGTTACAAATCTATTTTACCACCAATTTCACTGCATTTGGATTTTTTTTCCCGCTTCCCAAGTACAAAGCATGGAATATTAAATACTATCACTATGAAGTGCAATTTGTTACGCAGACAACAAGCCTTTAGGCAGAAAACAAGTCCTCACAGAGCGCTTTACTTGGAAAAAGAAAAAAAATTACGGATTTTTGAATGTGCGGAGTGAAAAATGGAAAAGCAAAAAACGGAAAAGTGCCTGGTTGTCTTTAGAATTATTGTTATCCTCTATCCACAGGATAGATCAGTGATGCGTTGACTGTTGGGTCATCCATCGATCGTAAGAACGCCCCCCACCTCTCATGAGTATGGGGGTCCCCTTCTCTTTAATTAACAGCGTGACAGGTCAAGAATGGATCCTGACGCTCCATTCACAATGACCTCTGGCACTTTCATAGACTATGAATGAGCGCGTCATAGCTAAAGACGTGTTCTGTGCATTGCAATTTCAGATGCTACTATATATGTGGAGCGGCAGGTCGTTGCTTCATTTAGTTAGTGAGAATGGGGTGCCGTTTGATTAGATTATCCCTCCATCCTGTGTTAAGGCCACATGCACACTGAATGTATGCTTACGTCAGCGCACTGGGCCGAAGTTGGTGCCTGCTCTATCATCTTTGCGGCCATGGAACAATGGGGCTCATTTACTATGGGTCTGCAGACCGCATTTTCCGTGTTGCGCTGCATTTAACTGGGGTTTTTGATGCTCGCGATCGGATTTTGGTGTATCGGCGCCGGCTTTCACGAGACACAAATTGGGGGGTGGGCCGCCGGACGATTAGACGTATTCGGACAACGCGCGGGATTTAACATTGCAAATTTTGTCATTTGCACTCACATACACCGGAAAGAAGAAGAAGGTGAACTCCGGTGGACCTCAGCAGGGAAGCAACAGATGCAGGATCTCGGACGCACAATGTTGGTGACGGACTTCATCTTCGACGAACCGTCCAGATTGCGTCAGGACCGGGTAAGTAAATGTGCCCCAATCTGTTCACTGTACCACGCTCCATAAGCGTCTATTGGGACGTATATCAGGCTGCAAACTGGTGGGCGGATATACGTCCCCACAACGGCCGTCACTGATAGCACTGATACTTGGTACAACCAATTTAAAATCAGAGAAAATCCTGATCTGACTCCTAGGAGACATCAGGAGTCCTGCTTCCTCCGCACACACAGAATGATTGACAGGCTTCTCTGTGCCTACACTAATACAAGGATAATAGGCAATGTAGATTATATATAGAATGTAGAAAAAAGGTGGACACAGATGTTAATAGGCAACGTCATTTGGTGTCAATCTGAGGACACCATGTAATGGCTGTCATGTAGTAAATATGAGCTGAGCCTTCCTCCTCCTGCAGCGCGTCCGCCAGCTTCTACTAGGATGATTGAAAAAGAGAGTTGAGAAAATTGCAAAAAAAAAAAAGACACTTGCCCATCAGCGTTTCTCTCTTGTAACAACTTTGCAGCTTCTGCCTCTCTCTTTCTTCTCTCTTCTTGTTTACGCTTCTTTTCTATCGCCTGGAGAGAAAGAAACAAAAAGTAGTCAGCATCCAGCAACAAAACAAGCCAATTATGTGTCCCGATCCTCAAGTTTAGGTTTCATTTCCAATGTCGAACACATTCTGTTGGAAAAATTCCCTAGGGTTTTTTTTTTTTTTTTTTAAGATGGAAAAAATCCAGCAAGATTTCTCCGGACACAAATATATCTCATCACCCACAGCCTCCTACTGTGGAAGCAACAAGTTATCCAGGTGAAAGTGACATTAACAAAGTCTTAAATAATTGACACCAACAAACAATTAAGCAAAAAAAAAAAAAAAAAGAAAAAAAAAAGAACCAGTTTAACCCATTGCATTTTATGCTGTTCAAGTGGTTCAGGCGTTAGGTGGCTGCCTCCAATTACCGGCCTCAGAGGTAACCATGTTATAGGATGTTACTGCTGAGGCCCTTGAATCATGTAATTGCTACAATAGAGCTGTGGTCACACATTAAGGGGAACCTGTCACCACATGTGCACATATACAGCCAGTGACAGGTTCCTATATAGCCCTAGTAACCGACTGACCCCATTCTTCTAGCTAAAAATTGTTTTGCCAACATATCACCTTTTATCTTATATTATCCGGCATCAGAGGGTAATATGCCTCCTAACATGGCTTATGCCTCCTTACTAGTCACAGTTCATGTCATGTGACCAGGGTGACATCATCTCAGGTCCTTTAGCCTCTTAATAATAGCAAACTGTACTCCATGCATGTATCTGACCACAAGAAGTCACAGCAGCCTCCATGGACTTCTACTCCTCTCCATCCTCCAAGGAGGCTGCTGTGACTTCATGTAATCACATACATGGTGTACAGTTTGCTATTTTTACAAGGTTGAAGAACCTGCGATAAGGTCACTGGTTACGGGTCATAAATGTAACACAAGGCACCGTGTAAAATAATTGACACAATATTTCCCATCTGCACATAGAGATTTATTCGTTTGTAGTTGAATATTAGCAGACAGTCCCTAAGTACAAGGAGGCATAGCAGTGATTAGAAGAGACACAGAGCTGTCAGTCACAATAATGGGGCGTGGTTCACTGGTATCTCTGACTCTTCTCTCTCAGGGTGCCAGAGATGCATCAGAAAAGCTAATTTGCATATTAGAAAAACATCTGTAATTAAGGTACAGTGCCCCACTAGCAGCTAATTTTAGGTGATATGGGGAGGACTTGTAACCCTTTATCAGCAGGCATTGTTAGTCAGGGAGGCAAAATCTGGTGGCAGCTCATCTTTAAATAATCCCAGAAAATCTTTTAGGCACAAAATTATATGTGCTCACTAGCCCGACCCACAATGCAGAGCAGCTATCTACCACCTACCACTGACTACTCCCCTCATCTACACTAACGCTCTTTTTGTCCGGGCGCTATCCATATTTTGGAGGGTGGGGGGAAATTGCACAATGACACATTTATTTCAATGGATCCATCCACAAGAATTCATTTTTTTACGGGATTGTGAGGAGGCTATAAAATACTAAGGGAATGTCATACTCCTGCCTGCGTTCGCGTGCATCTCAGGTTACCCCATAGAACATGAAAAACACGAACAACATACAAAATGATTAATGTGTATATCGCAGTTGCAGGATCACATGCACGCTTGAGTTATCCATCAAGTGTTTCGCAAATGGTTGGCACAAGTTGGTGACATCATTTGCCACCCGTTTTTTGCGGATCCACGACATGAAATGATGCGTGGACTGTTTTTGCGGACATAGCACTTAAGAACAAAAAACTGAGCATGGATCTGCTGTGTGTGGCCTGAGAACAGAAGACATTCGTGTGCCAGTAGCCCATCATAAAGAACAGCATACATATAATGGAATCTAGACAGCACTGATACAGTTACGACAACAATCAATCACAAACAACGTAGAGTCCAACATCTTCTAAACTACAAGACCTTATTGTCTCCGGTTAAAGTGCAGCAAAACCGCCCGTCATCTGATGAAACCGCAACAATCTGTCCCTCTCATTAAGCAAATTGTACGTCCCCTTTAATCTTTCAATCAACATTCAAAGCACTCGCAAGGTTTCTTTGTACAAAATGCCTTTTTTCCTGCTTGAGTTACAGATGAACAAGGACAAAAAGCATATCAGAGGGAAGTACAAAAGAAAAAGTCACTTTTAGACTAATTTGATCCTCAGAAGATCAGGCTTTGTTGAGTAAAGTCAAAAAATGCAAGTAACTACTAGCATAAAAAAATTAGGTATAAGCCGACTGCGATTGTAAAATGTTATATTATTCTTGTCTGATTAGATTTAAGCCCAGCCACTACACAGAGCATGGAGCCATCTGCTAAACCTAAAGCCAGGACTGGAGTCGGTACGCCAAACCTCCGACTCAAACTCTGACTCCTCAGTTTCCCAAACTTTGACAACAGCTCCACCAAAATTTCACCAACTCCTTGACGGTTTCCTGGTCACTGGAGCAGTGCTGAGATAAATACAAGTATTCCTTCCCAGTGCTTTATCCTCTGATCTACAGTAGAGGAGCTTCACCACTGAGCATGTACATAAAGTGCAGCCACATTCATCCCAACTAAAGGGGGGGGATTAGAGGTGCATAAGCCGACAGGCCACATGAAGCTCGTCAAGCTACGAGTTGTAGGTGCGCTTCTTCCCTCCTCCTTTCTCCCATTCGCATGAAGCAGAGGAAGCTGGAGCTGCGTGAGGCGTGCATAATATGCATATAGGGAACGGCCGAACTCTGGGGCCAGGGATTTAAAAAATATTTTTCACCCCAAACGGATCATTCCTGGGTTTCATCCTTATAGATCCTTCAGCTATATCGCCCCCAGCAGTGTGTAAGTGACCATGGCTCATAACCACTATATAGCACTGGTTGATTCCTTTAAGCATGCTATGTGGCCTCCAGTACTATTATCATCTGCTCTGGGGTCTCCACTATTATTGACTGCTCTGAATGCAGTATTTGGTTTCTGGGGTGGTATTTATTGCTGTATTGTGGTATTTATCATTTGTGGGGTGGCATTTTGTGCTGTACTGTGGTTGCTGGTTACTGATGCATCCTCTTGAAGTTGAGCAGTAAGACAGTATGGTCCTTGGACAAATAAATGTTGCTCACCCCTAGCCTAAATCCTTAGATCAGTAATAGAACAGACATTAAAAGGAAATCTCAAAATGTATATCATATCATTTATTATATATTTGCGGAGTCGGACCATTTTATCAAAACTCCAACTCCACCATATTGTCACAGACTCCACAGCTCTGCCTAAAACCTATGGAGAAGTTTCTCTCACAGAACCATCCTTCTAAACCTTCATTTTCCATATCATCAGTATACAGTCAGGGAGGCTGTGCTGTGAGCTCCTTATTTATAACCCATTGAGCTTTTAGAAGTCACTGTAATAGTAGTTTCTGGTTTGTGTGTAGAGTGCGAGTAGCACAAACCTGATTAAGGCAGACTTAAAAGGGAGATCTATAGATGGCGGCAAAACAAAGACCAAAAAAAAAATGAGAGATGGGTAGGAGGACATCTAGAATACAATAATAGTATTTGCTTGAGTGTTTACAAGCACGTAGATGCCGAGACACTTCATCCACCCAATACAGAGATTCCAACAGTATGAAAAAGCTGTACCTTGTCGAGGTTCTGACCTCCTTTATGGTTTTTCGAGACCTCTCCACAACCTTTCACCGCCTCCTTCTTCTCTGGTGGACTGGTGTCCATACTCTCTTCAGATTCTTCGGCTAAACAGTCCCCCACAACCTCTGGAGCGGCGTCTTGCTTTTCATTGTCTGACCTGCTGCTTTCTTCAGCAGTTTTTTCGGTGTTCACCTCGCCAGGGATAACCTTAGAAGTATAAGTCCCAGCAACCAGAGCCTCTAGTTTGTCCAGAGGAAATTCGTAAAGTTGTTCGTAGAAGGACCTTGGAAAACCAAAGCAATCGGTGGCAGCTCTGTTAGGTCCACTACCAGAGTACATCTGTATAACAGATCCATATCCTGAAAGAAAATAAAATTAATCAGAGGATAATAACAAAAAAAAAGTTAAATAATTAAACTAAGAAAAATCCACCCGCTTTGACCCGGTTACAAAAAAGTGTAATTGAATTCCAAAAGAATGGCCTCCTGCCTACCATAAATGGCACCCACTGATCCAATGTGCTTATTGTACAGACATATTTGCATTGCTATAGGGGTCTGATAACATTGCAACACATTTGGGGGACAGGGGGGGCTCGGATATTCAATGACATATCCTGCAAAGTTGAGTGTGTTTCAGGGGAACCTTTGTTTTATCACTTCACTATTTAATCTATTGTTACCAGGCAACTGATTTGTCTTTGTCTAAAATCCTTCCAATATATAACAAAGACTATTCAGCTGTCTCTATACATGTAGGTTATGTCAAAAGAACTATGTATAGTTTTTTTTTGTTTTTTTATATTCGTTCAAAAACTGTAAGCTCTGATCACATAATATTTTTTTTATACCTCCAACAAAAGTTCACTCTGACGTGGGCCTGTAGTGCACAATTCATGGAAAGGACTTGGATGTGTTGACACTACCGGCCTCTCCAATATCAGTGAATATTTAAAGGAGTTGTCCATTTTCAGCAAACAATTCATGTTGTTTGTATAAAGAATATACTTTACAATATACTTTCTGTATCAATTCCTCACGGTTTCCTAGATTTTTTGCTTGCGGTCATTCAACAGGAAGCCTTAGGGCGAATTCACACGACCATTGGTAGACATATATAAGGCCACCCTATATATGTCCCCCATAGACCAGCAATGGGTGCAGGGCCATAGAGCAGTGGGGGCAAGCAGCTTTCACACCCTCCTCATCTACCGTGTGGAGACGCGTACCCACAGTGCTATGGTACGGCCGGCAAACGTTCGAGTGAATTCGCCCTTAATGTGGATAACGCTCAGTGATTACATTACCGTGGACCGTTTTTTTAATCACAGGAAGCAAACAATGACGGCAAGCAGAGATCTTGAAGCCTGTGAAAAATTGATACAGGAAGCACATTGGAAAATTGTGTTTTTAACATCTCGGCTTGTGTGTGACGTGTGCCTATGGCATGATGGGACAAAATATTTGGCATATACCGTATTTTTCAGACTATAAGGTGCACCGGATTATAAGGCGCACCATCAATAAATGCCTGCTAAAACATCTAGGTTAATATATTAAGACGCACCGGATTATAAGGCGCACCTTATTATAAGGATGAATGACCAGCAGGTGGCAGACCTGTGCACTGTTCAAGGCAGCTGTTGTCTGTAAGTACGGTTCATATACAAGGAGCACTGGACTATAAAACGCAGCTTTGATTTCTGAGAAAATCTAAGGATTTTTTGTGCATCTTATAGTCCGAGAAATACGTTATGAGCAGGCACAGATACTAGGTGCAGGAGTAAGCACTGTGCCTCACAACTGGCTGTTGGACTCTATCCGAGCTCTTGAAGCTTTTGACTTTTCTAAAACTACAACAAGAATTCTAGGACGTCCACAATCCGATCAAAGCCGGAGTTGTTGTTTTTTGGTTTTTTTTTTAAGTGTAAATATACACATACAAAAAGAACACTTTAATCTATTCAACTTGAAGATTTTTTGGGGGGGTTTAAAGGGTTTAGGGTTAATAGGTTTTCCACTAACATCTGTCTGCTTACGCATCCAATTCAACAGTGAGATAACCTTGCTGTATAATGGAGGACATAAACTTCTCTGCTGGTCTCCATGATAAAAGTATAGGAGGAAAATGTCACCAATACATACAAAGTAGTAGGAGTAGACAGAATGGTTATATTCAGCTGAAAATCTCATGTATCTTGAGATATAATTGGCTCTGGAAAAAAAAGTGGCAATTCTTATTCCTTATGAAAAAAAATGACCATACCTTAGCATGGCTTGTGTTGGTATTGCACCTCAGCTGTACAAAAATGAATTGAAATCAGCTGCAATACCACACACCACCATCAATCAGGCGTGGAGCTGTTTTATGGAAGAAAGAAGCCATGTATTTCCATTTTCAGACATCCCCATTAACCCCTTAAGGACGCAGCCTGTTTGCAGGTTAAGGCTCGCAACTTTTTTTTGAAATTTGACCAGTGTCTCTTCCTGTGGTAATAACTTTTGAACGCTGTTACTTATCAAAGCGATTCTGAGATTGTTTTTTGCCCACATGTTGTACTTCATTTTAGTGGTAAATTTTGGCTGATAAGTTTTGCGTTTATTTACAAAAAAAAGAAGAAAATGATGAATTTTTAGAAAAATTTGCCATTTTCGAAATTCAAAATCACAGCGTTTTCAGGCAGATAGATTTACCACCTAAATAACTTGCAGAATAACATTTCCCATTTGTCTACTTTACATTTTCATAATTTTTGAAATGTTTGGATAATTTATTTTGACATCACGCGGCCTACAAATCGAATAGCGATTTTCCGTATTTTTTGGAATTGACTATTTTGGGCATAAATACTGTTTGAAATCAAATTTTACATATTTAGCAACAAAACCCCCTATATAACCAACCCATTTTCAAATCTGCACCCCTCAAACTATCAGAAACAGCATTTACAAAGATTGTTAACCCCTTGAGATCTTCATAGTAATTGAATCAAAATGGAGGTGAAATTTAGAATGGTCAAATTTTGTCGGTTATACGTTCATTTAGCCCTAAAATTTACACATTTCCAAAAGATAAAAAGAGAAAACTCACCATAAAATTTGTTCTACAATTTCTCCTGAGTGCAGCGACCCCCCACATGTGGACGTTACTTGTGTTATGGGGGCACAGCGAGGCGCAGAAGGGAAGAAGCACCCTGCAGCTGCCAGGATTTTAGTTTTCTGGTTGCCCCCTTTTGAAGGCTATAAAATTTTCGCTTTTCCGTTATTTGGGCCATGTGACGTCATTTTTTTTGCGGGACGAGATGATTTTTCCAGTGTTACCATTTTGGGTTGGTATCACCTATTGTTGAAAATTTTGGAACTTTTTTTGAGGTCATGAGTAGAAAAGCATCAATTCTGTACTGGATTTTTTTTTTTTTTTTTTTCGTGCTCACCGTATAGCCTAATAATCCCGTTATCTTTATTCTATGGGTCGATACGATTACGGGGATACCAGACATGAATATTTTTTCTTATGTTTTACTAAATTTGCCAAATAAAACCCTAATGTGGGGAAAAATCTATCATTTTTGCATCGCTGTCTTCCAAGTGGCATAACATTGTTACGTTTTTGGCTACAGAGCTGGTTGATGGCTTGGTTTTTGCGGGACATGTTGTTCTTTGCAACAATATCATTCTGGAGTACATATGTTTTGTTGATCACTTTTTATTGCATTTTTATAATAGGTAAAAATCATAATTTTTGGCGGGTTTTTGAAGTTTTTTTTTTTACGGCGTTCATCATATGGGTTCAATAGTTATTTAGTTTTATTCTATGGATTGTTACGGACGCGGTGATACTATATATGTGGGGTTTGTGTTATGATTTAGACTTTTTTGAGCGTTATATGTTTTGGGGCTTATGGGCATTTTTAGTGATTTATAAAGTAATTTTTTATTGAAAAACATTATTTTGTACATTCTTTACTTGATCCACCATGGGATATGAACAAGCAATCATCTGATTGCTTGTTCTTGATAATACTCTGCAATACTCATGTATTGCAGGGTATTATCAGTGCCAGCCTATGCAGATGCATAGGCTGACACTTTGCCTTTAAGATGACGTCACAGATGCCATCTTAAAGGTAAAACTTCCAGGCTTCTCTGGGGTCCCGATCGGACCCCAGAGGAGCCAAAACAGCGATCGCCCCCCCCGAAAACGGTGCGGGGGGGCGATCGTGGGGTAAAGACCCCCAGAAGGCATGTTAAATGCCGTTGACCGCGGCATTTAACGGGTTAAACACCCGCGATCGGAGCCCACTCCGACCGCGGGTGTTAGCCAGGGATGTCAGCGGTAAATTACTGCTATACAGCGGTAAATTACTGCTATACAGCGCTGAACCGGCATCGGCTATGCGCAGTAGCTGTACTGCGCTGAGCGCTAATCGCGGGACTCAGCGCAGTACAGCTACGGCGCAGAGCGCTAAGGGGTTAATAATGCTACATGTACACATTGCAACAATATGGATCAATGTGTTAAGCCCATACAGCCTTAGTCATTTTTCGTAGATCATGACTAAGGCTACATTCACACTGCCGTTGCCCGCCGTACCGTACCGGGCAACGGCAGTGCAGGGGGAGAGGAGGAGGAGGTGAGCGCAGCTCACCACCGCCCCTCTCCACAGGAAGATATGGTGCACGGCGCCGTACTACGGACAAAGATAGGACATGTCCTATCTTTTTCCGGGTTACGGAGCGGTACGGTGCCTGTAGGGTGCCGTGCGCCCATTGCCATCTATGCGGGACGTATAACGGCCGTATATACCATGTGACCTCCTCCATCATATCTGTGAAGTAGCATTATTAAAGGGGATGTCTGAAAGCGGTTCTTTCTTCCATAAAACAGCTCCACACCTGATTGATGGTGGTGTGTGGTATTGCAGGAGATATTAATTCAATTTTATACAGCTGATCAACAATACCAACACCTACCATGCTAAGGTCACATGAAGTCTGGTTAAGAGGACACAGTAATGGTAGACAAAACGTGACCTTGAAAAATGCACACATTTACATATTGTAGACGTCTTTGTGCAAAAGTATATGTTGGCATGTGCTGGATTATTATAGAGGTTTGCAAGTTACCCTGGAAAATCCCACTTCTATCATTGAGTCACAGAGCACAGCTGGAGGGTTCGCCACTAATGGCGAGAGCCTAATTAAATATCATCCGTTCCCCATTGTGTCCCACACCTCCGCTGAACGATTACATTTGGCTCCTGGCTGTGCAGGAATACACAAGTACATCTGTTCTGCAAATACGTCAGAGGGAATCCCTTTCATTGACGGCACACCCTTATCAATGTTGCATGAATTCAATATTTCCTGTAACCAATTAGGTTGTAGACAGCTGAAAGGCTTATTGCTTTATAACAGTCACGCATGTACATGTAAGGAGAATCTTATATAACAAATACTGAAATACCTTCTGGTCATGGACATCCACACTTTTAATATACAATGTCATTAAAAAAAAAAAAATCTACCATAAAAATCGATCATGATAAACCAGGGGGCACTTACTCATAGATCCAGGCACCTTGACTGTGGTAATAATCTAACACCGTATATACTCGAGTATAAGCCGAGGCCCCTAATTTTACCACCAAACATTGGGAAAACCTATTGACTCCAGTATAAGCCGAGGGTGGGAAATGCATTGGTCTCCCAGCCTCCCAGTATATAGCCAGCAACCCCCCAGTAGTATACAGCCTTAAAGGGGTTGGCCACTATTACAATACTTAACTAGGGTAAGTACAACACCCTAATAGGGTCACCTATGTAGTACTTACCCTGGTAACATTTGTGTAAAGCTGTTGGGACCAGCAGGTCAGAAGACCCACAGTAGGACTAGGGGATTCCTGTGACGTCCCGTTTCCTGCTGGCTTCTGGCATATGTAGGGGGGTGTTTAGACATGGCTGTCTGTGTGCCTCCTCAGTCATAACCAATCCCATACCAGTGGTTGAAGGAGCGTGCCAAGGACACCAACATTGACAGAGGTGCCAAAGATCTTAGAACCCTCAATCATTCTTGAAGAGATGATAATGGGCATAAAAGAAACAAGTCTGGTTCCTGCGTTATATCATACAAATAGATTACCCACTAATTAAAATAAAAAAAAAGTACCATTTACATAAAAGAGTGTAATCTTACCTCCCATGCGCTCCATTACGGAGCCCAGAACTAAGCCAGTACAGGTTTCCATAACTATCACCTTACTGCCAGCGCGGATATTTCCCAATGTCAGCATCTGGGCCAATGTATCGTATCGGAGTTGACTAAAATCGCAAAAAAAAAACCCAAGATAAACATAAAATTGAAATGAAAAAAAAATAATCTTACTTTAAATTACACCTTAAAAACATAAAAACTAAATGAAATTTGGACAACGTAGTCTTACCAGATTTTTCCGGGTTCCCTCGCATAGTACATTATGGCAAGAATACGGGTGGAAGGTTTTAAAATTGTAATATTAGCTTCATACCTGCACAAGAAAAGATTTTACAGGTCAATTTGCTGTAAAAATTACTGCAAACGTACAAGAATTTAGAAATAAAAGGTACACAGCTACCACCACTGTGACCACACGTCAGGGCGTCACCAACTTAACTACAAGGGTCTCTCCAGCCTTACTACGGGGATAAACTAGATAAACAAGATATTTCATTATATCAATCCATCTTACCAATGCAATTTCTTTCCCATTGTGTAACATTATTCAGTTTATTTTTTTTTACTCCTCTCCTCCCAAATGCTAGAATTTATTATTTTTCCCCCATTTACAGAGCTGTATGAGGGCTGGTGTTTTGTGGGACAGGTTGTGCTTCCACGCGCCATCAGGAAACTTACCGTATATACCCTTGTATAAGCCGGGTTTTTCAGCACAAAAAAGTGTGCTGAAAAACCTTAACTCGGCTTAAAAAAAATTATTATTTACTCACCTTCCCATGCTCCCAGATGATTTGTGTGACTCCTCTTCTTTCTCCCATTCACAGGGAACAGAGCAGACACAGGTGCTCTGCCCATGGCGGACACTATAGCATCAATAGTGGTCGGATCACAAAAGGAGTCGTGTGGATCATCAGAAGGAGAGTATGTAAGTTTTTTTTTTTTTTATACAATGAGGAGCTGCAGGGCATTACATTACTGGGGGAGGCTGCAGCACGGGCATTACAATACTGGGGGAGGCTGCGGCAAATGCATTTCCCACCCTAGGCTTATACTTGAGTCAATAAGTTTTCCCAGTTATTTGTGGTAAAATTCGGGGCTTTGGCTTATACTCGGGTCACCTTATACTCAAGTATATACGGTAATAAAAATCCAAATTTCTGCAATTGTTGAAAAAACATTTTTGGGCCATTTTCTCACTGTTTTTAAGTCTTTCACGGTGTGGCCCAAAGGAACCGTCCTTTTGTTCTTTGGGTCAGTAAAATGAGAGATAAAGAATTTATCTAGTGTTTATTATGTTTTAATACCATTAAAAAAATTAAATAAAAACCATTCGGCGGAAAAAACAAAACAACTGCTAATTTTTTATACTTGGGTATACAGAGCTGGATAAGGTGTAATTTTGTCACTTTTATTCAATCTGTTTTGGGTGAAATAGCAGAATGTCTATCATTTTTTCAGATTTTATTTTTCTGTTATGGAGTTCACAGAAAGGCATAATAATTTTTTTATAATTTGATAGATTTGTCATTTTAGGAGGCACCGATACCTACCATGTTTCTTATATTTGTAACATTTGAGAGAAAATACTCTGCATAAGGATATCATGCATGTGCTGTCCATTTTTTTGCTGTTCCATTGACTTCTATAGATTTGTCCACATGCTAGACAAAATAACGCATGCTGCAATTTTTTTCTCACTGTCTGCACATCCGTAAAAAAAATCCACACGGACATCAAAAGACACCCGTCTACATGAGCCCTAAATTATACTCTTTATAGTAACATTCCCATTATAGTAACATCCTTTACAATATATATACACTACACTGTCATAAAGCACTAAAGCTTCTCCTGGCCAATCACTGGTGACCGTTACTGATCGCATGCGTTTCAATGGGAATGCTATCAGGCTGGGCCCTGCCCCCAGACTTTTGTGTTTAGAAATGCAATGCAATGTAAACGCCCTATGTGACCACACCCTAAACATTCATATAATACTTTTTTTTTCTTTTCTTGAAAGTATCGGTAACGAGTATCGCAATACTTCTATGGGTATCGTATTGCAATCAAAATTCTGGTATGGGTGCAACCCTAGTTTATATACTATTTATACCAGGGAAAGGTGGGTATTTCAACTTTAAAAAAAAAAAAATTGTAACTTTTTATTTACTAACTTTTTATTTAACTCTATGAGGTGTGAATGCTCATACAATACACTATAGCACAGTATATACAGGCAGTCCCCGGGTTACATAGAAGATCGGTTCTGTAGGTTTGTTCTAAAGTTGAATTTGTATATTTTATCATTGCAACCCCAACCAAATTTTTTTGGTCTCTGTGACAACTGAGTTTTTAAAATGTTGGATTGTCATAAGAACCAGGATTACCAATAAAGATTATTTGTAGACACCTTTCATAATTGTTACAGCTGTTACAGTAAAATACCAACATCCAGAGGTCCGTTTGTAACTAGGGGTCGTCTGTAAGTTGGGTGTTCTTAAGTAGGGGCAGAGGTCGCACTAACATTTTTCTGGAAGGGTAATAATACTCCTCTCACCATTTTTGAGGAGTATTTTTAGCTGAGGAGGAGTATGAAATATTCAGTAATACAAATATATAACTCCTAGTCGTATATATATCTATTAATGTCTATTAACGATCTAATAAACATTTATTAATACAAGAAAATCATTAAAGCCCAAGTTTTTTTTTTTTGCCACAAGTGGTGCACAACTTTTCCATTGTCTTAACCTACAGAGTGGACAAGGGTTGACACCGGCCCCCGAAGACACCCCCCCCCCACTTATAGAGTGGGCTGGGGCCGGCTGGAGCCCCCCCCCCCAACAGAACAGGCCGGGGCTGACGCTTCTACATTTATTTTTGGGGGTTTGAGGGCGTTACGCTTTTTCTTTTAACACTATTATTTTTTACTTAATGTTTTTTTTCTTTTTTTTTTAATTACTAATTTTTTACACTGTTATCAGTGATATATATACAGAGACCTGCAGAGAGGAACACACACTACACATAGGGCACACTCACTACACATAGCACACCCACACAGCGCAGCACCCGGCACACTCACTAACTATACATAGTACCACACACAGTGCAGCACACGCACGCACACAGCATACCCACTACACATAGGGCACACTCACTACACGCACGCACACAGCATACCCACTACACATAGGGCACACTCACTACACGCAGCACACACACAGCGCACTCACTACCCATAGTACCTGGCACACACACGCAAACAGCGCAGCACACGCACGCACACAGCAAACCCACTACACATAGGGCACACTCACTACACGCACGCACACAGCGCAGCACCTGGCACACTCACTAACTATACATAGTACCTGGCACACACACATACAGCGCAGCACATAGCATATCCACTACACATAGGGCACACTCACTACACGCACGCACACAGCGCAGCACCTGGCACACTCACTAACTATACATAGTACCTGGCACACACACATACAGCGCAGCACACAGCATACCCACTACACATAGGGCACACTCACTACACGCACGCACACAGCATACCCACTACACATAGGGCACACTCACTACACGCAGCACACACACAGCGCACTCACTACCCATAGTACCTGGCACACACACGCAAACAGCGCAGCACACGCACGCACACAGCAAACCCACTACACATAGGGCACACTCACTACACGCAACACACACACAGCGCAGCACCTGGCACACTCACTAACTATACATAGTACCTGGCACACACACATACAGCGCAGCACATAGCATATCCACTACACATAGGGCACACTCACTACATGCAACACACATACAGCGCAGCACCTGGCACACTCACTACACACAGCATATCCACTACACATAGGGCACACTCACTACATGCAACACACATACAGCGCAGCACCTGGCACACTCACTACACACAGCATATCCACTACACATAGGGCACACTCACTACATGCAACACACATACAGCGCAGCACCTGGCACACTCACTACACACAGCATATCCACTACACATAGGGCACACTCACTACATGCAACACACATACAGCGCAGCACCTGGCACACTCACTACACACAGCATATCCACTACACATAGGGCACACTCACTACATGCAACACACATACAGCGCAGCACCTGGCACACTCACTACACACAGCATACCCACTACACATAGGGCACACACATACTACACACAGCATACCCACTACACATAGGGCACACACATACTACACATAGGGCACACACATACTACACATAGGGCACACACATACTACACACAGCATACCCACTACACATAGGGCACACACATACTACACAGAGCATGCCCGCTACACACAGTACACAGAGTGCAGTGAGTACAGTGTGGTCGGGGTTTGCACTCACTTGGCCCTGCTCTCCGGTCCCGATAGAATCACATAACACTGACACACTGGCCTGCAGGGGGAGCTGGAGCAGCAGCCCGCATGTCTCCCCCGAGGACTGCACTGTCGCTCCGGGTCTCTCCTGCCCGCCCCTGACACTGAGTCACGTGTCAGGCTGAGCGGTCCAGCGCGCGCTGTGATCGCTCTATAGACATTGCCCTCATTTGCAGCGCGCTGAACCGCTCAGCCTGCGCGCTACAGGAAATAATTGCCATGCGTACTTTGACGCATGGCAATTATTTTGGGGGGTAATGGCGCCTCAGCATGCGTCTATGACGCTTGGTGAGGCGTTAATGCGACCTCTGAGTAGGGGACTGCCTGTATATTACCAATATAGAAGATCTATAATTGACTCGAAGTTCTTCTTATGCATCTTTATCCACCCGTTATTTTCTGACCGACTTTCCTCAGCTTTTGTATAAGACATGAAACAATTTGCCACCCACAAAACACACAAAGGACAGAAACTAATTGGTTGCAGATAAGTGAAAGGAAAGGTCAGAGCCCAGTGATGAGTAATCTGGCAAGACACGGAGATCCACCTACTCATCTCCGAGGTCAGTCTCACCTCGCCAGCTCTGAACAAGACAAAATGCTGGATACAAAGTGTCGCGGACAGAACATTTCTAGTTCTAAGTAATAAAACCCACTAGAGGAGGGCAACCAGGGGACTAGAAATGACCCGTTTGCATAGAAATTAGAAAAAATGGCCTCCCGTTGTGTGAATTTTAGTTATTATATATGTATTTTCCTTGTCATTCGGTCCCTCTACAATATGACACGGTCTTCAGGTATTGTACACGGTAATCCATAATACTCCAGCCCCCTAGCCACCCTGTGGAGCAGGCAATTCTGGTCTCGGCAAGCAAGTCACAGTTCATGGCCCTGTTCCCACCTCTACTGAAGCAGAGATGATAGTGGAGCCGCTGCAGAACGCTGGGGGAAGAGGTCTGTCAGCGAAATAATCTCCAGGGTCAAAGAGGAGCTGCTGGCAGCATCCAGACGAATATACATTACACGTATCTCAGCTTTTTCATCTGGATCGTGGAGCCGCGATCAATAGTAAAGCACAGAGGTGCAGGCTCAAAACATCATCACCTAATATAATAAAAAGCCAGCAGGATGCAGAGCCAAAGTGGGAGGGGTGGGGGTGTTAGGGCTAAAACAAACCAATAATACTGATTAAAAGGTTTAGTGGTTACAGTATTTACCACATGTTAGAAAGAACAACAACAAAAAAGAAAATATACATTTCTATAGGGTCCAATCTGAGTTTATTAGGCTATACAGGCAGTCCCTGGGTTGCGTACAAGAGAGGTTCTTTAGGTTTGTACTTAAGTTGAATATGTATGTCAGTCGGAACAGATAGATTTTTATAATTTTATAGAAAACCTACCATTTGATTTGATGCATAATGAGCCAAAACATACCTTGAGAATGCTGTAGCTACACTGATGCTGAAATATATCTTGTTTAATACCTGAGCTGAGTGGTTTTGCTGAAAAAACAATTATAGAATTATGATAATGAGGCTCTGTCGCTCCTCTGCCTGGCATGGTGCTTCTTTTCTTACATTGAGTATGCACTGCTAGAGAGAGTGATGAGAGAATAGTGTTGTGCCCGACAGGCAGAAGTAATCAATCGTGCTCCACCCCCCAACTGCTGTGTAGGAGTGATCCAGCTCAGGTTGATTAGTCCTGTCTGTACAGTTCAGGAAGCTCCGTGTAATGTGTTATTAAATCAGTGATGGCTAACCTATGACACGCGTAGCCATTTTCACTGACACACGGCTGCCTGAGAGTTAAGTTTCATCCTACATGACCAGGTGCAGTAGCCGGGAGGCTGAGAGATTGCACTAAGCTTCCAGCACTCCCTCCTCCTCCTCCCCCGGGCCGGCCCCTCCCCATGTGTGAGCTGTGCCTAGTGTCTCCAGTCAGCACAGGTATCAGCATGGGGCACAGCAGGAGAGGTGACCCGGCCATACACCCAGGAGGCTCCTCTGCAGCTCCTGATAGTTGTGGTGGGGGGAAGATGACAGCACAGTCAGAGGTCACATTGCTGCTGCCTTGTGTGATGTCCCAGAAGCTGACTGACCATCTCCACACCAGAGGCAAGGGAGGACAACCACTCTCATCATACATACAAGATATCATACAGTGAGTAATGTCAGTGACTGTATGATAGAAGACAGTCATCAGGGCTTGTGTGTCAGTTTTGTGATGTACAAGCTCTGAAATAATCGCAATGCTTTGCAAATCACCAGACAGGGCATGAGGGAGATACAGACAGCGGCGCCTGCGCCCTCGCTATAACCTGTGAACTTTCATGACTGAAAGGTTGCAGGTTACTAAGCATTCCCACACCTGTCTGATTGTAACCGATCTATTACAATGTGTGATTTGCACATAGTAATAGATGATTGGGAAAATCCCCACATACTGCCAGACTGTAGTATGGCAGTACATGGTAGGATCAATCAGACAACCTAGGATTAAAGTACCCTAGAAGTTAAATAGTATACATATTTGTTATTTAAACTATAAATATCACAAAATTATGTTTTTTTGTCAAGGTGACACACCACCCGAGTTATGCTCGGTTTTTTGGCGAATTTTGACACACCAAGCTCAAAAGGTTGCCCATCACTGTATTAAATGAATGGCAGGCTGAATGCAATCCAGCTTTCCCAAGGTCTGGAATGTTATAATAGTTTTTTCAGCAAAACCACTCGGCTCAGGGATTAAACATAACATGTTTCTGCATCTGTTAGCTACAGCATTCTCAAGGTATGTTTAGTTCATAACACATGAAATCACATGGTAGATTTCCTTTAGCACCAGAGTAGAGTTGTTTTGTCCCTGTGACAACTGAATTTTCAACATTTTGTGCTATCCTTGAAAAAAAGGATAATCAATAAATCTTCATTACAGATCATTGCAGACACCTTACAGATGATTATTGCAAAATAAAGTAAAGCATCCAGAGAGCTTCACTAGAGGTCACAGCGGGAAGAGGTCCATCTGTAACTAGGGGTTGTCTCTAAGTCAGGTGTCTTTAAGTCAGGAACTGTCTGTATACAGATATATACTCCATCTTTATATCATTCCAAAAATGAAGTCAGAGAACAGAGACTGGAAACTCAGCATATTCTTATACGATTAATCTTCAGTACATGTCCCCTGCCTCCTGCTTGTGATAGGCATCTCCCAGTCAGCTCTTACAAGTAGGAGGCAGGAGAACATAGCGAATAGCTGCAAAATCAGCACAAAGCAAACCAAATACTACAGACAAGTAGTGTAATGATATGGGTTCCGTCACATCCAAAACCATAAATAACTTACTTTTTCTTCTTTTTCTTAATATACTTTTCTTGTGCAAATTCTGTCTTGTCACGAAAAGTTGTACTGTTCTCTATCAGTTGCTGGACAATTTCCTATTAGGGAAAATGTTACAAACATTAAGTTGTCCACACTAAAAAATATAGGTAGGTAGAAAAGGAACTTTTTTTTTTTTAAAATCAAAAGCATCATTTTTACAGAGGTTTTCTGATCCAACATGCATTTGCTCCCAAGGAATTAGATTAGTACTGAGACAACACACAAGGGAAAAGCCCTGTCGCTTTAGCAACACTTCACATTTCTGTCAGTGAATGGCTGCTGGAAGTCAATTAACCTTTGGTTTTTACAAGCCTTACATTTTTTAGAATGCTTTGCGTCTCATAACAGAAAACAAAACCATAAAAAAAAAAAATCATATTGCAGGTCTGGTGTTCCAACTCTTTCCCAGTTTCACCACACTGGACAAAAGATATTTTTTAAATATATGTAATGTGGCCCCCAAACCAGACTGTGGCCAAAAGCAGGAATTGGCTCATTGCCGTGTCGGATATACTCGAGTTTCTTTTATTTTTGTAAAATGTATTTTCTATACATTTATTTATTTATTTATTTTACTTGGGGCAACATTCAACAGGGAACACATTATAAGTGTTCCCTGCTCTTCTTAAATACAGATCACAGATAAAAGTGACTTTATGGTAACAGCGCACTAGAAGACTGTTATTAGTAACCTATATATATACACAGATATGCAAAGACACACTCAGGCCGGTGCTGATGGTCCAGTCACATGAGGTTTTGTCGGGGTGGTGAGCTGCAGCAGTTCAGAAACACTCTGTTGTATGGCCAAGGGAGCGAAAGCCCCATAAGCTTTGTTAAAAAGGTATAAAGTTGTCTGCGCAAGCATCTATGATTTCTTCCACATACCGTATATACTAGAGCAGTGATGGTGAACCTTTTAGAGATCAAGTGCCCAAAGTGAGACTCAAAAATCACTAGCTTTTCCCAAAGTGCCAACACAGCAATTTAGGCAGTAACAAACTTATTGCTACCAGAATCTTTGAGCTCCAATCCGACACCTTTTCATTCTTCGGACAGGACCAAGCAGCACAGGATGGGTCACTTTACAATAGCAGGGCACTACTTGGACTACCTGAGACTGCAGGAAGATGCCATGTGTGGCAAACTCTGTGCCTGGGAGACAGCCTGGGTGCCCACAGAGATGCCTCCGAGTGCCATCTCTGGCACCAGTGCCATAGGTTCGCCACCACTGTACTAGAGTATAAGCCGACCTGAGTATAAGCTGTGGTACCTAATTTTAACCCAAAATACTGGGAAAGCCTATTGAATCAAGTATTAGCCGAGGCTGGGAAATGCATTGGACACAGCCTAACCAGTATACAGCCAGCCAGCCCCCGACCCCCCAGTATACAGCCAGCCAGCCCCCGACCCCCCCAGTATACAGCCAGCCAGCCCCCGACCCCCCCAGTAAACAGCCAGCCAGCCCCCGACCCCCCCAGTAAACAGCCAGCCAGCCCCCGACCCCCCCAGTAAACAGCCAGCCAGCCCCCGACCCCCCCAGTAAACAGCCAGCCAACCTCTGACCCCCCCCAGTAAACAGCCAGCCAACCTCTGACCCCCCCCCCCCCAGTAAACAGCCAGCCAACCTCTGACCCCCCCCCAGTAAACAGCCAGCCAACCTCTAACCCCCCCAGTAAACAGCCAGCCAACCTCTGACCCCCCCCCAGTAAACAGCCAGCCAACCTCTAACCCCCCCAGTAAACAGCCAGGCAACCTCTGACCCCCCCAGTAAACAGCCAGCCAACCTCTAACCCCCCCAGTAAACAGCCAGCCAACCTCTAACCCCCCCAGTAAACAGCCAGCCAACCTCTGACCCCCCCAGTAAACAGCCAGCCAACCTCTGACCCCCCCAGTAAACAGCCAGCCAACCTCTGACCCCCCCAGTAAACAGCCAGCCAACCTCTGACCCCCCCAGTAAACAGCCAGCCAACCTCTGACCCCCCAGTAAACAGCCAGCCAACCTCTGACCCCCCCCCAGTAAACAGCCAGCCAACCTCTGACCCCCCCCCCAGTAAACAGCCAGCCAACCTCTGACCCCCCCCAGTAAACAGCCAGCCAACCTCTGACCCCCCCAGTAGACAGCCTGCCAGCCCCTGACCCCCCATTATGCAGCCTACCAGCCCCTGACAAAGCTTATACTAAAGTATATAAGACAATAACCTGGAAACATCACAGGGCATCTTATATTATTGTACTCACACACATATATACAAACAAAACACAATGGCAGGAATAAAGAACATCTATGACTAAAAGTAACACTGCCTTATATCCAGCTACCACTGACACAGAATTGTACCAAAATGACAAAAAGCAGTGCGCAGAAAAGAACACAAAAACTACACGCATACAAAGCAGGGAACAGATAATGGGTCTGTACTGTGGTAGAAAGACATTGTCCCAGAAGTATTCAGCGTTAATATATGTTTTTATTCCGATATTATCAGCAGAGATCTTAAAATGTTTTTTAGTGAATGGGAGGTTTTCAGGTTAAAGATGATAAATTGGGAATTAGACTCACCGGTAATTCGGTTTCCATCTAGTCCTCCATGACGGCCCACTAGGAGGATGACCCTTGACCTCTGTAGGGACAGGAAGCAGAGAGGTTAAAAGGCTCCCCCCCTCATCCTCCCGCCAGTGTCTACCAAATAACTACACCGGTGGAAGATACAACGTAATTTTATTCTGCATGTTTTATCGTCACATACAGAAATTAACAACAGAGTGGAAGAAAAACATGGGAGGGAAAATATATAGGCCGTCATGGAGGACTAGATGGAAACCGAATTACCGGTGAGTCTAATTCCCAATTTCCATAACGTCCCCCATGACGGCCCACTAGGAGATCTACAAAATTAGTAGAGTTAGGGTGGGACCACAGCCTGGAGAACCTTCTGACCGAAGGCGAGATCCTGTGAGTTAGGCAAGTCCAACCGATAGTGTTTTGCAAAGGTGGATGAAGAAGCCCAGGTGGCAGCTCTGCAGATTTGTTCAAGAGAAGCGCCCCTCTTCTCTGCCCAGGAGGCGGATATGGCTCTGGTGGAATGGGCTTTAAGATTAGGAGGAACTTCCTTCCCTTGTTCTGTGTAACAAGAGGCTATGGCAGTCTTTAACCATCTAGCGATCGTGGTTTTGGATGCCTTTACCCCTTTGTTCTTCCCCTGAAACTGAACAAAGAGATTGTGATCTTTGCGCCAGGATTTTGTAACCTTCAAGTACTCTAAGACCGAGCGCCTTACATCCAGGGAATGCCACTCCAATTCCTTGCTTGAAGAAGGATTCCCGTAGAATGATGGAAGGATTATTTCTTGAATCTTGTGAAACCTAGACGCCACTTTTGGAACAAAGCTTGGGTCCAGAGTCAGAGTTATCCTGTCAGGGAGAATACACATATATGGTTCTCTAATAGAAATGGCTTGGAGTTCCCCCAGCCTTCTAGCCGAAGTCACGGCTACTAATAAGGAAGTCTTTAAAGTTAAGTTTTTTATACTAGCGTCCTTTAAAGGCTCAAAGGGAGGTCTGGAGAGAGCATCCAGAACCAGGGAGAGATCCCAGGAGGGAACCCGCTTCAGAATCTGAGGCCTAATTCTATTTGCAGCTGCAATAAATCTTTTGACCCACCTGTGGTCCGCCAGGGGATGGTCGAAAAATGCGCTCAAAGCCGAAATTTGGACTTTCAGAGTGCTGGTAGAGAGTCCAATTTCTAGTCCTTTTTGCAGGAAGTCTAGTACCTGTAAAATATTTGGGTTAGACTGAGAGGGGGGATTAGCCCCACAGAAGGTCACAAACTTTTTCCATATCTTATGATATATGGCGAAAGTAACCTTTTTTCTACTTGCCTTCAAAGTAGTTATTACAGCCCGAGAGAGACCTTGGGACCTTAGGAACTCGAACTCAGGATCCAAGCCGCCAGACGGAGTCTTCCTGGATCGGGATGGAAAATCGGTCCTTGAAATAGAAGGTCCTTCTGAACCGGTAGAATAAAAGGTTGCTGGACAGATAGGGACTTCAACAGTGGGTACCAGTTTCTTTTTGGCCAGTTTGGGCAGATCAGGATCACCCTTGACCGGTCGAGCAAAATTTTTCTGAGTACTCTCGCGATTAGGGGAATTGGGGGAAAGGCATACATGAGATTTCCGCTCCAACGATGGCTGAACGCGTCCAAGTGGTCTCTGGACTCGCCGGCCTCCAGAGAAAAGTATTGTTGGCATTTTGAATTCTCCCTCGTGGCGAATAGGTCTATTTGGGGCATGCCCCAGACGCTGGTTAGGTGTAGGAAGATTTCCTGGTTGAGACACCATTCGTTCGGTAGGATCTCCCTCCTGCTGAGATAATCCGCTTCTCTGTTTAGGGATCCCTTCAAATGAGTGGCTGAGATGGAAAAGATATTTTCTTCTGCCCACTGGAAGATGGTACGAGCCAGACTCGATAATACTGGGGATCTTGTACCCCCTTGTCTCCTTAAATAGGACACTGTCGAGACGTTGTCCGAGAGAATGTGGATATGATGATTCCTCAGATAGGCTGTGTTCGATCTTAGCGCTTCCCAGACCGCTCTTAACTCCCTGTAGTTTGAGCTGTTTCCTGCTTGGGCTAGAGTCCAGGACCCCTGCTCGTAGTGGGAAGGAAAGATTGCTCCCCAGCCTGAGCTGCTTGCGTCCGTCACTATGGTGATGGTTGGGAGGTGGTGCCAACATACCCCTTTCTCTAGGTTCCTTAATTCTGTCCACCACAGAAGGTCCCTCTTTACAAAGGAAGGAATCCGGATCTTCTTGTCTAGACCTGAGGACTTCCTGTTCCAGAAAGTTAGGATCCAATTCTGAAGGATCCGAGTATGGCTCTGACTCCAGGCGACCGCAGGTAGGCATGCTGTGAGGAGCCCCAGGATCTTCATCGCCTGTCTGACTGATACAGAGTCCTTCCGTCTGAATGAACGAATCTGATGCATTATGTTGGATATTTTCTCCTGAGGAAGAAAAGACATTTGGTGAGTTGAGTCTAGAATGATCCCTAAAAAGGTTTTCCGAGTGGAGGGTACTAAACTTGATTTTTTCAGGTTGATTAACCACCCCAACTCTGTTAAGATTCTTAGGGAAGACTCTCTTGCCAAAATTAGGTTTTGTTTGTCTTTCCCTATAATTAGCAAGTCGTCTAGGTAAGGGATGATTGATATGCCTTGTAATCTTAAAAAGGCTACCACCTCCACCATAATCTTGGTAAAGACTCTTGGAGCTGAAGAGATACCGAATGGAAGTGCACGGAACTGAAAGTGTAAGACAGAACCCTCGGGAGAGAGAACCGAGAATCTTAGGAATCTCTGAGATGAGGGGTGGATAGGTACATGATAGTATGCATCCCTTAGATCTAGTGTGCACATGTAGGAGTCTGTGTGAATAAGATGGGTAGCTGTTCTTACCGACTCCATGCGAAATCTTCTGTAAACGATGAAGCGGTTCAGTTCTTTCAAGTTGATAATTAGGCGATTTGATCCATCTGGTTTTTTGACGAGGAACAACGGGGAGTAGAATCCCAATTTTTCTTGTTCTTGAGGGACTGGCACCACCACTCCCATGTGGATTAGATGGAATACTTCCTGCCAAATGAAGGAATGTGTAGAATGAGAGAGAGATGGTAAGGGAGCGACAAACCTTGGAGAAGGAGGGGATGAAGAGAATTCTATCCTGTAGCCCGATTCCAAGATAGACAGTACCCAGGGATTCGAGGTGACTTTTGTCCACTGGGATAGGAATCCCAGAAGACGCCCCCCCACTCTGGCGTCATTGTTTCTTGTTTCCTGGACCCTCTGGGAGGTTAGAGAAAAGGAACCCCCTTCCCCTACCTCCTTTGGGATAACTCCATCGTCCTTGCTTACCTTTGCCACGGTAAGTCTCTCCGGTGTTCCTAAAAGGACGAAAGGAAGGTTTCTTGTGAATAGTTTTGGACTCTGGAAATCCCCTTTTTTTGTCGGACGCCTTTTCGAGAATAGCGTCCAATTCAGGTCCGAACACGAAGTCCCCGGAGAAAGGAATGCTGCACAATTTGGATTTAGAGCGGATGTCCCCGCTCCACTGCTTTAGCCATAAGGCCCTCCTGGTGGCATTGGTAAGAGCTCCTTCTTTTGCAGCAAACCTTATTCCTTCGGCAGATGCGTCAGCAAGGAAGGCAGTAGCTGATCTTAACAATGGTATGCTTTCCAGTAAGTCTTCTCTGGGAGTACCCTCCCGGATATGAGACTCTAATTTCCCCAGCCAGAAATATAATGTTCTCGCCACCGAGGTGGCTCCTAAGTTTGACTTTAGACTTAGCATGGAGGTTTCCCATGCTTTCTTTAAAAGGGCTTCAGATTTCCTGTCCATCGGGTCTCTTAACTGAGCCGAATCTTCGAAGGGCAGGTCCATCTTCCTAGAGACCTTGGAAACCTGTACATCAACTTTGGGAAACGAGTCCCAATCCTTTGACTCTTCAGGGTTGAAGACTAAGCGTTTCCTGAAATTCTTAGAGACCGCGATTTTCCTCTCAGGGTCTCTCCATTCCTGACTGATTAGTCCCCTAAGGGTATCGTTAAGGGGAAAAACACGCTGTTTCCTGGCTTTAAGTCCCCCGAATAATTCATCTTCACGAGAAAGAGGGGGCTCCTCGTCCTCCAGGTTCAATGTATCCCGCATAGCTTTCAGAAGATCATCCAGGTCATCATTTTGGAACAAGTAGCGGGAGCTTGTTGCCTGCTCATGATCCTGGTGATCCTGGTCTCCTGCCAGAGAGCAGGAAGGAGAGTCTGAAATGCACCCCTCTTCTTCCTCTGAGGAGGATGCCGATACTATCCGAGCTTTCTTACGTGGTGGGGCTCCCTGCGTTGCCGCCGCCACCGAAGAACCCACTTTCTCGTCTATAAAGGACTTAAGTTCGTCCATAAAAGACGTCTTCTCCTCCCGCATGAATTCTTCGATGCAGGCTTTGCAGATCGGCTTCTTATAGCCTTCTAGTAGGGTACGGAAGCACATACTGCATTTTTTAACAGGAATCCTGCTTTTTTCAGGTTTTCCTCTACTCTTTTCAGACTTCCCTGATTTCTCTTCCTTGCCTTTCCCCTTAGAAACTTGCTCCTAGGGAAGGAAGGCAAGGGGATAATGACTTGGAGATTACAACGAAAAACAATTGTATATGTTGCCATACAGCACCACTCACGTGCACCGGGGGGTGGAGTAGGCCCAAGTCTGCCTCATCAGCCATTATGATGTCTGGGACGGCCAGCCAAGAAGAACGAGTCATAGACCTCAGACCAACTGACTACCCGCTTTTGAGGATTTAAATACCTTCATGGGGAGCCCAACCCCCTGCCGGTGGCCTCCTCCGCGTTCCGCGCGTGGCGCCGCGGTCACTTCCGGTCGCGACCGGAAGTCGTCATCGGTCAGGAGGAATTCTGGGAAACGTAGTTCCCTGCGTCCGCGCGAGAGTCTGGCGGACCAGCCCGCCGGAGAGGACGCCAGCCGGACAATGTTTTCCGTCCAGGGAGAGCCCGCAGCCGCCGGGCTAACCGAGGATCTGTCCGGAGGGGAACTTGGACCGCAGTCGGCGTAACCCCAGGTAAGGAAGTAAGTAAGTAAGGAGATCCTTCTCCGTTTTTTTTTTTTTTTTTTTTTTTAAAACGTCCCCCCCCCCTAGGAGGAGAGAGACCCTCTCTTGACCTGATCCCTGTAGGGACAGGAAGACACTGGCGGGAGGATGAGGGGGGGAGCCTTTTAACCTCTCTGCTTCCTGTCCCTACAGAGGTCAAGGGTCATCCTCCTAGTGGGCCGTCATGGGGGACGTTATGGAAAGACCTATTTTTGTTCTATGTCAGCTACAACAAACTTACTCAGACACAGGATCCCTAACCAGACATCTATATTGTGTCGGCGATGCAGTATCTGACTTTCTCTCCTGCTGTTCCTTCTCAATATAAAGCCATGGATGCGTGGAGAGTCGCTCCCTTCTGCCTGTAAATTCTCACACGCATGCGCTACATTCCTGCAATCCGGTGTTTGTATGATGATCACGGAGTATGGCATCCGGCTTCACATAGCACACACAAGTCACGGTGCATTGTTCCGGTTTACTGTGCATGTCACATGTACGAACATTTGCAGGCAGATGAGAGAGACGTCAATGGGATCTGGAAATCAGTAGGGAAGCGAAGAAATATTCCTATGATGCTCTGCTTCTCTTTAACTGTAAGGTTATAGTCACATCTACTTTTCATGATACGTTCAGTGTATATACCAGGAAAGCCCCCATTGTATACGCTGAATGTATCCATAGACATATACTTGCAGACAGAGGCATCATTTTTTTACCCATGTGCGCCAAGTACATGTGGTATACATTGGGAAACATAGGATGGAAAAATGCAGAAAGCTACATCTTTCTATCCTGCTTCTTTCTGCTGAGCCACGTACAGGCAAGACCATAATAGCCTCTGGGGGATGGATGCAACTGTAATGAATCCATCTCCAGCCTCCGCTGAGCTTACATCACTGGTAACCTTCTAGAGGGCAACTGTTTATATAAGAACAGTTACGTCACTGGGTAAATACCCTGACCAAACAATGGCTGCTGGAATAAACAGGACAATGTATCCCATTGTAGGAATATACAGTGGGATATGTCCTAGCCCTCCATTGTAAGGATACATAGGGAATCCTCCCAATATATCCCTACACAGAGGGCTAACACTGCTATGTGAAAGTAGCCTAAATTTGCTATGTGCTGATGGATGGAGACTGAGTGAGTTGTGTCCTGTTCTTACTAGCAATATGGAATCCAGAATATTACTAAGGAAGGAGGGAGGAGGATAAGAACCGCAAGAAGAGGACAAAGAAGAACTTTGAAGTCACATAAATGTGGAACCTGACACAACATATTCCACATTTCTTTTATTCAGTTTACTATTAATATTTGCCAGATTACTGACCACTGAAGTATACATTTTGTTCTCAGCAACGATGTCCACTCCAGTCACAGACAACCTCCTGTCCTAATAAACCAGTTCACTATGTAAAACCATGGAAGATGCTTAGGCACTTCTACTGACCTGGCCCTTTATGCCTTTTTCCTTCAAAGCCTCAATGTCTTCCCGAGTCAACTTTTGGGATTTGCCATCATCTACTATGTTACGGTTGTCAGCACCTGCCTCCTTAGGCTCTAAAGGAAAAAGAAAAATTACATTTTTAAAGCAGTGAAAATGAGAAACACATGAATAATTTATGTAGATTTTAGCTCCAGGTACTTCACCGAGAAGGACTTGAGATTCTTTAGATGTATGGAGGATAAAGATATAATGCAAGTTACAAAGCTTTTAAGAAAAATAACTGCACTAGTTACACTCCCAAAAACTATTATAGCATCTATAATGGACTGTGAAGACCATGGACAGATTACTATCCACTGAAAGTAAAGATAGAAAATTTCTATATAGGGACAGCAAGCAGAGATCTTGAAAACGGTGAATTGATACAGAAAGTATATTGGAAAATGTAATACATTTTCCTTACATAAACCATATCAATTATTTGCTGAAAGTGGACGACCCCTTCAAGCTGACATGCAGGTCTTTAAGAAACGGCCTAAGAAAACCCATTTATGATGAAACCAAAGCCTTACCTGCTGATGCGACTATATTACTCTTTGGCTGAAGATTTCCGCCTCCCGTTATCTCAAACATTGTGCCATAATTTTTACCAATGGCGTTGTCCAGGAATATCCATTGCTTTTCAAATATTACTTTTCTGTGGGAAATAAAAATATATCATTATGGTAAAAGGGGATGTAGTGAGAATACAACACATGGACCTGACAAATTGTTGCTATATCACTTCAGTAATCACTCTTATTGTATACAGGCGATCCCCTACTTAAGAACACCGGACTAACAGATGACTCCTAGTAACAATTGAGCCTCTGGATGTTGCTCATTTCCTGTACTTTAGCCTTGGGTTACAATAAACAGCTATAACAGTTATCACAGGTGTCTGCAATGAAGATTTATTGTTGATCTTGCTTCTTATAAGAATCCAACATTTTTAAAATCCAATGGTCACAGAGACAAAAAAAAAAAAAAAAAATTTGGCTGGGATTACAATTGTAAAATATACAGTTCCGACAAATTCAACTTAAGAACAAACCTACAGAACCAATCTTGTACGTAACCCGTGGACTTCCTGTACGGAATCAATATATACATCTTATCAGGGGAAAGAGATAATTTATCTCTAGTTCCTTAGATACTTCATTTGTGATAACTACACTTTCTCTCTGAAATCTCTGATGAATCCCGAATCTCCATAAATAAGATGGAAGGAAGCTCACTGGGGTGTTTGAGTACATAGAAGTGTATAGGCCAGGTAAAGGGAACAGCGAGTCATAGCAGCTAGGCCTCCACCATGGGCGCGTTCCTTTTCTCGTGCCTGCGTGAAAATTTCGATACATGAAAATTAGCTGGCTCCGTTTATTTATATGCCAGGTAGGGCGTAGCAATAAACGCTGCACTGGCCCCCACTGAATAAAACAAGAGGGCGGTGCCTTTTGATGTTTTTGGCTGTGCACCAGCTCCTGCGTATGATAGATTACCTCAAAAGTTTGATCCTTGCTCATAAGGTGCACTGGAATTTTGGATTTGCAATTATTTGCTCCCATGAGGCTCTGTTCACACATTGCATTTCAAACTGCATCACAACTGCATCATAAAGAGCTTTATTCAGTTTAGAACCGTCTTTTGGGGGCAGAGTTTGATTTTTCAGGTAAAATCTGTTCAATTGCATTTGACCTAATAAAATAATAAAATGCACCCCAAACCACATCAATACAAAGTCTGTAACTGCAACAAGACCGCAACAAATGAATTTATATTCCTGGACAACTGTGGTTCACTGGTGTGAGATGTCTTTACAGAACATAACACAACCCCTGTATACTAAGACCGTGAACACACCAGTTCACCAGAGTCAGAATTCAAAGTCTTTGAAAATATCACCATTTTTCACAGTCCTGCTGCTACTAACTACACACACTAAATGTATGGTTACACAGACTCCAAGGTCAACGCCTAACACAGTTTGCAGTTTTGTAAAAAAAAAAAAGTTCTTACAGACTCATTTTTACATGTGAACGCAACCCTGAGGAATTCTAATCAGGAAGTGGGATCCTTCTGGGACTGTTAAATTAAAAAAAACAAACGAGGGGGGGGGGCTACATTCTGGGGGAGCTGTGACCAATGCATTTCCCACCCTCGGCTTATACTTTAGCCAATGGGATAATGTGCCTCGGCTTATACTTAGGTCGGCTTATAACCTGACTGTCATGGCGCAGAGAGGCGGAGAACCATTGATCGAAAACAAAGGCTGTGATGTATGTAAGCTCTGTGCAGCGCTGCGTAATCTGTGTGCGCTTTATTAATAAAGGAATTATTATTATTAGACTCCGTTCCCATCTTTGTGTTACCCTCAATGTTTAAGGGGAGCATAATGCTACTAAGAACAGAGGGTATATGGAAATCCAAAGAACAAAATGATCAGGCAGATAGATTCCGACATGATTGATCCTTATCTCCCCCGATATCTGCCTGTTTTCCCCCAATAACGTTCTATGTTCTTATATACATATAAGAACATAGAAAGAACCTGTCAAAAGAGTTTCCTACTGACATGTTTTGGGGCCTAAAGCACCAGCCATCAATTGTAGAGGACTGGATTATGTCGTTCAGACAAGGAGATTACCGTCACATAAAAAGAACAGGAAGCACTTGGCGCTTACTCCATAAAGGCAGCAAAGAAAACATAATGAAATCATTGGAAAATCCAGGAAATCAATGAATCAGCTCTAGACACAACCTAATAATAATGCCTGAGGTACCACTTACTGAATACGGCAGAGACATATGCCATCCAACTCGAGCAGATGTCTTATGGAGGAGGTTTGTTCTCCTGACAGATTAGTCAGTGACATCAAGGTTCCAAAATAGTCCTGCCTCCAGGCACAGGTTTTATGCAATTACACTCAGATGCCTGAGTATTTACACACTAGGTGGAACATTAAATATAACGCAAGTCTGGGGTACTCCAGGATTTACTGCGAGTCCCTTTCGTTAGGTCCAAATCCGATGCCCTCTCTGTTCTGTTGAACACAGCTTTGGCTTCCCAGCCTTGTATAGTCCTAGGGCAGTGATGGTGAACTTTTTGGAGACAGAGTGCCCAAACTACAACCAAAATTCACTTATTTACTGTGAAGTGCCACTTATCACTACCTGTTCTTCCTAATTTTTTAATCGTATCGGCCACCTGAAGCCACCAATACAGTTGAAAGAATGAAGGCAAATCAGACTCTAGTTGTGGCTTCTCTCCAGGGTCTCTCTGCAGCGAAAGAATGGTGGGTCCAGCTAAATAAGCTTCAAAGATAATGCAGTTCTGTCAACAACTCACTTTTGCCGCAGTTCGAAACAGCTAATGAAGTGTCGCTTAAGTTGCCTTGGACTGCAGGAAGATTTCATAGTTTCATAGTTTATACGGTTGAAAAAAGACACTTGTCCATCAAGTTCAACCAAGGAAGGGAAGGGATTGGATGAGGAAGGGATTTAGGGGAAACAATTCTATATAACATAACTATCAATGTTATTTAGGTGTAAAAAGGCATCTAGACCCTTCTTAAAGCTCTCTGCTGTCCCTGCTGTGACCAGCGCCTGAGGCAGGCTATTCCACAGAGTGACAGTTCTTATAGTAAAAAAGCCCTGTCGCCTCCGGTGATTAAACCTTGTTTTCTCCAGACGGAGACAGTGCCCCCTCGTCTTTTGATTTGATCTAATCTGAAACAACTTTCCACCATATTTTTTATATGGACCATTCATATATTTAAATAAATTAATCATGTCCCCTCGTAGTCGTCTCTTTTCCAGACTAAATAAATCTAGTTGTTTTAATCTTTCCTCATAACCAAGACCCTCCATACCCCTTATCATTTTTGTGGCTCTACGTTGAACCCTCTCCAGCTCCAGGGCATCCTTTTTATGGACCGGTGCCCAGAACTGGACAGCATATTCCAGGTGAGGCCGAACCAGTGCCTTGTACAGGGGTAATATTACATCCCTATCACGAGAGTCCATACCACTTTTGATACACGACAAGATCCTACTAGCTTTAGAGGCAGCTGATTGACATTGCATGCTGTTATTCAATTTATGATCTACTAGTACCCCCAGGTCCTTCTCAACAAGGGACTCTCCCAGATTTACTCCCCCAAGGACATATTTTGCCTTTGGATTATTGGCCCCCAGGTGCATAACCTTACATTTATCCACATTAAACCTCATTTGCCAAGTGGATGACCAAACATTCAGTTTGTCCAAGTCACCCTGCAGCCTATGTACATCCTCCATAGACTGTATTACACTACACAGTTTGGTGTCATCTGCAAAAATAGACACAGTGCTATTAATTCCTACCTCTATATCATTAATAAATATATTAAATAGTAGTGGGCCAAGCACAGAACCCCGAGGTACACCACTCATAACTGGTGACCATTCCGAGTAGGAATCATTGACCACAACTCTCTGGATACGATCCTTCAGCCAGTTTTCAATCCAATTGCAAATGATTTCTGCCAAACCAATAGCCCTAATTTTACCCATCAGGCGTCTATGAGGAACAGTGTCAAATGCCTTTGCAAAGTCCAAGAACACAATATCCACAGCTGCTCCTCCATCCAGGCACCTGCTCACCTCTTCATAGAAGCAGATAAGGTTAGTTTGACAACTTCTATTCTTAGTAAACCCATGCTGGCTGTCACTTATTATACTATTTGATGTCACATACTCCAGTATATAGTCTTTTACTAACCCTTCCAATACTTTCCCCACAATGGAAGTTAAGCTTACAGGTCTGTAATTGCCTGGCGAAGTTCTAGAGCCCTTTTTATATATTGGCACCACATTTGCCTTGCGCCAGTCACTTGGCACCACACCAGACATTACGGAATCCCTGAAAATTTTAGACAGTGGTACAGCAATAACAGAACTGAGTTCTTTAAGAACTCTGGGGTGTAACCCATCTGGTCCAGGAGCTTTGTACACATTGATTTTATTGAGCTTAGATTGGATAATGTCTACATTTAGCCAGTCTAGTATATTACAGGGTGCATGACCCGCACTGGTACCACCCAAGTCAGAAGTTCTCTCTTCTATTGTATAAACGGAGCTAAAAAACCTATTAAGTAACTCCGCCTTCTCTTGGTCTCCAGTCACCGATGCCCCATTTTCAGAATAAAGGGGTCCAACCTGTTCTGACCCATTTTTTTTTTGCATTGATATACTTAAAAAATTTCTTGGGATTTGTTTTGCTATCTTTAGCCACCTGTCTTTCATTTTGTATTTTGGCTGATTTGATTTCTTTTTTACAGATTTTGGTAACTTTTTTGTAAGTATTGAAAGCCTCTGGTGACCCATCAGATTTATATTTTTTAAATGCCCTCTTTTTCTCATTAATTGCCCTTTTTACTGTAGCTGTAAGCCACGAGGGGTGTAATCTAGCCCGTCTATACTTGTTACCTATTGGAATAAATTTAGAAGTATAAAAACCCAGGATAGATTTGAATTTCTCCCATTTAACATTAGTATCACCATGTGACAGTATCTGATCCCAGTCTGTATCCACTAGTGCAGCCCTGAATTTCTGGAAATTGGCCCTCTTAAAATTCAAAGTTTTCGATTTTCCCACCTGTTTCTGCTGTTTAAAGTTTAAGAGGAAAATAATTATATTATGATCGCTGTTCCCAAGGGGTTCCCGGACACTGACATTTCGGACAATCTCCTCATTGTTAGAAATCACAAGGTCCAACAATGCGTCACCTCTTGTGGGATCTTCTACAAGCTGCACCAGAAAATTATCCTGAAGAATGTTCATAAAATGTTTCCCCTTCATAGATGAAGACGAGCCCTGACCCCAATTTATATTTGGAAAGTTAAAGTCTCCCATTATCACTACGGTCCCCTCCTGTGCAGCCCGCTCCATCTGTTTATATAGGTGACCCTCTATTTCCTCAGAGATGTTAGGGGGTCTATAAATTACACCAAAAATAATTTTTTCAAAGCTCTCTTGGCTTTGAATTTCAACCCACAAAGTTTCAGCCTCCTCACACTCTGAGACCACTGACTCATTCACAACCGCTTTTAAGTCTCTTCTGACATACAGACATACACCACCTCCCCTCCTATTTGCCCTGTCTTTCCGAAAGAGTGTAAAACCTTGAATATTAACACCCCAATCATGCGATGCATCAAGCCATGTCTCTGCTACACCAACAACATCTAACTGTTCCTCTAATATCAATTTGGTCCTATTTGGTGAACTTTGTCGTTGATGGCATGGGTGCCCACAAAAATGACTCTGAGTGCCACCTCTGGCACCCATGCCATAGGTTCGCCACCACTGTCCTAGGAGATGTTATAGATCATTGGTGGTGAAGTTATGGCACGGGTGCCAGTGGTGGCACTAGGAGCTCTATTTTTGGGCACCCAAGCCATCAACATAGCACTAGACATAGGACTCAAAGAATCATCCAGCAATCCCAGGCGACTCAAGAAATGCTGCTCTCAGTGCTATTTTAAAGCAACACTTTGATTGCTTGGGACTACAGAAAGGGGTAGAACATGTGCAAAGGGGAGGATTATCTTTAGAGCTCCTCTAGGCCCCACATTTCTTCCTGTACAGGGGGACCATGCCAAGATGCTAAAACATTAGTCCAAATTTGCCCTTCTTCTTTCAACTGTTTTATTGTCCTCAAGAGGCCGATATAATTGAAAGTTGTGGTAGAACAGGTAGCAATAAATTACTACTTAAATTGCGGTGCTGGCACTTTGCTATAAATAAGTGTGTTTTGGTTGGAGTTTGGGCACCCGGTCTCTAAAAGGTTCGCCATCACTGTTACAGTTGGTCAATATAATTATCATTTAAACAGTTCTCAGTCAATCATGGACCGTTCGATGGCCAGATTTCACGGACCAAACAGCGCACTGGAGATGGTCCTCCACGCATCAGTTATATATGACGCAAGGAGTCCATGCTTCCACAAGAACAACTGTACTGCACTGTGGTCCAGCGGTTCTAGGAAGCTCTGTACATCTTATTACTATGATGCTCAGGTCTCAACCCTGACATAGAGTTCAGTCCTTGAAAACTGGTCACCACATGATGCGGGAGTCATGGTCCAAGCACATTTGCATGTTTTTAGCCCAGGGGCCTCATGTACACTAATGTTCTTTTTGTCCTTGTGCAATTTGGTAATTCATTGGGCAAATTTTTCCACTATCCAAGCCAAAAATGTTGGAGCAGGTCCTTTCCTACTCATGTTTGCGGCTTGGGCAGTCTTTATTGCAGTCATCAGCACGTGTGTGGACCTTACGATCAAAGACCCAAGGGCCACAAACTTCGGACTGAGCAGCAGGACTAATGAATCTCTGTAGAAGTTGATGAATAAAGCAGGCATCCTGTTTTCCCCTTCACACCCTCATCCTGACTTGCAGCATCAATTAAAGTATATTGACGCATGGCATAGCGGCTGCAGAAATTATTCAGATTGTTCCATATATGAAAATAGGTCTGACAACCAGATACTGCACCGATCAGATGTTCCCTCCCAACACCACAGCCTTTACTGTGGATTGGACTGGAAGCAGAAGGCTCTGTCCACTCTACATAGGCAGCAATGGGGCACTACTGCTCAACTTCTACTAAAATGGGTTTTCCAGGAATAACCGAAAAAAACAATGTGGCCTCCTCAGGCAAGGGGACAACACAGGAAGTAAAATTCCCTGGAAAAAGGAGGGGGCACACCAAGGAGGCCACTCATTGAATGACACAGGTTCCATGTGTCCCTGGAATGAGGCCGGGTGCAATGCGAGAACTGAAGTGGGGTAGGTATGTGTCATTTTTTTACCACCCTGTACCCTTCAGGGTTTCCAAATTCTTAAAAACCCCTTTAAATGACCAGAAGCTGAGCTATATATTCCTTGCACCATTGCTATACAGTACATAGAGTTTACTTCTTCTGGCACCGTCCAGTGATGGACTTCACTGATCACATAATGACCTATTTTAGGTAAAGGTCATCCATATGACAAAAAATTATACAAGGGGTCAGAAAATCCCTTTTAACCGTTGGCGTCATGCATAGGACCTTATTTGGAGGCCGTGAGCTCACCATCTTCTCCATGCAGCCAAAATGCAATGTTTGCTGTAACCTTTTTATTTTTTATCACCGTTGATTATAGTAAACTTTCATAAAAATCAAGCATGATAAACCAGGGACACTTACTCAAAAATCTAGGCACTGTAACAGCCTTTGAATCTGCAGCACAGAAATACTCTGGTAACACCCCCAGCAGCCCTTGGATAAAAAAAAATATAAGGTTACCAAAGTCACAGTGCCTGGCTCTAGGAGTAAGTGTCCCTTATTAATTAGGCTTGATATTTATAGTAGATAACCTTTAAGTAAAGCAACTTCCCTATGTCTAGCTTCTACTCTTTCTCCTGCTGTGAGCAGTGTATCTGTTCACTGAGGTCCTTCCATTTCAGACAGATAAGGAGGCTAATGCTAAACTATATCCATGCCTAGAGAATATTTCCCTTAATGATTGAACTCTATAAGGAGAGTAGACTATCCAGGGACTGTATGGAACTAGTACTTGGGGACGGTCTGCAAATATTTAACTACAGAAATTTACACATTTACTTATACGAAATATTGTGTCAATTTTTTAACACAGTGCCTCATGTTACATGCATGTCATGAGACCAGGGTGATGTCATCTAAGGTCCTTTACCATTTACATTTGCAAAATTTAGCCCATGTATGTATCTGATCACATGAAATCACAGCAGCCTCCTCGGAGGAATGGGGAGGAGTAGAAGTCCATGGAGGCTGCTGTGATTTCTTTTGATCAAATGCTCATCTGTGAGTTTAAAAATAACCCCCCCCCCCAGTCACCTCATGCCAGCTTGTCTCCACTGTATCTGCAGGAGGGGGGCAAGGAAGAAGCAGGGAGGGGGGGGGGGGTGTAGGAGTTACTGGGAGGAGTAGGGTTCGTTTTTTTTTTTTTCAAACTCACAGATGAGCATTTTCCAGAGGGGTGAGAGACTCTTCTCCGTGCTGAACACTCTCTAGGGACACAGGACACAAGCTGGCAGGGAGCCAAGTAAACTTTAATATAAGCTTTTATTTTAACCAATAATTCCAGAAATTTTGTTTAAACAGTTTGGGGATAAGCCATTTATTGTCTGTGGGGGATGGAGGAGACTCAAAAAGGGTGCCTGGTTCCCTTTAAATAAGGAAGAAAGGCAGAGGAAAAAGAAGGACACAGGAGCAGATTTACAAACTGTACTATTATAGTCTACACTAATCATTTATAAAATTTAGTTGAAAGTTTAGTTACACTTTAAATTTGAAAAAACAATATTATAGTATTTGTAGGATACTTATGTAATATTCACAAAGCTTAGCTGTCAACTCCTCTTTGGCTCTAGCAGTCCATTTCATGATTCGTTTGCTTTTCCTCTAGTGAGGAGGCATTGTACACTAGTGATGGGTCGTTCACGAACGAGTCGGCTCTATCGCGTGAACGACTGGAGTTGGCTCCCTTCAGTGAGCATAACTTCACCCCTTACCTGCTAACCACGTCCCCTTTAACCAGATAAAATCAGGTTAAAAGTGAAGTGGGGTGACTGGCTAGACTGAGGCTCCCCATTATATATTTAATAGGGAGCCAGATCTTCTTTGTGAGCGAGCCTAATGATTCGCTCACTAAGAATAATAATAATTTTTAATTTATATAGTGCCTACAGATTACCCAGCGCTGCATAGAGCTTGCCAAATTGGTCCCTGTCTCCATGGGGCTCACAATCTAAACAACCTACCAGTATGTTTTGGAGTCTGGGAGGAAACCTATGCAAACATGGAGAGAACATACAAACTCTTTGCAGATGTTGACCTGGGTGGGACTAGAACCCAGGACTCCATCGCTGCAAGGCAGAAGTGCTACTCACTGAGCCACCGTTCTGCTCACGGACTTCCCGTCACTATTGTACACCTATGTGACTTCTGTAACCTATCACTGCTCTTGGTTAGAATTTATGGGACATGAATGCTGAGGCGGGTCATCGGCTGCGGAAGTCATGTGGATGTTGTATCATAACTGAAGAAAAACAAGGACCAGAAGAGGATCAATGATGAAGCACCTGATAAGCCAAAGCAGGTCATGTGACTTTTGTAGAAGCTGGAAAACTGTCATAACGCTGAAACCAAAGTGAGGTAAGTCGCTTTCATTTTTAGTCACCCCCTGCACCCCTCCCCAGGGGTTCTCCAGGAATCACTTTCAATTTCCAAAACTCTCTGACAAAGTCTATCACAGATCCCAGTAACACTGCTATTGTAAACTACAATAGGATTTAATAATGGAAGTGTGAACACAGCTCTACATACTCCCTCTAAGGACGATTATCAGGGTAGTTACAGCACATGGTGTAGTAGTCACTCACTTCCTCCTCTGCACTTGGACCGCTTTGAAGACGTCCTCCCTCTTGAGCACCACGTAATCCCCTTCACTGATCAGCTGCCCGCAGCCTGGTCCCGGTTCCGCCATCCCTTCTGCAGGAGCTCACAACCCACGTGTGACACGCACAATACTTCCGGGGTCTCACGAGAGCCAGACCAGAGGAGTAGATTTCAGAACTCATCGAGCACACGCAGATGCTCCCCGAGCAGGGGGGACAGGGGATAACCGATGCGATCGATCGGCATAATGATAAATTACTGAGAATTAACACCAGAAATTGCACAGGAATACGATAATGACCATTGTAATGACCGAGGCAAATGAAAATGGGGACTAAGGGGAAGGCGTGTTACCATGGCGACCAAGACAGCTCTCGGAAGTGACGCAACGAGGGCGCTAAACTAGAACTGGATAAGTTGGTAGGTAATGTGTGATAAGTTGTGTGTCTATGGGTGAGGTGTTCTTTGCTTATATCAAGGGGGTTACAATACCCTGCATTGTATGGGAGTACAGCATGGGGACACTGGCACTGTATATACAGGATGTATGACCACCACTGTATAGGGTCATGTGACTGGCGCCGGATACGGGTCCTGTGTACGCGTGACTGGCGCCGGATACGGGTCCTGTGTACGCGTGACTGGCGCCGGATACGGGTCCTGTGTACGCGTGACTGGCGCCGGATACGGGTCCTGTGTACGCGTGACTGGCGCCGGATACGGGTCCTGTGTACGCGTGACTGGCGCCGGATACGGGTCCTGTGTACGCGTGACTGGCGCCGGATACGGGTCCTGTGTACGCGTGACTGGCGCCGGATACGGGTCCTGTGTACGCGTGACTGGCGCCGGATACGGGTCCTGTGTACGCGTGACTGGCGCCGGATACGGGTCCTGTGTACGCGTGACTGGCGCCGGATACGGGTCCTGTGTACGCGTGACTGGCGCCGGATACGGGTCCTGTGTACGCGTGACTGGCGCCGGATACGGGTCCTGTGTACGCGTGACTGGCGCCGGATACGGGTCCTGTGTACGCGTGACTGGCGCCGGATACGGGTCCTGTGTACGCGTGACTGGCGCCGGATACGGGTCCTGTGTACGCGTGACTGGCACTGTATACGAATCACAGAAGCAGCACTTGTGATGTTACAAGTTCTTCTTCTGTGACCGACCACAGCAGTTACGAGACTGACAACCCTTCTAAAATCAACTTTTAAAATTATGCGAATACACACTAAGGGGCATTACCACAGCCCCTCCATGCTGCAAACTACCCCTCCCAATGTGTGCTATAATGTCTTTTGTTGCAGGGAGGGGAGACCGTGTATCAGCCTGTGAATCTACAGCACAGAGTCTCTCTGATAATGCCTCCCAAAGCCTTTCAGGCTCATTAGCATACTTGTAACAAATATAAGCAGATTACCTCAGTCATAGTGCCTGGATCTATGAGTAAGTGTCCCTGGTTTATTAGGCCTGGATTTGATAGTAGATTTCCTTTACTGTAACTGCAGCTGATACTTTAAGTCTATAAGTAAGAAATTCTTCACGCAGGAAAAATTGCTCATTATGAATACTGAAAGGCAGGTCCTAGCTGGGATAGAATTATGCGACAGCCTACAAATTTTCACTTCTGAATGTTTGCTCCACCGCTTCATGCACCTCCACATCCCCTATGACGTGGAGCTCACAAAAAATGTTAAATAATCGCAAATGCTGGAGGGTCAGACCTTCTCCACCAATTTTGTATTAAAGACCTTATAGAAATGAATCGAGCTTAACTGCAATACCACACACCACCCGTGGTCAGGAGAGGAGCTGTATTTGGAGGAATGCTGCCATGTTTTTCACCCTTCAGAGACAACTTTAACATAGCACCATATAAGTGGCGGTTGTTGGTATTGCAGGTTAGAAATATTCACTTTCATGGAGAAGCTGTATATTAACTCATTCACTTATGCATTTTTAATGCAGCTACATGAGTTCACAGCCAAGGGGCCCACCGAGACTCTGTCATCTAGGGGTCTACTAGAAACCTGGAGCTGGCCCTGATAATGCCTGTTACATTTCTTTATGTAGTAAGAAACATAAACATTGGTTTTTGCTTTTCTGTTTTTTTCTACAAATGAGCAGTTTAGTAAGAATCCTACAGGAGGTGATGGAATGAGTCAGGGTTGGAGAGGTGGATCGGGAGGATGGAGAGGTGGTGGAGGAGCAAATCATTACTCAGGAGGATGGAGAGGACGTCCCTGGAGGCAAAGAGGCAACGGAAGGGGCCAAAGTGGAAACTGGAACAAGAACCCTGGCAGTCTATCAAGTAGGTCAAACCTTATGGAATAGTAATACTTGCATGGTTTCTGTCTAAAATGCCAAGATATTTGCAATTTGTTATGTCAGTTTCACACAGCTGTGCAGGGAGCAGTATTCATAACAACAGTCATCTACTGTCTCTCCATGGCACTATTGTCCCAGACTGTACTGTCATGTTTTCTGTATAGGATCGTAGTCTCATGAGAGGCCATTATTCACTGCATCTTAAAGGACCAATAATGGGAGTTCTTCAAATGTGGGAGCTGATTACAAAATCTGCCGACAGTGTTGGACACAGTATTGGCCCTGGATATCTGTATAACCATACCTTTTGTGTGTGTTGTTAGTAGCAGCAGGACTGTGAAATCTGAATTTATATTCCAGGATTGTAGATGGACTTGGAGCACTGGAAGAGTTTCCTCACAACTGCTTTGCTCTTTGATCTTTACATTCAAACTGTTCCCAAGCCCCTCCCCTCTGCTGTAATAACTAACCAGAAGCGTGCTAAAGCAGTGACTGAGGGAAGAGACTGTGCTGTGTTCAGTGAAGAGATCTCTCACTTCAGTGCTCTAAGTGTGGCTACAAGCATATTGCAGTAAAGGCTTACAGGTAACACCCGCGATCGGTGCCGGCACCGATTGCGGGTGTTTTCCTGCAGACCACTGCCGGCAAAGGTGCTGGCGGCTTCAAAAAGATGGCGTGGGAGCCGCCATCTTTCTGAGGATCGTCGCTCCCCGTGACGTCATCGGGGAGCGGCGATCCGTCGCCATGGTAGCTTCGGGTCTCACGAAGACCTGAAGCTACTTTGGGTTAACCCATTCATTACAATGTGCTATCAGTGTGCTATCAGTAGTAAAATACACATATAATGCCATACTGTATGGCAGTATATGATAGGATCGTACAGACACCCTAGGGTTAAAGTACCCTAGGGAGTCTAAAAAATAGTAAAAAAAAAAAGTAAAAAAAAAAAATTATAATAAAAAAACCTAAAAATTCAAATCACCCCCCCGTTCCCTAGAACTGATATAAATATAAATAAACAGTAAAATCATAAACACATTAGGTATCGTCGCTTCCGAAAATGCCCGATCTATCAAAATATGATAACGGTTTTTCACTGCGTTTAACCCCGTAACGGAAAATAGCGCCCAAAGTCGAAAATGGCACTTTTTTGCCATTTAAAAAAAAATTTCTATAAAAAGTGATCAAAAGGTCGTACAGTCCTAAAAATGATAACATTGTAAACGTCATCAAAATCCGCAAAAAACGACACCACCCACAGCTCCATACACCAAAGTATGAAAAAGTTATTAGCGCCAGAAGATGGCAAAATTCCCCCAAAAAATTTTGTACAGGAGGTTTTAATTTTTTTAAATGTATGAAAACATTATAAAACCTATACAAATTTGGTATCCCCATAATCGTATCGACCCAAAGAATAAAGTAGACATGTCATTTGGAGCGTACAGTGAAATCCGTAAAATCCAAGCCCACAAGAATACGGCACAAATGTGTTTTTTCACTATTTTCACTGCATTTGGAATTTTTTTCCCGCTTCCCAGTACACGGAATGGAATATTAAATACCACCACTTTGAAGTGTAATTGGTTATGCAGAGAATAAGCCATCACACAGCTCTGTACATGAAAAAATAAAAAAGTTACAGATTTTTGAATGTGGGGAGTGAAAAATGAACACGCAAAAAGGAAAAAGGGCTGCAGCGGGAAGGGGTTAAACATCCAGATTATAAATATATTTCAGCTCATGTGGGTGTCATCTGTACAATACCCAAAATACTGGGGGGATTAAACAATGTGTCTCAGGTTCTGCCAATCTCTAGCCTCCTCCCTCGGCATTAACCCCCTCCCTCTGCTTGCTGTAATCTCACACATTGAGAGGGGGCAAAGTGCTCCTACAAAGTGTAACAGCCTATGAAGCAGGAATGAGACCATAGATAACAAATATAAGAAGATTACCACAGTCACGGTTCCTGGATCTATGAGTAAGTTTTCCTGGTGTATCATGCTTGAATTTGATGATAAGGATCCTTTATCACTCCACTACTTAACTGCATGGTGCCCAGACAAATGTGCTTCTCCTGGCCCCAACATGTGGTTTCATCTATATTTTAGTCCCTGAACCGAGTGGTTTTGCTCAACTTTTTTTAAATTCAGGACCTTGGGAAAGCTGGGTGTGGACTGATAAACATATTACACTGCGCTTTCTGAACTGACCAGACAGGACTAATCAACCTGAGCTGGATGACAGCAGCTGGGGGATGGTGCAGCCATTGATAACTTCTGCCTGTCAGGAACAGCACAGTGATTAAGTATTCTCAGCAGGACAAGGCTGGAGCAGTGCATAATTGGGGTAAGAGGAGAAGCGCTGGGGCAGCCACAGGAGTGCCAAAGCCACTCAGTTCAGGGGTTAAACAAGATATGTTTCTGCATCACAATGCATAAATGCATATAGTAGATTTCCTTTACGTATATTCAGGTTTTAGCAGGGATGTTATAGAGAAATTGTCCCGAACAATTGCTGGGCATTGGATGGCATCCTTGGCAGCTGTCCCACCTAGCGTGCAGCGTTGTCTCATCACATGCAATGTCTTATTTTCTCTCCTACTTCTGTAGCTCATTTGATGTTCTTCTGCAATAATTGTAGCCTCTTACTCACTCTATTTAAAGGGTTTTTTTTGTGATTGCATTTTTCAAACCTTTCCTTCCACCAGCCATAACTTTTTTTTTTTATCTATGTGCAACAGAACCGGAGATCCAGGCAGTTAAAACATAGTTGGAAATGTCAGATGCAGATAAAGAACCTATATCTTCATCTGTCTTCATTTATGATTGTATAGATCTCAGAACCACAAGCCTGATGCGATCGTAAAGATGTGATTCCAATTTTTAATATGACATCCTGGTTCTAGGTACTATAGAAAGATGGAGACGTGAAAGTGATTAGTCCCCTGCACTAAACCTGACTCTTCTAAGGCAAAATATGACTCTTCTGTGCTCATTTGCACATGACGTTGGAAAACTGAGGTTATTTGTAGGTAAATGGGGAGATTTCACATAAAATATGGGATTCTAGAAAGGACATTTCATACCCTTCCTTAGGGGGTAGTTAGTTTAACTGGGTAAAAATCTGGCGATGGTTCTCTTTAAAATTCTAGAATTTTTTTAAAGAAAATAGTAACTTCCTTTTTTTTTTTTTAAGCTGATTCCAGTGTCCCTGCCAGGCCTCGATTAACCCAGACGACCCTGGACAAGTATGTGCCGTACAAAGGGTGGAAGCTTTACTTCTCTGAAGGTACAGTGTCCAGTACAGAGGAGATTGTCACTGATCCAATTCTATCGTCTTGTGCTGTAATCATCCTCTGTTCTGTATTTCATCGGATCCTCTTTATAGTTGAGTGTTTCTCATCTCGCGCTCGTGATTACTGGTGTCAGGAGTCAGTGACACCATTTCACTCTGTATTATATATCTGCTGGATCTTGGTGTTACTGTCTAACGCCTTTCTGGCAGGAATAGATTCCATTAACCACGGCGCCCCCCCTGTATTACAGGCCACCTGTGTGTATTGAGGCTTAAGTGCGCTCTGTACAGCTGAATACACATGAGCTGATAAGACTGAATGGAGCATTGTCTCTGATCTTCCCTCAATGAAAGAACCATGGTGACATTAAAAACGCCACCTATACACCATGATCTCGCTTTCAGTTGTATAATCCATTTTCAATAGGAGGATTTCACTTTGTCCTGTGGATTTGTATTAGGATTGGATTGGTCTTAGGATAGGATACAGCCACAGGTTAGGTTGTAGGATTTCCCGGACCGCACCTGATGTGTAGAGTTGAGTTCAGTGACTCCAGGTATCGTCCAGAGCAAGTTTCTTGGAGCAACAGCATCAATGGCCGGAATGGGAATAGCCCTTTACCTCTTCTATTGCCTCCATATCACACATGTGTGTGAGGAAACGAGAGCAGCAAGCTGGAGAGGGCAGGGGTGAGCACTCGGGAAGCCCGTCAGAAATAGGATCTGCTCTATCTTTTGCATTTTGGCAGCACAGATCAGAAAATGTGTCCCACCGCGCCACATCCTTGCACACTGACATACTGGTGTGTGCCCCGTGTGACATTGTCTGCTCTTTTAGCTACGTATGCTTGTGTGTTTTCAAAACACATGAGGGGGTGACACAAGAGCTTACAGTCTATGAGGATGAGGGGGTGACACAAGAGGTATAAGAGCTTGTATAATGGTCCAGCCATTCTTTATAGGGGAACAAAATAAGATAATTCATTAAAGATGCTTTGCATACAAAGCCAGTGGGACTGCAGAGAAGCTGGGGCTTGGTATATATCTGGTGTTTGCCGGATAACAGACTGGAGGAGGACACTGACTGTGTTAGCAAAGATAGAGTCGAGTGAGTGCCATAGGCCTGCCTAAACAGAAGAGCACGCCCGAAACCCTGGAGGTTGGGCACCAGTCTGACAGTCCGCATTATTGTTAGTCTTTTTTGGATGAAAAAAGGGCATACCAATCTAAAATAAGAGCAGATCCTGCTGTAGGGGGCAAACACCAGCCTGTAGATGTGCTGGGTTGACAATCCTTGATCCTGGTGGCAGATTACCTTTAAGTAGATGCCGGAGAGATATTATTAGTTTTATTTTGAAGTTTCCATTCTCATTGTTTTTGCACAGATGATGTTTGTTTTGTTAAGTTTTCCATGTAACCTTTAGAAAAATATATCATATATTGTGAACCTACTATTTATCTGATTACTGTGTTAACATTTCTATTCTGATCAGTTTACAGTGACAATTCCCCATTTGTGCTGAAGGTTCAGGCCTTTGAAAAGTTCTTTACAAAACACATTGAGTTGTACGACAAGGTAAGAAACGCAAGGTTTATGGTTCCCACATTTTTTATATTGTAGTGGGATTTGAATCCTGTACCCAGATCTGAATGGCAAAGACATATACTATGTATCAGTGTGACAGGCTCGTGATCATTGCTTTGCTCATAGGACAGGACACATAGATGAGTATGCAGTGAACCCTGAGGTACTTTGCAGACTTCACCAAATGTCGTGGCCCACGGAAAGTATAAAGGTTTTTAAAATTTACACCTAGACAGAAATGGTGTTTATTACTTCAGAAGGACCTTTGGGCGGTTTAGTGTCTCAAAGAGCCCCGACAGGTTCCCTTTAAGTGGGAATAAAATAAATTCTCAGACACAGCCCTTGGCTGACATGGTACAATACTAGAAAACACAACAGGATTTATTTTATTTTTAGAGAGGCCTGTAGCAGTGATGTTGCTACAAAGATTCACCATATATAAAAGCTGATGGCTAATACTGTTTTATCTGCTTTGTTGTCTTCTAACAATTATTATCCAGAAAGTAGCTATTGGGTCAATCATTTTCTAGTACATCAGCATAACCCTGAATTCCATTCTGAATTTCTTGTATCTCTATTGCCTTTAGAATCATTTCTCCAATATCTAGCAATGACATTTTCCATTCATTTGCTTCTTACGTCCATGTACCTACTTGTAGCACATTGCATCTGCTCCTTCTTCCCTGCAGCTCCCTCCTCCTCCATGCTGTTTCCAGCTGACAGGCTGGATGCGGCCACACTTCAAACAGCAATATTTTCTAAACCCTGGAACAAGTGTCTGGTGTAATATTAGAGAGGAGAATCTCCCCTTTACTATCACACAAGAATGTTTCTAGCTGCCACAGACACATAGATATCCACTGTTAAAGACAGATGTGGGAGCTTTATATGAAAATGAAACCCAGAATGTAACTTTAACAGTGGATATTTCCTACAAGCAGCATGTTAAATGTGATATTCTTCTCTTTGAAAGGACGCCAGAACTTCTAGGTGCCACGGTACAGAAGATATAGCCATATATAGGTAAGGGACCCCCAGCAATCTGAGGAATAGGGGTCTCATTCTTACTAATAGGTGGAGAGGAAGAATTAGGCTATGTCGTTCCGCTTCATTCATTGTATGGGTGTCTGAGATTGCAGAGCACAGCGCTTGAATATCTCTGTCACTCTCACAGACAATGAATGTGCCCTGACACTTCCATACTACAAGAGGACACATACTTGACCTGTTCAATCCAGTGTAACCTATCAGTATGTTATTAGTTCTGCCATCACATCCGATATCATACTGTTTTGGCTGTGTCCCTACTGTCTATGTAACTTCATATCACATACCTTTGTATTTCATATGACACAGGATGAAATTGAAAGAAAAGGCAGTATACTGATTGACTATAAGGAACTTCTACAGGACAACGAAATTATGTCTTCTGTTCCATTGAGCACAGAACTTAAGGATATGCCGGAGAAAATCCTGGACTGTATGGGGCTAGCGATCCATCAGGTGAGCAGATCAGTAACACTGGCCATACACATGAGAAAGTTGTGGCTGAACTCTTGTCTGATTGACTGCTGCCGCTAGTGACTACCCTATACACATGCACTGAACTGGAGAGGGGAAAAAAACCTTGTCGGACTCCTCCGGCCCCTTTCACACGGTTCACATGAATTGAGTTTTAAATTAATGGGAGGAGTTATCATTATGCAAGTTTCTTGTGACAGGTTTTAATCATAATGGATAAAGAAGCTTTGAATCCAGCACTTTTGTGTCTGATTTCTTTGACTTTATTTTCAGGTGTTGACCAAGGACCTGGAGAGACATGCAGTTGAGTTACAGAAACAGGAAGGCCTTCCACTAGAGGAGGCTCCCATTGTCAATGTGCCATACATACATGCCAGGTATTTGTTATCCTCAGTATCAGGGTGAATTTGAACAAATGTTTGCCTGCCGGACGCGCATACGGTGGCGAACTATAGAGAAGGAGGGGTGACCCCTTCCCTCTCCATAGGGATGTAGGCTGAATGGCCGTACAAACTGGGAAAGATAGAACATTTTGTATCTTTTACCTGTGTACAGAGCACTACGGTGCGGCACGTGTGCGACACTGTATCGCTCTGTTCACCTATTTCTGTCTGTGGGGGACGTATATACAGCCACAAGCTTGTAGCCCTATATATGTCCCATGTACGATTGTGTGAATTCGCCCAAAGTATGCATACTGTACAATAATTGTTCATATAATAATAGTACATAAAATATACACACAATAATTGTAATTTTGTCTGCACATGCACTCTCCTTTCTCACAGAGTTTTCAACTATGATCCACTGACTGCACTGAAAAACCTAAGGGCCAATCTGTACGGGAAATATGTCGCATTACGTGGCACAGTCGTAAGAGTCAGTAACATTAAACCACTCTGCACTAAAATGGCCTTTGTATGCCACATGTGTGGTGATGTACAGAGCCTGCCCCTGCCTGATGGAAAGTACACCATGCCAACTAAGGTAGAATTTATATTTATGTGTATACAATGTGTATACACTGCCAACAAAGGTAAATTATTGTGTAATTATGAACAGAATGAACTTTCGTACCTGTGTGTAGAATGTGATACAATGGAGATACACGTCACTCCTTGGGGATCATAGGATCATAGATCATAGGGATCACTAGCGCCCTAGATGATATATTGAGAAATCATAAAACCAGAAGATGTGGTATGTTTATAATGGACAATAGACATCACTTTGAGACTTGGAGATCATGGATTCACATGACTATTAGTTTTTGACTGCTTAGTATTTTGATTTTGTTTTTTTTGTACAGTTTCTTAGGCAGGTCATATTTTTACCGAAACGTCAAATTGTGTGATTATAGAGATATATATATATATATATATATATATATATATATATAGATCTAGATAAATATATAGGCAGGATTTGTTTTACTTCTAGCTTCTTATGTCCTGTTTCTTCCAAAAAAAACTTAAACTCCATAGGTGTTAATGGAGCCTGGAGCCCCTCATATTCATTTGCATAATTTCTAAAGCTTTTTAAAAGTCTTTTTTTCTTAAAAACAAGGGCCTAAGAAGCTAAAAGAGGAGCGAATCCTGTCGGAGGGGGAACACACTGGTATGTCAGTGCTTGGTTTACAATATGTGCTTTAAGCAGTAACTTATTACTCCCAGGTTCTTTGACAACTGTATCTGCCTCTTGAGGACAACAACACATTAGAAAGAAGGAGGGCAAATTGGGACTGTTATTGTATCCTTATGTATAGGAAGAATTGTGGGGTCAGCAGGAGGACCTCCATAGATAATTTCTCTATGTCCACACCTCACTCTTCCTGCAGTTCCAAGCAGCCAAGGAAGTGTAGTTTTACAATTACACATTCCTTAAAGAACATCTACCACCAGGATGCAGGATTGTATACCGAGTACACTGACATATGTTAGTGTGCCCTCTCTGACAGTCTGCTCGTCTTTTAGCTTCTTATGCCCTTGTTTTTAAGAAAAAAAGGATTAAAAATTATGCAAAATTATATATATATTTTATTTATTATAAAGTATGTGTGTGTGGGTCTTTATCTGTCAAGATTTTCAGCTGTGTATCTGACTCGATCAGTAATATTTCTATCCATGATTTGGTGTTTCAGTGTCCAGTCCCAGAATGCCGAGGACGTTCATTCACACCAAACCGCGGTTCTCCTCTCACCGTGACTGTGGACTGGCAGACGATCAGGTAAGTAGCAGCTGATAGTGATGCGCTGCACGAGCCGCCCTTCATCTGCTTTGTGTATGTTTTTCGATAACCAACACGTCTTCTCTTGACAAAAGCTTCCATAGATCAAAGTGTTACTTACAAAAGCAGCAGAACAATGCAGCGGTTACCCATCGCACGTACATACGTTACATCCTACGTCCTAGAACACCTATTCATCCCAATTCAGAATAGATTAATAGCGGCTTCTTCAATCCAAAAAGCAGATATTTCCATATGAAAGCGATTGAGAATATATAATTATTTCAGGGCTCATGCTTGTATTCCTCTGCCGCGGTTCAATTCATCCAGGTGCTTTTCTCTATTCATGGCTGAGAACATTACATTTAGTTCATTTTCAGCACGGATGTGTATTTTAGCAGATTGCTTTTTGTGCTTTTATTGCTTTAGAAATACCTTCTTTGTGTCGGTTGTATTTTGATCTGTTCTTTACTGCTGGTGGATATGAGATATAATAACGGCAATGTCCTCCTGGCCCTATAATCTAATATAGATGCAACTAGTTCAATACAAACAAAGTACTTTCAACTTTGTTTATTAATTATTGTCTCCACTCTGTGTCACTGCACTTGTTACCCATTTCCTTCCAATTCAATTCAAAGAAATCGCCCTCATCCACACAGCTCTGCACAGTATTGCACACTCCCACATCTCTGATTCAGTCTATGGCCCAGCCCATGTTTTACATTTCTTCATCTAAGATTATTTTCTGTTTTAATTCGATCCTCCCACTGAATGTCTCCAGGAGCTGCATCAATTCTCTCGAATAAGACTAACACCCTCAAAGTTTCAAATGTGCCCTAAAAACCCATTTCTTCAGACAGATCAATCGCATTCCTTAATTACATGTAATTTTCACTCTTACCTCCACTGATTTCTCCTCCTCTCTATGTAATGCCTCACCATTACATAGGCCAGCCCCTCCCGTCTACTTCTTCCAATTTCCCAGGCCTCTACACAAGTATTCAGCACTTCATGTCATGTGACTAGGGTGATGTCTTCTAAGGTCCTGTTACATCTGCAATCAGTAGAAGTCTGTGATTTCATGAGATCAGATGCATACATGGGGTAGACATTGCATATGTCACAGGACCTTAGATGACATCATCCTGGCCACATGACTTTATGTGCCCAATGATGTAACATAGCCTTTTCTCAATGTACCACAAAGCAGCATAGCACTGAGACCTGTCATTCAGGAACACGGAGGCGGGGCAATACAGTAACCACTGAATATGCAGGGCCTTATTGGACTCCCATCATATGAGTTGCATATAAGTTGGGGTAATGGCAATTTATTTTTGGTGGGTTAATTTCAATAGCAGATTCTCTTTTAAATTGGAAACCACACCTAAAACCACTGCACTACTGATTGCAAAGCATGTGAGATGCAGTTTTAACTGCAATGTGTGAATGCACCCTTAGGGTTATTTCGGGATTGTCTTTTAATTATCAGAATTTGTTTTGGCTAATTAATATAAGATATGAAGCTTTTTATTGAGAGATATATTTTGTCTTACAGAGTCCAAGAGTTGATGGCAGATGATCAGCGAGAAGCTGGTAGGATCCCAAGAACTGTAGAATGTGAACTGAGCCAAGATTTAGTAGACAGCTGTGTCCCCGGAGATATGGTGACCATCACTGGGATAGTTAAAGTGTCTAATATTAAAGACGGTATGTGCTACAACTTATAGTACTAAAACTTTTGGGGTTTGATGACTTTGGAATATATAAAAGTCAGTTTACCAATTTAAACACATTTCCAAAGGAATAACCGAGGAAGAACACAATGTGAAGATCTATGAAAAGATGCTCTAGAATTATATCGGGAATATAATTGTATGTTACACACGGCAGGAATGGTAACTGTCTATACCGTTACCACCATTACAAAAATCAGGTTTTAAAGCGCAAATAAACTTTTGAAATGTTTTTCTGAAATGAATAGTACTGGGGATAATAGTAAACTTTTTAATATACTTCATTAATTAAAGCAGCGTCTCTGTGTCTCTTTTCTGCTCCTTCTTTCTCCTGTAGTGAGCAGCTCCTAGTGCCAAATATCTGGTTGACAGGTCCTGTTTAAGTCTATTTCAAGCCAACATTGACAGAATACAAAGTAACTCATTGAATAAGGCTTCCAATACAATTGGCATGGCAGCAGTGTAGCGCCCCCTGGGGATTCAGAATAATAACTGCATCAGAAAGCCATAAAAAATGTCTCTGATTATTTAATTCCATTCTTGTTTCTTTCTCATGTTTTATACAGGAGGCTTTAAAAACAAAAATAATAAATGCATGTTCCTGTTATACATCGAGGCAAACTCCATCAGCAACAGCAAAGGCCACAAGGGCAAAGACACCGAGGAGGGCGTCAGCCATGGAGCCTCAATGGACTTCTCCTTAAAAGACCTTTATGCTATTCAGGAGATCCAGTCTCAGGAGAATCTCCTAAAATTAATAGTCAAGTAAGAAGGATAGTTTTCTTTTTAATATTGCCGCAGTTTTGTTCTGACTGATGTTAATGATTTATGTGTTCATTAAAATTAATAAGTAGAAGCTTTGCTAAGCAACATTCAGCTGTGTAATGGCTTCAGCCTCCGTCCCCGCGGATGTGACTGTATACTGATGATTTATATTTAGACAGACCTGGACTCGCATAATTGGACTGCAAGGCTTGTGTGACACAGGGGAGGCAGTATCTGGCTCTGTAAATGGGAACTAGGGCTTAGGAAATTTAGATTCACCCCCTACTCATGATATGCACTGGTGCCCCAGCATCCGCAGCAGTCTTATGGTGTTAGCATCACATGCATCATTTATGTGATGATGATCATTTACAACCAATCACTGGCCTGTGATTACGTTCCATGCATACAAGGGTCTAGGCTGAGACCAGTGATTGGCAGCAGAGGTCTCGGTATGATGCCAGCACTTCCCTGGTGGCAGTAGGGATTTTCATGTATGTAATTTGGACTTACATGTGCACCGAGATTTATCAGACGTGTTTGCGGTAAAACTGTTGTAGTTGCTGATGGCAACCAATCAGAGCTCAGCTTTCATTTTATAATCCGCCGTGTGAAAACAAAAGCTGAGCTCTGATTGGTTGTTATGAAACCAAAGTTTTGTTCTCAGACGCTTATCCCCCTATATCTTTATTTACTTAGGAGACTCTAAGATCTCTAAGGTTTGGAAATCTTTTTTTTTTTTCTTGCATATAAAAAAAAGCTTTAAAATGCACAGTGTGGATAGTACATTAGGAGCCACACATGTAAAATTATCCAATTGTGAACCTTGCTACATACCTGCACCCAGATTGTAGATTTTGAGAAGCAGGTTTTACTGAGGAACTTTACTCCCAAGTAAAAAATCTGCAGCATTTCCACAACACTTTCCACAAGGTCCCGTCACCAGAAATTGACTAACCATTCCCAGTATGTTGTAAAGCAGATTAACACCCTCCAGATTTATTTTCTGTGGCTCAGTGTGGTGGCATCATCCAGAAAATCTATTTAGAAGTGAGATGTAAACTTGTTGTATAAAGTCTCAGAAGTGGAGAGTTTGGCGCTGAAGTCAAGCTCTCTCCACCTTCAAAATTTCCCTCTGCTGTGTTTGACATCATAAACCAGACTTCAGGAGTGACGGTTACTTTCATGAATGGGGGGACGTCAATTACAGCAAAGGGGACATTATGAAGCAGGGAGAGCTTGACTTCAGTGCTAAATGTTCCAACTCCTTGACTTTATACCACCAGTGTACATCTCACTTCAAAGTAAAATTTTCTAGATAATGCCACAACACTAAAAGGAACAAGAACTGGAAGGTGCTTTAAAACAAAGTGGATCATTAGGGCAATTTTTGCTGACAGGTTCCCTGTAATCTGCAAAAAAACTGTCCAATAGAACTTGTACCAGATGTATCAATGGATTTAGACCGCTTTTGAAAATGTAATGATAGGGCTATGGCCTTGGTAGGAAAAAATTAAATTTAAAATTGGTTTCAAATAAAACTTCTTTACATCACATTGTTTTATTTGTCTCTTTATTTTAGCTCACTTTGCCCCACAATATATGGACACGAGGTAAGACGATCTAAGCAAATCTCTATCAAAAGCAAGTGACAGAAGAAAAAGAGCTATGCATTTTTTTTTTAACATTTTTAATTTATGGTGCTCACAGCATAAAATTTTATTTTTTATTTTTTTAAAATTAATTTGGCTTTTTTTCCAACTGTGTATTAGTCCGTCTGGGGGCTTGAAGAGTTCTACAGAGCACTACTCTGGGCATATACTAAGGGCAGACCTGGGGGCTCTCATTAAAGGGGTCCAGAGATTGAAAAAAATAAAAGGACTGCCTTCTTTTAAAAACAGCACCACACTTCACCGTGGTTTGTGCAGGTATTGCAGCTCAGCTTTATAGAAATGATTGGCTTAGTTACAATAACACACACACATTGCCAGGTGTGGAGTTATTTCTGGGAGAAAGCAGCCATGTTTTCCACTACTGGACTTCTCCTTTAATTCATACAGTTATTATTTTTATTCTTCTTTCTTTAGGTAGTAAAAGCCGGCCTGTTACTTGCCTTATTTGGAGGTTGCCAAAAATACGTGGATGACAAAAACAGAATCCCTATTCGAGGAGATCCTCACATACTTGTAGTGGGAGATCCTGGATTAGGAAAAAGCCAAATGTTACAGGTACAGGAATCCTTCATACACCTTTATAAGAGGAGACCTATAACAAGGAGATGTGTTAGCTGCTCTCCACTAGTTTTGTTACCTATATATTATAATATTGCTATTGGTGTCGCTCTATGGTAGACTCAGCACGGTCACATTGGTTGGGAATGCTCTGATTTATAATCCAATGTAATTCAAATTGTCCTATCCCCAAATATAAATCTAAGACTTTGTACTCTGTAGGCCGTGTGTAACGTTGCACCCCGTGGCATTTATGTATGTGGAAACACTACAACAACATCAGGACTGACTGTAACTTTATCCAGAGACAGTGCAACAGGAGATTTTGGTTTGGAAGCCGGAGCTCTTGTTCTGGGAGATCAAGGTATTAGGCAAAATATAAAATCTACTTCTCCACTGTGATATTATTAATCCTTGGGCAGGTCTGTAGCTTAGGTGGTATTTTTGGTAAAATTACTTTACCAAGACACCAAACAGACGTTTGCCAAAGGTAAGTTGTAGCAGCATATGTTTATCCGGTAAGTGTTTGCATACTTTTTGTTCCTGGTAGGTGCATGCTAAAAGATTATTGAACTCAATTATATTTAAAGGGAAACTGTCATCAGGAGCCCTTTTTCTGCCTCTCCCATGTCCCTATAGAGAATAGTGTGCACATTGCCAAAGTGTCTTTCATAATAAAACTGCCTTTTTCCAGTAAAAAGAAAAGTTAGATGAAAGTTAACTATTCTCTCAGAAGAGCAGTGTACCATGTACCATGGGAGCGGCCAGTGAGAAGCGGTCATCCCCCCTCCCCACCCCCCGAAACCACTCTGTCATGCATTTCAAATAGGAGGGATATGGTTGTTTTTTTAAAAATTTGAAATAGACGCACTATGGAACGGTTTCCCGAGGGTTGGGGAGGGGGTTAACTGCTTCTCACTGGCCACTCCTAAGGGACACAGGACACTGCTCTGCAGAGAGAAAGGTAAACTTCCAACTTTTCTTCCAACTTTGGCATTGTGCACACAATTCTCTATGGGGACATGGGGGAGCCAGAAAAAGAGCTCCTGATGCCAGGTTTCATTTAAAGAGACACTTTCAGGGTGATTTGTGACACTAAACCAACTACAGGTCCTTATGGACATGTGGCTAGAGTCCCAAATAGTTATTAATCGTATCATTCTATGACCACTAGAAAACAAACTCGCTTACAGATGAGTTCTAAAAAGGCATGTGCCTCCTCTCTAGTGCTCCTAGTATCTGCGTTTTGCTTAATTGAAATCGGTGTAGAACACCCTGGGCACGTCTTAGTGCATGGGTCATCTATGGCACATGCCCACAGCAGCCAGGGTGTACCACGCCGACTTGAATGAACGACTATGCAGATGCCGAGAGCTCCAGACCAAGTTAAGTAGAGGCGTTTGTCTTTTTTATTGTGGCCGCGGACAGAAATGACATAAGGTGCGTTTTGGGTGCCGAGACCACAAATCCATAAAGAACTTCCCAAATGGCCATGACAAGTTTGTGTTAAATGACGTATTCGTTCATTTTGTGGAAACGATTGTATACATGAGTCATTAATGTATGTACAGGTCACGCCTGTCTCCATGTAGTCATTTTTCTGTTGTATACATATAGGTATATGTGGAATCGATGAATTTGATAAGATGGGTAACCAGCACCAAGCTTTACTGGAAGCCATGGAGCAGCAGAGCATTAGTCTTGCCAAAGCTGGAATAGTCTGCAGTTTACCAGCCAGGACATCTATAATCGCTGCCGCTAACCCAGTGGGGGGACACTACAACAAGGGCAAGACTGTGTCTGAGAACCTCAAGTAAGTGAATAGGTTAAATAATTGGTGTAAGAGGGGGGCATGGCTTTTACCACAATCTTTGTAGAAATGTATCTATATATAAAAATACAGTTTGGTGCTAATACAGAAGACCATGAGACGGTGCTTGCATCACAGACCGGCCACAGTATCAAGGACGGGGCTCTGAGTATCGTAGTGATATATGATGCAGCCCCAACACAGTACAGGCGGTCCTGTACTTAAAAACACCTGACTTACAGATGACCCCTAGTTACAAACGGTCCTCTGGATGTTGGTGATTTACTGTAGGCTACAATAATCAGCTATTACCGTTATTAAAGGTGTCTGTAATGAAGCTTGATTGTTAATTCTGGTTTTTATGACAACCCAACTTTCTTAAAGATCCAATTGTCACAGAGACAAAAAAAAAATTCTGGGGGGGTTAATAATATACAGTTCCGACTTGCATACAAATTCAACTTAAGAACAAACCTACAGAACCTATCTTGTACATAACCCCCCGGGTTTGTTCTTAAGTTCTGTAGGTTTGTTCTTAAGCTGCCTGTATAAGGCAACTGCTGTCTCTACTTACAAGAAAGAATTGTAGCCATATGGATTTATTTGATGTATAGTTCGAATAAACCTATGACTCCATTTACACAAGAACCTTAATCGTCATGTACAAGAAAAACCCGACAAGAGTGACATCTACAGGTTAAGCTTTTCGCAGCAGTGAAATAAAACAAGTCTTTTACATGGTCAGGGGCATCACAGGAAAACTTATTTTACAAACTTAAAGTATTTTGCATTAAACTCAAATTTATGGAGCTGCATAAAAGTTGCAATGACCTATTTGATTGGTCAAGTGATCTTTTATTCCATTACATGTGTCGGTGAGTGGGAGCATCCTTCCTAGAAACAGTGGTTCTAAACTGGTTCCGGTTCTGGATTGGTCCTATGTTCTCTGATGTTCTTAATAAAAAAGTGTAACCAAAAAAATTGGACTTTCTCTGCTCCCGCTCCTGGTTCCAGCATAAGTGACCACTTCTCCACCGCCCAGGACGTAATGGCGTTGTGTTTGGTATTGGTCAAATTTTGCAGAATTTCACACTTTGACAATGGATATGCTGCAGATTTGTAACCCAGCATGTGGATGACGTATGTGCTGTCTCCAAAATACAGCTAACGGTTTATACATTTCTCCTCCCAGAATGGGCAGCGCTTTACTGTCACGCTTTGACCTGGTGTTCATCCTGCTCGACACCCCGAATGAGGACCACGATCATTTGCTGTCAGAACACGTCATGGCCATGAGGTCTGGGCCAAGGGGGGTGATATGTAGTGCTAATGTAACGCGGGCCAATACGCAGGAGTCCAACATCTCTGTCCTAGAGCTGAGTTCTGACAGGCCTTTAAAAGATAGATTAAAGGTACCCCTCATTTTTACCTTTACAGGAAATCTATCATCAGAGTCATGATAATCCAGGGACACTTACTCATAGATCCAGGCACCGTGACTGTGGTAATTGTCTTAAATTTGTTACCCATCGTCTCCTTCCTTCTAATATCAACTTTTAAAATTCTGAAGTCTGAAGAGCTCTAGGGGGTGTTACCAGACCCTCGTGCTGTAGCTTCACAGATCTCCCCCTCTGCTCACCTCCCTCTACCTGATATAATCTCAGCACAGCAGAGGAAGTTTCAGCATACAGTAGGAGGCCTGCTTCTGCACAGTGTAACAGCCTGTGAATCTACAACACGCAGGGGGTCTGGTAACACCCCCAGGAGCCCTTCAGGCTCTTTAGAAGGAAGGAGACCATAGATAACAAATATAAGAAGATTACCACAGTCACGGTGCTTGGATCATGCTTGATATTGATGGTAGGCTTCCTTGAAATTATATGTAAGAAAATGGTATAACATGATATACAGAAGTTATTAATACATAAATAAAGATCTGCTTTGCTTTACCTCCAGATCCGTCCCGGGGAACATATTGATGCCATTCCACACCAGCTGTTAAGAAAATACATTGCTTATGCCAGACAGTATGTGCAGCCAAAATTGTCCCTGGAGGCAGCTGAGGTTCTCCAGAACTTCTACCTGGAGCTTAGGAAACAGAACCAGGGCATAGACAGTACTCCTATAACAACCAGACAACTGGAGTCCTTAATACGTCTAACTGAGGTACCAGAACTATAGTGGATTATTGTATTTATAGGACTAGGGACTAGGTGATGGGAGCATATACCTATGTAACAGTATCCTATCACGGCAGCCGTCCTTACAGATACCTGGCACCATGTAACAGATTTGGTATTTGCTACGCTTTACAAAAAACCTAATACCAAATATAACCTTGGAGTATTTTTCACTGTTAGAAATAGTAACATTTCCATATTTTATCCAGGCCCGGGCAAGATTGGAACTAAGAGAGCAGGCCACCAAGGAAGATGCTGAAGATGTTGTGCAAATAATGAAATACAGGTAATCAATTTATGCAACTGCATTTTTTGTCATTGGTTTATTAAAATGTTACTTAAAGTGCTACTTACTAAATCTTTGAAGCTCTATATTTTTATGTTAGAAATGAATAGTGCAGGTAATAATAGCAAACTTTGTAATATACTTTATATAGTAAAACAGCTTCTCTGACTTTTTATTAGACAGGAAAGGAGGCCAAGATTTACATTTTTAGAGCATATTTACCAGCTCTCTGGTTAAACAATACTTAGACTATTCAGGGACTGCCTGAATAGAGTTCAAGGAAACCTGTCATCATACTAACTACACATATCTATTATTATACAGCAGTACAACTTTCCCTATATTATTCCTCTCTATGCCTGTAAAGTTCCACATTCCGTTTGCAAAGTTGATTCACATCTAAGTATATTCATGTTCTTCCAGCACAGTGGCACCTCCTAATAGACAAGCTGCCCAACTCAGCTCAGCCTTCTCCCCCCCCCCCCCCTCAGGAATGAAATAGATGCTAGCTGTGTGTGGCTCACTGAAGTGAAATTGGCAACCTCACTCCTTCTTCCCAGGAATGAGAGACTTTGGCTGTGTGTGGCTCAATGAAGTGAATTCCTGAGGGACAGGTGAATTAGGTAGTTGATCCAAGTTGACTCTGCTGAAGAGAAAGCAGATGATGAGTCAACTTTACGAATGGACTGTGAAACTTTACAGGCATGGAGAGTAACAATATAGGGATAGTTGTACTGCTGTATATCAGTTAGGTTACCTGACAGGTTTTCTTTTAAAGGAAATCTACCATCAAAATCCATCATAATAAAGCAGGGACACTTACTCATAGATCCAGGCACTGTGACTGTGGTAATCTTCTTATATTTGTTATCCATGCCCTCCTTCCCTCTGAAACCAACTTTTAAACTTATGCTATGGATGGAGGCCATGGATAACAAATATAAGAAGATTTACAGTCACAGTGCCTGGATCTATGAGTAAGTGTCCTTGGCTTATTATGATGGATTTTTATGGTAGATTTCCTATAAGTCATTAGACTCTTTATCAGGATCCCTTTATCTCTCAGCTGTCAGACAGAAAGCTGATTAACACAATCTGCATGTAAGCTCTAGATTTGAGACATTGCTACAATAGAGGTGGCAGGAATCCATGCTATTTAACTTTTTTTTTTTTTTTTTAAATCAGGTAGTTTTTATTAAAGCAAGTAGTTACAGTAATGTAGTGTATGCCATCACATAATAAACCTCCTTTACCCCTGCGGTCCAGCTGTCCCTTTCTTACCTAGAATTATATCAATAATCACTGTCCCTCTAAGTGATCTGAATCCTTCCTCCACTAGCAGTCCACCACACAGTTCTCATAATCTCAGTAATGTCTCCATCCCCAATCCCGGACATTACAACCCCTTATGCCACTGTTTCTCAATTGCGCTCCGCTTAACATGCACTCCCAACTCCATTTGGATGATGTTATTCATCTTTCTTTTGATTTTGTATATCCCTGGTGGCTCAGCGTCCAACCATCGTCTCGCAATGGTCTTCCGCACCTTATAGAACATTTTAGTCTGCTCAGCCCTGGGAATATCTAAACAACACAGCCCAGTACACAGATTTTTGGATCTTTCTGGACCCTCACTCCAAACACCTTCTGCAACAATCACATTGTCTTATCCTACAACTCTCCTAATGCTGGACATGTCCAAAACCTATGCATGGTATCTGCACCCTCAGATAATCACCTTGAACAACATGTATTGTACCCCGAGTCCTGCATTGGATGAACACCAGATTAAAACGTATAAAATGTTAGCTGTATTGTCCCCTTGAGTCCTTCAATCGGTGAACAAATGAGTTTTCTTTCTGGGCTTGCGCCACCCTAGCCAATAACCTTCCTGTTTGTTCCCTTTCAGCATAAAACCTAGTTTTATTTTCTGCTAGTTCCATCAAATGTGCATTACGTTTTTTCTGTGCTTCTACCCACGCCGGCTCCCATTCCTGCTTTCTACTACCGATAGGGATGTTCTTTAGCGTTCACCATTCTAGCTTGCAGGCAGTGGCTGATTGTGTCCCATGGGCCCTGTGCTGTGCACATAACAGCCCCTCCAGCGACAAATAGCCACAGCAGAGCCCATCCCTTTACAGAAATGGCCACAGCAGAGCCCCTCTCTTTACAGAAATAGCCACAGCAGAGCCCATCCCTTTACAGAAATGGCCACAGCAGAGCCCCTCTCTTTACAGAAATAGCCACAGCAGAGCCCCTCCCTTTACAGAAATGGCCACAGCAGAGCCCCTCTCTTTACAGAAATAGCCACAGCAGAGCCCATCCCTTTACAGAAATGGCCACAGCAGAGCCCCTCCCTTTACAGAAATGGCCACAGCAGAGCCCATCCCTTTACAGAAATGGCCACAGCAGAGCCCCTCTCTTTACAGAAATGGCCACAGCAGAGCCCCTCTCTTTACAGAAATGGCCACAGCAGAGCCCCTCCCTTTACAGAAATGGCCACAGCAGAGCCCCTCCCTTTACAGAAATGGCCACAGCAGAGCCCCTCCCTTTACAGAAATGGCCACAGCAGAGCCCCTCCCTTTACAGAAATGGCCACAGCAGAGCCCCTCCCTTTACAGAAATGGCCACAGCAGAGCCCCTCCCTTTACAGAAATGGCCACAGCAGAGCCCCCTTGAAAAAAAGAAAACGCTATACTTGCCTCCGGATGCTTCTCCCCACGGCTCTGTATTCTCCTCTTCCTGCCCTTGCAGTGCGCAACACTATGACGTCTCACAGCTGGGACCCTGCGACATCATAGTGTGTGCGCACAGGCCAGAAGAAGACAGGCTGAGAGAAGACGCCGTAAGGTTAGTATAGTGTTTTAAAACCTAGCAATCTTTATATAGGGCCCCAGGTATGTGCGGAAGTGGGCCCCTGGGAAGTTGACAGCGCTGGGTACCGCCTATATGAAAATCCGCTATTGCCTCCAGGTCCCACCCGATTTGTCTAAATCTAGCTTTCATCTTCTTAATCTCAATCAAGCGCAACCAAAAAGCATTCATACGCCAACCACTCTTCCACCTCACAACCCCCTTACCTGAATGTAGAAGAGGAGAATCGTCCGATGGCATTCTCGGGATATAAGCAACATCTACCACCACTGGTATCGTCCTTTCTGATCTCAGTATCATGTCTTTAATGAGAAAAAAATCCATGAGTAGAGGCCACACACGAATATTGGCTTACACCCTCATTACATTCGCACCAGAAATGCAGAGACTTCAGAGGTGCCCTCCTGATTCCCGATATTACTGAACCTATACACGCTCTCACACAACACCATATTAGACCGCTGAACTCCAGACACTTGATTCCTAGTTAGCATATGTGAGGTTTGTGACATTTTGATGTTTTCTTATTTAGGATTTCATTTTTTCATCCTATTACCAACCTACATGTTTCTAGCCATTACATCGGTCATATTGGTCTTATCTCTTGCAGTCTACTTGGAACGTATTCAGATGAGTTTGGGAAATTGGATTTCAACAGATCTCAGCACGGCTCTGGGATGAGCAATCGATCACAAGCCAAGAAGTTTGTTTCTGCTCTTAACAGGATCGCGGAGAGAACCTACAATAACCTATTCGAGTATCAACAACTGCGGCAGATTGCGAGGGAGCTGCAGATACAGGTAGGGGGACATGATCGCTCCCACCTGCATGTTTAAAATACCTTTGTGTTCTTTACTTGAGTAACCTTGTGGTATATGCATGTTGTGAGACCTCTGGGTGGCCCTGTGCTTTGTGTGTAGCCAGGGATAACACTGTAAGAGCTGTGTAGAGCAAGAAAAAGCTCAAATTCTGGAGAGTTCTTAACTATTTATGTAGATTGTAAAATGAAATGTTCTCTATGAAGTACACCTGGTAATGGTGACGCCACCTGCTTTGCTGGATCACCTATTTTTTCTACTGTCTTCTCTTTTCAGGTTTCTGACTTTGAAAGTTTTGTGAGCTCCCTGAATGACCAGGGATATCTACTGAAGAAAGGACCCAAAGTTTATCAGCTGCAGACGACGTAGGACCATTTCATGGCTGCAACCTGCACACCTGGATCACCCGCTCCCTGCTGCTTACCTCCAATGTCACACGTCCCCCTGTCCCCTATAACTCTGGAGCAGACAGTCCAGGCACCTGATAATATGGTGTGGCACCCCCTGCTTGAGGACAGTAGAGCAAAGGAAAAACTACAGAGCCAGAACCAGTGAGCGGCACATATTAGTGGATGCAAGGACTTGGTGGAGGTGGTGAAAGATCCTCTTTAAAGTCTAAATTTCTATGTAATATATTTTATATTGTACAGATTAAACTCCTAATGTAGAGGCTTGGCGACGTGCCGATTCACCACAGATTTACAGAGAATTTCTCTGCTTCCACTGACATAGGAGAAATGCAATAGACATGCTGTGGTTCTGTATATTGCCTTATAGAAGCACTCCGCAGCGGGTGCGTGATAGCTGGGAAATCCCATTGTTTACTAGGCTACTGCAATCTGATTTCCAGGGCAAAAAGAATCTTTTAAAAAATCTGCATAGACCCCCAAGATAAGAGGCACACAATGAATCATGGACCATGCATTGCTGGCATATCATAGACCAACCACAGTGGCGGGGATGGGGCTCCAAGCATCATAGTGACACATGATGTTGTCAATTTTGCCGTTCTCCGCTGCCGTTTAACACAGAAGCAGGGACTCCTTGTATCATATCACTGTGATGCAGAGAATCCCACCATCTGCACCTTTGGTCTGTCCATGAAATCTAACCTGTGCACAGTCCTTGATACACAAGCAGACCATAATGTGCTGCTGGCATTTGGGTCTCTGCTAGTTTACAGGATATTCTTTGTGTTCTGGAATATGGATTAAAATATCTTGGTACCATATACTCTGTGCAGAGCGGTTCTGCGCGGAAATGAACATTATCGCAGCATATCTATTGCATTTACATTCATCGGGGTTATTTATCATTTACGATAACCCGGCGAGGGCCTGCGCAGTGTCTATATCTAGAAATAAACGCAGCCGTCAAATTTTCAGGGAGTGCACAGGGGACAGGAACTTGCCCACTCCCTGCTGGCCACACCCACTCCCTGGCTGGCTGCCCCCTAAGCCCCCCCATTCACGCCCCCCTGACGTGACACATAAGCCATGATATATATTATACATATAACAACATGTTAAAATGGAATGTTCTGTGTTCTTCCTCTTTACATGTACTAAAGAGTAAAGTACATTTATATTACAGTTGTTCTATTGCTTTACATGTCTTCATACACATTCATCAGGGCTTGTCAACGTATTGACTAACACAGATATAAGGCTCAGTTCACACCTGCGTCTGAGCTTTCCATTACAATCTGCAGTTTTGGAAAGCGGAGGGGAAACCACATACCATTGACATCAATCTGTGGAGTGTTACCTTCTGTTATGTGGACTGCTGCCGTACTTGTTCTACTATTACTAACATAAAGTGGAAGGGAACGTGACGGACGCGATACAAGAGAAAGACGGTAAGTTACACATAAAATAAATGGGGGGAATTTATCATAGCGGCAGCATAGTGAAGCAGGGAGGGTGGCTCTGGCCACCTGATGTATCCGGCTGTGCAGCCCTATGCCAGGCCCTGCCTGGGATAGTCTTGCGCTATTACCTGAGGCAGAGGCTATAGCGAGTGCGCAGACCCTGGGCATGGACATCAAAAGACTGTTGCAAAATCGCTGATAAATCTCGCCTTTGAAGTTTATTTTTCCATACCTGCCTAAAACTTTTGCCCAGTTGTTGCTAACATGCGTGTGGTTTTGTCAATCGTTGGGCACACTGGAAAGAATAGCCAAAAGGCTAGTAATACAGGATGTACACATACACAGAGACCAGGACTGATAGCGAGGCGGTGTTGGATACTCAAGGAAACAGACGTGAGCATGAAAAACATGAACGTGTTTTTTTTTTTTTTTAAATTGCTGACCCATTGATTTTAAGGGACAATTACACATAACTACTGATGACTAGAGATGAGTGGGTTGGTTGAAATTTGGCTTTGACGAGTTCGTCCAAATATCAAGGGTTGAAAATTGGGGTAGTAAGGGGTAGAGAAAAATGTGGGAATAACAATAGGCAGTTGCCCTCACCAAAATGGGCTGGAGAAAGTACTCAACATAATAACATTTAAGAAATAATGAAAATAATAATGAGATGTTAACGTAAGTGTTGCTAATAGACGGTCTGGGTAGTGATGAGTGAACCCGACCAGCGCTGTTTATGGGAGAGGAGGCCGCTACGATGACCTTGCTGGGCAGCTAGGAATTCTAAATCACTGGACAATGTCAAGTACTACGTGTATTACCAAGATGGAGAGTCCAGACCAAGTTAAGAGTGCCTCACGCTCCATCGGATTGTCTTCAACCTGTTCCAACGCTTTTATACAAAGCCCTGCATCCTACCCCCGCTCAAAAACGCAAGGTGTCTCAGCCACAGTCACTAATGCTCTATGATAACTTCCCCAGCTGGGATTCGAGGGGGGGGGGGGATACATGGACAAGTAAGTATGAGGAAGGATGTTACATCTCTTTAGCTGACAACTGGGATGCCTCGCTTCTCCTCCTCCTGCCTTCTCATCAGCGTCGGGCTGTTACCACCAGTATCAGAACAGCCATGGAGAAACAGCAGCAGGCTGTGCTGAAACTCATCTGTTTTGGCAAAGCACCACACACCGCCCAAAGTTCTAAAAAAATTCCCACCGACCCCTCACGAAACTCCTAGGGTCAACTGAAACTATCAACAAAAACAGAAATTTAAAAAAAAATCAAAACATTTTTAGAAAACCAAACATGTTTGAAAAGCAGAACCTTTTTTACAAAAAGATTAAAACTATTTACAAAAAGGATGTTCCCATGCCAGGTTGATGCAAATCTCTTGCCTTGCACATGTGCTTAACTTGGTGGCGCAAAGGTTCCTTCAAGATCTTGTTATATGATGCAGCACGGTGGCTCAGTGGGTAGCACTACAGCCTTGCAGCGCTGGGGACTTGGGTTCAAATCACATCTAGGTCAACGTCTGCAAAGAGTTTGTATGTTCTCTCTGGGTTTGCGTGGGTTTCCTCCCACACTCCAAAACATACTGGTAGGTTGTTTAGATTGTGAGTTCCATTGGGGACAGGGACTGATCAAGCAAGCTCTGTGCAGCGCTGCGGAATCTGTAGGCGCTATATAAATAAAGGAATTATTATTATTATGCAGTAAATGCTAATATTCCTGTCTGGTCTGTCCAAGTATTGCTGTATAATCCTCTAGATACTAATATCCCTGCACTATAGCAGGCTATAACTAGCCTAATGCAAATCGTCAGAGTGCCCTGAAAAGGGCAATTATTTCATATTTCCATTTGTCCCTAACAGCAGCCTTCTCTTCCTACCTAAGCGCAATGGGCCTAAGCGACGGCAATGGGCGCACAGCGCCCTACGGGGGCGGTACGGTGCAGCACCGTACCGCTCCGTACCCCATGAAAAATAGGACATGTCCTATTTTTTCAGGGCATACGGCGCCACCTCCTCCTCTCCCCGCGCGCTGCCGTGAATGTTAATCCAGCCTAACCTTATAAGGAACAGCAAACTCTTCCTACCTCTGTCTCCTGTATGTGTAATGGCGTCTGAACATGTGAGCCTGCTATTATGAAGCAGAGTCACATTTCCAGCCTGATATACCAAGAACATGGACCTGGACCCTGAACAGCAGTGCCGGTTTGATCTACAGGTCCATGCGTGCCGAACCCAACAAATTCAGAACGGACCGGTTCAACACTACTTATGAGACACACAGGAGCCAGTGACTTGTGACAGATCTGCAAAATCAGATGAGACACTGAGATCTTGACATTTATTTGCTAAAACCAAAGAGTATTTATTTTACTACTATGATAGTGACGGTCTAACAGAAGGACACCCAATGAGCATATTCTGTCAGGCTCCGCAATGAATTTTCCTGCTTGGATTTGATCCCCAAAATCCGCTATGGATTACAGTATCAATGACAAGTCACTTGGGAAGTATTTAGGCATAGAATTGCAGTTTGTCACTTTTGTGGTGAGCCCCACGGATACAATGCCGATCCAGCCCCCACCCAATCTTCTTTATCATAGGGCAGTGGTGGCGAACCTATGGCACTGGTGCCAGAGGCGGCACTCAGAGCCCTTTCTGTGGGCACCCAGGCCATCATCCCAGCATGAAGTTCACCAGTCAGGACTCAAAGAATCTTCCTACAATGATAGGCGAATTTGCCCTCCTCCTTTCAACTGCGTTGGTGTTTTTAGGAGGCTGAAGGAGTGAAAGTTGTCAAAGAACAAGGAGAAATACATTATTGCTTAAACTGCTGTGCTGGCACTTTGCAATAAATAATTGGCTTTTGGTTGAAGTTTTGGCACTCAGGCTCTAAAAGGTTCGCCATCACTGTCATAGGGCATCCTATAAGCCCCTATAGGTCAGGCTCTCATAGTGTGGGCCACACAGGATGTCATCACCCAGCTTTCCCAGTGCAACTTGCAGCACCCACTCTGCCCCGGACATTATGAAGCTTATGGGCAAGGCCGCCGGTCACAGCATAGACAGCAGCCTCAGCGGGACCGGAAGGGTTAACGCCGTAAAGCATGCAGCGTGTCGCACAGCCAGGCACGGTGCGGGGGCAGGCCGGCTGTATGGGGAGCGGTGAGGCCCAGCTCTCGGGCCGGTAGATAGTATCGCTATGTCGGTGCTGGCCGTGCTGCTAGGCCGCTCCCCGCTCTGTGCCCTCGGCTCCCCGGTCCGCCGGTTACTCAGAGGCCGCGATGTGATCCGGGACACCTGGGCCCGCCATGTGCTGGGGGTGCGGGACATCCCAGGGCCCCGCTCCGTGCACCTGCCCCTGCTGCGGCCCTGCGCCAGGATAGTGTGCGGCAGGGGGCGACACAAGTCCGGGAACACGGGAGAGGAGCAGCACGGCGCCCCCCGGAGACCAGACCTGGTAATGACCCCTAACCTACAGCTACTGCCCCCTGTACTACGTGGTGTACCCGGGAACTGCAGCTCACTGCCACCTACACCGGGGCAAGGTCACCCAGCACTGCTCTGCCATCATACTATTACTAGACTACTACTAGTATGCTCTGCAACTACTACTGTGATGTGATACAACTGCTACTACTACTCTACTGCCAGCATAATATACTATACTATACTATTGCTAGTATGCTCAGCAACTACTACTGTGATGTTATACAACTGCAACTACTACTCTACTAGTCCTGCCGCACTACTATACTATACTATTACTAGTATGCTCAGCAACTACTACTGTGATGTTATACAACTGCAACTACTACTCTACTAGTCCTGCCGCACTACTATACTATACTATTACTAGTATGCTCAGCAACTACTACTGTGATGTTCTATAACTACTCTATCACTCCACTGCTCCTGCCATACTACTATACTATACTACTACTAGTATGCTAGGCAACTGCAACTACTGTCATATTATGCTGCTACGGTACTAATATACCATATTACTTTATTATACATACTATACTCCTCTATCACTCTACTGCTGCTACAATACTACTATACTAAGCTACTACTAGTATGCTGGGCTACTAATGTAAAACTTTCACTGCTACTATTATACCGTACTACTATTACTCTATCGCTCTACTTCTACTACCATACTATGATAATATATTTGTATTAGAGATACTACTACTATTATGCTGGGCAACTATTATAGAACTATTACTGTGATATTATACAACTGCTACTACCATACTTTGAATATACTGTACAGTATGGGACATGGACAAAAAGGACTTAATATGAAAGGAGAAATCCTCTGAGATCCTAATCCCATCCACATGCTGCAGAGAAAAACCTTGGCTTTTATTCCTCACAGTCATCTCTGCTAATCTGCACCGGGATTAAAAATGATGGATCAAAATCCATCAAGGCAAACCAGGGACGCTTACTCATAGATCCAGGTACTGTGGAAATCTTCTTATATTTGTTATTCATTGCCTCCTTCGTTTAAAAATAAACTTTTAAAATTATGCAAATAAGCCTAAAGGACGATACCATGCCCGTCCATGCTGCAGATTCACAGGCTGTTATACTGCCTCAGCACTTCCCCCTCTCCCTCTGCCTGTTGTAATCTCACATCAGCAGTGGTGGTGGTGGGGGGGGAGTGCTCCTGTATAGTGTAACACACTGTGAAGCTTAAACATGGAGGGGCCCTGGTAACTCCTGCCTAGAACCCTTCTTACTCATTAGCATAATTTTAAGACTTGATTTTAGAAGGAAGAAGACCATGGATACAAATATAAAAAGATTAGCAAAGTCACGGTGTCTGGATGTATGAGTAAGTGTCCCTGGTTTATCATGGTGGATTTTGATGGTAGATTTCTTTTAAAGGGAACCTACTACCACAAATCTACCTATAAAGGTAGATCGGGTGGTAGGTGGATCAATAGGACGTGAGAATAGCCCTTTTAAGGGCTAATCCTCATTTCCCCGCACTTTTTTGGTAACTTTTATTAAACTTGTATGCAAATTTTCTTATGCGGCTTGTATGCAAATTTTCTTATGAGTCGTGGAGTAGCCGCATCTAAGGTTACATGGCGCGGCTATTCCACGCCCCGGTAGCCTCTTTTCTCCTCCTACTCACCATCTTCGGCCCTAGTCCGACGATCCTGCCGTCTGCACATGCGCAGCTCCGGCTTAGGAGTAGTGATTGCGCAGCTGCGCGCCGAAGATAGTGAATAGGAGGAGAAAAGAGGCTACCGGGGTGTGGAGTAGCCGCGCCGTGTAACCTTAGATGCGGCTACTCCACGCCCCAGTAGCCGCATAACAAAATTTGCATATAATTTTAATAAAAGTTACCAAAAAAGTGCGGGGACGTGAGGATTAGCCCTTAAAAGGGCTATCCTCACGTCCTATTGATCCACCTACCACCCTTTATAGGTAGATTTGTGGTGGTAGGTTCCCTTTAAAGGTATTTTTGGAACTGTAAATATTTTGAACTGGTCATTGAATGAAAGTTTCCTGCATTCCAATTGGTTGAAACATTTTCTTTACTAATCCATAAAAAGCTGTGTTAGTAGGAAAGACCTAAGCATTTTAGGCTTTAAAACAAATCTCCAAGCCCTTAGTGGTGACCCTTTGTTCCTGACCCTTATCGCTACTTCCTAGACGCTGAGATGTTCTGTGTTCTATTTTGCAGTATGAAAACCCATGGACGATACCCAATCTCCTGTCTATGACCAGGATCGGCCTCTCCCCTGTCCTCGGTTACCTGGTTGTTGGAAAAGACTTCAATCTTGCACTTGGAATTTTTGTTCTTGCCGGGATAACGGATTTGGTGAGAGTTCAGCTTCTTCATATCCCTTCAAGTGCATTTTGTTTTGGGTTAGTGGACGGGATGGGGTGTCATCTGGGAAGCTTGGATGAATCATTTAAAGCAGAGGAATTGACTTAGTTGTAGATTTCCTAATGTAAATTTTCTCTTTGTAGTTGGATGGATATATCGCCAGGAACTGGGCCAATCAGAAGTCAGCGTTGGGAAGTGCTTTGGATCCACTGGCGGATAAAATCCTGATCAGCGTCCTATATGTCTGCCTAACGTATGCAAATCTTATCCCAGGTAAGAATGTGCCTCACGTGATGGGTGATATCATATAGTGTCCTCTCATCAGCATGTTATAGAACAGGAGGAGCTGAGCAGATTGTACATAGTGTCCTATCTGCAGGCAGCATGGTATAGAGCAGAAGGAGCTGAGCAGATTGTACATAGTGTCCTATCTGCAGGCAGCATGGTATAGAGCAGAAGGAGCTGAGCAGATTGTACATAGTGTCCTATCTGCAGGCAGCATGTTATAGAGCAGGAGGAGCAGAACAGATTGTACATAGTGTCCTATCTGCAGGCAGAATGTTATAGACCAGGAGGAGCTGAGCAGATTGTACATAGTGTCCTATCTGCAGGCAGAATGTTATAGACCAGGAGGAGCTGAGCAGATTGTACATGGTGTCCTATCTGCAGGCAGTATCTTGTAGCATGTTTGTCTTGGTGATATATCCCCATGTCTTTTTGGCTGTATACTGGCTGCTTATTTCTTTGTAGTAACACATGACTTGTTCTATTGCTTTACAGTTCCTCTGACAGTCATGATCATTTTAAGGGACATTATATTGATTGGTGCTGTTTTTTATGTCCGCTATAAAACCCTTGCACCTCCAGTAAGTATAAGTGATGTGTGTATGTTTGCCCGTGTGTGTTACTGCTTAAAGGAGCTCCTGGATCTTTAGCAAACTGATCCTGAGAAAATTTAAGACCTGAATGCAGAAGAATGCCAAAATTTCATTTTTTATATATAATTGATCACTTTGGTACATCATGGTCTCAGCCTTGATTCTGTTTCTCCTTTGAACTGGACAGGAGAGGGTGCACTGAACGTCTAGGCCGCACCTAAAAGCTATTAGTAGATAGTAGATGCATGTACTGCTCTGAGCCAAGTCCATGTTATAAAGAGAGGATGTCGCATAAAATTCATATCTAGCCAATCCAACTCCCTACAATGTACTGGCTAATATCCTGCATTATATCACTAGGTTTTCTGCGTGAACATGTAAGACCTAAAGTTTCATTACACTCTCTGTTTGGAGGACAGTGAGCCAAGTAATGAAATTGCTGCTGCCTGCGGCCACTAGAGGGTGCTCAGTGTATACGGCTAATACAGTGTTGTCAGCAATATACCAGGATGTAGTGTGCTAGTAAGCATTGTTGGATTTATGGATGTGTTTCTACTGAATGTTAATTAAAGGGGTTTGTCCAAAGTTCTCAAATTTTATTCCCCTACTAGTATCTGACACGTAGAAAAAGAGAGATCAGATCCGAGTCATCGGATGCATATAAGACACAATGACACACTCAGATCTGCTATCTCGCCTATAAAATATACACTAAGCTCTGCTATGCCTCCCCCTTCCCTCGGATCAAGACCTTATCTTGTCTGTAGTTTGTAGAGCGGGTCTCTGCATCCTGATCATAGACAGGAGTTTATGGTCGCATCCAGGGACAACCAAAATGTAAACACCAGGGCTGATAGAGACAGGTTAGAATTTATATCTGTGAATTAAATTTTAAGTTAAAACTGTGTATTGATTCTTTTGCTCCTCCAGAGAACACTTAACAGATATTTTAACCCTTGCTATGCAACTGCTCAGTTAGAGCCTACGTTTATCAGTAAGGTAAGTTTATATCTTTCCTCTTATAAGTGGGACTTGTCTCACTAGATAAATCCTATATCAACAACATGTGTTCCCTCCACCAAATACAAGCCTGCAAGTGTATTGGGAGATTTAGTAGGAACAGCTGAGGGAGAGTTTAGAGGACCGCTATCTATAGTTTGTGGAGTATATTATTTAACCAGGGATGCCATTGACCTGGAGATAATATCTCACTTCTTCCCAGAACAACTACCTAAAGTAACACATACAGTGGGTTCACACAAAGTGTTACTGAAAGTCTGCAGGAGCTAAGCCACTGTTGCTGGATGTTATGAGACTTTTTTTATCCTGCAGTTCCTCGCAGTCTGTTATAATTCAGTTCTCCCCGACCCTGTAGCTGGTGACCTGGCTGGGCTGCTGCTCGTTTCTCCTCCCCTCTTCATAGATGTAAAAAAAATTTGTAAAACCCCTGGTTATGAGCGATGGAAGATAAAAAGAAAGAAAAAATACTTGTCCTGCGTAGTTCTTATCTTTAGTACCTACTGGGACCATGGAGCGTCATTTGAGACGTAGAGGAAGTAACATCTTGTGGCCCTCGGAGGCCACTGAATAGTCGAAATAGACAGCAATTGTCTGCTGTACACAGGTTCTGAAATGTACCAAAGCAACCTAGGAAAGGGGAAGCTAGAGCAGTACGACTATTTTCATCTTGTTATGTTTTTGTGTAGATGAACACGGCAGTCCAGTTAATACTGGTGGCGGCATCACTTGCAGCTCCGGTATTTGATTACGTGGATAGTGTCTATCTTCAAGCGTTATGGTGAGTACACTGTGAGATTATCCGTACAAGGGGGAATTTGTGTTGATGACCCACTTTTAAGATGGACCATCCATAGTTGGTGAGGGAAACCTGTCTTTATGTTTTTCTTTACCCAGATATGTGAGTTGGGAGATGAGTAGCTTTTCAAGACAACATTATTTTGAGATACAAAATCTTTGGAGGACATTTATGAGGGTTCTATGCCAGACAACTGGCGTATAAGCCCTGAAATAATCGCAATGCCTTGGGAACCGCCAGGTATTGTGATCATTATCCCCTTTACAGCATATAATTGCCAACGTGGCATCAAGGGAGTGTAAAGGGGGTGCGGCTGGCAGCAGAGTGGTCCAGCGTGGGGCTTTCCTACCCAAGCCTCTTGATGTATCCGGTGTCTCCTTTGTGTCTGAGTGTTGTTGAGCAAAGATAAGGTGTTGACACGTGTGTAGGACACCCCATACGCATAAGCAGAGGTTATACATCTGATTTTTCATAACTTACATGAATCTGTATGTTTTACAGGTGTATCACTGCTGTCACGACCGTGGCCTCTGGGTACAGCTACTATCATTATGGACAAAAGACAGTAAAAGTTTTGAACAATAAGTAAATTCACAGACGTCCTTCCCTTGGATATGGAATGTGTATAGCTCTTCATTGTAATTATTTGATCCTGATGATCAATGGACTCATGAACTCGAGCAACCGAATCAATGTCTACTAATCCTATTTATACACTTTTTAATATTCAATATTTGAATCTGCTATAATAAAAAGGGAGATTTGGGGGAAATGATTGACAAAAACTCAATGCATGGAAATGGTTTCTGTCAATATCTGGTGACTTTTTGTCGATTTAACTTTTTGGATGTGATAATGAATTTCCATATAAGATTTTTTTTTTCATTTTTCTCTTTCTGATTTTGCACTTAGAAGTGAAGTTTTATAAAGGAAATCACACCATGAACTTATTAACCTGTTTTATATGTCTCTTTTTTTTACTATTCTCACATGAAACCGACAGAAGAAATTAGAACTTTACATTGTATGACAACCCTGATTTCACGTTTTTGGATCTTTTCCACTTCACTCTATACATGTAGCAGTGAATGGCATCTGTCCCATAGTAATGGTAGCCATATACATTCAGAATCTGCTAAATATTAGGCGCCAGCTATTCTGACTAATTCCCCAATGTACATGAATGCACAGCTCGGCCAAGCATGCCTATATTTTCTATAGTTTGAGTTGAATATACAGCTGACAGACGTATCTGGTCGTGGTGGATCTTCTGTAAGAATGTTGACAGTGATCTACCTGCTCCTCCTTTCAACAAATCCCCATAACATAAGAAACTTTGCCTGTCCTGCAGGTTGGGCTTAATTTGCTTTTATGAATAGTAATCTATAAAACACTTATGGGATAACTCGTTGTAATATCACAAAAATGTGTATGATTAGAGGCTCAGATCTGTGGGCTTTAGGTCACGGATCATTCAGATACAAGTACAATGTCTTCCAAAGCAATAGGAAACATCCCTGTATACTGGTCGTCAGAATCTGGGTCATGGCTAGGCTAGCTTCTCTACAAAGAGGTGCTGTGTTGAGACCTACCAGGAAAACATAGTTCATAGAAATCAATAGCTTGAAAACCACAACGGAAGTATTCTGGTGACACTTCCTGTTTTTGAAGATTCTTTGTGCAGCGACACAGGTGACTTCTAATTCTAGATGTGAGGAGTCGTAATATTCTGTCCTCGTTGTTAGACTATATTCATACTAAACGAAGTTTTCATTTCTCCAAACTCTGATGCACTATTAAGGCCTTATTCATATTGTGTGTTTAGATCAGGATTTTCATCAATATTAGAAAGCCAAACACAGGAGAGAGTCTGAAATATGGCAAATGTACAGATGATTTGTTGCCATGGTCCATTTAAATTTTTACCTAATAAAAAAAAGTCAAGAATTTCTTCATGTTTTAAATAAAATATAGGACAGGCAGGAGCTTAGAACCTCTTGTGGTCTTCAAGACTTGACTGAATGCCTACTGCCTGCATATCTATCTATAGTAAGGACCTGGGGCAAGTGCAAGTCTCCCCTATTCCACCATGTCTTCTCTTTACATTGACATCAACATGTAGCAGTATGTCCTTCCTGCTCAGCCATGCCTCCTCATTCCCTTGTTGAAGAGTATTCCTGAGGGAGGGGTGAGCTGATTTCTCTTCAACCAACACATACAGCTATTGTGTCTCTCAATCTCTCCTCATTCACATCTCCCCCTGGAATTCTCTTCAGTGAGTAACAGAGCCAGCGCATGAATAATGTAGCAGCGCTGAGTTCACTGAGCTGAAGAGAAAGCGTGAACATGAATATGCATAGAAGGTGATTCAGCTTGGACTGAATGGACTGTTGAACTTTTCACACAAGAAAAATAACAATATAGGGATATTTGTACTTCTATAAAATAGCAGTTTTCAAAGATATGTTTAGTTTTGCATAACGGTAAAGTATATTAAGTTTTTTTCTATTACTTCAATAGCTGAAAACTAATGTTTTTCCAGTATACAGGCAGTCCCCGGGTTACATACAAGATAAGGTCTGTAGGTTTGTTCTTAAGTTGAATTTGTATGTAAGTCGGAACTGTATATTTTATACAGTTCCGACTTGTTTGGTCTCTATGACAATTAGATTTTAAAAATGTTGGATTGTCATAAGAATCAGGATTAACACTAAAGCTTCATTACAGACACATTTGATAACTGTTACAGCTGTTTATTGTAAGCTTGGACTAAAGCACAATAAATTACCAATATCCAGAGGTCCGTTTGTAACTAGGGGATCGTATGTAAGTCGAGTGTTCTTAAGTAGGGGACCGCCTGTATGTACATTATTTTATTGCAGCTGGTTGGCTGCTAATGCACTGCTTTCATCCTGTCCCAGCCCCTCTCCATTCATCCCTGCAATCTGGTTCAGGAGATATGTTGTAGCTCACTATTCTGTGCAGGAGGCATCTGTATCCACAGTTCTCAACACTTCCAGCTCTGCTACATACACAGAGAGAGCTCTATCCCATGACCACCTCCTCTGTGAGCAGTACTCCCTCTCCTCCTATGAAACCATCAGATAAGCCCTGTGAGTCTGTAGTTTTTCAGTAGAGGCTGAGGCAGGAGCTACTGCAGCAATGAGGTAATCTGAGGATGATAGCAAAGAAATTACAGGGTATGGATACCCTGGCAAAGTTGTTTTACATCCCAAGAACTATTGATTTGTGGAAAAAAAACTTTAGATACAATGCATAAAAATATACATTACTCATACACTATAAGCTATGAGCTTTTTTTTTTCATTTTTTCCCCATCCCCCATTTGTTCCCACTTATATTTTTCTGTCAAGTGTCCGTTTGACCAGCAGTCATTTTATGTGTATGACCGACATAAGTTTAGCGTTCCATGGACACAATAGTATTAATGGCTAAAGCGAGTTACTGCCACCAAGCTTATGGTCTTGCTTCATTAGGTTTCCATTTACTCAAACCACTGCCAGAACTAATGGGCCTTAATCATATTGTGTATTTAGATCAGGATCATCATCTATATTTGAAAGCCAAAAACAGGAGAAGATCTAAAACATGGCTAATGTACAGATGATTTGGTGGCAAAGCCTCTAAGTTTGCACTGTAAAAAAGGCAAGAACCTCCTGTTGTTTTAAGATAGGGAGTAGGCCAATGCCTTTTAGTGTCTTCAAGAGTTGACCTACATCCTGGACCTCCACTATAACTGCACCCAAGAGCTCCACAAGCTTCTGTGGTGGCTTCTTTCAACATGGTGGTCAACATGGTGGAGCATCTGAAGCTTGTCTTGGTCATTTCCCCAATTAGTTTCATGTGTGTATTGTTAGACAGGACCTCCTCCATCTGTGTGTTATGGCCAACCATACAACATCACATAGGGATACATAAGAATAAATGAAAGTCCAGAGAACATGATTTGTAACAACGGTTTTAATGATAAGAAGGGATTGTACACTGATACTCAAACGCAGGGTTTTTATAGGAGACAAGATGTGTATCATATTTGCTAAGGTTTCTGTTTTTACAGGCTTTGTACAGACAAGCAGAAAGCACAACAATGGTCACTAGACACAACCCCCCGACAGCACTCAATATGGAGAGGATAAGGATGTAGCTGGGTTTGGTTCTGAATTCAGCACAAGGAGTCCTTGATGGCCCGTTTATTGGTATACTATTCCCTTTCTTATTTAAAGCCAATACACAGACGTTATATTCAGTATATGGCGCTAAGTTATACAGAGTATACTGCCTCATGGTCACATAAATGTTATTAACAGATGTATTCGCCAAACCTTCAGATCCATAGAGAAGCTGGTACTTATCCACAATCGAATTTGGGGAACACCAACGTATCTGTGCAGATGTGTCCGTTATCTCGAATATTCCTTGTAGGTGAGGGGGGTCCGGAATGGTGTCATCACCGGAAAGTCCAGGGCAGAAGCATGGTGACAGAAGTTGAAGCTCAGAGCAGGGTGTCTGGAGATGCCTACAATGGTCATAGTCACAGGCTATCATTTGACTCCCTGCTGTCGTAGCTCTGGGTTGAGTCTCTTCTTCTTCATATTCCTCTGGGTAGTCTCTTGTAATTTCTGTCTGGTCCCCGTTAGAACTTCCAGTCTCTGGAAACCTGTGTTCAGTTATTGGTCCATCGGTGGTACTGATGAACAGCGTAAGTTCTTTTGGTGAAGTATCAACGTCGCTGATGGAGCTCGTTTCTGGGGTGTGCCCACCAGATTGTGCTGTGGAAGTCTCACTTTGAAGCACAGTGGTCATAAAATCTGTAGTGTTTTCTGAAAGAACATATTTTTGTCCTGTTTCTTGCATGGTTAAAGTTGAGGTCAAAGAGTCTTCTGTTATTCCTGGCATAAAATAAGTTCCCATTACCCCAGTACTAGAGGTCACAGATGCCTGAGTTTTATCACTTGGTTCGCCATGACTTAACTTGCATATTTCATGTAGCGCAACCATTGAAATTGTTGATACATCCCCCTTGTGGCGACTGCAGAAAGTTTCATTTGCTCTGAATGATAAAATGTAAAATGTCAGACATAGTAAAACATTTCATAGTATAGTTCATGCTTTATATTCCAAATCTACCACCACCTTTCTTTTATCACCCATACGTCAACTGCTGTTTGATGTATACATCATATACCATATACACCCATGCATTGTATACACAGACATACAGAATTTACGCATCACATATGCACACACATTTAGAGCATATACACATCACATATACACACATACAGCATATTCAGACCCAGTACCTCAGATGCCAGGCCCCCCTGACACTGTGGGCCCCATAGCAGCTGCTATGGCTGCTACCCCTGTAAATACACCCCTGGATTCACTTTAACATGCCTTTTTAATTTCACTGCCCTGCATGGCACAACATAATATCTGTATCTGATTTGTCTTGCTACAAAAAAATAATACAAACAATTTTGAAAGAAAGAAAGGGATATTCACATTCCAGACATTATAACATATCCACATTATATTCCATAAATGCCTGATGAATGCAGGTCCCATCTCTAGGACCTATCTCTATTTCAAGGGTTCCATGGATTTCTATTTCTAGGGACCAGGATTATGGAAAATGCTTGGTTTGTGCATCTACACTGTATTATTGGGACTTGCATACAAATTTTTAAAACATGAATACACCAGTCTCAAGAATAATTATGCCACAACCAGAGCTTTCGCACAGGCACATAGAAGTAGAGTAGGAGCCATTGGCTAGGACCAGGGGCGTAACTTGAGGGGAGTAGAGATTGCGGTCGCACCCGGGCCCAAGAGGTTTAGAGGGCCCTTACCGTCTCACTTTCCCATATGAGAAGACTATTGCTATAAATCCTACATCATAGTCGGGGGCCCGGCACAGACTTTGCACTTCATCAGCTTCTAGTTGCACCACTGGCTAGGACTATGCCAAATGTGTTTGTAAGGATGAAGCTTGTAGATCCTTGGATGATATTTAACTCAATTATTTTTTAAAAAATACATTACAATAGTTTTATTGCTATGTGCACAGAAACTGCTCAAAATGTACAAATATTTCTACCTGAATTTGACTTTTTTCCCCCATTACCTTTTCAAGTTGACGTTCACGTTTAAGAACAACCAATCAAGTTGACAATCACATGTCAATGGATTGCCATGTAGGTCGATAGTTAAAGGCGGTGAGTTGATTTTCCATGGAGAAAACTCCTTGAGGTTGCAGCTATATAGGCGGGGAAAAAAGACTATATTAGAAATCAATTATTTAAAGAAGTCACTCGCCCGTCACAGACCACATTGATGCAATAGATTTACTGTATCATCCCACATCAGCTTCTCTGATATATCATATCATATTAGTCAAATGTGCTTTACAGACTGGGACGAGTGCAGCAGACATTGTGGAATTTAATGGACACTTTATCCTTACAAAGGGTTAAATGTCATTTAATTACTGTATAAATATATAGACTTGAGCTGTACCTACTAGGAACATACTTAGGTACATTTATACAGTCTTTCCATTACAATCATCTATCTGTGGGCAACTATACAGCAAAACATATTGTTAAGTAACTAGAGACACCAGCATGGCCAGTTTTTGTCCCTACCACAGCAAGTATTCACAGTGTCCTCATTAGCCAGTAGTCAAAGTGCCTTCACAGTAGCCAATAGACACAGTACCCCCCAAACTAGCCAATTGTTTATAGTGCCCCTTCACAGTTACTGATAGTCAAAGTATCCTGTACAGTAGCAAATAGTCACAAAGCCCCTCCACAGTTGCCAATAGTCACAGTGCTCCCCACAGTAGCCAAAAGTCACAGCTTCCCCTGCAGTAGCCAATAGTCACTGTATCCACCACAGTAGTCAATAGTCACTGTATCCACCACAGTAGCCCGGAGGCAGCCGTAATCAATGAAATTATCTCTCTGCCTTTTAAAGAAAGTTTCTAATTTATACATTTTGACGACCTTTCCATTTGAAAAGTTCATTTTCCATTAGCATCAGTTTATCTGCCTCCAACACCAAAATAAACATAAGAGAGTAGAAGTAGACCATCTAACCCTGCTGTGTCCTCTGCACAATATATTTTTGATTTTCTACAAAAACTTACTTTTGAAAATTAAGATACACAAGATTTGTTGCATTGTCAAAGATCTCTGTTCGGATGTGGCGAAGTCTCTTGGAGCCTGCACAGTTTAGAATTTGCAAGTCCGGCAACCATGTGAACAATTCATCTTCTAGAACTTCCATATTAACCATCTCCCTGATGAGAAGCTCCCTTAGGTTTGATAAATTGGTAATCCATGAATGATTCACTGAAATACAAAGACAAAAAAATGAAATTTGCTCCTATGAGAATGATCGGAGTCCCCTTTTGCCTAGAAAAAAGTTATATATTGGGGCCACCCTAATGTTAAGGTTCAGCCCTTGGTGTAACTTGTTAGTTTTAAGCCAGAAACTAGACCAAGAGGAGGAAGAATAAGATGCCAAGTAGTGCAACGTCACAGATGAACACAGAGGATGCTGGGATTCTTCATCCCAATCCAACTTGGTTTCCCCAGTCAGAATGGCCTCCTACTACTGTGTGGAGAGGCCTCATCTATATGACCCTACAGAGTTTTGGGAGATATGTTAATGTGTTAAGGGTAATCCACCTCACTCTTAGAGTCTGGAAGGGATTGTTACAGACACTGGGGCAGATTTACTGACCCTGTCCATTCGCGATCCAGCGGCGGGTTCTCCGACGCTGATTCAGGTCCGGCCGGGATTCACTAAGGTAGTGCGCTTGATGTCCACCAGGTGTTGCTGCTGCGCTGAAGTCAGCTGGAGTTCACCGAAGTTCACTATTCTATGCTGGGTGCAGGTAAGTGTGTGTCAAGCGAATCCGTCGGGTTTTCCGACGGCCACGCCCAGCGATTCCCGTCGCATGCATGCTGGCGCCGATGCACCACAATCTGATCGCGTACGCCAAAAACCCGGGGCAATTCGGCGCAAAACGGTAATATTCGGGAAACCCGATGGGAAAAACGCGATTCGGGCCCTTAGTAAATGACCCCCTGTATGTTGGGCTCTGTAGCGCCTAGAGACATGCTTTTGTTGTCATTTTAAAAATGAGTATCTGAGGAAAGATTCCATTAAAAAATTTTAAAATGTCACCAAAAGCAGGTTCCAAGTGCTATAGAACCCAATATATGGGCATCTGAAATGATGCTGTCCTGGCATGATTCCAATCAGTTATACCCTGTTGATATGTACACTGCATATGTCAAGAGTATTTCAGGCATAAAAAACATACACAGTATTACAGAGTTGTTTTAAGGAGATTTAGACTCTAAATACAGAAGCACTACCCACAATCCTTGTCTTTGATGAGTTTTACAGCTTTGACTCACCACTTGTAATGTATGTACCACTTAGGTCAAGTACATGGAGGGACTTTAAGGAATCCTCTTGGCCTTGAGTTGTGTTCAGTGCAAATGGCGAATGATCAATGTCTTCAGATGAATTGATTCCAATTGATGTCATTGATAAATTAAGTGACACCAGATTTGGGAAACATAAATAAGTAGATGGATAAAAATGTAATATAGGATTTCCAGCAAGAGATAGGATCCTGAGTTTCTTCAACATAAGGCACTTTGGTGCAGTTGATAACTGATTAAAGCTTAGGTCTAATGACTCCAGTTGGGGCAATAGGAGCATTTTCCAGTGAAGCTCTTTGATTTGGTTGTGTGATAAAGACAAGATCCGGAGGTTAGAAAAGTCAACCACATCTTGGTCCTCAATTACAGTTATATTATTGAAGCTCAAATCCAAGTCCTCTACAGTTCTGGGAAGACATGTTGGCAACACATCTAAATTTTGATTCAGTAGATGACATTTGACATTGCATTGCTCCCCGCACTGAGTATCAGTTATATTTACTTCTTCTGTTAGATTTTTGGAGACGGTAACTGTACGGTCTGTGCTGTTGAGCGAAGCCATCAACATCCCCATCTTACTCACAAGAAGCAGCAAGGTGAACATTATCTTCTGGAGGTCGCCAATAAACTAAATGCAAAACTGTAAAAAATAAAGTCAATGAGAAAAGATAATAAGGCTTATACATTATATTTGCTTAAAGAATATTTAGAATAAAAAGCTTTAGCTTCTTTGGCATGTCCATAGTACTGAATGAAGCATCAGGACACAAGCTTAACCTGGCTCTCCATCAATCGGTGGGGGTCTCAGTGGTCAGACTGTTACCCCTACTCCTGCTCTGATAACAATAGTTGTTACAACCCTATTAATCCTGTCTAAACTTTTTAAAGTAGGTTGGTCTAACCCTTCACCAGAGGAATAACCATGGCTATTGCCACTTATCAGGGGTGCAGGATTTTGTTGCAATTGTGCCGCACATGGCTGTATCTAGAGGTGAGCGATGTCCCCCTGGCCATTCACAGCCATGGTGTTAATAGCCGTGATGTACCCGACCCCGTTCCTGAACTTTCATCTTTAATTGTATCCTAAATTCTACTTTACTTGCTAAAGAAATATTGAAAAATATGTTTTAATCTGAGTACAATGAGCTTTTGTGGGCGCCATGGTCTATATGTGTATGCTGATATACCTGGAATGGGGCTTAGCACAATTTGTGGGGTGCCCCTCATGGCATCATTTCCCCCTCCCTAATAAGGTATTTTTTGATAGAAATGGCTAATTTTGGAGGAAGTTTTACCTCAGGTTTAGTCCTTGCTGTGTTTTCTAGTGAGGGTTCTAGTCTAGGGATTTGTATGTCTGGTGATCTGGCCCGTAACATCAGCCCAGCAACAGATGTTTCATTTGCTCAGTAATGGTGACTATTTTCAGTTGTTCTATTGCTCTGGTACAGCAAATCGGAGGGAAAATTAAGTATAAAAGGAGGACTCAAGGGTAGTATTCTTGCCTCTTATTATTTTAACCACCATCAGACTGCGCACAACCTCCCTCTTTTCTGGTTTAGGTGGAAAATTTTATTAGAGGGTATTTAGTTGCCCCCTTGAATTTAATAGTTATGAATTAAAATATTTCTTAAATTATTTATTAATTGAATTAAGTCCCCCCCACCAATTGTTATGAAGCCTCTAATAAAATTGCTGCCATTAATTTTCAAATAATTTGTCTAGTGTCTTTATTTTAGTTCGATTGGTTATGGTAGGGTGGGTCTATGGTGCCATGTTTACACCCCTTGCCTTCTTATTTTGTCTCTTTATACAATCACTTACATTGGAAACTTAATGTAGAAAGAAGAAAACAGGAGCAGCAGCAGCCACGGCCACACCTCTAATGCACCAAGAAGCAATAAAATGAATTTTTTCTGTAAAATAAGAAATGACTGGAAAACAGGAATGACAGGAACATGTATGAGTGGAAAGTTTGTAAAGTTTCCTACACAATGTTATATACAGTTGTGGACAACTTTTAAGCTGTAAACTATTTATAAAACGTGTTTGATCCTTAACTTTCATCTATAGGAGTTTCTTGTCCCTTTAAATCCTCAGATGCATTTATTGCCACGGTAACAGGAGCCACCAACAGCCAATAGGATTGGTGGATTTGAAATAGTAAACAAACAGGCCCTCAACTGCTGTCAGTTACTGCTCAGTGATGGTGGAGATGAGCTTACAAGTGCCGGGTTCTGCTCTTTTTGAAGACATGTTTGGTGAGAGTCCGTCACTAATAATGAGGATCTTAAGAAATGGCTGCTCCTTAGAAAAAATATATTCAGTAACATAAAACTTGGGGAATGTGGGGGTGTGTAAATAAATGACCTATATTAATGTCCCAGTTGCTTGACAGGGATTATTTTGTTATTTAGGACATTTTAGGCACAATTACATTTTAATCTGCCCCCATCTTTATCTCTTCCTCCATCAACCTGCTGCTCCATAGTAGTGAGGAGATGGGGAGACCTCTTATCTATCAACCAGTGGGGGACACCAATGTCCCCACTCTTTGTTATTAAAGACATCTTTTACATCCAATTGTTTAAGTAAGAGTTTAATACGAGTAATGTCCATGTAATATATCATCATGTAATCATTGATGGTTAGGGGTGGCAGTTGGTGCAGTAGTCTCCATTCCTAACTCATATATGTAGTACTACTGTACCCAGCCATCCCTGGTAACAGTGCTGCCTCTCTTACTCTTACACTGACTGCCAACATTTTATGGATCTTGATGTTTTTCATAAAATAAGTCAAAATGTATGTGTATGTGACTGTAATCTCTGTATAATATAGCCATGTATGTAAGCAGTGTCTTCATAAATACAGGTGAAGTACATGATACTTCAAGGTAACATGCATTTCTGTATTTAAGAAATATATATATACAGGTGTGTATACTGTAAATATTTATACGTTTGAAATGTCAGTCTGCTATTTATATGTATGTAATGTCTACACATTTTCTGCGACATTAAAGGGGTTGGCCACTTTACGTCATGTTTTGTGTATGTGTGAGGGGGGGGGGGCAGGATATTAGGTAATTTACCAATATACATCTATGAATAGTTCTGCTCTGCTTTCTTGATATGTAAAGTGAAGCCTCCCGTCTTTTACCTCATCAGCCGGACATTCCTGGCTGCAGATGGAGGCCCATGTGATCTCTACCTGTCCATGAACAATCTCCAGTTAGAGATCACATGACCCTCCATCTGCCCTTTTATGGACAGGAATGTCTGGATTGGAAGGTAAAAGACAGGAGGCTTCACTTTACATATCAAGAAAGTAGAGCAGAACTTCAAATAGATGTATATCGGTAAATTAACTAATATCCTGCCCCCTCACTACACCACACATTACAAAAAACATGAGGTAAAATGGACAATCCACTTTAACTACTACAAAAAGGGGGCATAACTGTGGGTTACAAACTGGAGCACGGCTGATGACACGGATCTCAGACCATAGCATCTCTTTAGACTTAGTCCTCAGAGCATTACTGATTCCCCATGCCCCATGGCTGACAGGACTGGTTAAACACCAGAGCATGGTTGACACCTCATGCCCAGTGCAAAACATAAGGCCCAGACAAAAGCGTAGTTGGCCATGCATGCCACAGGCTATAGCATTGTTGACATCGTTGTCTGCAAACCAAAAAATGGCTGACCCCGTGGACCCAAGACCAGAGCAGCTACGGGCTGTAGGCCAGTGCATGGCTGACACCATGGCCTTGTGCAACATCATGGTTGGACCGTAGGTCCTATAACAGAGCATGGCTGGTGCCAGGGGCCGAATCCCAAAGCAAGTCATGGGCCCCAGATTAGAGTGTGGCTGACACCACTGACTCCAGACAAAAGCATGGCTGATGCTGCAGGCTTCGGACCAGAGAATGTTTTACACTGCACAAAAGAATGTAGTTCACTCTGGCAAGTCTTCAGTTTTAATTTCTTTATTTTCTCAGAATGCAAAAGTTACATAATAAAAGCGAGTATCCGATATAGCAGAGGTCCCCAACCGCCAGTCCGCGGACCAGGACCGGGCCGTTGGAGTTTATCAGCCGGTCCACGCGGGGGCACCTCCTGCTCAACGAGGGGGCAGCACCGGCCAGCACTGAGCTCCCGCACTGGACAGGACCACGTTGCAGCCCTCCGTCTGGCACCTTGCTCCCCGATGCCGCCGGCACCTTACCACGGCCCCCAGACCCGGCCGGCACCAAGCTGCCACCCCCCTGCCGGCCGGCACCAGACTCCTGCCGGCCGGCCAGCACCTCCAATGTGCTGCCGCCCCCCACTCCTCGCATAACTTCGCTCTCGCCCATACCTCCCGGCTCCCCCTCCACTCCCATCTCAACCCCGCTCCGCTAACGTTCCCGCCTCCAGGCTCTCGGTTCCCCTGCCCCCGCTCAAGCCCCAGGCTCCTTTCCCGCTCCCTCCGCTAACATCCCCCCCCCTCCGGTTCCCGGCTCTCTGCTCCCTCTGCCCCCCGCTCCCGGCTCTCCACTCCCATCTCAACCTGTCTCCGTTAACGCCCCCCCCCCCTCCAGGCTCTCATCTCCCTGCCCCTGCTCAAGCTCCACGCTCCCCTACCGCTCCCTCCGCTCTCGGCTCTCCGCTCCCTCTGCCCCCCCCGCTCCTGGTTCTCGGCTATAATACTTGGTGGCATGCTGTATGCACTTTATACTGCATGGCGGTACGTTGGATACATTTTATACTACATGGCGGTATTCTGTATGCATTTTATACTACATGGCGGTACGCTGTATGCATTTTATACTACAAGGCGATACGCTGTATGCATTTTGCATTGCTTTATTTTTACACCAAACCAATATGATGGATCTGGTCCGGACACTGCCTGATATCTTATATTATAAGCTCCACCCCTCCATAACCCCACCCCATATATCACCAAAGCCCCGTCCCCACCCCCACCGGGCCATGGAAAACTGGTCTAGCTTAAAGCCGGTCCCTGGTGCAAAAAAGGTTGGGGACCTCTGTGATATAGCATCACCGTGTATTTTTTGTAGGATACAGGCCTGCGCTTTTCAGGTGTAGCATACACCCTTAGTCATGGCACCATGACCAATGTCTTACACTGCAGGACCCAGGTCAGAGTATGTAACTATATAAAAATACTGCAAGCCCCGGACCAGAGCATGGCTGGCTATACAAGTCGAAGATCAGAGCACTGGTGACAAGACCGGAGCATGGCTGGCAACAAAGGCTTAAAACCAGAGCATGGCTGATGATGCGGGCCCAAGACCGGAGCATGGCTTTTGACTCAGGCCCAAGACTGGAGCATGTTTTACACTGTGGGCCCAGGTCAGAGTATGCTTGGATCGATGTTCTGTTTCATTTCTTTCATTTCTTTTCTTCTTTATTTTTTATTTATAAATCTATGACTTTTAACTTTTACCTGGGGCACCAGTTAGTAGGGAGCACATTATGCATGTGTTCAATTGTGTTACTATATAAAGATGCCGCAAGCCCCAGACCAGAGCATGGCTATACAAGTCCAAGACCAGAGCATGGTGACAACACAGGACCAACATTGGAGCTTGGCTGACAACACAGCCCCACAACCAAAGCATGGCTGATGATGCGGGCCCAAGACCGGCGCATGACTGATGACTCAGGCCCAAGACCCAACCATGGCTGACGACGTGGGTCCTAGACCGGAGTATGCTAGATGATGCGAGCCAAGACGAGAGCATGGCTGACAATGCAAGCCAAGACGATAGCATGGCTAATGATGTGGGCCCAGACTGGAGCATGGCTGATGACACAGGCCCAAGATGGCGCAGGCAACAGACCACATGGTATATACTGCTGATTTCCCATGCTGGAGCATGTTTGCATGGCATGGCAGAGCATGGCTGTGCTCTTTTATTTTTTGACTTTTAATTTTCTAGGGCACAAGTTAGCAGAAAGCACATTATGCATTTGCTGTTCCTATGCAGATACAGCGAGGCTCAGACCGAAATACAGGCCCAAAACCTGTTGCAAGAACTTGATCTGAGTATGGATGACATTGTGGGCCCCCTACCTCAGCATTGCTGACAATCCTGGTCTTAGCCAAGAGCATGGTTGACACCATGGGTCCCATACCAGGAAATGTCTGGCACCATGGGCCATATGCCAGATCATGGTTGGCACTGCAGGCCCTATACAAGAGCATTGTTTGTGCCAGTGGTAGAATCTCAGAGCATGCCATGGGCCCCAGATCAGAGTATGGTTGATGCTGCTGGCCCCAGACCAGAGAGTGGCTTACACTGTGGACCTCAGGTCAAAGTATGGCTGTTGCCTTGAACCCCATACTAGAGCATGTTTACTGCCGTGGGTGTTAGACTGATGTGCTCTTTCATTTCTTGACTGTTTCTTTTCTTTTTTCTTTTAATAGTTTTTTCTTTTAATTTTTAACTGGAGCACCATTATGCATATGTTCAATGGTTTTCCTATATAAAGATGCCACAAGCCCCAAACCACAGCATAACTGATGATGTGGATCCAAAACTGGAGCATGGGTGTCAACACGGGCCCAAGACTAGAGAACGGCTGATGACGCAGGCCCAAGACCAGAGCATGGCTGATTATGTGGGCCCAATACCGGAACATGGCTGATGCCGCGGGCCCAAGACTGGAGCATGGCTGATGACGCAGGCCCAAGACCAGAACAAGGTTGATGATGGGGGCATCACACTAGAGCAGTGATGGCGAACCCTATAGAGGTTGAGTGCTCAAACTGCAACCCAAAACCTGCATATTGTTTTTTTTTTGCCAAAACAGCAATTCAAGCAGTAACAGGAATATTCAGGGGGTCGCACAGGAGGAGCTCCATTGATAACTTTACCCTGTCCAAACCACCTCTCTTCCTGCAGTCTCAGGTAGACCAGAATGCTTTACATTAAAATAATGCTAAGCATGGCAAGTCCTGAGATTGCAGGAGGATCCCTGTCTGGCGAACTCTGCCGTGGTGTAACACCCTGAGTGCCTACAGAGAGAGACTCTGAGTGCCACTTCTGGCACTCGTGCCATAGGTTCACCATCACTGCACTAGAGCATAGTGGATACTGCTGATTTCCCATGCTGGAGCATGTTTGCATAGAAGGGAATGGCTGTTCTCTTTTCTTTTTTACTTTTCTGGGGCTGGAGTTATACATTTGCTCTTTCTATACAGAGACAGTAATGCCCAGACCGGCGCATACCTGATGCCACATGCCCAAAACCACTGCATGGAAGATGTCACATCCCCTAGCTGACACTATGGGCCTCATACCTCAGCATTGCTGACATTGCTAGTCTGAGGCCAGAGCATGGTTGACACCATGGGTCCCATACCAGGAAATGTCTGGCACCATGGGCCATATGCCAGATCATGGTTGGCACTGCAGGCCCTATACAAGAGCATTGTTTGTGCCAGTGGTAGAATCTCAGAGCATGCCATGGGCCCCAGATCAGAGTATGGTTGATGCTGCTGGCCCCAGACCAGAGAGTGGCTTACACTGTGGACCTCAGGTCAAAGTATGGCTGTTGCCTTGAACCCCATACTAGAGCATGTTTACTGCCGTGGGTGTTAGACTGATGTGCTCTTTCATTTCTTGACTGTTTCTTTTCTTTTTTCTTTTAATAGTTTTTTCTTTTAATTTTTAACTGGAGCACCATTATGCATATGTTCAATGGTTTTCCTATATAAAGATGCCACAAGCCCCAAACCACAGCATAACTGATGATGTGGATCCAAAACTGGAGCATGGGTGTCAACACGGGCCCAAGACCGGAGCATGGCTGATGACGCAGGCCCAGGACCAGAACAAGGTTGATGATGGGGGCATCAGACTAGAGCAGTGATGGCGAACCCTATAGAGGTTGAGTGCTCAAACTGCAACCCAAAACCTGCATATTGTTTTTTCTTGCCAAAACAGCAATTCAAGCGGTAACAGGAATATTCAGGGGGTCGCACAGGAGGAGCTCCATTGATAACTTTACCCTGTCCAAACCACCTCTCTTCCTGCAGTCTCAGGTAGACCAGAATGCTTTACATTAAAATAATGCTAAGCATGGCAAGTCCTGAGACTGCAGGAGGATCCCTGTTTGGCAAACTCTGCCATGGTGCAACATCCTGAGTGCCTACAGAGAGAGACTCTGAGTGCCACCTCTGGCACTCGTGCCATAGGTTCACCATCACTGGACTAGAGCATAGTGGATACTGCTGATTTCCCATGCTGGAGCATGTTTGCGTAGAAGGGAATGGCTGTTCTCTTTTCTTTTTTACTTTTCTGGGGCTGGAGTTATACATTTGCTCTTTCTATACAGAGACAGTAATGCCCAGACCGGCGCATACCTGATGCCACATGCCCAAAACCACTGCATGGAAGATGTCACATCCCCTAGCTGACACTATGGGCCTCATACCTGAGCATTGCTGACATTGCTAGTCTGAGGCCAGAGCATGGTTGACACCATGGGTCCCATACCAGGACATGTCTGGCACCATGGGTCATATGCCAGATCACGGTTGGCACCGCAGGACCTACACCAGAGCATGCCATGGGGACCAGATCAGAGCATGGCTGATACTGTGGGAACCAGACCAGAGAATGGCTTACACTGTGGGCTCCAGGTCAGAATATGCCAATAAGTGTTGATGTGCTCTTTCATTTCTTGACTGTTTCTTTTTTTTATTTTAATAATTTTTTAACTTTTAATTTTTATCTAGGGCACCAGATAGTAGGGAGTACAATATGCATGTGTTCAATGGCTTTCCTATATAAAGATGCCGCAAGCCCCAAACCAGAGCATGGCTGACGACGAGGTTCCAAGAATGGAGCATGGCTGATGACGTGGGGCTAAGACTGGATCATGGATGACCACACGAACCCAAGATTGGAGCATTGCTGACAACGCGGGCCTAGGACCAGAGCATGCTTGATGACGCGAGCCAAGACTGATGCTGTGAACCCCATGCTCGAGCATGTTTTCATTTTTCAGTTAGCAGGGATCACATTATGCATTTTCTTTTTCTATACAGACACAGAGAGGCCCAGTCCAGAGCATAGATGGACATGCCACAGGCCAAAGACCACAGCATGGCAGATGTTGCAGGCCCTTCATCTGAGCATGGCTGATACTGCGGGCCCAATACCTGAGCATTGTTGACAATGTGGGTTTGAGGCCAGAGCATGGTTAACACTGAGGGGCTGGACCACGGCTGATACCGGAGGCCGCAGACGAGAGAATGGCTGGTGCTATGAGTCCTATATTAGACCATGTCGGTCCATTGGGGTCCCAGGCCGGATCATGGTTGACACTGCCAGGCCCTGATCAGAACATGGCAGAGGCCCCAGACCAGAGGATGACTGACAAGGTGGGGGTAAAATCACAGCGTGGCTGACATTGTGGGCCCAAGATATGTTTGCATGGCATGGCAGTGCATGTGCTCTTTAATTTTTCAATTTTTATTTTTATGGGGCACAAGTTAGCAGGGAGCTGAATGGCTCAAACTTCGCTCAGAGTATGGCTGGTCCCGGGGACCCCATACTAAAGCATATTTGTAACCGTGGGTCCAAAATCAATGTGAAGCCTTAAACTTACCATTACAGGACATAAAGAACAGATTTTGTTAAGAAATTTTTCACCCCATCAACCACTTTGTTGTCTTGTTATGATGGGTCCCTACACTAACACTTTATATAAAGGACAATATATAAATAGAATTCACATAGCAATACCCGTATTCATTAAAGGGTGGTCTTACTTCAACCAAATTCTGCAAATTAACAAAAAACACATAACTCACCATTTACAATTTACATCCTCCATATTGCTTTGACTTGATTCTGTGTTACACGTACAGTCCAATATCACCTCTTATACAAGTAAAGTGTTAGTGTAGGGACCCATCTGAATGAGGTCGCCGTGACGTGGCAGATGGGCTCGCACAATTTATATAACTGTGCGCCAAGAACCTCACACTTAATACTCAATTCGAGATTCAAGAAAGAATCTTATAATGTGAATGTTATGGACCAAGTGATGGTGATCTATGATCACACATTTAAACAGACCTGCTCCACTCCCGGTGCGTGAACCTCCAGGAACGCCTTTCTTCTCTCTCAAATGCAATATAGAGATATAGTCATGATCTATGACTAAGGACCGAAAAGGTCAGAAACGCGTCAGATTTTATTCCTCTTTGTAATTGCTGTTTCCATGCACGAATAAAGCTAAAGATTTTTATCACGAACAAGCAAGAGTGCGAACCTCATCTGTATCTCTATATTGAATGTTATGGACCAAGGAAAAAACAGCAGCCACAGCAGCTTCCTACCTTCTCCTATAAGAACACATGTAATCACAGGCAGAGATACTGTAGTAACACCCATAGCGATCCGTGCAGTGGAGGACCCACCTAAAACCCTCTGATGTTGCCAACTCTATGTTCATCCTTCTGATACTGACATAGTTGATTGCAATGGTGGAGCAGAAAGCTCCCCTCTTCACCACTTTGGTGTCGCTGTTACTGTGCGAAGCAGAGGGTGAAAGGTGCAATGTGATGATGTAGTTGCGATTTGGGAATTTGAGGGAGGGATACAGAAATTGGGGCAAAACTTTGTTGCAGTAGCTTCCAAAGAGGAGCATAAATTGGGGGGAGAACTACATAAAGGGAGGCATAGGATGGAGGGCTACAAAAAGGAAAGCATAAGGTACAGGATACTACAAAATCAGAGGCATAAGGTAGGGGGGCGACAGAAAGTGGGGGGAAACAGGGAGCCTTATAAGTGTAGAGGGCTACACAAAAGTGGAATTAAACATTGGCAGGGGGGAAGTGACTACAAAAGCAGGTATTTAAAGTGGTAGGGGTTTTATAAAATGTGTGGGTCACTAAAACATTCTACTTTTTGGGCATGCTAGTGGGTTCAGCTAGGGCACTAAATACATTTTGATGTTGGAATAAAAATAAATTTACAAGAAATTTAAATGTAAATGTTGTGGTTGCAGATATATTTGCACACAACAATGTAGAGGTATTTCAGGGTAGGGGGCGACGTTTGCTATGGGGCACAATCTGGTTATGCCCCTGCATGCCAGGCTCAGCTGAGTGTGCATGTAGAATCAAAGTGAATGGACAAGAAAGCAGTCGGTCAAGTGTCCGTATGACCAGCAGTCATCTCATGTGAATGGGCGCCATAAGTCTAGCATTTCATTTTATTTAAAGGTCTTGAATATGATTTTTCATTACCTATGAAACGCTTATAATGATTTATATATAAAAATAATCTGCAGAATTACCTCAACCACATAATTCACTGGAGCGGAGCAATGGACAGAAGACACTGATTTATTTGTTCTGCTCCAGTACAAGCCATGGAGATTACATTTTTCTTTATGGTAAGGCATGATCTGGACCATGAATCCGTGACTAATGGATGGCAGTATGCAACATATAGAACCCAGCAATACTTATGTACCTGTAATACGCGATTTAAAGGGGTTGTCTGTCATTATTAAAAATTTTACTGATGGACAGGGGGGCTGCTGTAAAATAAATATACTTACCTCCCACGGTGCTCTCAGTGTCCCATGCCACCGCCCATCTCCCCTCCAACAACGTAGCCCATTCGTCCCTATATCCCTGACTTGGAGCAGGCACTGGGACAGGAGATGGGTGGGTGTGCCATACCGCCGGAAGTTGTCGGAGCAGAGTATTAATGAAATTATTTTGTATATGGTTTGCCAAGACTAGAAAACAAAGAAATAGCATCATTCTTGTACATAAGATATAACTGATATTGCTTACACTGGTGAATAGGTCTAAGCTGCTTACAGCTACAGTGCTATTTCTGTGGCACCACCACCCCTGGTACCCACCTCACTCCACTACCGATGTGTCTCCCTATACCACAGGAAACACTTAGGTTGGGCAATGAGGCAATCAATGGTTAAAGCGTGATACTGTTACATCCACTTATATTCTGATCTCCCTATGAACTTCCCATAGTGTTTCCTTTATTGCAGGCAGACACACAGGAAGTGAATGTGGCAGGAAACGGGAGCATCAAGAAACAGGAAGTACACTTTATTTAAAGGCCACTGGCAAACACCCTTTCAGAACAATCTTACATTTCTTTAATATCACACAGTGGGAATGATGCTAATATAAAGCATAAGTACTTTTTAAAAATAATAAAAATTTACCTAGATTTTATTCTGCTTTTTGCCCATTGAACACTGGAAACAATGACATGGCTAATATTCAAATTAATCCAGTTCATTGCATCGTGACATCATCTGAGGTAAAAGGGGCAATGTAATACTAACTTATATGTAATAGTAATAGAGATGATAAAAATATTTTCTGACTAATGCTACTAACCCTTATTCATAGGGTGTAGAATACTATATTGTTTTCTTAGGGTCTGCATGCTATGACCACAACGTGGGTAGGAATGAGGGTCCATAAGAGAATGGTGATGTAATGAGAACACTGGACTCCAGATACCAGACAAGAGAGTGAACCCTAAAACTTTAGCCCCTAACAGCCCTGCATGCTTGCCTCTGTTTATCTTAGGCGATACAGGACAACCGCAAAGATGGTCCCTCCCTGCTGCAAAGTGTTGACATGTAACAAGACACACAAAATAATAACACAAAGGCGTCACAACAATACAGGTCACAACTGAGATAGCAAATAAAGTACAGAATCATATACACAGAAGAATTGTCAAGAATGTAAGCCAAATATTGACCTTTCAGAAGTACTCAAGAAAGTTAGTAAGAAAATCTTTTAACCAGTAAAGGAGGATATCACACACTAGGTTTTTATTAGAGTGACGTATGCTCCAGGTGAGAGGGGCAGAGCTCTGAAAGTGGGAGAGCTTTTAACCCTTGCTGTTTCAGAGCAAGGATTGCAGAGTAGCAGCAGTTGAGCCGATAGAGCATTGTTCAGACTGCTGACTGAAAAGCACCAGATAGAATTCGGCATCTTCTCAGACTGACAGATGTAACAGTTGTGCACGATTGGCCATGGCTGTTCTGCAGAACTTCTGCGTAGCCATTTTCAGTATGTTAAAAGTGAATGGATTGGTATTTCCACATATACACCAGTGGATATGTCCCTAAGTCTGACACTTATCCCCTTTTTCTGTATATAGTGATTAAGTGTCATTGGCAAAGTGTAGGTGGGTCATAGAGTGGTGGGAACGTCAAACTCTTCCTCTGTCAGCAGACTAGACAGTTCATACACAAACTGCATTGTAGCTTATGTTCTCTAGAATCCTATAGTCTGACATCCATGAACCCCCAAAGGATCAGCTGAATTCTGCATCCTCTGGAATAACATCAGAGAACAGAACCAAAAACTCCTATTCAAGTCAATGGTACCAAAACTGTCATGAGCTGGATTTTTGGCTTCTTTTTCTGTCTGCTGAGGCTGCTGCAATCAGCTGATCGGGGGGGGGGGACCCCAAAGTATCTAATATACTGTAGACCTATCCTATGGATCAATAACTGGAAAACCCCATTCATAAGCATATTAGCAAATAAAAATTAATAATTGCATTATTTCTAGGGTTAAACACCTAAGAAACCGTGTACCTCTTCTTTTTGAGTAGATTGTAAGCTCCTTTGTTATTGACATTAAATACGTGCCCCCTTTTCAAATTGATCTGGGATATCTGAGGTCCAGATTTTGATGATCAGCAGCCAGACATAGTACAAAGTGATACACACTGCAGCTGCTGTAGAACTTCTTTTTTTCAAAGAAAGTCCAGCACTTCATGTAAGTTAACCATTGGTTGGCAAAGGAGAAAGAACTTCCTACAATATTAGATACAATCTGGAGCAAGAGATGTACAAGGTGTATGCAGCGCTGCTCATCTCTGTATAATCGTTTGGTCATGACGTCAGAAGATGATCTTTTTAAGGATCTTATTTGCCGAAACTGAACATTCGCTTAGTATTATTCAAAATCTGTAACATCATAACCTTAGAATATTTAATCCAAAGAAATAAGAAGCCATAGATGTAGTAGGAGTACATATATTATATTATAGAATATTGTAATAAATACAAGTTTAAAAAACATAACTCTTCTAAAATAATAATAATAATAATAATAATAATAATAATAATATGATAAGTAAATAATAGCAATAATCATACCTGTTAATTTACAAATAAATTTTCTCTTCTTTTCTTCTGTAGAATGTGTAGACAGTAAGATCTAAGAAAAGAGCTCTGTAAAAAGATGTCTTGGCTTTCGTTCCCTCTCCCACCTATACTGAGACACTGATGCCTCTGGTATGCAGTGGGAGGTCTTTGTTCCCTTTAATCACTATGAACCCTGGACATTGGTTTGGTCATTGTGTATAAATAATAATTACATGTTATTTTGTAGGAAAAAAACCCCTACCACATGATGTTAATGGCACAGTGCGCTAATAAGGGAGCGGACAAGGATTTCTCTTATAAAGGTACACAATATTGTCTTCTTAAGCACAAAGTAGTTATAAGTCATCATTCTCAGTTTCCAAAAGTTAAGAAACTTATTTCTGTTGTTAGGATAGAACGAGGCTCACATTGTCTATCTAAGGCTACACACGTGCGGCACCGTACCACTCCCTACCCCGGGAAAAGATTGGACGTGACCTATATTTTCACGGCATACGGCGCTGTGCGCCATATATCCCTATGGTGAGGGGCGGGGGTGTGCAGCGCTCACCTCCTCCTCCTCCTCTCCCCACGTGCTGCCGTGTGCCCGCCGTGCTACGGTATGGTGGGCATCGGCTGTGTGAATCCAGGCTGAGACTGACTAGACAGATCACTGACTTTTTTCCCATTTCCGCCGGTTCAGGTTTTTTAACACTCATTAGTACAAGATAAAATTTAAAAACTTATATTGAGAAGGAATATTATAAATAAAATATATTATATGGTCCATTCTTAGCCTGGATTCACACAAACATATGCCTATCGGGCCTTAGCTGGGCGATAGAGATGCACAAGGTATGGCCATGCACACAGGGAAAGACAGGACATGTCCTATCTTTTTCCCGTGTACGGAGCAGTACGGTGCTACACGTGTGAATTCGGCCTTAGTCAGAAACCATGGCTCTAACCATGGATCAAATCCTAGGGAAGATAAGCTAACAGTTCTGCCTCTACCGTAGAATGTTTTAACAGAATTAATCAGTTTGTTGTTAAATAAGATTCCCTAGATTATATAGGGAAATATGCATATACATTTTGTATATTTTCCAGAATCCCCTAGTGGAGCACCAATGGCTACACGTCACCAGAAGCCTACAAGGCGGCCTTAATTTTCAAAGTCTCTATAAGGAGAACTCTTGCTCCCTGACCCTAGTCTAAAACCTCTCAAACAGCTAAACCAGTTCCCTACACTGTACTGAAGAGATGCAACCACGTCGAAACAGTGCTGTCTACAGTTGGGAGTCTGTTCCTTCTGGAATAGATACACATGCTTGTCTTTAATCCTATATCATGTCATTAGACTTCCTGAAAGTCATGCTTGGAGTTAACCGGGCTGCCTTACAATTGCCAAATTGACTTTAATTGCCAAAGTCTCCATAAGGAGAACTCTTACTTCCCAATCCCAGATTATAGAAATAGCAGTCTAGTGGCTTCCCTTGACAAAAAAATTGCTGGACTCACCAGCTATATATGATTTATCCTAAGAACTTTATTCAGGAGCGGTTTAAGACGCTTGACTGTATGAATATTATAGCCCCTACAAGTCTGGAAATCAGTGGCGTAACTAGAAACTGATGGGCCCCAGAGCAAAGTCTGCGCTAGCCCCCCGACTATAATGTATGGTTTATAGTAATAGTCTTCTCATATGGGAAAGTGACACCATAAGGGCCCCCTAAACCTCTTGGGCCCGGGTGCGACCGCAACCACTGCACCCCCTCAAGTTACACCCCTGCTGGAAATCACTTCCTACATCTGGTACTAGAATCAAGCTTCTTGGGGAATGGAGGATGCGTCCCTTCTTCTGCTTTCAATCTGCAGTTTTAGGACCTTTGGACGACCCTCAAAGGTCCTGAAATAGCTCTTGTGTACATGTGTATTGAGAGCATGAACAGATGTACGAAGATCTCATGGGTGAAGGTCCTTCTCAGTACAATTTGGTGGGAGCTTTGGGTGGCTATGGGACTCCTAAAAGCCTTGGGCCCTGGGCTACTGCCCAAACCGTCTATAATATAATTCACTACTGCCTTTATTATTCTATTTGTATTGCAGTACTGTAATCCAGGGACCATCCAAGGATAACATATGTCAGGAGTATATCAGCTCAGTTTATGTCTATTTTACTGCAGGCACTGTTGTTTAGCTTTACCCAAAAAAACATGATTATTTCTTCACCTCATCCTTACATGTACATGGCTCAGCCTATAAGACGTGATCTGAACATGGAAAGGGAAAATAACTGCTGCTAGACATCTCTGCCGGTGGTTTATATCTCTTACATACAAAAGGATTAGGAATGTTAAAATCAATCTGCCCAATTCTTCAGAATGTTTAACACCTCAAACTAAATGTTTTCCTATTGTACCTGTTTCCTACTCAGGGGCATAACTAGGAGAGGCTAGGCCCCACAAAATACTTCTGCATGGGGGCCCCACCTTTCCCCTTAAAAATATGCATAGTTATATACTCAGGTTTATACAATCACACACCTTTATATAATCATTTTTACACACACACATTTATACACTGTTACACACATACATACAGTTATACACTTACATATAGAACATATAAATATAATATACACACACATACAGTACATACATACCCTATACACAGAAAGTATATAAACATCAAATACACTCAGTATATACACATTTGATACACGCATACCGTATATACACAGCATATACAGATACACACAGCATATACACATCCTATATACACACATACAGCATATACATATCCATACAATTATACACTCATACACACATGTACATGTTATGTCAGGCAGTCTTCTTTAGGGGGGTGGTGAAGGCAGAGATCTGACTTCTTGCAGCCTAGTAGCTGCTGACTACATGCGGGAAGTAGAAGGCAGAAGGTTCAGGTTATAGATTCCTAACCCTTCTGTTCTGCAGTCCCTTCCCCCAGAATTTTTTCTCTGAGCTGCCGGCTCTACTATGTACTGTGGAAGATGTGCACTGACATATACATACACACAACAGAAATGGAGCGGCGTGGCCATCAGAAAACCTGACGGATTCAGAAAAAAAAAGTGTGTCGCTTGACACACACTTACATGCACCAGGAATAGGATGGTGAACTCCGGCAGTCCTCGGCGTAGCAGCGACACCTGGTGGACATCGCCGGAAGACCCGAATCCTCGTCGGAGAACGTGCAGCGGGATCGCGACAGGACTGGGTAAGTAAATGAGCCTCATTATGCTATACAATGTGCAGCATAACATGTACATAATGGTGTCTTTACAGTCTTTAGTGTGTGTGTTAGGTCAGCGGCTGAGGCCCCTTGACACCATGAGCCCCATAGCAGCTTCTATGGCTGTTACCATTGTAGTTATCCCTGTAAAAAATACTAGCAAAATAAGGCTACATTCACATGATCTTGTGCCCGCTGTAACACAGCACGGCGGGCACACGTCGGTCCTGGGAAGAGGAGGAGGGGGTGAGCAACGCCCCTCTCCATAGCAATATATGGCTTTCGGCACTGTATTCCAGGGAAAGTTAGGATGTCCTATCTTTCTCCCGGCTACGGAATAGCACACATGCGGGACCGTACCACTCCCGTACGGCACCGTGCTCCCATTGTCATCTATGGGGGACGTATATACGCCATATTATGCGTCGGACGTATATACGTCCCCCATACGGCAGTGTGAATGTATATTAAAAATTGTCTATAAAATGATGGTAGCCTCATGTACAAAGCTGGAGTGGATGGCGAGTCAAAGGTTTGAAACATTGCTCGTCGGTGTATATATGTGTTTGTTTCATTATGCCACCGATTTACATGCAGCCACGTTCCAGTAAGTTTCAGGATTCTTTAGGAAAGCCCAACAACCAAAATATTTATGATACGTCAGTCTTTCCTGGAAGCTGTGAAGAAACAGACCAGCCAAGGATTTTGGAGAGATTAGTGTCTACTAAAAGCAGGTGCTAAAGTGCAATTCATTGTAGCATTGACTGTTATCTTTATGAGACTGATGATAAGGGCCCTGGGGAATGACAAACGGCACTTTCCCAATACAATGCCAGTTATTTAGGATCCTGTGACCCTGCACCAGAGGCCAAAGCAATGTAACAGTGATAGGCCTGCAGAACTGAAAGGTTATGGAAATAGTTTCTGGTTTGTTTCTGAGTGCTGAAAGTGAACCTCCGACTTTTATCCAAAAGTCAAAAATTAGTGCTAATTCATGTCATAAATGTAATAATGTCAAATCCTCTGTATAGTCTATCTCAGAGTATAGTGGGGGTCTATGGGCACTTTGTCTAATATTCTGGGGAGACTTTCCAAAGCATGGCCTGCATATAGTGTTCAGATGAACGGTGAACTCCACAAATGAAGAAATCTGTAACAGGATCCACAGGGCATTAAAAGGGGTTTTATTTTAAGAAATCTTTCCCCTATCAGCAGGTTATGTGATAAAGCCTTACATGGAGTCTTGAGAGCCATCCTAAACTGTCCTGAGCTTCCTTTCAGGACAACCGACAGGACTATCCTACACCGGAAATCAGATACAATATAGGCAGCAGTGTTGTAACTAGGAGAAGCAGGGGCCCTGAATGGGGCCCCACTAACCCCTTAAAAAATATAAATACAGTATATACGCACCACATATACACACATACTGTACATGCATACCATATACACAGACATACAGCATATACACACAAATATGCATACAAATATAGAGCACATACAAATCACATATATACACATACAGCATATTCACAACCAATACCCCAGATTCTGGGGACCCCTGACAATGTGGGCCCCATAGCAGCTACAATGGCTGAAACCACTGTAGTTACACCCCAGATTAGGTGGATTTGCAGTCCACCATTATATCCATCATAGGGGATCCAGGACAGACAGGATTAGTAATTTAACTCCTTATTCTGTTAATATGTGATAAATATTCGCTTACTCTATGTACTAAAAGAATTATTGAGCTGCAGGGCACCAGCACCAGGTCATATCATAACCTCTTCATCACCTGTCTGATTGTCCTTATCTACATCCTCGATTGCTTCTGCGTTTTAAGTGACGCAAACACACATATGTGTATAGATGGTTACTATAAACGTTTTAAGGATCACTTAACATAGAAAATACATGAGTTGTTCCACAATTTTTATCCCTCTTTTATCTTTAGCTAAAAAGTTTTTTATTTTACTATGCATACAGCCAGGAGTTGAAGGAGGTTGTCTTACTTGGCGAGTCCAGTAACCCTTCCCTATGTCCCATGCCATCTTCTTAACATTCAACACTTCATGTCATGTGACCAGGATGATGGCATTAGGGGCCTTTACCCACAAGTATTTGCAAAATCTACCCCATGTATGTTTCTAATTAATAATAATAATTCTTTATTTATATAGCGCACACAGATTACGCAGCGCTGTACAGAGCTTGCTAAATCGGTCCCTGTCCCCAATGGGGCTCACAATCTAATCAACCTGGAGTATAGGAGGAAACCGGAGGAACCGGAGGAAACCCACAAACATGGAGAGAACATACAAACTCTTAGCAGATGTTGAGATCACATCTAATCACAGCTTGCCTCCATGCAAATGTTAGTGGGTAAAAGACCTTAGATGACATCACCCTGGTCACATGAGATGAAATGCTAAATGGTGAGAAAGGGGAAGAGCTGCTGAACTTGGCTGAGCAGGAAACACCCGCTCCAACTAGCTGCTATCTCTGACTTCATGCCAGGTAAGATAACAAAGGTGATTTTATGGCCATGTGAGGGAAACAATTTTTAGCTAAAAGAAGAGTGGAATATAGTAAATAGTAAAGGATTCTAATGTAACCTGTCAGTAGCTGCATCCGTGAAAAATGTGGTGACAGGTTCCCTATAAGAATAAGCTTTAAATGTTCCATCTATTCTCATAAGCATTTTTTAGCTTGGAAAAGCTTGAACTGGGTTGTAAAAATATGTAGCCTGTACATATCTTGACATGTAATATTGGGGGTCTATGTGGCAGAACACTACACATTCTTATCATCTAACCTGACTATCTAATAGGCCTCAAACCAAGTGTTTATGGGTAAACAGATGACCCTCCATCCAGTAAACCAGATTTTACTATGTATTAGACATTCAGCACATTCTCGTCCGTTTGATGGCCTATTTTCAGGATCAGTGTCGGCATGCAGGACCAGCGCCAGCACTGGCCATACCTGCGCAAGTGCTGGGACCCAGAGCTGCTGCGGGGGCCCACATAAGAAACTGAAACCTGGAGCTGATCCTGTCAGCATGAATATTAAGGCTGGATTCACACAGCCGTTGCCCACGTCACACACGGCAGCGCGCCGGATGAGGAGGAGGAGCGATGCTCACCCCCGTCCCTCTCCATAGGGATACATGGCGCACGGTGCCGTATTCCGTGAAAAGATAGGACGTGTCCTATTTTTTCACAGGATACGGAGCGGTACCACTCCCGTAGGGCGCCGTGTGCCCATTGCCGTCTATGGGGGACGTATATCGGCCGTATATGTCCCCCATGCGGCAGTGTGAATGTACCCTAAAACTGCACAACCTCTGGTATTATACTTTTCCGAGGATCATATTATGGTCAGTTTGTGCAGTCTCATTCCCTCCGGATCTTGCTGCACCCTCACAATTTATCTTGTCGTTCCTAAAGTGGCATTTATACATCTGCAATCTAGAGATATACATCTACATCTATAGGGAGAAAAATTTATTGTAGGGCGAAAGAGTAAAATATTTAAAATGCGCATGTTAATTTCCCAATGTTTTATGACTATTTTATCACATTTCTTCCCACATGTAGGCATTATGTAATATTTATGGATGTTGAATTTGGTGTTTAGGTGTTCCTGGAATTTCAAAAATGAGATATAGACCAGCTGTAGTCAGAAATTATAGCTTCCTGTTTATATGAGGATCCTATGATGTGTTCTAGTTCTGACTCAAAAATAGGACCCTACAATGGCTGGAACCCAAAAACTCCAACAATCCGACCATTATTGCTTTTGGAATTATTCACTATTATCTTCATACAATTTACTGATGAATATTTCCTGGGAGCACAGTAAACTGTGTTCTGCATTTCCAGATGTAGCCCTGGTTAACATGACTAGTCGGACCCGTTAACCCGATGTGATAACGTTGTGTAGTGTGTAGCACCAATTTAGGAAACGGCTCCTTTTGTGTAATAATTAAATGAGTTCATGTTCATTAAGTCATGTTAGCCAGTGCTACATCTGTACTGCGGGCGGGTTCCTACTAATCCATCCTTCTCCAGTCTGAGGCCCCTTCCACACTTGCGTTGCAGATCACGTCAGAGTCTGATCAGGGTGCGATCAGGGTTTGGTAAGTGAAAAACTGACATTTTGCATCGGAGTTCAATCAGTTTTCAGTCAGAGTTTGTTCAGCGTCTCAGTTTTTCATGTGCATTTAGGTGTTTTCAATGCTTTTTAAATGTGTTTTTGACATGCAGATAACGCACATGAAAAGGGCTCATAGCTGAGCTCTATCTTTTCTATGGCAAGTGTCTCAGAGTGCAATGCATTTTTGATGTGTCTCCATAGACTTGTATGGTGCATTTTTCACACTTGCGACTTGCCAAAGTAGAGCGTGCTGAGATTTAAATATGCGTTTAAAAAAAGGGTGTGTGTGCGTGAAAAAAATGCAAGTCTGAAAAAACCTATTGAAATGGGTCAAAGTGCAATGCAAGTTCCGCACGTCAAAAACACGCGCAGAACACACGCGTGAAAAACGCAAGTATGAAAGGGGCCTTAGGCTTGTTTCACGCAATCTAACTGTTATTTGGACCTTAAAATCTGATCTGCTCAATATCCATGTTTTGTTCCAAGTCAGATGCTATCTCTATCCCTATCTGTTCCATGTGCAATCTCCATTGTGCCTCTGCTGCTACTGTGCGTGGTAGAGGCCAGCAGGCACAATATGATGACATTATTTCACCTGCCAGCTTTAGTGCTTATTCACATGACCGTAACGGGGGCTTTGATCCTGCTGTAAAATTTGCAGCCAGATCAGGATCCACATTGAGATCTATGGCACCTGGTGATATTGCAGTGCGCACCATATTTCTATGGAGAGGGGAAGGGTTGAGGTGCGCTCACCCCTCCTTCCTCCTGCCCTCAGATGGGTGCTACTCTCAGGTTCTGCTCATTTTTGTGTGGTTTGCTCAGGTCCCGCTCATTTTTGTGTGGTTTGCTCAGGTTCCGCTCGTTTTTGTGTGGTTTGCTCAGGTTCCGCTCGTTTTTGTGTGCTACGCTCAGGTTCCGCTTGTTTTTTGTTTGCTATGCTCAGCTTCCGCTCGTTTTTGTGTGCTACACTCAGGTCCCGCTTGTTTTTGTGTGCTACACTCTGGTTCCATGTGTTTTTTTGTGTGCTATGCTCTGGTTCCATGTGTTTTTTTGTGTGCTATGCTCTGGTTCCGCTCGTTTTTGTGTGCTACACTCAGGTTCCGCTCATTTTTGTGTGCTACGCTCAGGTTCTGCTCATTTTTGTGTGCTATGCTCAGGTTCCTCTCGTTTATGTGTGCTACGCTCAGGTTCCGCTCATTTTTGTGTGCTACGCTCAGGTTCCGCTCGTTTTTGTGTGGTATGCTCAGGTTCCGCTCGTTTTTGTGTGGTATGCTCAGGTTCCGCTCGTTTTTGTGTGGTATGCTCAGGTTCCGCTCGTTTTTGTGTGGTATGCTCAGGTTCCGCTCGTCTTTCTGTGCTAAGCTTGGGTTCCGCACGTTTTTGTGTGCTTTGCTCAGGTTCCGCTCGTTTTTGTTTGCTAAGCTTGGGTTCCGCACGTTTTTGTGTGCTATGCTCAGGTTCCGCTCATTTTTGTGTCCTACAAAATGTGTGCTATGCTCAGGTTCTGGCACGGGGAGCACCTGGCTGTATGAATGTGACCTTAGAGCCACTCACAGCAGTGGCAGGAAAGACACAAACAATTAGTGGAATGGGACAAGGTGAGTGATTTTTTTCACAGCAGAAAGAAAGGAAGAGGCTAGAGGAATGGGTGGGATGGTCACAGGTCATCATATAGGATGAGGTGTCACAGTGAGAGGGCATTACAATATGTAGGGGACACTATGATGGAAATTATTATGGTGTTGTGGCCATCAGAAGAGGGTATCATACCTTTTTGAGACCCAGGAGGTAGGGTTCTGTTTTGGGTAAAGACAGGTATTGGGAAACTTTTTGTAGTGTCCTTTTTCACCATCCTAAATGTTTGGAGGGATGCAATAAGAGTATGCTTACACCAGATCATCATGCCAGATATGGCATGGAATTACCACTAGGAAAATTCACCTCTCATGAAAATCAATAGGAGGATGTCACATCTATACAGGACATGTTATTCGAAAGCTCCACAGGAAAACCACACTCTGGGTGTTGACATTGATTTCCAGTGTGAACATACCCTTAAAGGAAACCTACCACTTGAAGTGGCAGGTTTCAGATGGAAATACCGAGCACCAGCTCAGGGTGAGCTGGTGCCGGAGCTTATTTCTGTTAGTGTTTTAAACCACTGTATTGCGGTTTAAAACACTTTTTAAACTTTATAGCCGGCGCAGGGAGGTACGCGCTCGGCGCTTACCATGCGCGCGGCTCTCCTTCACTTCCTATGTAGCCGCGCGCGTACCTCCCTGCGCCGGCTATACAATTTAAAAAGTGTTTTAAACCGCAATACAGTGGTTTAAAACACTAACAGAAATAAGCTCCGGCACCAGCTCACCCTGAGCTGGTGCTCAGTATTTCCATCTGAAACCTGCCACTTCAAGTGGTAGGTTTCCTTTAAATCAGTTTACCAGGATTTTTATCTTGCTGATATTCAAAGGATATGTTTTCAGATCAATGGCAAGTATGACCCCCACCGGTCAGCTGTTCTCTGCACACCAAGAGCAGAATTTGAAGTTCAGCTCCATTCTCTGTGTAGTAACTTGTAAGTCCTGTATACTCAAGTTTCTGATCCTTGGTAATCTGGTTTTAAAGACCAGTACATATATATACAGGCAGTCGAGGGTTACATACAACATAGGTTCTGTAGGTTTGTTTTTAAATTGAATTTGTATGTAAGTCGGAACAGTATATTTTATAATTGTAACTTCAGACAAAAGTTTTTTTGGTCTCTGTGACAATTGGGTTTTAAAAATGTTGGGTTGTCAACAGAACAAGGATTAACAACAAAACTTCATTGCAGACACATTTGATAACTCGAAACACAATGTCCAGCTCCACGATACAGAAATCCATTTGCGTTTTTTGTAGAAAAAATATTCTTTATTGTTCTCTTCTTACATACAATTAAAATCGCAGTCATCACAAGAATCGACAGGTGATCGCCTACGCGTTTCGGGTAGATGCTCTACCCTTATTTATGGCTGAATAAGGGTAGAGCATCTACCCGAAACGCGTAGGCGATCACCTGTCGATTTGGGTAGGCGATCACCTACCTGTTTCGGGTAGATGCTCTACCCTTATTCATGGCTGAATAAGGGTAGAGCATCTACCCGAAACGCGTAGGAAATCACCTGTCAATTCTTGAGATGACTCCATGTGATTTTAATTGTATGTACGAAGTGGACAATAAAGAATATTTTTTCTACAAAAAACGCAAGTGGATCTCTGTATCGTGGAACTGGACACTGTGTTTCGAGTAAGCAGTAATCCAAAGGAGGCTGGATAGGAGGTCCGTGCTCGATCGATCCACAGGGGTGCAAAATCAACACTCCAGGTGAGCTGACACAACCACTGCTGTAGACATTTGATAACTATTACAGATGATCATTGTAGCCTAAAGTACAGTAAATTATCAACATCCAGAGGTCCATTTGTAACTAGGGGTTGCCTGTAAGTCGGGTGTTCTTAAGTAGGGGACCATCTGTATATATGTCCTTTGTTGTGTTTCATATATATATTTAATATAACAATTATGTTATAGTATCCTAGGAGTCTCATTCTTCACAGTGGATCCGGACAATATGGCCACACTCCTTACACATATCTGCGGAGCACATGTATCATCCACACACTTGTTTCCCAGTTTTTGACCTGGTGCACTGTGGGAAGGTAAGGTGCTCAGTGTACGCCTGTGATTTATCTTCATTTTGCTGGTGGATTGATACACTGTGACACGTACATATAAAGGAGCTGAATCTGTGGAATGTTAAGGATGAGCCTGACATTCCTGGCTGACAGACGGGATAAGCAGAGTCTGATATGAAACATTTGTGTGAATGGTACCAGGATTTAACATCTCCAGTCTGGCCGCCCCCCATGAGTATGCAGAGCCAAGTAAATCTGCAGACGTGATGTATATACATGTTTACATCTTCTTTTTTTTTTCTCGTGATTTAAATTTTTTAACATATCGGTAGAAAGAAGATGAAAACAACGAGCTTATGTGTTACTTTGTATTATTGTTACCATTATACATGTGCACTATACATGTTCATATGTTGGATATTTTAATATCCTGGACCTGTGTTCTTTAAAATTGGTGGATAATCACAAAGTTTTAAGGGTCCCTTGACCCTAGGACTCTCAGCTATAGTCTGGGGGGAAATTATTTTCACCAGTAAAGGGGATATAAAGTTTTATACAGTGATCCTGCTCTATCCGTTTCTAATACTCTATGTACAAACTACTTAACTTCTCTTGCTCTAAAACACGTACCCTACCCATAGGACACTAGGCAGGGTCAGCTCCAGGTTTCAGTAGGCCCCTGGGTGGCAGAGGGTCAATGGGCCTCTTTGCAGTGAACTCACATGGTGGCATTAAAAATTCAGAAACTAAAACAGTCTCTTTCTTGTTCTGTAAAATATCTTCTAGTTTATCATTCCAAACAGCCCCTCACGGTTATTTTGTATACAGCCCACCTCTACCCCAACAGATTAATTAGATACCGCCCCTCACCCCCATGGATTCCTTATGTACAGCACTATGTGGCCCCCCCAGCAGCTCTGGGCCCTGCACTAGGCACTAAAGTAAGCAGCTCCTAGTGCTAAAACAGACGCTGCAGTGTTACAATGTTGGCGTTATCGGAAACATCCTATAACGCTAACAAACACTGCTGCACTGTACAATAGAAACACCAGACCGCTTTCAAAGCTGTCCGGTGTATTCATGAGGGGGCGGTCCGAGGTGCTACCTCTTCCCTGGACCGCCCCGCTCACTCTGTAGGCCAGTGGTGACTGCCACGTGTCATGAGGCAGTCACCGCCCCTAAACCTGCCCCCTCATGAAAACATCTGTAGCTTTGAGAGCGTTCTGGTGGTTCTACGTTTTAGCACTAGGTGCTGCTAACTTACTTTACTGGGAGTACCATTTTTCAGGGTGACAGGTCCTCTTTAAGAAGTGTATGTGCCACATTTGTGGCTTCACTATTCTTTATACGAGGCAAATTTTTGCACTGAAGGAGGTGTCCATGCGGACCATGCGCCACATCTATCATGCAAAGTCCCACAGGAATCTGTTGCACGCCCCATGATAAAGGTGCACCAAAAAAAGTGGTGCACTCTGTCAGGACAGTACAGGAGGATCAGATTCATGAAAAACGTGCGCCAGGCTTTATACGCAGGCAAACTGCACATGTTTTTATTAAATGTGGGCCCATGTACAATCTGCTCATCTTCTCCTGCTCTATAGCATGATTCTGGCTTAGCTTATTTGACCACATAATCAAAGTAACAGGTTAATTTCTAAAGGTAACGAAGAACACCAGATGTAGAAAATACAGAGTTTATTGAACTTCTGATTGACAAAAAAGGTGGTGATTTCATAAAACGCAAGTTGAATTAGTACAACATTAATAAAGTTCTATGTTTTTAAGTTTAAAGCCAACAAGAAGAAGCCATGATGCTATATTACGTTTTGTAGTCTGTATGTAGAGCTCTTTAGTAGTATTTTACACATACTTAGAATTATTGTTTTTCTTAAATGTCACATAATTACACGCATACAGCCACACACATACACCCCAACACAGACACAAACATACGGCCCAAGCACGGACACACGCAGAAAAAATGTAGAGTAATCATTCCTGGCCTCCAGTGAGTTTGTGGAATAGTTCTTCATCCAAAGTCTCATTCTGGTCTTTGGAACGTGTAGAAAGAAAGATGTAGCCTCCTATGTATTCATGGATGACTTTGCAGCTTGCACTTTGACATGTAAATGCAATAGCAATGTTGGGGTCAAACTCCATAGCAACCTAAAAGATATACAAATATTTAATAAAGTTTCATAAACTAATTTGGACAGGACAATTCCAACTTTTTTTGTATTTTAAAAGTGAAAATACTTTAAGGGTTTTTCATAATTTCAGTGGAAGGTGATTGCTATTGACAATTATAGGACTGTGCCCATTATGGGACCAGGAACCATGACTGATGGAAATGGATCCTACCTCTGGTGTGCTAATGTATGATAGCAATGGACAGAAAGCAGCGGAAACAAGATGCGGGTCAAAAAGACCCATGTTCTCCATATAAGTGCAGATCCCAAAAGTGAGGCTCTCATTTATTGGATTAAGACACATCCTTTAGGTCAGTGATGGCGAACCTTTTAGAGATCGAGTGCCCAAAATGAGACCCAAAAACCACTAACAAAAACTGGTAACAAACTTATTTGTTACCAGAATCTTTGAGCTCCAATCCGACCATGTCCACACCTTTTCACTCTTCAGACAGGACCAAGCAGCACAGGATGGGTCACTTTAAAATAGCAGGGTACTACTTGGACTGCCTGAGACTGCAGGAAGAAGCCATGTCTGGCAAACTCTGTGCCTGGGAGACAGCCCGTGTCCCCACGGAGACGCCTCCGAGTGCCATGTCTGGCACCAGTGCCATAGGTTCGCCACCACTGTTTTAGGTCAACCATCAATGTTTATAATGGAAATACTGCAATAACATCGTAGGTGTACAACATTCAGAATAACCTTTATACCTTGAAGGAAACTGGTCACCAGGGACCTCATTTTCACTAAAGACAGGTTGTAGAAGCTTATTACACCTGCATTGCAAACATGCGTTCCTGCTTCCTCTAAGGATTTGCATTACATTATAAATGTGTGTTATAACTTTCCTTGCACCCTGACAGAATCATCTGTGTATTCCCAGGGGTTGGGCTTTGGTTTGGATGCATTTATAAAAACAACATGTGACTTTTCTGTGCTGCAGACTCCTCAGCGCTTGGCCCCCACCTTTGTGCTCCCGTACAGCTGCTCCCTCTCCCACTGATGTCAGCTCACCAGCCTGTGAGCTCTGTGAAGGAGCAGGAGGGAGGAGCTATACAGGAGCACAAATGTGGGGGATGAAAGCTGAGGAGTATGCAGCACAGACAAGTCACATGTTGTTTTTTGAAATGCATCCAAACTAAAGCCCAACCCTGGGACTACACCGAGTAATTGTCAGAGTGCAAGGTAAGTTATATCACACAATTATATCATAATGCACATGCTTAGAGAAAGCAGAAAGGCAGATGTAATAGACTTCTGTAACCTGTGAAAATGAGGTCCCTGGTGACTGATTCCCTTTGAAGCTACAAGTCATGTTCAATATGTCAAAGAATAAGACTTTCACCTAAAAAGTTTGAAACCTGAAAAAAAGATGGCATAGCAAGTGAAATGCAAAAAGTTAATCCCATTCATCTCAGACAAGGTTTTCTCTACCTGTTGTATTTCCCAGTTGACATTCCATTGTTTCAAATTCGAAAACCTCCAAGTTGTAACAGGGTCTCCAGTGGCAATGTCTATCCGGATCAGCCTATTGTAAGAAACACCGAGCAGTTCTTCTTTTTTGGCATCTCTAAATCTGCAAAAAATAATAAAGCAAACTTCATCAAACTGACAATGAGGGTTATTGTTAACAGAAAGTGGATTTGCAGCGGAGGCTTTTTTTAGCTGCTTTTTTTACCCGACTTGAGCATCGATATTAGGAGGGAGGGAAGTTGTAGGTCCAAATTTTTATTCTCATAATGATTTTCTCATTGTGAATATAAATTGGAAGATGTCTGTGGTTCCACATATGATGTTCTGTTACAATAGAAACAGATATGAAATATATTTACCTGACAACATAGTGGGCGGTGCCAAATTCGGGGAGAGACTGCCACGCCTGAATAAACCTCATTTTGGCTTCTACAAGGGGCATCTGTGAAATATTCTGCTGTGCCTCCAAAATGCGTGAAGCTAACTGTTAAAAAAAGTATCAGAAACAACAGTTAAGTATCAAAAAACTACAGTTAAGTACAGGCCTAAAAACAGCTAAAACCCACAACACACTCCTACAGTTTTCTTGTCAGTGAAGGTTATGGCAATGGACAACCAGCGAATCTGATTTTTCAGATACAGTAGATATTTATCTCCAGATTAAGCTCCTTTTTTAACTTTTCATTTAATTTTTTTTCTCCCCAACTTTAAAAAGTAAATACCTTTTGTTTTTCTATTTACAGTGATGTAAATTTACAGTGATGTGAAATCATACTTTCTAGGCAAACCATTAAATATTCCATTGATTTTACCAGGGAAAAACAATTCCAAATGAAATTGACAACCTTTGATTTACTGCTTTCACTATGCAGTCCAAATGACACATCAGGGATTATTTACTAAGGGTCCCGCGGCCGCATTTTGGTCGGTTTCCTGACTTTTCTGTGATTGTGGCGGGGATTGTTTCGCAATCGCGCCGGCTTTCACGCCACACAAATCGGGGGGCGGGCCGTCGGACGATCCGACGGATTCGGACTACGCGCTGGATTTAACATTTACATTTGTGTCGCAAGCCAAGCACTTACATGCAGCAGGAAGAAGAAGGTCAACTCCGGCGGACCTGATCAGGGAAGCGACACATACAGGAAATTGGGCGCACGATCTTTATGAATCACGGAAGAGTTCATCCTCGTCGGACAGTCCGGATCGGTGATCACCCAGGGACCGGGTAAGTAAATGTGCCCCATACTCTTTATTCTTTGGGTCATTAACATTATGTAGACACCAAATTTACATAACTTTGCTATATTTAAAAAAAATGTAAAAAAATATATTTTTTAACAAAAAAATGTCTGATTTCTGGTACCCATAACTTTTTTATTCTACCACATACAGAGCTTGGTAAGGAGTCATTTTTTTGAAGGACAGGCTTTTTTCATTTTTTATTTTTAATGCTATGGTTTTGGAACCGCACAACTTTCTGATCACCTTACTTACCATCCCTGTCCGTTCCCTTACAGCAGGACTGATGGTGGAATTGATTATAGTTGGTGAATAGCAAAAATGCTTTGATTTGGACATTTACAGAGTTCACCACATGGGATAAAAATTTTTTATAACTTGATAGACAAGGCATATTGGAGTGGGAATGTAAATGTTAACAACCTTGTGCCATACAAGTTGTTCAACGATTGAAGATACAAGTTTACATAAGTAACATTGTACATCATATAATATTATCATGTGAACCACACTTAGCAATCCAGTCAACCGACAAAGACGTTGCAGTATTTAACTCTCAGAGCAATGTCTAGACTAGATACAGTCCACTTCTTAATGTAGCGTACTTTCGGACTTCCGACCAATCCTTTGCCCCTAAAATACAGATGTGCTGCTGACTCTAATTTTGCACTTAGTTTCCATTCTGTCTTGCACTAGTCTGAACACTTATGTCAGTTTTGGCTGTCTTAATTCATTTCCAACAAACACATTTGTTTTCTGCAAACTTTGTTCTGGCCCTTAGACAGAGAATTGCCATCTGTGATGGACAGATGCCTTCTCCAGGATTTTAACATCTGATAAGATGAATGTCTGTCCACTTCTCAGTGCTTGCTATAAGCTTTCCTTGGAGCTTGATAGTGTTTTCTAGGCTTCTGTATTTTGGATTCTTTGATCTTTTTCCTATCTCTTGACTATAATTTGTCTGTTGATTGTGTACTGCATTGTCCTCTTGGTTTTGACTTGTATTTGCATGACTATTCTTCTGTGTAGGTTTCATCCTGTTTTTGTCTTTGTGTTTTCACTTTGGCGCTGGAAGGGAAAGTTGACCAGTTGTAAACTATAACTTAGTACACTAACTGGTGGGTCTAACCTTAGGGCACACTGTCTGTGTATGTCTGTTCATTTACATTACATTTAGAACCAAGACTAATGGTGAAATTAAAGGGTTGGCCACTTTTCAATAAATCTGTTCATGTTTCATTATGTACCTGTTCTTTTGAGAGCTACAGCCTTTCCCTGTTCTCTCCATGCTGCCCCCTGCATATATACATAACATGTTTCTCATTCCTTCAGTCTGTGCTAATGGCGTCACCCACTGTGGCTATTCAGTTCACACTGACAGACACAGTAGGAGGGGAGGGGGCAGCAGCACAAGTCATAATCTCCTGCTTCAACACCTCCTAAAGATAGAAGGTCACACATGTAAACAAAGATCCACAGAGAGTTTGCAGACAGCACTGAAGCAGGACTGCCGAATCACTTGATGAACACTCGATTGATTATTGATTGTTATTAAGACAGCAAAGGCAGATGGGTAACTTATGTAAAAGAGTGGCCAATCCCTTTAGGGTGGAACAAAAACAAAAATTATATTGCTACATTGAGTAAGCAGTACTAACCCTTAAGGTGGAAAACTACTTTAAGATTTCTGAGTTCTGCAGCAACATAGATATGAACAAAACAATTCTAATCAATTAATGATTGATCATTAGATACCTGTTTAGTTTTGTATTTCTTTGCATACTTGGGTGACACAAAACATTCGGGCTTCATGTCCACATGTTCCATGCTGGTGTTTTTTTGACTTGTGTTTGTAGTGTTTGTATTTTTCATCCTCAGAAATTGTTGGATGTTCTGTACTTCTGATCGATACGAGCTGTCGGCCATTGTCTTTCCTTTTGATGCCAGTATACAGGCGGCCATCCATTTGGAATATTGGGATTCCTAGAGATCCAAAGTAGAGAACACAGATGTGTGTTTATTACTCACAAGATACAATACAGTATTCAACTCTAACAAATCATTAATTAATGGTATCAAAAATTGATTCTAAATTCTGCGTTACTACTAACACTTGTAAGCAACAAAAATTTAAAGGAAACCCGTCACAGATTTTACACCACTAAACTATTAGCCCCCAGGTAGAGTATGAAATGACCTTTCTAGAATTTTCCATTTTATGTGAAATCTCATGCATAAAAAAAAAATCTAATTCAAATCCATATGCAAATGAGCTAAGGAGAGTAATTTATTCATACCTCCCATATTTCGGGCCAGAGAACGAGAGGCACATGGGGCGGCCTAAGCAGCACACTGGGAAAGAAAATTTGGACCCAAGCCACTCCCATTACCCTGCCTATGATCCCACAACCTGGCATAGGATAAAAGCCACCTTAATAACTCCGCATATAGTGGAAGCCTTCTCTACCTTTGTACAATGTCGGTCCTTTTTCTCATCCACTCTTGTGGCCCATGTCCTCCACCACTCACGATTCACAATGTGACCCCTGTCCTTCACCAACTCCAACTTTTGCACAATATGTCCCCTGTCCTCTCCTCCCCCGTAGCCACTCTGATTCCACTTCTGCATCTGGTACATGCGGCTCTAAAGCAGTGATGTCATCACATTGCGTCTGCCGGCTTTTGCTCCACTTACCAGCGGCAGAGGCAAAATGATGGTACGAAGAGCTGACGACTCTCCTTATAATCATTGTATTCAACTCCCGGTGTAACAGTCCAGAGAATAACCCCAGCCCAGACTATACCCGGGGATAAAGTAGCCTAGCCCAGATTATACCTCGGGTATACTTTGGCCTAGCTCAGATTATACACCGGGATATAAAGTGGCGTAGCTCAGAATATACCCCCCAGGCCATAGTACACCCCCATCAGCAGCAGTGAGTAGCTTTGATTGCTATATATAGACATTTCTTCAACTACATTTTATTTAAAAAACAAGATAGTTGTCCTTGGATACAACTGTTTACAGACATGTAGTGTAAACATGGTGTTCACATTGTATTTACGGAAACACAGTTTAAATCAGTGCAATGTTAACACTGTGTAAATACAACATGTGAGCCTAGAGTAACACCCCATTCCCATTGTGTTTACACAAACACAGTGTATGCACCAAAAAAGGAATACAATGTACTGAGTATACTGCAATAACCTTTATTATACACATATAAAAATGTAAAACTTATGTCCCCTATAGACATGCATGGGAACGAGTGGTAGACAGTACAGGAACAACAAACAGACAAAAGCAAAGCTCTCTACCTTAATCAAAGATGCTGATAAATCCCTATGTACATGCAGACATTAAATCAATACCAGTGCATCCACATAAGACAATACAGTATATAGGGCCTGGGTAGTGGTAAAGTAAACAATGCCCAGGAAAAGCAAGGGAGGGTAGTAGGTACAAACCACAGGTAGGAGCAGGTCTCTTTTTGCATGTGGGGGTGAAGTGGGTGTACCCGATTTTCACTCACCCCTACTGCCTTTTGGTGTAGAACAAACACAGTGTAAACATAATGTTCAAATTGTGTTTACGTAAACGCTGTGTTATTATATCCTTGAGGTAAACTCAGTGCAAACATCACGTTGACATTGCATTTACATATTTGCAGTGTAAACATGTTCAAATTCTATTTATATAAACACGGTTTACATCAATGTATCAATGACCATGTAAACGTGATGTAAATGAAAAGTATGTGAATGCTACTATTGCGTTCACGAAGCGCTTACGTAAATGCGGTAAAAAATTGGGTTCACATTGCGTTTACAGAAACTTGGTTCAAATCAATGCAATGTAAACACAACCTGCCATTGCATTCACATTGCTTTTATGTAAACTGATCTTGTTCACATGACCAGGGAAAGTTTCTGGGGTGGTGGAGATGGACAGGGGGAATGGGGGTCATTTATTATGGAAAGTCATGACAAAAACCCACAATAAACTGGTATCACTTTAACTAGAAAACTTCTTCAACTTTCTTCAACTTATAATGGTGAGAAACCCAGTGCAGTGGTAACATTAAAGTCTGGATGGATAGGGACTAGGTTATTTTATACTTCCTGGTATAGAGTTTATCCCCAAGGGTATATATTCATGCCTGGGAGGGGTGGGGGTATATTCTGGTCTAGTCCAGAGTATACCCGGGTATAATCTGGGATGGGGTTATTCTGACCTGCTAAACTGAGCGTTACTTCAGATGATCATGGGTTCCCAAATCAAAGCTACAAATCTCATCTTTCATATCGCAGCATGTGGTTCTGTGAGTTTTCAGAGATACATTGACATGTGGGCGTGTTTTATGCAGTAAAGGGATCTTATACACTGTGCAGCAAATGCTAAGAGTACAGCAGTCCCCGGGATACGTACAAGATTGGTTCTAAAGGTTGAATTTGTATGTAAGTTGGAACTGTATATTGGATTTTTAAAATGTTGGGTTGTCATAAGAACCAGGATTAACAATAAATCTTCATTACAGACGCCTGTGATAACTGTTATAACTGTTAATAGTAGCCTGGGGCTAAAGTACAGTAAAATCCCAAAATCCAGAGGTCCATTTGTAACCAGGGGTGGTCTGTAAGTCGGGTGTTCTTAAGTAGGGGACCGCCTGTATTCCACTGCCAATGTCCCTGTATACCAGTCAATAGGTAATATAATAACAGTGGAGTACAGTACAAAGGTGAATATAGCTGTATAGGTAGAAGTGGCAGTAACATATACTTACATTGTCACATCTTAGATGGATTTCATTCATTCCTTCTGCAAATGGTATCAGCAGCTTTATCCCAAATCTTCTCTGTGTTACACTGACGTCTGGCACCAATTCACAGCCTGAGCCCAAAACACAAAGGACATGAGAATGTGATGGATCTTACATTGGCTTGTGTCTCTATTACTGACATGTTGTGGAAAAAAAATGTTTTCAGTTTACAGTTCATGTTTAAAAACTTGTTCAATTTTATAAAAATTTTAAAAAATGGTTCAATTTAAAAAAAACCTCCACAAACAGGTGTCCCCGGTTCATAGCTATATGGATTCAAAGATATAAGACTTTAGTAACTTAGGGGAAACTGCTCTACGACACAGATCAGACACTGGCCCACATTTATCAAATATAGTGCAAACTGCACTATGTGTGAATTTGAGCTCCTCTTGCTCTATAACATGCTGCCTGTATATAGGACACAAAGTACAATCTGCTCAGCTCCTCCTGCTCTATGACATGATGTCTGTATATGGGCCACTATGTACCACCTGCTCACCTCCTACTGCTCTATAACATGCTGCCTATATATAGGACACTATGGGGGTCATTTACTAAGGGCCCGATTAGCGTTTTTACAGCGGGTTAACCGAATTTTTCCGTTTTGAGCTGATTTTCCCTGTATAGCCCCGGGATTTTGGCGCACGCCATCGGATTGTGTCGCATCGGTACCGGCATGCACTCGACGGAAATCGGGGGGCGTGGCCATACGAAAACCCGACGGATTCGGAAAAAACGCTGCATTTTAAAAAAAAGCGACACCTGGTGGACGTCGGAGGAACTGCCTTAGTGAATCGCCGGAAGACCCGAATCCACCGCAGAGAACGCGCCGCTGGATCGGGAATGGACCGGGTAAGTAAATCTGCCCCTATGTACAATCTGCTCAGCTCCTCCTGCTCTATAACATGCTACCTGTAGATAGGATACTATGTACAAGCTGCTCAGCTCATCCTGCTCTATAACATGCTACCTGTAGATAGGACACTATGTACAAACTGCTCACCTCCTCCTGCTCTATAACATGCTGTCTGTAGATAGGATACTATGTACAAACTGCTCACCTCCTACTGCTCTATAACATTCTGCCTGTAGATAGGACATGTTATATAATCTGCTCAGCTCCTCCTGCTCTATAACATGCTGCCTGTAGATAGGACACTATGTACAATCTGCTCAGCTCCACCTGCTCTATATCATGCTGTATGCATATAGGACACTATGTACAATCTGCCTAGCTCCTCCTGCTCTATAACATGCTGCTTGTAGAAAGGACATGTTATACAATCTGGGATACTTTGACTAATCAATTTGCTGATCAATAAGCACAGGTCACGGTCGGTAGGTTAAGGGTTTGCACTCCTTTGTTGGTCACGGTGAGATTACTGTAGGAATGCTGTGTCCATGTGGGAGTTGTTTATCACCGGGTCGTGCTGCTTTTATTAGTGACTCCTCTTCTATATTCTTGTTGATATGACACATTAGGCTTTGTGTTTCCAGTTTGGGAACAGATGAGAAATTCATCAACAATCCTTAAATGGTGCTGACTGACACAATCTGTGAAGGACTTGTGGGGGAGGGAAGGCGTACATGGAAATCTACGTGCCTGCCTGCAAATTTTTGTTTTCATCTTGGTCTGTGTCCAAACATTGTAGAATTGGCTGTGGAAGTTTTTTGAGTCAAAACTTTCTTTAACACAGTAAAAATGAAATACAGTAAGTGATGATTGCTAAATACGTATGTGCCTGGTAACTGACATAACACCCAACCATTCTGGATACAGCAGGACAGTCCCGGGTATCAAGGTCCACCCCACTGTGGTGGTGGTGGGAGGTATGTTCCTGGCTTCACACAGTCTCCATCCATTGCAATTATATAGCAGAGATCCATCATCTGCCCGTATTATCATTGACCCTCTACCACTGCTCTGTGCGGCTCAGGATGGCATCAGGCCTACCAGCGACAGAACTGCGCAGAGCCATGGCAGAGAAGGAAGCAAGATTATATAATGGCAAGAACATCTGCAAATAGTTTGTATGTTCTCTCCATGTTTGTGTGGGGTTCCTCCGGGTCCTCCGGTTTCCTCCCACAGTCCAAAACATGCGGGTAGGATGATTAGATTGTGAGCCCCATTGGGAACAGGGACCAATTTGGCAAGTTCTGTGCAGCGCTGCGTAATCTGTGTGCGCTATATAAATAAATAAAGGAATTAAAGAAAGGAAGGAAAGAGGAAGCAGAGAAAGGGGCTATAATGTGTGTGTGTGTGTGTGGCGTGGGGGGTTGTTTAAGAAGGGAGGGCATTATTAGTGGGGGGTGTGGTAAATAAAAGGACTTACTATAAATCAAAATTAAAGTGGGAATTATATGTGAGGGGCCAACAGAAAAGGGGGCTTTATTATTGGGAAGGTTACAGAAATAGGGGAATCTGTGGGTGGGTCACAGAAAGGGAGGTGTAATAAGTGGAGGCTAAAATGAAGGGGGTGCATTATATGTTAGGTCATGACCGGAAGGAGGGCATGGTTCTGGGCTACTTTTGAGGTCCACACTATACAGTTTGGGTGGATGGCAACAGGCATTTTACAGTTGTGGCCAGAGGAGGGGGGCATTATAGTCTTTTAGGGGCATTTTACAGTGTGGGTGAGCCACAGAGGAGGGGGCATTATACATGGTGGGGTTTCACAAGAAGGGGGAATAATACTATGTGGAGGTCTGTGAGGGGGCTACTACTGTATGGGAAATAAGGAGCCAGACAAAGGACATGGTTTACGGAGACAAAACTTGCCACAGTGTATTGTCCCTCCTTCTCCATCAAGAAGTTGTGAGGAGTGCCTTTGTGGTGTAGTATCAGAGGCATACCTTTTTATTTTTCGGTTAAGAGCATATTTATAGTGAGAAGAGTTGTTATTTTGAGCAGTCTTGTAACATTGTAACATTGATCACCTTTTAGAACATTTTTTGTTAAGGGTATCGATGAAAAGATATTTTTGCTTGATATGCTTGATCGGAAACAGCTCCATGATATATGGCTGACACACGCTGGTGAGCCGGTGCCAGAAGGTGGACGTAAATGTTCGTCTATTTGCATTAATTAACTTGCAAAATATGTACATTTACGTCCATTTGTACCAATACAAACGTCTGGGGGTGGGACTAAAACCGATCGCATAATAATAATCTTTATTTATATAGCGTCATCATATTCCGTATTCCATATTCTTAGGGGACATGTTTCCAAGGAAATTCATGTAATTCGGTAACCAGAACCAGGCGTCTTGCATTCAAACATTGCACCCTCAGAAGTAAATTTGAAAAACTATGCCCAAAAGGGAGAATTATCTTGACATTCATTTTGAAACCCAGCTTTGCAGAATAAATCCTAAAATTTACATTAGTGAAAATTTAGTGCAAATTTTTTTTAAAAAAAGTTGAATTTGACCTGTGCATCAGCTTGCCAGACTATCCCTGCCCTCTTTCCCTTTACTTGGAGCGTTGTCACTTGAGTTTTTGTTTCTGTATTTTCGTACCTCTTAGGTTTAGTTTTTCGATGGGTTCTCCATGAGCCGCTTCTTTATTCTTGAAATAAGATATGGAAGTATCTTTGAAAACAAACCAATATTGCTTGTAAGCTTTGAGCGTTAGCTTTTTAGGTCTGAAAGACAAACAGGAGCGGATTATCAGCTACTTGTGTGAACGCCAATAGACTCTCTTATCAAGGTATTACTTTGCTGGTCCTCGCCTATATTGATTGAACTTCAACATGTAATAGTTTTATTAACCCTTCAATAACATCCCCTAGTTTATATATTGTCTCATTGTATGACGGGGAAGGAACAGAAAAAGGGAAGGAGCTTCCTCACTCTATGATATGCATTTGTCAGTCATTTTACCAAATCCGTTTCAGATTACAGAATCTTTTAGATGAATTGAGATACTTTGGAATTACATAATAGTATAGTTAGGAGTTGTTGCTGGCTTCTGTTTTGTAATATCACCCATTTAAAAAAAAAACTTCAAAAACAAAACACTACTGCCAAAAATTACACTAGTAATAGCAGCACCAGCAATTATTTATTGCAGTTTTATTGGCAGATGAGTCAGATCCAGTTATAGAGCGTAACTTTAAGGGGTGCAGAGGTTGCGGTCGCACCAGGGCCCAAGAGGTTTAGGGGCCCTTGTAGTGTCACTTTCCCTTATGTGAAGCTATTACTATAAACCATACATTATGGTCGGGGACCTGGCACAGACTTTGCATGGAGGTGGTGCACAAGAAGGATCAAGTCACAGCAATGTACAATGTAACTCAAATCCACAGCATATATTGTACATCTTGTTTTGGTTAAAAGCCCAAAATAAGTGTATACCCTTGCCCAGGGGCATAACTACAGTGGTAGCAGCTATAGAAGATGCTATGGGGCTAGCAGTGTCAGGGGGCCCCATCATCTGACCAAATACATTAAAGAATGGAGGATGTGCATACATATTATGCTGCAAATTGTACAGCATAATATGTATATAGCATATATATGATGTATATGTGTGTATCTGCGATGTGTATATGCTGTATGTGTATATGGTGTAAGGTATGTATATACTGTATGGGGAGATTTATCATAAGGTTCTGAGGTAAAACTTTTCTAGTTGCCCATGGAAACCAATCAGAGCGCAGCTTTAATTTTATAAACAGCTTTGAAAATGAAAGCTGAGCTCTGATTGGTTGCCATTGGCAACTAGAAGAGTTCTGTTCTAAGAAACTTTTGATAAATCTCCCCCTTTGTGTATGTATATGCTGTACGTGTGTAAGAGTGTATAAATGTGTGTATGAGTGAAAACTGTGTGGGAGATTTATCAGAAGTGTCTGAGGTAAAACTGTCAGTCAGATCAATCAGAGCTCAGCTTTCATTTTGTAAACAGCTGTGGGGAAAATTAAAGCTTTTCTGCTCTCAGACACTTCCGATAAATCTCCCCGTTAGTTTATGTATATAGGTATATAAATGTGTGTGTATATATGATTGTAAAATATGCATATTTTTAAGCGGCAAGGGGGCGCTATTCAGAAGACTGCTATGGTGCCCTGCCTCTCCTAGTTACGCCACTTCCCTTACTCTATATAGTAATATATATATACACATCATATATTTTGGCAGTGAAGCATATCCTATTATAAGAACCATATAGTAGTAAAGGAAAGTATTCATCAAATTGCACAATGCCAGAAAAATAGGAATAGATGTGGCCTCCCACAGAAGTGACTCAGTGGTACCGATATCTGGAACATTTAGCCAAGCAGAACCACGAAAGTTTGACACATTTTGAGTGCCCCTGTGCTCATAGTCATTTTTGCAATAGACACAACATATGTCTTCTTTGAGAGACATCCTGGAACCACCAAGCTAGTTGTATCTTGCAAAACCGTTGTAACCACTAAGCCAGTTTCCTCTTGTCAGTCTATAACCACCAAGCTCTATGCTCCAGTCTGAGTACATTCCTGATGCAGTTAGGGGTAATTCACATGGCCGTCTGCGGGCCCCATAGACGGCAATAGTGGCACAGCGGGGATACAGTGCCACACATGTGTGGCACTGATCCGGGCCGCACACCGCACAAAGATAGAGCATGCAGCATTCTCTATGGAGGGGTCACCTCCTCCTCCACTCCAGCACACAGCGGTATGCCCGCGTGTAAATGTACCCTTAATCTGTCATAATTAGAGATGAGCGAGCACTAAAATGCTCGGGTGCTCGTTATTCGAGACGAACTTTTCCAGATGCTCGAGTGCTCGTCTCGAATAACGAGCCCCATTGAAGTCAATGGGAGACCCGAGCATTTTTTAAATAAAACTGAACAGTAAAAGAACAGTGCAAAAAAAAAATTTTCAGATGTTTGCAGATGTTTTACTTGTAAGAACACATTGAAATAACACTATTCTTCACTTTGCAGGTGTTCGCGCGTGTCTCCCGCTAAGTTAGGAGATGTGCACGAACATCTGGAATGTGAAGAATAGTGTTCTTTCAATTTGTTCTGCACTTAAATGGTCCTGTATTCACAGTTTTTAATGTTTTAATTCTATTCTTCACTTTGCAGATGTTAGCGCGTGTCTTCCGATAATGTCGGAGATGTGCGCGCACATCAGCAATGTGAAGAATAGTGTTATTTAAATGTGTTCTGCACTTAAATGCTCCTGTATTCACTGTTTTTAATGTTTTAATTCTATTCTTCACATTGCAGGTGTGCGTGCGTATCTCCCGATAGGTTCGGAGATACGCGTGCACAGCTGCAAAGTGGGGGAGCACATTTCATACACATAAGAACAGCTCCAATTAAAGTCGATTGGAACAATATAAATATATATGTACAAGCTCCATAGGGGCTATTTGGAGGACTTGAATGCACTACATGTTTGGGAGATTCCAGGACAATCAGGCGGAACAGCTACAGTCATCTAAAATACCATTTATACTAGTAATAAGCCGTATCCCACAAAGCTGTATAACCTCAGTGTGAGTCTGGGCTTGGAAAGGTCGTGTAGATGTTTACATAGACTAATGATTAAACTGGAGGCAAAACTATGAAGCATGCAGAGAATTACCAGTGACCTCTGTGCTAAAAGCAAGAATGATGCTTAATAATGTGAATATAGAGCATACCTGAACAGTTTCAGATTATCTGCAAGTTTTGGAATGTCTGTGATGTCTTCCTGTAAAAAAGTTAAAAGCACAGTTGAATGTTATTGAAAATTGTTCATAAAGGCTTCCCTAATTTAAAGATGTGCACTGCCGGGATGTCTGGTCCAGGTCAGGACATCTACCCTGGCATTGTGTAAATCTGACTCTCTACTCTTGTTATGGACATGGCTTGATTTTTCTAGTGAAGTTAAAGGAAATCTACCGCCAGGATAAAGAATTGTAAACCAAGCACACTGACATACTGGTGAGTACCCCCTCTGGCAGGTTCAGCTTTTCTTTTAGCTTCTTAGGACCTTGTTTTTACAATAAAAAGATTTCACAAAGTATGCAAATGAGCCTCCGGGGCTCCAGACTCTATAGATATCAATGGAGCTTAGAGCCCCGAAGGCTCATCTGCATAATTTTTATAACCTCTTTTTCGTAAAAACAAATACATACAAAGCTACAAGAAGAGCAGCTTCTGCCGGAGTGGGTACACACCTGTATGTCAGTGTGCTTGGTTTACAATCCTTCATCCTGGTGGTAGATTTCCTTTAATCAAGACAGAGGTGTTGTCTTACATGACCTTGAAGATAACATCTTACATGATCTTAAAGAAAGCACATGTCTGTATCACGCACTGTGACGTAAAACCTGCATCAGTAGTCCACAAGATATCCCATCCAATCTATAACTATTGTGTATACAGGCGCTCCCCTACTTACACCCGACTTACAGACGACCCATAGTTACAGACGGACCCCTCTGCCCACTGTGACCTCTGGTGAAGCTCTCTGGATGTTACTATAGTCCCAGATTGCAATAATCAGCTGTAAGGTGTCTGTTATGAAGCTTTATTGATAATCCTTGATCCCATTACAGCAAAAAATTTTGAAACTCCAATTGTCACTGGGGCAAAAAAAAAAAAATTGTCTGGATCTACAATTATTAAATATACAGTTTCGAATTACATACAAATTCAACTTAAGAACAAACCTATGGACCCTATCTTGTACGTGCCTGTATAAAAATATTGGGGCAATATGATCATTAAGATGAGCCAATAGAAATAAAGTTGTAATGCCTGGGGGAGGGGGGGGGGGAGTGACTCCCCCAAAGATAAATACAAATTCTGTAGTTTACAAAAAGTGGGGAATGTTACTTTGATAACAATCATGTGATTCTTTCCATGCATGCATACCCTTATATCTGATCTGGAAAAGAAGACCAATACATTCTGAAAGGCACACAGGATTTAGTGTGCCAACAGAATCATTGTCAGATGGGTGGTCCTAAACTGGCACCGCCCATCTGATGGTAGAGAGAGTGAAAATATTGGTAGCTTGAGAGGGAGAGGGAGAGACTTGAGAGGGAATTCAAACTGTTACAGAATTGATTAAACAAATTCTTATTGAAGGGTGAATTTTGGGACCCTGGAGTCTCCTAGTACAGAAATCCCTTAAAGCAGTGATCCCCAACCTTTTTCTGCCCAGGGACCAGCTGTAAACATACATTTTCTTCAGGGATCAGTTCGGTGGGGGGTTGAGGTCTGGTGTCATAGTTTCATAGCTAAAAATGTATATTTGAATGCTCCACCATAACTCCCTGTGTGCTTAGCTTACATCATTCCATTTCCTGAAGAAGCACCCCAACTTGTATTGTCCTTTTTCCTGTAGCATGCTCCCCTCCCATGTCCCCATTACTGCATTATGTCTTCCCTCCATGTCTCCTTTCGTTTGCTTCCCTCACCATATGCTTCCAATGTCCCCTTTCACAGCCGAACTCTGTCAAAAACAAAAATACTTACCTTCCTCATTCCCCTGCAACAGTCTTCTCTTCCTTCCCTTCACTAATAGCATGATGTTATGACATCATGACGCTTGTCGTCAATAGAGCAGTGCATTATTTGGTGGTTTTTTTTTTTTGTTTTACAGAGGTCAGGCACGGCCCAGTACCAGGTGTTCCAAGGCCCGGTCTTGGGCCGCGGACCGGTGGTTGGGGAACACTGCCTTAAAGGAATGCTCTTTAGTGTTCAGTACCCCATTAAATCCAGATAAAAGAATACTTTACACCATGGATTAAATTCTGTGAAAGTGCTCATTGGTGTACCATTTTGAGACTGATTATGATCAATTTGGCATCTTTTATTATCCTTCCTTTTGAAAAAAATGTGGCCTCTGGAGCATGGAAAGGAAGTAGGTGATTAAAGGGGTTGTCCAATTTCAACAAATAATTCACGCGGTCTGTGTAAGAAAAAGTTATACAATTTTCCAATATAGTTTCTGTATCAATTCCTTGTGTTTTTATAGATCTCTGCTTGCTTCCCCGCTATAGAAAGCTTCTATGTTTACTTCCAGTGGATAGAAATCCATCCATGGTCTTGGGATGGACACACAGGTGCGGGAGCCATTATTATCACACGGCTCAGATTACTCGCTGTGATATAACGTCTCCTGCATGTCCATCACAAGACAATTGAAAGATTTACATCAACTGGAAGTAAACATACATCTAAAAAACCATGAGGAATTGATACAGAAAGTATATTGGAAAATTGTATAACTTTTCCTTACACAAACTATCAAAAATCAATTATTTTCTGAAAGTGGACGACCCCTTAATTTGGACACTGACACCCCACCTTAAAATGTTGAGCATCACTAACTACTCACAATTTACGGTACACAACATATAATTGTGGTTTTATCTGGTACTGCAGCTCATTAATAAATAATTAAGGGAGGGTTCAAGGTTTCTGAAATCTGAAATCCAATGATTAATGATATTTTGACCCAGATTACAAATTACTCATTGTCTACTGATATGTATGATCCCAGATCCCCAAAGGGATTGAGTATGAACACATACAACCATCCCCAAGCTATTTCATCACACCACCCAAATGTTCTATTGTAAAGTATAAAGATATATTCTTATATTATCTTCTAGAATCACATAGCAGATGGTGGATTTCTCCATTAGAGAAGCAGATGGAAGAAATACACCAATCTTTATACCGAGTAACAGTGACTCCACATTTAATAAGTGCCTGACATCATAAGTGCCAGGGAAGATAACCCGCAGCTTCGTACGTAATAGTTACCTGACCTCTTGTTCTTCTATACCTCAGTGACAGTATATACGATATATATCTGGCATAAGGGTCTACAGGGTCTGGACATATTATTTAACCCCACTAAATACCACTCATTTAATCCCATAAGTAAAAATGGCGTCTACACCCCATAAAAAATAATTATTTAGCTTTTACCCGTATACAAAATTTACATATGACAACATTAACACTTACCAAAATTTTGTTGGACTTTCCTCCTTCCAGGGCGACTTCTAAATTGGAAAGCGCTGCTTCTATTTCATCTGTTTCTCCATCTGTCGTTATCTCATGTGACTCCGATGATAAGGATAATTTACTTATGTGATACTGTGTGGGACAAAGAAGAAATTGTTGATTAGGATTAATGAGCACAGTTATTTTATGTAAATTATACTTCTGAATACATAATATACTGATGTGTAGGGTTCGCGGAAACTGCAATGAAACAGGAGGTTACTGTTGGATAAAAATTTCTAACAGAGCCGGCTTTTTCCCACATAATGTTGGTTTAAAGGGGTTTGGTGGTTCATTTCAGTAAATAATTGATATTATTTGTGTAATCAAAACACAAATAATTCCTCAAGGTTTTCTAGATCTCTGCTTGCTGTACTTCTGTTGAAAGCTTCTCTGTTTACTTCCAGTGGATAGAAATCTGTCCCTGGTCATGTGACGGACATGTAGGTGCATGAGCCGTTATTATCACAGACAGTAATTGGAGCCGTGAGATAATAATGGCCCGTGCACCTGTGTGTCCATCACAAGTTCATGGACAGATTCAATACACTGGAAGTAAACTTAGAATCTTTCTATATGACAGCAAGCAGAGATCTAGAAAATCACGAGGAATTGATACAGAAAGTATATTGGCTCTGGAAAATTGTATAACTTTTTTTACACAAACAATATCAATTATTTGCTGAAAGCAGACAACCCCTTTAAGTGATCGTTGATAATTATGATTGTTTTAACTGAAAATCTCAGTTTTGATTAACTTTCTTCTGATGTACCGTATATGATCACCTTTCAATGCAAAACTTACTTGTAGTGCTGCAAACATAAGCATTTCTTCCTCGGTACAATCGATTTCTCCTAAGAGGATCGCCCATCGTGCTTGCTCAAACAGTTGATTAATACGGACAGCATCATACTGAAATACAGGGAAGGATTGGCACAAAATGCAACTTCTATTAATTATTTTTCCAAAACATCTACTTCTTCTAAAAAAAAAATGTATAAAGTATTCCATAAACTTGTAATTTTCTCAGTTTACACTTTTGTCGGACTGTGCACCATTTTCGGGGATCGCACGGTTTGGACAGGTATTTAACCGGTGTCTGCGCTGGGATTGTGTCGCACGTGAAAGTTTTTTTGGCGCAGCTGCGCTGGCTTCCATGCGGCACGAATTGGGGGGTGTGCAGCCGTACGATTCGACTGATTCGGACTGAGCGCGGGCTTTCATATTGTGTCGCAAGATAATGCACTTACATGCACCAGTAAAAAGATGGTGAACTCTGTCGGACCTGAGCGGGGAAGCGACACATCTTAGTGACTCATGGGACAATGCACTTTAGGTGAACTCCGCGGATGGGGTATGTAAATGTGCCCCGTTGTTTTGCACATCATATTAGGTTGAAGTCAGCCAATTATTGAGCTATTGACAACCAGACAAAGCAGACTAGCAGAGAGGAAAGTGAATGGAAAGGGTATTCAGGATTCAGGGTATCCTGAATAAGACAGCTAGGGATGAAATAAAGCAGCATTCAGACTGATCTGGGACATAGGCAGCAGTGCATGTTATGCAGTACTTTACTGACAGGAGATGGTGCTGAAACCCATAATGTTACATGCTCACTTCAATCTAAAGATATGATAGACAGGATTACAACTGTGAAGAGTAAATTTAAATTATATCTTTTGTCCATACAGTATATGTACCGTACCTACACTCACCGGCCACTTTATTAGGTACACCATACTAGTAACTGGTTGGACCCCCTTTTGCCTTCAGAACTGCCTCAATTCTTCGTGGCATAGATTCAACAAGGTGCTGGAAGCATTCCTCAGAGATTTTGGTCCATATTGACATGATGGCATCACACAGTTGCCGCAGATTTGTCGGCTGCACATCCATGATGCGAATCTCCCGTTCCACCACATCCCAAAGATGCTCTATTGGATTGAGATCTGGTGACTGTGGAGGCCATTTGAGTACAGTGAACTCATTGTCATGTTCAAGAAACCAGTCTGAGATGATTCCAGCTTTATGACATGGCGCATTATCCTGCTGAAAGTAGCCATCAGATGTTGGGTACATTGTGGTCATAAAGGGATGGACATGGTCAGCAACAATACTCAGGAAGGCTGTGGTGTTGCAACGATGTTCAATTGGTACCAAGGGGCCCAAAGAGTGCCAAGAAAATATTCCCCACACCATGAAACCACCACCACCAGCCTGAACCGTTGATACAAGGCAGGATGGATCCATGCTTTCATGTTGTTGACGCCAAATTCTGACCCTACCATCCGAATGTCGCAGCAGAAATCGAGACTCATCAGACCAGGCAACGTTTTTCCAATCTTCTACTGTCCAATTTCGATGAGCTTGTGCAAATTGTAGCCTCAGTTTCCTGTTCTTAGCTGAAAGGAGTGGCACCCGGTGTGGTCTTCTGCTGCTGTAGCCCATCTGCCTCAAAGTTCGACGTACTGTGGGTACAGAGATGCTCTTCTGCCTACCTTGGTTGTAACGGGTGGCGATTTGAGTCACTGTTGCCTTTCTATCAGCTCGAACCAGTCTGCCCATTCTCCTCTGACCTCTGGCATCAACAAGGCATTTCCGCCCACAGAACTGTTGCTCACTGGATGTTTTTTCTTTTTCAGACCATTCTCTGTAAACCCTAGAGATGGTTGTGCATGAAAATCCCAGTAGATCAGCAGTTTCTGAAATACTCAGACCAGCCCTTCTGGCACCAACAACCATGCCACGTTCAAAGGCATCAAATCACCTTTCTTCCCCATACTGATGCTTGGTTTGAACTGCAGGAGATTGTCTTGACCATGTCTACATGGCTAAATGCACTGAGTTGCCGCCATGTGATTGGCTGATTAGAAATTAAGCATTAACGAGCAGTTGGACAGGTGTACCTAATAAAGTGGCCGGTGAGTGTATAGTGTCTACAAATTAAATTGTAAGTATCAGTGTACTACATATAGATGCCATATAACATATTACAGGTGGTTACACAATAACCATGGGTGCATTAATACATATTATAACACTCATAAAACATACTTTCTTACCTTTGGATTCAGATCAAAGAAGCAGAAATACTTAAATCTCAACAAAAGTAGTTCATCTTCTTGGATGCCTTGTTCCATCAGAGACCTCGAAGAGTCCAACCACCTGTGATAGTGAGACTACATGGTTAGATTAAAGGGGTTGCCTTCTGTCATCTCCTAGCATTTTCTATGACTTTGCCATAATGAACACATCAACAGAGAAGCCAGTGATTGGTGACCACAGTCATGTGATGACAGATAAATGATGTCATTGTTATGTGATGTCATCAGGACGTAGTTAGGGATCTTATTCAATTTTGTTTGGTAAAATTGTTTTTCAGGAATTTCTCTGCCCTGCATACAGTCATAATGAAAATAATAAACTAATGTAGTGGTGAAATATTTATACCTTATTATGGTATTATGGCTACTTTTCCTTATGTGTTTTGTAATGTGTGTGTAAGTGTGTGGGGGGGGGGGGCAGGATATTAGGTCATTTACCAATATATATCTATGAATAGTTCTGCTCTGCTTTCTTGACATGTAAAGTGAAGCCTCCCGTCTTTTACCTCATCAGCCGGACGTTCCTGTCCATAAAATGGCCGCAGATGAAGGGTCATGTGATCTCAAACTGTCGATGAGCAACCACAAGTTGCCTTATATTCTGCCCCCCACACTTACACACATTACAAAAAACATGAAGTAAAGTGGCCTCCTTACTCCACCTTTCTCCTTGCCTTTAATTTCTTTCCCTTTTTTCCAAGTTTCTTCTTTCTTATCCTCATACTTCTTATCTCCCTTTCCTCTTTCCTTTCCTAGTTCTGTTGACATATGATAAGGTTATCTCTGGAGTTTTTATTTTTGTTTCCTTTGTTTTTGAAGATGAAAAATAGATTTCACACATCCTTTCAACCAATCTGTTATTTGTGTAGCAAAATCTGTCAATCCTCGTTGTCCTTCCCAAGGTGATTTTTCAGTTTTTGTGCTTGTTAAAGACATTCATTACCCTAATATTTGCTCTTCTACCTTTCTTTGATGTTTCACTCAATGTCATTTGAAACCCAACCATGACAACGTAAACTGTGTAATGCAACAAATATTCTGTATATCCTGTAAAATGTGAAGGAGATGACCACTGACTTAGGCTATATTCACACTGCCGTTGCCCGCCCGTACTGTACCGTAGCGGGCAACGGCAGTGTACGGGGAGAGGAGGAGGAGGTGAGCGCAGCTCACCCCCGCCCCTCTCCATAGCAACCTATGGCGCACAGCCCCGTATTACGGGAAAAGATAGGACATGTCCTATCTTTTTCCCGGGTACGGAACGGTACGGTGCCGCACGTGTGCTGCACCGTACCGCTCCCGTAGGGTGCCGTGCGCCCATAGGAGTGTATGGGGGACGTATATCGGCCGTATATACGTCGGCCGTATATACGTCCCCCATACGTTCGTGTGAATGTAGCCTTACCCAGCGTTAAGTCTTGCTTTGTCGATCAAGGTCCGTATTTGATACATCTGAGTAAGTATTTCTGGAGAGGAGATTGGCTGGCTGAGAGCTAAGATGTTGCAGTTTTGATCTGCCAGTGGACTGTCATTGAACCATGTGATCGTGGAAGATGCGGGGGTGCCATTGACAGGATCATACATGGGCGTCATAGTCTTGCTATATAAACCAGGGCTTCCTGCAAATAAAGACACTTGTCAAGAAATATTTCAAATGTTTTAATTTACGCTATTGTCTTCTTAAGAATAAGGTGGTAAGAATTCTTCTCATACATTTACTAATTTAGTAGCTTTGTTCATTCAAATGCTTTACATAGCCATGTTTGTCACAATTTTAAAAATCCAGACCAATTCCTAAAGGAAAAACCTCCTTTACCTTATTATTTACTCCAAGTTTTTACCAAAATGCAATGTAGGACAAAGGACTTAAAGGAGCTGGGCAAAGTTTACCCATGTAAGTACAATCACCTAATAGGGTCACACATATCAGGTGATATTTATCAAGTGCCAGCCTACACCACAGCCATTATAGCCCACTCAATGCCTCCCCAAGCCCACTTGTTGTAGAGGTGGTGTAAGGGGTAAATACAGGGCCAAAATTGTGCAAGGTCTGGAATTCTGTTGTTTTGAGCTTTTCATGACATGAACTGGCGGACTTCTGGACTCTTAGTAGACCCAGAACCCTTTTCCACCAAGTCGAACCAGGTCTGACTTTGCACAGAAAGTAGCTATAGACTTTAGTTCATATGGTGGGTTGTGGTGATCATGCCCTTGCCCGATCCCCCTCCTGCTCTGCTCTACACCTCGTCATGCTCAATGTGGCGTGCACAGGGAAAAGTCTGCAAAGTGTTTGAGGTGGAGTATGATTTATGCCCTCTCCACCAGAAAACTGGCATAGAGGGCATAATTAAAGCACTACTGAATATGATGGTGTTATATTAATAGAGATTATTACTATTATATTAAAACTGGGCAATTATGTTGAAGGAGGGGGGAAATAAGAAATTAAATTTAAAGGGGCATCTAATTATGAGCATGAACACTTCATATCTTTACCTAGCGATCCAGAGTTACTTGTTGGACTGTCCAAGTTTATAACTTCTTCCAGGACTGTTTCCTTCACCTCTTTTTTCTTTTTCTTTTTCACAGAATCTTCCAGAGGTTTCAACAAAGAAAGTTCCTCAGGCCTTCTGATATCTAATATAATAAAATCCATTAAATCGACTCAAATACACAATATTTAGTACAGATGACCATGTGCTTACTATGTGAAGGACATTACTATATTGGCAGATATGTTTTCGTACCACCTTCCACGAGATTTTGTGGGAGGAATAACAGTATGGTATAGAATGGTAAAAGGAAAAATAATAATCCAAGGGAATATAATATATAATAAATCTCAATTGAACAGATGATCCAAAATTTACATATAGGGTAACTGTCTCAGTTAAAATTTCTGCAGAAATCAGGATTAAGTGTCTACTCTAGTGAGCCCTTAGAAAACACAGAAATAATGATAAATATAACCAAAGTCATGTATTTTATGCTTTTGCATCATATCAGGAAATCATACAGAATCTGGCCCTGACTTTTTAGCCATCATGATGGTATATTCATTTTCTAAATCTTTTTTTTTTTTTTTTTAACTTGTTTTTATTTATTTTTTCATAAACATACATATAATATTCCAACATAAAAATTTATACATTGGGATTCTTTTCTTAGCCAAAGCAGGTTGTTTTAATTTTATTTACAGTCCATCACCTTTAGTCTTGTTGCTAGATTTCTCTCTGCTTTGGTACAGGTTTAGTTTGCATAGATATGTTCTGTATGTTAAAGCTGGCATTAATAATACAATCGAATATTATATTGCATATCATTCAAAGGCATGACCCCATCACTCATGGTCCCCTCCATGGCATGGTCTGCTTAATTTAATCTACACAGGGGCAAACAGTTAACGGATGAAGTATATGGCATGGGTAAAAGTTTTTTTATTTCTAATAGGACCCTAAGGCTGACTACGACTACACAGCTTTTTGTCAGACATACAGCATGATTTGGAAACGCAGAAATAGTAGGTATTACTTTAGACAAATAAACTATGAAAACCATGTGCTTTACTTGCTTTTTACATAACTTCTCTTTCTCATCTCAGTTTTGACATACAATCAGGAAACTAGGAATGAAAGCTGAATTTATCTCTTTAGCAGATCACAAACCATCTTCACTGGTACATTGTTTGGAGAAGGACATGAAGGGACATGATCTGTTATATCTACATTACTGAATGACATTCCTGCTCCCCCAGGGGATCTGTAGTATCTGCCAGACATTGCTATGCTATGGGTACATGCCTTCATTCTCAGCTTAAGTTGGCATGCCAAACAATAGGTATTATTATATGAAACAATGAAATGTTTTATGACAATGACTACAGGCTACAGTAGTAGCTCAACCAATAAAAGCTTTAAAGCATTTTCCTCTGTTGGAAAGAAAATCAGCTAAAAAATTCCAGAGGTGAATCCACACGTGAAGGTTGTAGTGGTTGAATACAGAAATCCCCATCCATAGACATAAGTAATTGTGTCATTTATAAAAAACAGATAATGAAATATCACTTTGTAACATCCGTTTATTTTTTACTCATTTTTAATTCTAACTTCTATCCATGAATATTGAACTGGAGACGGTTTATTCTTTCTATGAGAGAGTCAGTGGTGTTGTTTTTATAGAGGACATTGTACAGGGAGGGGAGGAGATAATCTGTGACATCATCTATTGTCAGTAGTGATGTAATGATGGGTCAGTGTTATCTATATAGAGGTCAGTGTACAGGGAGGGGGGAGGAGATAAGCTGTGACATCATCTATTGTCAGTAGTGATGTAATGATGGGTCAGTGTTATCTATATAGAGCTCATTGTACAGGGAGGGGAGGAGATAAGCTGTGACATCATCTATTGTCAGTAGTGATGTAATGATGGGTCAGTGTTATCTATATAGAGGTCATTGTACAGGGAGGGGAGGAGATAAGCTGTGACATCATCTATTGTCAGTAGTGATGTAATGATGAGTCAGTGTTATCTATATAGAGGTCATTGTACAGGGAGGGAGAGGAGATAAGCTGTGACATCATCTATTGTCAGTAGTGATGTAATGATGAGTCAGTGTTATCTATATAGAGGACATGTACTGGGAGGGGAGGAGATACGCTGTGGCATCATCTATAGTCAGTAGTGATGTAATGATGGGTCAGTGTTATCTATATAGAGGTCATTGTACAGGGAGGGGGAGGAGATAAGCTGTGACATCATCTATAGTCAGTAGTGATGTAATGCTTCTTTAATTGATGGCTATCATATCACAGCTGCATGGTACTGCTGGCCGCAGTTGGGAACCTCAAAATGGTTAGTGTATGGGTGTTTCAGAGTAACCTTCAGAGGTTTCCATAATGTAAAGTTTATTGGAACAACATGAGAAAATGTCTATAACTATTACTTCCATCATACATTGACATAAGTAAACTAGTGTTTCATCTTTACTACTCTCTCTTCTACTAATGGTCAGAGTGGTAACATAAAGCATGTGGGCCCAAATCCCCAGTCCTTTAGACTCTGCTTATTGCACACACATCAATGCGGAGGCAAGGTCTATAGGACTGGGACTAGGTTTGACCTCTCCAGATAAACTCCTCCTTACTGAGGAATGTGGTTCAGATCTTGTTCTTTATACTTACTCAGTGTTCTGCAGATTTCTGTAACTGCTTTGAAGACCAGAGATGAAAAGCTGACTTTGAGTCTGACAGTCTTCATATTTGGCAGCCGGAGACGCAGAAGCTTGTGCTGAGGAGTAAAGAAAAGCTTTGCATTTGCTTGTACTCCATATTTGTCCAGGGTCCAGTGAGTCTTTAACAACCAGCAGTTTTTCTGTTCCCACCATAGTCCATAGTCTGACCAGTCCCTTGCAACACCTGCAACACCAAAAAAGAGTCAAAAGAAAGAGTCTTTCCAATCTACAAATTATATAAAAAGTTTATTTACAATGATATGGTGCAAGGCTTTTAAGGTTTCTGTTTGAGAAATCAGCAGTCACACGGTGGACAAAGTGGGTTTCAAAAAGCTCCCACAATTTTTCAGTTTTGAGTGACTCTTTTGTGTATCATCTTTCTCCACTTTCCTCCAATTGCAGATATCACAGGCAATACAAATCAGGCAAGTGTGAGTTTAATTACCCAGTTGGGAGAGATGGGTGCCACAAGAACAATGGTTTGGTCAACAGCTATCTAATGTTTACTGGGACTTAACAATTTTGGTGTGGTGTAGACCTGGGAGTAGATTCTCAGCCTTAAAGGGATATTCCACCAACTATAAGTATTTGCATCCTTTAATAGGGTCTTATCTACTGATTCCATTACTGTTGAATTTTTTGTTGATATCTTCCACCATTTCCGAGTTATTAATACCATTCCTATCAGGATCTTATATGGTAAGTAGGCTTTTCACTGTCAGATGGGCAGTCCTCAGCTCAAGCAGATAGTCTGGTACCACCCACCTGACAGTAAGGAGAATAATTAGCATATTAAAGGAAACCTACCACTTGAAGTGGCAGGTTTCAGAGGGAACTACCGAGCACCAGCTCAGGGTGAGCTGGTGCTGGAGCTTAGTTGTGTTAGTGTTTTAAACCGCAGTATCGCGGTTTAAAACACTTTTTAAACTGTATGACCGTGCCCGCGGCTACATAGGAAGTGAATGAGAGCCGCGGGCACGGTCGCGTGCATGGTGCGCCGAGCGCGTACCGCCCTGCGCCGAAGCAGCTTCGGCCATAAAGTTTAAAAAGTGTTTTAAACCGCGATACTGCGGTTTAAAACACTAACAAAACTAAGCTAAACACTAACAAAATCAAGCTTATACCTGCCACTTCAAGTGGTAGGTTTCCTTTAAGTACTACAAAAAAATATTTACTCAAGGACAATACGGATTCAAGAGAAAGAATCAGAATCAGTGATGCAATCCATATGCAAAGAGTTGGATTTGATGAATGTGCCGAAAAGTGCTCTTTAACCACCAAGTCAAATTTATTAAAAACGACTTCTTTAAACCCAGGACATCAATTACTGCAACTATATAACATTTATATTATATATAATGGCAGCACAGTGGATTAGTGGTTAGCATTACAGCCTTGCAGCACTGAGGACTTGGTTTCAAGTCCCAGGGTCAACATCTCCAAAGAGTTTGTATGTTCTCTCCCTGTTTGTGTGGGTTTCCTCCGGGTCCTCCAGGGTTCTCCCACACTCCAAAAAAACATACAGGTAGGTTGATTAGATTGTGAGCCCCATTGTGGACAGGGACCGATTTGGCAAGCGCTGTGTAATCTGTGTGCGCTATTTAAATAAAGGAATTATTATTATTATTATATAATATATATATTATCTGTTTGTCAGAATTTGTATTTGCATTTAGAAAGTTCCTGTACAATTCCTTCTACTTATAATAGGATCTTTATACGCTGCTGTGGCATCATCTGTAGTAACTACAAAGTGTTCAGAAGAAGACAATGTAAACAAATACCAGGAGAAAGTATACATAACACATTGGAACTGAGATACACAAGGTTTTCTATTCATTTCCTTTAATGCCTAAGGCACAGAGAGATTAAGTAACCACTGAAATAAAAATTGGTATTAAGAGGTTTTCACTGAGAGCAAGACGTTACCTTGAGGCCACTAATTCCTTCTGGTAAAACAATACCTAAACTACACTGAGGCGCTCCCCCTGCTCATTGTGACTCTGAAGGCTGAATGTGCTCCATTGTGTAGTAAAAAGTCACAGACTTGCTCATTCATAATATTCTAATCTTACATGTTCTTAGACGGGCCATAGCGAACAAACTACTACAAGGAGATGTGGAGATGTATCTAAGCTTCCCTTTATCTGGGCCAAAGTCTAAATTTACCATTGCCCCTTTCTTATATTTAAAAATTTTTGTTAGGGCATTGGGGTGTCTTCTTGGTGCCCCATGATTATCAACACCCTACAGCTCATACCTCACCTGCTTTCACCTACAAACTAAGATACATATTACCGTATTTTTCGGACCATAAAGTGCACTAAAAATCCTTTGATTTTCTCAGAAATCAAAGGTGCACCTTATAATCCAGTGCACCTTATATATGAACCGAACTTACAGACAACAGCTGCCTTGAACTGTGCACAGGTCTGCCACCTGCTGGTCATTCATCCTTATAATCAGGTGCGCCTTATAATCCGGTGCGCCTTATATATGAACCTAGACGTTTCAGCAGGCATTTATTGATGGTGCGCCTTATACACCGGTGCACCTTATAGTCCGAAAAATACTATTCAGGCACTTTAGGTTTGTACTTAAGTCAAATTTGTGTGTGAGTCGGAACTGTATATTTTATAATTGTAGCTCCAAACTAAATTTTGTTTTTGTCCCACTGAAAATTGAATTTTCAAATTGTTTATGCTGTAATGGGAACAAGGATTATCAAAAAAGCTTCATTACAGACACCTTACAGCTGATCATTGCAACCTGGGAGTAAATTAAAACATCCAAAGAGCTTCACCAGAGGTCAAAGTGGGAAGAGAGGTCGTCTGTAACTAGGGGTCGTCTGTAAGTCGATGTCCTTAAGTATGGTACTCTCTGTATATGCAGTTGAGGCCAATACTAGACTTCTGATACCGATCTATTTATACAAGGATTGATCTTCATTCATTCATTTATTTTTGTGATGTAAATAGTCCATAAACATTGCAAGAGGATTTGACTGACATGAAAAAAATAAACTCCATGCTAAAATCTGGAGACAGATATGAATTTAATTTTACTATTGTATTCAATTTCATGAAGTGACTGCATGCTCAATTCCACATTGTCCCGTTTTTTTCGGTACTATATTTGTAATGTCCCAGCGCAGAGGTCATTACTAAAATGTATTGCTGGTAATCTTGCTGGAGTAAACCCAGTAGGCCTGTTGGGATCTATAACTCAGAGATCCAGCTTTCCAGACAGTATAACATAGCTTTTCCAAGCAATCTCTAGCTTTCCTCTTATTTCGGCTGCAACCAGATGAAATAGCCTACATTGTGCATGCTCCAGTCCTGGTGACTGTGCCATGAGCCTGCAGCGATGAGAGAGAGGACTTGGGCATAGCAGAGAAGTCTTCCAGGAGGTAGGTCAATGCCCTAAGGTTGAGGAACTACCTCACCTACAGATAGGAAGAATGTGGGGACCCAGTCGGCAACTAAGGATGTTGGTTGGGTCAGTGACGCTTATTTTATTTTTGAATTCTAACACTTTGGAAAATTTTTATCCAATTGTAGTAACCCTTTAAAGTGACCCTAGCGGTTAGCAGCTCTGGTATTATTCAGTACAAAATAATGATGTATAACTTTAAGACTTACCAATTTGTTCTACCAGTTTGAACATTACTCCACCGATGTGAAGGTCTCCCGACACTCTTATCGTGGCAGCTAAATTCTCGGACTCATTCTGTTGATCCACGGTCACACAAAGCTCCCATGAGGCCGGTCCAACAGCTGCTACATGAGCCATTGTGGTTAATTCACCGGCTTCTATCATGTGAAAAAGAAAAGAGATAATAAACATGACGGAGGTTTTCAAAAACAAATTCACACGTAGAAGATGCATCAATTTATGAAATCTACAGAGGACCTATAATGTGTCAGTTGTGCCAAACATTCTTCACTCATGTCGGAAATTACCCAATTTACAGTATGGTTTTATTTCGCTCTAGGGTTAATAGAACTACAAATCCTGGCCGGCCCTGGGAGCCACATATCAGGATGCGTTGGGCTTTAATTTACAAGAACTCGAGAACCGAATATTGTAGATCGCTAACCCAATAATATTGCTTACACTTATTAATGGCTCAAATGGTCAAATGGTTCATTTGAATCAGAACATTCTCACTTAATCAAATATATCCATCTAAAAGATGAAGCTAGACAGGAAAGTTATGGCCCAAAGGATTTTTTGGTGGAGCTACCATAGATTATAGTGCTATCATCCAATGGTACCAGCTGACACTTTGAAGTATATGGAGTCCCTACTATTCCTCGAACAGTGTATATTGGGGGAGGTAAGGATTGAAAAATTGGGTTTCACCACCTCATTCGTTTGTTTTCCTGGAGGTAACCTTTCACCAGAAGAGTCTGGCATCATTTTTACTTCTTCAATTCAGGACATATACAGGCGGTCCCCTACTTAAGAACACTCGACTTACATACGACCCCTAGTTACAAACGGACCTCTGGATATTGGTAATTTATTGTGCTTTAGTCCTAGGCTACAATGATCAGCTGTAACAGTTATCACAGGTGTCTGTAGCTTTAGTGTTAATATTGTTTCTTATGACAACCCAACGTTTTTAAAATCCAATTGTCACAGAGATCAAAAAAGTTCTGGCCTGGATCACAATGATAAAATATACAGTTCCGACTTACATACAAATTCAACTTAAGAACAAACCTACAGGCCCTATCTTGTATGTAACCCGGGGACTGCCTGTACATGACTTAGTTAAGCTAAGTGTGCATGTGTGTAGTGTAGTTGGGTGAGATAATTGTCAGATAGATAAGCATTGACCTTCAGATATATTTTGTGTTTGGGGATTGTTCTAAGTATTATTTTATGTTCACACTTAGTTTTGTTTAGTGATGAATTTTTAAGTTAGCCCAATCCCCCAATTTCAGCAGGTCTGATTGACCCTCATGTGTATGGTGACCTTATGTCTCTTACCCCATGGTAGATATTAGTAGAAAGAAGGATCAAGCGGATGTTTTGGATTATGCTAGATTCCATTGTTCTCTTAGGTATAATAAGTTGATGTCCAAAGTGTCTAGCAGGTTTAACCCTGCTGCCCATCCAGTATACATATAATCTTAGCTGAGAAAAGCATGCATGTGTTTAGGGGTGAGGAGATATGAGAGATAAAGTAGCTACTGATCAAATATGCATTTGTCCAAAAGTTAAGGGCAACATCATTTTAGAGGTTGTATGAAGGTTAAGGGAACACCTATGGTTATGTATTCCATAATATACTGTTCAACAGCTACATTTCTATGTAGCAAAAATAGAGAATACACAATTTCCTAAATGTCAAGGTCATTGTGTAATCCCATGTGAATATATCCTAACATGTAAAAATTAATATTTATAGCAATTAACACAGAATTAAAATGTAAATGAGATACATGCAAGTTCAGATACATGCAAGTTATCGGAGCTAATCTGGTACGTGATGCTAATTTCCTTAATTATCTGACAAACCCTATTTAACTGGCAGCCTAACTTCCCAGTTTTCATAGCAGATTGTCTAGATGAACGCCAAAGGGGCGACCCTATCAGCCATAGCAAGAGAAGTTGGTTGTTCCAAGTCTGTGATTTTTAGAATATTACACCTTTACAACATTACAAACTCATTAAAGTCCCTCAAGGCTGGTCATCCTTGACAGACAGATGTAATGGATAATGCAGAGAATTTCCATAGGTAATTGTTTCAACACTACAGCTGGAATTGCTCACAATTTCAGCACTAAATGGAGTAATGGATCTCTCTCGTCATACAGTGTCTCGATGTTTAAGAGCATTTGGACTGAAAGTGGACAGAAAAGTGTCCACAGTTCATTTTAGCAATGAAAGCAAGTTTAAAGGAAACCTACCACTTGTAGTGGCAGGTTTCTGATGGCAATACCGAGCACCAGCTCAGGGTGAGCTGGTGCCAGAGCTTATTTTAGTTAGTGTTTTAAACCGCGGTATCGCGGTTTAAAACACTTTTTAAACTTTATAGCCGGCGCAGGGAGGTACGCGCTCGGCGCTTACCGTGCGCGCGGCTAAGCCGAGCGCGTACCTGCCTGCGCCGGCTATAAAGTGTAAAAAGTGTTTTAAACCGCGATACCGTGGTTTAAAACACTAACTAAAATAAGCTCCGGCACCAGCTCACCCTGAGCTGGTGCTCGGTATTGCCATCGGAAACCTGCCACTACAAGTGGTAGGTTTCCTTTAATTTACTTGAATCTGATGGGAAACATTATATTTGAGACCATATACACCTTTTAACCTAGACTCAACAGTGAAGGAGGTAGACTCTTCCTCCAAAGCATAACATAGACACACCTATAAAACACAAGCTAGGGCATAGGAGAGGTGCTTCACTCTTACTCATAGCAAAGTTTGTCAATGATTCCAATAAATGGCCTCAATGTTCTTTTTTTTATTATTCTTTGTACTTTTTCTCTTTATAGGCGAGGAACAATAGGCTCTTCTGAAACTACGTTTGGGAACTACTTACATATATGTTTACCGTGCCTATATAATCCTTTTTTTAATCAACGTTTATGCGGTTGAAAAAAGACGCACGTCCATCAAGTTCAACCAAGGAAGGGGATTGGATGAGGAAGGGATTAAGGGGAAACAAGTCTATATATCATAACTGTCTATGTTATTTAGGTGTAAAAAGGTGTCGGTGTAGTATACTTCAGTATACAATTTTCTAACTACAGGCAGTCCCTGGGTTACGTACAAGAAAAGTTCCATAGGTTTGTTCTTAAGTTAAATTTGTATGTAAGTCGAAACTGTATATTTTATAATTGTAATTCCAGACAAAAACTTTTTTTGCCCCGGGGACAATTGGAGTTTTACATTTTTTTTGCTGTAATGAGACCAAGGGTTATCAATAAAGATGCATTACAGACACCTTACAGCTGATCATTGCAGCCTGGGAGTAAAGTAATATCCAGAGAGCTTCACCGGAGGTCAAAGTGGCCAGAGAGGTCTGTCAGTAACTAGGAGATGTCTGTAAGTCGGGTGTCCTTAAGGACTGCCTGTATATGATAAATACAGTGTAGTAGGCTATATTTTTAACTATAACCAAAAGCTAAAAATGTTGACATACTAAATACCATCAAGGATATATGTATATCTCATAGAAACCTATTGGAGCACATTTACTTACCCGTCCTGTCGCGATCCCCGCAGTACGTTGTCCGATGAGGATTCGGGTCTGCCGCTATTCCCTAAGATCGTGCGTCCAATTTCCTGCATGTGTCGCTTCCCCCGCTGAGGTCCGCCGGAGTTCACCATCTTCCTCCCGGTGCATGTAGGTGCTAATCTTGCGACACAATTTGCTTTTTAAATACTGCGGTTTGTCCGAATCAGTCATGTTGTCCGACATCCACGTCCCCCCGATATGTGAAGCATGTAAGCCGGCGCGATGCGCCACAATCCAATCGCGTGCGCAAAAACCCAGGGCAATTCGGCACAAAATGGAAAAAAATTGAAAAACCCGACGAAAATGCGCTGTTCGGACCCTTAGTAAATGTGCCCCATTGTCTGTATAAATATAGTAAGTATTGCAATGCATTTTCACTTATTATAAAATTCATAAGTTACTTATTCTTTTTTCCAGGAAGACATGACACTGCAGGATGATGGATTTGCCTGTACGCTTGCTAAGCCAAATACGTGATTACTGAAGAAAAATCTAGGTACAGCTATTGACATCCTGCAATCTGGAATTTATAGCAAAATTATGCACAAAGGCATTCATCAGGTTTATCTACATTCCTGCTAATATCTCTCTCCTGAGGGCACGTGCTGTGTGCTCAGACATCTAGGGATACAAGTCGCTGCTTGTGTGTGGAAACAGTCATACATGGAGTCCTGAAGCTATAAGTAGTTCTGGGAATAGAGGCTCCAACCACACACAGAAATCTATAAAGCTATGTAATGCAAGATGGCTGAAATAATTGGGACTACTACTGCATTTATGAAAATCTTTTTAAGCCCTATGTAAAAAACCAATACAAAATATCTTATAGTTTATGGTGTTTTTGCATTACAGATATTCATCCCCTATTCACAGCATATGGAGCACAGGAGTTTACTGCCAATTGCGGGGATGGATACGGATTATGTTGGTTATAGAAAAAACCCTTTAAATTAATCTTGGGTACTAGATGCCTGGAATCATCGAACAACAAGGGGTTTAAGAATTAAGTTGAAACGAGAAATATCTAACCGATGCAGCTTTTTATCCTGCATCAACAGCACAATTTAAAAATGTGGAATTTTTTGTCACTTTTTGTCCTTTTTGAAAAATTCCTTCATATCTCGATATCGGGTTATCAGAATAAACACAAACAAATTGTCTTTCTTCAAGAATTATAGTAAGTACAACCTGTAGTAATATTAATATACATAAATAGGGTTTCCATGATAAGGATGACCTACTCATGACATTTACTACTTAGAGAATGAAGCTGGACTTCTGTTTCTGTTCATTCACATGGGGTTGGGGTCTTGTGTATCAATCTGCTTTGATATTGAGATGCTGATGATGACCTATTCTAACAGTCAAGGGTACCTCATCCACACAGCATGATATACAGTCTTATCTGGACAGGAAAAGTAGGACTCTCTCCAAGGAGTCCTGTTAGGATTTACTCAGTTCCATACTATAGGATTGTTGAAAGTGTTTTTGAGCAAAGCATTTGACTATCTCCGGCCCTCCCATAGACAGTGAACGGTAGAGCAGGATATAGCTGAGGGACAAGCACGACATATTCTGACTCTTCCATACAATTGAATTGAGGAGAAGAATGCCGCCCCACCCACAAGTGAGAACGGGATCCACATTCGCCGATTTGCTGGTGGTCCTGTTCACGTGATCAATGGGCATCCCAACAGGTGGACCCGATCAGCTTGTAATCCTCTGTCCTTGAGAATTTGGTATAATATATAATATTTATATTATAGAGTGTGTTTGTGTGATTAAGAATTCTTTACCATGCATTACCATTTCAGTCTCCGAATATATAATCTTTACCTATATATTTATCTTTCAATGAAAATGTAGTAAATAATATTATTCTCACCTTCTAAAATCAGATTTTTTAAATAAATAATAGCATTTTATAAAAATAGTAAAGTTATAGGAAATCCCTGGATCGGGGGAAATAGAGTACAGCTATAGCATTCCCTACCGGTGATGTGAATAACATTGGTTGTATTCTGGTCAATGGCTCCTGTTAGGGGTTGAAATATAAAATGAATTTTGAACCTGTTGTTTTTAGAAGCAGAAAAAAGGGCAAATTAATGACTTTCACAAGGCCTGAATTGTGATTCATAGACAACTAAGTCAGAAGAGATCAAGTGGTGAAGTCTGAAAGGTATGAAGTGATGAATGCTTGCTTCCAAAAAGTACATGTGGTTCCAAGATCTTCTGATAATTGAAGAGGGGTGAACATCTAGAACATTCACTTTAATTAAAGTGAATAACATTGACTGTCTTATGGTTAATGGCACCTGTCAAGGGTTATGATCAGTATCATACTGGGGTTAATTGGGCCAATTAAATATAATTATTTCATAGTTCCCTAGGAAACAGACCCTAGTAACCTCCAAAGTATGTTGTCTTCTGCTGCATGTCTGGAGTTTTCCAATATTAGGTCACTGCCTGGGCCTACCAGAGGATCAGTGCAACAGTGTTTTTGATGTTTAATGCAGCAAATGAACAGGTGAAGTTTTGGAAGCAGGACATGAGTGACTTTCACTTGGGACAAATTGTGATTGGGCCACATATAGACATTGTATATGAAGAGATGATGTTCGGCACACAAAACCAAGCTTGAATTAAAAACATGCTTCCTTGTTTCTTTATTTAATGAAAATACATGCTGACAGAAAAGCAGGCATGTCTAGATCTACATTTTCTGTCAGCAAGGAAGGACATTTTCACTACAGCTTGGTTTTGTGTGCCGAACATCTTCTCTTCATATACAAGCATTGGATTGTGGGCTTAGGATAATTTTTTGTGCACCTGTCGTCACCTAGATCGTGTAGTGAGTGCCCCGATGAGGAAAGGATGAGCCAGCTTATCCCAATCTTTCTTAACATATAGGGGCATATTTACTTACTCGATCCCGCAGTGCGTTGTCCAACGAGGATTCGGAGCTGCCGCAATTCACTAAGGTCGTGCATCCAATTTCCTGCATGTGTCGCTTCTCAGCTGAGATTCGCCGAGTTCACCCCCTTCTTCCTGGTGCATGTAAGAGCTTTTTAGATTCCTCGGTTTGTCCGAATCAGTCGGGTTGTCCGACGGCACGCCCCCCCGGTTTCTGACGCATGCAAACCGATGCGGCACAATCTGATCGCGTGCTCCAAAAAACCGCGGCCAATTCGACACAAAAAGGAAATATATTCGGCAAACCCTACAGAATCACGGTCCGCGGACCCTTAGTAAATGAGCCCCATTGACTTCGATTTAACCGCCAACCGCATAAGTAATAGGGCATGTGAGCAGTCGAATTTTACCATAGATGAATTAGGTAGCCGGTTCTGAATGAACATTTTAGGTGGTTGGATTGGTGTCTGACTATTACTCTCCTAAAGAAGATCACGTGCTCTATGAAAGGAGGCATGTCATATTAATTTGCCCTCCCAAATACAAATCTAATACAATTATATTATTATTATTATACATTTAAGCCTCTATGAGATGTCAAAATGTTTGTGGACATTACCATTTTCTTAGTATCAACAGTTATACTTTATCTTTATTGGGCCTCATATAATAACCTTTGTTACTCAGCATGACCCACACAAGATAACAATCAACACTATTGAGGTCACTATTGAACATGTCTAACATGTTGGGAAATGCAGTCACCTTTGATAACCCTTCATGATCTGTCCAACTTTTCAGGCTATCATCAATCACTGGAAAATACAAGCATACAACACAAGGTCCCATACACATTAGATAATCTGCTGGATCAACTTGGATCAATTTAGTTACTTATAGTCACTTAACAAGCCCAAGTCAATAGAACATCTACATATCCTGTCCTGAAAATGATTCCTAGATGAGATGTAGAGTAAGCCGGTAGAGAAGTCCCACTGACTATACTCTTCTTACATCCCCTTTGTGGTAGTTACATGAGTGTATTTGATAACTCAATTTTGCCAGATATTTTTGCTGATGCTTTTAGCATTTAGAATACAAAATAATCAAAGAATGGTAAGGAACAAGCAATGAGGTTATTATAAGAATACAGCTTTTTAGGATCTCCTATTCCAAAAAAGGAAGAATTACATTAGCAGAAATTATTTTCTTCTCAAAGAGAATTTGTCATTTTGTTTAACGTGTCCACCTGTAGGATTCCTCCAGTTGTGAGTGTGTCCCTAGACCAAGTGTAATGGTATATCTCTAAGATCGCCATCTCCAGGGATAAAGAAGCACTTTTGGGCACATCACAGTCCGCTCTAAACAAGTTGGGTGCAACTGGCCGCAACCAGTTTTTTTAGCTTCTTTGCAGCAGGAACAATAAAGCAATACAGAAATAAAGTCGTAGGGCATCTGGCCACTAACTATACAATTCAGTAGTTTTTTCAGTACCAAGAAACTGTATCCACTGTATACAGCAATTGGCAACACACATAAAGTTTTTCCCAGGAGCAGAGGTAGCCATCCTCTTGTGCACCTTCTGACTTTTTAAAGCAAAACCTCAGAGCTGCTGGTGATAAGCCCCAATCATCTCAATCACCTGGAGTGGCTGAACAGAAGTGGGACTAAGCCCATCCCTCCAACTGCAGAAGTCAGGTCCCCAAGACCAGGTTTTGGCTTCCTAGAAAGTGTAGGACAGAAACCTAGGTACATATACACCATGTAACACTTTTCCCCTGGTCCTGTCACACAAGTGATAATGTCCAACTGATGCTGACTTTGTAAGAGCACATCCTTTTGACAAAAGGAATGGTAATGGTCATTAATTTATTACAGATAATCCATACAATATACAGAGTACTAAGTTGAAGATGATGGGCCCCAGTGCAAAATCTGTGCCAGGCTCTCACCTACAAATTATGGTTTATAGTACTACTTACGCCCATGAATATACAGTTCTAAGCCAAGATTTTTTGGAGCTTCTTTAACTAGAACTAGCACTTTCCATCTAAGACAATTACTGTGACCATATTGACTATGCATTATTAGTATTGTGGTCTTGAAGGGGATATCCAGTTTCATATATTTTTTTACAGTGCTATCAAAATAATAATAATATATAATAATAATATATTTTTGTTAGGTGCTTTCAAAATAATAATAATAATAATAATGATAATAATAAAGTAATGAGTTCCTTGGTTTGTTATGCGGTCCAGTGCATCACCTACTATCACCATAGTTGTCGTATAGCGGCTATGCAGTGACATCACACTGACACCACACTTTGACTGGTGGTGATGGGAGGAACTGCACTGGACCAGATGCCCTGTCAGAAGTAAGTACAACTTTTTTACCATTATTATAGCAAAACCAAACCACCCCCTTAATGTGGTGCATGTGTATTCAGTATATATATATAGAAGTGACTCCTCCACGAGCTGTGAATACCCTTGTATGGCATATAAACCTGTCAGACAGAACACAATAGCTTAAACATGCCGTATGTGTTTAGTAATATGCAGTGTAATGTGTAATGATTATGTCATGGCCCAGTGCTGCTAAGAGAGAGATCTCTATACAGCACCATTCCTTAAACATTTGTTATGCCGTTGAAGAAAAGCAGTGTGTGGGTGCTATACAATTTTCACTAAATAACAATCCTTTTTTGGTGTGTTACTCTTTTGTAACTTTGGCACTGTACTTGACAGTTACGCCCATTTTACAGCAAAAGACTGGTATATAAAGGGGGGAATTAATCAATTTGATCTTTGTTTTTGGTGCACAAATTATTTGGCAATTTACTAGGATGTTAGATTGTGGCGTAAGGACATAATGATCTGGTGCATGACCGAAAGGGTTCTGAACTGTCTCTACATTCATGAAGATGAAATAGAACTTGGTAGACCAGCTCTTAGCTCATCTATTTTTTAATGCGCCAAAAATTGCAGCAAAGAATTGGGAACCTAGAAAGTTTCAGGAATACCACAAGAAAGTGTCAGGAATATCAAACTGCGCTTAAATTGAGCAGTTGATCAAAAATAAAATTGATGGAAAAGGACCAATATTGTGGTGTCAACACTTCATAAATATAGTGCACAAGGGGAAAAAATGACAAAGAACTGAAGGAAAGCCAATAATAAATGCCTCCTGAAGTGTCCAAATAACGTATTGGAAGCCCATTGGATGTTGATGCCCACTCTTCCAGGACCATAGGAAGTCCCATCCCTTTTTCAGAAAAATCCCAAGACATCAGATTAACAGAAGGTGAACTAATACTTATGCTGCACCCAAAAAGTCATAAAATATTATTGGGTAATACAAAATGTAACATTAAATTATTATCCTTAAACGGTTGCAGAAGACATTTCCTAACTATATTTTAGAGATAAACTATAGCTATAACTTTTCCAATGAATGTATTCACATAATTGGAGCCTCAGGCCTAAACATTGCCAGTGACTACTTGAAAAGTGGATCATAAAATGACAAATATAATTGTAGGCTATAACTATAGCTATAATACAACTGTATATAGGATGAATAAAAAACATATAAAATTCAGTCTATAAAGGCTGTTAGGACACAGAAAATTTGTATAAAAATAGACTAGCACAAACAGAAGTTGTTCTAAAGATGAAAGTTTCTGCAGCAACATGCAGGTACGTGACAAAGCTCAACTACTTCAATACTAACAATCAAGTCATATGGAGTCTGTACTATAAGGTTAATGCACCATTAAAAGTTCTTAATCAACATTGTTATTCTGGCCGGTGATGATGTTGACCAAGATCGCCCTTTTCAGTAATCAATGGAGACCCCCATTGACCTAAAACTCATCACCTATTCACACATACTAACATAATGTAGTCATGTGTCCATCAAGTTCAGCCTATTATTCTACAGAATTGTTCTAGAATATTGGAGATTTAACATATTATATGATGGAATAATTTATGAGAATCTGACGTCTAGATCTAGATGATAGCGCAGCTATTATTTTAAATGTTAAAAAAATAATGGAATATGGACATAATAAAGGCACAATGTAAAATAAAGTATACACATACAAAGTTACAGTAGTGCCTCGAAACGACTAAACCAGCAGTGACCTGAGAATGACAATTAGAAGCTGCCACCAACAATCAGTTCCAAAGAGGATCCTGTAGACCCTTCCCATAACTAGACATTCTCCTCTAGATATTATGGAAGGATTGAGCCCAATAATGAATGATTCTGAGGATCTGGAAGTGTTCTCACCTTGGTTTCCTGTGTTCTGTACTGTGCAATGTGTCCACCTGGATTCCCAAGAGAACAGGAACAAACAGTTGAGGTAAGCAGCAATTCTTACTCTCCACCCAACTGTGACGAGGACAAGAGGAGCGAAGGGGGCAGGTTAGAAGTTAAAACAAAGTGCCCTCCACTTACTATTCAATGTCCCGCCCAAGATTTCTGGAACAAGCAAGCATGTCTGCAGGTAACAGCATGTCAAAGATGAGGCTTCACCTTAGCAGCCAGCCATGAATTCTGTCGACTCCTTTTTACGTGTATTTTCCCTGGTCTAAGCACTCATCCCGAATACTTGTGAACATTTCACAAATTCCTTCCAAGAACTCTACCATTTGCCAAGTTTGCATGAGTTGCAAACAATGCGGCGTGTGATCTACTAAGAGCACAAAGCCCTATCCTGCAGGCAAGGGCTTTACGATTGGACTTTGCTACCTGAGGGCTGCGTTCCTTTGTGTATTGTCAAATTAACTCTTTCACTTCATACGTCATTACAATACAGTCATCTCACTCGCTGCTAGGATTACTTTCTTGTGCAAAAAAGGGTTTTCTGAGCCGCATAAGATATTTTTTTGGGGGATAGGCTGTTTGTTATTATGAAACGTTTTAGCTATAATTTTTATTAAAATCTTATGACAATATTTATATTTAATACTGGAGGGAAATAGAAGTGAAAGGTTTTAAGAAAATGATCCCCAGTCTTTAAGTAATTAGGGAATGGCTGGATCCCAAAAAATTATTATCTGCCTTAATTTTATGCGTGGCTGTGAAGAAATTCAGGAAAATACAGCATAAGGCATAAAGGGAAAAAAGTGTACCTAAAGGGAACCTGTCACCACATTTTTCTCAAATACAGCTAGTGACATGGAGCCCTGTAAGCTAACTGACACTTTTCTTTTAGCTAAAAACTGTTTTTCTCGGATCCCCATAAAATCAAATGTATAACCTTGCCTGGTATCCAGGGATATCTAAAGTGAGTCAGATGGGGCGTGCCCTCCTCATTCAGCAATAATTTCATGTGACTAGGGTGACATCAACTAAGGTCCTCTAGCTTCCTTACATTACCAAACTGTGCCCCATGCATATATCTGATCACATGAAATCACAGCATGCCTGCATGGAGTTCTACTCCTCCCCATCCTCTATGCAGGCTGCTGTTATTTCATTTGATCATATATATGCATGGGGTATAGTTTGCTAATGTTAGGAGGACCTTAGATGATGTTGTCTTGGTCACATGACATTATTACTGAATGCTGAGAAGGTATGGGAAGGAGCTTCAAGATTCAGCCCTAGGAGGTCACACCCTATTTGACTCACTCTCCCTCAATACCTGAAGAACCAAGAATATAAATTTGATTTTATGGGGATCTGAGGGAAATCATTATTAGCTAAAAGAAAGGTGTCAATTAGTTAATAGGGCTCTATGGGAACCCATCACCTGTATTTGTGAAACATGTGGTGATAGGTTCTCTTTATGTACACATTATTCCACTAAATGTTTCCTACATTACTCTCACCTTATGACATGATCATGATTATTTTTTTGTAAAAAGGCATTTTTTATATAAAAGAAAGACTGGTATTCCAAAGTTCAAGTGTTTGGGTGTATAGTTATGAGCTTTTGGGGTGATCTACTACAAGGAAACATTAGGATTAAATTAACTAAAGCCCCTGCGCCAGTTTTCTGTCAGATTTTGCACGTTCTTTTAGGTGCAAACCACTTGCACGGTTATTTAAAAAGTGCCAGCGCCAGATATGTGTCCCACGCAACCCTTTTGTGGTGCGGCTGCACTATTCTTCATGCAACACAAATTTCTGCACCGAAAGGGGCGTTCCGGTGCTCAGTCGGACTGTGCGCCAGATTTAACATGCAAAGTCCATGTTAAAAATGTGTCAAAGGTGCACCAAAAAAAAGTGGTGCACTCTGTCTTGGCAGTGCAGAGGGCACCAGATTCATGCAGAATGGGTGCCAGAAATCACATATCTGGTGCACCCTGTATATTACACAGGCAAACTGTACATAGTTAGTAAATGTGCCCCGCTGTGATAACCTGTAATTTTAACCTTTACCCAAAATCTAGAAATACCATCTTTGTTTCACACCATCCCAATAAGACATCAGAAAGAATCCCCATCCACCTAGTGATTGACAGCCTAAAAAACACACATACATACAGCGTAAGCTGTCAATCAGCCTGTGTGGGTGTGGTTATCAGGACTTTCATTACCTCCTAGGAGTCCTGTTAAGATTTATTCAGTTTGTACCCCTAATTCCTGCTCAAAATCACATAATTCGATATTATTAACAAAGCTATGACTCTTATGACTGTATTGCATGTAGGCCTAGTAACATTGTAATTAGTTCAGTAAAACATTTCTTCCCAAGTTATTTTTCCTACATTGCTATAACCTACAGGTATTAGTAAATCATAGGTTATGCTGTCCATGGTTCACCTCTGGAATGTGATTACCACACTGCTAGATTTATTCTTCTGGATTATTTCCTCATATCAGCTATAGGTAACATATACAGTAATCTATGGAATGTACCTCCCTATAACAAACAGTCGAATACTACATCACAAAGCCATAAATAATGCAATGCTAGAAAGAAGATTATAATTTAAAAAAAAATGGTTGGCCTCATGATTTTTCTTTAAAGCACATCTACCACCAGGATGAAGGACTGTAAACTAAGTGTGCTGACATACTGATGGCAGGATCTGCCCTTCTTTTAGCTTCTTATGCCTTTGCTTTTACAAAAAAAAAGGCCTTTAAAATTGTGCAGCCTGATGGGCACCCGCCTCCATAGGTGTTAATGGAGCCTGGAGCCCCTACGGATCATTTGCATAATTTTTAAAGCCCTTTTTTCTTAAAAACAAGGGCACATAAAGCATAAAGAAGAGCATATCCTGTCAGAGGGGTTACATACCAGTATGTCAGTGTGCTTGGTTTACAGTTCTTCATCCTGGTGGTAGATGTCCTTTAAAGACGCCCAGATTGGTTTATATAAAAAGAAGTACTATCACTTCTGTTCCAATGCCTAGACTCTCCCCTTGCCCTATATCCTCATTGGTGGAGTGGGAGAAGGTAAGTAAAGTTTTATTATTTTATTATTTAATTGGGGAGCTGTATATAGATTCATTACTAGCAACATTTACTTTAAAATTGTGATGAGGGTCCCCACCAGTTTGGGACCCCCACCACCACCACCAAATCTTCGCCTATTGTAATGTAGTAAGAACTTTCCATAACATGTTTGTGCGTATACCACAATCCAGACATGAGCCGTGGGTTGCAGACAGGCTTAACCGAGTCATAATTAAAAATATCTTGTGTATTGTATCTCAGATTACTTACCTGAATTATTGTGCCAAACTGATATTAACATCCTGAGTCGCAGCAGCATGAGGTGATATGATGATGTCAGTGTTTTTCTACTACTCCGATGAGTATTCACACCCTCAACAGCCATGTCTAATGAGTAAAGACCCGGGACATGAGAGTGTTGTAACCACTGAGGAAGTGTGAGTAACTCATTCATCACAATTGCTCATCAAACTCTATGAGTAATGATGGTTAAGAAATGCTGCATGACCATCAGCTGAGTACAGAAACCCATGAAAAACAAATAAGAGTAAGTGTAACATAATACAGGATACTACTATTTACAGAGTAAACCCAACATACTGAGGCACACTACCTACTATATGTGTTCAGTGTGAGAATGTGCCGGATGGATATGGTGCAAGTTCTCTGATTTCTGCAGATCTGACTTTGGTTCCTTGATTTGAAAATCAGAGAAGAATGAAAGGAATATATCCTGAGTGTGCCACAAAAAATTAAAAGAATTAAAAAAACATGACCAAATATATCATAAAACTATTAGAAGTTTTATACTTCTCGAAAGAGAAAGCAATATTTAGCTTTTGGATTAAATTAATGGAAAACATAAGTTTGCGAAAATGTCATTGTCTGAATAAGTGGCCATGTGGCCTTGAGCATCAATTACAGTTGGACATCAATGTTTCATGCTGTTCACAAGCTTAGTTGTCCCATCTAGGAAAACATATTTACATATTTCCCAGAATCCCCTAGTGAAAGATCAATGGCTATAAGTCTCCACAAGCCAAGTCAAAATCTTCTCCTACGCTGTACTGAAAAGATGCAACCACATGCAAAAAGAGCTGTCTACAGTTAGGAATTTGTTCTTTCTGGATTAGATGGTTTGGCTTTAATCCCACATCATGTCATTAGGGTTACTGAAAGTCATGCTTGATGGTAAGGGGGCTGCCTTACAAGGTAGCAAAAGAGGTGTGGTTTTGTTTGTCCCATCTAGGAAAAGCTATTTCCCAAAATCTGCGGAGACATGGCATCCCACTTGTTACATTTGTGCCAAAGTCTTCTTCTGTTTGCGGAGTGCAGCTTTGGTGGCATTAATTTTCCTCTATGTTGTGTGTGTGAACTGTGGCTAAGGTTGCTGATGTGTTGGGATGGATTGAGCCACACCCAGCTCTCTGCAGCCCAGCCCTGTCCAGCAAGGGTTACTAAAGTGATGGACAGCCGATTCAGTCTGCTGCTGGGGGCGGCATCTAGGAACTCATTTATATATCTGCCCAGTTACATTATACCTTTGCTGATTCTACTAGTCTCCTCATACCATTTCCTATTACCTTATGTAATTACCTTGCTTTTCTGTATATTTGACCTCTGCTATGTTTACTCAACCTCTCCCTACTCAACTGATTCTGTGCCTCTGCCATATTGGTTTTGACTCTGTTCTATCCGACTACACTTGTTTGTTTGTCTGTATCTGTTGTTTGTCCCTCTGTGTCCTTCTGATTACACTGGTCTGTCTCTGGCTTCATTTTACCTGTCCACTCCAGCATCCAGCAGCTGCCAGACGAAGTGAATTCTTCCTATCCACTTGCCCCACACAACATAATATTCCACTAGAATTTACACATTACATTATCTCAAAAGTGCCCTCACATCTTGTAATATACCCCTTATTGTGGCTCCAACATAATAACCACCAATTATGGCCCCCACAGTATATGGCATTTTAACCCATCACTTGTGGCCCTCACACTTAGTAATGCCCCCACATTGTGTGATACACCATATAAAATTCCCTAAATGTGCCCTGTTATGTAATAAGGCCATCCACACTTACAATATAATATTACCCCCTCATTGTGGTCAAAATTCACCCTAATAATTCCCAATGTAATTTACCCCCACACCAAATAATGTCTACTAAATGCCCCTACTTACTGATGATTACTGATGACTACTTACTAGCAGTAGTATCTTTCTTTAGCCCAAAAGTTGGGAGGTATGGTGTGAGGTGTAAAATTTTGGTCAGAGGCCTTCTTTAACCCCTTAACGACCTTGCCCTTTTTCAGTTTTCATTTTTTACTCCCCACCTTCTAAAATCCATAACTTTTTAATTTTTCCATGTACAGAGCTGTGTGAGGGCCTGTTTTCTTTGTAACAAATTGTGCTTCATAGTGACATTATTTAATATTCCAGCCATGTATTGGGAAGCGGGAAAATATTCCAAATGCAGTTCACAGCGTTTTCTTGTGGGCTTGGATTTTACAGCTTTCATTGAGCACTCCGAATGACATTTCTACTTTATTCTTTGGGTCGGTATGATCACGGAGATACCAAATTTATACAGGTTTTATAATGTTTTCATACATTTACAAAAATTAAAACCTCTTGTACTAAAAAAAAATTCTTCATTTTGCCATCTTCTCGCACTGTTTACAATTTGTATTGTTTATTTATAACAGTACTAGGGAAAGGGGGTGATTTGAATTTTTAGGGTTTTTTTATTACATTTTTTTTGCTTGACATTTTTTTATTTATTTATTTTTACTTTTTTCAGACCCCCTGGGTACTTTAAACCTAGGTTGTCTGATTGATCCTGCCATATACTGCCATACTATAGCATGTATAGTATAAACATCATTTATTACAATCGTCAAATCGCACATTGTAATACATGATCTAAAATCAGACAGCCTTGGGTCTTTGTATGACCCGAGGCTGTCATGGCAATGGATCGCCGTGACTTCACAGGGGGCGGCAATCAAATCCCATATGGGATTTTAATTGCCTCTGGTAACTTTGCCGCCAGCTTTGCCCATGAGCCCTCTCCATACACCCGCAGCCAATGTGTGACGTACAGACACGTCACATGTCGGTAAGGGGTTAAGTTAATCCATCACTCTCCATGTTTCTCCTCTGCCTCTCCTCTCTGCCAGTCCCTCCACTTTTGTACAATAAATTCAATATTAACCATGACTTTCAAAGCAGTCCACAAACTTTCCAATGTATATGTCTCAGACTTAATAAGCCAAATACCCTCCTACATGTAATCTCAGATTCTTCAAGACCTCCACCTTCATTCTCCTACTATCCCCTCTTCTCACAACCATCTTCAGGACTTCTCCATGGAGCATCATGTCAGACTGTCCCCCACCTTCCAAACATTCAAACATGATCTGAAAACCCATCTATTTAGGATCAGCTACAAAACACAATGGGGGTCATTTACTAAGGGCCCGAATCGCGGTTTTCCGTCGCGTTACCCGAATATTTCCGATTTGCGCCGTTTCTCCCTGAATTGCCCCAGGATTTTGGCACACGCGATCGGATTGTGGCCGTTAGAAAACCCAACGGATTCGGAAACAACGCCGTATTTAAAAAAAAAAGTGTTGCTTGATACGCACTTACCTGCACCCAGGGAAGGACGGTGAACTTCAGTGTACTCCGACGGACTTCAGCGCAGCAGCGACACCTGGTGGACATCGGGTGCACTACCTTAGTGAATCGCCGGAAGACCCGAATCCTCCACTGAGAACGCGCCGCTGGATCGCGACAGGACCGGGTAAGTAAATCTGCCCCAATAACTGCACTGCTCAGCTCCCTCACCCAGTCTGTACATCTACCCTCCCATATAGATTGTGAGACCTCACGGCCAGGGTGCTCCTTCTACTTTTTCAAGTTCAATTCTGCTTTCTATCATTAGTATTTTCATTTGCTTGTATCTTATGTAATGTATGTGAACCCCTTATTGATTGTACAGCACCAGGGAATTACTGGTCCTCTATAAATAATAATAATAAAATTACCAATGGCCACAACATACACCATGACTGCTATGGTCTGTATCTGGTTTTGGTACGCAATCATCTTCATACTTTATATATTATATGCCTGGAAACTCTGTGTAAATGCTGAATGAGCACATATTGCAAGAGATCAAAAATGTCCATTACTATCTCCAGAGACAATAGAGAAAGACATCTCACCAGGATAGAAAAGAACCAGAAGCCTCTATGGTGCGGGTGCACAAGAAGAAAAGAATACAAGGTGGAAGAAGGTCATTTTTAAAATTGCTTAGTGAAATTTTAACAGCATTTACTATCATTTCAGTAACAAAATCAAATCTCTTAATAATCTTGTAATCATGTAATCTTGAATAAAAATGAATTTGGCCTCCTTCATTATTTTGCAGTTTCACTATGGAACACTAGAGGGCACTGCTGCTCTTGTCATAAAATTGTGATCTCATGATTGACATGAACATTTCCAGTTCTGTAGGTACATTTGCTTAAAATTTACTATTTTGCTGCTCAAAATATATTTTAAAACATACAATGCAGGTCAAACAGCTGTTGATGTTGATGAACATAGAAAGAACAAGATGCTTGTGCCCTTAACCAACAGGAACCGGACACTATTGTAAAACCTAATGATCCACTGAAGGGGGAACACCCATTACAGAGGTCATTATAATAATAATTCTTTATTTATATAGCGTCTACAGATTACGCAGCGCTGCACAAATCATGACAAACTGGTCCCTATCCCCATGGGGCTCACAATCTAAACAACCTACCAGTATGTTTTTTTTTTTTTTTGGAGTGTGGAGGAAACCGGAGGACCCGAAGGAAAACCACTCAAACAAGGAGAGAACATGCAAACTCTTTGCAGATGTTGACCTGGGTCGGACTCGAACCCAGGACTCCAGCGCTGCAAGGCTTTAGTGCTACCCACTCAGCCACCGTGCTAAAAAAGGCAATATCCCATGTAGCTCATCTCTCTATAAGTATCATAGAAATATGTGTCATCATTTTCATTTCAGCCTCATGCCTTTCCCTAATAACTCCATCCAGGTCTCTGCTGTTACTGTATCAAAGGCCACTGAATGGCACCACAGCACCAGGAGCAATTAAATAATTCCCCAATTATTACTACTGTTAGCCTCATGTATGCGTGTAGGATATTATGAGGGAAATGGGAGATGGAAGTAATTCCAAGTTTGTATGATGCCCGCATGGCAAGATATAATCAAATCCAAATTTTGAGGCATAAAGGTATTGTCAAAGGACATTAACATACACCGAGCCTTCTTCATGTCATCACAGCCAGGGGGGCTAAGAAGTGGATTTTGGAATCCTTCTTAGGTGGAAATTTCCCTACAGAAAATGGTCATCTTTTGGGGATCCCTAGTGGATAGATTGATCACTTATTTCTGCTTCCCCAGGCACCAGACTTATAACATCACTTAAAGGGAACCTACCACTTAAAAGTGGTAGGTTTTACACACATATACATGGCACCAGCTCAGGGTGAGCTGGTGCCGGAGCAAGTTATATTAACTTATATCTCGGCACCGAGCTTTCCGGTACACACGCGCCTGCGCAACTTAGCATGGGGAAACAGGCCGTGCTAAGTTGCGCAGGTGCACGTGTGCCAGAGAGCTCAGTGACGTCACCGAATCTCTCGGGCACTTCAGAACCCGGCGCACACACGGGCACGCGCATGATACGCCGTGCCCTGGTGCGATGCGCCGAGATATAAGTTAATATAACTTATAAATCGGCGATAGGGGCTTTATTCTACTAATAAAAATATGCTCCGCCACCAGCTCACCCTGAGTTGGGGCCATGTATATGTGTGCAAAAACTACCATTTTTAAGTGGTAGGTTTCCTTTAATCTATTAAGTTCTGTTTTTTAATTCCTTTTATTTGATACAACTGTTTATTATTATAATGTATGTATATGTCTGTTTATTTCATGTTATTCTTTAGTATGATAAACCCTTTGTAAGCACTGTCATTATTGATATTAAAACTACAATTTAATAAGAGCCTTCTGACAATTCCATAAACTCCGAAGAGACGTTACCTGAACCAATTGCTTAACTCGTGAATGTTATGGAAGTATTTGGGCATTGTCTATGGAAGTTGTCTTGTCAGTCTCATATGACGAGTGTTGGCAGCTAAAATTGGTTAGGATTTGGAAGGCAGATGTCAGGATCATGGGTAGTGGACCCACTCAACCACCACGGACAATGACATAAGTTGACACCTGGGACAGGAGTCTAAGTGGTACCCGGTGTTCACCAGAGCCCGCTGCAAAGTGAATGGGACTTGCTGCGGCGGGATACCACCAGGTCGTTCAACAAGGCGAGGTACAGAATCGTGAGGCAGAGATGGAGTCGTGGACAGGCAGGAGGTCAGGACAGGCAGCGCAGGATCAGAGTCGGGGATGTAGCGGAAGGTCAGGACAGGAGGCAGAGGAACGAAGTCAGGAACGGAATGTAGGTCACAACGGGAAATCACTATAAATGCTCAGGGAGACAGGGAGACAAGCTTTTTCTAAGGCACGAGGCTCAAAGCTCCGGCAGAGGATACAGGGAGATGCAGTCCATTTATTAGGGCAGTCGGCCAGCAGCACCAATTAGCAGTGCGCTAGACTTTAAAAAAAAAAACAAACCGGCGCAGGCGCACTAAGAGACGGGGATGTGCATGCCAGAACACAGGAGACACCGCTGGAGCCGGGAGAGGTGAGTGTCGGGGCTGTTGGGGCACAGAGCGGCACACGGGTGCGCGTGACCCGTGACATGGGTCGCAGAAGCACCCGTGACAGCAAAGAGCTGTCAGAGGATGGTCCAGTGTGATCCAGCAGGCTCCCTTCCTGATCCATAATCCTGGCCCCCTCCTCCTCCTTGTATTGAGGTTTCTCCATATATTTTGGTCCCTTATCCTCCTTATATTGTTGCCCCTCCTACCTATAATGTGACTCCCTCCTTCTCCCTATAATCTGGCCCCCTCCTACCCCCTTCTAATATTATGCCCCCCTCCCTTTTCTTGTACTGTACTCTAGACCTATAGAATGCACCAGTTGTTGTATTCTCCCTTAATAATGTGGAGTTTTGGCATAACCTCTCAGGACATAAGTCAGATAAATCTCATATAGTGATGGAAACCCAAAAAATTTAAAAAGTATGGGATGAGGATGATAAAAACATTTCTAGAAATGCTCAGTTAATAATGCCAGACTGACTTGCTGAATGTTTGCATTCCAATTATAATATAAAGTTACTATCCAGTGTTTCTGTCTGATCCGCGCTCCTTCCTGGATTACAGCTGGAATTCTGTATCTCTGTGTATGTATCCATCATTCTATACCGCCATCTACTGGCAGACCTCATTATTACACTCTGTGTGTGAAAACCATTTCAAATAGTCTCCTTAAAGGAAACCTACCTACATAGGAAGTGAAGGAGAGACGCGCGCATGGTAAGCGCCGAGCGCGTACCTCCCTGCGCCGGCTATACAGATTAAAAAGTGTTTTAAACCGCGATACCGCGGTTTAAAACACTAACAAAAATAAGCACCGGCACCAGCTTACCCTGAGCTGGTGCTCGGTGTTTTCTTCTGAAACCTGCCACTTCAAGTGGTAGGTTTCCTTTAAAGGAAAAATATTTGTCACAATGAAGTTTCAAATCTTAAATAAAATGTGTGAGCTGTTGTCTAATGTTGCATGTTTTTTTATGGAGTCATTTTGAAAAAATATTGAAAAATTTTTGTTCACTGAAGAACACATTGCAGATACTTCCATACATCTGCTAACTTATCCGAAGACACGAGTGCAGAACGGTGTTCTTCACAATAGTATGTGAAGAACAATATGTGTGAAGATTCTTCACACATATTGTTCTTCACATACTATTATTAAAAATACCTTTCTGCACTAATGTCTTCTGATAAGTTAGCAGATGTATGGAAGTATCTGCAATGTGTTCTTCACTGTGTTCACTGTGTTCTTCACTTAAATGATCCTTAATGATCCTGTGTTCACTGTGTTCTTTGCGTTCTTCACTGTGTTTCCTTAAGTGAAAGCTCGTTCTTGAGCAGGCGAAATACCCGTCCAAGCAACGAGCCGTTTCGAGTATGCTAATACTCGAACGAGCATCAAGCTCGGACGAGTATAGTCGCTCATCTCTACATGACACCTGTTGGCACAGGTATTAAAGACGTGTGTGCACTGCGATTGTGGCACACGCGACCCTTTTGTGCTGCCAGCTGCACTGGGTTCCCTGCCAAACCAATTAGAGGGCGTACCTAATTCGGCTGAGCGCCGTATTGAACTTTCAAATTTTGTGGCACGCCCCATGTTAAAGATGTACCACAAAAAATATGGTGAACTCTGTCGGACCTGAGCGGGGAAGTGACAAATTCATGATTTTAGGAGCACAATCTTAGTAAATCGCCGCACACAGCATTAAAGACGGACAATGCACTTTCAGTGAACTCCGGTGACCCTGTAAGTAAATACTTACATATACTAAAGTGCCACAAACAGGAATTTGATACCACCAACAATTTATATTTTATTTAGGATTATCCATACAAATGGCTCACCCTGTACATTGTACAAAAAAAAAAAACCTGTGTGTTAGTATATCCCCTTCATCACTGACATCACTGCTTCCTATCTCTAAGTTGATATAGACCCTCTGGCTTAATGGGTCCCATAGTGGCTACCACGCCTTGGTTGTTACACCCATGATTCTGGTACGTATGTAAGTAGCTAGTTTCTAATGCAGTATATCTGTACTGATTTTGTTCTTCTACTGTTTTATTATTGTGCACTTAGCCTTGTTATGGTGCTGTATTGATGCTCTGTGCTTGGTTCTATTTTTACATCCATGTTATAAGCTTAGTTCTGGTGCTGTATTTATATTATGAATTTGGTCCTGGACCCATATTGTTATGGTGCTGGTATTCATATTTGAGCTTGGTTCTAGCACGGTTTTTATTTCAATAGCTTGGATCTAGTTTTGTCTTGTACTTGTATCTGGTTCTGTATGTACGTGTTCGGTTCTGATGCTCTATGTATACTGATTTTGTTCTGGTGCTGTATTAATATTAATCAGTTGGTTCTTCTGCTGTGTCAGTATTATGTACTTGTTTCTGGCTCTGTATGTTGGCAAATGTTTATGGTTCTTAAATGGGACTGGCACCTGGGACTGGTATTGAGGCATTGATATCTTCTGGAGGTCCAATGCATAGTGGGTACAGAAAGTATTCAGACCTCTTTATTTTTTCATTCTTTGTTTCATTGCAGTCAATTGGTAAGATCATTTTTTTAAATCTTGCTAATTAATGAAGGCTCTGCCCCCACCTTGACAGAAAAAAATGAAATGTAGATATTTTAAAGTCTAATTTATGTAACAGGAATAACTGAAATCTCACATGTTCATAAGTATTCACCTTTTCAGCTAGTGCAGCCATGAGCTAGTACTCATGGTGCTACTGCACCCACATAGTAGGGCACATTTACTAAGGGCTTTGCAACGCACTTTAGTCAGACTGTTCACCTTCTTCATGGCTAAAACGCCTTGCACAGGTATTTTAGAAGTGTCTGCGCTGAGATTGTGTCGCATGCGACCCTTTTTGTGGCGCGGCTGTGCTGGCCTCCATGGGACACAAATTACTGGGTGTGCCATTGGACGATCCAACTAATTTGCGCAGGATTTAACTTTCAAATAGTGTTGCAAACCCCAGCACTTACATGCACCACTAAAAAGATGGTGAACTCTGTCGGACCTGAGCGGTGAAGTGACACATTCATGATTTCGGAAGAACGATCTTAGTGAGTCGCTGCACGCTGCATTATAGTCAGACAATGCACTTTCTGTGAACTCCAGTGACCTTGTAAGTAAATGTGCCCCAGTGTGCACATACAATGTGGGTGCAGTAGCACCATCCCTAGCGCCACTAGTGTATGACATACATTCATGCATCATATTGCGGTTTGATGAAGGCCTGAAAACCCAAAACTTGGCGTGGTACTGCTGTATGAAACAAAGTTTTGCCAGAATAAAAACACAAATATCGATGACTTTGTGCTCAGTCTCTATTTAAACCTACTATACATACTATATTCTATATATTCTGCTACAATCTCACATCACCATCTTTCTTAGAACGGTGTAGGCGGAGCCAGTCGGCCAAGGAGCGTGCATAAATTACTTAAAGGTCAGCAGAGCGCCTCGGGCTCATTTGGATTGTTAAAAAACGTTATTTATACTAAATCCTGTACTTCTAAAAGATACAAAAAGAAGGTTACTGACTATGGGGAACTATAAGCATCTACCATTAGGTAATCGGATGGTAGATGTCCTTGAATGGGGAGACTCCAGACCCCTGGAAATATACAGTTCATATACTGTATAGTGATATTCCATGATATAGCAGGCCGTCCAATTTGTGGATCTCCCTATTAATCGCCTCTTGTACAATAATAACATTTTCCCAGCTTCAAAGATATGTGGTCACATGACACATCAACAAAGATGTAAGGGTACAAGAGCCGGCAGCTTCTTTGTTTGAAGGAGGACAAAACCAGAGCAGATCTGACACATGAAAGTGCACTGACCATTTCTCACTTTCGTTTCCCTCCCTCTACAATTGTCGGACTTTGAAATGTGATCCAATTTAATTTGCAGCCTAGGATTAACGTTTTTTTTAAAAGACATACAAAGAAAGCAGATTTTTTTCCCCTCCCTTTAATTCTCTTCTAATTGCCTAGAGTTGACTTTTTGTAGGAATCAGTTTTCTGTGGTGTCATTGAGAATATTGATTGTTCCCAGGGAGTATATAATCCTGTTATGTCTAATTGCAGATATCCTAATATAAATGTAGCATCAGCTGACAGAACCTCGAGACCCAAACACTCCCAGTACTAAACTTCTGGTTATATTTCAAGAGTAATCGATCACAAATATCGCACCGGCCTCAGTTCTGATCCTCTGAATAGATCCTTAAGGATATGCAGCACAGATACAGATAGTTCGAATCCCACCCAGGTCAACATCTGCAAAGAGTTTGTATGTTCTCTCCGTGTTTCCTCCGGGTCCTCCGGTTTCCTCCCACACTCCAAAACATACTGTCAGGTTGTTTAGATTGTGAGCCCCATGGGGACAGGGACCAATTTGGCATGCTTTGTGCAGCGCTGCGTAATCTGTGTGTGCTATGTAAATAAAAGAATTATTATTATAGTTTTTCAAATTATATTTGGGGGAATTTGTCCGAAGATTACTGTACACTAGAAGAAACTAAGCCCCATAAGATAATTCTGCATGGGGGCCCCCTTTCCCCTTAAATAAATACATAGTTGTACACTCAGTTTTATACAATCACACTCATTTATATAATCATATATATACACACACATGTATACACTCTTACACACATACATACATTTATATACTTATACATACAATATTTAAATATAATATACACACACATACAGTATATACATATTCTATACACAGAAAGTATATAATCAAATACACACAGTATAGACACATTTGATACACACATACAGTATATATACATCATCTATTTACATATACATTATATGCACACTATATACACACACACATACATACAGTATTTTTATATCATCTACTTACAGATACAGTATATACACATCTGATATTCACACATTTAAAGTATATACACACCATATACAGGCAGTCCCCGGGTTACGTACAAGATAGGGTCTGGAGGTTTGTTCTTAAGTTGAATTTGTATGCAAGTCGAAACTATATATTTTATCATTGTAGATCCAGACAAAAAAATTTTGGCCCCAGTGACAATTTGAGTTTAAACAATTTTTGCTGCAATGGGACCAAGAATTATCAATATAGCTTCATTACAGACACTTTACAGCTGATTATTTCAATCTGGGACTATAGTAAAGCATTCAGAAAGCTTCACCAGAAGTCAGAGGGGTCTGTCTGTAACTATGGATTGTCTGTAAGTCGGGTGTCCTTAAGTAGGGGACCGCCTGTACAGATACTTACAGCATATACACATCATATACACACACATACAGCATATACATACATTTATACACTCATCATACACACATGTATATGCTCAATGTCATGCAGTCTTATTTAGGGGTGTGGTGGCCACAGATCTGACTTCTTGCAGCCCATTAGATTCTGACTACATGCAAGAAATAGAGGACACGAAGTTGAGGTCCTAACCCTTCTGTCCTGCAGTCTTTTCCCCCAGAATTTCTTCTCTGAGCTGCTGGCTCTGCTGTGTACTGTGGAAGATGTGCACTGACATATACATATTATGTTGTACAATGTGCAGTATAATATGTATATAACAGTGCACCTCCTCCAGTCATTAGTGTGTGTGTCAAGTCAGGCGCTGTGCCCCCTGACACTGTGGGCCCCATAGCACCTGCTATGGCTGCTACCACTGTAGTTACACCACTGTTACTATATGCTTCACAAAAGTGCAGCTTTATACTATGGAAAAGAGTCAATCTCAAATTATATATTTTTTTTCTATCAACCAAATTTTTGAGGCTCTTTGCATACAAGCCAGTTCTGTACTGTACAAGCCAGTACAGAACTTTACTTATATGTTTGATGGTTACACACTGTTCTTACTGTAAGGCAACAGGCATGATGGTTACAATAGTAATATATTTCTGGGCTATGGCACTCAGACTAGCAAATACGTTTCTTGCCTAATCCAAGGTTCTGCTCACTGAATGACATACATTACATACTGCTGACATTTGAGTATGTACATATCCACATTCTTCTAGCAATCATTATCATACTGTAATTTTTTCACACCATTTATGTATGTTTAACATGTGTCCTTCTGCACTCTATGTTACAAGAAAAAAATTAAAGTTTATTTGTAAAAATTTGGTAAGTTACATCAATTTAAAAGTGTGACAGTACTAAGTTGGTCCAGCAGGTGCCAGTATACCACCTTTTTTTTACAGTACAGTCTTTATCACCACCTGCTGGCCAGAACAGATACTACATTCTTACTGAATCGTATACACAGTGCATTCTGCTATAACAAAAGTAAATCTTATTATGTATATTATATAGTACTGACATATTCCGCCGTACTGTACAGATCATATAAAATGATACGCTTGTGGTAAGAGTATGGCCATTTCCATATTCTTTTAATGAACTCAAACTATTTTTGCAACTTTTGCATCTGTGATTATCCTAGATCTGCTCTACAGGAGGGTGTAGGATAGAATACTAAGAACACCACTGAGAAATACATGAGGTTTAAGCAGAAGTCCCTTGAAAAAATAGGCATAGACACCCAGTGACCCTTATAGTTGGCCTCCATAGATAATGACCCCCAGACCTCATGACAGTCATAGGGGGATATTTATCATACGCTGGCGCTCGTGCAATAAGCTAGCATTTGCGATTATTTCAGGGCCTCTGCGCCACTGGCGGTGCGCAGAGGTCCTGATAAATATGCCCCATAGAGTCTTAAAGTCAAATCCAGATTTCTACAGAGAGAATGATAGGTCGGGTAGTTGATCTACCTGTGACTCCCGGCACCAAAATTATGTTTTATGCTATTGTATATGGGTGGAAGTACAGAGTGTAATTTATCCTGCATCAAGCAGAGCAATTATTGAAGTGACTAAGAGGACCAGTACATGACATGATCAGTACATGACAGAAAGATTAACTACTGAACACCTATTCCAATCAACCACTAATTAATTATCCGAAAGATTGATCATTAGTAATATGCAGGACTGGGGGTTGCTGTAGAGACAATTCTGGAGACAGAAGAAGCTGTCATGGAGGTCTGAGCTGAATAAAGAAGGAAAGGAAAACTGACATTCTATATTCAGACATAGGATGTAAATTCACTTGTGTAGAGTTGAAATTTATTATAGGGGGACCTGTATATATACTTTGATTTAATGATTTTATAACAGCATACATTTTTATTCAAGGGCTTCTATATAACTTATTGAGGAAGAGTAATATTTATTATTATTTATGGAGAGGTGGATTTTTGGAGAGAGTCATTTTGATATATGTAAGGGCACAGTGTGGTCGGTTGTGAGGAGTATATATAAATTAGGAGCATGGTGTGTGACATAGTTGTCACCTATAGGACCCCATACTGGAAATTATAAGAGGTTTTTAAGCGCTCAGTTTGCTGGTGTGAAATTCAGCAGTGATAAGTCACAGCCAGGAGAAGTTGTCATGGAGTTTTGGGGTTGAAGGAACATTATTGTGACGAGTAAGTTGCTAGATGCCACTTATACCTGTTTATGAGCAATACTGTAGTTGCTGACTAGTACCTTATAGTGTGTGTCACGGGTGCCCCCACGATCCACGTCACGGATCGCAGGCACACCCATGCCCCTCTCCATGGTGTCCCTGCACGAACTCACGCTTCTGCTTCCTGCCTGGTCCATGTGTGCGTATCTGCTCCCTAGGGTGCGAGAGCGCCGGCACTCGAAGATTGGCGCTGGTAATTCCGGGTTTTCCTTAAAGGCTGGCTGTTCCCAGGATTCCCTGTCGGATCTTCAAGCCATCATGCGTGAAGAGAAAGCTCCCTGTCTGTTCCTGCGTTCCTGTTCCTGCTGTGTGTCCCAGTTTTCCTTTCTGCGCTGTACTCCTATCACCCCGGGCTTGGACTGTATTCTTCATTACTACCTTATCTGCCACCCTGGGCTAGTCGTACCTGTGGAACGACCTGGTGACACACCCCAAGACCATCCTGATTTGCGGCGGGCTCTGGTGAAAACCAGGTGTTTCACAGGTGCAACTAGCCAATGGTGGCAGCCAAGGTAGTAGTGCAGAACACAGTCCAAGCCCGGAGTGACAGCGGTAGTACAGCGCAGAAAAGGAACACTGGAACACACCGCAGGAACGCAGAAATGGAACGCAGGAACAGACATGGAACTTTCTCTTCACTCAAGATGGTTTGAAGATCCGGCAAGGAATCCTGGGAACAGCCGGCCTTTAAGGAAAACCCAGAAGTACCAGTGGCAATCAGCAGGGGGCACCTGAGACAGTATGCAAGTATGAAACCCTGATATTGCAGGTGGCACTCCTATTCAGAACTGATTTTTACTATAGGGATGATGTTATAGAAGCCTATAACTCACATCTATGCCTGGCTCACAACATATTAGGTTGCATCAATAATTGTTGGATCATTATGAGGTTCCATACGGGGAAGAGCTGCATCATGGGAAGTCATGGTCTGAGCTCCACAGATGTCTACAGGGGACGTCACTGTCGGAATGTGTCACAGTGCAAAGCCCAACAATGTTACTCTAGTGCTGCACCAGATTCATTGGGGCACATTTACTTACCCGGCCCATTCGCGATCCAGCGGCGCGTTCTCTGCACAGGATTCGGGTCCGGCTGGGATTTAAGATGGTAGTTCCTCCGCCGTCCACCAGGTGGCGCTGCAGCGCCGAAAATAATCTTAACGCCCCGGAATGCACCATCCCATAGAAGGTGAAGGTGAGCGCTCCCAAAGCGACACATTTTCGGTTTTTAAATGCGGCGGTTTTTCCGAATACGTCGGGTTTTCGTTCGGCCACGCCCCCCCGATTTCTGTCGCGCGCATGCCGGCCCCGATGCGCCACAATCCGATCGCGTGCGCCAAAAACCCGGGGCAATTCATGTACAAGCGGCGCAAATCGGAAATATTCGGGTAACACGTCGGGAAAACGCGAATCGGGCCCTTAGTAAATGACCCCCATTGTGTTAAACACGGACTATTTTCTACCGAAATATGCCCCCTATTCTGGAGACCCACCCCTTTTCGTCCCATCGGTGGAGCCTCAGAAGTGCAAAAAAATTGTCTAAACATCTTGATAAATCTGTCGAAAGGTGTTTGTTAATTATTTTTTTTGCAAATATGCAAAAAATCTGTAGCAGGCGATTACGGAATTCCCCCCCACTGTGTAATATTTTAACATTTTTAATGAAACCTCATAGACCCTTTAACTGCGTCCCATGTGTAGCCAAGAGGTATGTAATGTTGCATTGGGCAATAATAAAGAGCCATAACTTTGTCAACACTTAATTTTGTGACTTAATCTTCAGAAAGTACTTTTTAGCCATATCCCGAAATATCCCATGGAGGACCTGTGCCTCGCTGTGAAGTCATGCACCCTGTGCGAATGGTTTCCACCAGGCTGAATCATTAGCTGCGCGCTACCCTAATTATATTCCACATTACTTTGATCTTGTTTTGTTTTAGTAGAAAGGTGATGACTTTTCCTGTATTTTTCTGGCTTTCATGCTGCATGAAATGATGTTTTTGTTGAGTTTTGCGTTCATTAACACCTAGGAGTAGGTTACAGGTACGGGGACCTCCAGCATGATCCAGCTGACACTTCTTTTTATCTCCGCTTTATTCATTGGATCATTTCTAATTCCAGGGAGCACTTACTATGACTCAAACTTCCAAAGGTGTGAAAAGTGAGCTTACTTTGGCGTTGACAAGTTGCACAAGGAGTTCTTTTTATCATATGACGACTTAAGGAAATGGAAGGTTGTTGTGAAGAAAGAAGTTGGCTGAAATGAGTTCTGCGTAATTATTCTAATCGAAAATATTCTTTATACTGTAAATGATGATGAAACAGAAGTATTGGCTGGTTTGTGGCAGATGTGCAGGACCTACATGTAGATGGAAAAAATGTCCTCATTTACTAACCATGTTTACGGTCTTCATTAATAGTCTGATGTCAGGGTTACACTTACACTTCACTTTGAATAAAGGGGTTTTCTCATAAAAGTAAAAAAAGGACTTCTGGGATCGGTCGTCGTGTAAACCTTCCCAAAGTTTTATAGAAGTCAATGGAAAATGTTATCCTGCACTCCAGTGATCCAGGACCTTCGGGACACATACAGCATGGTGGATCCTGGAGATCCCATCCTGTACACCATACAGTAGGACAGCTCAAGTCGACTGGCCTTCATTTTTGTGGACCACAACAAAAAAATACAGCAAAGATAGAAAGACATTTGTCAGGCATCAGCTAAACTGGTGATTTCTGTGATGACCATCTCAAGTATACTTGTGCCACCTGTGTCTTTCCTGGTTAAGGGAAGACAGATTGGACAAGCCAGGCTTTACATTTCATTATTCTACGTTCCTAGTTGAGATGAGTATTGGCCTTTGGCTTGAGTTTGGTCTCCTTCTTGGATTGTGATTTTCATGGTTTACAATGTTGATGCTATATCCAGTACCAATAACCTACTACAAACCACCAATGATTTTTATCAGCCCTCTTTCTCTCTCTAATTAGAGAGTTACTTTTTTGAATATTTAAAACATAACATTTTGTGTTTCCATCATCCTCTAACTTTTCTAAATACTCTTGAAATGTGTTACTTTTCCGTTCCATCCTTAAAGCTTCAGCCAAGCTCACCTTTCTGTCCAACCACTACACTGATGCCTCCAACTTTTGCCAGTCCCTGCACTGGTTACCCATTCAGTTCAGAATATGAAGTAAACTTATTACTCCCACCAAAATTTTCTCCTTAATGTTGCACCTCCACCCTCAACCCTATTATTTCTAAACAATCTCTACCAATGGTCTAAGACAGTGGTGGCAAACCTATGGCACGGGTGCCAGAGGTGGCACTCAGAGCCATTTCTGTGGGCACTCAGACCATTGCCTCAGGACAGAGTTGACCAAATATGACCAAATCCACCTGCAGTCATAATTACAGTCTGAATTGGCCCTCCTTCATTCAACGGTATTGGTGAATTCAGGGGCCGATACGATTGAAAGATGTGGAAGAACAGGTAGCAATAAGATCTTAAAAAGCCATGTTGGCACTTCACAGTACACAGTCTCCAAAAGGTTCGCCATCACTGGTCTAAGAGAATAATCAGAGAGTAGAGGTTACAGAAACTGAAACAGTGATGTCATTGCAATGGGGAGACAAGCAGGTTAAGTTGCTTTTGTTTTTAATCCCTTCCCCATGGATCAGGAAGAAAATTGAACCGCTTCATGATGCCACCATACAAGACCAGTGCAGGTACCTAATTTACGGACATATTCATTGTATATAGCCATGACAAATTGTGTCATGTTGCCTGATGATAAGGAAGAAGAGCAAGTTCTTAGTAATACAAGGAAGTCAAGCTTGAGCCAGTTCCTTGTGGAGGATCTTTGTAAGGCTTGGATCACATCACGGTGGGTGGTTTCTCAACATATGGCACAGACATAAGCATACAGTGGGATAAGTTGCCCTGTGACTCGTCCTCTCCCATGAATGCATGGAGAGGAGGGAACAACGGCATCAGCCGTTAGGTGTGTTTCCCCAGTGATATCACTGTCATTATAGGGTTTGTGACATCAGCGGCGTCCTACTGCCCTGCTGAGCGACGTACCTGGAGGATAGAAAGATGTAGCTTTCTATGTCCTTCCATCCTTCCTTTTTCACAGGATACATTCTATACTAAGCAGGCAGAAAAAACAACCATGCCTCCATCTGCCAGTACACATCAATGGGTATGCTTAGCATATATGACTGGAGCTTTCTTGGCATATACGGCATATACTAAAACATAATTTGAACTCTGCCTTATATAACATTGCCTTGAATTCTCTGACACAGTGGTTCACTCCATTACAGGTACAATAGACATAAAAGAAATTGAGATACTGTAATATAGAACACTGTAACGTGTGGCAACACTGATATGTTGTTCTTGGACATTTACATGTCCTGAAAGATAATGTATTTGTCACGGATGCACCTGTGATCCTTGTCGCGTGCCCCCCGGTGTGGCGCTGCGTTTCCTGGCCCGGACTTACATCTCAACAAGCCTGCTCGAGGCCGCATCTGTCTCCTGCTGCTAGGGCCCTCTCTCCCAGCCTTAAAGGGCCAGTGTCCTCCTGATTGGTGCTGGCTAATCTGGCACCTCCCTTCCTTCCTGTCCGAATCTTCAGCATTCTAACGGAACTTCCAAGGTTTCCACACCTCGATTCCCACAGCGTTGAAATGATTGCCCATCAGCTCCTGTTCCTCCAGCATTTCCAGACACCTCCATATTTCTCCAGCGTTTCCAGACGCATCTGTGTTTCCTATCTCCAGCGTTGCCATACGCTGCTGGTGGTTCCCATGTTCCAGCGTACCCTGACGCCTCCAAGCCACCAACTCTCCTCCAAGCTCCTTTCCATTCCTGCCCGCCTGGGTCCTGTGCCAACTGCTGCCTGCTTGCCAGCCGTGAGTCCCAGCTCATCCTTCCAAGCCACTTTCCTGCTGTCATCCAAGGCTCGGACTGTGTCCTACATCCCTGTCATCCCTGGCTGCTACCGCAGGTTTAGTCGCACCCGTGGAATGACCTGGTAGCACCCTGCCACAGCAAGAACATCCCGCTTTGCAGCGGGCTCTGGTGAAGAACAGGGTGCCACTCCGGTCCCGGATTGCGGCTAGTACTAGTCCATCTCCCATGGTGGTCCAGAGGGTCCACTCCCTCTGGACTCTTCCCATAGAGACTTTCCTCCCGGGTACTCCCAGGTACCTTCTGTTGTCTGTGTGACCGTTAACAGTATTGCATTCTAGTACCCGGTATTACCAGCCATGTATCACTTTCACTAGACCCATCTTCTAATGTTCATTTTAATAACACAATTTTTCCCTTAGATATCCACAGCAATTGTGTCAATATCCACAATGGAACAGTGTTTAGGAATCCCAAAGATCAAACGCAAGCCAGAAGATACAATATAACATTGATTTTCAAGGAGATGCTATAGCTGTGCCAGTCTTTGGATAACGTTGTCATTATATTGAACCTGGCCTTTAATTATAAGCAGATGCACAAATTATTTTAATCATGGCTCTATATCTGAACAGTAGTAACACAACCTAGAGGACATCAAAAAGAATTTAAATGCAGTGCAGGACAGCTGCCAACCTTTAAGGAAGCAATTGATCACATCCTGTCATCTTAAAAGCCAAAGGAATGCAAAACAAACACTTGAGATTAGTGGACTAAATATGGTTTATCAGCTAACACTCTGATAATTTATCTATCCATTTTTAATGCTGTGCGTTTCTTATCTCAGCCTCTATAATTACTACATTTCAGGTATTCTTTTTTTTTTCTTCCTGCCTTTGAAATGTTATTTGAAGCCAAAACTAAAAGATTGTATCTGCTGTAGAACTGGAACCACCATGAATGCCAGTCATAGGCCCCTTGTATCCTGTATATTGAGAATTAGAGTTATTGGAATTTCAATGAATTGAACTGAACTGAAGAAGAACTTAGTCCAGGATTGAAATATGTATTCAAGGCACTATGGGGCACATTTACTTACACGTCCTGATCCCCAAGGTGCGTTGTCTGGCGAGGATTCAGAGCTGCAGAGATCGTGTGTCCAATTTCCTGCCTGTGTCACTTCCCCCGCTGAGGTCCGCTGGAGTTCACCTTGTTCTTCCCGGTGCATGTAAGTGCTGATCTTGCGACACAATTTTGTTTTTAAATTCCACGATTTGTCCGAATCAGTCGGTTTGTCCGACGTCCACGCCCCCTGATTTGTGTTGCATGCAAGCCGGTGCCAATGCGACACAATCCGATCGCAGAACGCCAAAGATCTGGGACAATTCAGGAAAAGTATAGCGAAACCCGACAAAAATGCGGCCTTCGGACCCTCAGTAAATGTGCCCCTATGTGTGTTACCTCAATAAAACAGAGCAATCTTTGTGATCACTTTGGATTAGTACCACTGAAGGTTGGAGAATATCTTTTCCGATATGGGAAAATAAACCCAAATATAGCTGTCACTATAATGTTCACGCTATGATCAGGTTGTATTAGTCACAACTATGGTTGAGTAGACCTATTCAGATAAGGGTTTGCCAAGTTTAGCCAAGTTTTGAACAAAAGTTTGGTTTGGGTACCTACTGGCAAAGCCCTGTGACGTCATCAGGGAGTGACTATTTTATGCACCAATCACAGATGTTAGAGGTGGGGTTGAGCCCGAATGTCAAACCCGAACTTCTGGCTGACGTCCAAGTTTTTATGACCTGAACCTGCAATGTTTGGCATGGACCTGAACATTGGCCCACATTTACTAAGGGCCGTGCGCCAGTTTTGTGTCAGACTTTGCACGCTCTTTTCAGTGCAAACTGCACAGGTATTTTAGAAGACACATTTCTGGCACACATGACACAATTGTGTTGCGCGCGATATGTTGGGGCTCATTTACTAAGGGGTCCGCGGCCACACTTTCGTCGGATTTCCCGACTTTTTCCACGGCGGCTTTCACACGACAGAAATTGGAGGGCGTGGCCGACGGAAAACCCAACAGATTCGGAAAAAACTCGGAATTTAAAAAACGAAGTGTGTTGCAAGATCACACAGTTACATGCACCAAGAAGAACCAGGTGGACTCCAGCGTACCTCGGCGGACCTCGGCGCAGCAGTGACACCTGGTGGACATCGGGCGCACGACCTTAGTGAATCGCCGGAAGACCCGAATCCTCGTCGGAGAACGCTGGATCACGACAAACCGGGTAAGTAAATCTTCCCCGTTGTGTCACGGCTGCACTACTCTTCTTGCGGCACAAATTTCTGCACTGAAGGTGGCGTTTCGGTGCTCAGTTGGACCTTGCAGTTTGCACTGTTCTTATTAAATGTGCCCCATTGTTTTTCTGGTCACCTCAACTCACAACCTCTCATGATGAGCACCTCAAAGTGTAACTTTTTGCCACAATAACCAAATAATACAACACCATCAGCTATACCTCTCTTCCTTTCCGTCATTTTCTTTTCATTTTATTAAATAGTCAATTATTGAATTATGTCTTAATAGTGTGACCATCCTATTAGAACCTTCATCTTGACCAACATGTTGACACCCTGTAAAGATATTATTCAGTTTTTGACATAGAAAACAAAGTAACTATGGGAAAAATAGTCAACCAAAAAGGAATTACTGCAAAAATTAAGAGTTGGGTAAATGTGTTCTTTGAAAATTTTGAAAACATTCTACATTGGAGAGAATTTGGCAGTATACCATGGCTGTGGCCACTTTCGTCTTGCAACAGAAGTCAGCACATATTGTGGTGGAAGCCAGAAACATTAATTGGTATCGGTAAGGGAGTCTTAGGATGAACTTCAGATGATCAGATTGTCTGGCAATGGGAATTTTCCCCACATTCCAAATCAATGACAAGACCAAACTAGACAGGCACAAAAATAATCTCCTGATACCCAGTGTGATAAAATAACATAGCAACATTTTGATTTCCTCACTGAATCTGTCTGTTCTAGCAGCATTATCTCTGACTTTGAGCTTAGGGTGAATCCTTAAGGAGGATTGATTTTGTCTATAGAGGCTTTAGAGAAGTTCTTGATTCTCCCTAACTTTCAAAGACAATTTATTTCACACTTCCCATCCATTATTGCTCTTATCTCTGCCCTTAACAAAAAAGTTAATACATAAACCAGACCCTAAAAGTACTAAGCACATCCCTGTTGTTTGATTCAGCTTTCATTTTGCATCATATTGCCATCAAAATACTGTTCTTGTAGGTTTATGTAATGTTCTTGGGTGCATATGCCTCGTTGTCTTAATAGAATACAGAGGACTGTTGGTCATTAAACTTGCAGTGGAGGAATGGAGATACCTTCTTGGAGGGTCAACATTAGTTATCCATCCATCCATCCATGGCAACTTGAGAATTGCCAACACCATTGACCAGGTTACTGTGTCTAGTTGCTGATCAGGTTTCCGATGAGGACCCTGGCTAGCCAAGAACATAAATCTGTCCTTACTGCCATGAACCACAAATTGATCTTTTGATCTTGGAGGGCAGTGATTATTTTGAAACCTTAAAAACCTCACTTATGAACAGAGAGCACAATATTTAAAACCTTACCAGGCCCTATGTGCATTCACTTTTGTACTTGTACACTCACATCCAACAGAGAACAATGTAACAGCATAATGTTTTTTTGAAACCTAAAGTTCCTGACTGGGTAGTCGAACCACAATCAACTGATCCATTTTGTATCATATTGATGACATTGGTTCTCTTAAACATCATTCCTGTAGGCAAATTTTTATTTTTTTTCATCAATAAAGGAAGAAAGGGACATTATTTCAAGCTGCCTAGCTATTTGACTTATGTAAAATTGAAGGTCCGGTGTCTCATCAGAATTGGTGTATAACCTATGCCAAAGATGTTTACAAGTATGTGTCTGCTTACTCAACATATGTAGAAACAAACTTGAAAATAATCAGCTGGGCTTCGTATTATGCCTGATTCTTGATTTTCTTTTGTTACACACACTCAGACTTTGTGACTGATTAGCCTCAACTTGCCAACTGTACAACCATCTGGATAGTCAGATTTCTAAAATATATGGCTCTGATCCTCTATCTATACTTTCTTCTGCCTCCCATATTGCCAGTTTTTCCTACAACATATATTTTTCTTGCATGGATGACCTCTTCATAGTGTCTTTGACCTGAATGTTCAATTAACATACAGTAATTCTACAAAGCCTTCTACATCATCTACAAACATAAACATTAGGTATCCCATCCAGTTTTTGTATCCTCTGTAGCCAACACAGTTTATGAGAACTTTAGAATTGCCAACGACATTGACCAGGTTACTGTGTCTAGTTCCTGATCAGGTTCCCGATGAGGACCCTTGCTAGTCCAGAAGATGAATCTATCCTTACTGCCATGAACCACAAATTAATGTTTAACTCCGCCAGAACTATGTCTACCTTGGCTTGTTCTTGGATATTCTTTGCCTGACACCTGGTACTACATATCAAAATATCTTAATATCCTTGAGATAGATGCCACCTAGATTTAAACTACTCATAGTGGCTGCAGCCTAGTTGTTCTGTTGATTCAAAGTTTAGAGATCATTGTAAAACATTTAGGGTTTAAACCCAAAGGGATCACTTGGAAGCAACCCTAAGCCAAGGTGGCACAATGGGTCTGCTAGCTGCTTCCCATTACAGTGCTGCTTTTTAGGTACATTCATCTTTCATAATTTCCCTCCTCCATAGCTAACCAAATGAGTCATACAGATTGATTTTGTCCCATGTACGTTGGCATACTGGCTTACTCTATCTAAGTATATCTTAGGTATATAAAGCAAGCAGAGGAATCTCCTTTTTTTTTTACTTATCTTATTAGAATCCATCTATATAGTAGACGGCATACATGACCCAACAGATAAGAGGGCTACGTGTGATTTTAGCCTCCTTACCCCTATAGCTATGAAACTGCTTCCAAATTATTCCACCTCAATGATACTGAACATTGGTTAAAAGACTGATACATATTTATATATGAAAGACGAAAGACAGAAAAGTGTTAAAAAATAAAATTATTGAATATTTGAACTCATCCTTAGCTCGACCCCACAATATGAGAGTTATTACAAGAAAATATGTAAATTCTGTGCTTACAATATTCATTAGACACAATTATACAGTCCTATGTTTCCTATAAGACGTGTGCACAACCTCCATGATATCTGCCAAACCTAGCATAAGACATGATCTGTACAATACACAACGAGATAAGTCCTTGAAAAAGAAACATTGTATAAGTTGTTTTATCTTTATATTATTCTCTAACCACACGGATCAGACTGTTACAGTAAGTTCCATTGTGCTGAAATGTACATGGATAATCCTCCTTGTTGCTGGGCAAAGCCCAACATAACATCCATTCATTGAACTAAATGTGCTGAAAGGAAGAGGGGAAGAATGACAGAAAGCTGACAGCGATGGCACACGTCTCCTCTCTGAACTGAAAAGCTGACAAGTAGATTGCACAAGACAGGCACTTATAGGTTACTCTGTCAGCTACTTGAATGTCTTGTCTTTTATCTGCCACCTTCTGAGGGTAGAGCCCTCTTTACCCATTTCATGATCAGCGTCACATGGCAATGCATTGTCTATTATACAGACAAGAACATAGACAATTCTCCAGATCAGACCATAAAAGGTCAGAATATATAACTTTTAATAGTTACTTATAGGATCAATTCTTCTGATCTTTGGCTGCTGAGCCTGGCTGGAAGTAACAGGGGTTAGGATACCCAATTCGGTAAATTCTTGGATTGCAGGATGTCACTTGTGATATCAGAGGAAGTAAACCAAACCAAAGGAAGGCAAAGCAGAGAAAAGTAGGCAACTGCATCCTCTGCACACTTATCACACTTTGGGTTATGTTATGGAACACACATTTGTGGCGTGTCTGGCACCGCTCTACCTTATCCTGCTGGCTTGAATAAAAGACGGTATTTTTTGGTCAGTGACCCACTTTTCCTTTCTTTTTGCCTTGGATCAGAGGAAGTGAAAGATTGGTTGGGATTGGTGAGTCTGGGGCATAAAGCCAAAGAACGGAAATAGCAACACAATGCAGGAGCCAAGAGCCACAGCTTGGTTAGGCTGGGTTCACATCAAGTTATTTGTAAATGCTAAGTGTACATTTTGGGTAAGCACTCAACATATGTGTTTAATGTATACATTGACAAATAGTAATAGATGGAGCGATAGTTGTTGCCTCTGTCTGGCCACTAAACATGCTGTATGTCCAAAAAGGCGGAATGGAAAGATGTGAAAAGCTACGTCTCTCCATCCTGCAGCCTCCGCCTGAGCGGCGTATGGCAGTGGAGGTAATGGGGCAGCTGTGGGGAGCGGATGCAGCGTATTGCATACATAGCTCAGCAGGATGGAGGACCTGGTGATGTCACTGTCCATATTAGGACAGGGACATCACTGGGGGAACACCTGATTCATTTGCAGCAGGCTGCTGCCGATATACACTCCTTCCACACATTCAGGGGGGTCCCTGGGCGACGTATCACACTGTATAGGCATACGCCTGTGCCATACATTGTCAGAACACATCTGAGTCCTCTGGACATGTCCTTACTAGAGATGAGCGAACACTAAAATGCTCGGGTACTCGTTATTCGAGACGAACTTTTCCCGATGCTCGAGTGCTCGTCTCGAATAACGAACCCCATTGAAGTCAATGGGAGACTCGAGCATTTTTCAAGGGGACCAAGGCTCTGCACAGGGAAGCTTGGCCAAACACCTGGGAACCTCAGAAAAGGATGGAAACACCACGGAAATGGACAGGAAACAGCAGGGGCAGCATGCATGGATGCCTCTGAGGCTGCTTAATCGCACCATTATGCCAAAATTATGGGCAACAGCATGGCCATGACAGAGTGACAGAATGAAGCTAGATAGCATGTAAAACATCCAATAATTGACCCTGACACTATAGGGGACGGCATGCAGAGGCAGAGGCAGCGGCAGCAGGCTAGAGAGTGGCATGGCGACATACCCTAATTGGACTCAGGCTTCAAACCAATGGGTGTCAGAGAGGAACCAAAGGAGGTGAGCAAGAAGCGCTCAAATAATATCGGTACATGATAAAAGTTTGCCGGTATATTTTGTGGATTACACAGCAGGGTGGCGACAAAGTTAACATGGAAGCCATGAAAACAACCCAAAATTCTGCCTGACACAGCTCGTTTGATAAGGGGACCATGTATGCTTACAGTTCATGCCAGTCGCTGCACTGGCTGCCAGTCTCCTTTCGAATACAGTTTAAAATAATAATAACCCTCATCCATAAAGCTCTGTATAATGCTGCACCCCCCTACCTCTCCTCTCTTATCTCAGTCTATCGCCCAACCCGTGCTCTTAGATCCGCCAGTGATCTTAGATTAACCTCTACCCTAGTGCGGACCTCCCACTCGCGTCTCCAAGACTTCTCTAGAGCTGCACCAATTCTATGGAATGCTCTGCTCCGGACTATCAGACTAATACCTAACCTCCAAAGTTTCAAACATGCTCTTAAAACCCATTTCTTTAGGCAAGCCTATAACACTCATTAACTGCATGAAGTTTTAACTCTTCTACTAACCCGTCCTGTGTCGTCCTCCCATCTGTTATCCAGCAACCAACAGGCACCAGACTTCTCTGCAGTCCCATTCACCCTGGACCTGGTATATAAGATGACGGCTGAGTGGTTCAAGCGACAGCAATTCCATTTATTATATTTTTTTCTATTCCCTAAGAAGAATGGCTTGACCATTAAATATTCTTTTACCTCGTGTTACCCCATCATCTTCATAAACCGTAAGCTCTGGCGAGCAGGGACCTCACTCCTGTTGTTCCATACAAATGTTGTGCTCTGTTACATTACATTTGTATTTGTTTCCTATGATTTGTAAAGCGCTACAGAATATGATGACGCTATATAAATAAAGATTATTATTATTATTATTATGGAGGCAGTGAACTAGTAGTAGATTAAAGGTGCTGCAACTATGTTAGTTGGATCTTGGGATGGAGCTGGCGCTCTGCAGCCAGGCGAGCTTTTGCCAATCCAAGCCCCTGTCTCTAGGCTACTCCCCAAACAGCACTTCTAAGAACCTTTTGTATAAGATCAAGTGTAGTAGCGTTCTTATAAGTTTAGGATATGGCGGGTGAGGGGAATGTAAACAGATGCGCAAGAAGCGCTGAAATAATATCCCTAAATGGTAAAAGTTTGCAAGTATATTTTGTGGATTACACAGCAGGGTGGCGACAAAGTTAACAACTTTGATGTGGAATGCCCTGTAATAGCTCTTGGGCGGTGTGCCTTTTATCGCCTAGGCTCAGCAGTTTCAGCACCGCCTGCTGTCGCTTAGCGACGGCACTGCTGCTGTGCCTAGAGCTACCGACTGATGGCGCCATGCCCACGGATGGTAATTCGGAGGAGGAGGAGGTGGAGGAGGGGTGGGAGGAGGTATAGTAGGCCTTTGAGACCTGGACCGAGGTAGGCCCCGCAATTCTCTGCGTCGGCAGTATATGACCAGCCCCAGGGTCAGACTCGGTCCCAGCCTGCACCAAGTTAAGTGTAGTAGCGTTCTTATAAGTTTGGGATATGGCGGGTGAGGGGAATGTAAACAGATGCGCAAGAAGCGCATGATGCGCATGGAGCTGGCGCTCCGCTGCCAGGCGAGCTTTCGCCAATTCAAGCCCCTGTCTCTAGGCTACTCCCCAAACAGCACTTCTAAGAACCTTTTGTATAAGATCAAGTGTAGTAGCGTTCTTATAAGTTTAGGATATGCCGGGTGAGGGGAATGTAAACAGATGCGCAAGAAGCGCTGAAATAATATCCCTAAATGGTAAAAGTTTGCCAGTATATTTTGTGGATAACACAGCAGGGTGGCGACAAAGTTAACAACTTTGATGTGGAATCCATGAAAACAACCCAAATTTCTGCCTGACACACCTCGTTTGATAAAGGGACGATGTATGGAGGCAGCTATATGGACGACTTTTGGAGGTAGCAATGGAGACAACGTGTGGAGGCTGCTATGGAGACAATTTAATTTGGATAGTGCCTGTATGTGGCAGTCCCAAACATTTTTCAAACCAGAGGAGCAGGTAGGTGGCCCTGCAGTAAAATGGAATAGATTGAGTGCCTGTATGTGGCAGTCCCAAAAATGTTTCAAACCAGAGGAGCAGGTAGGTGGCCCTCCAGTAAAATGGAATAGATTGAGTTCCTGTATGTGGCAGTCCCAAAAATGTTTCAAACCAGAGGAGCAGGTAGGTGGCCCTGCAGTAAAATGGAATAGATTGAGTGCCTGTATGTGGCAGTCCCAAAAATGTTTCAAACCAGAGGAGCAGGTAGGTGGCCCTCCAGTAAAATGGAATAGATTGAGTGCCTGTATGTGGCAGTCCCAAAAATGTTTCAAACCAGAGGAGCAGGTAGGTGGCCCTCCAGTAAAATGGAATAGATTGAGTGCCTGTATGTGGCAGTCCCAAAAATGTTTCAAACCAGAGGAGCAGGTAGGTGGCCCTGCAGTAAAATGGAATAGATTGAGTGCCTGTATGTGGCAGTCCCAAACATTTTTCAAACCAGAGGAGCAGGTAGGTGGCCCTCCAGTAAAATGGAATAGATTGAGTGCCTGTATGTGGCAGTCCCAAAAATGTTTCAAACCAGAGGAGCAGGTAGGTGGCCCTGCAGTAAAATGGAATAGATTGAGTGCCTGTATGTGGCACTCACAAAAATTGTTTCAAACAGAGGACCGGGTAGGTGGCCCTCCAGAAAAATTAAATGCATGAAGTACTATAGCAAGAGCCAGTGGGCCCTGTCAAAAAATAGCCATTTTCCTCTGCTTTACTGTACAAAGAGGAGGAGAAGGAGGAAAATGAGGAGGAGGAGGAGTGGATCAATTATTCAGGTTGAGCTTCCTTCACCTGGTGGAGATTGGAAATTCTGAGAAATCCAGCCTTTATTCATTTTAATAAGCGTCAGCCTGTCAGCGCTGTCAGTCGACAGGCGTGTACGCTTATCGGTGATGATGCCACCAGCTGCACTGAAAACCCGCTCGGACAAGACGCTAGCGACAGGGCAGGCAAGAACCTCCAAGGCGTACAGCGCCATTTCGTGCCACATGTCCAGCTTTGAAACCCAGTAGTTGTAGGGAGCTGTGTGATCATTTAGGACGATGGTATGGTCAGCTACGTACTCCCTCACCATCTTTCTGTAAAGATCAGCCCTACTCTGCCGAGACTGGGGACAGGTGACAGTGTCTTGCTGGGGTGACATAAAGCTGGCAAAAGCCTTGTAAAGCGTACCCTTGCCAGTGCTGGACAAGCTGCCTGCTCGCCTACTCTCCCTCGCTACTTGTCCCGCAGAACTACGCACTCTGCCGCTAGCGCTGTCAGAAAGGAAATACTGTTTCAGCTTGTGCACCAGGGCCTGCTGGTATTCATGCATTCTCACACTCCTTTCCTCTGCAGGGATGAGAGTGGAAAGATTTTGCTTGTACCGTGGGTCCAGGAGAGTGAACACCCAGTAATCGGTGCTGGAATAAATTCTTTGAACGCGAGGGTCACGGGATAGGCAGCCTAGCATGAAATCTGCCATATGCGCCAGAGTACCAACGCGTAAGAATTCACTCCCCTCACTGGCCTGACTGTCCATTTCCTCCTCCTCCAACTCCTCCAACTCCTCTTCTTCTGCCCATACACGCTGAACAGTAAAGGACTCAACAATGGTCCCCTCTTGTGTCTCGCCAACATTCTCCTCCTCTTCCTCCTCATCCTCCTCCACCTCCACCTCCTCCGATATGCGCTGAGAAACAGACCTGAGGGTGCTTTGGCTATCAACAAGGGAATATTCTTCCCCTGTCTCTTGTGACGAGCGCAAAGCTTCCGACTTCATGCTGACCAGAGAGTTTTTCAACAGGCCAAGCAGCGGGATGGTGAGGCTGATGATGGCGGCATCGCCACTGACCATCTGTGTTGACTCCTCAAAGTTACTCAGCACCTGACAGATATCAGACATCCACGTCCACTCCTCATTGTAGACTTGAGGAAGCTGACTGACCTGACTACCAGTTCTGGTGGAAGTTGACATCTGGCAGTCTACAATCGCTCTGCGCTGCTGGTAAACTCTGGATAACATGGTCAGTGTTGAATTCCACCTCGTGGGCACGTCGCACAACAGTCGGTGAGCGGGCAGTTGGAGGCGGCGCTGCGCTGCCCTGAGAGTGGCAGCATCTGGGCTGGACTTCCTGAAATGCGCACAGATGCGGCGCACCTTCGTGAGCAAATCAGACAGATTGGGGTATGTCTTGAGGAAACGCTGAACTATCAGATTTAACACATGGGCCAGGCATGGCACATGTGTCAGTCTGCCGAGTTGCAGAGCCGCCACCAGGTTACGGCCGTTGTCACACACAACCATTCCCGGCTTGAGGTTCAGCGGTGCCAGCCACAGATCAGTCTGCGCCGTGATGCCCTGTAATAGCTCTTGGGCGGTGTGCCTTTTGTCGCCTAGGCTCAGCAGTTTGAGCACCGCCTGCTGTCGCTTAGCGACGGCACTGCTGCTGTGCCTAGAGCTACCGACTGATGGCGCCGTGCCCACGGATGGTAGTTCGGAGGAGGTGGAGGAGGGGTGGGAGGAGGAGGAGGCATAGTAGGCCTGAAACACCTGGACCGAGGTAGGCCCCGCAATCCTCGGCGTCGGCAGTATATGAGCAGCCCCAGGGTCAGACTCGGTCCCAGCCTCCACCAAGTTAACCCAATGTGCCGTCAGAGATATATAGTGGCCCTGCCCGGCAGCACTCGTCCACGTGTCCGTGGTCAGGTGGACCTTGTCAGAAACGGCGTTGGTCAGGGCACGGATTATGTTGTCTGACACGTGCTGGTGCAGGGCTGGGACGGCACATCGGGAAAAGTAGTGGCGGCTGGGGACCGAATACCGAGGGGCGGCCGCCGCCATGAGGCTGCGAAAGGCCTCGGTCTCTACTAGCCTATAGGGCAGCATCTCCAGGCTTAGCAATCTGGAAATGTGCACATTAAGGGCTTGGGCGTGCGGGTGGGTTGCACTATATTTGCGTTTCCGCTCCAGCGTCTGGGGTATGGAGAGCTGAACGCTGGTGGATGCTGTGGAGGATCGTGGAGGCGACGATGGGGTTTTTGTGGCAGGGTCCTGGGCAGGGGGCTGACTAGCAGCTGACACAGGGGAAGGAGCAGTGGTGTGCACGGCCGGAGGTGAACGGGCTTGTTGCCACTGAGTGGGGTGTTTAGCATTCATATGCCTGCGCATACTGGTGGTAGTTAAGCTAGTAGTGGTGGAACCCCTGCTGAGCCTGGTTTGGCAAATGTTGCACACCACAGTCCGTCGGTCATCCGGTGTTTCCTTAAAGAACCTCCAGACTTCTGAAGATCTAGCCCTTGCCGCAAGAGCCCTCGCCACGGGAGCTTCACTAGTTGACACATTTGGCGCTGATGCACCAGCTCTGGCCCTGCCTCTCCGTCTGGCCCCACCACTGCCTCTTCCAACCTGTTCTGGTCGAGGACTCTCCTCCGTCTCAGAAGCACTGTGTTCACCCGGCCTCTCAACCCAGCTTGGGTCTGTCACCTCATCATCCTCCGATCCCTCAGTCTGCTCCCCCCTCGGACTTCCTGCCCTGACAACAACTTCCCCACTGTCTGACAACCGTGTCTCCTCATCGTCGGACACCTCTTTACACACTTCCACTACGTCAAGAAGGTCATCATCACCCACAGACTGTGACTGGTGGAAAACCTGGGCATCGGAAAATAGCTCAGCAGCAACCGGACAAGTGGTTTGTGACTGTGGGAAGGGTCCAGAAAACAGTTCCTCAGAGTATGCCGGTTCAAATGCCAAATTTTCCTGGGAGGGGGCAGACTGGGGGGGAGGAGGCTGAGGTGCAGGAGCTGGAGGAGTGGCGATTTCGTTGACATGGGTGGACTGCGTGGAAGACTGACTGGCGGTGGACAAATTGCTCGAAGCATTGTCAGCAATCCACAACATCACCTGTTCGCACTGTTCTGGCCTCAACAGTGCTCTACCACGAGTCCCAGTAACTTCAGACATGAACCTAGGGAGTGTAGCTCTGCGGCGTTCCCCTGCTCCCTCATCAGCGGGTGGTGTCTCACCCCGCCCAGGACCACGGCCTCTGACCCCTGCAGTAGTTGGACGCCCACGTCCCCGCCCTCGTCCTCTACCCCTAGCCCTCGGGTTAAACATTTTTAAAATGAGAGTTATAACTTTATTTTTTTTAACTTTTTTTTGTTTTTTTTTGTGTTTTTTGTTTTTTTTTGTGTTTTTTGTTTTTTTTTGAGTTTTTAAAACCAAACAATGCTATCCTATTGCTATGGCTATTTTCTAGCCAAGTATCAAAGCACACTACTATGCCAGATGAGATGACACTGAGTTAGTGCCTAATTGAAATCCAACCCCTACTAAATTTTCCCACTTCGGTCTATGCTATGGATATGTGCGTCACTAAGCGCAGAACACAGCGGTCGCAAGTCTCACTACAAATTGCTCAGAATTGGCTAGTACATGCACTGCAGAAAGTACAGCCACCAGCAGATCAACCAGAAATCAAATATATAGAACGCTACTGTAGGCGTAAGTAAGCTCTTTGTATTCTCCTATGGCTATTTTCTAGCCAAGTATCAAAGCACACTACTATGCCAGATGAGATGACACTGAGTTAGTGCCTAATTGAAATCCAACCCCTACTAAATTTTCCCACTTCGGTCTTTGCTATGGATATGTGCGTCACTAAGCGCAGAACACAGCGGTCGCAAGTCTCACTACAAATTGCTCAGAATTGGCTAGTACATGCACTGCAGAAAGTACAGCCACCAGCAGATCAACCAGAAATCAAATATATAGAACGCTACTGTATGCGTAAGTAAGCTCTTTGTATTCTCCTATGGCTATTTTCTAGCCAAGTATCAAAGCACACTACTATGCCAGATGAGATGACACTGAGTTAGTGCCTAATTGAAATCCAACCCCTACTAAATTTTCCCACTTCGGTCTTTGCTATGGATATGTGCGTCACTAAGCGCAGAACACAGCGGTCGCAAGTCTCACTACAAATTGCTCAGAATTGGCTAGTACATGCACTGCAGAAAGTACAGCCACCAGCAGATCAACCAGAAATCAAATATATAGAACGCTACTGTATGCGTAAGTAAGCTCTTTGTATTCTCCTATGGCTATTTTCTAGCCAAGTATCAAAGCACACTACTATGCCAGATGAGATGACACTGAGTTAGTGCCTAATTGAAATCCAACCCCTACTAAATTTTCCCACTTCGGTCTTTGCTATGGATATGTGCGTCACTAAGCGCAGAACACAGCGGTCGCAAGTCTCACTACAAATTGCTCAGAATTGGCTAGTACATGCACTGCAGAAAGTACAGCCACCAGCAGATCAACCAGAAATCAAATATATAGAACGCTACTGTAGGCGTAAGTAAGCTCTTTGTATTCTCCTATGGCTATTTTCTAGCCAAGTATCAAAGCACACTACTATGCCAGATGAGATGACACTGAGTTAGTGCCTAATTGAAATCCAACCCCTACTAAATTTTCCCACTTCGGTCTTTGCTATGGATATGTGCGTCACTAAGCGCAGAACACAGCGGTCGCAAGTCTCACTACAAATTGCTCAGAATTGGCTAGTACATGCACTGCAGAAAGTACAGCCACCAGCAGATCAACCAGAAATCAAATATATAGAACGCTACTGTATGCGTAAGTAAGCTCTTTGTATTCTCCTATGGCTATTTTCTAGCCAAGTATCAAAGCACACTACTATGCCAGATGAGATGACACTGAGTTAGTGCCTAATTGAAATCCAACCCCTACTAAATTTTCCCACTTCGGTCTTTGCTATGGATATGTGCGTCACTAAGCGCAGAACACAGCGGTCGCAAGTCTCACTACAAATTGCTCAGAATTGGCTAGTACATGCACTGCAGAAAGTACAGCCACCAGCAGATCAACCAGAAATCAAATATATAGAACGCTACTGTATGCGTAAGTAAGCTCTTTGTATTCTCCTATGGCTATTTTCTAGCCAAGTATCAAAGCACACTACTATGCCAGATGAGATGACACTGAGTTAGTGCCTAATTGAAATCCAACCCCTACTAAATTTTCCCACTTCGGTCTTTGCTATGGATATGTGCGTCACTAAGCGCAGAACACAGCGGTCGCAAGTCTCACTACAAATTGCTCAGAATTGGCTAGTACATGCACTGCAGAAAGTACAGCCACCAGCAGATCAACCAGAAATCAAATATATAGAACGCTACTGTATGCGTAAGTAAGCTCTTTGTATTCTCCTATGGCTATTTTCTAGCCAAGTATCAAAGCACACTACTATGCCAGATGAGATGACACTGAGTTAGTGCCTAATTGAAATCCAACCCCTACTAAATTTTCCCACTTCGGTCTTTGCTATGGATATGTGCGTCACTAAGCGCAGAACACAGCGGTCGCAAGTCTCACTACAAATTGCTCAGAATTGGCTAGTACATGCACTGCAGAAAGTACAGCCACCAGCAGATCAACCAGAAATCAAATATATAGAACGCTACTGTATGCGTAAGTAAGCTCTTTGTATTCTCCTATGGCTATTTTCTAGCCAAGTATCAAAGCACACTACTATGCCAGATGAGATGACACTGAGTTAGTGCCTAATTGAAATCCAACCCCTACTAAATTTTCCCACTTCGGTCTTTGCTATGGATATGTGTGCCACTAAGAGCTAAACACAACGGTAGCAAGTCCCCCTGCTAATTCCTCACAAAATGGTACTAGATGCAAATTAAAATAAAAAAAGTAGAACGTTATTGTAGCCCTAAGAAGGGCTGTTGGGTTCTTTGAGAATCACTCCTGCCTAACAGTAAGCTAATAGAACACCCTAACGCTTTCCCTGACCAGCAGCAGCTCTCTCCCTAGCGGCATCCAGACACAGAATGATCCGAGCAGCGCGGGCAGCGGCTAGTCTATCCCAGGGTCACCTGATCTGGCCAGCCAACCACTGCTATCGACGTGTAAGGGTACCACGTCATGCTGGGTGGAGTGCAGAGTCTCCTGGCTTGTGATTGGCTCTGTTTCTGGCCGCCAAAAAGCAAAACGGCGGGAGCTGCCATTTTCTCGAGCGGGCGAAGTATTCGTCCGAGCAACGAGCAGTTTCGAGTACCCTAATGCTCGACCGAGCATCAAGCTCGGACGAGCATGTTCGCTCATCTCTAGTCCTTACGTATGCACAAAAACGAGGTGTGAACCGTATAAGTACACTTTGTAATTGTTTTTTGTTGCCCAGGCTTACAGAAGCTTACGGCTTAAGGCACTGCTAATTGTGTTGCATCCACAAGCATTGTTTTCTATCAAGCATTAGAAATCTTTTATGTTTTTGCATTGTAATAATCACTACTTCCTGGCTGCAATGTGGGTTAAGTCATTGCATATAAATATCTCATATCCTGCAGCATCTGAACAGAAAAGACAGAGGGACCGTAGTGACCTTAATCAGAGAGAGAAAAAAAACTATCCATGCTAGGAAAAATGACATGCTATAAAAATCCATGTGTAATAAATGTCTGTACATAATAAATTATATTATTCCGTTCTAATGTATGAACTGGACATTGATACAGAATTGAAGTGTGCTCCACAGGTGCCACCTAGGGGAAGAGCAATAAGAGACACAGAGAAAGAGCTCACACCTCAGCTTTCACCTTTGGAGTAGGGGGGGGGCTTTTTCTTCTTTCCGGTAAAGTAAAGGACCTGCGGAAGATTTTGTTCTAGTCTTCAACGCCTTTAATGGGAGACTGCCAGCAACTTTTACACCATTAAACTAACTGTACCCTCAGATAGGGTATGAAATATCACTGAGTGAGGAGGGGGGCGTTGTAGAAGAGTAATGTGTCAAGGGGGAGTCATATAACTTTCCCAAGACTTTGTCAAACTTTTATGGACGAGAGCGATGCTTATATAAAACTTGCTCAAGAGGCACTATAGTATTGACCACGGACTTCCCTTGAGCAGTTCTTCTTTATTGTTTTTCTTTAAGAAAAATCCTTACATAATGGGGCCATAGCTCCATGTCTAGGATGCCAAGTAAGCAGACCTTTGGTTCAGGGGCCATCGGGTGCTCGATAATTTTAGAAAAGACGGATAAAACATCCTTCCAAAAGTCCTGGAATGCAGGGCATTCCCAAATCATGTGCCAGAAGCTGGCAAGCCATGGCTGCATTCCATTTGAAGAAAATTAGGTAAAATTTATTGTGTCTCCTCTCTATTTTGGAAGATTGTAACTGTTGAGTGTTGAGAGAGACCCGTGAGCTGCTAGTCAACCGTCTCTTTAGTACTGATGTAACAACAAGGACACTCTGATTCACTCTTACTCAAGTTTCTCCAAGGGTTAAGTATCACTAACCCATCGTTACTGTGGACCCACAGTGCCTTTTTGAAGGGTTGGGTATGGCAAGTGATCAACAATATGGGCATTGACCATCCTATTCTACTCTCAGTTGGCAAAGTGATCTTAGCACTTGGAGGTTTTGGGATGCCAACTAACCAGCATGACCACCAGAATGGTACCGCCCAACAATATGGGTTCTGCCCATCCTATCCTGATCCTCATGGTCGCAACATTTGTGCCTTATACAAGTCAAAATTTATACTTACCAAATCCTAGAGTCACATCCTTTAAAAAGGGTCAAGGACCAAAGATATAACTCTTACCAGCAGTGTATCATATACGGTTTGGTTTTCCAGCTGCTGCTGAACTATACAAAAACCTGCCATCCCGTTATATAACACTTACAATAAACCAGAACAGGACAAGTAGCTCATTACCTGAGCTTGTGCATGCAAAATGAGATGTTCTGTTACTGCTTAGAAATGTCAAGATGTCTTGAATATTCATTAAATGAACCGCACTTACATTCTGCATAGATGACTTGAATTATGTAGAAGGAAACTCCAATGGACACTGCGTTTACCTAAATTCAATTACTTGTGATCCACAGAGTTCATAGTCTATGAGATCAGATTATTAAGGTCCAAGGTAATATTGTTGTAAGTCAAAATAAATTTCCAAATGATTGGGACACAATATTTTTCCTGTTCCAGTGCCAAGGTTAACACGACCTTGGGTTATGTGACCTTCTAGCAGTGCATTCTATATGTCAGATCTATGAAAAAAAATCACTTTGACTTTCGGAGCCAAGGTTTTTAAGCCTATACTTGTAAATAATGACAAATCACTCGTTGGGTCAGTGTTACTTCTCATAAAGTTTCCTTTCTGCCTTTTGAGTTGTTTAACTCCAGTGATTTATATAATGCTCTGTGTTCTATGGCGTTCTGTCTACATGATTTACTGTTCGCATGGGCAACAGACTCATTTTCAGGAGCAGGCTGTTAAAATGTAAGTAGATACATTACAACAAAGTAAAACTATCCAACTTTGTAGTGTAAGAATAGTGTCACAAGCATCTACGACACTAACTGGAGTGATAGTGTGAGGCCGGATTCCATGGTCTTATTGCAGTGGACAGAGTATAACATAAAACTGCTGGGAACCAGTGTAGACTCAAGCTCCGCAACTGTATTATTTAGGTCTCACACTGGGAAGAGCTTTTGTAAAGGACCTGGGTGCAACTGCCCCCTCTGCACCATTATAAGTTATACCCCTCACAGTGAACTTGTGAGCAGGGTCAGCTCCAGAATTCAGTAGGCCCCTGATCGGCAGAGCATCAGTGGGCCCCATTGCAGTGAACTCACGTGGTGGAATTAAAAAATCAGAAACTAAAACAGTCTCCTTTTCCCTAAAATATGCCCAGTTTATTACACCAAACAGCCCCTCATGGTTATTTTATATACCGCCCCCTCATGGTTATTTTATATAAGCCTCTCTCACACCCCATGGATTCATTACATACAGCTCCCCTCATCCCATAGATTCCATATGTACAGCCTTATGTGCCCCCCCCCCCCCAGCAGCTCTGGGCCCCGGGAATTGCCCAGTTATGCCCAGTGCTGGCGCCGGCCCTGCTTGTGAGACAAGTTTGATCAGAAGAGTCCTGACTTGGATGAAGAACCCCTGACCACATTTCTTTTTCAATTTTATTTCCGGTTCGTCAGGTATATCATATGTATCTATATATATCTGGAACAAGTGGAGAGAGACAGAACTGGTAGCAGTGGTGGATTTTCTAGCAAGCAGACCCCTACTATTCTCACATGTATCACCTTTTGGGCACCTGATCAATGTCTGTTAATTAAATTTTCCGGGTGGAAGAAGGGGAACTCTTGACTGCAGGGTTTTTTTTTTTGCGACTTTCACTGTGCGCTCCAAATAACACCTCTGCTTTATTTTTTGGTTCGGTATGATCATGTTGATATCAAATGTATTTAGCTTTTATTGTGTTTTTATTGTGTTTTAATGTTTTATTGTGTTTCAAAAATTAAACGAATGTGTTTGAAAAAAAAAGATTTCGCCATCCTCAGACGCTAATAACTTTTTCATACTTTAGTGTACAGAGTTTTGTGAGGGGTCATTTTTTGCTAAATGAGCTGACATTTGTATTGCTACCATTTTGAGGAATGTGTGACCTTTTGATCAATTTTTATGCCCCTGCAGATCTTTGTGCCTTGTGCCTTAAAGAAAGCTTGCTCCTGATGTCCCTTGTGTTTATGTTGATTTACCATTGTGACCTCGGCTCCTTTGCAGCCAGCCCTGACCATCTGCTACGTCCCTGACTCTGATCCCTTGCTATCTGTCATGACCTTCTGCCTGACTACGACTTCATGCCTGCCTTCTGATTCTGTATCTTGCATTGTCCACCACCACGGACAAAGTCAGGCCCGTGGAGCAACCCAGTGGTACCATGTCACAGCAAGTCCAACCCGCTTTGCAGGGGGCTCAGGTGAAAACCAGGTACCAGGTGTCGGCTTTCTTCCAATGGGTCCACTACCTGGTTCCTGACACCAAATCTAACATGTTAGGGATTTATACTGTTTATTACATTTTATATCACTTCTATATAAGTTCTAGGGAAAAAGGGGAGATTAGAATTTTTTTTTTTTAGTTTTTGTTACTTTTTAAACTTTTTTTTAAAAAAAGATGGTCTGATGGCCACTGGCTCATTGTAACGAAACTGCAGATGCCATGTAGCCTCTGGTCTGATGAAGACCCAAGGCTGTTATGGCAACGGATCACTGATCCCCGTTGACGTCCCAGGGAGTGGCGATCGTAACAAAGATGGTGGCGACCACGCACCGGAAGGGTTAATATCCGTGATCAGTGCTAGCACCGATCACAAGTATTAGCGTTGAGTGCAGCAAACCCCATTCTCCGTATGGAGAGGGCTCAACCCGTGAGCCCTCTTCATACACCCTCCACACCTCTGCACCATACATGCCGGCGAAGAGCATTAAGGAGTCAAAATCAACTTTTAAAATCATGGCAATGAGCCCGTGAGACTAATCTACGACACTCTGTGATCTGGCTTTACACTGTCTCACCCTCCTGCCTTACATAGTGAGCAGGAAGTGCTATGGGGAACGTTACCAGAGCTCCTCTGTGATCTGGCTATGAGCAGATTCCTGTGCGAGAGTTCCCCTGATCTCTAGGGCCCTAACACAAATGTGTAGATTGAGTTATAGACAATGCCACCCTTGGATGTAGTAGCTCAGAACACTTACACTTGACAATTCTTTCTGCTTTCAACTACTGAAACTCAGGAACTGCTTAGTGTACTCTTTTAATAGCTGCTTCCACCATATACATATACAAATATATGTAATAACTAGATGTCAAACTCCAATAAACATAAACCCCAGGGCTTTGGATGTGTTTTCTTTCCCTCTGCATCGTGGAGATAAAACCTGGAATTCCTTTTACCTATTACACTTTAAGCCACAATTGACTGTATCTAATTAGAGGTGATAAGAAAGAAGTGGCCTGGGGCACTTTTGACATTTTACCGGATAAAGTTCAGAGATAACTGACCTACAATGACAAGTGTCTGTTTTCAAGTATTTGCTAATAGCAGTGTCCACTTATCAGCAGGTTTAAGTCAAATGCCATCAGAGGTGAACAGAATAATGTCAAAAGTCAATCATGTGGATGGACAAAGTGATAAAACGTACCAGCCGGGGTATTCTGCGTATTCCATTATTGTGTCTGCAAGCTTCCTGTAACTGTGTACTGGGAAACTACAGAGAATATAGTCAGATATACATTCACAAAGGAGGAAATAACAAGGAATGTACTGTTCATGCAGGGGCCTAATCTGTTCCATTTTCAAACTTATTTTATTCACAGTTAAAGCAAATAAATATGATTCAACCTTTAAGGGGTATTCTTAATATTTTTCATAGTATCATAATATATAAAGTTGGAAAAAGATGCAGGTCCATCATGTCCTCTGATAACTTTGATTTTAAGAGAAGCATCCAGGCCTCTCTTGAACATGTACAAAGAATATGCCAAAGCAACCTTCTGCGGTAGACAGTTTCACAGACTTACCGCTCTTACAGTAAAGAATACCTGTCTATGGCGCTGGTACAACCGTCTCTCCCCTAGGCGCAGACGATGCCCTCTGTTTATGGTAAAAGCGCCTCTCCTCTATGTGTAGAAGATGCCCCTGCGTATGACGATGATAGTACTGCCTCTTCTCTAGGTGTAGAGCATGCCCCTATGTATGGCGATGGTAAAACCGCCTCTCATCTAGGTATAGAAGATGCCCCTTGTCTATTGTGATGGTAGAACCACCTCTCCTCTTTGTGTACAGGATGCCCTTGTCTATGGTGATGGTAGAACCACCTCTCCTTTAGGTGTACAGGATGTCCCCTGTCTATGGTGATGGTAGAACCACCTCTCCTCTAGGTGTACAGGATGCCCATGTCTATAGTGATGGTAGAACCACCTCTTCTATAGGTGTATATGATGTCCCTGTCTATGGCGATTATAGAATTGTCTTTCATCTAGGTCAGGGGTCAGGAACCTTTTTAGCTGAGATAGCCATGGATGCCACATGCACATGCCCCCCAGTAGATAGGTAGTCCCAGTGCCACAGGTGCCCCTGCAATCTACGTCTCGGAACGTAGGCACACCCGTGCCCCTCTCTGTGGCAGTGCCCCTTTCAAAGCTCATTAACCTCTCCACGTTCCTGCGCCCATCCCGGCTGGCCAGTGCGTGCACACCGGCACTCGCTGAGTTAAAGGGCCAGCACGCCGCTGATAAGCGTTACCCACTTCCCTGGTTCCTATAAAGACCGGCAGGTCCCAGCATTCCCCGCCAGATATTAGTGCTTCACGCCTATGAGGAAGCTTTCCACAGTGTTTCATTCCCAAGTGTTGACCTCCCATTGTGACCCTGTACCTGTTCCTGATTCTGCTCCTTCACTGCCAGTCCTGATATCTTGCTCCATCCCCAACCCCACATCATTGTCGCCTACCTTGATAACCTGCCTGTTCCTGACCACGAGACTGCCTAGTGATTCTGTACGTCCAGTCGCGCCTGTGGAACGACTTGGTGGTACCACGCTGCAACAAGACCATCCTGCTTTGCGGCGGGCTGTGGTGAAGACCGGGTGCCACTTAGATTCCGGTCCCAGATGTCTGTTTAGATCATAATCTGCGGTGTTCCAGGGGGTTCACTACTCCACCACATTCCTCCCAGTAGATAGGTAGTCCCTACACATGCCTCTCAGTAGATAGGTAGCCCCAGCACATACCCCTAGTAGATAGGTAGCTACAGCACATACTCCCCAGTAAATAGGTTGCCACAGCACATGCCCTGATGTAAATAGGTAGCCAAAGCACATGCCCCCCAATATATAGGTAGCCCCACCACATGCTTCCCAGGAGATAGGTAGTCACAGCACATGTCTCCTAGTAGATAGGTAGCCCCAGCACATACCCCCAGTACATAGTTAGCCAAAGCTCATATTCCCAGTGTATAGGTAGCCACAGCACATGCCCCCAAGTAGATTGGTAGCTACAGCACATGCCCCCAGTATATAGGTAGCCACAGCACATGCCCCCCAATATATAGGTAGCCACAGCACATGCCTCCCAGTAGATAGGTAGCCACAGCACATACTTCCGGTAGCCACAGCACATGCCCCCAAGTATATAGGTAGCCACAGCAAATGCCCCCAGTATATAGGTAGCCACAGCACATACCTCCCAGTAGATAGGTAGTCACAGCACATACTCCCAGTAGATAGGTAGCCCCAGCACATACCCCCAGTATATAGGTAGCCACAGCACATGCCCCACAGTATATAGGTAGCCACAGCACATGCTCCCCACACACAGGTAGTCACAGCAAAAAAAAAAGAATATAAACTTACCAGTGCCCTGCAGCCAGCTCCTCATCGCACCCACACTCTTCTCTTCGACCCAGGCTTAGACAATGGCGGCGATGGCACCTGGGTCGTACAAAGGATGTAGGCAGCGGTAATATCGCTGCCTGTGTCCAGTGATCAGTCTAAGACACACAGCAGCCATCACTATTTATTAAAGATCTGTCTGAGAGCCAGATGCAGCCAAAAAAGGAGCCATATCTGGCTCCCGAGCCATAGGTTCCCTAACCTTGCTCTAGGTGTAGAGGATGCCCCCTGTCTATGAGGATGGTAGAACCGTCTCTCCTCTAGGTGTAGAGGATGCCCCCTGTCAATGGCGATGGTAGCACCACATCTCCTCTAAAAGTATATGATGGCCTCCTTGCTTCTCTTCTGCCTCTCTGCCAGTCTCTGCACTGGTTACCCATTCCACAGCAGATCCAGCTTATATATTTTTTTTCTTGGACCCTGTTTTAATATGTAAATTGGAATTAAATGGCATGCTTCAAGGCTGAGTTCACATGTGGTGTTTACATTGCATTTTTAATTGCATTATAGAAACATATGTGTTTTACATTTTACCATGTGTTTGGCTGGTTAGAAAGTTGCTGGAAGTATAAGCAGCTGTAGAAAGTATGACACAGCTGCTTACACTTCCAACAATAAAAAAAAATGCTTTCAAACCAACCAAATGCATGCAACATGTAAAACGCATGTGTTTCTGCAAAGCTTTGAAAAACACATCCCAAACTCCAAACGTGTGACTGCACCCTTATATGTGGTCATTTCCGTTGGGTGTGGCTAGAGTGCTTAAAAATGCAGGGCACAGCCTCAAATCCAGAATTTACAGTAGTGCCCACTCGTATACATATACATTTGCCTATATATGGTGTCCCTATAATTCGAAATTGAGTGAAGTTGCAAAGGTGTGGTAAACTCTCCATTCCCCTAATAGGTTCGGGTCCCAGAGCTCAGACCTATATCCATCATGTATTTAGGAAATATCTTGTGGATATGGAATGAATGTAAAACAATTGAGAATAACACTCAACAATTGAGATTCACACAGACGTTGCCAACCGTGCTACGTGACACACGGCAGCGCGCGGGGAGAGAAGGAGGAGGTGAGCGCTGCTCACCCCACCACTCTCCATAGGGACACATGGCACGCGGCGCTGTATGCCGTGAAAAGATAGGACATGTCCTATCTTTTCACGGGTTACGGAGAGTTACAGTGCCGCATGTGTGCTGCACCGTACCGCTACCGTAGGGTAGCTGTCTATACGTCCCCCATGCAGCAGTGTGAATGTAGCCTAAGTCCCATTAATATTTTAAGTGGGTGCTTGGGGATGGGAGAATGGGCAAATCAGAAATCAGAGCCCATATTTCAGTGTGAAGTTAAAGTTTCTCTCCTTTCCCTTTATTATCTGACACATTAATAACCTGCAGCCAGTTTTGTTTAGCAGTGTTTCAGTGCAGGTATCAGAGTGAATGCTAGTTGAAGGATAAAGGGGAGAGGAGGAAAGGAGCGCATAATTGCGGCTCATATTTCTCATGGAATACAAGCAAACAAATAGGCGCTGCAAAGTTAGACTAGACGGTCTACACCTTAGACATATTTATCGTTCAGCCACAGACACTTTGATGAATTTGATGCAATTTTAATCAGTGGGGGATATTTATCATATGCCGGCACTCAAGAGGCAGGGCGAGTGCGCCGGCGAGGGGAGAGTAACACCCTGATCCGTGCACTCCCGGCGTCCCCCCTTGAGGGGGGGGGGAGGCGTTAAGGGGGGGGGCAGCCAGCCGAGCGGAGGGTGGGGCTGGCCAGGAGTGGGCCAGTGTTGGGCGTTACTACTGCCAGCAACTTTAGAATAAAAGTGGCACAGCCTCCTGTCCCCATACATCAAAAGGCTTCCGATAAATGTCCCCCTATATGTCTATTTTTGGAGCTCCGCTGCCCATCTGTTTCATTAAAGTGGCTTTGGCTCTTTAATAAATGTTCTTATGGTCTATTTTCTGTCTGAGATATTTTTCAAAAAGACTCAATTAATAACCCCCTAAAACTATATACAGGGCAGATTTACTTACCCGGTCCATTCGCGATCCAGCAGCGCGTTCTCTGCGGTGGATTCGGGTCTTCCGGCGATTCACGAAGGCAGTTCCTCCGACGTCCACCAGGTGTTGCTGCTGCGTTGAAGTCTCCCGAGGTCCGCCGGAGTGCACGATCCATTGCCGGGTGAAGGTAAGCGCGTGTCCAGGGACACTTTTTTTTTTTTTTAAATGCGGCGGTTTCTCCGAATCCGTCGGGTTTTCGTTCGGCCACGCCCCCGATTCCCGTTGCGTGCACGCCGGCGCCGATGTGCCACAATCCGATCGCGTGCGCCTAAATCCCGGGGCAATACAGGGAAAATCAGCGCAAATCGGAAAAATTCAGTTAACCCGTCGCAAAAACGCAATCGGGCCCTTAGTAGATGACCCCCACTGTCTCAAGGGTAACAATGGTTTCTTACCTGTGGGTCAACGCTGATATGATACCAGGTGTCCTGGTGCATCAGCAATTGTTGTAGTAAAATTATTGATATTGATATATTTTCTCTTTCTTTTATTGTAAAATAAAGTTCTATCTTTTCCACCTAAAATTTACTGCCACATTTTATGATTCACATTGATTTTCTCATGGGTCAAGGTCGCAAGAAAGAAATATAACTTACTGTTTTATGGAATGTGACCTAATAAATAAAATTTACTACTGTATGATACAACTTCTTATTCCTGCTGTGGGTTCATTGTGACATGATATAAGCATATGTGCAAAGAAATAAATATGTTTTATGATATATGTCTGATTCTCCACCACTTTCGAAATATGTGTAATACAAGTAAGAATTTATAAAACAAATGCACATATATGTCCAATACTGAGAGTTTTATTTTACTGCTTTTATGTAAAAGTGACTCTTCAGTTCAAAAAACATAGATACAGGAAGTCCCAGGGTTAGGTACACGATAAGTTCTGTAGATTTGTTCTTAAGTTGAATTTGTATTTAAGTCAGGACTGTATATTTAATAATTGTAACTCCAGACAAATTTTTTTTGGTCTTTGTGACAATTGGGTTTTAAAAATGTTGGATTGTCATAAGAACCAGGATTAACACTAAAGCTTCATTGCAGACACCTGTGATAACTGTTACAGCTGTTTATTGTAGTCTGAGGCTAATGTACAGTCAATTACCAATTGCCAGAGGTCTGTTAGTAACGAGGGGTCATTTGTAAGTCGGGTGTTCTTAAGTGGGGGACCTCCTGTATTCTAGTTCAAGGCACCTTCCCAGGTAGATGCTAGATCCTGGTTGGCTGAAGGACCTTTGTTGAACCAAAAAGTAAGGCTGAACCCCCAGAACAGATTTTAGGAGACATGGGTATCCTCTATTAGTCCCAGGAAGCCTTGGACTGCAGAAAGAGACGGTGCAGTGAGGGTCGGATTAGTATTGGAGCTCCTGCTTCTAATCTAAGTCTTCCTGTTTGAGGGGCCCTGGAGAAAAGTCCTTATCATAATCTGTATTTCCCCTCCTTCCTTCAATGTTATTGGTTTCTGGTGCCAATATTATTCAAAGTTAAGGCAGGGCAGAGAGCAAATAGCTTTTATATGCAGTTTAGTCTCTTAAAGGTTCGCCATCTATGTCCTAGACCAGTGGTGGCGAACCTATGGCACTGGTGCCAGAGGTGGCACTCGGAGCCCTCTCTGTGGGCACCCGGGCCATCACCCCAGCATGAAGTTCACCAGACAGGACTCAAAGAATCTTCCTACAGAATCTTCCTACAATGATAGGGGAATTTGCCCTCCTCTTTTCAACTGCGTTGGTGTCTTTAGGAGGCTGAACGATTGAAAGCTGTCAAAGAACAAGGAGAAATAAATTACTGCTTAAATTGCTGTGCTGGCACTTTGCAGTAAATGAGTGGCTTTTGGTTGAAGTTTGGGCACTCAGGCTTTAAAAGGTTCGCCATCATTGTCCTAGACTCTGCACAGTGGAGGGACAGAATGTCCTATCACAGTTTCCAATACTAATTTGTCAGGTTCCTGTCACACGGTCATAAAAAGACATTCAAAGGAAATGAAGGTGCAGGAAACAGATATAGGTTTCAGAAACTCATTGTTTTTTTTTCTCCAAAGTGGATGCAAGGAGAAGACTTCATCTGCTAGAATTCCCTTTAGAGAAAACACAGAGCGGGAGATTGCACTAGCAGTAGTTCTATGTTAACCCCCAGATTAACAAAGAGGTGTAATCAGTCCTGTGAGACTTTTTAGCAGTGAAAAGTCCCTAAAAACCGCAATGCAACTTTTTTGACTTTTTTACGCCAAAAAGTCCCAAGAAAACCAATGATAAATAACCCCAATGTCTTCTTTGATGCTAAGCAACATACAAATAGGAAAACAGGTTCACCTATTGGCATGACCTTGCCCTCGGTGTACCAAATAGGTAATTTGCAAATTTCCAAAAAAGAACTCACCATTAGACACTTAAGGGTCTGTGACTAGGGGGTCCGGTTACTGACAGCCAACCCTCAGGATAAGGAATGTTTTATCTTCAAAATGAATCTTATCCTTAGCCAGATTGCTGTCAGTGCCTCATAAACTATGGTGAAATATATAGGTGACATAACATAAAGGAAATATATAGGTGACATAACATAGAGGAAGAGCGGGGAGTTAAAATGTACCGTAGTGGGAGCATATGGAGTTCATACGTATAACAGGGTTGGGTGGTAAGTGATAAGTCTATAGAAGTGGGGGCATAGTGGGAAACAGCATACTGGAGTGGGCTCAAATATCATGAAGATTTCATTTTATACTGGGTCTCCAATATAATTACAGTGAAATTAGCACATCATGATAATCGTACAGTTTTACTGGGCCATTGATGAGGTATGTCCAGGCTACTGCATCCATCATTTTGCCATGGCCATCACAATGCTAGATAATTAATCGATTATTTATGGTAAAAACTTTATTGTTCCTAAAAGACACTAACTGTAAACATATTAGTTGTAAGGAAACAAGAAGACTGTTCTAAGTTTTGAGTTTACATCTATGATCATGAAGGTTCCCCTGACCTTCAATGGGGTTGAATATACGGTTTGTGTTTGTGGCACACACAGCTCTGGGCCATAAATCCCTGACATCACATCATTTGTAGGTCCATATGGTCTTTGATTGCTGTAAGTCACTGACTTGTGCTGTCTGGATACCTTGAGGAATGTTTGACTTGAGTCTACCTGTAAAATCCATTTCCTTGTACTGTTTATTGTAGCGCACAGGTTTCCCTTCCCATTCGCTTCTATTCAGTCTTTATTAGTACACTGAGGATGATGGGGATGGTGAGCTCCTCTTATAATTTAGTCTTTCCTTCCGTGGTAGATGTGTTAGCTTCCAAGTGTGATACTTTACCCCTAAAGAAATACTTTGGAATAAATTAACCGTTTCCTTCTAAAAACACAGTGGTTCTAATGTTTTAAGCATCTGAAGAACACATGCGATTATTAGGGCTGATACAGTTTCTGGTAAGGATCATTTTTGCTTTTGAAGAAGCTTCTTGATATTTCTCAACAGCATATAATGTAGTATCTGGTAAATGGTATGTATTATACTCTAGAACTTGAGAGTTGTTGCATATAATTTACATTTAAATTGGTAATTCAAATGATTCACTATCCATATACTTTATACTGTATCGCAACAAAAATTTTCGCAAGAGGTGGCATCTGCAAGAGACATAACTTAAAAGGGGTTTGCCCATGAAAGAATGTTCTCAATTTTTTTGGATAGAAGAAACCAAGATCAACCTCTACTAAAATGGTGGAAAGGAAAAATTATAGCAATGGTGTAGTAGGCTAATGATCCAAATCATAGAATATCATCTGTAAAACACAGCAGATGTAGTGTAAAAACATTTCTTCAAAGTAATAGGACCACAAATGTTCACTTTTGTAGACACAAATACAATAAAAACTCATATCAGTCTAGAAGCATGTGCACAAAATGGGGCACATTTACTTACCCGTCCCTGGCGCGTTCCCCGATGTGCATTGTCCGACCGTAACGCACTGTACCACCATTCACGAACATTGTGCGCCCAATATCCTGCATGTGACGCTTCCCCGCTCAGGTTCGACAGAGTTCACCATCTTATTCCCGGTGCATGTAAGTGCTTGTTCTTGCGACACAATTTAAATGCTCAGTCAGAGTTTTTAGGTTTTTTTTACCCTAGGTTGTCTGATCTATCCTACCATACTACAGTATGACAGTATATGGGGATTTTTCACCTCATTCATTCAAATGTGCAAATCACACAATGTAACAAATGGGTTAAAGTGAGACATGGTGACTGATCACCGCTCCTTGATGACGTCATGGGAAAACACCCGCGATTGGTGCATCAAATTCATTTTGGAAGCATCTCACTTCCTTCCTCAGTGATGTGATGAATCTACCATCAAAAGCAAGCATGGATAAATTGGGGACACTTGCTCATATATCCAGGCACTATGACTGTGGTAATCTTCTTATATTTGTTAGTCACAGGCTGTTACAATAGGCAGAACGTGTTTCATCTTCCACCTGCTATCCTCCTCCTCCCTCTGCCTGTGTAATCGAGCAGCAGCAGGAAGTGCAAAGGAGCAGACTTGCTCTGATCATTGTAACAATGAGTAGAAAAACATCACTGGAGGACTCTGGAAACACCTCCCCAGAGCCCCTCAGACTCATTAGCATAATTCTAAAGGTTTATTTTACAAGAAAGGAGGACAAGGATAACAAATATAAGAATATCACAGCCACGATGCCTACATCAATGAGGAGGTGTACCCGGTTTTTCCATGCTTGATTTTTATTTTATATTTTTTTTATAAACTGCATCTGAATTGTTTTGTCCAAAAATTCATTGTGGTAATGTAAAGAACCGAAATTAGAAAAATGTATTCTCTGTCCAAATATTTATAAAACCAACTGTATATAATATAGAAGAATAGCAGTCCTGTGCTTAGAACAGCCAATAATAACTTTGTATTCCATGTACTTTTAGAGCCGCTGAAAAAGTGATACATTCTAAAAAAAAAAAATGTATGTCATTCCCGTTTCTGTTGTTCCAGCCATCCTTTTGGGCCAAGATGTCCAACGACTTTTTGTAACGTTTTTCATAACTTTTTAAAATATTCAGTTATTAGAGCCAGCTATAAAACAGCTTTTTATAAGAAAGTTTTTTAATGGCAAAAAATTATTGATGAGCTTAAAAAAAAAGTTAATTTGTTGCTGTTCTTGATGCTTTTAATTCCCGGTGTTCACAGTGTACAATTCTGAAGCTACCAACTTTGTAAAATTATTTGTACAGTTTTTTTGACTTTTGCATAATGAAAAGACTTTTCAAAAAAAACTTTTCATGTCTCTACCTTTCATGGCTTATAATTTATTTATTGTTCTGCCAAAAGGGTTACCTTATATACTCGAGTATAAGCCTAGTTTTTCAGCACAAAATTTGTGCTCAAAAACCCTAACTCGGCTTATACTCGAGTCAACTAAAAACATAAAGACAAAACTCACCTTTCTGACGTCACCCATAGGTCCTCTTTTGTCTGAGACAGTCTGAGATAGAAGAGGACCTATGGGGGACGTCGGAAAGATGAGTACAGTGTTATTTTTTTTTCCTACTACAGGGGCTGGGCAGGCTGTATGCTACAAGGGTTGGGCAGGCTGTATGCTACAGGGGCTGGCAGACTATATACTGGGAGGCTGTAACCAATGCATTTCCCACCCTCGGCTTATACTCGAGTCAATAGGTTTTCCCAGTTTTTTGTGTTGAAATTAGGGGTCTCGGCTTATACTCGGGTCGGCTTATACACGAGTATATACAGTATGTCTGGGCTTGCTAGAGAAGTTGTAGCTTTTATTGGTTCCCTTTTGGAGGTTATGAGCTATTTTTTACTTAAGTTTTTGTGGTTAAATAAAATCAGGGATTTTTTCAAAATGATTTCCATAACTTTTACAGTGGGGACTGTACAACAATGTGGGGAAAATACGGATTTGATACAATGCCAATTTTTGCTAATTTTCCCACCCACAAAGAATGGAGAGGTCTGTTATTTTTATGATAGATACGCTTCAACTGTGAGAATCTAATAAAAATCTGTAAAATCTCATTGCTTTTTACATACCGGTAATTAATATGTATTTTATTGGAGGAATTAAGTATTTGATCATCTACCAATCAGCTTTCTCAGACCTTTTACAGTTTTAATATTCCAGTTTTAATTACATTTTTGACTTATCACCCTATGATCAGTGGTATGATACACTGCAATACTCATGTAGTGCAGTGTATTTTACACTGTCAATATAACTAACAGATTGACATTACAGCATCTAATGCCTATCTTTTTTTTTGACCCAGAAAAACATCTGTGGTGTTGCAAACCTCCTCTTACTCTATTGAATTTGGTTTGGCCGCCCATATTGTTTCAGACACAGACGGATTTTTCCATGGGTTGTATTCCTACACTATATAAAAACCCATATATATTTAAAATCTTACAATCAAACCCTTCCCCCATTGACAGTAGGTTAACTGTGGAACATGAGAGACATCTGGATAAGAAAACCACAAAGATTTATTAGAAATTCAATTTTCCTCCATTAAACCATATGCAATAAGCAATGACAATCAGCTGTAATTACAATACTCATATATAATTACCTTGAATGCATCATAAGCAATAAGCTAGCTAATGAAAAAGAGGAAAAGTAATGCCGGGTCTCCTTTGATGTCATGTGAGCCTTGTTATTAACATTAGGGTACATTACTTACTGTGTAATCTCTAGGGACTATATACAGTACACAAGGAAATAGGGAAGAGATCACCAGAAGCTTCATTGGAAAGTGCATCAATGGTTAATGTGGTTGTGGTCTCTTAGAGAATCCAAGTAAACCACGATCATTCCGATTTTATGTCATCTGAAACAATTTCTCAAGTTTTAGCTTTCACTTTCATTTTATTAAATTTTTTTAATTTGGTTGAATGTCTAGAAAAGAAGGGAACAAAAAAATTCTATGAGCAATGTATGACAAGACATAGGGGGTCTGATAAATACATAAATGTTGTACCATGTTCATGGCAACATTTTGATCTTTTTCTTTGGAACTGGTTGTCATTAAAAGGTTGGCCACTTTCTTAATTGCCCATAAACCTTTACTGCATTAATTAAAAAATGAGTGGATAAACAGAAGCTCTGTATATATCCAGAGGGTAGCATGTTATAGGACATCTACCACTAGGATCAATGAGTGTAAACCAAGCACACTGACATACTGGTGTGAGCCCCCTCTGGCAGGATCTGCTCTTCTTTAAGTTTCTTACTCCCTGGTTTTTAAGAAACAAAGGCTTTTAAAATTATCCAAATGAGTCTATGAGTCATTTGCATAATTTTTAAAGCCTATGTTTTTAAAAAAACAAGGGAATAGGAGGTTTAAAGAAGAGCAGATCCTGCCAGAGAGTGAACTAACCAGTATGTCAGTGTGATTGGTTTAGGCCCCTTTCACACTTGCGTTTTTCACGTGCGTTTTCTGCTCGTGCTTGTGACGTGCAGAACTTGCATTGCACTCTGACCCATTGTAACCAATGGGTCTTTTCAGACTTGCATTTTTTTTCACGCACACACACGCTTTTTTTTTTAACGCACGTTTAAATCTCGACATGCTCTACTTTTGCAAGTCACTCGCGTGAAAAACGCACCATACAAGTCTATGGAGACGCATTAAAAACGCATTGCACTCTGAGACACTTGCAAGTGCAATGCAAGTGCAATGTGTTTTTCACGCATCAATTGCCATAGAAAAGATAAGAGCTCAGCCCTGAGTCCATTTCACACGCATTTTCTGCGCGTGAAAAACGCATTGAAATTGCATTGAAATTGCATCAAAAACGTGCATGAAAAACTGAGACACTGAACAAACTCTGACTGAAAACTGATGCGTTTTTCACTGACCATACACTGATCGCACCCTGATCAAACTCTGACGTGATCTGCAATGCAAGTGTGGAAGGGGCCTTACACTCCTTGATCCTGATGGTAGCTGTCCTTTAAGATAAGGAAAAGTCTAAACCTCTCAAAGGAGGCACAGGTCCATATACAGAGATGCCTAATGAAAAGATTTATTGAAAAGTGACCAATCCCTTTAATCTCTCTCAATGTCGTGGTGATGAGATACTTATGTAGGCGCCTATTTACCTTCTCATTTATAATATTAATAGGAGAAAGATAGGTAATGGCAATGATTTGAGTGAGTGCAAAGGCTATGAGATTAAGGTTCAGAGTAAAGGCGACATCTTGTATAGGTAGTTGCACCTCCTGACGGCACTCAAGAGTAGAAGTTTGTCACATATCCCTTTAAAGGGGTTATCCAAGTTCATTTTTTTTTTTTTACAGTGGCCCCGCTAACATGTGCTGGTATACAGAGTCTCATCGGTAACTTCATATCAACAGTCTGTTCCTGTTATAGCTTTTGTTCTTAACGAGGCGTCATTGTAGAGCTTTTATAAAATAACAGAGGCCAGTGGTGATGGGATGCCCCATGCTGGACTAGAGGTAAGGACAGGGGTAATTATAACCAGGGAAGATTTTTGCTGCCTGAATTGAAAAATTAAATGCTGACCCCGCCCCCCCCCCCTCTCCGTGCTGTATACCCTGATCTCCTACATATAATCAGCAAACTGATCTACATCTTATTACAACATGCTGATACTACACAGGCTGATGTAAGTAAGTGACACGGATATTAGTGGCGTCTTGTACCTTACAGGTGATGATTTGCTCCATCAGGAAGATAACTTCATTGCCACTTCTCCTGGCCGTGGCTTGCCACTGTTGAATTTGCCACCAGATGTGTTCAGCTCCATGTAGAATATCTCCACACTGAGCCCTTAAAAACAGCCACAGTATAATGTCACTTTGATAACAATGTATTGCATCATAATAAACACATGATGTGAGCAGCCTCATTAATATATCGTGTCCTCATTATTTTACACCACCCTATATAAATACAGGCAGTCCCCGGGTTGCGTACAAGATAGGGTCTGGAGGTTTGTTCTTAAGTTGAATTTGTATGTAAGTCGAAACTGTATATTTTATCATTGTAGATCCAGACAAAAAAATTTTGGCCCCTGTGACAATTGGAGTTTAAACAATTTTTGCTGCAATGGGACCAAGAATTATCAATATAGTTTCATTACAGACACCTTACAGCTGATCATTGCAATCTGGGACTATAGTAAAGCATTCAGAAAGCTTCACCAGAAGTCAGAGGGATCTGTCTGTAACTATGGGTTGTCTGTAAGTCGGGTGTCCTTAAGTAGGGGACCGCCTGTATACTGTATATATTTTATATACAGTTCCCCTAATTTATATAAACATATAAAACCCCTATTATTTAGTAAGAGGTCGGATCAGTTTGAATCAATTTACCGAACATAATTTAAAAAAAAAAAAACTGGCTGGGGAGAGGATTATGGGGGAGGGGGCATTTGGTGGGGGTCATTTTCTGGGTGACAGGTCCTCTTTAAGGGAATAATTGGCCCCTTTAGGGCTCCATCTTCTGACGCCTGAGGAGGGATCTTCATCTCTCCTAATGGCAGATGCGGTCCTGACTATAACTTCTTCATTCGTTTTATACCCCCTGGGACACAGGTGAAAAATAATTTAAATCCTAGACAAACTATTTGAGTCAATTTATTTAAGGAAAAGAATATTGTGAAATAAAATCCATCAAGTTTCGGTAGTCGTATTTCCATTTGTGATACTGCCTGTTTCTACGTTAAAAGTATAGAACATTTCATAAAAAAATGACATTTCTCTTTGACGTTCTTTCCATTAGGTTTTCCTCTCAGTTTATTTTGTGGGCCTTTTGATGTATGTATAGGAGTTCATAGCAGAAGGCTTCATGTGACAAGGTATACTTGTGAAATCACCTGGTCACGTCTTCCAGGGTCCTAACCTATATTTAACATCTCCCAAGCTGAACTGCTTTTGTATAAGAGGCTGGAAGCTTTTCCTCTTAACATCTAACCATCAAACAGCAGCGATTGAGCTCTTATGAATGGTCTGCTTTTCTAAAAGGAACAGTCGAGGGTTCAAACACTTCACTGTGTCATTGCCGTAAAAGTGTCCCTGAGCTTTCAGAGTTTCCAACATTAAACGAGAGGAAAAATGAATTTGATATTTATGGTTTATTAGTTTAATACAGCATAACCATCTTTTTCATCATTCATGGAAACATGAAAGCTTTCCTTACACGCAGGCCTGTTTATGGTCTAAGGTATAGATTGTTTTAACTGCTTTTACTTGGATTGGATTGAGTAATAACATCATAACGGCTAAAGAACAACCCGGGACACATTTGAAACAGGAAGCAGGAAGGGGTACGATAGAAAACTGAGGGACCTCAATGGTAGCTCTTGTAAAGCCCTGCGCAGAACAGGGTTGTAATAAATGAATGTGCAGAAGAACCTGAATAGGTTTCCAGGGATAGGAGAGTAATGACCTCTCAGCGAAAATTGGGCTACTAAACGACTCACAGGTACTTATGGACTGGTAGTTTATTGTTTAAAATAGACCTATATCATCTACAGGGCCATAATAAAACAAAAAAAAATAAAATACTTATACTTCTTTTGTCCTCAGCTCTTTGGACCTGCATAGTCATTTAATGAAACTGGTTTAGTAGACAATGGGGGTCATTTACTAAGGGCCCGAATCACATTTTTTCTGGCGAGTTACGCAAATTTTTCCGTTTTGCGCCAATTTTCCCTGTATTGCCCTGGGATTTGGCGCACGCGAACGGATTGTGGCGCATTGGCGCTGGCATGCACACGACGGAAATGGAGCGGGGCCGTACGAAAACCCGACAGATTCGGAAAAACCGCCGCATTTAAAAAAAGTGTCGCTGGACACGCGCTTACCTTCACTCAGCCTGGCTTGGTGAAGTTTAGTGCATTCCGAGGAACTTCAGCGCAGCAGCGACCCCTAGTGGACGTCGGGGGAGCTGCCTTAGTGAATCACCAGAAGACCCGAATCCTCCACACAGAACGTGCCGCTGGATCGCGAACGGGTAAGTAAATCTGCTCCACTATGCCATAATTAATAGCTCTTGCTTTAAATGCGTAGGCTTCATGACCTGTAAATGCTTTTTAGAGATGCTTGAATAAAGCAAAGAAGTTTTAACTGGAAATGCTCGCTTGGCACTCCAGCTCCACAATATGCTGGACTTGACGTATACTGAAAAATTGAGCTCAACCGGGAGAACGTAGATAATTTGAGCTGCACTTGTTTTGCTCTTAAATAGTTAGTTCACAAACTATTCACAATAATTTTGTTCACAAAATTCTCTAAAATAGGTGGCGTTATCTTCAAGATGGCCACCACAGGACACTACAGCTCCCATGAACCCTCAGTTCTCAGTAGCTCCTTAGCTCCTCCCTCTCATGCTCTGCTCCCAGTGATGATCTAACAGACTGTCCTGTTACCATAGTAATGATGTGTAACTGCCATCACTGCACATTACCTCACTGAGATGACGTCTCACCATATCACCGGCCATACTGGATGCACTGCAACCAACCGACTACAGCCATACATAGTGGTGATCACATGACCTGCCCAGGCTGGTGCAGAACATGTGATGTTGAAATCTTCTGTCCGTGTTCCCGGCGTGCTACGGTACAGCAGGCAATGGTAGTGTGTATGTAGCCTAAGACAGGCAAAAATTAGATTCTACATTTGACTATAGAATCCATATTTAAAACATGTCTTTCTCTGGGGCATACGTGCTTTAAATCCACAACATTAGCCCTGACAATACTACTAGTTAACTGGACGTTTGCAAGATGTCAGCTCTGAAAAGCCAGTGGCAGTAAAACACATTCACGTTCTAATTTGCAGCCATGTACAAGACTTTCATCTCTGGGAAGATTGAATTTGACACTTGTTGAAATGATGTAATGAAACACCTATAGTCAATTTCCGTAGTGTGTTTAATCAAGCGTGTATTAAAAAGATAATTCAGAGTATTTCACAAATCTGGTGCCTCAAGGGAATCACTTAAAGTCTACTAATTAGGCAGATGACAGGTATTAGAGTATCTTTTCTCACTTGTGGAATGCCAAAGAAAAGTTGTGTGAGCAGACCACACGAGGAGAAGCTTTCAGAGCCCGCGCTTAAGAGTGTTGAAGTATGAAGTGCCGAGCAAGGTCCTAAGCAGAAATTACCACTCATTCCCACTGAACCCCCTCGATCATTCCTGTTAAAGGGTTAATATTGTCAATAGCGACAATGTAGATATACAAGTAGCCGAAGAAGGGTGGGAAAAAACCAACTCACCTGGAATGCTACATGTCCATGATTGCTCCACTGCCCGGACAAGCTGAGTTGGGGTCAGTCCGTGCAATAAAGAAAAAAAGAAGTTCTCCAACAATGTTGGTTTCTAGGAAAAAGGAAAAAACACAATTTATTTCCAAAACATTAAAAGCATCACAATGCCCTGGCAAGGAAAAGTAGAAACTCCTGACGCGTTTCGCTTTTAATGTTTTGGAAATTAACGACGCAGTGCTGGCATTTACAGGCAGTCCCCGGGTTACGTACAAGATAGGTTTGTTCTTAAGTCGAATTTGTATTTAAGTCGGAACTGTATACTTTATAATTGTAACCCCAGCTAAAAATTTTTTTGGTGTCTGTGACAACCGGATTATAAAAATGTTGCATTGTCATTAGAACCAGGATTAACAATAAAGCTTGATTGCAGACACCTTTGATAACTGCTGATTATTGTAGCCTAGGGCTAATGTATAGTAAATTGCCAACATCCAGAGGTCCGTTTGTAACTAGGGGTCGTCTGTAAGTCAGATGTTCTTAAGTAGGGGACCGCCTGTAATGTGACTGCTCCTTTATAGCAGAAGAGCCATTCAGAAAGTCAGTTTGGCTTTTTCGACTACCCTTTATTGCAATAAACTCTGTTCTCTTTTCCATAGGTTGCACTGGCCCATTGCGGGGTATGAAGACCTTGCTCCCAGCACATCTGTTGCACCTTTGGGCTTTAAAAAGCAGCATCATCATGATGACGCCTAATCACTGGTGTTCTGCTGAGGGTGCTGTCACATGGTGCATTCTTGGTCTGTACGTGATATGTTTTTACACGCACTGAAAACACATGCGTTTTTTACATGTTTACCATGAATTTGGCTGGTTTGAATCCTTTTTAATGGAAGTTTAAGATGTGAAAATGTTAATACAGGATTCAAACCAGCCAAATGCATAGTAAACACGCCAAAACGCAGGCATTTTCAGTGCGTTTAAAAACGCACCAAGAACGCACTGTGTGACAGCACCCTAAGGTGTTGTATATGCTTTCCATGCCTGTTTATTGGATTTCTACATTTGTTCTGCCAGCTTTCTGACCACATTTCTGTAGCTTTTCAACCATGTCCTTTGCTGTAGAGAAAAGATTGCCAATGGAATGTCTTATAATAGAAAGAAAAGTAGGGGATAGTAGCACAACACATGGTAACCTGGGACTTTCATCCATAATACAATATCCTTATGTCAAGGTCAAGTTTACATACACTTCAATGTACTGTATAGACACAACGGGACACATTAAGGGTCCACACAACGCATTTCCGTCGGGTTTCCCGACTATTTCCGTTTTGCGCCGGATTTAACAGGGGTTTTTGGCACATGCAATCATATTTTTGCGCAATTCATGCGACACAAATCGAGAAGGGGGGGGGGTGGCCATCGGGCAACCCGACTGATTTGGACTAAGTACGGGATTTAAAATTCAAATTGTGTCGCAAGACATGCATACACCGGGAAGTAGATGGTGAACTCCGGCAGACCTCAGCAAGGAAGCGACACATACAGGATATCGGGTGCACCATCTTGGTTAATTGTGCCGGACTTCATCCTCGTCAAACAGTCCGGATCGGGAATCGCGATAGGACCGGGTAAGTAAATGTGCCCCAACATCAATCAGCTTGATTTTACCTTCATATTAACTGGAACAAATGGTGCTCAGGTCCTCGAGGTAAGAAACAGTATTTATATCCAAAAAAATATACAAGCAGATTGTGGTATAGTTAGCATGCATGCTACATATGATTAAGTCGCCATGCAGGGATATGAGAACCTCTTGAAAAGATACGACGAACATATCAGGTTACAACAAGGCAAACAACAGCAACCTACTGAATTAGTATGATATCCTACCTAAGAATCTCACTGTTCTTTTTAAAGTTTTTTCTTACAAGTTTTCCACTGTAACTGGGGCATCTATAAGAGCCCCAGTTACAGAGGAAAATAACCCCCTGTGGAGAAAAGGAATGTCTGGGACTGGGTTTTCCCATTATCCACAAGAAAGGGCCTATCTATCTCATTGACCCCCCAGAAATCACGAGAACAGGGGGGGTCAGATGGAATCCGATTCACTACCCGAGATGAGCGGAGAAGACGGTTAAGCATGGCCAGGCTGCTCAATCATTTCAATGGAGCTGACGGAGATTGCTGAGTACTGTGGATAGGGCCTAACTTGTTTCGTGGGAGAAACCCCTTTAACCTCTGCTTACTATCATGTGTTTTCTAGGTCTACAGAGCCTGCGTCAGCTCTGGCTCCTGTATTCACTGCATAGCACTACTTCAGTGCTATACAGTAAAAAAATGAGAAGGCAAAAGTGGTATTGAACCGCTTCTACCTTCTCCCCAAGGTATCTGTCTGTGTCTGACAGCTGAAGACCCAGTCCAACAACACATATCAACACAGGAGCAGGAGAAACTGCAGTAATGCCAAAAGATGTGGTGCAGACTCTAAACCTGTGCCAGGGGATGTTTTCAGTCAGTGGGCAGTCAGGGAAGAGATAAGAGGATGTATGCCTAAGGCTACATTCACAAGAACGTATGGGGGACGTATATACGGCCGAAGTATATACGGCGTATATAAGTCCCCCATACATTGCAATGGCCTCACGGTGCTGTCAGGAGCGGTACAGTGCAGCACACATGCAGCACCACACCGTTCCAAAGCCCATAGAAAGATAGGACATGTCCTATCTTTCAACCGAATACGGCACAGCGCTCACCCCTTCCTCCTCTCCCCGCTGCCGCCGTGTGCAACGGTAGTGTGAATATAGCCTCAAAGTGAACTGAATAACAACAACCGTACAGGCTATGTTGAAAGAAGAACCAAAAATGGGGGTATAACTACAAGGGTAGGAGCCATAGCAGCTGCTATGGGGCCCACAGTTTTAGGGGGCCCCAATATATATATACTGGGGTATGTGTGTGTGGTGTTTATATATTGTATATGTTTATATACTGTATATATGTTTGTGCTGTATTTGTGTACATGGCATGTATATGGTGCGTGAGCATAAAAATATGTATTTTTTAAAAGGGAAGTGCGCCCCACTCCATAGTCTGCTATGGGGCCCTAGCTCTCCTAGTTACTCCACTGCCAACAAAAGATTATAAAGAAGAGTACCTAATATCTACCATAAATGGCAGCATGAATTTGGCTAAATTGTATCAGAATTTATAAGACAGTTGGCATCCAGTAGATAGGTGTTCCACCAGGACAATGATATGACACATATCTTAAGGCCAAGGCAACTCTATAATGGCTGCAGCAGAAGAATGTGAAGAATTTGGCTCAGACCTCCTGATATCTCTGGCGGCTGGCTGCACTGTCGCCCAATTCTATGCCAGGCACTGCCTACCTGTGTCTAAATGGACCGTAGGCTGTAAATAGTGAGCAGCCATTCGGCACGGTCCTACTCATGCCCCCTCGATGCCCACTTGACATGAATGTGTGCTAGGAATCGAGATTATTTCAGGGCTTGTGCACCAGAAAATGTGGAAAGCCCTGATAAATCTACCCCCATCTATTTGTTATACTCACAGCCATAAATAAATAGTCACAAATGTATTATAAAGTGTAATCTATAGAGATGACCCATCAGGGCTTATTTACTAAGGGTCCATGGCTGCACTTTCGTCGGTCGGATATTCTGATGTTTTCGGGATTTACGCCACTGTAAGGTATTTAACTTGGGATCGGATTGTTCCGCAGCTGCGCTGGATCTTGCAACAGAAATGGGGGGAGTGCGGTGGGCTGTCGGACAATCCGACTGATTCGGACTGAGCGCGGGATTTAACTTTCCAACTGTGTCACAAGATCGAACACTTACATACACCATGAAGAAGAAGGTGAAAGGAGGACCTGAGCGGTAAAGCGACACATGCAGGATATCGGGCGCATGATCTTAGTAATTGGGTAAGTAAATGTGCCCCATCATGTGAGAACTCATTACCTTCTAATGTAACCAACATAGTGGAGAACCCCGGTTTTGGGGAACAGTGAAAATTTTTGGGACAAAGGATTGTTTTTTTTTTTAAATCCCTGGAAACCCCTTTGACTGCAGCCGCATTTCATGCAGTTAGTAAGACACAAATAAAAACGCGACTAATATGTTTTAAAGGAATTAGTATAAATGAAAGACTGAGTAGGATACCAAGCCCATGTCCGTGCCACCTGAACAACAATTCAACACTTTTGGCAAGACAACATGTTAACTCACAAAGATTCTTTCTTGTTAGCGGCAAAATGAGGGAAGAGGGGAGTGGTGTTCAGGAAGGAAAAATATTTTTTCTTGAAATGATACTGAGCAAGGGCCTCTAACCTTGAAATTCTGTCTGGCCTTTTGCCTGGTTTTGTGGTTACCCCCAACTTGCAGGCTAGTTCATCCTGTAAAAAGAGACTGCATACCAAAATGTCAGTAAATATTTTTCTTTCCTTTATTCAGTTTACTCTAATATTTATGTAAGCTTCTGGCTGAACGAAATCTACAAATCACAGTTTAACTCCTTCCCCTTTGGGTTAATAAACACATTACGCCATTCTGAAATGAAGAGAGGTTAAGAGGGAACATATGCTGTAATTAATGTGTTGCAATGCCTGATACAGTGTAGCATCACTTAGCCTTGAGGAATAGCATCTTATAATGTAGAGGGCATTAAAAGTAGTAAAAACATTCAATTATCTTAAATGCATCATGTTTTATCACAATATTTTTTAATGAATACGTCTCTCATCCCTTGTAAAATACATAAACTACATGCACTATTACCTTATAAAGTAAAACCGCGATGACCTTGGGTTGGTCTCACTTAACCACAGCTCATAGCAGGGATGATCCAAGACTTTATAAATGACCTATCCTTTGAGTAGATCATTAACGTAAGATCGTTGGGGTCCAACACCCACGGCCCCACAATGAACCGTCTTCCAGTGTATGGAGCCAGAAGTTTGACAGATCCTAACACTGGGTAGAGAATTGGTCTGCAAAAGCATTGTCCTAAAATTTGCAGTTTGGGATATGTTGGGTTAGACTTAGAACCTAATGTCTGTGTAACCTTACTGTAAGAGACAAATTTTACTGAGCATCTGCTCACTCACAATAGATCCTCATGTAGAAGTATGGTGCCTTTCTGTGACTCCCTGTGCATGGAAATGATAAGTCTTGTCACTGACCGAATAATCCAAAGAATTTAGTAATCCAGCACTCGTTTCCTGTTCCATTAAAGTGTTTTTTTCATAAAATAAATCCTGTAGATTGGGCCTAACTTGCTGACTGGTGGCCTAACTTGTTTGGTGGGAAACCCCTTTAAGACATGCTATTTATTTCATCATATTAAAAAAGGCATAGTCTTACACACTCCCCTTTAGGTTCTTACTCATGGTTTAACCTCTTTTTGTTGGCGCTGCGAAAAAATAACTGATACTAACCATTCATTGTGCCCCCCACAGCAGTCCTACAAGGTAAAAGGGGAGATTCACCTGGGAAATGTCAGCTTTTCCACTTAAGTATGCATGGATATCCCTGGGCTTCAGATTCCAACGTGAATACTAAATAGAAAACAAAATACAGCTAGCAAAAAATTTTATTTCTTCATGTAAAATCAGAGTATGTTCAAAACCAGCATGTAGGAAATAAAAAGTAGACTAGTCAAAGACTACGCATTTCGGTACGGGCTTCCCACTCATGGCTTGGCATATAGTGCTGGTCTTTTAACTACCCACCCCTAGAAGTCACATGTTTATATAGGCCGGCCAGCCGGAATGACGTCACATTATTGGAGGTGAATATACATGCACAGAATATATTCAAGTTACGGATAACCTCTCCTCCAATCCTCTCGTCCTCTCTACAATTTATTTACATCATTTTGGTTTCAGAACTGAGAGCACAACCATGACAGAGAAGAGGACTGTTGCTGGTGGAATTAGGAAAGGTATATATTTATATCATTTCAATCATCCCAAATATCTTTACCCTAACTTTATGGATGAGTGACATTTCTTAAGCAATGTTATGTACTAACAATGTTATGTACTACTAACACATTTACTTACCTGACAATGGGGGTCATTTACTAAGGGCCCGAAGCGCTATTTTTCGCCGGGTTTCCCGATAATTACCGATTTGCACCGAATTGGCCCGGGTTTTTGGCAAACGCGATCGGATTGTGGCGCATCGGCGCTGGCATGCACGTGACGGAAATTGGGGGGTGGCTGTCGGAAAACCCGGCGGATTCGGAAAAAACGCAGAATTAAAAAAAAAATGTGTCGCTTGACACGCGCTTACCTGCACTCAAGATAGGACCGTGAACTCCAGCGAACTCCGGTGGACTTCAGCGCAGCATGCGACACCTGGTGGACATCGGGCGCACTACCTTAGTGAATCCTTGACGGAGAATCCGAATGGACCGGGTAAGTAAATCTGCCCCAATGTTCCCCAAAAGTGAATTGTCCAACTATAATGTACTCTGCTACGATTCACTGAGATTGTGCGCCCAATATCCTGCATGTGTCCGATGGAGTTCACCTTCTTCTTCCTGGTGCATGTAAGTCCATTGTCTTGAGACAGAATTTGAAAGTTAGATCCCGCGCTCAGTCTGAAACAGTCGGTTCGTCCACGCACGCCCCACAATTTGTGTCGCATGAAAGCCAGCGCAGTTGAGCCAAAATCCGGTCGCGTGCCAGCACAGGTCCCTGTAAAATACCTGTCAAAACTTCACAATCCCCGAAAACGTCGGAATGTCCGATGAAAGTGCTCGCATGGACCCTTAGTAAGCCCCATCTTGCTCTATAGCATTTGCACCACCCAACTTTATTGATAAGTCAAATTTCCTCAGCAGAATTATGTGCCAACGCATATTCAATCATCCTAAACCTTGTTACCCCAACTTTAAGGATGAGTGTCTCTTCCTTAACATAGATATGTGCTAAAGTTTATTCAGTCATCCTAAACCTTGTCAACCCAATCTCATGGGGTTGTGACAATTCCTTAGATAGTTACGTGCTAAAATATCTTCAATCATCTTAAACTTGCCCCAACTTTATGGAAGAGTGATATTTAACAGAGTTATGTGATAAAGGATATTAAATCATCCTAAACCTCTTTACCCCAATTTTATGGATGTGTGACACTTCTTTAACATAGCTATGTGCCGAAACAGTTAACAAAAGAGAGCATTTTGCTCTAGAAGTTTCCTTCAATGGAGGAAAAAAAAGGGGGGGGTATGGGTTTGGACTGGGTATTGGGAGTGGTAGGGTGAGTTGGTTCTGGGGAGGGAGGGGAGAAGGGGAGGGTTGATGGGGTGTATCTTATCTATATACAAATGAGTATTTATTATGTTTTTCAAACATTTGAGTTAATAACAATAAACAACCAAATAATAGAACAAAAGAACAATTTTTTCCATTAGGAGATTTCACCTATGTAATATCTGTTGTTTTATTTTTGAATTAGGTATGAGATTATTTATGTATGGACTGTACTCTAAAGTTTTAATTTCTAGATTGTATTCTAAAGCCTTTTTTTAACCAGGGACTGTCTGTATGCAAAAGTATTTCAAGGAACTTGTGTATCCACAACGTTGAAAACCCCCATTTAAGGGCAGCACATTTTATACTGGTCATACTGGTCACCAAAATCCTCTTTTACGGAAACCCCCCTTTTATAATGCCTCTGTCCTGCAGCAGCACCCATAAAAAATATCTTTTTCCTGCAGCACCTCTTTAACGGAAAATCGCGCCCAAAGTCGAAAATGGCACTTTTTTTGTCATTTAAAAAAATTAAAAAATTCTATAAAAAGTGATCACAAGGTCGAACAGTCCTAAAATTGATATAATTGTAAACGTCATCAAAATCCGCAAAAAACGACACCACCCACAGCTCAGTACACCAAAGTATAAAAAAGTTATTAGCGCCAGAAGATGCCAAACCCCCCAAAAAAATTTTGTACAGAAGGTTTTAATTTTTTTAAATGTATGAAAACATTATAAAAACAAATTATACAAATACATTATACAAATTTGGTATCCCCGTAATCGCACAGACCCAAAGAATAAAGTAGACATGTCATTTGGGGTGCTCAGTGAAATCTGTAAGATCCAAGCCCACAAGAAGACGGCACAAATGCGTTTTTTTTACCAATTTCACTGCATTTGGAATTTTTTTCCCGCTTCCTAGTACACGGCATGGAATATTCAATACCATCTCTATGAAGTGTAATTTGTTACGCAGAAAATAAGCCTTCACACAGGTCTGTACATGGAAAAATAAAAAAGTTATGGATTTTTGATAATGGGGAGTAAAAAATGAAAAAACAAAAAAGGGTCAGGTCCTGAAAGGGTTAAAAAGGAATACGGCAGTTTCTGCAAATAATGTAGATATGCTGTGGCATCAGCTCACCATGAGCTGGTGCAAGGTATTTGAGGGCTATAACTGCCATTATATAGTGGTAGGTTTCCTTTAAAGGGGTTGGTCACTTTGTTCTTCATTCATTGATTTAGCTGGGAAAGCACACAAACATAAACTGCTGCCCATGTGTACTTGGCCTAAATTTATTTGCTGTCAGTACTGAAGATCCGGTGATACGTTCATACGGCAGCGTCCACTGATGAACACTGTGGGTGGCACTGCTTTGGCGCTAGTTTTGTAGCTTCCTGTAGTGTTTATAAGAACAAATTGGGAGAGATTTATCAGAAGTGTCTGAGGTAAAACTGTTCTAGTTGCCCATGGAAACCAATCAGAGCTCAGCTATAAATTTATAAACAGCTGTGGGAAAATGAAAGCCGAGTTCTGATTGGTTGCTATTGGCACCTGGAACAGTTCTGCTCTCAGACACTTCTGATAAATCTCCCCTTTAAGAGGCCAACACCTTCCATTTAATGTATATATAACTGGGCACATACTGTATGTAACTAACATGGCTGAGCATGGGGAGGGGGGGGGGGGCGATCACAAGTAAATCCTTTGACATTATTTGGATTATTTGTAGCCTTGGGTTTGTCTTTATATAGATTTCCCTTTAGTGGTAAGTAGGGTCTGTATCATGACATACTGAGGTCAATTAAACCAAGACACTTGCACATCTATATTTTCCCTATTTCAGTTTCTTTTCAGGAAAGAAACAGTGATAACATTTAAACAATGGCTCCACATTACAAGAAATGGTGTTTGCGATTTCTCACACTTTTAACAATACTGGTATTATTGCAGGTCTAAAGATAAGGAAATGGGAGTAAGTCCTTTGTATAATTGTGTTCTCAGTTTCTTCGTAGTCTTGAGGTTATCGCATACAATAAGGTTTTATTTCAAGAAGATTATAACCCTTACAAGCTGCAACCCAACAATACCATAATAGAATGATTTATAGTGTTCGGACCGTTAACCCCTCACCTTAATGTTTCCCAGGGGCGTAACTTGAGGGGGTGCAGAGGTTGCGGTCACACCTGGGCCCAAGAGGTTAGGGGGCCCTTACTGTGTCACTTTCCCATATGAGAAGACTATTACTGTAAACCATACATTATAGTCGGGGCCCGGCAAAGACTATGCACTGGGGCCTATCAGCTTCTAGTTACGCCCCTGATGTTTCATTATTTTGTTTGAAATCATTTTTGCTATTGACAACATATTTTACAGCAATCAAGAGTCAAAGGTCGATAAGTGGCAAAATCTTTATAATTTATGTAAAATCTGCAACGGACTGAATGCAGGTTCAACCAGACAGCGAGTGGCTTCATATTTCTGGATATATCAATGTGTTTAGTCCGGAGCATTTATAATGCATTGCTGAACCCCTGGGGGCTTCTATTAGTTACATTTATCCCCATTGAAGAAGAATCCCAGAGCAGATGTGCAACTTGAAACTCCTTGGCCCCATTACAAAATCTGGCTTATGCCTCCTGCTATAGTGTATTGCTTATGGTAGTGGGCTCTTGGCATGGGGAAGAAACAAGTCCAAGGCTCCTGGGCCACCAGCATACCCTTAAGTTCAGCACTTGCCTTGAGTTCCTTATGGGAATGGAGTGAATGTACCATATTATTCGGACTATAAGGCGCACAAAAATTCCTTTGATTCTCTCAGAAATTAAAGGTGTGCCTTATAGTCCAGTGCGCCTTATATATGAACCGCACTAACAGGCAACAGCTGCCTTGAACTGTTCACAGGTCTGCCACCTGCTGGTCATTCATCCTTATAAACAGGTGCGCCTTATAATCCGGTGCGTCTTATATATAAACATTTATAGAAGGTGCGCCTTATAATCCGAAAAATACAGTAAATGTTTTTCTAATGCATTGCTCAAAGAACCTGTGAATTTTCAGCTTTGGTTAATTAGTTAGATATATTAACATTATGGTTAAAAAAGTAGTCCTAGTTTAGGACTAATGCACAATATTAATGATAATCTTTATGTATGTAGCACCACATCAAATTCAGCATCGCCTTATAAATCATAGGGGACATATAAACATATAAGGGAAAATTTATCAGAGGTTTCTTAGAGTAGAACTGCTCTAGTTGCCCATGGCAACCAATCAGAGCACAGCTTTCATTTTCCCACAGCTGTTAATAAAATTAAAACTCAGCTCTTATTGGTTTCCATGGGCAACTAGCAGTTTTACCTCAGAAACTTGAGGTTAAATCTCCCCCATAATATTACAGTACAGATTACAAACAGCCATATGGAACAATAGGAGTGAGGGCCCTAATATTTTAGGCTTGCATGAGAGGCAGAGCATTGATGGCTCTCTGTGTGTTGCCATATAGAGATTTGTGTTTCACTGTATTGCAGCACAGTATTATGGGGTTATTTTATCCTGAAAGTTTGTATTAAATTATATTTCATTGATGTGGTGATACTGTATGGTTTCACAGTCTCATGGGTTCTTCCTAATCCATTTAAAGGAAATCTACCATAAAAATCCATCATGAAAACCAGGGACCAGGCACTGTGACTGTGGTAATCTTCTTATATTTGTTATCCACGGCCTCCTTCACTTCTAAAATTATACTCATGAACCTGAGGAGATACCATAACCCCTCTGTGATCTGGCTATAAAGACTGTTATACTTTCTAACGCCACCCCTGCTCCCTCAGCACTTGAGTAGTGACCAAGAATGCTGAGAGAGAAGCGGGAAAGGTGAGACAGTGTAACAGCCTGTAAAATCAAATCATACAGGGGCTCTTTAGATAACAAAAGTGAGAAGATTATTATCAGGATCATTGGATCCTCTGGACCATTGTGGGAGATGGAACTAGCCAACACCTGGGACCGGAGTCCAAGTGGCACCTGGTTTTCACCAGAGCCCGCCGCAGGATACCACCAGGTCATTCCATAGGTGCGACTAGCCTGCGGTGGCAGCCGAGGTCGAGGTACCTTAGCGGATGACAATCTCGTAGTCAGGTCCAGGCACAGGGTCAGGGCAGGCGGCAGAGATGCAACGTCAAGTCCAGGGTCAGCAACGGGAGGTCCAGGCAGGTGGGAACGGGAACACAGGCACACGGAACACAGCAACGCGGAGGAACTCAGGTAACATGGCAACACAGGACTCAGGAGCGGGAACACACAGGAATACACAGGAACGCAGGAACACACAGGAACGCAGGAATACACAAGAACGCAGGAATACTTGCTTGGAAGCTTTCTCTTAGACTATGAGACACAAAGATCCGGCAAGGCTTGCAGGAAGAGTCAGGCTTATGTAGAATTGGGCAATATGGCCAGCGCCAATTAAAGGCGCGCTGGCCCTTTAAATCTGGAGAAGGTGTCGCGCGCGCGCCGGGACGAGCCGGGACGGGTGAGATGCTCTGGCGGTGCACTGGCAGGGCAGAGCAGCACGGGTGAGCCCACGACCCGCGATATGGGCCGCGGGACCACCCGTGACAATTATCGCAGCCACTAGGGCACATTTACTACAAAACAGTGCAAACTCTAATGTGCAGGGGGCACGAGATTCAGGATTTCTGGAGCACGTTCTTCATAAATCTGGTGCTCCCTGCACTTCTACGATAGAGTGCACCAATTTTTTTTTGGTGCACCTTTAACATGTGGCATGCAACACAATTCTGTTGGACTTTGCATGCTAAATCTGGCGCGCGGACCGATAGAGCACTGGAACGCCCCCTAATTTGTGTCTAGTGCAGCCGCAATACAAAAGGGTTGCATACAACACAAATGTGTCGTACTTCTTCAACACCCGTGCAAGCAGTTTGCACCTACTGAACATGCAAAGTCCGACAGAAAACTACCACAAACACTGGGGTTATTTACTAACGGTCCCGCGGCTGCATTTTTGTCCCTTTTTCCGACTTTTCGTGGATCCCACTGGGGATTGTGTCGCACGCGATTGGATTTTGGTGCATCGCCACCGACTTTCATGCGACACAAATCGCTGTGTTGCATGAAACGGTTGGGCCATAGGACGATCCGACGGATTCAGACAAACCGCGGGATTTAACTTTGAATTTGTGTTGCAAGATCAAGCACTTACATGCACCGAAAAGAATAAGGTGACCTGAGCAGGGAAGCAACAGATGCAGGATATCGGGTGCACACTCCAAATGCGGCAGCTGTGCATTGGAGTCGGGGAACGCACCTCGGGGATCGTGCAGGGACAGGTAAGTAAATGTGCCCCACTGTGTCTGGATCTATGAGTAAGTGTCCCTGATTTATGATGATGGATCTTGATGCTAGATTTCCCTTCATAATTTTTATGGAGAATAAGAATAATAGTGATGCATAAACTGACCAAAAAAAAACAGGCTGTTTTTTTTGTTGTTCTTTCCTGCTTGAGGTTGATGGTAGTTTTTCTTTTAAGACCATATTTCTCTAAATTGTATCCATTGAATTGTAAAGAATTAAATCTGTGTTAAAAGTTTCTTACAATTGGATTTGCACAGAGATTTATTAACCTTGGAACTGGTATATTTTGTACCAGAATCATGATAGACATCAGTATTGAATTACAACTCAAATTACAACTTTTCTTTTGTTTTGTTTTTTTTTTATATTTTATTTTTGTACAGGTGGTCCCCTACTTAAGAACACCCGACTTACAAACGACACCCAGTCACAAACGGACCTCTGGATATTAGTAATTTACTGTACAGGCAGTCCCCAGGTTACGTACAAGATAGGGTCCGGAGGTTTGTTCTCAAGTTGAATTTGTATGCAAGTCGAAACTGTATATTTTATTATTGAAGTTCTAGACAAATTTTTTTTTTTTTTGCCCCAGTGACAATTGGAGTTTCAAAATTTTTGCTGTAATTGGACCAAGGATTATCAATAAAGCTTCATTACAGACACCTTACAGCTGATCATTGCAGCCTGGGACTATAGTAAAGTATCCAGAGAGCTTCACCAGAGGTCACAGTAGGCAGAGGGGACCGCCTGTACTTTATCCTTAGGCTACAATAAACAGTCATCAGAGGTGTCTGCAGTTAAGCTTTAGTTTTAATACTGGTTCTAATGACAACCCAAAATTTTTAAAATCTAATTGTCACAAAGACCAAAAAATTCTGTCTGGGGTTACAATTATAAAATATATAGTTCTGACATACATACAAATTGTCACGGCAGTATCCTCGGTACGGATCGCGGGTACCCCCGTGCCCTTCCCTGTGGTGCGGTGTCCCCCCGGCCCATACTCACCTCTCCAGGAGCTCTGCTTGGGTCCTGGCGAGGCCGCGCTCCTGCTGCCTGACTAGGCCGCACGCGTCCCCGCTCACTAGGGCGCGTGCGCGCCGGCTCTTTAAAATTTAAAGGCCCAGGGTCCACTTTATTGGAGCTCGTTAAAACGGCCTCCCCTTGTAACCCGCCACCTACCTTCACTCCCCGCCGGATCTTCTCCTAGGATCTTCTGTGGTTTCCATGCCAGGCTTCTGTGGAAGAGAAAGCCATCCAGAATTCCCATACACTCCTGTGCCTCCAGTGTTCCTCCATGTTGCTGTCTCCAGCGTTACCAGTGTTCCTCCGTGTTCCTGTCTCCAGTGTTCCCATACGCTCCTGTGTCTTCAGTCTGCCTCCGGCTGTACCTTCCAGTGTTCCTACGCTCCTCTGTTGTCTCCAACGTCTCTACGCTACTGTGTCCTGCTTCCTACCTTGGCTCCCACTGCGGGCCTAGTCGCACCCGTGGAACGACCAGGTGCCACTTAGACTCTGGTCCTGGGTAGTGGCTAATACCGTCATAATCTCCTGCGGTGGTCCATAGGGTCCACAGACTCTTCCCAAAGAGAATTTTCCCTTACACACTTGTCCCTACAAGTGCGCTCTTCGACACAAATTCAACTTAAGAACAAACCTACAGAACCTATCTTGTACGTAACCCGGGAACTGCCTGTACTTTTATCAATAATTGACAAATTGATAACAAAATATTATAAACAGCAACATTTCAGCTGTACATCTGCTTGTTAAGATGAATAGTCATTTTAGGAATAAACTTTGCAAAAATTTTCCTAAAAAATTGCAATTTCTGACATTGTTACAATGTACTTTCTAATGTTTTACAGTCGGCAGCACCTGGCACTTGCTATTTAAACAATGAAAAGTTAATTGCCCGACATGTGTTGGAACTCAGGCTTAGTGAAAGAGTATAGACCTTCATTGTTTGGACAGCTCAGGCAAAGGCTTTGTACGCTTTATCCCTTGGCACAGGAATATCTTGTCGATCTTGAAAGATGTTGGCATGCGGTGCTATAAATGATAGATACTCCTCTACGGCTTGCTTTGCTTCTTGCCTTTTTACATAGTAATAGGTGGCAGACTGTGAAAGCCTTGCGGTAATTAAATATGATTAATATGGATTCAATTTATTTATTGCACACATTACATTTTAGAACATGAGTTTTTATTATCCCTTCCCCAAATATGTACAAGTGCAGACTATGGACCAAATGGCAGCTTTTTTGACTGGACTAGGACTTGGTATATCACAAAAGTCTTCTGGAAGTAGAAGGGTTAAAGGAAATCTAGTCCATCATGATAAACCAGGGGCACTTACTCATAGATCCAGCCACTCTGACTGTGGTAATCTGCTTATATCTGTTATCCATGGGGCCTCCTTCCTTCTAAAATCAAGTTTCAAAATTATGCAAAAGTGTTATAAATGGTGTTACCAGAGCCACTCCGTGCAATAGCTTCAGGGGCTGTTACACTGTACACTTCCCCCCTCCAATTGAGATTACATCAGGCAGAGTGAGGTTGGTGGTGCTGAGTGAGCAGGAAGGGGGGGGGGGTGAGACAGACCAGAGACCACAGGGGTTTTAGGAACACTACTCATAGCATTTCTGACTCATAAGAATAATTTGAAAAGTTGATTTTAGAAGGAAGGAGTCATGGATAACAAAGCAGAAGATTACCACAATCACTGTCCCTGATTTATCATTCTTGATTTTGATGGTAGATTTCTTTTAAAAGGGCAATCTACAAGCCCATTTTATTTTTTGATCACCGGACCCTCAAATCAACTCAGAAGAGACTGGCTTTGTCTCAGTCTACTTCTCTATGGCTGCTACCTAACACTGTCTGCAATTCTGCACATTCTGCTGACAGGTTCCCATTTAGTTCAACTTCACACTTTCTAACTATTTTGTGAATTTTTATTTTGTAAATCTGCCACAGTATTCTGCGTTTCTAATTTATTTGGACTGACTATAGGTTTCAATCTGCAACATTAGTTTCTGTTGTCTGATGGACACAGCTGCTGGTGTTCTGCTTCATGCCTGCTTATCCCTTAGGTGCTATATCCCTGTTCTGCCTATGGTTACTAGGTCCTAAGGCACACTCTAAGTACTGTGGTTGCTAGTGTACCCAATATTAAGGTGCCCATCAATGCATAGCTCTGGGGACCTGTGGTCCATTCTAGAATTAGGCATTGTGCTTTGTTCTGTTTCTTGATTCCCAGACCCCAGCTTTGTCTAATGACTTTAATTCTGCTTTTATGATTCTTTATTCTATTTCCAGTGATGAACTGGGCTTCCAAACCTTGGACCGATACCTTCTGTGATCCACTCCTGTCTATGCCTATCATCTGACTTACCTGGGACAGCAGCCACCAAATCCTGGACAACTCCAAAAGGTTCCGATCTTGTAATCCTGTCACAGCAAAGTCTAGATCTCTGTGCAAGGGTTAAAGGGTGAACACCAATTTAGATACCCTGGGATCAACGACAAGTGAAACCTGTCTCATAGAACAGTGGAACCATATCCCAGAATTTGTTACATTTTCATTCTACGTCAGTGGTGTAGAAGTCATGAAATAATCGCAAATGCTAACTTATTGGTAGCATTTGTGATTATTTTCCCCAATCCACCACCTTCACGGCAGTGGGGCGTGAAGGGGCGTGAAGGGAGGGGGGGGGGGTGCGGCTGGGCGATCGGAGGGTGCAGCTGGCAGGGAGAGGGCCGGTGAGGGGAGTTACTATCCGTATGCCTGCGCACTCGTTGCTACCGGCTGTGTTTATTTCTACGCCTGGCCGTCCCTGCCCGATATATTAAGAGGCTGAAGCACTGAGAGAATGCAGCGGCAGGGCTATCATATGCCAGCGCATGAGCACCGGCGTATGATAAATATCCCCCCATGAGTTTAAAGGATGGAACTAATTCCAGTACCAAGACTTCAAAATCTCGGAAGTTTACGATAGTTATTAAATCAGTGTCTTTAGCTCAGTGAATGACATACAGTTTACGAATTTGTTTCCTTTTGGCCTTTTTAAGCTGAATAGCAACACTATGGGTGCCAGCTTATATCAGCTTTTCCAGTAACTCTTCTGTTATGTTATGTTATGTTATGTCTTAGTGACTTAAGCAAATGCTGTGCCTGTTTATATGATCTTGTTTGTCAAATACATCCAATGAATTACCTAGTGTCCTCATGTCTTCTAAGTGGGGATTAGATACTACATGACTTTTGCTAATTGCAAGATAGATGCTCGGAAAAAATGACTTATATTCCTTCCTTGTTAAGTCTTCAATGATGAAATTGTTGTCATTTCAAAGCAGAAACGACTAAGGTAAATATTTATTTGGGAATAAACATGAGAAATTGTAACATCAATCATATTTCCATATTGTGAGCCATTTAAAATGTAAATGTTCAGAAAACCTAAAATAGTAAGTTTAGAAGAAATATCTGTAAGCTTGCAACCCAATAATTGGATATAAACAACATAAATTATGGTATATAATAATATTTACAAAAAGGAAATGATTTATGCAAAAAAAATGTAAAGAAGTGTAAGAAATATTTCCTTCCTTGTAGTACAACTTCCTGACTGCTTTTATTAGAAAGCATCAGGAGAGCATCACATGGGGAAAGAATACCATCTCGTCCTGCTGGGAGGACAGTGTGATTATCTATATCACTATAGACCTCGACACGGTCCATGCAGTTGCATTATGAGGAGATGAGACTGAGACAGATACAGAAATACATGCAATAAAATCACATGACCCAACTAAAAAGCTGAATCCCAAGAACTTTCAGATATAAAATCATATCTAAACAAAGTAATACTCAGTGGTTTGCAAATACTGGGGAATTACAGATAGAAAATTACCAATATGTCTCTTGAAATGTTTAACACATATAGGGACACATTTACTAAGGATCGCAATTCTGTCAGGCTTCCCGAATATTTCCTTTTTGCGCCGAATTGCCCCGGGTTTTTGGCGCACACGATCGGATTGTGGCATATCGCCGCCGGCTTGCATGTGACACAAATGGGGGGGCGTGGACGTCAGACAACCCAACTGATTCGGACAAACTGCAGAATTTAAAAACGAAATAGTGTCGCAAGATCAAGCACTCAAGAAGAAGAAGGTGAACTCCGGCGGACCTCAGCGGGAAAGCGACACATGAAGGAAATTGGACGCACGACCTTAGTGAATCGTGGCAGACCCGAATCCTCGTCGGACAACGCACAGTGGGGATCGCGATTGGACGGGTAAGAAAATGTGACCCATAAAGTTTCATACACTAAGATTTTTGAGCAGGGCCCTGATTATTATTAGGTTATTGCTCTGTAATGCCTTATTTTTTTTGTATATGTATTTTAAAAATTATCTAAAATATTTTCTACAGTTTCGGTAATTTCTCAGGATTAGCTGTTGTGTTAGTGAGGAGTAACAATATTTCAGGATATTGTATGTTTTATATCTGCCATGATTTAAATTACTATTAGCTGTTATGCAGATAAACATGGATTTTAGATGTGTGCTAGCCATTGTTTCCGCAGCTAGCTTAGTTGTTGTTTAGTTCTAAAGCCCCATGTATGAGCCGACTGCCGAAAAAAATAGAAAATCTCCTATTCATGCACTTGTTTTTCAACTGTGCAGTGTATTATTGTGGTGTGGCCTCCCTGCTCCTTCTGCACTCTCCCTGAAGAGTAGAGAGGGCGCAGAGAGATGGGGGTGAGTTGCACCGCGGGGGCGTGCATTAGCTTTGGGCTTCATTTAAATAAAAATGAAAGTTAATTTTTTAATAAGTGTTCTGGACAAAATCACATAATAAATATAGTTCTATATTCACCCTGCTGGAAGCTACCCAGCTGCATTACTGATGACCACAACCCTTTCCCAGCAGTAGACTTTATGAGGAATCTACCATTAGAAGTAGATCTGATGGTAGATTCCTCCTGCCTGCCTCTGCCCTTATCTGTAATTTAAAGAAAACCTCCCACTATGGATCTACCTATTAAGGTAGATCTGGTGTTAGGTTCTTCTAAGTTATGTAAGGATAGCCCTTTTTAGGGCCAATCCTTTACTCCCCTCAATCGTTTCTAATCTTTACTCAGGATTACATGCAAATTTTCTAAAGAGGCTACTGGAGAAGCCAGAGCTGAGGCTACGCGGCGTGGCTACTCCACGCCCTAGTCGCCTCTTTGGTCCTCTTGTAGCTGCGCGCTGAAGATGTTGTATACACTCAGCTCCAGCTACTCCACGCCCCAGTAGCCTCTTTAGAAAAGTTGCATATTACCTAGATTAAAGATTAGATAAGATCAAGAGGAGTAAAGGATTAGCCCTTAGAAGGGCTATCCATACATACGTTAGATACACCTGCCACCAGATCTACCAAATAGGAAGATCTGTAGTGGTAGGTTTCCTTTAAAAATCCTGAAATCAAACCTACCTTATTAAAAACTTTATCTTAATAATATGTAAATTAGCTACAGAGGATATTGGGGCTTGGAGTAGCCTAGCCAGGAGCTAAGACTAGTCTATTCCCCAGTTGTCTATTCATTGTGTGTCCTCAGTTTTCTCCTTTTCATCCTTGTGCCGGCACTTCCAGCTTCTATGGAGTGTTTTCTACTTGTGCACAGGCATGAGGATAAAGGGAAGCGCGAGGAGATGTCACTGCTAAGACTACTGGGTCATGAAGTAGTCTTAGCTTCCGATGACTGACGAGGCTACTCCATAACCCAGTATCCTCTACAGGCAATTTACATAATACTAAAATAAAGTTTTGAAAAAGTTATGCTTGAAATCTACAGATTTCATTCCAAAAATGTTTTTTTTTTATTTTGAAAAAAAAAAAATGGTTTGTACATTTTCTCATAAAAACCATACAGTAATTGTGGATTTCTACCCAAAAATTCAATTTTAGCAAAACTGTCAAGTCCACAGAGCACCTGGAGGTGCCCTTTCCTCAAAAAGTCCTTTTGATCTGACCTTTTTAGGACATCTGCAGTTTTACCAGGTATGTTTTTTTAAATAAATAAAATACATAAAAATAATGAAATAAATATAAAAATTCAAACAAAAGTATCCACAGGAAAATCCAGCCCCAGGCAATAGTATTTGTGGATGTAAAATAAGGAAGGTAAATGATAAGAACTTAATCAAAACATGATGGCAAATCTCTAACCAATGAGAACTTGGAAATCACCTAAAGATGCAGAATGAAAAATACTCAGGGGGTAGAAGAGTCACAGATGGGATTTGTAATCACAGGTGCGCGGCTTTATAGGGATTTAGATTATTTGAGAACAAGCCAGATACAAGTCTGCTTTTAATCAAAAGTGATTTATAAAATGGTTCGAAGCATGTCAGAACATGCAGCTGCACAAAGATTTGGTGACTGATGCCGCTTTTTATTAGAATTTAGAAATTTTACAAAATTATAAAAACTGCAGTACATAAAAATAACTTAAATATTTGAGCTCTTGATTTAGTATTCTGCTATTTACATAAATGATATGATAGAATAATTATATTTTATGCATATTTGCTTCCTTCTGTTCTGGGCTCTATTTAGGTATGTAATCACATTACAGGCAGTCCCCGCGTTACGTACAAGATAGGTTCTATCGGTTTGTACTTAAGTTGAGTTTGTATGTAAGTCAGAACTGTATATTTTATAATTGTAGCCCTAACCAAATTTTTTTTGGTTTCTTTGACGATTGGATTTTAAAAAAGTAGGATTGTCATCAGAACCAGGATTAACAATAAAGCTAAATTACAGACACCTTTAATAACTGTTACAGCTGTTTATTGTAGCCTAGGGCTAAAGTACAGTAAATTACCAATATTCAGAGGTCCGTTTGTAACTAGGGGTCGTCTGTAAGTCGGGTGTTCTTAAGTAGGGGACCACCTGTATATATAAATATCCAACAGATGAAATACAAGTCTATAAGGTAGATTAGATACGAGAAGGCTAGAATTCTAGTTAATCGGACTGGTCCTTAACAAGGTGTTATTTGGGGAGGTGGCCAGCAATCTCCTGCAACCAATAAAGGGCTGGAAAATGTATCTAAATATTAATGAACCTAAATTAACTATTAATGCACTGAAATAAACCCTCAAGCTACTTACTAATATTCCGCATATATATATAAATTTATATATATATATTTATGTGCAGAAGGCTCCAGGTCTAAGGAGCCGAAACGTTGTGTTTGGACACATGTGTGAATAAACTAGTACACAGTTTTTCACTTTCAAGTTTCGGAGTGCTGCCATTCTTTTGTTTGTTTACCTGTGGATGGATCCCGTTCTTGATCCTTGGAGTGTGCACCTGAGCGGATCATTGTTTACTTGAGTGCCACCTCAATCCTTTATCTATTGCTATATATATATTCTGTATATACTCAAGGTATATACTCAAGGTTTCTTCAATTTAGTCTATGGTTCACCGGGTCACTTTCTATGACATCATGTCTCAATATCATGTGCCCATAGGAAGTGTTGGATAATTACAGTCACATGACTGTGAGGGACTGGTTACATTTACATAATTGCCAGCCGCTTGCGGTTGTTTTGTCACATCCAGATTGCCCATGAAAAAAAGTTCTCAAGTTTTTATCCCCTAGTGATTTGTGCAAAATAAAGATATTTTTTTACCTCTTGCTTTGCAATTCTACTCTGTTTTATTTCTGTTTTTTACTCAGTGATGATCAGTGTAAGAATTAGTGGTGTGCTCGGGGACTAGCTGAGCAAACAGGAAATGCTGCAGTGCTCTGCCTCCTGCCCTGGGCTGTATTAATATTATAGCCCCTAAAAGCCTGGAATTTACTTCTTATACATACTAGGATTAAGGTTCTTGAGGAATGGAGGATGTGTCCCTTCTGCCTGCTTTTGTAGGACCTGAAATGGCCCTTGTGTACATTTGTATGAGAGCAAGAACAGTTGTACGAGGATTTCATGGGTGGAGGCCCTTCTCATTATAAAATTGGTGGGTGACTTGAAGTGTGGGCCCCGGGCTACCGCCCAAAATACCTGTACAGGCAGTCCCCGGGTTACGTACAGGATAGGTTCTGCAGGTTTGTTCTTAAGTTGAATTTGTATGTAAGTCGGAACTGTATACTTTATAATTGAAACCCCAGCCAAAATTCTTTTGGTCTCTATGACTATCGGGTTTTAAAAATGTTGGGTTGTCATAAGAATTATGATTAACAATACATCTTAATTACAGACACCTTTGATAACTGTGATAGATGTTTATTTTATCCTGGGACTAAAGTACAGCAAATTACTAAAAATCCAGAGGTCCGTTTGTAACTAAGGGTCGTCTGTAAGTTGGGTGTTCTTAAGTAGGGGACCGCCTGTATTATAATCCACCACTACACTTCACTGTTCTTCACCTTGCAGTACAAAAGAAGCTGTCCATGCTAAAGGAATCTGCCAACCATAGTCAGGAATTTATGGTCGTATCCAGGGACAACTAAAATGTAAATACCAGGACTGATAGAGACAGGTTGAAATTATATCTGTGAAATGCTGTATTTTTGCTAATAACTTTAGTTAGAAAATGTTGTTATCCTTAGTATATTTAGTAATGTTGTCTTCATGGTAAAATCCCTTTAATGCAGACAGGGCCTGAAGTGAAGAGAGCAACAACTACTGAATGTGATGATCGGTCCCTTCTTCTACAAAGAAATTTGCCAGGGAACTAGCAGCAGAAATGTGCTCCCTGATAAATTTTGAATGGGGCTCTACAAACTGTGCACCTTTGTGTACCCTTTCCTAAGGCAAGAAGAAATTCCTCGGATAACACCTTTAAAAACATTAATGACACAGGACAAGAATGTTCATTCTGATTAGCGTGTAATTAACGCATTAGGTCAAACATACTCGTCCTGGTGATCACACTGGTTCTGCCAGTGTATCATTGTGATCAATAGCAGAAGTTATACACAGCCTAGTCCTTACTGCATCTACACTGAATGGAGAGATCTCAGTTCAGGGGGCATTAACCCCTCAATTGCAGCAATAAAGCTTGATTGCGGCAGATAAGGAGCTAGACAAATGGAGGGGGTGTTCTTTTGAGGATATATTATACTATTTTATCTGTACTGTGAAGGGCTAAAAAAAAATAAAATAAACAAGTATTCTGAAATTGCCATTTAAGTGCTTCCTGTCACCCCAAAAATGTCATAAACAGTGCTAAAAAAAGACTGATGTACCAATTAAAATAGTATTTTATCCTGCAATAAAATAGCCCTAATAATGATCTTTTAAATGAGGAATAAAAAAAGTTATAGCTCTCAGAATATGACAACACATTAAAAATGAACTTTCCTCAAAAGTGTCTATTTATTTGCTACAGTTGTAAAACATAAGACAACCTTTACATGTTTGGTGTCTCCTTAATCACACTAACCCAAAGAGTAATTGTATCATGTTTCTTATAAGAGTAAAAAATAACAAGTGGCAGAATAGGCTTTTTATTCTATTCCCACGCATAAAATGGTTAATACATTTTTATCATTATGCTATTTTTGCATAAAAATTAATCATTTATAAAATACAACCTTGTGTTTCTATGTGCCAGGGTTCAGGAAACTAATGTTAAATGGGAGACCTTCAAATCTATCTTGGGTCTTTATACTTCTAAGTTTATTTCTATAGGTAACAAGTATAGAGGGGCAAGATTACACGCCGCATTGCTACAGCTACAGGTAACACGTATATACGGGCTAGATTATATACTGCCTGGCTTATAGCTACAGTTAATAGGGCAATAAATGCTAAAAAAGAGGGCAATCAAAAAATTAAAATCTTACGGGTCACACAAAATCTGTAGGAAGGAAAAAACAACGAGGCCAAAGATAGAAAACTAATCTCAAGAAATTATTTAAGTGAATACCGTAAATGTAAAAAAAAGGTCAGAGCAGGTCGGACCCTTATATACTGAAAATGGGGCTTTGGTGATTGGAGACCAAGAGAAGGCGGAGTTTATACAATAGAAGAAAGAACATCTGGCATGGGTGGTGCCAGTGGGGGTCATGCATACTGTAATATACTAGACTGTATACATGTGGACATGACCCAATCTAAGCTCAATCAAATATGTCTACAAACATGTCTACAAGGCTCCTGGACCAGATGGGTTACACCCCAGAGTTCTTAAAGAACTTAGTTTTGTTATTGCTGAAACACTGTCTAAAATCTTCAGAGATTTCCTAAAGTCTGGCACGGTGCCAAGGCGCAAGGCAAATGTTGTGCCAGTACTTACAAAAGGCTCTAGAACCCAGGCAATTACAGGCCTGTAAGCTTAACATCCATTGTGTGGAAATTATTAAAGGGTTACTAAATGACATCTTACAGGAGTATGTGACATCACATGGTATAATAAGTGACAGCCAGCATGGGTTTACTAAGAATAGCAGTTGTCAGACTAACCTGATCTGCTTCTATGAAGAGATGAGCAGATGCCTGGATAGAGGAGCTGCTGTGGATATTGTGTTCTTGGACTTTGGAAGGCATTTGACACTGTCCCTCATAGACGCCTAATGGGTAAAATAAGGTCTAGTGGTTTGGCAGAAATTATTATTATCCAGAGAGTTGTGGTTATGAGTGGTGGACCCCAGGGTTCTGTGCTCAGCCCACTATTATTTAATTTTATTAATGATATAGAGGTAGGAAATAATAGCACTATGTCTATTTTTGCAGATGACACCAAGCTGTGTAGTGTAATGCAGTCTATGGAGCATGTTTGGTCATCCACTTGGCAAATTAGGTTCAATGTGGATAAATGTAAGGTTATACACCTGGGGCTAAAAATCCACAGGCAACATATGTCCATGGAGGAGTATATCTGGGAGAGTCCCTGGTTGAGACTGGGTGTACTGATAGATCATAGATTAAATAACAGCATGTTATGTCAATCTGCTGCCACTAAAACCAGTAAGATCTTGTCATGTATCAGAAGTGGTATGGACTCTCGGGATAGGGATGTAATATTACCACTGTACAAGGCATTGGTTCAGCCTCACCTGGAATATGCTATTTAGTTCTGGGCACCAGTCCATAAAAAGGAGGACCCAGAGCTGGAGAGGGTTCAACGAAGAGCCACAAAAATCATAAGTAATATGGAGGGTCTCAGTTATGAGGAAAGATCAAAACAACTAGATTAATTTAGTCTCGAAAAGGGATGACTAAGAGGGGACAGGATTAATATATATAAATATATGAATGGTCCATACAAAAAATATGGTGGAGAGTTGTTCCAGGTTGAAATAAATTAAAAGACAAGCGGCCACTGTATCTACTTGTAAAAAACAAGGTTTAAATCACCAGAGGCGACAGGGTTTCTTTACTGTGAGAACTGTGGATCTGTGGAATAGCCGAGCTCAGGCTCTGGTCATAGTAGAGACAGCAGCGAGCTTCAAGAAGGGCCTAGATGCCTTTTTACCCCTAAATAACATTGACAGTTATGTTTTATAGAATTGTTGCCCTAAATTCTTTCCTCATCCAATTCATTCTGTTCCTTGATTGAAAATGATGGAAATGTGTTTTTTTTCAACTGCATGATCCATGTTACTATGTAACTATTCACTTTCAATGGAAGTTGGGTCTAGAGCGCAGGAGCAGGAATTTTATCTCCTAATAGGACATTAATTCCAGGAAAGCCCCTTTAATCAATATAAAGGGAAATCCCACACCCCAAAAACCAATCTAGAACTATATATAAAAGAAAAAAAGTTACTGCAAATCTCAGTTGGCTTGAAATAAATTTTAACATTTACCAACCTAAAAAAAATAAACACTGAGGACTCTGCAACTGGCCTTGGCGAGAAACTAAACATTAACAGTAAATCTTGTAAAATTTGTATTTGACTGGAACATCTAATAAATGTAGACATAAAATGTAATAAAAACACCAAACAAATGATTTTCCTTCCTGAATTTACATCTTGAGGCAATTAGCATATATGAGTATGCTGTGATGTAACCGAGGAGGAAAGTCTTTGTCATTTCTTCCAACGAGGCTAGCACTCATATATCCTGTTGAAATCTAGAGCCCAAATAATTTTCGTAGAACATTTCCTGGTTCAGGAAACCATAGTCATTCATTGTAATAGTCATTATCATTTGGGTTAGAATTCGAAGTACATTACTCTGGAATATTTGCGTAGTCGCGGTTCTTCTATAACTGCCCCACAGACAGCACCTGCTGGGTTGATGTAGTAGCTCTTGGCATCTTCCAACCCAGGCTAATATGTTCAACGTAAAATAGTGACTTATAATTAATTCTAATGAAATACGCAGACTACATATTAGACAGATACCATGGAGCTGCTCAGTTTCCGACACCTGGTAATATCCCTCTCCAATATATCATGCCACATTCAATGGAAATATTGAGGGAAAAAAAAGGTTAATTTAGGCAATTTACAAGAACCCTTTGCAAATTGGTCTTTTCCCAAGGAATACAATGCATTAAATCACAGCTTCTTAGTCAGATGTTAAACAAATCAAACGCAAGAGGAAATGAAGACGTGTTTGAGTCACTGATCCACCATAAACTAGCTGTCCTGGTTTGCCAATACATACAATGCCATATATTTACTCTTGTTAGATTCCATGTTACCATTTATTTTCCACTTTGTACAGAGTATTCCACACAGTGAGAATAAGCAGGTAACCAGATGGTACAGAGAAAAAGCATGGCTACGGATACTAGGGTTGGCTCCAGGTTTCAGGGTGACAGAGCCTCAGTACGTCCCCTTGCAGTTAACTTGGCGGCACAAAAATTTTACTATTTGAACTACGACAGTCGCCTGTTCCCTAAATCAATCCATAGTTTATCATACCAAACAGTCCCCTCATGGTTATTTTATATAAAGGCCTTCTCACACCGGATGGTTTCATTAGATAACTCCCCCTTAGATTCCTTATATACAGCCTTACGTGGGCCCCCCAGCAGCTCTGGGCCCTGGCACTTACCTAGGTATGTCCAGTGCTGGTGCTGATAGACACCCAGACATACATATATGCACAAACTTTGGGAGAAGGGTTGGTTTATTTACTCACTATTAGGAAGGTCTAGTAGCAAATCAGAAACCAGGACTGGTGGGGTCCAGGTGCTGTAAAATACAAGGGCAGTAGTGGGCATTTGTGGTTTCCTAGAGGGCCAGCACATGGTGTACAGATTCCCAAAAAAACTAAAAGAAACAGGTACACACAAATGACCCTTATGGGTTAGCTCTTAGCCTCCACACCCCAACCACTAATTATCTCTAATTTGTAAAAGTTTTTAGTCTGATATGTAAAAGTTGACTATTGGAGTGGCTAAATACTGCTTGCGCAATACACAATGCCATTAAAACAATGTCAACACTTAAAGGGGTATTCCCAGGTAGACAAAATTCTTAAATATACTCAGGATAACAAAATAACACATTCTCTAATTCATTGTTATAAACAAAAATGCAGCATTTCACAGATATAATTCAGTCCTGGACCTGACCCTTGATCTTCTCACACATATGGTCACCAGATATATTGTTCTTCTGTCTGATGCTGCACTGAGATCCTCTCCGCTCTCTCCCTCTAGTCCCCATCCTTGCATTCCAGGAGAGTGTCATGCGTAATATGCATCTCATGGATCTCATAATCTCTCATCTCTGATTTGTCTCATCTCTCTTTCATGTGTTAAATTCTAGTAGGAAGTTCAGAAGCGAAATAAAAGTGTTTATAAACCCTGTACCCTGATAATCTAACCACACTGTCAGCACACAGAAGTAGAGGAATCATGAAGTGTCTGCTTAGAGAGTCGCTGCCCACACTCTGGAATTGTACACTGACCATCACTGAGTAATATCAGCTAAAACAGCAATAAAACTGAAAAAAATTTGTAAAGTAAGGGTTTAAAAACATTTTCTTCAAAAATCAACCTAAATCAAGAATGGATCCTGTTTCGGGAGGCACATGCCAGCATGTAAGTGCGCTTGGTTTAGAAGCACTGCATCCATCAGGTAGATTTCCTTTAATGTTGGGAAGTTTATGGTGTTTTATGGCCTCAGACAACCCAACAGATCTTTTAGAAATTTTGGAAAAACTGATGTAAATTATAACTCGAATTTACAAACGATATACAAATGATACAAATGACAGTTGCCATGGATTTGAGTTTCAGAGTGGAGTTTGAGAATATGCTTTCCACGGGTTCTAAAAGTTTAAATAAAAATCAGGTAAAATCTCTAAGAAGGTGCCTCACCATCCATTTTCCGTGATGAACCTATTTTAAAAAACCTCAGGCAACAAGCAATAGCTGCCACTGATATCTGATATCTTGGTCGGAACCCATAGGTTTCCATAGACTTAGGTTCCCCAAATATTTCATAGTTGTACCTATTAATAATATTTTAGGCAATTTCTCTTAGACAACACAGTGCTTTCTTAGTTTGAATGATGCCACCAAGGCCATAAATCGCCTCCTTAAATACGAGATCCCACAGTTCCAGATTCTTACCATTCGGGTCTGCGTGCTTTTTTATAGAACATATGAGCTAACTTTTTAGATTTATGTCTCTGTACTTGTTTTGCAACTGAATAATTGAATAAATCTCTCTAAAATTAGGCAACAGCTATATTTCTTCAGCGTTTAATACATTTTGATTTTTGTTTCAAATAGGCACAGCATCAGTGTTTTCTTAAGACATTTTAACCGCTGCAGGAAGCAATATTTTTTATGTCACAATTTACAGACTTCACAGGAAGGTATATAAAAGCTGAGCTGAATGTTCCAGTAAAATATCAGAAGACGTGCAGAAGGGAGAACGAGTCGGGTTACTAGTTTTTAGGACATTCTGAGATCAGTGTAGTGTATTTTTACTCCACTAATCAGACAATTGCAAAATATTTTTTTTTTTAACACAGAGATGTCTTACCGTGAAATATCTGCCTGTCTATATCTATAATAGAACTATATTGTGTGTATATATATAAGGAAATGAAGGAATCATCCAAGATTTACTTCATATGTAAAAATCCACCTAGTTTTCCAATTTGTCACTATTGCTCCAGTAGGTTCGAGTGCTGTATATGACTACTCTTCTATGTGGCTTATAAATATATATATGCTATTAAATACTGGGGCACATTTACTAACCCATCTGGAGGAGTTCACATAACTCACTGCATTGTCACAGTGCACTCACAGTGTATTGTCCGACAATAATGCACTGTGCCGCAATTCACTAAGATCGTGCACCGGATATCCTGCATGTGACGCTACCTCTGGTCCGACAGAGTTCACCTTCTTCTTCCTGGTGCATGTAAGTGCTTGATCTCTTGACACAATTTGAAAGTTAAATCCCGCGCTCAGTCCGAATCAGTCGGATCATCCAAAGATGGCACACCCCCCGATTTCTGTGCATGAAAGTCAGCACAGATGCAACACAATCCCGTTAAATACATGTCACAGCCACACAAAGCCCGAAAACTTTGGAAAGTCCAACTAAAGTGCGTCCAAGGACTTTTAGTAAATAAGCCATCTTAAGGTTATCAATTCAAAATTTATTAGTCACTTTGCTTACATTGACATCAGAAAACTTAGCAAAAAATTTGCTTCCATTCAAATAAATTCAGACCCAAGCTATCCATCTCATATTTATCTATCATATAGTATGCTTTATCTATCTATAGTACGACCTTGTAAATAAAAGAGAAAGTCTAGAGCAGCACAGTGTAAACCCTCTTCAGGGCGGGTGCTAATGCATAAGGCCCTTAACATGAACTCGGTAAGTATTTAATCACGGCAAAAGCCAGCACTGGTTACCTGACAGACATGATTAGTAGGGACTTCCGCATGCTAAATGTCTATATACCAGCTTGCCCAGATAGCAGCTTGCCCAGTGGGCACAGACACACTAGTGCATCACACCAAGGAATCAGGCGAGCGATTGGTTAATAACAGTCCATCAAATCCAATAACAGGCAGAGGGTCGAGGTAGGCAGCACAGATTCAGGAACAAGCTGGGGTCGTACACTGAGGATAAGAGATCAAATTTGTGGTCAAGATAGCAGAGACGAGATCAAAGGCTAGAAATCCAGAGTACAGATGCAAAGCCACACAGTTTGAATTTTTACCAAACTATGGTAAAAATGGGTCCCCAGTAATTGCTACTGCTGCATACAATTTGCTGGCATTTTGGGGAGCATCATTGCTCCTGATGATGTCATATTGGTGGCAGCAGAAATTTAAATGCCACTGGAATGTAAACAGTTGACACTGTGATCGGTGCCGGCACCTTTTGCAGGTGTTGATTGTGGGGATTTGGGTCTGGGTTTCGACGAATGGGTCAGCTCATCACTAGCTAGAAACAAATAGGAATTTATCTGGTACTACAGCCTTGCAGCTCTGGGATCCTGTTTTCAAGTCCCATCCAGGTCAACATCTGCAAAGAGTTTGTATGTTCTCTCTGTGTTTGCGTGGGTTTCCACCGAGTCATCGGGCTTCCTCCCACACTCCAAAACATACTGGTAGGTTGATTAGATTGTGAGTCCCAATGGGGACAGGGACTGATCTGGCAAATTCTGTGCAGCGCTGTGTAATCTGTGTGCGCTATATAAATTAAGGAATTATTATTATCATCTATCTCATATCAATAGTATGTGTTATCTACTTCCTATTATCAGACACCCTATGTACCAGCCTTCATCTGAGTGAGAGGCTACAATTACAATTCCTTAGACCATTAATTTGAGAGCCATTCTATGTTCTAATAAGCTTTAACATTGAACTCGTTTATTGCCCCTTTAAATGCTCTATTTGATAGATTGTGGTTAACAAAAGGATTTTTCTCAATTGAAAATGCAATAATAGAATACCACAAGTCAAGGAAGAATGAAAGATAATATTTATTTAACGTCAGAAATTTTAGCCATTTCCTGTAAATGGGAAGTGTTGCTTTAGAATAAACCTGTAGCAAATCTTTTGCTTATTATACTAAACAATAAATAACCTGACATCCTAAGAGTACCGTAAGAATTCTTGTCAGAATCCAGCAGAAAAACAATGGAATGAGTGCGTATGCATGGTGAAATGTTATCCTAGGCATTGTCTTCAAATAGGTCTCACAGCATTGATTCCAGATGTAAGAACTAACAATTCTAGCCTTGTTCTTAATATAGATGAACTGGGATTAGATACAAGGTAAAAATCACAGGTACAGATCGTACAGTGTTTATTACAGGACAAATTCTACAATTTTAGTTTATAAAAACTTTTTTATGTAGTGAATCCATTTTCCACTTTAGAACATTTACGGTATAGGTCATATTCACTATTCACCTGTGGTTAAAAAAAAAATTAAGAAAAAGTAGAAAAAAGGTAGCTTGTAGTGGGGGTATTCTTCTTACTGGTGGCCAGGGGCATAACTTGAGTGGGTGCAACCAGCTCAAAAGGCTTAGGGGGTCCATAAGCTGTCACTTTTCCATATGAGAATGCTAGTACTATAAACCATACATCGGTGTCTGGCAGAGACTTTGTACTGGGGCCCATCAGCTTCAAGTTATGCCACAGCCGGTGGCTGTATTATTGTGTTATCTGCTCCCTTCTGGTCCTCAGCCATGTCTACCAAAAAGATCTTTACTACAACTTACATCTTGTACCTTTATAACAGGTTAGAGCGTAGATCTAAGAATTATTATTATTATTATCTTCTTTAATATATTTTTTTCTTCTCTAAACCCCATTGGGGCTTGGGTGGCAAATAAACCTCTTAGTTGACTTGTTCTGCTCCAACTTCAGGTTCTCGACTGAACCGTCAATTCTAGAGAGAAGTGCCATGGGAAGGGGGGTCATAGCACTGATCCATGGTCTTCTTACCTTAGAAGATTTGATATCCAATTGTCTCAAGTGGGTTCCTTGACACACAAGCACTTCTGAGCAGACGTAGGTGTCGAAGAACATAATTCAAGGGCGTATGGTTGTTGGAGCTTGTGGACCTAACGTAGTTTTGCCTGGTGGCCGAGCTGCCTAAGCCACTCGATGTATCCTGCGCGACAATGGGGGACACGGCCGTTGTCATACGATAAATCTCCCCCTGTAGTGTATATAGGTTGTGATGTGCAGGGGTTAAAGAGCCTAAAGCTGCTTAACAAATCATAAGAAGAGCTAGACAATAAGCAGAGCTAGAGCTTCGTATAGTTAGGCTAGTATAAGTCTAGGAAAGGGGTCCACTAGAACCTATTCAATCTACCGCATAGTGTTGTCATCATGGTAACACTATGATGGGAAACCCCTTCAACAATTAGTTGATAACTTGATAACAATATGACTAAAATTGGGAAAATCTGGGATAATTCTTGAAGATCTAGTTTTTGACTTTTGGTTTTGCTGATGCCTTAACTACAATGTGTATTGTAGTCAACGACAGGTTTCACATTGCATGTTTCTGATATAACTTACAAGGGTTCATGCTTTAGAATGCTGCATAATAGCATTAATTATGTGTATTATTCACACGGCATAGATGACAATATACTCTGAACATAATCCTGTGCTCCCTAACAATATCTATTCATTTGCGTCAAAATACATTGAAATTAACTTTAGTCTGTAACATAATTTGTGTGTTCTTCTCACAACTGGATTATCTGTTTGTAGTTCTGAAATGTAATACTACAATGAAAGTCAATACTACACTATTGTTTTTTATAGCTTCCTTTTCTTTATAATATATGTTGTATTATACAACAATATAATAAACGTTTAATTAAAAAATAAGTCTTCAACGCTATAGAAAATAATGGTTACGGTAATGCTTATTATTTAAAGGGGTATTCCAGGAATCAGCATAATTCATATACACGTGGGTCCTCAAAATATAAGCTGATATGTAATTAGTTGTTATTTAAAAATTTTCTCCTGTTAGCAGAAAAATGGTCTTGACATAGACTATAATGAAGAATTAAAATGCTACTGGCCCTTTAATCAGTCCGTTAATTTCCTCCGCACGGTCCGTTGCAGAGCATACACAGGACAGAAGATGGCCGCTGGTCACATGTACACATCACATGTCCTGCACCTGCCTGGGCAGGTCATGTGAGCACCACTATTTTGGCTGTAGTCGGTTGGTTGCAGTGCAGCCAGTATGGCCAGTGTTGTGGTGATGGCAGTTACACAATATTACTATGGTAACAGAGCAAGAAAACCTGTTACATCATCACTGTGAGCAGAACATAGGAGGTAGGAGGAGTTACTGAGAACTAAAGCATCTTGGGACTTGCAGTTTCCAGTGGCAGCCATCTTGGTGATAACTTTAGAGAGGCCATAAAATTTTGTGAATCATAAAATCAAACTATTAAAGCTCCATTTTGTGACTAATGACATTGAGTTTTGTTGCATTCATTTATTTATAGCATCATGGGTTTTTCTATCAGACGTTCATATTCCTGGAATACCCCTTTAACCATTTCATGACCAGCCAACTTTAGTCCTGTATCGCCAAGCCATCTTTTAGAATTTTTACCTTTTTACACATAAAGAGCCCTTAAAATGTATTTTTTCAGTAATATATTACTTGTTATATCCTGCGGATGCCTGTTCAAATTCATCAGGCCTGATGAAAGCCCCAGATCGGGGCTGAAACGCGTCGCATTTTATTTCATTTTATTTTATTACGTTTGTATACTTTTATTTTATCACCTACTTTTAAAGTAGAAATAAAAAAGAGATTCCTTCAAGCCCTGGAACTCTGTGTTTGCTGATTGCACCAAGCGCCTTCCTTAACGTCTTTTCGGGCTCTCTTCTCAATGCTTGCATTTTGTTACAATTTGTTGGTTTTTGTTTGTCCACCCGTCTCTTAATGATTGACCACAAGTTCTCAATGGGATTAAGATCTGGGGAGTTTCCAGGCCATGGACCCAAAATCTCTATGTTTTGTTCCCTGAGCCATTTAGTTATCACCTTTGCTTTATGGCAAGGTGCTCCATCATGCTGGAAAAGGCATTGTTGATCACCAAACTGCTCTTGGACGGCTGGGAGAAGTTGCTCTTGGAGGACATTTTGGTACCATTCTTTATTCATGGATGTGTTTTTAGGCAAGACTGTGAGAGAGCCGATTCCCTTGGTTGAGAAGCCGCCCCACACATGAATGGTTGCAGGATGCTTTACAGTTGGCATGAGACAAGACTGGTGGTATCGCTCACCTTGTCTTCTCCGAACAAGCTGTTTTCCAGATGTTCCAAACAATCAGAAAGGGGATTCATCAGAGAAAATGACTTTACCCCAGTCCTTAGCAGTCCACTCCCTGTACCTTTTGCAGAATATCAGTCTGTCTCTGATGTTTTTTTCCTGGAGAGAAGTTGACACAAGGCCTGGCTCCAAGAGTCATGCCTCACAGTGCGTGCAGATGCACTCACATCTGCCTGCTGCCATTCCTGAGCAAGCTCTGCACTGCTGGTAGCCCAATTCCGAAGCTGAAACACCTTCTTTGGTGTCCTGGAGCCTTTTTGGCAACAATGAAACCTCTCTCCTTGAATTCCTTGATGATGCGATAGATTGTTGACTGAGGTGCAATCTTTCTAGCTGCAATATGCTTCCTTGTTTTGTGCAGTGCAATGATGACTGCACATGATTCCTTAGAGATAACCATGGTTAACAGAAGAGAAACAATGATGCCAAGCACCAGCCTCCTTTTAAAGTGTCCAGTGGTGTGATTCTTACTTAATCATGACAGATTGATCTCTAGCCCTGTCCTCATCAACACCCACACCGGTTAATGGAGCAATCACTGAAATGATGTTAGCTGCTTCGTTTAAAGCAGGCCTACAATGAAGTTGAAATGTGTTTTTGGGGAAAAAGTTCATTTTCTAGGCAAATATTGACTTTGCAATTAATTGCTGTTAAGCTGATCACTCTTTATAACATTCTGGATTATATGCAAATTGCCATTATAAAACCTGATGCAGTAGACTTTGTAAAAATTAACATTTGTATCATTCTCAAAACTTTTGGCCATGACTGTATGGTTCATATATAAGGTCACTGGAAAAATACGAAGTCCGAAAAATACGGTAGATAAGGACGACCCTCCGTGTAGCATGGTGCTCGTAGATTGACAAACAAACGCCAGATAAACATGAAAGGAAATATCCCGGCACTCACTTTCTTCCTTTGTTGTAATTCTTTTATTCAGTAATCAAAGTATATCACTATGCATCAGAACGCTCTGCATTGGAACGCCCCATTATGTGCTAAGTTTTGTGGTGCGGCAGACACAGTGCTGACACAAAATTGCTGCAGGCACTTCATAAATACTTGTGCACTTATTTTGCACGTTCTTTCTAGTGCCAGGTACGACAGAAAACTGGGGCAAATAGATCTGGCCGAGTGAGGGCTTAAAAAACAGAGCCCCCAAAAAACTATATAAATGCATTTTTCTTATTTCAACGCATTTGTATTTTTTTCAAGCCTTCCAGGAAATTGCAATGGATATTAAATATTGAAACTAGGAAGTACAATATGTCCTTAAAAAATGAAGCCCTCATTCCTCTTTGTAAATGAAAAACTTTCGAAAGGAGAAGAGTGAAAAATGAAAATGAAAAAAGGGCATTGGCTACAAGGGGTCAAGACAGGAAAGAGAGGGTTCAGTCTGACAGATCTGTGACTAAAGCGCATTTGAAGCATCAGAAGCAAACTGTAGAAGACCAATAGAGCAAATATTTGTGTTAGATTTTATTAGGGAAATGTGTACAATATTAGAATAAGCCAATGGGGGAGATGTATTACTCTGTCTATGCCAGAAAACTGGAATCATTTGCATCTGAAATGCCATGCCCCACATTTAATGAAGACTTCAGACCAATTTTAAGGCTGTATTCCCATTCAAATTTTAGCAAAACAAAGGTTGCTGTCTCTATAGGGAGTGTCACTGGGGCACATTTACCAAGGGCTTTGCGAAACACTTTTGTCCGACTTTTGTCTGCTCCACTATTGTGGCACACGGCCCTTTTGTGGCGCAGCTACGCTGGCCTTCATGCAACACAAGTTAGGGGGCGTGCCGTCGGATGGTCTGACTAATTCGGACTGAGCGCCGTATTTAATTTGCAAATTGTGTCGCACGTCCTATTTTAAAGGTGCACCAAAAAAAGATGGTGAACTCTGTTGGACCAGTGCAGGGAAGCGACACATTCATGACTTCTGGCGCACAATCTTCGTGAATCACCACATGCAGTATTATAGACGGAAATAGCACTTGTAGTGCATTTTCCGACTTTCTAAACACCGTAAATGTGCCCCACCGAATCTTATAAGACTCTCAGCACAGCAGTGAGTATATGAAAAAACAATGTTTTATTAGGTTTGCATTAAAAAAACATCAAAATACCAGGATTCTAAAATATAATGCCAACTTACTTAGCCACAGCGTAATAGTTGGCAAACCTAAATAGGGACAAACAATTCTACCAGGCTAGTGAACAGAAAGCAGTACAAGACCCTATATAGTATACAGAGTACATAGTTGTTGCTGAGTACAGTATTATAACAAACATGGCAAAACTCTCACCAGGTCTTTTGTTACCTTCATTTTCAAGCCTGGTAGACACCGGACAGGGAGCCCACAAAATGTGTTTGTGGCTGTAGTAAAGTACTTGTAAGTTATAGGATGGGGTGTGATGAAAGGATGTACAACACCTCTCGTTAGCCCTAACATCCTCAATCCAAGAGCTCCCGCCCTTACAAGGGCAGTACCAAAATGTATGCTCTAGTCTAAACACCCCACATCCCCCCTCCCTGATGCATTTCCTCCTTCACAGGATTCATTAGAGGGACTATGATGAAATGCTATATAAAAGTTATGGGGGCCACTACAATTGAAAAAAAGAGCCCCAACAAAGGTGAGCCCAGGTTGTAGGTCACCTGTCAGGTATCCTGTTGGGGAGCCCAGCTATGGACCCTATGTGGTCCTCTAGAGATAAGGACCACTGTTACAAAATAAATATAATTATGAGCACCACGCCCCCCTTACCACCCAATCCATGATCCAATTCCGGGATATACACCGTTAACACGGCCAGGTCTGGTCCAGTGCTGCAAGCCATTGTAGAACACCGGCCATATATCCGGTCACATGTGCCGGATCTCATAGGATCACTGAGAGAGATAGGAGGTGACTAGTCGTCAAAGATACATGACGCTACTAATGCTGATCGCATCCGCTTGCAGCTTTTTGTTATAGTAGGCTTATATCGGCTGACTTATTCTAACAAATGGCCAGAATATTAAATTTGTGCGCCACGAAATTCAATATTGTGGTGCAGTAAACTAGATCAACTAATAGGAGGTGCAAAGTACACAGGGAATAATCTGGCGCAGCAGAGATCGGTCTAGTTCTACTCTTCACAATGGTCCTAAAACCAACACTTTATACATCTCACCCATTGTGTCTGTTGGCCTATCCCACACTTCCCCATTGAGAGCCTGTGTATTCGTGGCTGTGCTATGCTATGCATACATGTGTATGGGCTGATTGGAAGAATCGGTTATTGGCCCAACATTTGACTAATGTCTTTATAGTTTATAACCACATATAGACTTGTACTAAAAGCTTTAAAACAAATGTTCCAAGTTTCAGTACAGAACTGCAGTACATCCTAAAACCTGATGATGGAGACAGATTCAATCTGTTGTCACCCCAATATATTATTATTCTTGCAACCGTTCATTTTGATGTAGGTCAAATCTTAAAATATTTTATTGTTTCATCTCAGCGTCACTGCCGAATTGTTTATCATGTCAGGAAACAACGTGCACATCATTTTCAGGATCTGTTCACAAATCTTCCCTATGTTGGTTATATTTCTAAAATATCACATACATATGGAGGACTACTTACATATACAACTGTAAGTAATAAATCAATCTTTATTTATACAGTGAAATCATATTCTGTCGCACTTTATAGATCATTTATTACTGTTCAATATTTGTTCACATTCTATTTACTGGGTCCAAAGATAGTAAATCAAGTCTTCTCCCTCTTGGAGGTCCATCGTTGTAATGTAGCTCTTGGGGTATTATTCATTTTTATTCTTTATAAAGTAGATTACAAAGGTCAACTATTGTTATGATATTGTTAAATACCATATTTTTCGGACTATAAGGCGAACAAAAAATCCTCTGATTTTCTCACAAATCAAAGGTGCGCCTTATAGTCCAGTGCGCCTTATATATGAACCGTAGTTACAGACAACATCTGCCTTGAACTGTGCACAGGTTTGCCACCTGCTGGTCATTCATCCTTATAATCAGGTGCACCTTATAATCCGGTGAATATGAGTATGAATCTAGACGTTTTAACAGGCATTTGTTGATGGTGTGCCTTATAAAATATAATAATCTGAACATTTTTTTTCTTCTACCATTCTACTGTTTTGCCATTTGCTTCCCCCCTCATTCCAGAACTTTCTTCATACTGTCAGAAATAACCAATGTAATCACTACAGCAGAGGTGCACCTAAACGTTCTGCTGCTATACAATGGCGTCCCACTTTGCCCCATTCAGTTGTAATATATCAATTATCTTTTTTAGTAACTGGGTTCTCCATGCAGTAATCTGTCTACAGTAGTGATAGATTAGTAGTAGTCTACACAATAAAGATCATTTTAACCCTTTATTTTACAATTTAACTCCGTTTTATTGTTGTTTTAGCTCCTATCACCAGTGATGGTCAGTGTAAGATTCCAGAGTGTGGACGGGGACTCTCTAAACAGACACTTCATGATCCCTCTGTGCTGTGAGATGTAGTGTGCTAACAAAGTGCTTAGATTATCAGGGTACAGGTTTATCTCCACTGACACATAGAAAAAGAGATGAGACAAATCAAAGATGAGATATGATGAGATCTATGAGATGAATATAACACACAATGACACCCTGTCAGCACTGCTACATATCACCTAAAACACACACAGTCAGCTCTGCTATAACTCCTTCCCCTGCTTAATTTATAAGCTGAGGACGCCTGTCCGGCACCAGCCCTTGAGAAATGTCTGTGCACTATAACTTGTGATGGATCCTGGGTAGTAAAATATCTCAGTGTAGGTATGAGTGTACAGTATGTAGTGTATGGTCTTTTGTGGTTGTATGCATTTATACTTTTTGCACTTTTTTACTGCTTTTGTTCTCTATTACACTACTTTTTAGTTTTGTATTGCCATATTTTTACTTACTTACGGAATAAGAATAAAATGTTATTTTTGCTGTGAATCACACAAAATTTACTATGTTGTTCTATTCCTTCAAGAATAATAAGAATTAATAATAAGAATTAATAAAATGTAATTAATAGGTTAAAGGGGAGACAAATGTAATTATAAAAAATATAAATATTTTTGAAAAATTCAAGTCATACAACAGTTATATCAAGGGAAAGCTCCAGACTAAGACTAGCAGTGTAGTTAAGAAGTTTAAGGGGTTGTCCACTTTCAGTAAATAATTGATATTGAAAAGTAATACAATTTTCCAGTATACTTTCTCTATTAGTAGTTTTCTAGATCTCTGCTTGCTGTCATTCAACAGGAAACTTCAATGTTTACTTTTTTTGGATAAATACCAGTACCTGGTTATGTGATGTCACACTGTTACATGGCTCATTATGTCCATGGTCATGTGATGTCACACAGGTGCCCTGTTCGTTTTGTCCATGGTTATGTGATGCCACGCAGGTGCATGGCTCGTTATAACACACATATCTAATTACTGTTGGTGATACTAATGAGCCTTGCAGCTGTGTGACATCACATGACCATGGACATAACTAGCTGTGCACCTGTGTGACATCACATGACCATGAACATAATGAGCCGTGCACCTCTTTGACATCATATGACCATGAACATAATGAGCATTGCACCTGTGTGACATCACATGACCATGGATATAATGATCCATGCACAAGTGTGAGTAGTTGATAAAGAAAGTATATTAGAAAATTGTGAAACTTCTATTTATGCAAACAATGTCAATTAAGTGGACAATCCCTTTAATGTAAACTGATAACTTATTTGCTATGTTTCTGTAAACTCTATATTGATTAGTTTTATGGGCCATTAGAACAATTCAGTTGCTCTTTCAGAGATGCAGCATGTACAGTACTGTTAACAATCCGCTGACTTTTTTTTCCTTACGTCATTTAGGACATGACAGAATTATCCAGATAATAAGTGATGAAGTCTGATTCATGAGTCACAGTGACGCAGCAGTGAATCAGGAGATCCGATTGTCCTGATTTTTTCTGTAAGGTAGATCTTTGTACTTAGCTTGATCTAAAACAAAAGAGACTAAGAAGATTAATGTCCCAAAATCCCCACATCTGACCAAACAGAAATGAAGGACTTAACGGTGAAACTGAAATCACTTTGTGTATACAGTGTCTAAGTACAGTCATGGCCAAAAGTTTTGAGAATGATAGAAATGTTAATTTTTACAAAGTCTACTGCATCAGGTTTTATAATGGCAATTTGCATATACTCCAGAATGTTATAAAGAGTGATCAGCTTAACAGCCATTAATTGCAAAGTCAATATTTGCCTAGAAAATGAACTTTTTCCCCAAAACACTTTTCAACTTCATTGCAGGCCTGCCTTAATAGGAGCAACTAACGTTTCAGTGATTGTTCCAGTAACACAGGTGTGGGTGTTGATGAGGACAGGGCTGGAGATCAATCTGTCATAATTAAGTAAGAATCACACCACTGGACACTTTAAAAGGAGGATGGTGCTTGGCATCATTGTTTCTTTTCTGTTAACCATGGTTATCTCTAAAGAAACACGTGCAGTCATCATTGCAATTCACAAAACTGGTCTAACAGGGAAGAGTATCAAAGCTAGAAAGATTGCACTTCAGTCAACAATCTATCGCATCATCAAGGAATTCAAGGAGAGAGGTTCCTTTTTTGCCAAAAAGGTCCAGGGCGCCCAAGAAGGACCAGCAAGTGCCAGGACCGTCTCCTAAAAGTGTTTCAGCTTCAAGATCGGGCTACCAGCAATGCAGAGCTTGCTCAGGAATTGCAGCAGGCAGGTGTGAGTGCATCTGCACGCACTGTGAAGCGGAGACTCTTGGAGCAAGGCCTGGTGTCAAGGAGGGCAGCAAAGAAGCCATTTCTCTCCAGAAAAAACATCAGGGACTGCCTGATATTCTGCAAAAGGTACAGGGAGTGGACTGCTGAGGACTGGGGTAAAGTCATTTTCTCTGATGAATTTCCTTTCTATTTGTTTGGAACATCTGGAAAACAGCTTGTTCGGAGAAGACAAGGTGAGCGATACCACCAGTCTTGTCTCATGTCAACTGTAAAGCCTCCTGCAACCATTCATGTGTGGGGCGGCTCCTCAGCCAAGGGAATCGGCTCTCTCACAGTCTTGCCTAAAAACACATCCATGAATAAAGAATGGCACCAGAATGTCCTCCAAGAGCAACTTCTCCCAAACATCCAAGAGCAGTTTGGTGATCAACAATGCCTTTTCCAGCATGATGGAGCACCTTGTAATAAGTAAATGGCTCAGGGAACAAAACATAGAGATTTTGGGTCCACGGCCTGGAAACTCCCCAGATCTTAATCCCATTGAGAACTTGTGGTCAATCATCAAGAGACGGGTGGACAACAACAACAAAACAACAAATTGTGACAAAATGCAAGCATTGATTGTGCAAGAATGGACGGCTATCAGTCAGAATTTGGTCCAGAAGTTGATTGAGAGCTGCCAAGGAGAATTGCAGAGGTCCTGAAGAAGGGTCAACACTGCAAATATTGCCTTGCTGCAGTAACTCATTCTAACTGTCAATAAAAGCTTTTGTTACCCATAATATGATTGCACTTGTATTTCTGTAGGTGATAAAAACATCTGACAAACACACATAAAAACCAGGGGGCAACAGATCATGTGAAAATATAATATTTGTGTCATTCTCAAAACTTATGGCCATGACTGTATTTCACGGCTAAAGCGCATTCTTTACATAAAATGTAATATTTACTTACATATATACACACAACTATTTATTTGTATTTTTTGTTTTATAATTATTTGGTACAGTATTTATCAGCATGGCTGTGAACTAAAACTTATAACTTTTATTAGGTATGCCTTAAAACAATCAAAGTCGTAAATTATGAATTATAAAATCAGCAATCCGTACTATAGAAGCCAACCTAGGCAACTATACTAGTCACCACAACCCCCAGCGGTTGTGGATCAAACAATGGGGATACAGTAGAGCCCCAGTGGAGCCCCAGACGCTGTATCTGGTGTACACCACCAGATAGGGATCAGCGTCTGGGGCTCCACGCCGGGTACCCAGTAGATGACCCTACACTTGGGTTCATCAGATTGTTTGACACCACGAGGGATGCTTCTTTACACTGGAGGTCCCGGTTTTTATTGATTCCACCGCAATCCCTCTGAAGAACCTACAGCAGGAAGAAACGCGTCAGGGAAGGGGAATGCAGGGTGTTTTTCTAGATTAGGGCAAGTTTCTGGGACTGCCCTTGTTAGGGCCGGAGCTAACTAGACCTGGGGGACAGGGACAGCTGGAGTTTTGTTGCAGGTCCTGATACTCTGGTTCCAACATATACAGGTATGTCCTTCACCATCTCAATGCTCCCGTCCATGCACGTACCCTGGAGACTGTCCAGCTGACAGTATCGGACATTACTGCAGACCGATATCAGATGTGGTAAGAACCATCCTATATGTCCTATTTTCAAGGTGTGTATTTGATGGCATGGTGCATGGCACCATTGTTTGATCTACAACCGCTGGGGGTTGTGGTGACTAGTATAGTTGTCTAGGTTGGCTTCTATAGTACGGATTGCTGATTTTATAATTCATAATTTGCGACTTTGATTGTTTTAAGGCATTCCTAATAAAAGTTATAAGTTTAGTTCACAGCCATGCTGATAAATTTTGGATATTTAGTGAACCAGTGGAAAAACGTCCTCTAATTGGGCCAGAAAAATATATGCATTGCGTCTTATTTGGTACAGTAGGTGAATTCTACTCCTACTCCATCAAAACACTTAACAGATGGTATTCTATAAATTGAGATAAAACTTTGATGGAACCCTGGGAAATATTTTGTGCACTGGTTCTGCATCCTTCTGCAGTCCTTCTTTGGGTCAGATCAATAAAAAGTAGAAGAAATCCTACTGGATGTTATTGAAAGAACAAGACAATGCAGAAGATGGCTGAATCAGATTTGCTGCACTTTTTGCACATATTAAACCACACTCCTTTACTTAGACCACGTCCCTTGGTCATATCAGTTGCAAACTTGAGAAATGTGGTGCAGGGTACTATGTTTATCAAAGGTTTCAAGGGCTTTGGGTAGTTTTGTTGGTGTAAATAATGACAAATTTCTGCCATAACAGATTGATAACTATTCCCCAAGGCATTTTGCAGGCAATCAGGTAACATTTAGGAGAAGAGCCGGTATAATTGAGTCTGCATACTTAGTCTTAAACAGTAAAGAGAATGTGACACTTAAAGCGTAATTGTAAAGTTACTTGACAAAAAAAAGTTGTATCATGCTTTTGATATAAGTGGCTAATAGGTATATCTATATCTATCTGTAAAATCCTCAGCCTTTCCTAAAGTGGGCGGGCACTTCCTGTTTGTGGCATCAGCTTAGGGCAGTGAGGCCAGAGCACTGAGGACATTTACCTGAACATAAATAAAAAGTATTACTGCAGAGATCACCATAAAACACTAAAATTGGAATAAAAAGATGAACACATGGCAGCATCATAGTATGTGTACACACACACACACACATATATATACAAATATATATATATATATACAAACACACAGTGAAACCTCTTCAGAAGACCAGCTCTCTGAGAGGACCCCCTCCCAAAAAGACTGGTTTCAGATTCAATCAATGTTTTTTTACCATTATACTCTATGGAATCTGCAGACCACCCCATCCCTGTGAAAAGAGGTTTCCCTGTATATACACTGTGTTGTGTCTGCAGGATCTGATAGCCATTCATCAGAACCGATGAGGAGCCTGAGCTCTGGCTTTATTTCTGCAATCACACATCAATACATGCACATTTCTGCTACATTCAAACTTTCAAACCCAGCACTGCTACATACCATTCATGGGGCAATGCACAAAGACTTCCTCCTTATAATTGGATGACCTGCAGAATGTGATCAGACATATGCTTGTGACATCACTCAAGGTCCTGCAATTTTTTTCATGTTTTTCCAGCAATTATCAGGACAGATATTCTCCTAGCAGGCTACAGCTTGGTAGCGTGCACCTCTGCTAGTGCTCCTCCCAACAAGATCCACCCAACCCCAACTGCTCTCCAGCTACAGATACGGATTTCCATGGCAACCAAGGTAAACAAAGGCAGGGAGAGAAGCTAAGGATGCACGGTAAAACCCCTGCTAGCAGGCAAATGGCTGCAGATAGCCAATAAGTGTAAATTAAAGAATTGTTAATTTTAGCGTAGTGCAGAGTTAGACAAAAGTTTTTATAATTTACAGTTTTTCTTTAAAGGATCACTCCAGTCAAAGCTTATTCATTGAATAGCGCATGGTGCAGGGTCTGTAGGGAGGAGCATGACTCATGTATTCCTAGAACCTTGCTAGAACCTAAGGTCATGCTCCTCCCTTCAGGCTCTGAACAATGTATAATTAAATGAATCAGCTTTAACGGAAATCTACCATCTGCTTTTATGCATTATTAAACAAACATACCTTGCTGTAGCTACACTAATGCAGAAACATATCTTGTTCAATCCCTGAACTGAGTGGTTTTGCTGAAAACACAATTATAAAATTATGATAATGAGGCTCTCTTGCTCCTTTGTCTGGCTCTGTGCTTCTCCTCTTACCCTTATTAGGTACTGCTCCAGCCTTGTCCTGCCCAGCATAAGCCGAGAATATGTCATCACTGTGTTGTCCCTGACAGGCTAATCAATCAAGCAATCGCTGCACCATCCCCCAGCTGCAGTGTATAAGTCATCCAGCTCAGGTTGATTAGTCCTGTCTGGACAGTCCCGGCAGCTCCTGTGTATGTGCAAGTAATGTGTTTATGTACGGCACCCATCTTTCCCAAGGTCCTAAATTTTATAATTGTTTTTAAACAAAACTCAGTTCAGGGATTGAACAAGATATGTTTCTGCAACAGTGTAGCTACAGCATTCTCAAGGTGTATAGGTGCTGATATAGTCTTAAAAATGGTAAGTTATTATAATTCATGTTGTACACTATGGGGCACATGTATCATAGTTTCAGCTAGGCAAATTGTAAAATTTTAGCGACTTTTGCAGTTTTTGCCCATTTTTGCGACTTTTAACTCTGTTCTTTTTCAATTACGCCTTGTCTACACCTTTGTGCAGTGTGCCTCATGTATCACTGTTTTCCAGATGTTCTGTGCGGCTTTTGCCATTTTTGCGCCGTTTGCACCGTTTTTGCTCCATTTTTGCTCCATTTTTGGCGCAATTCTGCACCTGGTCCAGGGCAGGTGCAAAGGAAGTTTTTTTTTTCATGGACCCGATTTTAACATGTAAATTGGAATTATTTCACATTCTTTAACTGTTTAACATTTTGCACAGTAACCTGCTTAAATTTTTGAATTTATTTTTTATTGGTTACTTCTAAGGGTGAGGTCACACGTAGCAGTTTAATTGCATTTTTAATGCATTTTGAAACTGATTACAACAGCTGAGGATAGGTGATTTGCCTTATTTCATTACTGTTAACATTTGCGTTTACAAAACGCAATATAAACGTCACGTTAATGCAATGTTAACCCCTTAAGGACGCAGGGTTTTTCGGCTCATTTCTCGCTCTCCAACTTCAAAAATCCATAACTTTTTCATTTTTACGTGTACAGACCTGTGTGAGGGCTTATTTTGTGTGTAACAAATTTTACTTTCCCGTGGTGTTATTTATTTTAACATGCCGTGTACTGCGAAGCTGAATAAAAATTCCAAATGTGGAAAAATTGAAAAAAAAAACGCACGTTCTTGTGGGCTCAGTTTTTACGACTTTCATTCTTCGCTCCAAATAACATGCCTACTTTATTCTTTGGTTCGGTGCGATCGCGGTGATACCAAATTTATATAGGTTTTATTGTGTTTTAATACATTTTCAAAAATTAAACGAATGTGTACAAAAAAGAAAAAAAATTTTTTTGCCATCTTCTGACGCTAATAACTTTTTCATACTTTGGTGCACGGAGATGTGTGAGGGGTCATTTTTTGTGAAATGAGGCGACGTTTTCATTGCTACCATTTTGAGGTCTGTGCGACATTTTGATCATTTTTTATTTAATTTTTTATGTTATGTAAAAAGGTGTAAAAGTCGCATTTTGGACGTTTGGGCGCCATTTCCCGCCTCGGAGGTCACCGCCGCCCGTAACCGTTTTTATATTTTGATAGATCGGGCATTTTGGGACGCGGCGATACCTAATATGTTTGTGATTTTTACTGTTTATTATGTTTTATATCCGTTCTAGGGAAAGGGGGGTGATTTGAACTTTTAATATTTTATTAATTTTTTTTATTTTTTAAACTATTTAAACTATTTTCACTATTTTTTAGACCATCTAGGGTACATTAACCCTAGATGGTCAGATCGCTCCTACCATATACTGCAATACTACAGTATTGCAATATATGGCATTTTTGCAGGTCATACATTACAATGAGCCACTGGCTCATTGTAACGAATCTACATAAGCCATGTAGCCTCGTGTCAAAAGAAGACCCAAGGCTACCATGGTAACCGATCGCCGCCCCCCCGATGACGTTCGGGGGCACGGCGATCGGAAAAAAGATGTCGGCGCCGGCGGCGTTGAGGGGGTTAATAGCCGCGATCGGTGCAAGCACCGACTGCGGTTATTAGCGGTGGGGGTTTTGTGCAAAATGCAAAAACCCCCACCTCTGTATGAAGAGGACTCAGCCCGTGAGCCCTCTTCATACATCCCTTATACCTCTGCGCCGTAGAGCTACAGCGCAGAGCGTTAAGGGGTTAACATTGCGTTTACTATGCGTTTTGTACATTCAAATATTAACAGTAATGTAATTAGGGAAATCACCTCTCCTCAGTTGTTGTAATTGGTTTCAAAATGCATTAAAAATGTAATGCCTGTATATAACCCCCTCACATGGCTTGTGTCCTCTCCTGTATATAACCTCCTCACGTGGCTTGTGTCCTCTCCTGCATCTAACCCCCACACATGGCTTGTATCCTCTCCTGTATATAACTCCCTCACATGGCTTGTGTCCTTTCCTGTATATAACCCCTCACGTGGCTTGTGTCCACTCCTGTATATAACCCCCTCACATGGCTTGTATCCTCTCCTGTATATAACCCCTCACATGGCTTGTGTCCTCTCCTGTATATAACCTCCTCACATGGCTTGTGCCCTCTCCTGTATATAACCCCCTCATGTGGCTTGTGTCCTCTCCTGTAGATAACCCCCTCACGTGCCTTGTGTCCACTCCTGCATATAACCCTCTTACGTGGCTTGTGTCCTCTCCTCTATATAACCCCTCCCCTGGTTTGTATCCTCTCCTGTATATAACCCCTTCACGTGACTTGTGTCCTCTCCTGTATATAACCCCCTCACGTGGCTTGTATCCACGTGGATTTGAGACATTTGCAACAAAAAGTCTCAAAAAGAAGCCAAAATTTGCGCCTGTCAGGATAGGAAATACTGAACATGTATCACAAGTAAAAAGACAGGATCATACATAAGGTGCAAAAACTAGCCACCAAAAGTATCTACAATTCACCTCAGAGAGACCAAACTATGATACATGTCCCCCTATGTTTTTTTTTATATTGCTGTATAGTTATATAATATTATACTTATTTCTTTTCAGGCCCCAGATACAATGCAAATTCTAATACTATTGTCTTCTCCATGATATTGAACAGTCATGGGTTCTACTCAACAGAAAGGCTATTCTGTTTTTTTTCCTTGTGAATAGGGCACTGTGGTATCTATCCAGGATATAAAAAGGTTTTGTCATGTGTACTGTACATATATTGCATTAGATGTCAGAAGATCAGTTTTGGATCTTTTAAAGGTCATCAATCACCACTTTAGGGGTGTTAGACTGTCCTATAACTCATGCTCGTTACCTGTAGGGGATGATCTCGCTTCTTTCTGCTAGTTTACAGACTTTAAAAACTTAGCAAATAGTACTGGAGGCGCTCTGGGTCGTGTCATCTGAGCTCCTCCTCTCAGTAATTTATGCATGCCTCCTGGCTAATCCTCCTCTCCGTCGCAGTTCCCTGGCCTCCCTTGACGTCAGCTGGCGAGCTGCGAAAACTTGTCCCTTGCGGGTTGCGCATGTGTGAGATTTCTTACAAGCCAGCTGACGTCACACAAGGCTGGGGAACTGTGACGGAGATGAGTTATGCATATCAATTAGATGGGGGGCGTGCATAAATTACTGAGAGGAGGAGCTCAGATGACGCGACCCGGAGCACCTCCAGTACTATTTGCCAAGTTTATAAAGTAATTTTATTGGTGATTCTGGAGCCTGGAAACTAGCTGAAGGAAGCGAGATCATCCCCTACAGGTAACGAACATCAGTTATAGGACAATCTAACATCCCTAAAGTGGTGAGAGATGACCTTTAAAGTTTATGCACCTGGAGTTATCTAACTATACGAAAAACAATGCACGGAGTGTGTTTGAGGTTTCTCCTTATGTAATAAACAAAACCGTTTGACACTTTTTATACTTTCCCCCTATATTCTTGACTCTTTGGTTGCACTTAGGTAAAACTTCCATTTATTTCTTTTTTTCTCATATTTTCACTTTTAGCCGAGGATGAGAGGATTACATGCAGTCTGGAAAATACCACATACTAATTACCGTGAAGTATTTTACTTAACCAAAGCTGGTTGTCTGTGAATTCACCCACATATCCCTAATAAAACAGAGATATTTTTCACTTTCTGTCACTGTCATTACAAATATAAATCTTTAATGTTTCACTTGTAACTCACTTTGAAGTAAATGTCAATGTTGAGAATAGAAAAAATCACGCGTGTGATATCACAAAGACTCAACGCAATCCTGACTCTATTATTACATGTATAACACATCATCCCATGTAGTCCTGTACTGTAAGGGAAATGTCCGGCAGGAATTAGATATATAGATATATATAGATGATTATCTGGGGGACAAAACTCAGGTTAAACATATCTTTCTATTGTTTCACATTTTGTAGAAAAGTTTATCGTTTGACTGTGCCTTGAACATTCAAATTCAAGAAATGCTGCCAAAATGAATCCCACAGTTTATCATAAGGGTTGGAAAGGTTAGTAAAAGACTGGAGTCTGTGACATCACATGGTATAATAAGTGACAGCAAGCATGGGTTTTTCTAAGGATAGCAGTTGTCAGACTAACCTGATCTGCTTCTATGAAGAGATGAGCAGATGCCTGGATGGAGGAGCAGCTGTGGATATTGTGTTCTTGGACTTTGCAAAGGCATTTGACACTGTCCCTCATAGACGTCTGATGGGTAAAATAAGGTTTAGTGGTTTGGCAGGAATCATTTGCAATTGGATTGAAAACTGGCTGAAGGATCGTATCCAGATAGTTGTGGTCAATGATTCCTGCTTGGCCCACTAATTTTTAATATATTTATTAATGATATAGAGGTAGGAATTAATAGCACTGTGTCTAATTTTGCAGATGACACCAAGCTGTGTGGTGTAATACAGTCTATGGAGGATGGGATTAGAAGTACAAGCTGTGTAGTGTAATACGGTCTATGGAGGATGTTCATAGGCTGCAGGTGACTTGGACAAACTGAGTGTTTGGTCATCCACTTGGCAAATGAGGTTCAATGTGGATAAATGTAAGGTTATGCACCTGGGGGCTAATAATCCACAGGCAACATATGTCCTTGGGGGAGTAAATCTGGGAGAGTCCCTTGCTGAGAAGGACCTGGGGGTTATAGTAGATCATAAATGGAATAACAGCATGCGATGTCAATCAGCTGCCTCTAAAGCTAGTAGGATCTTGTGATGTATCAAAAGTGGTCTGGACTCTGGTTATAGGGATGTAATATTACCACTATACAAGGCACTGGTTCGGCCACACCTGGAATATGCCCTCCAGTTCTGGGTACTGGTCCATAAAAAGGATGCCCTGGAGCTGGAGAGGGTTCAACGTAGAGCCACAAAAATGATAAGGGGTATAGAGGGTCTCAGTTATGTAGAAAGATTAAAACAACTAGATTTATTTAGTCTGGAAAAGAGACGACTACGAGGGGACAAGATTAATTTATATAAATATATGAATGGTCCATGCAAAAAATATGGTGGTAAATTGTTCCAGATTAAATCAAATCAAAAGACAAGGGGGCACCGTCTCCGCCTGGAGAAATCAAGGTTTAATCACCAGAGGCGACAGGGCTTTTTTACTATGAGAACTGTCAATCACCTGCCTCATAGCCTGCCTCAGGCGCTGGTCACAGCAAAGACAGCAGAGAACTTCAAGAAAGTACAAATAAAAGCACTTTCAAGTGCTTGGAATACACAATAAAAGAGCTTGCAACCCGTCTCCGTTTTACAACGATAAAACAGCACATATGTTTGCTGGCTTCCATATGCAATGGTTTTATACAAAGCACTGTTTTACTGTTTGTTAGTATAATAAATACCTTCTAAACTATTTAAGGAGTTCTGGGCGATTTGCACTATGGATCTGTACTCCTTTTAGTCCACATAAGGAAGCCGAAAAAAAAACCATATAGGACCCGCTGGACCAATACGGTGCGTTTTCTTGAAGAAAATATGTACAGGTCCAAACTGGTCCAGTGGAGGAATGAAAAGGAGACGGGTTGCAAGCTCTTTTATTGTGTATTCTGAGCACTTGAAAGTGCTTTTATTTGTATATTGGTACTCAGTTTGTTTTTTATTCTGCTTAGGGTTAGACTTGCCTAAAGCTGTAGCTCCCTCAAGATACACCTATCATAGTATCATAGTATATAAGGCTGGAAAAAGACGCAAGTCCATCAAGTCCAACCTTTAAGAATTAAATAAATGTTTTATCCCCATAACCCTTGATATTTTTTCTCTCCAGAAAGTCATCCAGGCCTCTCTTGAACATGTACATAGAGTCCGCCATAACAACCTCCTGCGGCAGAGAGTTCCATAGTCTCACTGCTCTTACAGTAAAGAACCTTTGTCTATGTTGATGGTAAAATCGCCTCTCCTCTAGGCGTAGAGGATGCCCCCTTGTCCTGGTCACAGGCCTAGGTATAAAAAGATCTTTGGAGAGATCCTTATACTGTTCGTTCAGGTATTTGTACATTGTAATGAGGTCTCCCCTCAGTCGTCTTTTTTCTAAACTGAATAATCCCAAATTTTGTAATCTGTCATTGTATTCTAATCCCCCCATTCTCCTAATAATCCTGGTTGCTCTCCTCTGCACCCGTTCCAGCTCTACTATATCCTTTGTATACCCTGGTGCCCAAAACTGTACACAATATTCCATGTGTGGTCTGACCAGCGATTTGTATAACGGCAAAACTATGTCTTTATCATGAGAATCTATTCCTCTCTTGATACATCCCATAATTTTATTTGCTTTGGCAGCAGCTGCCTGGCTCTGGTCCCTGTGAGTATTTTTTAGCAAAAAAATTTTTTTTTGCTTCAAGAAGGGTCTAGATGTCTTTTTACACCTAAATAACACTGACGGTTATGTTATATAGAATTGTTTCCCCTAAATCCCTTCCTCATCCAATCCATCCCTTCCCTTCCTTGGCTTTACTTGATGGACATATGTCTTTTTTCAACTGCATAAACTATGATACTATGCTTGAAATGCTTAGTTTGACTAACCTTTGATTGGCAAATTTACCAAAATTAGGTTGGACAGCAGCTTCTTCTAGTCATCGTCCTCTCTGTTTTCCTGAAGCCCTCAATCCACATCTTGCGAGATTTATTGCAATGACTAGCTAAATCTGTTCCCCAACCCCTTTGACAAGTTACAATATATTGGTATGTGCCAATCTCAGACTTTAAAAACCTGTAGAATATTTAGAAGCCCGACAGGATACCTCATATTCTGGGGCCAGGTTTGGAAAAAGCCTTTTACCTCCTTTATAGTATAAGTTGAAGGCCCTTTGTGTTGTGTTTATCTTCGATTCCTACGGCACGGCATTACTTTATATGGCAATGTCATTAATGGTACTTCAGTGAGTGTTGCCTTTGTCATTGTACTGTACGTACAGGTCATTATTTGTTATATAAGTGAAGTTTTGGCTTAGATCCTAATCAGAGTGTTTTATGCAGTTTATTAGTGCAACCTGGTTTGTAAAGAGAGGCTTTATAGCATAAAAGCCTGCCCCAGCCAGTTTGGATTTCCCGAGTATTCCTAGCTCTAATTCTTAGTCACCACACCAAATCTTTACTGCTGGAATGCAAACTCCGGGTTCAGCCAAAGAACTGTTAGCGGTGAGTGAGAGTTAATGGATCAATCTGCTCTGTCTTGTCAGTGCTTTTACTGCTGACTTCAGGAATGTGTTTGATGAAAAGAAAGCTGGTTCTTAAGACAGAAGATACAGATGCAGCATGTAGAGGTTAGGACCTACAGGAACAATAAAGCAATGTTATCAGTGTTGTGTTTTTCTAGTGCTCCATGCCAAACTGAACGGAAGACTAAAAAAGTCTTTTTCGCTATCTTACGATTAACCATTTAGAGGTTCGCTCATGAATGGGGATGACATCTGCTTGGATTCTTCTTACTAAAAATTTTGCATAATTATTTTTTTTCTAAGTCCAAGATACTGGATTGTTGTTTCATTCTTTTTCACCGTTATACAAAATAGTCTCCAGCATTGAATCAAGTTCATCAGGATAAACATTCTTCGCAACTTTGCAAAAATATGTTGTGAAAAATATATCAAGACCAAAAAAAAAAATCCAGAGAGGGTTTTTGGAATGGAGTGGAAAAAATGGAGTAATCCATTCTAAAAACAGTGACCTCAAAAGAAATCTACCACCTGGAGTCTTGGTTGCCTGTTTCCGGGGACAACTCTTGTGTGTCTCCATACATCTGGCTCGCTTAGGCTACCAAAGGCAGATGGTTTCACCCTTGGATCGCTCCTTGGACTTCTGTAAGGAAACATCATTCATGTTCTACATGACATCTTTATAGCTGAAATGTTGGAAAGATCCTCAAATAAGGTAACTGCCTACTTTTTGTTTTTGTGGTGGACACAAGTCTTAGCACAGGCTGGGTTTCTTGATCATAAACAATGGTCATTGCTAAGAATAAAGTAAATGTTGGTTTAATTACAATATCTGATAAAATTTCAAAATGTGTCTTTTTTAGAATTCTACAATAAGAGGCTAACAATAATAATTAATGTAAATCAATTATTTTGCTACAGAGGAGCAAAGAATCTAAAGTAACTTGGATCTGAATATATTTTTCAGATACTTCCAAACGTATTTCCCACAGCAGCATGTTTGAGCTGGACTAACGAACCACAAAAGGTATGACATGTCCTATCTTTGGACCGATTTACTGCACTTGACTTGACACCACTTGACACCCAGTGTATGGCCCAGGTGAGCACACAGTCGTGTGCAAGGGGCCTAAGGCTGTACTGACTACTTTCAGGTGTGTCTGGCTTGGCTAATAACTAGAGACAATAAACATCAGTGGTTCAATCCCTTGAAACACTCTCTGGTTCAGCTTTACAACTTTGGTCCCTCCCCACTACTTTTGGCATACTGGATTACAACACTGATAACATATTGCAGTACTCAATTAGTGTTAAAATATGTGTTTCATTCTACCTTGACAATTTGCCTATTTTAAAGACTGTTTGCTTTGACTATGCTAAGCTGCATGCAGTGTTAGGTAAGGTTACCCAGATCTCCCTGGCATATACCGATGTGTATGCAGGGCCGTATTATAGGGAGGGCTCCAGGGGCATGCCTCAGGGCCTCCACCACTTAACTCATAAGGGGATTCGCCACTAATCTCCAACAGTCAGCTCACAGCTGCCACCACACATGCGCCTGCCTCTAAGCTGTGACAGTGTCATACTGGCCCTGTCAGTGAGAGTGCTGCAAGCTTTTCAGGAGCTCCACAGCATGCATAGTGACACCCGATCACCCACCCCCTTTATTTCATAAAACTGGTTGCCTGACCTGGTTGCCAGTCAGGTCATAGCCAATCAGTGTTAGATTTACTTCCTCACATATCACTAGGCCTGATCTGTGGGAGAAGGAGAAAGAACTCTCAGGAAAGCAGTGGCACGTGGGACTGGTTCAGCGATTAGGACTAGTAGTCAGCACTACTGTCTTTGTGTCAGCTAGGCCAGCAGCTAGGCTAACAAGTACGTATGAAAAAGTTTAGAATATTAATGATAATTTAGAATAGTAATGTGTACCACTTCCTGGGTTACATTCAGTGGGGCCCCCACCAATTTTGCACCCAGGTGCCACCACCTACCTTAATCCGTCCCTGTGTTAGTAGTTAGTAGTTGCAGGACACACTCTTTAGGTTGGTGACCTAAAACCATTCACAGTTTTACAAGGTCAAAACTGATAAAAGATTCTCTTTATAATTTATAACTTGTTTTTATTAAAATATATATAATGTTCGACGTGTTTCTTCACCTGACACCTTGGAGCAGATTTATCAAAAACATTGAAAGGTATGACAGAGCATAGTAAGACCAGAAAGTCTGATGCTGGATGGTAAATCTGGTGCGGTGTAAGACCGTCTACTCATACTTTGCACATCCTATTAGTTCTTATTTCATGCCAGAAAGTGGAGCCAAAATTCAAAAACAGCTGTCTTTTTCTGGTGAAGCCATGTCCCTTTTGGAGCCAACACATCTCTTTCTCTTGTAGTTTCCTTATTTCCGTATGCACCACATGTACCTGCACAGTAATTCCCCTGGGTTCTATAAGGAGGAAACAATTTGTCCCCATTGTTTAATGTCTGTGGGAGCTTAAAGAGGACCTGTCACCCACAAAAAAGGCACTAGGAGTGGATTACTAAAGCAGTTACACTGCTATTGTTATCGGAAACCAACGATAAAACTAGCAGACACTAGCGCATAGTACTATAGGAACGCTGGACCGAGCTCAAAGCGGTCCAGCCTATTCATGAGGGGGTGGTCCGAGGCATTGCTTCTTCCCCGGATCGCCTCTCCCACTCCATAGGCCGACTAAGACTGGCAGGTTTCTGCGGCAGTCACCGCCTCCTAGTCTCGCCCCCTCATGAATATGCCGGAACGCTTTGAGTGCGGTCCAGCGTTCCTATTGTACTGCGTGGCAGTGCCTGCTAGCATTATCAGAGGGTTCCGATAAAGCGAGCAGTGTAGCGCTAGGAGCTGCATTTTTTATGGGTGACAGGTCCTCTTTAAAAGTCAACATATTACTAGTTTTCTTTTTAAATATTTGATATATAAAAATAATAATATTTCTACATATAGTAGATGCAGGCTGTAAAGAATACATAGTTGCTATGATGCTTGGACTGAATACAAATGACCCCTTGACCTGCAGGAACTTGGGGGAACTTCTTTCATTTGATAATCTCGCCCTTGCCATATACAGAATGAGAGCTGTGGAATCTAAATACAGCTGTAGCATTATTGTTAGATCATGATGAACTGATGATTATCCTTCGAAGTATAAAGTGTACTACTGACATAGCGGTAGTGACTTACCCCAGCAGCACACGGATTGCAGACAGGCCACCATGAAGTAAGGGAAGGTGACAGGAATGCTCAGCTTATGCTTCTCTAGAACAAGTTTTCTACAGAAAGCAATCTATGTACAATCTTCTGGGCTTCTCCTGCTCTGTAACATGCCGCCCTCAGAGGGGACACTATGGGGCACATTTACTTAGAGTCCACACACTGCATTTCTGACGGGTTTCCCGACTATTTCTGTTTTGCAACACATTTAACAGGGGTTTTTGGTGCACGTGACCGGATTTTGGCGCCGACTTTCATGCGACACAAATCAGGGGGTGGGCCATCGAACGATCCAACTCATTCGGACTAAGCGCGGGATTTAAAATTCAAATTGTGTCACAAGACATGCACTTACACACACCGGGAAGAAGAAGGTGAACTCCGGCGGACCTGAGCGGCGAAGCGACACACGCAGGATCTCGGGCGCACGAGATTGATGAATCGCGGCAGACTCGTCAGCGAACACACCACTGGGATCGCGCAATGTGCCCCTTTATATAAACTGTGCAACTCCTCCTGATCAATAACATGTTTACTACAGAAAAGGCACTGTACAATCTTCTCAGGCTCCTACTGCTCTATAACATGTTGCCAAAAGATATAACACTGCGTACAATTTGTGTTGCTGCTTAATAACATGCTCCCTGATAATTACACTCAATTGGCTTAGCTCCTTCTGTTCTAGATAGGACACCATGTAAAATCTTTGCCGCTTCACCTTCTCTGTAACACCCTGGGGCACATTTACTAAGGGCCGTGCGCCAGTTTTCTGTCGGACATTGCAGGTTCTTTTAGGTGCAAACTGCTTTCACATGTATTTAAGAAGTGTCTGCACCACATTTGTGTCGCACGTGACCTTTTTGTGCCGCAACTGCACTATTCTTCATGCAACACAAATTAAGGGGCTCAGTCGGGGCGTGCACCAGATTTAACATGCAAAGTCCAAAAGAATTGTGTTGCACGTCCTATATTGAAGGTGCACCAAAAAAAAATGCAGCACTCTATCAGGGCAGTGCAGAGGTCGCCAGGTTCATGAAGAACAGACGCCATAAATCCTGAATCTGCCGCCCCCTGCACAATACACAGGCAAACTGCACTTAAGACAGTTTCCACTGTGCTTAGTAAATGTGCTGCACTGTCTACAATCTGCGCAGCCTAATTGTCTGTCTAACCCCTAGCCAATCCATTGGAATAAGATTTGTAAGGTCTGAACGATTCATACAGTAAAGATTCCGAAGACTAAAAAGAACAACACATTTAAACAGAAGTTCTATATAGATAAAGTAATCTGCATGTGTTTCAGCAGGATTTAGGGAGAAAACACCTGTCTCTTTTTTATCTTCTCTCCCATACAATATCCATAAAGGATCCAGCTTTTTGGTTTTCCACTCCTTAGAAATGTCATTATCATTACCTAGTTGAAGCTTTACTTCCCAGACGGTGACAGATGGAGACAATATGATGAATGATTAGCAGAATACTCCTTGGACCATCTGTGATTGACATCTGTTTACATGAGCATTCATAGCCTCCGGTGCTTCCACCACTAAATGGCTGATTACATTATCAGGATGGGCCAGATCTGCTGTATCAGTTAAAGGGATATCTTTTACTAATGACTATCAGTGGTGTAAACAGACTGTACTTGTTGAAACAATAGTAGAAAGTGAAATGTCCCCAGACTGATAAGTGACATTCACTGGAGATGTTATCAATGTTTCCAGTGCAAATTTCCAAACCGCTTCCTGCTTGTCCAAATTAAGACCAGCAACATTAGCTGATGTGTATCATGGGCCGGTGTTGTCTTCATTTGTTTAGTTTTGAAAGCTTTTATTTGTCTCCCCATGTGGCCAGTTTATTTTCGTTTACAAAAAAATGCTTTATTTTTATATTTGTGTGGTTTGTTATTTGTGAATATTTAGGATGACTTCGAAATGAAAGCAAGATGCTCAAGAAATGCGTCTCTATTTTTATTGTTACCTTTATTTATATAGCGAGAACATATAGATGTTATCTCCAGCCATATGTCTACACCAGGAAAATGGGGGGAGATTTCATAAACAGGATATTGATAGTGTAACATCACCTGTTGTGTTGAAGGGGACAATTATCTAAAGAGGGTCCTCAATTCACTCCAAAATTAAAAACTGAATTGTATAGGGAACTTTATGACATTTCTATACATAATTTTTCTGTCTCCTTTTTAAAGAAAATTCTGAATTTTATTAATAATTTGATTCATTTTAGGTGCATGAGGAGTGTGGCCTAGATTTCCAGTGCACCATTTTTTGTTATACGCCTCCCAACGTTACCCTTTACACAAGGATTGAAATTGACCCATAAAAAGAAGGCTGGAGACTGCCTTTCAAGATGGAAATGACAATGGTGGTCTCTCAGATGACACATCTGTTCCCTGTTCAGATCATCCCATATATTAGAGTAAAATGGTGATCACACATGCGCCATTTCCCCCCAATGACAATGGGTCTCAATTTTTCTTCTGCGTGTGGATCTAGTCTGCTGCTGTGTTATATCATTCTGGCTATTACCTCATTTGTCCAATCTCTTTTCTTCTTTTCACTGTTCTGTTGCAAGAAATATGGGAAACATGCAAATATATTTCCCAGAATGGGACAAGGAGAAAATTTCCTCTTAGCTACCTAGTAAAGCAGCTCCCTAAACCTGAGGCATTAGTTTCCCAGAAAGCCAAACCAGTATATTCCATAAATTGGGAGTTTGTTCCTTCTGGAATAGATATGCTGGTTAAGCTTTACTTCTATATCATGCCATTAGGCTTTCTCGAAAAGTGATGCTTGATGTTAAGTGGCTGACTTACAGGGAAGTCAAGAGGCAATATTCCATCCTGTGATATTTGCATGTTTCCTAGAATCCCCCAGTTGAGCGGCAATGGCTGCAAGTCTACGCATGCCTGTAAGGTGGCCTTAAATGGCAGAGTCTACCTAAGAAGTCTTTTTACTTCCAGAACCAATGAGGTATATTTGTCATCCATTCCATTATTGGATATTTTCCAGCCTTGAACATTTGGCTCCTCTACTGATAAGTAGGTTTGTTTTGTTACCTTATGGTTAACTTGCAAATCTGCTATATGTTTGGGGTATATGAGAAAGTTAGTACCTCCCAACAAAAAAATACTTACCTATAGTGTAACAGAAAACACATAAGGAACAAATATCAACAAAAAGTTATCCAAGAACCACAACGGACCCTTCTATTTAATAGAGACCAGACACTTCATCAGATTGCCTAAACAATTGCTGATGTTAGATTCCCTAATGTCCCTTAGTCTTCACAATAAAAACTTCTTACTCGCTCACTTCAGTAGAAAGGTGCAGGGGAGTATTGAAAAGACATATACCTCCAGAATGAAGGATTGTAAACCAAGCACACTGACATACTGGTGTGTGCCCCCTCTGGCAGGATCTGCTCTTCTAGCTTCTCTAGCTTCTTATCCCCTGTTTTTTACAAAAAAGGCTTTTCAAATCATGCAAATGAACCTGAGGGGCTCCGGCTTAGTTGCATAACTCTTAAGCATTTTTTACTTAAAAACTAGGGCATAAGAAGCTAAAAGAAGAGTGGATCCTGCCAGAGGGGGGCAAACACCAGTATGTCAGTGTGCTCGGTTTACAATCCTTCACCTTTCTGGTAGAGGATGTGGGCTCTCACAAACTGTACTGTCTTTTGCAAAACTCTATAATTATAGCTCTATAAGAGCTATAATTTTCTGGTAAAATCTGGAGCATTCTGAAAGAGTTATATAGTAGAGTTATATAGAGTTATATAGTAGTAGTAATAAAAGTATTAGTAGAATAGTCTTTTCAAGTCCAACCTAGAATCTTACAGAGATCGCTATAAAGCTAATGCAAATTGGTCCAAATTAAGGGGTAAAAATCATTCCTGAATCCAGTATTTAGGTCGCATAAGAGGTAATATTTGGCTTTGAACTACATTCAGAAGCCCAGGACGTCTTATGCTTACTGCTATTCTAAAGCGGCAAATCCTTCGCTATCTAGGACTACAGGAAGAGCGAGAAGGTATGGACAGACCTGGATTATCATTAAATCTCCTGCTCATAGCCTAACAATTGTTCTTTATTAGGGGACTCTGGATGGAAGCTACAATGATAACCACATTTCTTCAACTTTTACTGTATTGGTGTCCTTAGGATGCTGATATAACAGAAAGCTAGGATAGAGAAGGCAGCCAAAAGTTACTGCTGAGATTGCCATGTTGGCACTTAAATAAGATGGTTTTGGCTGTAGTTTAGGCATTTTGTCTCTTTAAGGTTTGCCATCACTGCTCTAGGTATGGAGGATGCTGCATTGTAATTGTTATTGACCTAGCTACAGGGCCAGCTCCAGGTTTCAGTAGGCCCCTGGGCGACAGAGCCTCAGTAGGACCTTTTGCGTTGAACTCACACGGCAGAATTAAAAATTCAGAAACAAACAGTATCCTGTTCCCTAAAATATTCCATAGTTTATCATCCTCATGTAGTCCCCACATGGTTATTTTATATAAATCTACCCTCACTCACTATGGATTAATTAGATACAACCCCCCTTATCCCCATAGATTCCTTATGTACAGCCTTATGTGGGCCCCCCAGCAGCTCTGGGCCCTGGTACTTGCCCAGGTGTGCCCAGTGCTGGTGCCAGCCCTGTATAGCTCTAAAAGGACTTTGCACTGTTGATGCAATTAAATGTATATTGTAATTAGATCACATTGTTATATCTTTTTCTGAACCTCAAAACCCTTAGTTTCATCGGTCTTTGTACTATAAGCCACCCATTACCTTCTTTGCTGTCCTCTCCACCTTCTTTAGTATAACTGGTGCCCAAAGGTATTCTCACTATTCCATGTGTTGTGGGGTTAGGGTTATGTAAAAGAGCAATAAGTAAATCAGTACACAATTTAAACTTTGTAAAAAAACAGAAATTTCACGAGGAATTTTTAACTACAGAACTAAGAGGAATAACATGAAAGGATACAGCCCTACTGAGAATGATCTTACCCTTGGCAGACAAGGAATGTAGATTAACAAATATCCCAAGTTCTTGTTTAGGTTAAGAAGGAATGTAGCAACAGTCTCACTTTTTTTTTGGTAAACTAGGACATGGTTCTCAAAGCAGAAAGAGGATTTTAGATTAACGTCTTTAAACTGGCTTTATTGCAAAAGCTTCTATTGTGTTAGAGGCTGATATCTTACAAATTACGCACTTCTCTGATCCCTTTCACTTACGTCTGGATGAACTTGTCATAAGACGTCTTCACCAGTGCAGAAAACAAAAAACGTTGTTAAAGATATTTTACTGAGGAAATGGGATAAAGTATAAACTTCCATTATGGATGCGAGATATTCAAGGTGCAACAAGGTGTAAAGAGCAGGTTGTCATTCGTTCCTGATCACCGTGTTTCATAACTTGGCTCCGTTCTACTTTTTCATTAGATAATCTTCAGATTTCTTTATAAAACTCTGCATAAGTGTTCTTTTATAAATTGATGTGTATGTCTTAATTAATTTCCCTCAATATATGTAACTTATACTAGGTCCATCCAGGAGATCCTCTGCTACTCATCTCAAACCTATAGTGATGCACTGCAGCAGTCCAAATCAAAGGCACCCACTGTCGTAACCCTCTGTATGGGATCAGGTTTCAGGTTTCTGTGCTTGAAAACCAATCCCACGGAGGCTTTTGTTTGACAGCTGCCTTTCCGGATCAGATAATTGGGGAAAGCTGAGCGTGTCATTTTGAGTTCAGTTTGTAATCAGCTGTGACTCGAATGATGGACGACCGAATCAGACAGCTGCTTGGGGCAGCATCCAGGAGCTCCTATACATATCTGCCCAGTTCTGATGCTGGGTTTCTGGTTATTTCAGTAATTTGACACTTGTTTTCTGGATCCCCTGATATATCTATTGCTATTCTGTGTATCCAAACTCTATTACGTTTATTTGGCTATTCTCTTGCTTTTCAATTCTATGCCTTGCCGTCATCTTTGATTTGACCTGATTCTGCCTAACATTGCTTTTCTGTCTTTTATATGTTTGCATCTTGTCATCTTTCCTGTGCACTCAATCAGTGTAAGAAATAACTGAGCACTAGGGTTTGCAAGGCTTGTTAGGTAGGTGACAGGTAGAGATGAGTGAGTATACTCGTCCGAGCTTGATGCTCGTTCGAGTATTAAGTTACTCGAAACGGCTCGTTGCTCGGACGAGTATTTCCCCTGCTCGAGATCGAGCATTTAATTAAAAAAACACAGTGAAGAACAATGAAGAATAGAATAAAAACAGTGAACACAGTGAACACAGGATCATTTAAGTGAAAAACACAGTGAAAAACACAGTGAAGAATAGATTACAGATGTTTGGCACATACAGCCTGGGTGTTTGCTACATATTGAACCAAGCATCCATTATTAACACCCATGATCAGTGCTGGCACCACAAGCAGGTATTAACCCTGCGACTGGCAAAGCAGCTGGCAGCATATAACAGATGCCAGCTCATCAGCACCGCCATCCCCATTATGTCATCAGAGTGTGACAATCCCTCACCATGACAGCCTGGAGTATGTACGAAACTCCAGTCTATGTAATTTCTGAAGATCTATTACGATTTGCCGGAGGCACATTGTAACACATCAATAAAAAATTTACCATTTAGCAGTATCAATACAACTCTTAAAAATTAAAACGTGATCAAAACGTTGTACAGTTCTACACATGGTATCAATGTAAACATCATCACATCCTGCAAAAAAATAACTTTAGGATTACAAAAAACAGAATGCTAAAAAAAATAACGAAAAACAGAAACTAACACTGAAAGCGAGGTATCCATTAAAAGAATTACACTTTGCTGTTTATGTATCCATCACGACATCTGTTTAAATTACAACCCGTTTTTTTTTTTTTAAATGCAAAAAGCAAAATGGAAGCCAAAATGCAAATGGAAACTAGCCCTTACACAGCTTCATTTGCCAAAGAAGTGTACACTATATAATTAGAAAAACATAATCTTTATTGATCACAATACCAATAATCCCGGGCGGGGGCGCGCAGCTACGAGGAGGAGAAAAGAGGCTACTGTGGCGTGGAGTAGCCGTGACGTTAAGCTTCATGTCCGGCTACTCTACGCACCAGTAGCGGCTTAAGAAAATTTACATATTAGGGTATTAAAGTGTTAAAAAGATAGTGTGGACGTGAGGATTAGCTCTAAAAAGGGCTATCCTCACGTCCCATACATCCACCTACCACCCCTTCTACCTTGAATCATGGTGGTAGGTTCCCTTTAAATAGAAGCAGCAAAGAACAGCAGATAGAGATATGCAATAGGCATCTCCAAAACCTGAGATATAGTTACCATACCATGGTGTAGATATGCATTGTGAAACCCTGACACATGTTTCGCTGGTAGCTTATTAAAGGGGAGGGTCAGAATACGTTAAATTGTAGAAATGTGGGGTTTTTTGTACAAAAGGTTTTGATTTTTAAAAACCTATTAAAACCTAATTAAACCTATATACATTTGGTACCCTCTTAATTGCACCGACCAACAGAATAAAGGGAATTTGGAGCACACAGTGAAGCCGTAAAAACAGACCTAAGAGAAATTAGTGCAAAAGCGTTTTTCATGTTCACTGCATTTAAAAATTTTTTCTCACATCCCAGTACAAAGCATGGCAAATTAAATTCTGTCAATAAAAATGACAATATATTTCACAGAAAACGAGCCCTTATAAAGCTACGTATAGGGAAAAATAAAAAAAAAGTTGTGGAATTAAAAAAAAAAGAGGAGCAAAAAAAATGGAAACGCAAAAATGAAAAAAGGGCATTGGCAGGAGGGGGTTAGAGTCTCCATGTAATTAAAAAAATATGTAAAAAATTGTTATGATATGTGAAGCTGTTCCAAAGATTATTATATATAGATTATTATATATAGAAAATGTACCTGGGTATTTAGGTACCAAGGAGCCTTGGTTATGAAATGGTTAATGGATATTGAATAAAAGAGAATATATTTTAAAGATAAAAGTACTGGAGGTTTGGAAAATTTTTGTGTTTGACTTCCAAGCAAATAGTAGCAAATTAGGAAGTGGCGGGGACTTTGATTAGAAGTTTTGCCACTACCCAATAGGGTAACAGCTGTGGCTGGAAGGGACTATGTTATGACTATTTGGGAAAACCAAATATCCACAATTTCAGAGCGCTTGTTAGACCAAACATCCGTCCTCGTCTGGGTCCTCTGGCCAGACTTGGCCAAAAAAAAGGTCGCTGCTGGCTTCTAGCTGTGACATAGAACATCAGGTAAGCAGAAATATATGGATTAACAGGTATTTGTATGTGTTTTTGAAACTATATAAAGGATTTTTAAAAAAAAAATTCTAATTGACAATAATAGTTGGTGCGGTGAATAACAGATTTTTCGAATATATCTTCTTGAAATGTTTTTCTAGGGCCATCCACCAGATGGAGAGATGGAGTGCCGTTTAAATCTTGTCATCTCCTCAAGACAGATGTTTCGAGAAAAAAACAAAAAAAAGGTTTTATTCGTTGCCGTTCATGTCATTATTTGAAGGAGAATATTCACACAAGTGTATGGAAAGTAATGATCCTTTTTCCATTTCTTATTTCCCTCCACAAGCGATGGCGTATCATATTTTACTTTTTAGTTTTGATTTATAAAGTAGCAGTGTTCCTGTACCAGACTCTCCAGGGGTTATTTGAATTATTCATTGCTATAGAAATACTTAACGTGAATAATAAATAATCTATTTTAAAGGTTAAATTTGTCGTCATAAGAATGACACACCCAACCTGAGAGGAGAACACAGGGCGGCCGTTCATCACTTTAATCAGTCATATATTATAACCTAGATTTACTTTGGCATATTATTAGATTCTCAGTAGTCATGCTGAAAGGCACGGTCTGGAGAAGTAGCCGGTAATATGGAGCACAAGCAATATAACAATATATCAGCGGAGTTAAAGGGGTTGGCCACTCTATCTCATGTTTTTTGTAATGTGTGTAAGTGTGGGGGGCAGGATATTAGTTAACTTACCAATATACATCTATGAATAGTTCTTCTCTGCTTTCTTGATATGTAAAGTGAAGCCTCCTGTCTTTCACCTCATCAGCCGGACGTTCCTGTCCATAAAAAGGCAGGGTCATGTGATCTCTAATTGGTGATTGTTCATGGACAGTCAGAGATCACATGACCCTCCATCTGCAGCCATTTTATGGACAGTTACAGATCACATGATCCTCCATCTGCGGCCATTTTATGGACAGGAATGTCTGGCTGATGAGGTAAAAGACAGGAGGCTTCACTTTATATATCAAGAAAGTAGATCAGAACTATTAATAGATGTATATCGGTAAATTACCTAATATCCTGCCCCCTCACTACACCACACATTACAAAAAATATGAGGTTAAGTGGCCAATCCCATTAATATGCCTTACATGTAAATTTTTGTTAGTTTTCCACTCTTCACCCCACTTTAGTCATGACGGGGTAAGGTCTAAACTGCTGAAGATTTCATCCCAGCGGCTTAGCACACCTAGACACATGAGGCAGGAGCCGCTAAAATATCCATAACCCAGTACACTGGTGGGGGCATAGGGGGGCTGGTAATAAATTCATCCTCCTTTTTGGAGAACTTAGATCGCACATTTCAAAACACAAGCCCACATTTATTAAAGTGTTTGCACCAGTTTTCTCTCCGACTTTTCACTAGAAAGTACGTGCAAACTGCTTGTACATGTATTTATAAACTGTTTGCATCAGTTTTTGTGTTGCAGCTGCATTGTGTCTGAGAGTACAAAATAAAAGCAGCGTGTTACTGCTTAGTTAGAGTTTGCGCCATATTTATTACTGATGCGCGCCCAGTTCTGCAGCTCGAACAAAGTGGCCAAAAAAATGGTGCCACTTCTGAAGCTGTGCAGGGGGCGGCAGACTCATGGAGATCGGGCCCACACATTCTGCACACTCCACAGACAAACTGCACATAGTACACACTACACTAGTTTTGATAAATGTGGCCCACAATTTTTTAAATGACAAACCATTAAACCTATTTACTTGTGGGGGGGTTCTCAACTATCATACAATCCAGGAAACAAGGATCTGCACCTGCTAAATTTTTCTATTCTGTCTTTTTAAATCAGTTCTGTATGCTAGAAGCATATCTTAGAATACACTAAGGAGTAAGTATATTTGTATAGCATAGAGCTTGAGCGATGACCATTGAGAAAATCAAAAACTAAAATGAGGTGGATTAACTGTACAAAACTGTAGAAAACAGTATATAAAAATGGAAATTTTAATACTATGCATTTCTGGATCTTTTGGCTCCTGTTCTCAGGTTCAGTTCTGAGAGCGTGTAATACTGGCCATCCAAAGGCGCAGAGTTTGCGTGTCTTTATTCGTGAATGGAGCCAAAACTGAAGATATATGGACAAATTGTAAAGCCAATAAGAGTCATTTATGGGGCTTGTTCGGCTAGATGAACAGTGTTCATTTGTACTCCAGGTCCTACCTGCCGTAGAAATTTTCCGCAGCATTCAAAGTTTTGCTATTGAAAGTTCTCTTGCTGCAGCTTGTGCAAGTCCGGGGGCCCCTTGTGGCCCACACCACCGCTGGCCCTCCCCCCCTTCACTTCATGCCTCTCCATGACCCCCTTGCCATGGAGCTTGCATAACAGAGGAAATAATCACAAATTCTGGTGAATCTCTAGCATTTACGATTATTGCAAGGCTTCTACAACAATTTTCTAGTGTAGAAACCCTGTTAAAAAACCCACAATGAGTTTTGCATCTTCTCATCAGCATAAAAGCGACTATTTACTGAGACCTGATCCACATTACTGAGAATTGGTGGAAACAAATAACTACCTTAAATATTTATTAAAAAAATGACAATTGTAAAATCTGTTGGAAACTTTCTGGTGGATGCAAGCATAAAAGAAGTTTTGTAGAAATATGAGATTGAAATCTCTGTAAAGCACCTGTCATCTTCTACTAAAAACTGTAATGAAAGTTTTGGCTTTGAAACAAAAGAAAATATATGACCGGTAATTTTTGTATTGAAAAGTCTCGTGAACGATTTATAATAGTGATATTGGAAGCTCAGGATAACGTATAATTCTTCAGTAAGAAAGGAAGAGACTTAATATTTCATTACAAAGTGATCCTGACATTTTGGAATTATAAATAGTGTTTAAGAGCCCAAGACAAAACACATGTTTGTTGCGAATGATAATACGATTTCATCCAACTAGATTTGATTTATTGTAGTTTAATTATTTTGGCAAGGCTATCTTCCCTCATTAATCTCAGTATTTTTAGCTCTATAAAACAAAAGCTACCATACAGACTAATCTCATTGTATTTGCTTTTATTGCTGCAGCTAATTTGCTCCAAAAGTAGTAACAGTAAAGGGCTTGTCTGGCTTGGTAAACCATTGTAATAATCTATTTCTATGGGTTAAAGCATGTCTCTATCTTTGGAAGACCCAATGAATAATGAATTACAAAAGCTGTGCAATGAAGGAACCAGGTACAGGAACAAGACAAGACAGTGTGGGAGATCTATCACCACCTTGTCAGGTTTCTTATACTTCTTTATGAGAAGTTGGGACCAAAAAGTCTCAAACAGCAGTACAAGAAACCCGACAATGTGGTGATACATCTTCCCCAGTGAGGCCTAAATCAGAATCTACCAATCTCATCCTTGCTATTTACTCAAAATACCATAAGCAGTGGCCAGTAACTGGTCAAAAATCCCTCCCTGTGCCAAAGTGTAAAACATATAGACAAGGATAAAATAATACAAACAGATAAGAATAGCCAGGCCACAACAGAGAGGGAAAACAAAGTACAAAATCACAAAAACAGTAGAGAAGTCTGAACAAGATCCAAAGATTCAGAAACCAGGAGAGCAATGATCAGAGTAATAAGCAAGGATAGAAACTAACTAAGAAAAACTCTTCAGTTAGCAACCTAGGAGGAGTGGGCAGTATGCTTATATGGTCTTTCCTGCCTCAAAAGTGATTGGGCCAGAACTCAGAGATCTGGGCAACACATGGAGCAGGTGGAGGGATTGCAAGTGTTTCCTGATCCCTTTACTAAAGTCTGAAAAAAAAGTAAAATCTGTCATGCAAATAAATAAGCCCTCATACTGCTTTATGAAAGGAAATATTTCAAGTTGAACAGTAACAAAATTCAATTCTCATCAATAGATACATTATAATTAGAGATGAGCGAGTATACTCGTCCGGGCTTGATGCTTGTTCGAGTATTAGCGTACTCGAAATGGCTCGTTGCTCGGACAAGTATGTCGCCTGCTCGAGATCGAGCATTTACTTAGGAAAACACAGTGAAGAACAGTGAAGAATACAATGTAAACAGTGAACACAGTCAACACAGGATCATTTAAGTGAAAAACACAGTGAAGAAAACAGTGAAGAACACATTGCAGATGTTTCCGTACATCTGCTAATTTATCTGAAGACACGCATGCCGAACGAGTGTTCTTCACAATAGTATGTGAAGTACAATATGTGTGAAGAACACATTGCAGATGTACGGAAACATCTGAAATGTGTTCTTCTTTAGTGTTCTTTCAATGTGTTCTTTCAGTGAAAAATGCTCAAGTCTCCCATTGACTTCAATGGGGTTAGTTATTCGATACGAGCATTCGAGCATCGGGAAAAGTTCGACTCGAGTAACGAGTGCTCACTCATCTCTATTTATAATATAAGCCGCCTCCAAGGAGGATCGGGTCCTGTCAAGCTGTTGGCCACTCATGCATGGCCTAACAATCCCTGCAGGTTGGGCCTTGACCTGAAGTATAATTTTGCTCTGTCATCTTCTAGTAATGTTACCGACATCTTTAGACCATTTACTGACAACATAAAATTTTAACTTTTTCATTGGTAAGGTAGGAGTGCAAAGTAGACAACATATTCTTAAAAATATTTAACGTTTTTGGGTTCTGCAAAATCCCTTCTCTCAGCCAGGGATCGGCTGTATACCACATTTTTTTTCTGGTGTTGGTTTGTGTGAGTTTACTGGGGGTTCATCAGTGCCAAAAATTTCAGATTGCGAGCCCAAAGCCTTATCCAATACCTACCCCGCAAAATAAATTATCTCCAAATTTTTCTAGTACCCAAAATGCTCCCCTTAATGTCTAGACAATCTCATGCTACAGATTATAAGCATAAAGTTGCATCTCTTATTAGTTGGCTTAGTTTAGGCCAGAAAAAACTTAACTTGACTTAATTTTGGGGCATCTGCAGAATTTTGATGCCTATCCCGTTTCCTGCAAAGCCACATCCCTTTTCCAAGGCCACACCCCTTTTGTCATTTTGGTTATATAAGTTTCCATAAACCATCTTTAACAAATGGTAAAAATGGTGCAAATTATGACAGAATCGTATTATAAACAGATTGAGGAATCATCCTCAGTATTAATACAAGATGGCTGCCCTTGTAAGAGTGGAAAAGATAATATAACACATTCCATGGAAATAGATATGCTTATTATAAAATAATATAAGTTATACATTTAATTTCAAATTCTTAGTTAAGTAAAGGTAAAAACATAAGTTAGTTTCTACAGCAGTAAATAAAAAGGCATCTTTTGTGTTTCATCATTTCTAAGTTTCCACATCTAATCCGTGTATTTATAAGGTGAACAAAACTCGTACCAGTGTATTTATGGCTACAAGGAACTTGTAAAAAATGATGTGCCGTTGCTTTTAATAAGTGAAACTCCCTGGTCGTCATGCCAATAAATAATGAGAAGTAAGGATATTTAATGGGGAAGTCAGAGCCAAAGCTACTACCGTTTATGTCATGTCTGATCGCAGAAGGTTTTAGTCTGTAAACTGTCAGTGAAAGTAACGGTGAGTGATAAATATTGACAGTGTTGACAGAGGATGTTCCAGTGTTGGCAAGTAAAAATAACTAGCGACAGGCAGATCATTTACATTTCTGCCTCATTTGGCTGCTATGGGAACCCACAGGAAAAATAACACAGCAAAGTTATTAATTTTGAAGATGAAAGACGATGAAGGTGAATAACAATACTTACATTTACAAAGATTCTGAAACGCTATAAACCACTATTTAAGGTTGTTTGAGATTTTTTTTTAGAAAGCTCTATATGGCTGGGGGGCTATTAAAAAAATAAACATCTTATACTCACCTCCTCTCCCCTCCTGTTCTACCGTGGCACAATACTTCACTGCCGGACCTATGTTACTTTGCAGAAGCCACCCTGACGTTGCCCACCAATGTCATAGGGTTCCATTTCATAATGTTCCATTGTGATGTCATAATGTTCCATGTTTTTGCAAGTCAAAATAGAGAAAAGGTGTCAATTTGGACTTAATGGTATAGCAGGAATAAGCATTATTTATATTTAAATGGGTTATTAAAATAAAAGTGAATATGTAATAAGTTGTTATTTAAAATTTTGCTCCCCTTATCAGAAAAATGTTGTGGACATAAACTATAATAAGGAATTAAAATGTTACTGGCCCTTTAATCAGTTCATTGATTATGTCCCTGTGAAGGAGACACAGAACAGTAGATGGCTGCTGGTCACATGTCCACATCACATGTCCTGCACCTGCCTGAGCAGGTCATGTGATCATCAATATGCTTTGCTGTAGTCGGTTGGATGCAGTACATCCAGTATGGCCAGTGTTGTGGTGAGACATCATCTCAGTGTGACAATATGTAGTTATGGCAGTTACACACATCCTTACTATGGTAACATTCTGTTAGATCAGAATATGAGAGGATGAAGCTGTAACTGAGAGATCATGGGAGTTGTTGTTGGTAGCCAACTTAGAAATAAATCCGCCTACTTTAGAAAGCCCATAACATTTTGTGAATCATAAAAGTAAACTTTTTGTGAGTATTGACATTGCATTTTGTTGTATTGATTTATTTATAGCATTATGGGCTTTTGCATCAGACGTTCATATATTCCCTGAATACCCTTTTAAGGTGCATTCTGATTGTTAAAAGAAATGTTATTAGTTATGCTGTGTATGATGAATAATTTAATTAAAAATTATTACTTGCATGATTTTCACAAAACATCATCGCTGAGAGTGATAAACTTTGCTGGGCGGTGAAAAAGTCAAATTTTTATGCAAATCTGCAAATGCACCCAAAAATTTGCAAATATTAGAGATGAAGAATGAAAAAAAACCAGGAGCATCTCTTTATGTTCATAGAAAGTTTTCTCCACCTAATTTACGTCTTCTACTATTTCCCTCCATTTTCTTTACTCCTAAAAAATTATTCTATAGAGATCAACGATTTAACTATTGTTGCTTTAATAGTGTTTCTCAAATGATTGTACTCATATTTCATAGTGTCTGCTTACTTGTATTCATACTTGAAGGTTTCCCAGCTCTTAATATCACCCTTGTCCGCTTCATTAGGTATTTCAACGCCTTTATTGCTCAAGCCATACATGCACAACAACATTCTAGTATATCATGGCGAGTGAGGACTGCAGCAGCCATGGTCAGTGTACAGATTGCAGTCGTTGAATCCCTTATATGCAGCAGTCTGTACTGACCACAGCATCTAAGACATTCTAAAACCCCACATATTTGCTACATTAAAAATGCCCTGTTCTATAAATTCAATCTACCTGACAACATTTGTCACAGAGACTAAAAAACATTCTAGCTGTGTCTATCTTGTACGTAACCCGGGGACTGCCTGTATTATTTAACCTGCTTAGCAAGCACTGTAAAAAAAAATACCCAACAAATTGCATAAAATGCAGTGTTTTTGACAAACAAAATGTTACAAAAAGTGATAAAAAGTCATACAAACCCCCAAATAATACCTAAGAAAATTAAAGCTCATCATGCAAAAAAACCCCCTCAACTAGCTCCGTCAGTAGAAAAATAAAAAATTACAACTTTAGGAACATGGCAATGAAAAAAAAACTACATTTTTTAGAGTAATGTTTTAATTCTACAACACAAACAGATAATAGAATTTATCTAAAATAATACAAAACATTTAATAGAATTAAATAATAAATCCTAGGCACTCTAAATAGACACCACCAAAAAGTACCACTTATTTTGCAATAAATGAGTCCTTAATCAGCAACATACGCAGAATAAAGTAAAAAAAAAGTTACACTATTAAAAAAAAACCAAAGAGGCGTACAATATTGAGTACCCTTCCTTGGCTTTAATTTATTACCAAAATTACATGTCTTAAACAATGATTTCCTATTGGATGAACTTCACATTTTATCTTTTTCTAGCTCGCCCCCTTCTGGTAATCAGATTCTATATCACTGGTAGCGGGATGAAGGGGCTTGACTTTACATTTCAAAAAAGGGGTTCCAAACTTTAACTACATGTCTATTAATGAACTACTTAATAGTCTGCCCCGACACATTACAAAAAACATAAGGGAAAGTCGCCAACCCCTTTAAGTTATGGCGATAAAATAACAATAATAATAATTTTATGTATACAGGAGGTCCCCTACTTAAGAACACCCAACTTACAGACGACCCCTAGTTACAAATGGACCTCTGGATATTGGTAATTTATTGTACTTTAGCCCTCTGCTACAATAAACAGCTGTAACAGTTATCACTGGTGTCTGTAATGAAGCTTTATTGTTAATCCTGGTTCTTATGACAACCCAACATTTTTTAAATCCAATTGTCACAGAGACCCAGAAAATTCTGGCTGGGATTACAATGATAAAATATACAGTTCCTACTTACATACAAATTCAACTTAAGAACAAACCTACAGACCCTATCTTGTATCTATCCCGGGAGCTGCCTGTATTTACAAAAACATATTTGTTAAAACTGATACATTGTTCATTTTCTCCCTGTTCTTGTTCCAGTTTAGAAATGTCCTTTTCATGGTAAAGTTACATTCTGAATTTCACACCACTTCCCAATAATTAAAGAAGGATGTTCCTGTAAGATTAAGTGAAAACATTTCTATTACGCAGATTGGATATAAAATAATAAAATTAGACACTTAGCCAATAAAGACAAACGCCAGGGATTAATAGTTCAACAACTTGTTCCAAGGATGAGTAATATAGTAATATTCACTGAAAGTTTCCAAAAAAGAAAGACCAGAATGCGTTTAATTTAAATATGGCAGCATGTAAGTAAAGATGTTTCCAATATGGGATATTTTAATTAGCAACTTCTACAAAGAAATCCATTTACTGAAAGGACACATTATGTTATGTTCTTCTTTCTTTGCAAAAACATTTAACTTTGCCATTTTTGCAGATGTCATTTATTAGAAAAACAATACATAATTGGTCCTAATAATTCAGATTTTAGATTAAAGTATAGAGTGTTTAATACTATAGGTTACCTTTACTAATCAATAAAAAAACACATATATTATAACATTATAAGTTGGGCTTCAGCATCATCCTCTGCCCCTAAAGTATGACAGAAAAAATGCTGTGGACTCTAATTTTGTACTTAGCTTGCATTCTGTCCTGCGTTAGTCTGAACACTGTCTTATTTCATTCCAATGTTTTATTGATTTCCACCACACCTGTAGGTCTCCTGTTGTCTTGGTTCTGGGCTGCAGACAGTTAACTGTGATGGACAAATGCCTTCTCCACTCACATTCCTTCCCTGCTATTCTGTATGTCAGGGAATTAGTCCAATAACCTTCTTGACCAGAGGATATGATATGATATCTCTTAAGAGTTTAGTCTGCCCTTTTCCCATTGCTTGTTATAAATCTTCTTTGGAGCCTGCTAGCATTTTCTGGACTTCTGGATGTATTAACCTTTGCCTGTATTCTTACTATCTGTTCACCTCCTGATTGTTTACTGCATGACTATTCTTATGTTTTTGTATGGTCCTGATTTTGTATTTGTGTTTTCACTTTTGTGCAGCAAGGGAACATCGATTAGTTGTTGTCTACCACTTAAGGTAGGATGGGCAATTAGGTATGGAGAGCTGGGAGGGGCCTAGCCTACCTTTCCATCTGTGTCTGTACAGCAGCATAACATACATGTTCTTTACAAATCATTTCTACTTTAGATTTAGTAAATCAATAATGTATAAAAATATTTAATATTCTGCTACTTTCTTCATAAATCATAGAGCTTTTAGAATAAGTAAATCAATAATATTCAGCTACATACCCCAAGGTCCTAGTAGATTCATATTAATCATCTACAGGCTAGGATATTTTTTCATTTTTCTGCATGTATATTATAATCAGCTGAAAATACCTAGAAGGTCTATGCTGGAGCAGTTGAAGATGTCACAGCGTCTAGGTCTCCTCCCAGCAACTCAAAGTGGACTTAGTATCATAGTTTATATGGTTGAAAAAAGACACTTGTCCATCAAGTTCAACCAAGGAAGGGATGGGATTGCATGAGGAAGGGATTTAGGGGAAAAAAATTCTATATACCATAACCATCATTGTTATTTTGGTGTAAAAAGGCATCTAGACCCTTCTTGAAGCTCTCTGCTGTCCCTGCTGTGACCAGCGTCTGAGGAAGGCTATTCCATAGATTGACAGTTCTCATAGTAAAAAAGCCCTGTCGCCTCTGGTGATTAAACCTTGTTTTCTCCAAACGGAGACAAAAAATGGAGACTTCAAATTTACAGACAAAAACTCTGTAGGGAAAAGTTGTTAAAAATGAAGGCTTCAAATCAAAAAATGTCAAGAAACAAATGTATATAATTAAATAAGTACAGTGTACTACAATTATATAAGTATAATGCTATAAGTTTGTTGAAAGGTAAGGTATGCTTTACAGTATTTTTTACAATTAGTCTCAAATGTGATTATTCTGCCAATTGTCAAACTCTCGACTGCAAATCCCATGCTTACCCACAATCAGGATCAGTGGATCCTCTGGACCACCGCGGGAGATGGTACTAGCCGACACCTGGGACCGGAGTCTAAGTGGCACCTGGTTTTCACCAGAGCCCGCCGCAAAGCGGGTTGGACTTGCTGCGGCAGGATACCTCTAGGTCAGGCCTGAGTCAGGCCTGATCTCACTGCCAACTTTCCTTTAGTCAACGTCACCAGCCAGTAGTAACATGACATAGCATATATATATATATATATATATATATAGTGTATTTCAAAACAAGCTCCTTAAGTGGTTCTAATTCTAGAATTTTTAATTATACATGTACTGTACTAAGTCACTATGGAATTCCTTACCTCTCACTAATATTTATAATGTAATGTTTGGGCGTGTCTTAGTGATGAACATTTACGCTTTTGATAAAATTACACATTTATGATGAACTTATACGTCACTTGTTTGTGTAACTAACATGGAAACCACATCAACATTAGATTTCCTCTTACGTGTAAGAAATGCTAAGAAATTTATGACACAGTATAAAAGAATATTTATGCTTTCTCCTTTCTAAGCCTGAATTACCATAAAACATATTTGAAGAGTTTTGTTGCTAGTCAAGAAAAACAGGGTGGATGAACAATGCAAATAGAAGTCTAAGACAAATTAGTTAAATGTGTTTTTAATTAATATTGTCTATAGGAGCAATACTTTTTTTGTAAAAACCAGAGCATAAGAAGCCAAAAGAAGAGCAGATCCTGCTAGAGGGGGGAAACACCAGCATGTAAGTGTGCTTGGTTTACAACCCTTCATCTTGGTGGTAGATTTCCTTTCACAACTTTGTACTTTATGCTCTCTAAGCCATGAGGCTTAATGATGTAGCCAGATGCTGATAAGAACAAGTAATATTTTAAGCATGCTAATGGATCACTATTCAAAGTAAATATTTTTTTAGACGGACAAGGCAAATACAAACAAACTTTGTAATAAATCTTATCAGAAGAAGGTTCTTTCTCCACTTACTTGGCTCTTTTCATGTTCCCACTTTTAGTGATAAATTGTTTATTGCTAATATATTGCTTATTGCTTATTTATTCTGGCAATCAAGTAAGATGGCAGAAGAAGTGGGAGGAGTGAGCAAGAAATGCATCACAGCAGCTAGGTCTCCATCTAGCATCTCACAGAGGAATCCAGATCACACATGACAGAATAATGTACATATAATCAGGGCCGTATTTAGTGTTCATGATGCCTTAGGCACTCTCAGATACTCTATAGAAATGCTCTGGATAGAAGGACACCCCGGCATCTACACTGACGCGTGTTCCTGCACATTTACTTCATACAATGATGACATGTCCTCCTCTCCATATTCAGGTGGGTTTCTGCAAGAGCAAAAGTGCTCATTGCCCCTGCGCTGCAGAGAAGTAAATGATAGCATCTACAGGGGAATCAAGAAGAATATGCTGACATCTACACTGACTGCATGGTCCTTCATATTCACTGCATGTGACTGCACTGTATACACAGATGGGTTTCTCATTGCAGGAGCAGAAGCGTTCACCGTCCCGGTGCTGCAGGGAGGTATAGTATAGCAGCATGTGATTCCGGAGCAGCATGTGATTCCCCAGCAGACGCCATTTTATGGATGGAGGAAAGACTATGAAAGACCACAAGCTAAATTTGAAAGGGAGGCAGATCCTAAGATAGTGAGCTTAAGATTATTATTTATGGCACTGGGACATTATGGGGACATATTACAATATCATGGGAGTAGGTTTAATTAGCCAGAGCTTCCCCATGTACTCACAATTCTGCTCCCAGGTCCCAATACCCAGTGCTTCCCCAAATAGTCACAGTGCTGCCTCCCCACAGTGGTAGCCATTGCTACTCCAAGTATATACAGTGTTGCCCCATGCCCAAGTTGCCAGTGCTGCCCCCAAGTAATCATATTGCTGCCGACACACCACTGTAGCCACCGCTGTTCCCAAGTAGTCACATTGCTGTCCCTATGCTGAGTAGCCAGTGTTGACCCAAGTAATTACAGTGCTACCCCCTTGCCCCAGTAGCCTCTGCTGCCCCAAATAGTCACAATGCTGCCCTACACCCCATTAGCCAGTGCTGCCCTCAAGTAGTCACGAAGCTGCCCCATTAGCCAATGCTGCCACCAGGTAGTCACAGTCCTGCCCCCATTTCCAGTAGCCAGTGCTGCCCCCAGGTAGTCTCAGTGCTGCTCCATTGTTCTAGTAGCCAGTGCTGACTATCTCCTACTAGCCAATAAATAAACATACTTACCTGCTCCTAACGGTCTCTTCATCCGATCTTCCGCAGAGACGACTAATGATGACGTCATCAAATGCCACATGCATTCACGCAAATTGGCCAAACCCCCAGTGGGCTGCCCTAGTGCCTAATACAAGTGTTATTTCCCATGTACACACACTGAAATATTGATTTATACCACTGTTGGGGTCCAACCACAACTGTTCCTAGAATGAAGGGCCAGGAGGATTTTTCTCTGCATATCTCTTCACTCACCTCGAAAATGTACAACAAAACTGCATGTCAACCCCATTCATTATCAGGCAGTACCTACACAACACCTAGCTGGTTCTCTGCAGTTGCTTTGCTCAGATCCAGGTCCTAGTGTCAGAACTCTTGCCGGATCTAGTGTATGAGTCTCCCAGTCATAGAACCACTCTCAGGTATAGGCCCAGCAGAGGGCTGTTTGCCTCTCTTAGCTGGGAATGTGTGTGCTCAGGGTCTTAGTAGCGGGCTTGGTGTTTCACCAATCAGGGGAGGTGTCTACCCTCTGCCTAAATTCATCTTTCACCCATACACTTACATATGTCTTCTGCTTTAGCTATCCGTATACTATACACTACCATGCTTGGAATTGTTCTCACATTAGCATGGACCTTTTTGAATTTTGAATCATTTTGCGTGCCTTTGCTTGTTTGTTTCCCTCTCTGGTTGTCTGTTATACTATTCTGTACACAAACTAGGGGTTGTAACTGCCGTCCAGATGTCATCTGCGGTTGGCACAGGGTCGGCATGTAAACAGCAACAGAGGTTGTAAGAAGCACAGGGCACAGACCTCTTCCCTGCCCTGACACCTATGCAGAAAATACAGAATTTGCTTTTACTAGAAAACAAATTTGCTTGTTTTTTTCTACTGAAACAATTCCAAAAAAATAAGTAAACCCTTTGGAATGACTTATTAGCAATAAAAAGTGGTCTAATTATTAAACACATTTTAATTATAGATGAACACAATGTAACTAAAGCAATCATATACAAATTGTTGTAGGTTCTGACGTCATTTTTTGACTACCATTAACCATTAACAGAGCACAGAGAAAAAGTTAACACTTGAACTTCATCACCTGTAGATGACCTTTAGATGCAATCAATTCCACTTACTGTTTCCCATAGATGATATGTTGCATACTAAGACCACTTCAGGTCATGCAATGGGATCTCAGTAGGCTTATGGTCATGAATTCAGATCTGATCTATTGACCTATACTATGATGAGAAGGAGTCCAGACTCCAAACCATGATTTCACCATTTCTGCAGTTTTATCCTTCTACTTGATACAATACAAAATACTACATGATAACATACCCTATTCTAAAAAAAAACTATTACACTGGAGGACATTTATGTATTAAAGTACTCCTACCCATGCCTTATGCTTCCTCATTATTCAGCACTTCATGTCATGTCACCAGAATGATGTCAGCTAAGGTTTACATTTGCAACGTCTACCCCATGTATGCACCTGATCACATGAAATCACAGAGCACCTCCATGGACTTCATGTAATCAGATACGTACATGGGGTGCATTTTGGTAATGTAAAGTGTAAATGAGCTTAGATGACACATGTCTCAAGACATGAATGTAACAAAGGGTACTTTGTAAAAAAAATAGGCACAATAAAAACCCAATGGGGCTCATTTATTAAGGGTCCGCTGACCACATTTTTGTCTGGTTTCCTGCCGATTTCCATGTTGCTGCGCATGCAACCGGATTTTGCCGCAATTGCGCTGACTTTCATGCGACACAAATCGGGGGGCGGGAACCCGACGGATTCGGACAACGCGCAGATTTAAAATTCTAATTGTGTCGCACTTACAAGCTCCGGGAAGAAGAAGGTGAACCTCAGCGGGGAAGCGACAGATGCAGGAAATTGGGCGCACAAGCTAAGTGAAACGCGGAAGATCCGAATCCTCGTCGGACAACGCACCTCAGGGATCGCGTTGGGACAGGTAAGTAAATGTGCCCCAATAAGTCAGCACAGCTTTATTTGATTGTGGTTGAATATTGGCAGACAGTTCCTAAGTACTAGTTCCATACAGAAGCATGTCCTAGCAGAGGCGTGGCAATCAGAAACAAGAATGCAGGGGAACGCCAGTGATATGAAGAGAGACAGGGCTGTCAGTCAAAATAAGGGGGTGTGGTTCACTGGCAGCCTGGGAGAAAATAACAGTTCTGCCTTGAATAAAAGAGTCAAGTTTGCTAATTTGCATATCAGAAAAACGGCTGTAATTAAGCTACAATGTCTCAGTGGCAGCTTATTTTGATGATATGGGGAGTGCTTTACCCTGGGAACCATTTACCAACAATAAACCATTGTGGAGAGGAATAACCATGAAACATTAGCTGCTCAGTTCCCCATAGGTTACATATGATCAGTGGGGGAGCCTGTGATTATTTCAATTGGATACTCTCAACAATAATGGATTAAATTAGTGGTCAGTGTTGGACTGAGGGCCCACCAGAAACTTTGTTTAATGGTGGCCTACCCTTTATCAAATCATATAAAATAGAACCTAGAAGCCTCCAAATTTGGTTGACGTGTGATGCACCTCTGGTCTCTAGTATTCGGTTAGAGCCAAGACCCTCTCTTCTTCTGACGGGCCATTCCAACAATGACTATAGTCATTGTATAAAGAATTTGTTGTAAGAAAAGTCTTCTTAGAGAAGGTTAATCCTTGTGGGCCATAAAGATAAGACATTGACTTGTTAACCAAGTTGTCTTGTTATTACATGATGCGCTTGTGTGATTGTTATTCCATGTATTACATTTTCACAGAACATGGAACTTTTCTTATCTTGACTACAGATTCCACAGACATTACTAGAAAGAAAATGTAAATTATGTTTCAAAGTTCATCATGGACTTTGCACAGTACTTTCACACTGCTTTGAATTATAGAACTCAAGAATGTTTTTCGCAAAGAGCAATAGTTAACAGCTTTAAAGCAGACATCATTGGAGGAATGTTATTAAAGTTTTGCGTGGTTTGACAGAGCAGAGCACAACACTAGACTATTGCCGCAGCAGATTTAACACAGTGATGAATTCTAGAGCGCTATGTCTGCCAAATTCTACTTTAGACCTACTTTTAGTTGGTCTGAACTGTGCACCACCATCTTAATCTTTTTGGCACACGACTATTTTCTGTCTCTTTTTCAGAGGCCATGTCTCCTTAGACTTTTTGGAAAAGTGTCAAAAGACCAAAAGCTGTAATAAAGGGGGCACAAGGCATTATAGACATTTTTTGTAGCAAATTATGGCCAAATGGATTGGTAAATACCCCAATTGTCTTGACAAAACCAACAGCTTGTGTCAAGTGTTCGAGAGTACCTTAAACTATCGTAAACTAAGAGGAATGGAGTGACATATTTGTACCTCTTCTCATCATTTTTCCCACTTTTGCGGAACCTGATGGACAAATTTATGAATGCTTTAACTATATTCTTTTAGAAGCTATTATTTTATTATCATAATCGTGGAAGTCACACTTTACCCGGTACCCATCTTTTGTTAGGTCTTCCATTTCTACATCATAAGATGGGAATATTCCTTCAACAAAACCTAAACAATTAGTATTTTAGTGAGTTTAATAAATCATACGAAATATATTAGTATTGCATCACTGCTCATAACTTTACTAACAACGTGATACTGTATACATTATTATTTAATATTTATTATTAATGTATATTATATATAGTGCTATATATATATATATATATATATATATATATATATATATATATAGCACTACAGCCTGGTAGCACTGGGGTCCTGGGTTCAATTCCCATCCAGGGCAACATTTGTGACAGTGATTGTGTGGGTTTCCTCCCACACTCCAAAACATACTGGTAGGTTGATTACATTGTGAGCATTGTGAGCCCCATGGGTACAGGGACTGATTTGGCAAGCTCTGTGCAACGCTGCATAATTTGCATCATATATTTTATATATTTCCTAAGAACCATAAGAAAACACATATTCGGAACCCTACAATCAGAGGTAGTCATCTAATATTTTTAATTTATACGACAAGTAAATAAATGAAACATTAAATAATATGTAGTAAATACATTTTCAGTGTATTTCTGGAACAAAATGGACTGAATTTCCAGAAGTAAAAGTCTATGGACAAGGAGTGATAAAGACACAAAGAGCACTAAATGAAAAATCTTCAGATTACCCCAATAGCTTTATTCAGATCAATAGAGATGAATATTCCTTTATGGTGTCCCATAGGATCCTGCTGAGTCAGAAAAAGAGAGAGAGAGAAAGTCATTAGAATTTTCCCCAACTTTTCATGTGCAATGTATAAGAGACATCATTACAGTTGGTAATGATCAACCAATAAGTTCATTGAGAATTAAAAAGTAAATATAAAGCCAACAGAGGGACATGACCATAAATGTTCTGAATACAAGGCCATGAATCAGCCAGGAATACTGTTGCTCCTCATATCTACACACTAAAGTTCTGATTTATACAAAGTTTATTAAAAGATTTACTGCAAGTACTTTGTATGGTCTCATTTACTACTTGCATTTAGAACCAATTAAATTTTTTCCCCATTGTTACTTATTGTTATTGCTCAGCAAATTGTGTTTTTCATTAAATCAAGTTACTATGGAAAGAAGTGCAAATATAAAAATTCTTATAGTAAATGGATACAATAAAAGACCACAGGGCATCCCACTCATGGGTCCTTACGGTAAACGCTCCAGGAAAAAATGTGGAATTCCCTTTCTGCAGAAATGTCAATTCATCCGAAAGGCAGTGGTCTTTTTTTACAATGGCAAGACACTGGCATCAGAATGGAAAGACTTAACTTTACACATTAAGGTACAGCTTATGCCACTGCATGAGAGGTAAGAGAATTGACATATGTTTCCCATTCTAAAATTAATTTGATCTTCTATCAAAGCAATGACATCTACAAATATCAGCATACAACATGTTTGTACTGTAAGTGTTTTTTGCTTTATTTGAAACAGTTTTTTCCCATTTTTTTAGGCCCTCTTGGGGAATTGAGTCCTAGGAGGTCTGCCTGATGATACAATAAACTGGTCTTATACGGATCCTGCTAAAAAAAATCCATGTACCCTAGGGAAGGTTCCTGGCTGTCATAGCAATACCAATGAGCACCCCCTGCAAACTGTACCCAAGATGGCTATGCCCATGTGCTGCTATCATTTAAACTTAAAGGCATGACATAGGTCAATACAGGCAGTCCCCGGATTATGAACAGGATAGGTTCTGTAGGTCTGTTCTCAAGTTGAATTTGTATGTAAGTCGGAACTGTATATTTGAATCGTATTGTATCCCAGCCAATATTTTTTTGGTCTCTATGACAATTGTATTTTGAAAATGTTGGGTTGTCATGGGAAACAGGATTAACAATAAAACTTAATTGCAGTTGATAATAACTGTTAATAATATGAAATGATATAATAATATGATAACTGTTACAGCTGATCATTGTAGCAGCCTGGGGCTAAAGTAGAGTAACTTATCAACATCCAGAGGTCCGTTTGTAACTAGGGGTCATCTGTCAGTTTGGTGTCCTTAAGTAGGGGACCACCTGTACTAATAGTGGTTGTTAGCAGCAGGTGTTTGCTGCATGATGTAACATAAACACCTGCTTTGTATGGAGAGAACTTCCCCTTGAGTCCGCTCCATTAGCCTTTAATGACGACATGACAAACTATTCTATCATCAGTCATTAAGGTTTAGTAGAGAGAAACCCTTAAAGTGAACCTGTCACAAGGAATATCATTTTTATCGGGTGAAAGGTTCCAATTGTCTATGCTATGCCAATTTAAAAATGACTTTGTCAGCATTCTGAATCACATTTAGTACTTTATAAAATGTTATCTCACATTACTTGTCTCCCTACCAGCACTTCCTGTCATGCACATTAAACAGGCAGGGGAGGGAGAAGAATGGTGTGGAGTAGAGGAAAAATACATGAGACTGAGATACAGGCTCACAGGCTGCTGCAGCTGCCCCCTCACCACACACTGCTGTCAAGGAGATAGGTAATGTGAAACTATGTTTTATAAAGTACAGAAATGATTCAGAATGCAGACAAAGGCTTTTTTAAATCAGCATCGCAGCAGCTATTGGAACCCGTCACCAGCTCAAAATTACATTCCGTGTGACAGGTTCACTTTTAGCAACAAATAATACAAAACTATTCATAATCTTCCAATAGAAACAACAGGTAACTACAAAAAAATCATAAGTTTAGTTGTTCAATAACTTCACCGATTCTTGTATAACTTGATGTAAAATGTCAGATGTGGTGACTCACGCAGACAAGCTCTTCCTCCCCAATGAATCCAGTTTCCAATGTTAAAATAGAAATATGGCTAAATGTCACACACGGTGACTCAACTATACAGTAAATGGTTAATATTGCCAATATCTCTGCAGGAGACCTCCAAGCAGACAGCTCATAAAGCAGGTCTGAGGAGAAGAAGAATTTTTAAAGTGAAGTAACTTTTCATACATCACCGTCTTTAATCCCAAGTAATTGAAATCAGAACGTAACCTTATATAAAAATAAAAAGGAAAATCATAAAAATGGTTGTTTAATTCAATGGAAAAAATAAACAAAGTAGGAAAGAGTTGAAAATCCATAAAAAGAAACACATGCTTCATATGTTCTAGTGCTGGCAATCCAGATACCCCTTTCAAGTTCTTAAAAGTCAACATGCGTGATCCTTCGTTCATTAGACATCATCGGGATAAAGTTGTGACACGACAATACACATGAGGTCACTTGTCCTCCCAGAAATGGCAGATTTGCCCAAAGTAAGGCTTCATGCACCTGAACGTGTTTTGGGGTCTTGTGCTAGTCCTTGTTTGTCGGCCCAGTGTAATACTGCAAAACATAACATAGGGTACATATCCAAATAGCTTCTCTGGCTGTTACACTGTGTCTGCCCTTGCTCCCTGCTCCCACAGTACTTCTTTCCTTTCCCCGGTCTGATGAAATCTCACGCGTTGGGAAGGGGAAGTGTAATAGCCTGTGAATCTGAAGCACTTCAGGGCTCTAGTAAGGTCCCCAACAGCCCTTCCAGCTCATTAACATACTATTAAAATTAGAATTTAGTAGAAAGGTGGCCATGGATAACAGATATAAGAAGATGATTACTGTCAAGGTTCTATGATGACTTGTCTCTGGTTTTTCATTCATAGGTTTGGTGGTAAAATTACTTTAAATCCTATGGTCTAACCTTTGACTCTATGAGAAACCTAATGGTCATTTATTCACATATTTGTATTAGTAGCTTAAAGAGAACCTACCACCACGATACTAGCTATAAAGGTAGAACGGGTGGTAGGTGGATGAATGGGACGTGAGGATAGCCCTTTTTGGGCTAATCCTCACGTCCCGGCTATCCTTTAGTAAACTTTAATGCTGTTATATGTAAATTTTGTTAAGCGGCTACTGGGGCGTGGAGTAGCCGGACATGAGGTTACTAGTCGCGGCTACTCCACGCCCCAGTAGCCTCGTTCCTCCGCCTACCATGTAATCTTCGGCACGCAGCTCCTCGTCCTCATAGCTGTGTGCCCTCGTTCGAACGCAGGCCTACGGGTGCCCGGCTGTAGCACCGAGGCCGGAGTCCCATTCATCGACCTACCACCCGTACGACCTTTATAGGTAGAATCGTGGTGGTAGGTGCCCTTTAAGAGCATTACATGAGCAAAAGTCTCTCTTTGTCCAGTGACTTTGCTCTGTTAATGAGGCTCAGTGGGGAAGATTTATCAGAAGTGTCCGAGAGCAGAACTGTTTTAGTTGCCCATGACAACCAATCGGATCTCAGCTTTCATTTTCCAACAGCTGTTTGTAAAAGTAAAGCAGAGCTCTGATTGGTTTCCATAGGAAACTAGAACGGTTTTAGCTCAGACACTTCTGATAAATCCCACACATTGGGGCTCATTTACTAAGGGTCCGCGGACCGTGTTTCCGTCGGGTTTTCCGAATATTTCCTTTTCCGAATTGCCCTGGGTTTTTGGAGCATGCGATCTGATTGTGGCGCATCGGCTTGCATGCAACAGAAATGGGGTGCATGGCCATTGGACAACCTGACAGATTCAGACAAACCGTGGAATTTAAAAACAAAATCAGCACTCACATGCACCGGGAAGAAGAAGGTGAACTACGGTGGATCTCAGCGCAGAAGCAAGACATGCAGGAGATCGGACGCACGACCTTGGTGAATCGCGGCAGACCCGAATCCTCGTCAGACAGCGCAAAACGGGATCGCGACAGTACCGGGTAAGTAAATCTGCCCCATTAAGTTTATTCAACGCAGTCGACCTTCACCTGCGTAGAAAATAAAACGCACTTGTCATTGTAAACAGCAACTATAAGTACTGTACCAATAACCCACAATCATGTCCTTGTAAAAGTTTCAAGTTCTAAGAGAATGTACAAGTCCCCTTTTTCTCAGCTTGTTGGCCTCAACAAAATACTAAATTAATCCTCTTTTCACCTATTAACCTCCTTTACAACCACACATTGGTTTTCTGGGAATTGTAGTCTTTAGATTCATTAAGAACCTGAACCCACATAAAATGTAAACACCAGGTGGTTTTCTAAATCCTAATTACGCTCCTTGTACTATGAAATCCCAGACATGGTCCCAAGGTTAGTAATGAATCTTCTAGAATACCTTCATTATTAACAGGCAATTGTCACAAACAGATGTGACAATTTACTGCCTTACAGGCGTTTTTTTCCCAAAAGTATAAAGGACACAGCAAAGTAATTTTATTCATTGATAAAGAAAATCTATTTTATGTGCCCTTAAAAAAAAAGTGACCCTGACCCAGGGTATTTAGGGTCTTCAGCACCAGGCATAGTTTTCCTTTTTAGTATACTTATTTTAATGCCTATACATTTGTTCTAAAGTTAACATGAGTTTTTAATTAATGAAGAATATTAAGAGTTTATCAAAAAAATTAAGTATGGATCAAAATTGAAATGGTCTGAGCAGATGTTTCTCCAAATGTTCTGGAATTGGTATAGAATCCCCTCTAGTCCTCTTAAACACTAATTTTGTTTAATTTTCTTTTTAAGTCTTATCTTGCAATGTAACGTGGGTCATTTTTTTACACATAAATGTATTTATAATACAGATAATAATAATCTTTATTTATATAGCACCATCATATTCCGCAGCTCTTTACAAACCATATGAGACATATACAAATATAATATTACATTACAGTCATTTGGACCAATAGGAGTGAGGGCCCTGATAACAAGAGCTGTACTTGGTGCTTCTGACAGTATGATTTTAATATAATTATAAATTGTTATCATAATTATATATAATCAGTAGTCATCTTAGGACAGGTTAAGGAGTAGATGGAGGACAGTGAAGACTGCAAGGTTTCTGTGAGTTGGTGAGCATCAATGGCACGTGGGTTCCGGTATGTACAATGGCTGGAAGGATTCTGAGAAGGTGAAGGTTTATTAAAAGTAAAGGAAAGAAGGTTCTGCTCTGAAAGTGGGAGAATCAGAGAGTTGTGAAAGACTTAGATATCTAGTTAGTGATAAGAGCTGAGGGGCAAGAGGGGAAATAGGATTGTTAGTAAGGATGTCTCCCGTGTGGATGGTTGGAATCTTAAAGGACACCTGTCATCAGGTCTCTGCCACTAGTCCTGTCTTTATCATGTAAATGAGGCTGGTCACATGGTCAGAGGCAGTGATGTCACTCCTGTTACCCCTCCCCTCTCCTCCCCCTGCTCATGTCTGTGTGTAATGTATAGTAAAGCATGGCTAGTGTGTGTGCTGCATCTGCTGACATGCTGCATCCTCCTAATATACAGGTGAGAGACACAGACATGAGCTACACATGAATCTGACATGTTCTGCTGTAACATGGCTGCCTGGAGCTGCTGTATCTCTCCTATACACACACATGCACACACAGGCTGCAGGGGGCATGGCCACCAGCACCAGGAAGCACATCATTATACAGCCTCACATCATTATACAAGCTGTCAGTCATGCACTGGGGGTGTGGCTGTGCCTCCCACTCATGAATAGAGTGGACAGCTTGAATATACTAATGCTTCATTGGACATTTCACAGGTCATTTGCATACAGCTTTAGGACCTCATTGCTTAGGTTTACAGGCATGTAGAGGGACAATGAAGGGATAGAGGCAATGCTCTCTAATGGCAGTTTATGAAAATATATTTAGTTTAGGGGGGTTATTTTGCATGACGGTTCTCTTTAAAGGATCTACAAAGAGAATGGGTTCTACCTGAAAAACTACATCACCTTCAACCTCCAGAAAGATGTGCCATATGGATGACAGTCTACTGCATAATAAAACTAAGAGAGTTCTACTCTTAGCTTTAGACTAATTTATTGAGTCAAACTATTTTTTTCTGTGTTGAGGAGGGAAAAGGCAGTGGTTCTATTTTCTGCTAACAGTTCTATTTTGCTGAAAATGTCTGGATCTCAAGCTAAAACTCCGTTCACAATTGACTTTAAGCATTACCACCATCCAGACATCTTCCCCTCAGCCCACGAAGAAGACTTATGTCTCTGCGTCAAATTTTCTTTTTACAGCATGCAAACATGTATGGATTAATTTATGACATTGCTTACAAACTCTTAAAGTGTTCAATGAAAAAAAAAGATTTGTCACAATAAAGCCTTTGTTCACACCAAAATTCCGAAATTTTGGTCTAGGTCCAAACCTTTCAGATATCTAGTATCTAATTCTAGGATCCAGATATTCTAGGATACTTGATATCCAAAGGGTTTGAACATTAGAACTGACCTATTGTACATCTATGAACCTTAGTATATTAGAGTATGTTTGAAACTTGTGTTTTGACTATGACATATACATGGGAGTGAATACATGCCCAGATATGTCACTATGTAGGCCTTCCTCAGCGACTGGAAGTGATGGAATCTTATCAAGGTGAAAGAAACACATGTGAAAGTCTTTTAAATTTTGTGTTGTTTGTTAGGCTGACAGACCATGACTTAAAGCCATATGTTAAGGGCTCAAAACATGTAGGTCTGCTTACTTGTATGAGATGTACGCCATTTTTTAATATGTTGGAATAAAGGAACATGCTTTTAATGCACATGTACTGTATATTCATTCATTGTAAATAGGTGAGCGGACTCTCTTAGGATGCATTTGTCAGGTCTGGCATATAGTAACCCTCTGATCAGCTTTTGCTGCTGCTAAAGATATGAAAAGCAACACAGAGAACAGAGCCAGGCCAGGTAACTACTGATCAGCCCCCGTGCAAATGGGTGTCCTATAAAGATATCCAGTTGCAGATCTGTCCAATGGATTTGACATATTCTTTGACATATTCTTGTTCACAAGCCATAACAAGTTCATAAAAATAGAAAAAGTATAGACAAAAGTATGTTTTGGGCCAAAAATCATCAAAGAATGGAGAACTAATGAATTGGTGGCAGGGTCACCAGCGGTCAAGGATCACTAATGCCTGTGTGATGCAAAGACCCCAAAGAGATATTGTACAATTTTCGAGAAAAGTTAATTTTGGCTATGATGAAAAAAATGTCTCCAAAAATATTACTGTTGATGTTTCTTTTATAAGTTATAAAAGAAACCCAAACCCATTAAATTTCAGTTGGACCTACATTAGTCTGGAATTGGTAAAATTATATTAAATTACAGTATATTATACTTATGTTTTTGCTTTTCTTTTAAACCAGTTTTAAGCAATCTACCAAAATGGATCCTATCCCCAACATTTCTTCTCATAATTTGAGATGGAGAGAATGGGGCATATTAATTAAGGGTCTGCACACCGCATTTCTGTCGGGTTTCCCGACTAGTTCCGATTTGCGCCACATTTAACAGGGATTTTTGGTGCACATGATCGGATTTTGGCATAATCGTGCCGACTTTCATGCAAATCAGGGGCATGGTACCCGGACAACCCGACTAATTCGGACTAAGTGCAGGATTTGAAATCAAATTGTGTAGCAAGACATGCACTTACAAACACCAGGAAGAAGAAGGCGAACTCCGTTGGACCTCAGCGGGGAAGTGACACATGCAGGATATCGGGCACATGATCTTAGTGAATCTCGCCGGACTTCATCCTTGTCAGACAACGAACCTCGGGGATCGCGACAGGACCAGGTAAGTAAATGTGCCCCATTGTGTAGATAACTTAGCATACTAAAATATTTCAGCTACAAAAGGTAACGTAACTTACCATTCAATGAAAACAATAAAACCATTCTAAAGAAATAATTATAATTAAAACTATATTTCAGATAGTAGAATTATATTTATTCAGTAATATCTGTAGAAACATCTATAGAATTGAAATATGTGATGTTTTATGTCTCTCTCAAGTGACTCTGCAGCTGTATAAATAATAGGCATATAATATTAATAGACACCATAATGTTATAGTTACCCATTCAAACAAATACAGACAAGCCATATGCTCTTCTAATGCAAATATAGTTTCCTTTAATAATTTTCCAAATACAGTAAATACATAGAGTACTTGACTGAGGATGAGAAAGTCCGGGGTTTACAAATCATGACATTCCAGCGGAACGGAGGATTAACACTACATAATGGGAGATGACGTATCCCACTTTAAGATGAGTTGCTGGAGTCATTCTCGTGTCTATTTTGATGTGTCTTCAAAATATGTCTAGTTGGATATGGCAAAGTTACAATTCTTAGGAAACAGCATATCACTGCTCATCCATTCACCTAAACAGACCAAAATAGAGATGGTCCACAAAATGCAGGTGTTTAATGCTAGGAAAGATGGGACAATTATACTATAGACATTCTCTAGTCTATTCTTTAACTTAAATATACCAAATAATAATAATATCACATGATCCAATTCAGAAAATGTCCTTTCCTTGGCTAGTAATAAAATTATACTTCTGCCCAGTACTCCCAGATAGTATAGTTTGACCATGGGTGACCATGGGCTTCAGTTACCATCTAGTATCCATTAGATCAGGGGTAGGGAACCTATGGCTCGGGAGCCAGATGTGGCTCTTTTGTTGGCTGCATCCGGCTCTCAGACAGATCTTTAATAAATAGTGACGGCTGCTGTGTGTGTCATAGACTGATCACTGGAAAGAGGCAACATTGTTACCGCTGCCTAGGTCCTTTGTACGACCCAGGCGCCATCATCTAAGCCTGGGACAAAGAGAAGAGCGTGGGAGTGATGAGGAGCTGACTGCGGGGAGTGCTGGTAAGTGAATATTCTTCTTTTTTTTTTTTTTGCTATGACTAACTATCTTCTGGGAAGCATGTGCTGTGGCTACGTATCTACTGGGGGTATGTGCTGTGGCTACCTATATGCTGGGAGGCATGTGCTGTGGCTACCTATCTACTGGGGGTATGTGCTGTGGCTACCTATATACTGGGAGGCATGTGCTGTGGCTACCTATCTACTGGGGGGCATGTGCTGTGGCGACCTATCTACTGGGAGGCATGTGCTGGGGCTACCTATATACTGGGAGGAATGTGCTGTGGCTACCTATATACTGGGAGGCATGTGCTGTGGCTACCTATCTACTGGGGGGCATGTGCTGTGGCTACCTATCTACTGGGAGGCATGTGCTGGGGCTACCTATATACTGGGGGGCATGTGCTGTGGTTACCTATCTACTGGGGGTATGTGCTGTGGCTACCTATATACTGGGAGGCATGTGCTGTGGCTACCTATCTACTGGGGGGCATGTGCTGTGGCTACCTATCTACTGGGAGGCATGTGCTGGGGCTACCTATATACTGGGAGGAATGTGCTGTGGCTACCTATCTACTGGGGCATGTGCTGTGACTACCTATATACTGGGGGCGTGTGCTGTGGCTACCTATCTACTTGGGGGCATGTGCTGCGGCTACCTACATACTGGGGGCATGTGGTATGGCTACCTATCTGGCGGCCGCCAGTCTTTATAGGAACCCAGGAAGTGGGCAGCGGCACACTGGCCCTTTAAATCCGCAAGTGCTGGGGAGCATGTGCATGTGGTACGGCTCTTACGGAATAACATTTTAAAATATGTGGCTTTCATGGCTCTTTCAGCCAAAAAGGTTCCTGACCCCTGCATTAGATGTTACCTGTAGCCTCCCTGAATTGCTTGAGGTATAACTCCGCCTCAGGTACCATTCTTCATATGTTTTGTCAATGTCCTAGTCTGGAGAATTTTTTTATATTTTTTTTATATTATATGGTGAGGGGTCAGAAAAATTCTTATCACAGTCTTTTCTGTTCCCCTGCCTCACTCCATTGTCCTCTACCTCTTCCTGCACTTGGATTTGCAGCCTAGAGCCTACAATTGATAAATCCCAAGAAGCACTCTTTTGCATCCTCACTTTCATCCCTCCATAATTGGTTTAATGGATCCATACAGTAGAGGATATCAAATAGACCGCTTCCATTTACAATTGGCATGAAGAATGGATCACCAAGGGGACCCCAGGCATACATTTCCCTCCTGGATGATTGTTAGGTGGATTCCTAGCTATTTATCAAGGCTTTACTGGCATACAGGCCTTGAAAAAGTAGCAAATTCTTAATTTTGACTCTTCCCCAGTTACACCACCTCTACGCCAAGTGGACAAGGAACTGACCTGGTGTAGCCTATAGCCTGTACTGTGTAAGCACTAAGGGTTAATAGCTTATCTGGGCAGAGCTGATACTGCCGATGACAAGGTAGGTGAAGGGAACAGCAAGAAGAGCAGAGACAGATAGAGAAACTTCTGTAGAATCACAGACTGGGATAGAGAGACAGAGAGAAAAGGAAGATCTTGTACCTCACTATCCTGTGCAGGAGACATCTGCATTCACTGTTCTATAAATTTCCAGCTCTGCTGTATTCACTGAAACATGACCTCTTTGACTGTGAGCAGGGAGCAGCAGCTCCTCCCCTCCCAGGAGACCGACAAGAAACAAAGTGTAAACAACATACTGATTCATAAGGCTTATCAGCACATGGAGAGGAGGCAGCCATTACAGCAATGAGGTAATCTGAGGGCTATAGCAAAGAAACTACTGAATATAGGTAACAAAGATAATAGGCAAAGTTATTTTACACCCCAAGAGCTATTGATTTGTGTAAAATAAAAACCTTTACAGTTACTCTTTAAAATCACATAGCAATATGTTCTGATACTGATGCGTCTATAATTTGGCTTCTAAAATATGTCTGTGTGAAGGCAGTTTTCATTTAAAGAAAGAAAATATTACAGATGTACGCTATTACCAGGATTTTCATTCTGATGACTTCTGGAGAGGTTGATATAAATTTTTCCAGGATGAATATTAGTCAACCTTTTAAGTCTTTCATCCTAAGATTTTAATATTTTAAGAGAAATGAACAAATAAAAATCAAGGTTCTATTGAAAAACTGTAAATAAAAATATACATATAGTCCTTAGGTTTCTGATTTCAAATATTTTCAAACTTTTTGTGACATTGCTTATTACAGCTCTATGATTTATACAACTTTTTATTTTTCCTCCACGGTCTTTGATCTGTATTTGCGACTTCTCAATCTCAGGACCTGTGAAATGTGAGCAATGTATATCAAAATCCAGAAGAGATGTCAGGACGACGCTGTGTTTAAAACTCACGCGCAGAGATCCAGTGTCAAAGAAGAATCCGCAATATGGCAAACAGAGATTGCGACGCGTTTCAGCTCTGAACCGGAGCTTTCATCAGGCAGATGCTGTAGACATATTTCACTCCAGTGGTCAAAGACCAACTCTCTTACCTCAACTTTACTCAACAGACCATTTATCCTCCAGCCAAAGATGGCTCTTTTTCTTATGGGCCTTAACGTCTTTAAACCATCTCAGAAAGTAGCAGTAGGGCACCTGCTTCTAACTACCAAACTTGCCTTAACTCGACATTGGAAAACTACTTCTTGTCCAAATTTGCCAGAAGTTCTTGAACTTATGAAAATTACGTATACGTTTGAAAATATCTTAGCCCACCATTCGCACACAACCACTCTCTTTCAGGGAAAGTAAGCTGTTTGGTCCCAGAGCCCTTTATTTTAGACAGAATAGAGATGGAATACTCCCCACCCTTTCCTAATTAGTGCCTGTATATACTTGTATATACAGTAAAGATATTGGTATCATATTAAAAAATCATTACAATGTTACCTATTGGGGCTTATTTGCGAAGGGGCGCACAATCTTGAGCGAATCACGGCAGAGTGCATTATCAGCGGACCATGCACCTTCGATGAAGTCCTCAGACCGGGTAACTAAATGAGCCTTATTAGGGGTCATTTACAAAGGGCCCGAATCGGGTTTTTCCGTCGCGTTACCCGAATATTTCCGCGCACGCGATCGGATTGTGGTGCATCGGCGCTGGCATGCACGCGATGGAAATCAGGGGGCGTGGTCATAAGAAAACCGACGGATTCAGAAAACCGAAGTGTTGCTTGACACGCACTTACCTGCACCCAGCGTAGGACGGTGAACTTCAGTGAACTCCGACTGAATTCAGCGCAGCAGCGACACCTAGTGGACATCGGGCGCACTACCCTAGTGAATCGCTGGAAGACCCGAATCCTCCACTGAGAACGTGCCGCTGGATCGCGACAGGACCGGGTAAGTAAATCTGCCCCATTGTGTCACACGTACCTTGTCAAATATTGTAAGCTCTTGTGAACAGGACGGTTGCTTCCTAATTATTGATATGTTAATTGTTTGCAATTTTTTAGCAATTTACCAATATATTTCTACATCTCTACTTGCTGTCATTCAACAGGAAGCTTCATTGTTTACTTCCTGTGGATAAAAACTGATCCCTGGTCATGTAATGTCACACAGAGGTATGTCTCTTTATAACACGCAGCTCCAATTATTATCTCCGATACTAATAAGCTGAGCACCTGTGGGACATCACATGACCATGGCGCAGTTTTTAGCCACAGAAAGTAAACATTGAAGCTTCCTGTTGAATGACAGCAAGCATAAATCTAGAAAACACTGAGGAATTGATACAGAAATTGTATTGAAAGATTTTATAACTTTTCATTATACAAACAATTTTGTTTGCTGAAAGTGGACAACCCCTTTAAGTGATGATGAAAATATTGGCACTATATAGACAAACATATTATAATTTCCTTTTTAAGTTCTCTTGACTTATTTTTACTATATTCATGAGCTTTTCCATGTAGAGAAAATGTTATTGAACTTTCCCCATTAAGTGGTTTTACCTAATATTCCTGCAAACATGAGACCGCGTAAACTTAGCGATTTACTGAAAATATACAATATATATAGTAAAATACCTGTCTTTTTTTTATAAGAATAACTTTGAGCTATTTTTTTATATTTCACTTGACCTGCTGTATGGTTTTAGAGTAGGTCAGAATCCACCAACCTCCTTTGGGCAGAAGTGACATTATAACACCTGCTATGAATCACTGTTTCTGTGATGTTCTCAAAAGTTTGATATTTGGATAAAATTTACTTGACACAAACTTGTAGCCCGAATTCTTGTGAAGTCACCCATTTCAAATAAGGTATAAATCAGGACAGGAATAAAGGAACGATTAAACAGGACAAAAACAAGAAGATTCAGCTTCAGCTTTTCCTCCGTTTAGAAGGTAAATAGATACAATTACATCAACTTAAAATTTCTTCGAAATTACAGGAATTTTTAAATTCTGTTAGAATAATATTAGCAAAATTTAAAAAGAAGATGATATTTAATCCAGGGTGTTGATTCAATAGGTGATCTTAGTTAGTTTTTAGCTTTTTGCACATTGTCAAGGAAATGTTTAGTCCATATGTAGATGATTTTCTTGTATCTTGGTAAAACTATATATTTAGATTATCATATACAGGCAGTCCCCGGGTTACGTACAAGATACGGTCCGGAGGTTAGTTCTTAAGTTGAATTTGTATGTAATTCGAAACTGTATATTTTATAATTGTAGATCCAGACCAAAAAAAATTGTCCCCAGTGACAATTGGAGTTTAAACATTTTTTGCTGTAATGGGACCAAGGATTATCAATAAAGCTTCATTACAGACACCTTACAGCTGATCATTGCAGTCTGGGACTATAGTAAAGCATTCAGAGAGCTTCACCAGAGGTCAGAGGGATCTGTCTGTAACTATGGGTTGTCTGTAAGATGGGTGTCCTTAAGTAGGGGACCGCCTGTATATATAATGTATACATATATAATCATGTGAATGTATATTTTATTTTTGATTTTAATCATATTTTATTGTGGATTTCCTTAAATAGTGAAACATTTTAGCACATTTTGAAAACCTTGAATAAAATATTCATACAATAATATATTAATATTAAAAAGCAAATACTTTTTAGAATTATGATAATAATAAAAATGTAATATTTTTGTGTGCACAAATATGTGCCATGAAAATAAAGATTTTATCCAGTCTTTGTTGAAGAATATGGTTAATATTCTTTCCTACTTTTGTTTGCATCTTGATTAAGAGTTTAAAATATTAGAATTAAAATTTGAGCAAACTTTTTTTAAAAATGTGCTGGAAAGTATGTCTCAACCAAACACAACTTTTTTTTAATATAAAATGTTTTAATTCCTATAGAACCGTAGGCAGGAGCTGGATGTAGATATACTTATGCCACAATCCAATAAAAATTGAACTTTAATGATTGGAAACTTTAATTACATCTGTTTAATGAAATCTGGGAGAATAACTGCTTTTAGGATACTTGGAATGATGGAAGGATTTTTTTTTTCCAGTTGTCATGCCAAATGTGAATCCTAGCCCTGTCACATCACATCTACCAGTAGGTTAAGTTTGTGGAAAAGACATGAGATTACAGATGGTTACTGAATATGTATTGCCCACAGATGAATTCTTCATTTCGGCCCCATAACCACTTTTTTTTTTGTGGAAGGTTTCATGGGATTTACCGATGAGAAAAATCTAGACTAGTCTGTATTTATTGTTCAAGTATAATAATAAAATGTACATTTTTTTCCATTTGAGACAATGAATATATTATTATTTTATTATAGAAATGAATTGAAAACAAATTGTTCATCTATGTAATATTATTATTTGTATTATTTATAATAATAATAATAAGAATAAGAATAATAATAGAGAAACAAATGTTCTGAAAGTAATGGCTGGTGAGAAAATATATACATCTATTGTCCTGGTATCTGGAGATGTGTGGGAAGCATTTATATTATGAGGAGTGATGAGAAGAAGTAAATGGTAGCAAAAAATCACAAGGTAACAAGTACAAATAAACAAATGAGATTATTTATTAGATTGTGTGGGGGGATGTGGTGAACAATTTTCTAACATACTTCATTAACAAATTCTGCTTAGTTTGTAAAATAACTCCCTCCCATGGAGATGAATATCCAGTATGTACAGTGTGTGTTTATGGAGGCTGCATGAGCTCACAGCTAATCTCCCTGTGTATGGTTAAACAGCTCTGAGATGGGAGGATTAACCCCTTTCTTTTTCAGCTTGATCTTTGAAAATAATGCTCATATCATACTACAGCACTCACAGCTGTGTAAAAAACAGGAGAGAGAGACTCATGCTAAATCTATTAGACAGATTTGCCATCGCAGCGTGGAAGTAACATTGTGACTACGGGGCACATTGCAGCTTGTTTCTTTACAAACTAAGGCTGCATTCACATGAACGTATGGGGGACGTATATACGACCGGAAAGATGTCCCTATTTCATGCTCTATCTCTGGTCGTAAGAACGGCCACGGGGCTCTATTGTCTATGGTGAGGGGAGGGGTGAGCAGCACTTACCTCCCCTCCTATCTATGGTCGGGTGGGCATACATTCATGTGAATGCAGCCCAAGTAGAATTTCTTAATGAAGTATATTATAAAAATGTTCACAACACGCCCCAAAATTAAAAAAAAAAATTATCTGAAATGATGGTTACACTTTAAAGGGACTAGTATTGCATGGTCAAGATTGCTGATAAAATATACACTGAACGCATATGTCTATCCTCACTAACAATTATAAATGCTCGGTGACTGATACTGTTACAGGCAGTCCCCGGGTTACATACAAGATAGGGTCTGTAGGTTTGTTCTTAAGTTGAATTTGTATGTAAGTCGGAACTGTACTTGAACTTTTTTGGTCTCTGTGACAATTGGATTTTAAAAATGTTGAGTTGTCATAAGAACCAGGATTAACACTAAAGCTTCATTATAGACACATCTGATAACTGTTACAGCTGATCATTGTAGCCTAGGGGTAAAGCAGAATAAATTACCAATATCCAGAGGTCCGTTTGTAACTAGGAGTCGTATGTAAGTCGAGTGTTCTTAAGTAGGGAACCGCCTGTATTTTAAATTTTAGCTGAAAATATCACACCCTTTATTCCACACTGCTGGTTTTAATATGTGAGTGCTGTTAGATATAGAATATATGCCATTTACATTAAGACAATCTGCCCCGCCATTTATATATGAACTCATTGACCAATACCGCCACACATAGGGGCTCATTTACTAAGGGTCTTTATTGTGCACTTTCATCGGGTTTCCCGATGATTTGCGCCGAATTGCCCCGGGATTTTGGCACACACGATCAGATTTTGGCGTATCGGCGCCAGCTTTCACGTTTCAGAAATCGTGGGGACAACCCGGTGGATTCAGAAAAACTGCAGAATTTAAAAAAGAATTTGTGTCACAAGATCAGCACTTACATGCACCGGGACAAAGAAGGTGAACTCCGGAGTTCAGCGCAGCAGCGACACCTGGTGGATATCGGGCGCACGGACCTTAGTGAATCCCGGCAGACCCTAATCCTTGTGACTGGACCGAGTAAGTAAATGATACCCATAATCTCCATTCCTCACAGGACCTTCAGCTTCACTCTATTACCATCTGCTCTTCCCACAAGCGTATTCAGGACTTCTTTTGTGCATCCCCCATGCTCTGGAACCCTCTACCAAAATGTGTCAGACAGTCCCCCACTTTCCAAACCTTCAAATCTAACCCTGAACACCCTCCTGTTCAGGACCACCTACAACAAACAATAACTGCTCTGCTCCTCACCTTATGTCTACATTGACTCCCAATATATATTGTGAGCCCTCAAGGGCAGGGTCCTCCTTTCACTTGTCTCGTGATGACTCTAGTTTTGTATTGTGAACTTGTATTTGTTCTTATTTTAATGTAATGTATGTGAACCCCTTTCTGATTGTACAGCACCTCGGAATTAATGGTGCTCTATGAATAAAATATAATAATAAGACACTTTGAGTGACATTACCATGTGGTCAATAATTGTATGGAGAGGGGTGAGAAGTGAAGAGATGCATATATGCCACTAAAGTCAATTCTCTATCTGCTTTCAAGCCACATGTAATATGGTGACCTTATCTTCCCCCTTCCTTGGTCTTTGTAACCCCCTTTTGTTTTCCACGCATATATCTAGGTTGTGATCCATGTGCATGGGCTTACCTTATTATTGTCTCAACCTTAGGCTATATTCACTCTGCCGTTGCCCGCCCGTACCGTACCGTAGCGGGCAATGGCAGTGTACGGGGAGAGGAGGAGGAGGTGAGCGCAGCTCACCCCCGCCCCTCTCCATAGCAACCTATGGCGCACGGCGCCGTATTACGGGAAAAGATAGGACATGTCCTATCTTTTTCCCGGGTTCGGAACGGTACGGTGCCGCACGTGTGCTGCACCGTACCACTCCCGTAGGGTGCCGTGCGCCCATAGGAGTGTATGGGGGACGTATATTGGCCGTATATATGTCGGCCGTATATACGTCCTCCATACGTTCGTGTGAATGTAGCCTTAGGGATACTTGTGTGTGGTGACTTGTATAGGGATATACTGCAGGAGTCCCTGTCTCATCTAGGGCATTTATACAGTAGCTATTATTACCTTTTGATCTGTGGGAATTGATTGCAGATTTTTCAAATATTTGTGGCTGAAGGTGGATCGACTTATTTTGTCTTGATCCACTTGTTGTTTCTTTATGTGTGTTCCCACACTTTTTAATTGTTTTTAAGGCTTCTTTGATGCATGGTATTTGTTTAATGATTTTTCAATAAAATATATATGTATTTCATGCCTATGCATACTAGCTTTTCTTCTTTGCCGTGTCTTTCAAGTACACTATTCACAACAATACTGCTCTCCAGGCTACTTGTGAGGGTGCCACAGAGTGTTCGCAGAATGAATGTAAAATAAGAATTACAAGTCATATAATGACCAAATATATTAAATAATAAAATAATTTTTCATACCCATACATGTAACATTTTCAGTATAAGATTGTGTGTTTATATAAAAAGAGTATTACTATTTATGGCTATTTTATGACTTGTATTTTATATTTTTATCATTATTCCACTACACAGGCTCCTTCACTAATGTCCTCAGAGCTAATGGTTGTAGATTATGTACTATGAGGTCTCCATATACTACATAGAGAAAAAGATAGAGCTCCTACTCCAATATGTGTCTGCAGCCTGTCCTGCAGAAACATGAAGGACATTATACAGCAATAATGTACAGTGTAGTTCTGATCTTTGTGTGTTTCTCCCTTCATTTCATACATCCTAACTATCAGAAACTATTGGTCCCATACACATGACTGCTGAGAAAACATAGAGGTCCCAAATCTGTTAGTAAGTCTTCATATACGTTAAGTGGTCATAGGGTTTCCTCAAAGTAAGTAGACCGATATGAGCTTGCTTGAAAAGAACCCTGGCATCAGGATCATGCATTTTCACCCAATGACACATTCGCATAGACATTTCAATATGAATTCCCAATCTGCCCTCATAATTACTGGTTCCACATTTGAAGGTATGTATAAGTATACCTGGGTCCCTGTCATCCAACTGAATTGAGTCATGGCGGCTTTTGTGCAAGACTGCAAACCTGCAGTGTAAGAGCAAGGTCTTATGTCCAGATGCCATTACACACAGCAGACAGCTAGGGAGAGCTGCTCATCGTAATGTCAATCAATTAGGCAGGGACTTCTGAAAAAAGCAGCAATTGCCCTTGTCTGGTACATAGATGTGGCTCCTTATAATGGGGACTGGTGAAAATCTGAAATAATTGCCCTTATAAGGGCACTTTGAAGAATTGTATCAGTGCAGAGTTATTCTTATTCTTACACAGCAATATTTGCAAATACCAGAGAGGATTATTAGCATTTTCTGCATCATCCAGCAAGATCATGAAGGTCCTGTGTCTGTATAGCATTCAGCATTCCAGAAAAATCATAAATCATCAAATCATACCTTGATTACAAAGTTGCTTCTATCAGCAAATAGCATTCAGTAATAAGTGGATTAGAAAAGTGTTGTTAGTAAGTAGCATCCAGCAATACCTTGATTATAAAGGTGCTTTTATAGTATTGTTTGGTACTGCAGAACTTTTAAAATGAGAAAAGCAGAAACTATGGGACACGGATGTAGCCTGGTGGTGGTGATGGAGGTGGTGATGGAGCTGGTGCTGAGGGGAGAGTACGTGTTCTGTCCCTGCCTGCTCCAAGTTTCTCTGGTGCAAGTAGGGGCCAGTGTGTGCAGTGTATAACGTCATGCTGTAAAGTGACTCTCCTAGCTGGGATTTCGTGGCCCATCCATCTACCTCTGCCACAGTAGCAAAATCAGAGTTCCCAAATTCACAATGGGGGTCATTTACTAAGGGCCCGAATCGCGTTTTCCCGATGTGTTACCCGAATATTTCCGATTTGCGCCGAGTTTCCTTGAATTGCCCCGGGATTGTGTCGCACGGGTTTGGATTGTGTCGCGCGCGCACCAGCTTCCGTGCGCCACAAATAGGGGGCGTGGTTTTCGAGCAACCCGAATTATTCGGACAAGCCCCTGAATTTAAAAACCGAATTGTGTCGCATAAGGACCGCTTACCTTCACCTGGTCCAGCTCGGTGCATTCCGGCGCGATGAGTTTACTTTCAGCGCAGCAGCGCCACCTGGTGGACGGCGGAAGAACTACCTTATTAAATCCCGGCCGGACCCGAATCCAGAGCGGAGAAGCCGCCGCTGGAACGCGAATGGACCGGGTAAGTAAATGTGCCCCAATATCTTTTATTGGAGGATAAGTGTGTGGGCAGTGAACAGTGAGAGACCTATGATGACGATGAAACACAATTGTGTTTCACAAAAAGTGAGGCTTTCTGAAATGTGCAGATGGAGAAGGGGAGCAGCGGTGGTGGAAGAAGCGAGGGGTGATGATGAGGTCCTAGTCCTGACATAGGTAGATGGCAGTGATACTTTGGAATCGGAGGTGGTGGCCAGGATGCCATGGCCAGCCAGCAGAACAAGTGAAAGGGGGCCATGTAGCAACAGTCAGCCCTCAAGTCACATCGTTGCCTGCTACTGCCCGCACCCAGGGACCTAAAACAAAGGCTATCCCGGAGTAAACATAAGCTGCAGTGTCTGAAAGACCAAAAAAAGCCTGGGAAAATCTAAGACTCCCCCTGCTGCTACAGATGGCTAAGCCTGTTCAACTACCTCCCTAGTCACAAGGCCATCTACCTTCCTGCTAAGGGAGGATGTGATGCCGCCATTACCACTATCAGCACCAGCACCACTGTCACCAAGCCTGTCCACAACAAACATTCAGCTCTCCATCCTCCTAATAATTGAAAGAAAGCAAAAGTTTGAATAGGAGCATTTCCAAATTGCTGGCCTTTAAAATGCTCCCATTCAAGCTAGTGGAGAAAGACAGCTTTAAATATGTGATGACAGCGGCTGTCCCACATTATGACATACTTTTCAAAAGAGGCAGTCCCTGCCCTGGATTAATGTAGTGGCGGCTGGTTCCGAGGCATGAGGCACTCTGGCTCACACCCAGGATTGCCGGTCATTGCTACTTACATCCAGTTGCTTCCTCCTAGCAAAGCCATGGGAAACCCAGTAGACCTTGCTAAAATTCATCTGTCTGGATGAAAGACAACACACTGCCTGGGAGCTGTGGACTGGGATCTAGCTGCAGACAGATGAGTAGTTGCTGCTACTGAACCTCAAGCCCGGCAAAGTGGTGTGTGACAACAGCCGATACTTTGTAGCAGCTTTAGGCCAAGTCTAGTTTATGTACGTCCCATGTATTGTGCATGTGCTCAAGTTGGTGGTGCAAAGGTTCCTGGCAAACTATACAGACCTGCTGCTTAAAGTGCATGGTGTGTAATTGTATTTTTAGCATGCACACCCTGCTGCTGCTCGACAGAGTGCAGAGATACTTTGACCTACACACCCACATCTCATACCTCCCACTGTGGACAGCTTGCCCTTTCCTCTGGGCACCCTGGGCCACATGAGCCACTATATGCTCCAGTGCCTGCTCACTGACACAACTGAGTTGTCCGGATACTCAAGAGTCGGCCATCCTGCAAGATCTATGCTTACAGGATAGCATAGCATCCTTCATTCCAATACTAGAGCATACTATTCGCCAATGCAGAAGGAACAATGGAGAAGTTTGCAAAGTCCCAATGTGGAATGCCATAATCACTTCTCCTCAATCTCCACCACCATCGCGGGACACATGGTGGAGGATTAGCTGTCCACACGTCTTCTGGTACTGAAGGATGGGTCCTCCCCATACAATTTCTAGTTGGGAAAATTGAACACATGGCAAGAGCTTTACCACGCAGGAGGTAGGTCATGTAGCGGAAGGTCAGGACAGGCAGCACACAAGTGAGGTCAGGAAGGGAATTTAGAATAATTGCACAGGGCATCAGGTACAAGTTTTCTCTAAGGCTATGAGGCACAAAGATCCGGCAGGGAACACAGAAAGAGGCTGGCTATTTAACAGAATTGGCAGCCAGCTCCAATTATCGGCGCACTGGCCCTTTAAATTTTATAGAGCCAGCGTGCGCCGTAGCAGACATGGACCTGCGTGCTGCAGTGCAGGCATCTTGGAGACCGCCGCCGGACCCGGGAAAGGTAAGTTCCTCGCTGGGACACATGGAGGTAAATGGGTGTGCCTGTGACCCGCAATATGGGTCGCAGGGGCACCCGTGACACTTTGTTTGCACTAATAACCACTCAAACTACAAGGTGTGAGGTGAAAATGTGCAATTCATGGCCCATTGAATTACTACAGATAGATGGTCATGAGGCCCATCAGGATGTGCGGCCAGCCCATTGGGGCTCATTTACTTACCTGGTCCAGTCGCGATCCCGCGGCACGTTGTCCGACGCTGATTCGGGTCTAATGGGATTCACCAAGGTTCGACCAGGTGTCGCTGCTGCGCTGAGGTCCGCCGGAGTGCTGATCTTGCAACACAAATTCCGTGTTTTCTCCGAATCTGTCGGGTTGTCCCACGGCCACTTCCCCCCATTTCTGTGGCGTGAAAGCCAATGCGCCAAAATCCGATTGTGTGCGCCAAAATCCCGGGGCTATTCGGCACAAATCGGAAATCGTCGGGAAACTCGATGAAAGTGCGCGATTCGGACCCTTAGTATATGAGCCCCATTATGTTAAATAAGGTACCTTACTCCTTTGGAAATTGTCTAATGTACCTAATGTTGTTCTTAGTGTCCTAAAAAGTGTCCATTGTAGGTTGCCCATGTTACCCATTTCTAAACTTTTCCATCTACCCTGACCTCTGCTTGGATTCCATTATTGATTTACTGTTCAACTGTCCCCAGTTATTCATATACAGTACTGCAAAAGCCCTCAGTTATTCATGTACTGTTCAGCAGCAGCCCCCTTCTTCATATACTTTCCAGCCGCCCGCAGTTATTTTTAAGCAACAAAAACTTAATTTATATACTGTCTAGCAGTGGCCCCCATTTTTTATATACTGTCCAGTGGCAGCCAGGACCCCTCATTCATTTTACTGTTCAGATCCCCTTGTCATTCATATACTGTCCAACAGAAGACCTTACCTTATATACTCGAGCATAAGCCTAGTTTTTCAGCACAAAATTTGTGCTCAAAAACCCTAACTCGGCTTATACTCGAGTCAACTAAAAAAAATAAAGACAAAACTCACCTTTCTGACGTCACCCGTAGGTCCTCTTCTGTCTGAGACAGTCTGAGACAGAAGAGGACCTATGGGGGACGTTGGAAAGATGAGTACAGTGTTATTTTTCTCCTACTACACGGGCTGGGCAGGCTGTATGCTACAGGGGTTGGGCAGGCTGTACTCTACAGGGGCTGGCAGACTATATACTCGGAGGCTGTAACCAATGCATTTCCCACCCTCGGCTTATACTCGAGTCGATAGGTTTTCCCAGTTTTTGTGTTGAAATTAGGGGTCTCGGCTTATACTCGGGTCGGCTTATACTCGAGTATATACGGCAATTATTAATATACTGTCCAGCAGTGTCCACCCTTACTCATATACTGTCCAGCAGCGGCTGCCCTTAGTAGTATCCTAGCAGCTATCACCCTTATTAATGTATTGTCCAGCAGCAGCCACCCTTATTAATGTATTGTCCAGCAGCAGCCACCCTTAATAATGTACTGTCCAGAAGCAGCCACCCTTATTCATATACTGTCCAACAGAAGACCTTAATAATTCATATACTGTCCAACAGAAGACCTTAATAATTCATATACTGTCCAGCAGACGCCCTTACTCATATACTGTCCTGCAGCAGACGCCCTTATTCATACCCCTCATTAACGTACTGTACAGCAGCAGCCATGCCCCTTTTTTAATTTTACTGTCCAGCAGTCCCCAGTTTTTATGACACTGACGAGCAGTCATTACAAAAAAAACACAATAAACTTACTTACCTTCCATACTGGTGATCCCATGGTTCCCTCTTCTCCCCAGGCTTACACTGTAGAAGCCATAGGGCAGGCAGAGACACATCAGAGCATGCAGAAGTGTATACAATTGATTTTGTATCCCTTGGATGTCAGGCTCCGAGGTAGTGCATCCTCTGTACCACTGCAGACGAAGACACAAACCACTACCTGGGACTGGAGTCTAAGTGGCACCTGGTTTTCACCAGAGCCTGCCGCAAAGTGGGTTGGACTTGGTGCGGCGTGGTACCACCAGGTCGTTCCACAGGCGTGACTTGTCCACAGTGGCAGCCAAGGTCGTGGTACAGGAACGGCAGACAATCTCGTAGTCGGAGACAGGCAGGAGGTCAGGATGGGCAGCACAGGATCGAAGTCAGAGACGTAGCAACAGGTCAGGGCAGGCGGCAAGGGAGCAAAGTCAGAAACGGAACGGGGGTCACAACGGGAATTCTCAAAAACAGCACAAGGCATCAATACAGCTTTCTCTAGGGCCCAAGGCACAAAGATCCGGCAAGGCAGGAAGGGAGGTGCCGGATTTATAAAGGTGGAGATGTTCAGCCAGTGCACCAATCAGCGGTGCGCTGGCCATTTAAGTTTTCTGAAGCTGGCGTTAATGTAGTGTCTTGCAGTGGTCCTGTTACTTGCGATTGTTACACAAGTTCTGCAATAAACTTTCTATTATTTTGCTGGCACCCTGTACGATCATTGCTTACTTTCATTAACTGGTCTTCTGCTTTGTCCATCTGCTACTCAATATATGAAAAAAATAAGCAGAAATTTTTAATTAGTTTATTCACAATCATTAATTTCCTGCTGGGTGTTAAATAGTATGGCTGCATTAGAAAAGTATTAATTCCTAGAAAGAACATTCTAACCAGAATTTAATTTGAGACACATTACACAATAGCAAAATCATTACATAATAGCAAAAAAAGGTTTCTAATAATTAGAGAAGACCCAAACACAACCCCAATTGAATTCAATTGGGACCCAAATTTTAACACCCAAAAATGTCTATAAAATGGGGCTTGTAAGGGCTAGAGGGCTGAAAAATTGTGGGAATAACAAGGCTGTTGCCCTGCCCAAATGGGAAAAGTACTTGAAATAATAACATAACATTAAAAAACAGAAATAATAAAAAACTATATAATAAAAATATAATAGCTGTAACGGGTCACACAGACAACTGAAAGGTACCTGGGAGTACCCGGGAGGAAAGTCTCTATGAGAAGAGTCCGGAGGGAGGAGTCTGTGGACCAGTAGACCTTCTTGACCACTGCGGGAGATGGTATGAGGCGGTGGCAGCCAAGGTACAGGGATGTGCAGGAAACAGTCCAAGCCTGGGGTGACAGCAGGAACACGGAGGAACACTGGTAACGCTGGCAGATAGGACTGGAACCCTGGAAGGCACAGCAGGAAGCGTATGGGAATGCTGGAGACAGGAGACACGGAGGCGTCTGAAAACGCTGGAAGACAGGACACACCAGGAGCGTATGGGAACGCTGGAGAAAGGAGACACGGAGGCGTCTGGAAACGCTGGAGGAACACAGAGGCGTCTGAAAATGCTGGAACACAGGAGCATCTGGAAACACTGGAACAGAAGCATCTGGAAATGCTGATGGGCAATCACTTCAACAGGAACCGTTGAGAAGGGGGTGTGGAAATCTTGGAAGTTCCATTAGAATGCTGAAGATCCAGCCAGGAATGAAGGGAGGTGCCGGATTATAGAGGGTGAGGCGGATTAGCCAGCGCCAATCAGGAGGACACTGGCCCTTTAAATCCTGAGAATTAGGTGCGCGCCCTAGCAGCGGGTGCGTGCGGCCTGGAAGGCAGGAGGCATGCGACCTACACGCCGGGATCCGAAGCACAGCCAGGAGAGGTAAGTCCGGGCAGGGGGACAGGGACAGGCATACAGCGGAGCACGGGTGTACCCGTGATCCACGCCTTAGATTGCAGGAGCACCTGTGACAATCATAAAAGGAGCTCTGGGTGTTCAGACCCAGTTATTTACATAGTTATATGAAAGAAGCAATAGAAAAAACTACACACTCATCCTCTCACTGCGGTTAAAGGCGCTCTGGATGTTCAGACCCAGTTAGTTATTCTCTTAGTGGTAAAAGAAGAAATGTAAAAACTACAAACCTTACCTCTAACTGCGAATTTGAGGTTCCATTTATAAGGAATTGAAAAAATGTTGAATTCGAAGTTTCATTAAAGGAAGTAAGACGAAGAAAAAGAAGAAGAAAAAATTGAATGATGTTCCAGGAATGCAGAACATATTCAGACACCTGCTAAAGCAAGTTGTGTGGGATCAATGCTTTGTTCATCTTAATAAATGTTAGGATGTCCATGTGGAGGGGGCTTCTATTGTCCAATTGTGATGTCACCAGCTGTGGTGCCCCAGGTTGATACCCTGCAGCAAAGTGTAGATCATGGTATGAGGTTTAAATGGTGAAAACCAGGGGATGACACCCTTAGGAGTAGCTTGAAGTCCAATCCATTCTACAGCACTGTCATTCCAAACCATAGTATTTTGACTGGCGTGTGAGATGAGGAGACATGAAATCCATTTTTGAGTTTAATAAACACAGGGATGTGGTGCAAACATAGAGTGGTCCATACAATTTAAAAAGAAAAGGGTTATATGGATCCTACAAAATCCCATATAAACGTGTTCAGTCGCAAGCTAAATAAAATGAAATTAACTTTTCCTTCTCTGACTCCTGGTTCCAGCAGCAGAGCAGTCATTAGTGCCCAGGTATTCCTGTCTGGGGCAGTGTTGGGGTCACAGGTCACATGGGGAGCCCATGCACCAATCACCATGAGGCCACTAATTGGTCAGCACTAACCAACAAGTCACTATGGAGCCTGAGCAGGGTAAGTAAACTTGACTTTTTTTTCCCCTTCCCCAACTACTATAGGGGTGCCTAATTGAATTATACCATAAGCAGGGCCTGAAGGGAGGAGCAGGACTCCAGGTTCTAGAAATAGGGTGATGGCACACGTGGCGTTTTGCACACGTTTTCGACCAGTTTTAATTAAGATAATTGGTAAAACCTGTCAAAAACGCATGTGTTTTTTAACGGACTGCTTAAAAACGGACCAAAAACGGGTTCAAATACACTGAAATGAGTCATGCTCCTCCCTTTAACGACCTGGCCCTTTTTTGTTTTTATCATTTCTATTTTTCGCTCCCCACCTTCAAAAATCTATAACTTTTTTATTTTTACACATAAAGACCTCTGTGATGGCTTGTTTTCTGCATAACAAATTGCACTTCATAGTAATGGTATGGAATATCCCATGTCATGTACTGGAAAGCAGGAAAAAAAATCCAAATGCAATGAAAATGGTGAAAAAACACATTTGCGCGTTGTTTTCTTGTGGGCTTGAATTTTTTTACGGGTTTCACTATGCGCCCAAAATGACATATCTACTTTATTCTTTGGGTCGTTACAATCACGGAGATACCAAATTTGTATAGGTTTTATCATGTTTTTATACATTTACAAAAATTAAAACCTTCCGTACCAAAATGTTTTTTTTTTTTATTTTGCCATCTTCTGGCACTAATAACTTTTCATTCTTCAGTGTACAGAGCTGTGGGTGGTGTCATTTTGTGCAACTTTTTATGATGTTTTCAATGCTACCATATTTAGGACTGTACAACCTTTTGATCACTTTTTATAGAATTTTGTATACTTTTTAAAATGGCAAAAAAAGGCATTTTAGACTTTGGGCGCTATTTTCCGTTACGGGGTTAAACAAGATTAAAAACCATAAAATACCAAATAAATAAAAACAAGAGGAAAGGACAAGGCTTCAATGCAACAACATAAAAGGGAAAATCTTTATTTAGTAAACAACAATGGGAATGCATAAAATAGACTGAGAAGCATCTCAGAAAAGATACAAAAAAGCACGCCAGGTAATATGTCCTAAAATACATGAACAAATGTAAAATGTACAATTCAAGGGACCCAAACATGTAATGAACAGTAATGAACGACAATGGGTGTAAAGTAATAATGAGGTAGAGCCCTTATATAGCTAGCAGGTATACTGTAATAATAACAGAGGTCACAGACGCCAAATGATAAACATGGATAAACACATACAAATAGTGCAAAATGAGTGGAAGCTAGTGTGACCAAGAGGAGGACATGATATTACCTGGCGTGCACCCCGACGCGCGTTTCAATCGCAGCAGGTCTTTGTCAAGTCTATTTTATGCATTCCCATTGTTGTTTACTAAATAAAGATTTTCCCTTTTATGTTGTTGCATTGAAGCTTTGTCCTCTCCTCTTGTTTTTATTTATTTGGTATTTTGTAGTTTATCAGTAAGAGGCCTTCCTTTGGCTACATTGGTCGATATCACTGTCACTAGATTCTACCACTGTTACACTGTGCTTCTTTTGTTATTTTTTTGTATGAAGATTAAAAACCATTATTATATTTTGATAGATCGGGCATTTTCAGACGCGTCAATACCTAATGTGTTTATGATTTTTACTGTTTATTTATATTTATATCAGTTCTAGGGAAAGGGGGGGGGGGTGATTTGAATTTTTATGTTCTTATATTATATATTTTTTTCCTTTTTTTATTTTTACTATTTTTAATACTCCCTAGGGTACTTTAACCCTAGGTTGTCTGATCGATCCTACCAAATACTGCCATACTACAGTATGGCAGTATATGGGGATTTTCCACTTCATTCATTAAAATGTGCAAATTGCACATTGTAATGAATGGGTTAAAAACGAGACAGCCTCAGGTCTTCAGAAGACCCGAGGCTGTCATGGCAAGGCTGTCATGGCGACCAATCGCCGCTCCCTGATGACGTCACGGGGAGCAGCGATCGTCACCAAGATGGCAGCGCCCATGTGCCGCCATCCTTTTGAGTCTGCCGGCGAAAATCACGGGGATAACACCGGCAAGTGTTTGGCGCAATATGCAGCAAAGACTTACTGGCTATGGAGAGGGCTGAGCCCGTGAGCCCTCTCCCTGTACCCACACCCGACGCGCGCCATACTATTACGGTACGCGTCGGTAAGGGAGTCAAGCCCTGCTTTGTGCATTATTCAATGAATGAGCTTTGTCCGGAGTGTTAATTTTAAGTAACGTTGTGACGTAGATGATGTTGGTTCAATCTGAGAACCTATGATTAAGGAAGCAGATTCAGAGATCCAGTAAGACAATCATGGAGACGTGCACCGTGACAAGTGTGAATGCAGCAAACATTGCCAGGTGGTGCAACAACACCTTGTAAATCATGCGCGCGGTGACGCCCCTGCGACTTGTTCTATCGGTATCCAGTGGTCATTTGGACATGATGACCTTTGTGTCTCAAGTATGCCATCAGAAGTGTTTAGCAGACCCGAACTCCATTGCCACTGATGACTTTGCCATCAGTATTTAAACAGTTAACACCCACGATTGCTCCTGACTTGACCGAACACATATTTTAACAGGTCCGCTCATCTCTAGCATTAAGTACATCACTGCATCACAAGAAAATGGTGTGTAATAGGACCATTTTGTTTTACTCCACTGGTACTAAAAGTGTTGCTGATATTGCTGATCATAGCTGCCATGTCCTTGGGTGTCAAAAAATTGAAACTAAATTGTTTTTGCATATGAAATGACCGGTAGTTACTGCAATTTCTGCAGGAACACCATACATGTTTTTTTTTCTACTTTCAAAAACCCGCTTTTATCCCACCCCTCCACTGATGATGATGATGATCTCCCTTTCTGTACCGAAACACAAACTCACTTTTTGGGCTCCCTCCCTTTCTTTGAGGTTCCTCTCTCGCTCACATTGATGCCCACCATTCCTCACATTGTGGCTCCCCTGCTTTTCACATTGTGGTTCCCCTGCTTCTCACATTGTGCCCCTCCTCACATTGTGGCTCCCCTGCTTCTCACATTGTGCCCCTCATCACATTGTGGCTCCCCTGCTTCTCACATTGTGCCCCTCATCACATTGTGGCTCCCCTGCTTCTCACATTGTGCCCCTCCTCACATTGTGGCTCCCCTGCTTCTCACATTGTGCCCCTCCTCACATTGTGGCTCCCCTGCTTCTCACGCTGGCCCTTCCTCACATTGTGGCTCCCCTGCTTCTCACATTGGCCCTTCCTCACATTGTGGCTCCCCTGCTTCTCACATTGTGGATCCCCTGCTTCTCACATTGTGCCCCTCCTCACATTGTTGCTCCCCTGCTTCTCACATTGTGCCCCTCCTCACATTGTGGCTCCCCTGCTTCTCACATTGTGCCCCTCCTCACATTGTGGCTCCCCTGCTTCTCACATTGTGCCCCTCATCACATTGTGGCTCCCCTGCTTCTCACATTGTGCCCCTCATCACATTGTGGCTCCCCTGCTTCTCACATTGTGCCCCTCATCACATTGTGGCTCCCCTGCTTCTCACATTGTGCCCCTCCTCACATTGTGGCTCCCCTGCTTCTCACATTGTGCCCCTCATCACATTGTGGCTCCCCTGCTTCTCACATTGTGCCCCTCATCACATTGTGGCTCCCCTGCTTCTCACATTGTGCCCCTCATCACATTGTGGCTCCCCTGCTTCTCACATTGTGCCCCTCATCACATTGTGGCTCCCCTGCTTCTCACATTGTGCCCCTCATCACATTGTGGCTCCCCTGCTTCTCACATTGTGCCCCTCATCACATTGTGGCTCCCCTGCTTCTCACATTGTGCTCCTCATCACATTGTGGCTCCGTGCTTCCCTCCTCATTGCTCCCCTTACACTGTGTCCCCTGCTAATTGTAAGGGTGAAAAGAAAAACATTGTGGCTTCTCCCCTGCTCTGCCCTCTCCTAAACACTGTTGCCCCTAATCCTCTCACATTGTGCCCCCTCCACATTGTTACTTATCATTCCACCACAGCAGTCCTGCTTCCTCCACATCAGTGTACACCTGCCAGCCCCTATCCTCTAGATATAGATAACGTAGAAGCCTGGGGCACATCTCCTGCTATCCAGGATATTGGGTGCAGACCCAGAAACCTGGAATTTTCCTGCCGGATCTGGGACAGTTATGTTTATGTATACAAAAATGTTATGTTTAAGAAAATTGTATAGTTTACTTCTATATAAAACAAGTAAATAACAAAGCCTTAAAAAATCATAAAACAAAGTGTGTGAAGGGAGAAAGGGCCACAATGTTACATAATGGGCAGCACAATGTAAGGTAGGGGGCAGCAATGTTAGGAAGGGCACAATGTAAAGAAGGGGGTAAAGATGTGAGGGTGGGCACAATGTAAAGGAGTTGTAGGGGGCAATAATGTGAGGGAGCACAATGTAAGGTAGGGGGCAACAATGTCAGGAATAGCAGAATGTGAGGGAGATGGCCACAATTTAATGTAGGGAGGCGATAATGTTAGGGGGCACAATGTAAGGCAGGGGGAAGCAATGTATAAGGAATGGCAAAAGGGATAGGAGCCACAATGTAAAGTAGGGGCTAATAATGTGAGGGGCAGCACAATGTAGGACAGGGGGAACCAATGTAATAAATAGCACAATGTGAGAGAGATGGGAGCCACAATGTAATGTGAGGGGGCAGAATGTACGGCAGGGGGCAGCAATCCAAGGAATGGTACAATGTGAGAGAGATGGGAGCCACAGTGTAAAGTAGGGGTAATAATGTGAAGGGGGCACAATGTAAGGCAAGAAGCAGCAATCTAAGGAATGGCACAATGTGAGAAAGATGGAAGCCACAGTGTAATGTGAGGGGGCAGAATGTAAGGCAGGGGGCAGCAATACAAGAAATGGCATGATGTGAGAGGGGACACAATGTAAGGAAGAAGTAAGTAGCAAGTGTCATAGAGACTTTTGGCTCCTGGGTCTTTAAATCATTGTGGATAAGGGATAAGTTACTTTTGTGGAAAGCCCCTTCAAAGCCAACACTGGTTGCATATTTAAGGGGCTGTTTCATCCACTACGACTACAGTAGTACCAGTATCTTTGACCTTACGACAAGAATGCTATCTCCCATCACACATCTCCCTATAGAAGGAAATGTTTAGCACTCCACTTCTGCTGCAGTCTGTAACCTGTTCTCATATACTGACTGCAGCAGGAGCCATTCTGATTATAGACATGAATTTCAGTACCTTCACATTTTCCCATTTCCACTATTAAATTAGGGAATGGTTATTTATGCACTGAGTTTTCTGGTGGCTAAAAAATGAAACTTTTCTTTCGTTACTTATTATTAGAGATGAGCGAACACTAAAATGCTCGGGTACTCGTTATTCGAGACGAACTTTTCCCGATGCTCGAGTGCTCGTCTCGAATAACGAACCCCATTGAAGTCAATGGGAGACTCGAGCATTTTTCAAGGGGACCAAGGCTCTGCACAGGGAAGCTTGGCCAAACACCTGGGAACCTCAGAAAAGGATGGAAACACCACGGAAATGGACAGGAAACAGCAGGGGCAGCATGCATGGATGCCTCTGAGGCTGCATAATCGCACCATTATGCCAAAATTATGGGCAACAGCATGGCCATGACAGAGTGACAGAATGAAGCTAGATAGCATCTAAAACATCCAATAATTGACCCTGACACTATAGGGGACGGCATGCAGAGGCAGCGGCAGCAGCGGCAGGCATGGCAACATACCCTAAATGGACTCAGGCTTCAAACCAATGGGTAGCAGAGAGGAACCAAAGGAGGTGAGCAAGAAGCGCTCAAATAATATCGGTACATGATAAAAGTTTGCCAGTATATTTTGTGGATTACACAGCAGGGTGGCGACAAAGTTAACATGGAAGCCATGAAAACAACCCAAAATTCTGCCTGACACAGCTCGTTTGATAAGGGGACCATGTATGGAGGCAGTGAACTAGTAGTAGATTAAAGGTGCTGCAGTTAAAACTATGTTAGTTGGATCTTGGCATGGAGCTGGCGCTCCGCTGCCAGGCGAGCTTTCGCCAATCCAAGCCCGTGTCTCTAGGCTACTCCCCAAACAGCACTTCTAAGAACCTTTTGTATAAGATCAAGTGTAGTAGCGTTCTTATAAGTTTAGGATATGCCGGGTGAGGGGAATGTAAACAGATGCGCAAGAAGCGCTGAAATAATATCCCTAAATGGTAAAAGTTTGCAAGTATATTTTGGGGATTACACAGCAGGGTGGCGACAAAGTTAACAACTTTGATGTGGAATGCCCTGTAATAGCTCTTGGGCGGTGTGCCTTTTATCGCCTAGGCTCAGCAGTTTCAGCACCGCCTGCTGTCGCTTAGCGACGGCACTGCTGCTGTGCCTAGAGCTACCGACTGATGGCGCCATGCCCACGGATGGTAATTCGGAGGAGGAGGAGGTGGAGGAGGGGTGGGAGGAGGTATAGTAGGCCTTTGAGACCTGGACCGAGGTAGGCCCCGCAATTCTCTGCGTCGGCAGTATATGACCAGCCCCAGGGTCAGACTCGGTCCCAGCCTGCACCAAGTTAAGTGTAGTAGCGTTCTCATAAGTTTGGGATATGGCGGGTGAGGGGAATGTAAACAGATGCGCAAGAAGCGCATGATGCGCATGGAGCTGGCGTTCCGCTGCCAGGCGAGCTTTCGCCAATCCAAGCCCCTGTCTCTAGGCTACTCCCCAAACAGCACTTCTAAGAACCTTTTGTATAAGATCAAGTGTAGTAGCGTTCTTATAAGTTTAGGATATGCCGGGTGAGGGGAATGTAAACATCTGCGCAAGAAGCGCTGAAATAATATCCGTAAATGGTAAAAGTTTGCCAGTATATTTTGTGGATAACACAGCAGGGTGGCGACAAAGTTAACAACTTTGATGTGGAATCCATGAAAACAACCCAAATTTCTGCCTGACACACCTCGTTTGATAAAGGGACGATGTATGGAGGCAGCTATATGGACGACTTTTGGAGGTAGCAATGGAGACAACGTGTGGAGGCTGCTATGGAGACAATTTAATTTGGATAGTGCCTGTATGTGGCAGTCCCAAACATTTTTCAAACCAGAGGAGCAGGTAGGTGGCCCTCCAGTAAAATGGGATAGATTGAGTGCCTGTATGTGGCAGTCCCAAAAATGTTTCAAACCAGAGGAGCAGGTAGGTGGCCCTGCAGTAAAATGGAATAGATTGAGTGCCTGTATGTGGCAGTCCCAAAAATGTTTCAAACCAGAGGAGCAGGTAGGTGGCCCTGCAGTAAAATGGAATAGATTGAGTGCCTGTATGTGGCAGTCCCAAAAATTGTTCAAACCAGAGGAGCAGGTAGGTGGCCCTGCAGTAAAATGGAATAGATTGAGTGCCTGTATGTGGCAGTCCCAAAAATTGTTCAAACCAGAGGAGCAGGTAGGTGGCCCTGCAGTAAAATGGAATAGATTGAGTGCCTGTATGTGGCAGTCCCAAAAATGTTTCAAACCAGAGGAGCAGGTAGGTGGCCCTCCAGTAAAATGGAATAGATTGAGTGCCTGTATGTGGCAGTCCCAAAAATTGTTCAAACCAGAGGAGCAGGTAGGTGGCCCTCCAGTAAAATGGAATAGATTGAGTGCCTGTATGTGGCAGTCCCAAAAATTGTTCAAACCAGAGGAGCAGGTAGGTGGCCCTGCAGTAAAATGGAATAGATTGAGTGCCTGTATGTGGCAGTCCCAAAAATGTTTCAAACCAGAGGAGCAGGTAGGTGGCCCTCCAGTAAAATGGAATAGATTGAGTGCCTGTATGTGGCAGTCCCAAAAATTGTTCAAACCAGAGGAGCAGGTAGGTGGCCCTGCAGTAAAATGGAATAGATTGAGTGCCTGTATGTGGCACTCACAAAAATTGTTTCAAACAGAGGACCGGGTAGGTGGCCCTCCAGAAAAATTAAATGCATGAAGTACTATAGCAAGAGCCAGTGGGCCCTGTCAAAAAATAGCCAGTTTCCTCTGCTTTACTGTACAAAGAGGAGGAGAAGGAGGAAAATGAGGAGGAGGAGGAGGAGTGGATCAATTATTCAGGTTGAGCTTCCTTCACCTGGTGGAGATTGGAAATTCTGAGAAATCCAGCCTTTATTCATTTTAATAAGCGTCAGCCTGTCAGCGCTGTCAGTCGACAGGCGTGTACGCTTATCGGTGATGATGCCACCAGCTGCACTGAAAACCCGCTCGGACAAGACGCTAGCGGCAGGGCAGGCAAGAACCTCCAAGGCGTACAGCGCCAGTTCGTGCCACATGTCCAGCTTTGAAACCCAGTAGTTGTAGGGAGCTGTGTGATCATTTAGGACGATGGTATGGTCAGCTACGTACTCCCTCACCATCTTTCTGTAAAGATCAGCCCTACTCTGCCGAGACTGGGGACAGGTGACAGTGTCTTGCTGGGGTGACATAAAGCTGGCAAAAGCCTTGTAAAGCGTACCCTTGCCAGTGCTGGACAAGCTGCCTGCTCGCCTACTCTCCCTCGCTACTTGTCCCGCAGAACTACGCACTCTGCCGCTAGCGCTGTCAGAAGGGAAATACTGTTTCAGCTTGTGCACCAGGGCCTGCTGGTATTCATGCATTCTCACACTCCTTTCCTCTCCAGGGATGAGAGTGGGAAGATTTTGCTTGTACCGTGGGTCCAGGAGAGTGAACACCCAGTAATCGGTGCTGGAATAAATTCTTTGAACGCGAGGGTCACGGGATAGGCAGCCTAGCATGAAATCTGCCATATGCGCCAGAGTACCAACGCGTAAGAATTCACTCCCCTCACTGGCCTGACTGTCCATTTCCTCCTCCTCCAACTCCTCCAACTCCTCTTCTTCTGCCCATACACGCTGAACAGTGAAGGACTCAACAATGGTCCCCTCTTGTGTCTCGCCAACATTCTCCTCCTCTTCCTCCTCATCCTCCTCCACCTCCACCTCCTCCGATATGCGCTGAGAAACAGACCTCAGGGTGCTTTGGCTATCAACAAGGGAATATTCTTCCCCCGTCTCTTGTGACGAGCGCAAAGCTTCCGACTTCATGCTGACCAGAGAGTTTTTCAACAGGCCAAGCAGCGGGATGGTGAGGCTGATGATGGCGGCATCGCCACTGACCATCTGTGTTGACTCCTCAAAGTTACTCAGCACCTGACAGATATCAGACATCCACGTCCACTCCTCATTGTAGACTTGAGGAAGCTGACTGACCTGACTACCAGTTCTGGTGGAAGTTGACATCTGGCAGTCTACAATCGCTCTGCGCTGCTGGTAAACTCTGGATAACATGGTCAGTGTTGAATTCCACCTCGTGGGCACGTCGCACAACAGTCGGTGAGCGGGCAGTTGGAGGCGGCGCTGCGCTGCCCTGAGAGTGGCAGCATCTGGGCTGGACTTCCTGAAATGCGCACAGATGCGGCGCACCTTCGTGAGCAAATCAGACAGATTGGGGTATGTCTTGAGGAAACGCTGCACTATCAGATTTAACACATGGGCCAGGCATGGCACATGTGTCAGTCTGCCGAGTTGCAGAGCCGCCACCAGGTTACGGCCGTTGTCACACACAACCATTCCCGGCTTGAGGTTCAGCGGTGCCAGCCACAGATCAGTCTGCGCCGTGATGCCCTGTAATAGCTCTTGGGCGGTGTGCCTTTTGTCGCCTAGGCTCAGCAGTTTGAGCACCGCCTGCTGTCGCTTAGCGACGGCACTGCTGCTGTGCCTAGAGCTACCGACTGATGGCGCCGTGCCCACGGATGGTAGTTCGGAGGAGGAGGTGGAGGAGGGGTGGGAGGAGGAGGAGGCATAGTAGGCCTGAAACACCTGGACCGAGGTAGGCCCCGCAATCCTCGGCGTCGGCAGTATATGAGCAGCCCCAGGGTCAGACTCGGTCCCAGCCTCCACCAAGTTAACCCAATGTGCCGTCAGCGATATATAGTGGCCCTGCCCGGCAGCACTCGTCCACGTGTCCGTGGTCAGGTGGACCTTGTCAGAAACGGCGTTGGTCAGGGCACGGATGATGTTGTCTGACACGTGCTGGTGCAGGGCTGGGACGGCACATCGGGAAAAGTAGTGGCGGCTGGGGACCGAATACCGAGGGGCGGCCGCCGCCATGAGGTTGCGAAAGGCCTCGGTCTCTACTAGCCTATAGGGCAGCATCTCCAGGCTAAGCAATCTGGAGATGTGCACATTAAGGGCTTGGGCGTGCGGGTGGGTTGCACTATATTTGCGTTTCCGCTCCAGCGTCTGGGGTATGGAGAGCTGAACGCTGGTGGATGCTGTGGAGGATCGTGGAGGCGACGATGGGGTTTTTGTGGCAGGGTCCTGGGCAGGGGGCTGACTAGCAGCTGACACAGGGGAAGGAGCAGTGGTGTGCACGGCCGGAGGTGAACGGGCTTGTTGCCACTGAGTGGGGTGCTTAGCATTCATATGCCTGCGCATACTGGTGGTAGTTAAGCTAGTAGTGGTGGAACCCCTGCTGAGCCTGGTTTGGCAAATGTTGCACACCACAGTCCGTCGGTCATCCGGTGTTTCCTTAAAGAACCTCCACACTTCTGAAGATCTAGCCCTCGCCGCAAGAGCCCTCACCACGGGAGCTTCACTAGTTGACAGTGGCGCTGATGCACCAGCTCTGGCCCTGCCTCTCCGTCTGGCCCCACCACTGCCTCTTCCAACCTGTTCAGGTCGAGGACTCTCCTCCGTCTCAGAAGCACTGTGTTCACCCGGCCTCTCAACCCAGCTTGGGTCTGTCACCTCATCATCCTCCGATCCCTCAGTCTGCTCCCCCCTCGGACTTCCTGCCCTGACAACAACTTCCCCACTGTCTGACAACCGTGTCTCCTCATCGTCGGACACCTCTTTACACACTTCCACTACGTCAAGAAGGTCATCATCACCCACAGACTGTGACTGGTGGAAAACCTGGGCATCGGAAAATTGCTCAGCAGCAACCGGACAAGTGGTTTGTGACTGTGGGAAGGGTCCAGAAAACAGTTCCTCAGAGTATGCCGGTTCAAATGCCAAATTTTCCTGGGAGGGGGCAGACTGGGGGGGAGGAGGCTGAGGTGCAGGAGCTGGAGGAGTGGCGATTTCGGTGACATGGGTGGACTGCGTGGAAGACTGACTGGTGGTGGACAAATTGCTCGAAGCATTGTCAGCAATCCACGACATCACCTGTTCGCACTGTTCTGGCCTCAACAGTGCTCTACCACGAGTCCCAGTAACTTCAGACATGAACCTAGGGAGTGTAGCTCTGCGGCGTTCCCCTGCTCCCTCATCAGCAGGTGGTGTCTCACCCCGCCCAGGACCACGGCCTCTGACCCCTGCAGTAGTTGGACGCCCACGTCCCCGCCCTCGTCCTCTACCCCTAGCCCTCGGGTTAAACATTTTTAAAATGAGAGTTATAACTTTATTTTTTTTTTTACTTTTTTTTGTTTTTTTTTGTGTTTTTTTTTTTTTTTTTGTGTTTTTTGTTTTTTTTTTAGTTTTTAAAACCAAACAATGCTATCCTATTGCTATGGCTATTTTCTAGCCAAGTATCAAAGGAAGCACAGTACTATGCCAGATGAGATGACACTGAGTTCTTGCCTAATAGAAATCCAACCCCTACTGAATTTTGCCACTTCAGCCTTTGCTATGGATATGTGCGCCACTAAGCGCAGAACACAGCGGTCGCAAGTCCCACTACAAATTGCTCAGAATTGGCAAGTACATGCACTGCAGAAACTACAGTCACCAGCAGATCAACCAGAAATCAAATATATAGAACGCTACTGTAGGCTTCAAGAAGCTGTTTGTATTCTCCTATGGCTATTTTCTAGCCAAGTATCAAAGGAAGCACAGTACTATGCCAGATGAGATGACACTGAGTTATTGCCTAATAGAAATCCAACCCCTACTGAATTTTGCCACTTCAGCCTTTGCTATGGATATGTGCGCCACTAAGCGCAGAACACAGCGGTCGCAAGTCCCACTACAAATTGCTCAGAATTGGCAAGTACATGCACTGCAGAAACTACAGTCACCAGCAGATCAACCAGAAATCAAATATATAGAACGCTACTGTAGGCTTCAAGAAGCTGTTTGTATTCTCCTATGGCTATTTTCTAGCCAAGTATCAAAGGAAGCACAGTACTATGCCAGATGAGATGACACTGAGTTATTGCCTAATAGAAATCCAACCCCTACTGAATTTTGCCACTTCAGCCTTTGCTATGGATATGTGCGCCACTAAGCGCAGAACACAGCGGTCGCAAGTCTCACTACAAATTGCTCAGAATTGGCAAGTACATGCACTGCAGAAACTACAGTCACCAGCAGATCAACCAGAAATCAAATATATAGAACGCTACTGTAGGCTTCAAGAAGCTGTTTGTATTCTCCTATGGCTATTTTCTAGCCAAGTATCAAAGGAAGCACAGTACTATGCCAGATGAGATGACACTGAGTTATTGCCTAATAGAAATCCAACCCCTACTGAATTTTGCCACTTCAGCCTTTGCTATGGATATGTGCGCCACTAAGCGCAGAACACAGCGGTCGCAAGTCCCACTACAAATTGCTCAGAATTGGCAAGTACATGCACTGCAGAAACTACAGTCACCAGCAGATCAACCAGAAATCAAATATATAGAACGCTACTGTAGGCTTCAAGAAGCTGTTTGTATTCTCCTATGGCTATTTTCTAGCCAAGTATCAAAGGAAGCACAGTACTATGCCAGATGAGATGACACTGAGTTATTGCCTAATAGAAATCCAACCCCTACTGAATTTTGCCACTTCAGCCTTTGCTATGGATATGTGCGCCACTAAGCGCAGAACACAGCGGTCGCAAGTCCCACTACAAATTGCTCAGAATTGGCAAGTACATGCACTGCAGAAACTACAGTCACCAGCAGATCAACCAGAAATCAAATATATAGAACGCTACTGTAGGCTTCAAGAAGCTGTTTGTATTCTCCTATGGCTATTTTCTAGCCAAGTATCAAAGGAAGCACAGTACTATGCCAGATGAGATGACACTGAGTTATTGCCTAATAGAAATCCAACCCCTACTGAATTTTGCCACTTCAGCCTTTGCTATGGATATGTGCGCCACTAAGCGCAGAACACAGCGGTCGCAAGTCTCACTACAAATTGCTCAGAATTGGCAAGTACATGCACTGCAGAAACTACAGTCACCAGCAGATCAACCAGAAATCAAATATATAGAACGCTACTGTAGGCTTCAAGAAGCTGTTTGTATTCTCCTATGGCTATTTTCTAGCCAAGTATCAAAGGAAGCACAGTACTATGCCAGATGAGATGACACTGAGTTATTGCCTAATAGAAATCCAACCCCTACTGAATTTTGCCACTTCAGCCTTTGCTATGGATATGTGCGCCACTAAGCGCAGAACACAGCGGTCGCAAGTCCCACTACAAATTGCTCAGAATTGGCAAGTACATGCACTGCAGAAACTACAGTCACCAGCAGATCAACCAGAAATCAAATATATAGAACGCTACTGTAGGCTTCAAGAAGCTGTTTGTATTCTCCTATGGCTATTTTCTAGCCAAGTATCAAAGGAAGCACAGTACTATGCCAGATGAGATGACACTGAGTTATTGCCTAATAGAAATCCAACCCCTACTGAATTTTCCCACTTCGGTCTTTGCTATGGATATGTGTGCCACTAAGAGCTAAACACAACGGTAGCAAGTCCCCCTGCTAATTCCTCACAAAATGGTAAAAGATGCAAATTAAAAGAAAAAAAGTAGAACGTTATTGTAGCCCTAAGAAGGGCTGTTGGGTTCTTTGAGAATCACTCCTGCCTAACAGTAAGCTAATAGAACACCCTAACGCTTTCCCTGAGCAGCAGCAGCTCTCTCCCTAGCGGCATCCAGAGACAGAATGATCCGAGCAGCGCGGCCAGCGGCTAGTCTATCCCAGGGTCACCTGATCTGGCCAGCCAACCACTGCTATCGACGTGTAAGGGTACCACGTCATGCTGGGTGGAGTGCAGAGTCTCCTGGCTTGTGATTGGCTCTGTTTCTGGCCGCCAAAAAGCAAAACGGCGGGAGCTGCCATTTTCTCGAGCGGGCGAAGTATTCGTCCGAGTAACGAGCAGTTTCGAGTACCCTAATGCTCGACCGAGCATCAAGCTCGGACGAGCATGTTCGCTCATCTCTACTTATTATTAAACTAAATCAAAATAGAACACAACAAGGGCAAAAAGCATCTGGTATCATTAGAAGTGCAGTTCATACATTTGCCCAGTAGGTGGCGCATATCATCTATAAAGATACAAACCCTCTTAAAAGTTGGGCAGGGGAAGGAGGGGTGTATGGAGTGCAGTCAGGCTGTGAGTGGAAGTGCTCTCATCGCACTGAGTTCACCTTCAGCTCACTGGTGATTGGCAGAGCTCCTGTGACATCAGAGGAGACACAAAAAAAACCTAAAAGACAAATGCAAGTTGCAAGTGGAGAAAGGAGCAAGCTCACCGGTGAGGGATACATGGAGAGTGGCTCCTGCAGCACATGGCACAGAGATACTGGAGGGCAGCACACAGCCATCCCTGGATATGCTGAGATGACTTTACCTGCAGTCCCTGCTCACATTGGAAAGCACATTACAGAAGAAGTAACCAGTCACCTAAAGTATGTTTAAAAAGAGAAGGACTGTGCTCAGGATAAAAGCTAAATCTCTGCCCATCAGCCCTAGGAAGGACACAGTGTAACAGCAAGTGATGTGGACACTCTCATCCAGATCTAATCTCTGCTGCACACAGGTACTCCCTGCACAGCTGTGCACCCTCTGCCAGGACATGAGCCATCACTGTACTCCCTAGCTCTGGCATCTTTGTATCTGCTCTTGTATGTTGTTTGCATTACATTCCACCCAGTAAATAGAGAAGCTTCTTCCTCCTTTCATCTGATACAGACACAAGAGATCAGGGACTTCTTAAAGACTTTCATTCCTGCTGAAGTTGTTTGATATTTCTTCCTCCTTCTCTTTGATTTTTTTTTTTTCCCCTCTGTTATCCTGGACTTGTAACACCTGTACAGTGCCGCATTGTCTTATCCTTGTCATCAGGTTTGCAGACACAACACCTTTTTAGTAGAAGGTAAACAGATTGTGAGCACAGGTGAAGATTGCTCCCACATTACCTGGAGCTGACACCTTATAGGGGATACAGGAGCGCCGCGCTGGTCCTGTGTTATTACAACCTAACACTAGTGCATTGTATGGGCTGTATTAACCTCCTCACCGCCGCCTGGCAATATCACACCTTGTTTGCCTTATGTGATTGCTAGGCTTAGACTTTAATGGGAATGTGTGGGCAGTGAGGTGTTAAGCTTGGTTAATCAAGGGTTTGGGGTGTGCTGTGCCTGTTTAGAAATGTTGCGTGTGAGTGTCACAGTTCCTATCTGATTTGCTGTGTGACATAGTATATATTCTTGTTACGAGTCATAGAGTCAATATGGAGAATGGTGTTTTCTTATGTCCAAGAAGGAACACATCCAGAGAGAAATGTGTTTTTTTTATTTTTAACAATAATGTAACCTAATGCTATGTTACTTGCGGTGTTGTGTACAAAATAAATTGTGTGTGTGTGTAATATATATATATATATATATATATATATATATATATATATATATATATATATATTATTGTAACTTGTGCACAACACCGCAAGTAACATAGCATTAGATTACATTATTGTTAAAATAATCACTACCTGCAGTTACTTATATCTGACCATCCGCCTCTTCCTCCCATTCAGGTTGACAATGGTAGCTGGGATTCGTCCTCTGCTCCTTCTGCTGCTTTATCAGGTGCTGTTGAGTGGGTGCTCCGGCCTTATCCCAGAGGTTGGCAGGAGGAAGTACACGGAGTCTGGCCGGGCATCTCCTGAGGAGTCACAGGGCATCCTCAACCAGTTTGAGCTCCGCTTACTTAACATGTTCGGTTTGAAGAGGCGTCCAACTCCTGGCAAAAATGTGGTAATCCCTCACTACATGCTGGAATTGTACCATCTGCACTCGGCCCAGCTGGCTGACAACCAAGACAAGCCCCCCATGGATTATCAGAAGGAGCGTGCAGCCAGCCGAGCAAATACAGTCCGGAGCTTCCACCATGAAGGTAAACCTTATTAAAATGTAGATATGGCCTATACTGAGTGGCCTGAGTATACGTCATCATTCAGGACTTCTATGTGTACGTATATGCTTAGTGGTGTTATATAAGTGCACAGATTTAGACAACGTGATTAATTTTGTATATATAACTTATAGGGTGGGAAATGGATAATGCACCGCCTCACATGAGCATATTCATAGGAGACAACTCATAATGACATGACCTAAACCGTGTATACAATTCATGTATCACTTGGGCCATGTTCACATTGCAGTATTTTGCATAATAAGGAAAAAAAAAAAACCTAAAACATGGTTTGTGCCCTTTCCTCGCTTCTGATTTGGCTTATACTGACTTTCCATTTTTAAAGGGATGCATGCTTCTCACTTCCGTAATTTTGGACGGGATGATTTCCTCAGGCCCAATTTAGATGAACAGGACAGTCTTCAATATTTTAGCTACATGCGATTTTACTTTTTCTGAATGGGGCCATGATATGAATCTCTTTGTAATAGGTATTTGATGTATATACCTTTTACATTACTTTTTACATGGTCTGTTGACTTATCATCAAGATTTGTTCCTATGTGAAGGAGCAAACGCCACGAGTAGAACTCCGTCCTTTATAATCGTTAATGCGTAACATGTGGATTTCATGGCCTCTTGACAGCTCGGCCACTTAGGTCCTTCTATATTTATTCTATGTGCTACAGCGAGGCTTCTTCTGACCCTGATCAGTAATTGCTTCTAAACAAATTTTTACATGTGTCGAGCCTGTGCACCTTTCATGACTGATTAGCGTAGACTCCGATTCGGGGGCTGATTTATGTCTCGTGAAGTTTCTCCACTCCCTCTCCCCTTGTGAGTTCCTCCGACCGAGTCCAAAACGAAGAATTCCCACAGATAGATTTCATCTTAAACGCTAAATGCAACCCAAATCCTCTAATTTACAGTTGATCTGAGGTTGTTTGTAAAAATTTTCTAATCCTTATCTAATCCTCGTGAGATATCTGGAGAACTTGTAATTGTGTTGTTTTTTTTTACAATGACTTTTTGTCTTCTGCTAAATCTTTGGATAGTCTCGCTGTGGATATAAGACAAATCTCCCCAAACAGGCTGATAATAGACTCGCAACAGCTGGTTACTTGGCTCTGCAGCATCTCGTGAAATGATTATTGTATAGAGATGCAGAAGAATCTTTGGTTTTATTAGGTGTAAATCCTCCCTCTCTAATGTTGCAGCCCCTTGAGTGATCGACCTAGACACAAATAGGGCTCCTATTTTCTTAGCTTCTTTATGGTTTATTCTTAAATATGTAAAAGGAAAATTTACTTTCTTGTTATAAAATGTCAAAAAATATCTCGCCAGCTTTGTGAAAATCCTTTCTTAAGGCCCCGTGTGAACAGAGGCTTATTGATGAACATATGCCGGGGTCTGTAATCAGCAGACGCAACAATATCAACGGATGTACTGTGTAAATCTTGACAGAGCTCCAAAATTGTATATTTATTTTCCTGCTTAAAGGTCTTGTACAGAGTATGGCAATCATTGGCTTAAGTCGTGATCCTTGGTGAGCTGCTGGCTGTAGATCAGATGTTTATACTACACATAGTATGCAATGTACTGGATGGGAGCCTCCACTTATATCTCCGAGGTCTTGCACTCATTCTTAAATAACGATGTCAAATACAGATTTGTTGTTCTTTAGTTAAAGGTCACCTTGTATATTTTTGGATTGTATACACAGCCATTTCTGTATGGGGTCTAGTTCATATGTGAGTGATAGCGTTGAGGTTGTGAACCATAGCATGAAATAATGCCCATAAAACCATGATTTTCACTAACAACCCCCCCTCCCCCCCATATAAAGTATCACATGTGGGGTGATTTTTCTATTCTGACCTTTTTCTTCTTTTAACAAAGTATTTTTATGTAAAGCTTATAAAAATAGTTCAATTCGGGTTCAAAAATATTGAAAAATATTGCCCAAATGGGTTAGTAGTGCAGCTCATTGAACACAACTGCAATTGCACAAATGACCTGCGGACAGGTGTGGCGCTGTTTTTGCAACCATGCTTTTCTTTTATGGAGGTAACCCAACTTTCCCTTGAAAGCAGACGTGAGGCAAGGAATGAATGAATGAATGAAACTGTTGGACTTCAATATGTCTGATAATTTTTTTTATGTCCAATTTTTGTTTTGATAAGTCACCAGCAGAGGTGCCTAGTAGTGGCTATATTCCCTGTCCCTCTTCAGTAACCATGCTTGATCAGGCAAGCGTGTATCTGTATGGGGGCAGGAGGAAAAGCTATTGGCTGAATGATTAGTCGGGTAACCATTATAAGAGTTGTAATATTGTAGATCTTCTCCATCCATGACTTGGGAGGCATGTTCCTATAGTAATTTTGGCAGCACAGGCGGTCCCCTACTTAAGGACACCCGACTTACAGACGACCCCTAGTTACAGACGGACCCCTATGCTGCCCATGACCTTTGGTGAAGCTCTTTGGATACTTTATTTTACTTCCAGGTGGCAATGATCAGCTGTAAAGTGTCTGCAATGAAGTTTTATTGATAATCCTTGGTCCCATTACAGCAAAAATTTTTGAAAATCCAATTGTCACTGGGACATAAAAAAAATAAATATATATAGTTCCGACTTGCATACAAATTGAACTTCAGTACAAACCCCAGGAACCTATCTTGTACGTAACCCGGGGACTTCCAGAATACAGTACAGTCTGAGAATTATTTTCATCACAGCGGAAGGGAATGGGGATTCCCAATTACTACTTTTCAATTGGAACACTCTACATGGAGACAAAATGGGGTTCCTTTAGTGATTCCTTAATTTGAATTCATTTTTCCAACATATATAGATGGGGTCATTAGGCCTTTAAACGAGAATCTGCAATGTGTAAGTACCATGTACCAATACAGTCATGTTTGGTGCTGCGTAGGCCAACAAAGAACATTAAACATCGAAAACCATGTGCCCTTGCATCTTACATCTGGGTACCTTTTTTGTTCATGTAGCTATATGTACTGTTTTGGTCAGTGAGAGTTATATATGCTTCCTGGTATTACATGGGACTGGTAAAATCTTTGGGGAATTGAATCATGAGAATATTACCGCTAAAACGAGAGAGGGAGTATAAAGGGGTGCCAATACCAAAGATGTCACTTCCTTTATTCCAACCTTGGTTCCTCTCCAAAGCTCCTTGCTTCTGGATCTCCTCAACATGCAGGTTTCTCTTTTTGGCTCCAGCTACCAATGCACGAAAGGCGATGAAAAAGTCCAGCATCAGGGCGTCACGTGCAGGAGCTCAAGGAGCCAAAGGGATCTGGTCTCTGATAAGTAGAGCGAGAATAATAAGGGTTTATAGTCTATATTGTATGGTTAAGGGTCAAAATGTTGGGTCTCAGTATTGGCATATGGTCTGAAGTCTACACAGGTTTTGAATCTGACCTGAAATACAAGCTCAATATTTCTACTTTTAACGTTACAATGTCATTGTGAATATTACATCTTTACAATAAAAGTGTAGATTATAGTAACCCTAACCCCAAAACAAAACTGGTGCCTAGAAAATGCAAAGCCAATATGAACTTGGATTCGTTTTTCAAATTGCCAGGTTTTATGTTTACATACACTGTCAAAATGTATCATTGACCCAAAAATGTCTTTATTGTTGTCTTGGCCTCAATCTGAAGGAACGTTTCTGTTATCTCACAGTTGACCACAGCTGCCACTTAAAGTAGGTGTTTGTGATGGTAAAAAGGATCTGCCCTTCCTATTAGATGTTACTAAATATAACTTATGGCTATACTGTGCTACCTGTGGTCACATCCAACATCCATCGGTCTACTGGACCATAATGGACCTCCATATGTTTTCAATGTAATCTGGAGGCGCATTCCTAAAGGTTGGACTTGATGGACTTGCATCTTTTTCCAGCCTTATATAGTATGAAATGATGGAATGCTAATGAGATATTCTTATTTACAATCCTCAATTCAACAGGGTGCCATAAGGCATCTTTTTCCCCTATATAAAACCACCATTACTATATTTGGGTTGGACCTGATATAGATTTTGGATTGAGGTCCACCTGCTTCACGTTATGCATCCAGCTCTGTGTGTGGGCAGCTGTGCTGTGTGCATAAGGCTTTAGGTTAAAAATAGTTTAATATTTTCAGCTGAGTTCATGTATCATAAAAGAACGAATATTAGGAATTTCTCTTGGCCGGACTCTGGATTATGATATTGTTTGGAGCTGAGAACATTACTCATATTTTGACGTGTGTCAACCCAACCAAGTGGTCTTCCAGTGTGCCGGTGAACACCTACAAATGAGTGGATGGGCAGAAGTAGCAATACTGTAGTAGGATTTTCTTCCTTAAACCACAGGATGTCTTTTAAAATCTGCTACCACATGTACCACTAATTCCTCCACTTCCTAAGGGTGTTTGGATTGCTGTTTCTCTTCACAGTGAGGAAATCTGCTCGGTACTGCTCGCTTTCCAGGTTGTTGGCTGGCGGCTTTCTAACACTGCGTATATTCAAATTTTTGGAATAAATGGCTTTGTGTTTGTGTAAACCTGGCTGTTTCTCCACACTCACACTATATGTCGGGGGATTAGCATTAGTTAATTATACTATTTTAGCAAATCCTTGATGTTATCATACGTTTCACAAATATTTATTCTTGGAAGCAATTTTAATATCTGATGTGTTTATATTGCCTATTTTATTGCATTTGTCCAATGGGGAAAATTGTTTGTAAACCAAAATTTGTATGTTTAAAATATAGAAGTCTGAAAACTTTGCATAACTTGATCATTGTAGTAGACTTAAGTTGTCCCAGGATAATAATTGTTCCGGTAACTAGGTTAGCCCTGGTTCAGGATGAGATTATTATTGATAAAAATGCAGCTCTCATGTGGTTTGTGCATTTCTAGGTATGAAAGTAATCTCTTTAGTGTGTGATTCATTCCGGTGAGCCCTGCTTTGGAGGTTTAAGTTTACAGAGACCTGACTCTAAAGTTGTACTTAATCGCCTTTTTACCCAGAGCCAAGATATACATTTATAGACTAATAATCTTCGCTTTGATAGAGCATTCTGGGAGACTTTTGTATACATTTATACACTAAAATGTACTTTTATTGCTAAGTTTTTTTTCTCCTTCTTTTTTTTTTTTTTTTTTTTTTTTTTTTATTACGGCTGGTTAAAATGAATTATGATCTTTACTAACACTTTAATGTTTAATTTGTGTTGTAACTATGTGTATGGATGCTATAACCAGCCCTGACATAAACACAAAGTATATATCACTGGAACCAAGTAGGTCCGAAAAATTTGTAGCCAATGTCTAATTTTTTGGGGGCTGCTTTTTGTTGTTTTTATGTTTTGCAAAGTAACATTTCATGGTTACAACAATATCAAGTGGACTACAAAAAAATTGGTTAAATTTGGAAATGGATCATTACCTCTATTGATAATGTTGTATCCTTGCTATGTGTATTTGGGATATGATATGATAGTTGAATTCTTCAATAGATGGTATATCTGCAGTTTTGACTACACAGAACTAGGTAGCAACCCTAGAGAACTGTGTAACCATACCTGTATGTATGTATGTATGTGTGTGTGTGTGTTTAGTGTTAGCAGCTGCAGAACTTTGTAAAATACATTTAGATTCCAGGATAGTGTGTAGACATGGAGCACTTGAGTAGTTTGCTGTTAGATCTCTGCATTGAGCTGCTCCAAATGCTCCTCCCCTCTAAGAGCACTTCAACAGGCTACTGCTTGAATACGACAGCATTCACTAAGAGTAGAGGGCAGCTGTTAATCAGAGCAGAGTGCAGTGGCTGCGGAACCGTTTGGTAGGTGTTGGGAATCCTAATAGAAACTAGAAGAATCCAATACACGGACATCCCTGGGGCAATAAACATTTTGGGGCATATTTATCAGGGCTGCAGAGGCCCTGAAATAATTGCAAATGCTAACACTTGTGATTATTTTGGCCTCACTGCCACCTTCGCGGCAGTAGGGTGTGAAGGGGGGGCGGCCGGCTGGGAGTGGGCCAGCACGGGGTGTTACTGTCCCAGCGCCGGCGCACTCGCTGCTGCAAGCGACTTTTCATAAGTGCCTGGTGTAGAATAAACGCTGCGCAGCCGCCTGCCCCGATACATAAAGAGGCGGAAGCCTCTTGATGTATGCCGCTGCAAAATTTTTAGAAAATTTATAAACTTTCTAGTTAGAAAAAAAAATTAACTCTGTCTTTTCCCTATTTACGGTAATTACTGTACTGCAATAAAAAAGCAGGGGCTGTCATTTTGAATATTTTAAATCAAATCTTACATAATTTGATGTGACCCTGTTGAAGTATTGCTCAGTCTTGCATTAAGATATTAACAAATCTGTTGACTTTACTACTGTATATTCTGCTATATTCACACTGTAAGCACACCTGGGCCCTTATAGCCCTTATAGGCTTGTATACATGGCAACCTGTAGTGCAGGGCAGAGCCCTTCTCGTGTATATATATAACGCCTCTAAGTATAACCTCCTAGGATTGTTACAGTTAGTAACATGTTAACGCCATTTGTTATGCCTGTTTGTTGAAAAGGAAATTGGTTGGTTATTATTTGTCTCGTCATTTAGAATAATCCTTGAATGTACACCAGGGCATATTCCCTGTGACAAGCCTGGGTCGGGATGTATGTGTGGCCTACCTGGTCATAGATCACGTCCACCAGATGCAGCCATGCAAATAACGCCAAGGGTGCCCATGGGTGGTGCATCCTGGATGCATATGGCATCTATCAATTGCCGGACAGCACCAGTACTTACTAATTGAAACAATAACTATACCTGTGCAGCAACTGCAGTTAACGCATGTTACGCGTGGCTGTGTCCCACCTCCAAAAATGTTGCACATGATACTTAAAATTGTTATCACTCGATAACCTTTACTGTACATCTTGGTAAATTTGATTATGCAGAGGGATTCTTGGTCTTGTGGGGGCAGCCTCTAAAGACTACTGTGTGTGTGTGTGGGGGGGGTCTTTATGCTTTTTTTTTTAGATATTATAAGCTTCTGAGGTGTCAAGAAGCTGCTTATTTCCATTTTAAAACCCTTGCATGCTTGACTGAGTTGTCCACTATCTGGCCAAGGAGTGTTCAGATAATGACTACCTAGGATGTATAGCCCACTTTGAACTGCTACCAGCTTGATGGAAGAAATTCTCCCCTTTTTGTTTTCCTGTACTGTCTATGTGACGTATAATAATTGCTTAACTGGTCATAAAAACTTCTTCTTAAAGTAGTAGTCTGCCGAAGAGAAGACTAAATAATGCAGAATACAAGCTGTAGAATAGGCAGTTATAGTGCTGCTTCTCATTTACACACAGAAGGGGAGATAAATGAAATTCTACATGACAGGGGTGCTATAATAATATAATGTATTAATAAACCACTTATACTGTCCTCCTCCAGTGCTTCTGATCAGCCATGCTTTCGCGACCGTTGGTTCATTGTTATTTTATAGCCTTCATCTATTTGGACTACCCCTTTTGAGGGTATTTGCATATGTTACAGACTGCCAATTAATAGATACTGAATAATAGAATGTAATTTAGACTACAATTCTGCGGGGCAATCTATTAGTATGCCATGTGGGAGGAGCTTCAGCTGGTAAATATTCACATCAAATTCTGTTATGTATCCTCTTTACACTGTGCGTAAAGGAAATGAACTATCCAACTCACTGGAGCTTGTATGTCTATTGGCTAACAGCATAATGGTGAATTTCGTTCTTAACTATAACATTCAATATTACTATATATATTAAAAATCATTGTGTGACTATATGTTGTGGATAGTTATTTCCCTTTTAGAGACCAGTTCTTAACGTATTTTTCTTTTACTTTATCCATGTCCCACCTAGACTCTCTAGAAGATCTACCAGAATCTGGAGAGAAGACTATCCAGCGCTTCTTCTTTAATTTGACTTCCGTCCCTAATGAAGAACTAATAACATCTGCTGAACTTCGCATTTTTCGGGAGGAAGTGCAAGAATCTATTGAGAATGATGGTGGCAAAGCGCTTCGTATTAATATTTATGATATTATCAAACCAGCCGCTGCTGCCTCTAGGGGACCTGTCACCAGACTGTTGGACACCCGGCTGATACATCATAATGTGAGCAATTGGGAGAGCTTTGATGTCACGCCAGCTATTGTAAGGTGGATTGCACATAGACAGCCTAACCATGGGTTGGCTGTAGAAGTGACTCAGTTAGACTATGAGAAAAATGTCACTAAGCGACATGTGAGGATAAGCAGATCTTTATTGCCAGATAAAGAGCGATGGTCCCAGATAAGGCCACTTTTAGTAACTTATGGCCATGATGGCAAAGGACACCCTCTACATAAAAGAGAGAAGCGGCAAGCAAGGCAACGGCAGAGGAAACGGCTTAAATCAAGTTGTAGAAGACACCCGTTATACGTGGACTTCAGTGATGTTGGCTGGAATGATTGGATTGTGGCGCCACCTGGGTACCATGCCTTCTATTGCCATGGAGAATGCCCATTTCCCTTGGCAGATCATTTTAACTCCACAAATCATGCTATTGTACAAACATTGGTGAACTCTGTTAACTCCAACATCCCAAAAGCTTGTTGTGTCCCAACAGAACTAAGCGCCATCTCTATGCTCTACCTTGATGAAAATGAAAAAGTTGTCCTGAAAAACTATCAAGACATGGTTGTGGAAGGTTGTGGGTGCCGTTAATTAAATATATCTTACAAGAGGAAAAAAGAAAAAAAAAAACACAAACACAAAAAGTTGACACTTTAATATTTCCCAATAGAGACTTTATTTATGTAATGAGAAGAAGCTAAAAACCGTTATTTTGAATATATATTTATATGTACGAGAAAGTTGGGAAGCAAATATTTTAATCAGAGAAATATCCTTTTTTTTTGTTTTTCCTTTTTTGTTTTTTTTAGTTGTACATTTTATACGGGTTTGTACCCAGCACATGAAGTATAATGGTCAGATTCTTATTTTGTATTTATTTTCCATTATAACCACTTTTTAGAAAAAAAAAATAGCTGTTTTTTGTATTTATGTGTAATCAAAAGAAATATAGGGTTTGTACATATGTTTCGTAAAGACAGATTTGTTGTATTTAAGTTGAAAGGTATACATGGGAGGTAAAAGATAAGCAAAAATATTTTACTTTCTTATATGCTACTGTTAAGGTCATTAGTTTAAACCCACAAGAAAGCGGTTAATCTCAAGAATAACCAGGACGGATTAGAGTATTGTGCAATTCTCAGGCATTCTGCAATGTTGGCTTTTGAAAACTCACAATCTTAAGGAAAAAAAAAAAATCCTAAAAAATGGCCTTTTCACCTCATTTTCTATTCCTTCAGTAGGTTGTAGACTTGAACAATAAAAAAAAAGTGTTATACAGTAAAATAAAAAAACAGCAAAAAAAAAAAGGTCATGGTCCGACCAAGTGTCTAACACATGTACTATATATTACCTGTTGGTACAGGATATTTTCTCTTAGGATGGATATTTTTTACAAAGTAAGACTTTAAATTATTTATTTAATGTTATTCCCTTATGTTGTTCCTAAGTAAAAGATTTTGTTTTGATTTTTGCTTTTTTTTTTTTTTTGCCCCAGTTTCTACTGGTTCTTTTTGCAAAGAGCTGCTATGTACAATCTTTAGGTGGGTTTTATAGAAAACTACATAAACAGCGCAACATTCAAGTCGAATTTTAAAAAAAACTACAACTTTTAAAGGCTTACTCCTTTGAAACATTTTGATTCCGTCCTTAAAGTGTTATTTTTGTAGATTACTGGCGTTTTGAATAAAATCGAACTCCAGTTTAGAAAATCTGTATTTCCAGAGGAGTTGACCACGTAAAACGATGACCTTATTTTCAAGTTGAGTTCAAGATGGTTTCTGATATGTTTTTTAACAGGTGTTTGAAGACAGGATACTCTACTTCCCCAGTTTTCTCGATTATGTAGATACATATGATTCAAAGCTCTACAATCCCATATACCTTTGCTGTTTCACTTTGTCTGTCCTGTGCACCATGGTATATCTGGAAATATATTTTTGGAAAAAACACAAAGAATTGATTAAAAAAAAATAACTACACAAACATTCTCTCTATCAGTAAAAATGTTGAAAAAATATTTGCATTGTTGTGGGACAGATGGTGACTATCGGTGCTGCTAGTCTAGTCAAGGCCATTGTGTTTTATGAGTTCACTGAGTTTATTAAAGATGGGTCCAGTTTAATATGCATCATTCTGTACCATAATATAGTATCTGCTAACTTGCCCATTTGTGCCAGTCTAGTCCATTCCATGATTAGGGGATATTGTATAATCTAACAGACCTGTTATCATTAGCTAAAGGTCATTGAAGGTCACTAAAGATCCAGACACCACTCCTGTATTTTGTTTTCTTAGGTTTTTTTTTTTTTCTGCCAGTGTAAATTCTGGGATTTTGTCTCACAAAAAAAAAGTTCTTGAAATGTCAAATGAATTTGGTCAATAAATGATGGAGTTCTGACTTCAGTTCTTCTTATATAAAATGTGGCTCTTTTTTTATTATTATTTTTTTTGCCTGTAACACTAAAGATGTTGGATGTAGAACTCCTTGGCTAGATTGCCCATTGCAGTAAAGTAAGAATATTTGGACGTGAATATTATAGGTTGTTGTATTTGGAGTTACCATCTATGAAGGTCAACGAGAGATCGGAGAACATCTGATAGTGTCATGGCAGGGGATTCAAAAAGAAGGAAAATGTCCTTCGCAAACTTTGGCGTTCCCATATCATTCCAGTATGTCCAGCCTTAGTTCCGCACCCTTACTTAATGGGGGGAGAGACCCACTTTGGCTAATCGTTGGCCACCCAGGACCAGGTCATGTCCTATTCCTACTTCCTATTGTGCTGGCATTTGAAGAGGCACTGATTTACCACCGATGGACCATGTCCATGCAGCCGGAAATGCTGAAGACCATAAGTATAGTAGCTTATGGGGAACCAGGAGTTGGAGCAGGGCAAGTACGCTTTGTCTATTTTTGGCATCCCTCCCCCTTTTAATAAAATATATCCGTTCTGCGGCTGTCACCCACAACATAATGTAGCTAACTTGCGTTTTCTTAAGTAATGGAGTCCTGTACAGATCACAAGTGCTTTATAAGGTATTTCATATGGTACATTTCTAGTCTGTTATCACCATGGCACAGAGGGAAACTTTTTAAGACTGGCTAACTTTTTTTAGTATGTTCCAACCATTGATATTACATAAGTTTTAAAGTTTCTTTTTTTCACATGCAATTCTTTGCAGTACTTAAATATTCGCCAACTTTATTTTTTGTTTCTTAAATCAACATAAAAAAAACTTGTCAGACAATGTTGTTTCTCTCACGTCATGCTGGGTTCTAGGAGCGATGTCTACCACCAGCTCCGGGGTCTGAGAACGCCTCTCCGAAGTCACTGGTTGTAGGGGTGTGAATATGTCCTTGGTGCACGGACCCTGATTCATCAGAAGACCTAAAAAGATTGCCAGAGGGTCATGTGAGCCACGATTCCTCTGGGCAGAAATGGAACGTTTACCTGGGTAAGTACAATATGGGCAATCCTAGAAAGGAGGATGAAATTTAAAGGACATATTCCATATACCAGGGATCGTGACTCTGCTAATTTTTTTATATGTGTTTTCCTTAGCTGCCTCCCTTGTAAAATCAACATTTTAAAATGATTCTAATGAGCCTGCAGGGCTTCCCTAGCCCCTCTGTGATGTAGCTACCCATTGGGGCACATGTATCATAGTTTTTTTGCTGCCACTTTTTCAAGTTTCCTGAAGTTGGCCTACTTAATCATTGCAATGTATCTTAAGTTTTTCCCTTTGTGATACATGTGATGAGTTGCCCGTTTAGTCTCACTTTTGCGACTTTTTTGTGGTGTGCAACTTTTTAGTCCCTAATAGAAGCTGCAAAAGTAAGTCTGAGTCTAGCATGCTCTGTTTTGGGACTTATTAGGTATAAGAATGGGACAATTTCAGAGCCCCAAAGTCTCACAAGTTCAACAAACATCTGGGGTACAAAGATAAATCCGGCACACTGCATTACATCCTTGAGGCAGCAAACTTTGGTACGCTGCTTGATTCTGCACCTAAAAAGTCTCAAACTGTGAAAAGTCTTACCAAAAAAGAAAAAGAGCGCTGTAGGACTGATACATGTCCCCCAGGGTGTTATTGTGAATTAGCAGGGAGAGGGGCATTGGCAGGGATTTAAGAAACCGGACTACTACTAAGAAATTGTATTCAACTAAAATAACATACTCCCTCCTACTCCAGCACCTCTCCCCAACCGCGGACCAATCACCACCCTCTGATGTTAGTGAGATACAGTGCGGTAGGTGATATCATCACTACATAACATTGATAACACCTGACAGTGTTGTAAATCTGGATGTTATAAAACATCACATGAAGATGCAGGGGAAAGTTTGCTGTACACCCGGATTCACCCACCTGTCACCCTTTCAGTATCTCTACTGTAGCTGAAACGCCCACAAAAAAAAATAAGTTTGTGTTGGACACCTAATAAGCCTTTCAGAATTTCCTTTCCTGCTTTCTAATATCAAAGATTGCTGGGAAAGAAAATCCTGGTTTAACACTTCTACAAAATTAATTTCTCGGCGCACCAGTAGCCGGGTCATTCCTGTTTTTCTCTTTTTTTTTTTTTTTCACCTTCTTTCAATAGGGAGGTCAATCCCTGTAAGAACAGATGGAGTGGAGCATGTTCATCTGGTGGAAAAGGACCCGTTTGCTTGTCCAATCTGACAGACGGAACACATTGTACAGGAGGGGTGTCCTTGCATCATGCAGTAATATGATGCAAGGACTCCATCTCTAATGGATAGACCAGTACTGTAGTTTGTCCGGCAGGTAGGAAGTCCTTGCATCATATTTCTATTTCCTGCTGCAAGGACTCTAGTCTGTGGGATTGTACCAACATATGGATCAGTTTCCACAGGCTGAACTGTGTATTTAAAATAAAGCAGCCGCATTGGTAAGTACTGGGGATGTAGAAACAAGAAGAGGGGTCCTGAGAACAAGTACCACCCCATCTGCAAAGGGTGATGCCACACGTCACGTTTTTGGACAGTTTTAAAGCATGCGTTTTTGAATGTTTACCATGCGTTTGACTGCTTTGAACATGTTTTTATTAATTTCTAGAAGTGTAGGCAGCTGTGAAACAGATTAAAACCAGCCAAATACATGTTAAACATTCAAAACGCATGCGTTTTAAAAACGGACTGAAAACGCATGTTTTAAAACGGTCCAAATACTCAACGTGTGGTATCACCCAAAAAGTTTGTATTTTCTCTCCATGTTTGTGTGGGTTTCCTCCAGGTCTTCTGGTTTCCTCCCACACTCCAAAACATACTGGTAGGTTGATTAGATGTGAGCCCCATTTGGGACAGGGATCGATTTGGCAAGTTCTGCATAATCTGTGTGAGCTATATAAGTAAAGGAATTCAATTACTAGGGCATCAGCAGGTTCAGTCCCACTCCTTCTTCAAAGAAGCTAATTAGCATTTTTAAAAGATTCTTTAAAAGAGACAGTAGAGGTATATTTGGGAACAGTTCCATACACATGATAATGGAAGACCCCCCATTAAAGGTGACAATATTACTAGGTTATTTATTACTACGTCATTAGTTGTTGCAATTATTCCAAACAAATACAATAATCGTTAACTACAGATCGCCATCAGATGTTTTCCTGAGTCCACACAATCTTATCACTATAACTTCCCCCGAGAGAACGTATCCCATTGTTATCTGGGCCGCTGTGCATGCTCTTAACCCCCACCTTAATCTTGCTGATTGGTTGGTTGCACAATTCCTTCTTCCCACAACTTCCCTTTGAGAAGACACTTGGTATTTTCACTGATTGAGCAACAACTGTCCTAATTCCGAAGCTTCAGATCTTAAAGTGACGCTTATCTAAAATTCTGTGTAATTTTGGGTATAAATGCCCAACCTGAAAACATTCCCACACCTTTTTTTTTTCTTGCCGTGTTCCACGATTTGTGAACATGAATCCCTAAGAAGGTTGTGACACACTACTGGGAAGGGCCAGTTATTGGCCTCTTTTACTGTACAGCTTTTCTAAATTGTTGCATTTTTTATTGATTTCGAGGAGCAGCTAATTGCCATGTGGCAGCTTGATGTTAATGTTTATTGAAGATCAGGAAACAAAGTTTATGAAAAGCTTTTGTATAGTAACTGCAAAGTTTCAAGAACTGTTTTATACTTCCTGACAGTGCATAGCTCGCTTAATGATTTGTTTTTATTACTTAAGAGTGCAAACCTCTCAGCAGTATGGCAATTATACCACTTTCCCCATTACATGCACCGCCTGCTTTTTCATACCCTACTTACTTATACAGAAACTAAAATGCATCTAATTAACAATCTGCTATGGAGTTTGGTTATACTGACTCTTTTCTCACAAAACTATGTCAATCTGATCAGTTTCTCCCTGCTCTATAACATGCTGCCTGCAGATAGGACGCTATGTACAATAATCTCCATTCTTCCTCCTCTATAACATGCTGCCTGTAGATAAGAAACAATATGTAATCTGCTCAGTTCCTCCTGCTCTATAACATGCTGCTTGCAGATAGGACACTATTTACAATCTGATCTGCTCCACCTGTTCTATAACATTCTGCCTATGGACACTATGTACAATATGCCTTGTTCTTCCTGCTCTATAATATGTTGCCTGAAGATGGGACAATCTGTTCAGCTCCTCCTGCTCTATAACATTCTGCCTGCAGATATGACACAATTTACAATCTGACAGTTCCCCCTGCTCTACAACCTGCCCCCTGCAAATAGGACACTTTTTACAAGCTGCTCAGCTCCTCCTGCTCTATAACATGCTGCCTGCATATATGATACTATTTACAATCTGCTCAGCCCATCCTGCTCTATAACATGCTGTTATAATCCTGCTCTATAACACTATATGCAATCTGCTCCGGTCTTTCTTCTCTATAACATGCTGCCTGATAATAGGACACTATATACAATCTGCACAGCTCTTCATGTTTTATAATATGCTGCCTGCAGATTGCAAAGTATATCTTGTCCTATCTAATCAGCTCCTCCTGCTCTATAGCATGCTGCCTGTAGATGAGACACTGTGTAAAATCTTCTCAGTGACACCTGCAGATAGGACACTATGTACAATCTGCTCAGCTCCTCCTTCATATAACATGTTGCCTGCAGATAGGACACTATGTACAATCTGCTCAGCTCCTCATGCTCTATACCATGCTGCCTGCAGATAGGACACTATGTATAATCTGATCAGCTCCTCCTATGCTATTGCATGCTACCTGTAGAGATCTATTTGAACCTCCATAGTTATTTTGTTGTATATAGATTAACAATCTCCATCCAGTGCCCATTAGGCCACTCAAGATGGGTAGAGTGACAAAGACGGTGAACGGCAGCATTTTCAATGCAGAGAGACTGCATGGAGATGGATGGAGTTTGACAGCTTGGTTGAGCTCTGTTAGGGCTAGGGCTTGCTACACAATTTGAATGTTAAATCCTGCTCTCAATTCAAATCAGTCGGATCGTCCGATGGCACATCCCCAATATGTGTCACATGATAGCCAGCCAAAAAAGGATTGTGTGCCACACAATCCCAGCTCAGACACTGTGCAAGCTGTGTAATCCCTGAAAAAGGCACACAGTCTGACTAAAGTGCGCTCTGCAGCCCTTAGTAAATGAGCCCCAGAGTCTCAGCTTTTCGCATCGCTCCCATAGAGTTGAAAGGAGTGTGGCTGCACATGGGCGAGTGAGGCAACTGGATCTCCATTCCTGAGATAAGTAAGGGTCCCAAATCTATCATGTGGAATAAATAGTGTACTTGTAAAAAACGCCTTTAATAGGTTGTGTCAGTACTGGAATAACCTGAAGCTGTGCCGGAGTTGTATCTGGATCGGGTAGTCTTAGGGGGCCAATGAGAGAGCATTCAAAGAGACTAATATAATATAAATGACACATTATAGTTGTATAGGGGCCTGGTACAGATTTTGCACTGGGGCCCATCAGCTTTAAGTTATGCCTTTGCCTAAATGTAACAGAGTAATATAAGATGATTCATTCAATGTGTCACATCAAGTACTGCAAAACCATTATATGATATATAACCTTTGCTATATATATTGTTTCCAGGTTATTTTACCAGCAGGGGGCAATAGTCACTCCATTGAAGTCTCAGTCTGTCTCAGTATACAGACTGGAGTCTCTATACACAAAATATATAAGAATATTATAATTACTTAGAATAAATCAGGATCAGTATTTCATCTTCACATATTTTTTTACATTTTGACTTTTTAGAAAATAATCCTTTAGAATACGTATATTCTTGGGGGGTTTTTTGTACGTGGTTTTCCAGCAATCGCTACAGGGTGTTTCCCTGCTGTATGAAATATGTGTTCACCCTGTGGTGAACACATGTAAATGCACTGGGGGTAGAATGTTCTCAAACACCCAAATGTGAATGTACTTGTAATCACTTGGAACATCTTTAAGAAATCATGGCTACAGATGGCGAGCTGTAATACACAGGAAAAGTGGATGTTGGAGCTCGCATCTGGGGTGGTGATCTTTTAAAGATGTTTAATAAAAATAAATTTTACTAGTTTACACCAGCCTGTTCTTTAGAAAAGGTCGGACTAGATATTTGATTTTCTGACCCTAGTTGTGATGTTCCCGAGGCTTTTCTCTGTAAATTATCTGGTCATAACTTATTAGGTTTCTTTGAATGTTACTTGAAGATTGAATGTATCCATGTGGCTTAATTAGAAACAAGTCCCTGTAATGATATATTAAAATTGGAGGTGGAACCTTCCAGGAAAAACTTGTGTGTTTTTGCCCAGTGGGGCCTTCTGGGGAAGTGCATGACTTTGACTCCATTAGGTCTTTAACTGTTTGAGTTTTTTTTCTGGAATGTTCCTGTAAAAATAATTTTTTAATCTAAAACTGGAAAACAAAAACAAATTAAATGTGTTACATCTAACATACTTACAACACTCTACATACATATCAACATACTAACAATTGATTCTCTGCTGAATTTTCATCATGTGATTTAAAAAAAATAAGTAAGGCCCAAACCTTATACAAAGCTGGAGTTTGTATATTCTCCCTAATTTTGCACAGGATACCTCCCACACACGTCAAATGGTCCTGTTGGTGCTACCTCCATTCCCTTATCACAAGGTTGTGTCCCTACACAGTCTCACACAAACTATATCTAAAAATCAAGGGTTAAATCATCCCATAATATCAATACTTACGAGTCTCTTTAAAGCCCCTTTTCAAGAGAACACGACTTCTTATCTATTTAATAGAGATAGCACTACTCCCTAAAATAACCAAGAAAAATTGAGGAAACAATAGGTGAGAGGTAAAAAAACACAGAAGAATAATCGCAAACTCTATAATAAGTGGTTAAAGAACATCTATTCCCAGATTATTGGTGGTAGAGTGTCCTAAATAGGCTGCCCGTTATGACTAGGCGATGGGGACGTTTTAAATGTATTTCGGCTACTTTATTGGCGAAATAATAACTTTGTAAAAGTGCTGGAAGCGCTCATGCTGACGGCTTCCACAGACTTTAATATATTCACCTACTGCAAGTCCCCTCCTGCTCCCAGCCCAGGGAACTAAGAGAGAGCACCCGCCATACACCTCGCCCCAGCTTTGACGTCACCGGCCAGATCCTAGTTCCCCGGCTGGGACCAGTGGGAGGCTGAGCCTGACAGCCTGAGTGCCTCCGGAACTTTTACAAAGTTATTATTTTGGCAATAAATAAGCCAAAATACATGTAAAACACACCCCACCCCCTTAGACATAACGAGCAGCCTATTTAGGACACTCTACCACCAGTATTTGCCTCAAAACATCAACGCATTTTGGGTTATACCAGTCCCTAATTTCTTATCTATGTAATGGTTCTTTTTTAGCAGTGGTTCTATCTCAACTACAAAGATAGATTAGAAATTTGGTTTTCTTGAAAAAGGGGTGTTGAGGCAAATAGTTTTACCACTTAATAGTTTGTGATTATTCTTCACCAAGTTTCTGGGTTTGGTTCCTCCTCTCACCCACTGATTCCTCCGCTTTTCTTACCGGGATGGAAACTGGTTTGTAAGTTACTTTTCAGTGCATGGAAGCAACCTGGTAGTATACCATTTATCACATTTATGCCTAGAAATAGCATGACTGCAAAAGGTTCTACCCCACTATAGTCAAACAAAGTATTGCCCTATGTAGAGAAACACCCCACCGGGTAACACCTAGTTGCCAAGATATTAATGTATCAGTAGAAAAACAGAGAAATAGAATTCAACAAAGTTCCCCAAAACAGTGCAAGATAAATATAATTTTAAGGCTTCTTTCATAGAGTGAGTTGATGCCAGGAGTGGTCCATGAAATGGCCTATTCTTCCTGTGTCTTGGAACTGAACGCAGCACAGATGGACTGAATTTTTCGGGCCCATTTTGTCAGTATAAAACTAGTCTTATAAAGACGTGTAAAGACAAGAGTAGCGAAGAGCAAATCTATTTGTTAATTTGTAGAATTGACACAAATTTGCAATTTTGGAAGCACCAAATCAAAGCTGCTTTTGGAATATTTTCCGTTTTACTTCAAATGAATGGGGGTTGTCTGCTGCTATCATTGGTCCCAGGACTAAGGGGAAGGAAGGGTGGGCGTGGATAAATTACAAAGTTTGTGTTAAAGATCTTTATCTAGGGCTTAAACGGCTCTTCTATAATTGTAAGGTGATTTCCAAATTTTTCCCAAAACGTTGATGAACTATGCATTGTTTCTCTTAGAGGCCTTGTTCTAATATAAACAGAATGTTTATATTATCCCAGCTACAAAATGTACCGAGAACGTCTCTGAAGGCTCCTTGGAGAAGAAAGCAGGCTGAAGGACAACAAGAGTCAAGGAGAAGGAGGCAGACAAGCAAACAGATTACACAAAATGATGTTGGAATCATGGTTGGACAGTGGACAACATGATCCCCGATGAAGACAAGATGGCGGCTGGGTGAACAAAAATGGCGTCTGGAGAGAAATATGATGTCTCTCACAGTTTGTAAAATATTAAGAAAACAAGATAAGAACTTTATAGAAAAAAAAACTGTGTTTGAGAGGACTAGAGGGCTTTTTATATACCAATTTCTTGGGCTTTTGGAGCAACATTAGTTCAGTGAAGGTAAAGTTTCAGTGAAGAGCATCGTGGGTGATGGTGATCTGCAGTCAGGAGAACCATAGGACCTTCTAAGTTTTGAAAATCCCTTAGACCAGTGATTTTCAACCTTTTTTGAGCCGCGGCACACTTTTTATACTTAGAAAATCCTGGGGCACACCACCAACCAAAATGACACTAAAACAGTCATATTATACATGTAGTTAATATTATAGATTCTAAATTTATTTTACTCACTCAGTGTGAAACCTGGGCTTGTTTCGATAAACACAAAAGGGATATCCTGGCAGGAATGGTGGAAAGACACACACATATGTGGCTCATATACTGCAAAATAAAGGGGTACAATGAGAAGTACTATGGCCATGAGGCCAGAGTACAAGTGCCAGCTCATATACTCAGCATTTGAGCTGGTACTTGTAGTACTCCAGCCTCATGACTATAGTATTTCTCATGTTACATTTCTCATTGTTATATGCAGTATACTGCTGGAGTACTACAAGTACCAGCCCATATGCTGAGTATTCTGCCAACAGTTCATATACTCAGGCAAAAGCTCATATAGTCAGCATTATTGGTGGGCATTACCTTGGCGGTGGGCAAATGCGAGAGTCTCTCCGCTCTCAGGATGATGCGCAGGCCTCGGTGGCGTCATTTGTCGTGCGAGGTTCAAAGCTTGCGCATGTGTTGTTATACATCTCCTACATTGTAAGAAGCCGTGACTGCGCATCGCTGCGCATTGCCGGGAAACAAAACACAGGGGGCACCATAGTTTGGGGAAATTTCCCCACGGCACACCCGACCATGTGTCGCGGCACACTAGTGTGCCACGGCACACAGGTTGAAAATCACTGCCTTAGACGAATGAAATGTATCAAGTTGTGTGAAAAAAAAATACGGAACAAATCTAAACTGTAATATTACTACTAATATTGAGGGTTTCAATAGTAATATTATTTCTATGTAGTTTATATATATATATATATTAAACTTAACAACATCAAGAGGTAATTTAATGAGCATTTAAATGCCATTTATGGCTCTATTAAACACATGTATATGCGTGCCAAAAGGTGTGTCTCTGTTATACGGTATATGAGAACAACCCGTTTCCAAGGAGACACACATATTTTTGACAATATTGAGTCACCTAAAATGTAACAAACTTCTCCAACATATAGCATATTACGTAGGGCAGCTTTACCAATTCTAGTCCAAAGAAAAAACTCAGTTTATGGTGTTATTTCAAGGCTACATACCACTTTATACGCTTTATTTCTGTAAACAAATCCCATCCATACACCATCACTTTTCAGGGTAATTTCAATGTATAGATTTTACAAGTGTGAAGAAAAACGGGAAACCTATAGGTCAGGAGGTTTCAGGAAATGTTTATATAAATACTTCTATGGAAAACCACATTGTGTTGTAGGAACAGCAATAACTGTACCATAAGCAAATGTAATTTTTCTTTTATTGATTATTCTCTAAATACAGACGGTCCCCTACTTAAGAACACTCGACTTACATACGACCCCTAGTTACAAACGGACCTCGGGATGTTGGTAATTTACTGTACTTTAGCCCTAGGCTACAATAATCAGCTGTAGCAGTTATCACAGGTGTCTGTAATGAAGCTTTATTGTTAATCCTGATTCTTATGACAACCCAACATTTTTAAAATCACCGGCTGTGACAGGTATTTAGCAGGGGATTGTGTCGCATGCGATCAGATTTTGGCGCAGCTGCGCTGCAACAGGAATCGGGGGGGGTGTTCCGTTGGACGGATCGTCCAAAAGGCACGCCCACCGATTTCTGTCGCATAAAAGCCAGCACAGCTGACTGATTCGGACTGAGCGCAGGATTTAACATTCAAATTGTGTCGCAATCCAATGCACTTAGATGCACCGGGAAAAAGAAAGTGAACTCCGGCGGACCTGTGCGGGGAAGCAACACATGCAGGATATAGGGCGCACGATGTTAGTGAATCGCGGCACAGTGCATTGTAGATGGACAATGCACTTTCGGTGAACAACTCCGAACGGGTAACTAAATGTGCCCCATTGTCTCAATGAAACGTTTCAATGTCATGTATGTATAGTCCTGCCTATAAGATGGTCTATATTATACATACAAAGGGGGAATTTTATAAGGAGGAATGTCGGTTCCTTTATTTAATCCATACTGGTACACAGATAAACTCCAATAATATTGCAAAAAGCAAGCAAACCTACGCATTTCAGACCTCTACATGTGGCCCTTACTAATGGCCTAATGTGAGTAAGGGCCACATGCTAAGGCCTGAAATGCCAGGAGGAGCAAATTTCTTACTTTGGATCATATTCACACTGTTGGCCGATGCAGTTTCCTCCCTTCCTTTACCTTTCTCAGTGCACTAGTTTGAGCAACTTCTGAGGTGGTTTTCGGTGCATTATAAGGTAAGCTGACCATATTTGCATTGTTTTCTATGTGAATAATATCAACTTTTTGTTTGCAGCAAACACCCACCGGTAACACCCCCGCCATGTTGGCTTGGAACATCGTTCCCCTTGGCAGTGGCGACCTGCAGTGATGACAGCCCCGGGTCACACAAAGACCCGAGGCTGTCTCGTTTCACACCATTTATTACAATGTGCAATTTGCAGATTGTAATAGATGATGTGGAAAATCCCCATATATTGCCATACTGTAGCATCAATCAGACAACCTATGGTTAAAGTACTCTAGGCGGTCAGAAAATAGTAAAAAAAAATGTTTTAAAAGGTAAAAAAAAAATAAATAAATAAAATCATCCCCTTTCCCTAGAACTGATATAAATATAAAAAACAATAAAAATCACATAAACATGTTTGGTGATGCCGCCTCACAAAATGTCCACTCTATCAAAATATAATCAATCAGACAACTTAGTGTTAAACTACTCTAGAGGGTCTGAAAAACAGTAAAAATTTTTTTTACAAAGTTAAAAAAAAAATTACATTTAAATAAACCTAAACATTCAAATCATCCCCTTTCCCTAGAACTAATATAAATATAAATAAACAATAAAAATCATAAACACATTTGGTATTGTTGCGTCCCAATATGTCCGATCTATCAAAATATAATAATGGCTATTTTCGGCGATTAACCCCACAACGGAAAATAGCGCCCAAAGTCATTTTGACAAATATAAAAAAATTCAATAAAAAGTGATCAAAAGACCGTACAGTCCTCAACATGGTAGCATTGAAAACGTCATCAAAAGTAAAAAAAAATGACACCATCAGCAGCTCTGTACACCAAAGTATGAAAAGTTATAAGCGCCAGAAGATGACAAAATGAAGAATTTTTTTTATACAGGACGTTTTAATTTTTGCAAATGTATGAAAACATTATAAAACCTATACAAATTTGGTATCCCCGAAATCGTACCGACTCAAAGAATACAATAGACATGTCATTTGGGGCGCACAGTGAAAACCGTAAAATCCAAGCCCACAAGAAAATGGCGTAAAAAGCATTTTTTCACCAATTTTGCTGCAATTGGCATTTTTTTTTTCCGCTTCCCAGTACACGGCATGGAATATTAAATGTTGTGTAATTGTTATCCCTCACACAGCTCTGCATATGGAAAAATTAAAAAGTTATGGATTTTTGAAGGTGAGGAGTGAAAAATGAAAACGCTAAAACGATAGAGGGCCTGGATGTTATACGGTTAAACTACATCATTTGCGAAGTTTGAGTTTAGTTTTGGTTTACTATAAACCTTTAAGATGAAATCCAAACCCACACAGTCAGAATTTCAACAGAATTGGCAACATTTTTCTGTACAGATTATTCTATACAGGCGGTCCCCTACTTAAGAACACCCGACTTACATACGGCCTCTAGTTACAAGCGGACCTCTGGATGTTGGTAACTTACGGTACTTTAGCCTTAGGCTACAATGATCAGCTGTAACAGTTATCACTGGTGTTTGTAATGAAGCTTTATTATTAATCCGGGTTCTTATGACAACCCAACATTTTTAAAATCCAATTGTCACAGAGACCAAAAAAATTTTGGGGTTACAATTATAAAATATACAGTTCCGACTTGCATACAAATTCAACTTAAGAACAAACCTATAGAACCTATCTTGTATGTAACCCAGGGACTGCCTGTACATATTATACATATAATATTTAAATGTAACTTTTCAGTTTGGTTTACTTTCTTTTGGATGGTAAAAAGGTTAAAGCATTGATACTTTTTCTGTACTTCCTATAGTCATCCTTGGATTACTCTAAACACTCAGGCTGGTATCATCATTGGAATTCCCTGGATTTCGTTTGATCTTTCCTTTCATACTTCTGTAAATCCCCACAGGGTCTCTTTGGATTCTGGGTGTAACCACATGCTTTCACTTCTTGCACTGGGTATTAAGGATTTTGCTAAAACGTAGCTTAGTGTGAGGTATTGCTATGCTCCATTGGGAAGCAGGATAACATGAACTCATGTTATTGCTACTGGACTAAATTGTTGTCCAGACGCCACTTCCCAGTATTGGTAATTGATATTCGGTGTGGTCACTCTAGCGCTACAGTTGTGGATTTCTACTATGAAAAAAGGTTTGTTTACTACTATGGATTAATAATATAAGTAATGTGCAGTTTAGAGCTTATTATGTTTTCTAGATTGATATGTATGTAGATGTATTTGTTCCTATGGCCCATTCACATGATGTTATCTGCGGTGGATTTCAATGCAGTTTTATGCCTCAAGATCTCCAACCCCATGACCTGCAAATCTCCCTCCTATTGTTTTCATCAGGAGGCAGAGATATAGGTGCTCATTTACTAAGCGTCCCCGGACCACGATTCCAACGGGTTTCCCGAATATTTCCATTTTGCGCCGAATTGTCCCGGGTTTTTGGCGCACATGATCGGATTGTGGAACATCAGCGCCGGCTTGTATGCAACAGAAAATGGGGGGGCAGGCCGTTGGACAACCCGAGGGATTCAGACATGCCGCGGAATTTAAAAACGGAATTGTGTCGCAAGATCAAGCACTTACATGCACCAGGGAGAAGAAGGTGAAGTCCAGCGGGCCTCAGCGCAGAAGCGACACCTGCAGGAAATTGGACGCACAACCTTAGTGAATCGCAGCAGACCGGAACCCTCGTCGGACAACGCACTGAGAAATTGCGACAGGACCGGGTAAGTAAATCTGTCCTTCTCTATTTGGTCTGAAACACCTCTGAAACCATGGACAATGGCCACACCAATGAAAACTCACAGTAGAAGGACAATGAATGGAGACATTTTTTAGTCAATTTCGGGACTTCATGAAGATCACTACAAGGTTCACTACATGACAAGCTTCCATATCTTGTTAAGTGTTTGCTTAGTAGTTTGGGTAGGGTGGTCATCATGAAACAGTTGTAGAGGTATATTATTATTGGGCCCTAACACACAGGGAAAGAATCATCAAGACCTCTACTTTCTGAGCAAGGACTTGATCTCCACAGCAACTTTAGCTCCTCCCCTATGCAGAGCCAGTTCAAAACTAGGCTACTTACCTTTGTTGGAAACGCAAAGGCTAGATGAATAACCATTTTATGAAATGGCACAAAAAACCTAGACTATATTTCTTTTGTAATTATTATCAATTATCTTCTTTCATATGTGAATGAATTACACAATATATTATCATTTGACTAATCTGTCCTCATTTTATGTATAATTATGATATTAAATAGTACTTGTACTTGTCCCATACAGATATGGCTACTGCAATGTGCTTTGTGCAATGATGGCCCACACAAAGATGGCCACCATGAATACAAAGTGCCGTGCGCATGCTGGATGTCCGCATTTGCCTCTCATCCGGCAAGCGTTTCTATTGGATCTTGTGCCTCTGTGAGGTATCGTGGGCTCAAACTGAAGCATTTTATAAAAAAAATACTTAAAATTTGACTTTGATGGCCAAAAATGTGCTCCAAACAGAAAATATTTACCTTCACATCTCCTATATGTAATAGATGGTGTCAGGATCAGTGGATCCTCTGGACCACCGCGGGACCAGAGTCTAAGGGGCACCTGGTCTTCAACAGAGCCAGCCGCAAAGCGGGATGCAATTGCTACGGCAGGGTACCACCGGGTCGTTCCACAGGTGCAACTAGCCCGTGGTGGCAGCCAAGGTTGATATGCCTTAACAGAAGAAGTCTCGTGGTCAGGTCCAGGCACAGGGTCAGGGCAGGCGGCAGAGATGCTGCACATCCGTAAGGAGCCGTTCGCCCATTGCAATGTATAGGGTACGTATATATGCCGTATATACGTCCCCTATACGTTCATGTGTATGTAGCCTAATGTATATGCATTCCAGACTCAATCTGGTTTCTTTGTAACCTTGTTGCTTTGAAGATATTACATTCCTATTGTCAGACCTCATTTCTAGCTGTAAATGACTTCTAATTAGTATTACAGTTCTTATGACTCACTAGGTAGCTCATGTTTTCCACAAGCTGAAATACCATAGCACATTTCAGGCACCTGAACTATATCTTAATTTACACCAGCACAATGACAAAACGTAATCCCCTCAAAGTCCAAGGGATCATTCATCAACATGAAGCTACATGTAGCTAGAAGATGACCAATGACAACTGTGGCTAGACTCTGAGTAATGTCTCCATACTGCGCCTGCATCCATCCAGTTGATTTTCAGACATACAAGATGTTGTTAATTTGACTTATCAAGATCCCGAGTACAATATTTTCTATGGGATCTGTTTTTAAGGCTTTCGCTGTGTGCTCAACATGACATTTATTCTTTGGGTTGGTACGATCACGGAGATACCAAATTTATGTAGATTTTATTATGTTTTAGTACATTGTATAAAATGTAATTCTATTGTGCAAAAACAATTACTAATTTTATATCAATAGATAGGCATTTTGGGATGCTGTGATGCCTAACAAGTTTATGTTTGTTTATTAGAGATGAGCGAACACTAAAATGCTCGGGTACTCGTTATTCGAGACGAACTTTTCCCGATGCTCGAGTGCTCGTCTCGAATAACGAACCCCATTGAAGTCAATGGGAGACTCGAGCATTTTTCAAGGGGACCAAGGCTCTGCACAGGGAAGCTTGGCCAAACACCTGGGAACCTCAGAAAAGGATGGAAACACCACGGAAATGGACAGGAAACAGCAGGGGCAGCATGCATGGATGCCTCTGAGGCTGCATAATCGCACCATTATGCCAAAATTATGGGCAACAGCATGGCCATGACAGAGTGACAGAATGAAGCTAGATAGCATCTAAAACATCCAATAATTGACCCTGACACTATAGGGGACGGCATGCAGAGGCAGCGGCAGCAGCGGCAGGCATGGCAACATACCCTAAATGGACTCAGGCTTCAAACCAATGGGTAGCAGAGAGGAACCAAAGGAGGTGAGCAAGAAGCGCTCAAATAATATCGGTACATGATAAAAGTTTGCCAGTATATTTTGTGGATTACACAGCAGGGTGGCGACAAAGTTAACATGGAAGCCATGAAAACAACCCAAAATTCTGCCTGACACAGCTCGTTTGATAAGGGGACCATGTATGGAGGCAGTGAACTAGTAGTAGATTAAAGGTGCTGCAGTTAAAACTATGTTAGTTGGATCTTGGCATGGAGCTGGCGCTCCGCTGCCAGGCGAGCTTTCGCCAATCCAAGCCCGTGTCTCTAGGCTACTCCCCAAACAGCACTTCTAAGAACCTTTTGTATAAGATCAAGTGTAGTAGCGTTCTTATAAGTTTAGGATATGCCGGGTGAGGGGAATGTAAACAGATGCGCAAGAAGCGCTGAAATAATATCCCTAAATGGTAAAAGTTTGCAAGTATATTTTGGGGATTACACAGCAGGGTGGCGACAAAGTTAACAACTTTGATGTGGAATGCCCTGTAATAGCTCTTGGGCGGTGTGCCTTTTATCGCCTAGGCTCAGCAGTTTCAGCACCGCCTGCTGTCGCTTAGCGACGGCACTGCTGCTGTGCCTAGAGCTACCGACTGATGGCGCCATGCCCACGGATGGTAATTCGGAGGAGGAGGAGGTGGAGGAGGGGTGGGAGGAGGTATAGTAGGCCTTTGAGACCTGGACCGAGGTAGGCCCCGCAATTCTCTGCGTCGGCAGTATATGACCAGCCCCAGGGTCAGACTCGGTCCCAGCCTGCACCAAGTTAAGTGTAGTAGCGTTCTCATAAGTTTGGGATATGGCGGGTGAGGGGAATGTAAACAGATGCGCAAGAAGCGCATGATGCGCATGGAGCTGGCGTTCCGCTGCCAGGCGAGCTTTCGCCAATCCAAGCCCCTGTCTCTAGGCTACTCCCCAAACAGCACTTCTAAGAACCTTTTGTATAAGATCAAGTGTAGTAGCGTTCTTATAAGTTTAGGATATGCCGGGTGAGGGGAATGTAAACATCTGCGCAAGAAGCGCTGAAATAATATCCGTAAATGGTAAAAGTTTGCCAGTATATTTTGTGGATAACACAGCAGGGTGGCGACAAAGTTAACAACTTTGATGTGGAATCCATGAAAACAACCCAAATTTCTGCCTGACACACCTCGTTTGATAAAGGGACGATGTATGGAGGCAGCTATATGGACGACTTTTGGAGGTAGCAATGGAGACAACGTGTGGAGGCTGCTATGGAGACAATTTAATTTGGATAGTGCCTGTATGTGGCAGTCCCAAACATTTTTCAAACCAGAGGAGCAGGTAGGTGGCCCTCCAGTAAAATGGGATAGATTGAGTGCCTGTATGTGGCAGTCCCAAAAATGTTTCAAACCAGAGGAGCAGGTAGGTGGCCCTGCAGTAAAATGGAATAGATTGAGTGCCTGTATGTGGCAGTCCCAAAAATGTTTCAAACCAGAGGAGCAGGTAGGTGGCCCTGCAGTAAAATGGAATAGATTGAGTGCCTGTATGTGGCAGTCCCAAAAATTGTTCAAACCAGAGGAGCAGGTAGGTGGCCCTGCAGTAAAATGGAATAGATTGAGTGCCTGTATGTGGCAGTCCCAAAAATTGTTCAAACCAGAGGAGCAGGTAGGTGGCCCTGCAGTAAAATGGAATAGATTGAGTGCCTGTATGTGGCAGTCCCAAAAATGTTTCAAACCAGAGGAGCAGGTAGGTGGCCCTCCAGTAAAATGGAATAGATTGAGTGCCTGTATGTGGCAGTCCCAAAAATTGTTCAAACCAGAGGAGCAGGTAGGTGGCCCTCCAGTAAAATGGAATAGATTGAGTGCCTGTATGTGGCAGTCCCAAAAATTGTTCAAACCAGAGGAGCAGGTAGGTGGCCCTGCAGTAAAATGGAATAGATTGAGTGCCTGTATGTGGCAGTCCCAAAAATGTTTCAAACCAGAGGAGCAGGTAGGTGGCCCTCCAGTAAAATGGAATAGATTGAGTGCCTGTATGTGGCAGTCCCAAAAATTGTTCAAACCAGAGGAGCAGGTAGGTGGCCCTGCAGTAAAATGGAATAGATTGAGTGCCTGTATGTGGCACTCACAAAAATTGTTTCAAACAGAGGACCGGGTAGGTGGCCCTCCAGAAAAATTAAATGCATGAAGTACTATAGCAAGAGCCAGTGGGCCCTGTCAAAAAATAGCCAGTTTCCTCTGCTTTACTGTACAAAGAGGAGGAGAAGGAGGAAAATGAGGAGGAGGAGGAGGAGTGGATCAATTATTCAGGTTGAGCTTCCTTCACCTGGTGGAGATTGGAAATTCTGAGAAATCCAGCCTTTATTCATTTTAATAAGCGTCAGCCTGTCAGCGCTGTCAGTCGACAGGCGTGTACGCTTATCGGTGATGATGCCACCAGCTGCACTGAAAACCCGCTCGGACAAGACGCTAGCGGCAGGGCAGGCAAGAACCTCCAAGGCGTACAGCGCCAGTTCGTGCCACATGTCCAGCTTTGAAACCCAGTAGTTGTAGGGAGCTGTGTGATCATTTAGGACGATGGTATGGTCAGCTACGTACTCCCTCACCATCTTTCTGTAAAGATCAGCCCTACTCTGCCGAGACTGGGGACAGGTGACAGTGTCTTGCTGGGGTGACATAAAGCTGGCAAAAGCCTTGTAAAGCGTACCCTTGCCAGTGCTGGACAAGCTGCCTGCTCGCCTACTCTCCCTCGCTACTTGTCCCGCAGAACTACGCACTCTGCCGCTAGCGCTGTCAGAAGGGAAATACTGTTTCAGCTTGTGCACCAGGGCCTGCTGGTATTCATGCATTCTCACACTCCTTTCCTCTCCAGGGATGAGAGTGGGAAGATTTTGCTTGTACCGTGGGTCCAGGAGAGTGAACACCCAGTAATCGGTGCTGGAATAAATTCTTTGAACGCGAGGGTCACGGGATAGGCAGCCTAGCATGAAATCTGCCATATGCGCCAGAGTACCAACGCGTAAGAATTCACTCCCCTCACTGGCCTGACTGTCCATTTCCTCCTCCTCCAACTCCTCCAACTCCTCTTCTTCTGCCCATACACGCTGAACAGTGAAGGACTCAACAATGGTCCCCTCTTGTGTCTCGCCAACATTCTCCTCCTCTTCCTCCTCATCCTCCTCCACCTCCACCTCCTCCGATATGCGCTGAGAAACAGACCTCAGGGTGCTTTGGCTATCAACAAGGGAATATTCTTCCCCCGTCTCTTGTGACGAGCGCAAAGCTTCCGACTTCATGCTGACCAGAGAGTTTTTCAACAGGCCAAGCAGCGGGATGGTGAGGCTGATGATGGCGGCATCGCCACTGACCATCTGTGTTGACTCCTCAAAGTTACTCAGCACCTGACAGATATCAGACATCCACGTCCACTCCTCATTGTAGACTTGAGGAAGCTGACTGACCTGACTACCAGTTCTGGTGGAAGTTGACATCTGGCAGTCTACAATCGCTCTGCGCTGCTGGTAAACTCTGGATAACATGGTCAGTGTTGAATTCCACCTCGTGGGCACGTCGCACAACAGTCGGTGAGCGGGCAGTTGGAGGCGGCGCTGCGCTGCCCTGAGAGTGGCAGCATCTGGGCTGGACTTCCTGAAATGCGCACAGATGCGGCGCACCTTCGTGAGCAAATCAGACAGATTGGGGTATGTCTTGAGGAAACGCTGCACTATCAGATTTAACACATGGGCCAGGCATGGCACATGTGTCAGTCTGCCGAGTTGCAGAGCCGCCACCAGGTTACGGCCGTTGTCACACACAACCATTCCCGGCTTGAGGTTCAGCGGTGCCAGCCACAGATCAGTCTGCGCCGTGATGCCCTGTAATAGCTCTTGGGCGGTGTGCCTTTTGTCGCCTAGGCTCAGCAGTTTGAGCACCGCCTGCTGTCGCTTAGCGACGGCACTGCTGCTGTGCCTAGAGCTACCGACTGATGGCGCCGTGCCCACGGATGGTAGTTCGGAGGAGGAGGTGGAGGAGGGGTGGGAGGAGGAGGAGGCATAGTAGGCCTGAAACACCTGGACCGAGGTAGGCCCCGCAATCCTCGGCGTCGGCAGTATATGAGCAGCCCCAGGGTCAGACTCGGTCCCAGCCTCCACCAAGTTAACCCAATGTGCCGTCAGCGATATATAGTGGCCCTGCCCGGCAGCACTCGTCCACGTGTCCGTGGTCAGGTGGACCTTGTCAGAAACGGCGTTGGTCAGGGCACGGATGATGTTGTCTGACACGTGCTGGTGCAGGGCTGGGACGGCACATCGGGAAAAGTAGTGGCGGCTGGGGACCGAATACCGAGGGGCGGCCGCCGCCATGAGGTTGCGAAAGGCCTCGGTCTCTACTAGCCTATAGGGCAGCATCTCCAGGCTAAGCAATCTGGAGATGTGCACATTAAGGGCTTGGGCGTGCGGGTGGGTTGCACTATATTTGCGTTTCCGCTCCAGCGTCTGGGGTATGGAGAGCTGAACGCTGGTGGATGCTGTGGAGGATCGTGGAGGCGACGATGGGGTTTTTGTGGCAGGGTCCTGGGCAGGGGGCTGACTAGCAGCTGACACAGGGGAAGGAGCAGTGGTGTGCACGGCCGGAGGTGAACGGGCTTGTTGCCACTGAGTGGGGTGCTTAGCATTCATATGCCTGCGCATACTGGTGGTAGTTAAGCTAGTAGTGGTGGAACCCCTGCTGAGCCTGGTTTGGCAAATGTTGCACACCACAGTCCGTCGGTCATCCGGTGTTTCCTTAAAGAACCTCCACACTTCTGAAGATCTAGCCCTCGCCGCAAGAGCCCTCACCACGGGAGCTTCACTAGTTGACAGTGGCGCTGATGCACCAGCTCTGGCCCTGCCTCTCCGTCTGGCCCCACCACTGCCTCTTCCAACCTGTTCAGGTCGAGGACTCTCCTCCGTCTCAGAAGCACTGTGTTCACCCGGCCTCTCAACCCAGCTTGGGTCTGTCACCTCATCATCCTCCGATCCCTCAGTCTGCTCCCCCCTCGGACTTCCTGCCCTGACAACAACTTCCCCACTGTCTGACAACCGTGTCTCCTCATCGTCGGACACCTCTTTACACACTTCCACTACGTCAAGAAGGTCATCATCACCCACAGACTGTGACTGGTGGAAAACCTGGGCATCGGAAAATTGCTCAGCAGCAACCGGACAAGTGGTTTGTGACTGTGGGAAGGGTCCAGAAAACAGTTCCTCAGAGTATGCCGGTTCAAATGCCAAATTTTCCTGGGAGGGGGCAGACTGGGGGGGAGGAGGCTGAGGTGCAGGAGCTGGAGGAGTGGCGATTTCGGTGACATGGGTGGACTGCGTGGAAGACTGACTGGTGGTGGACAAATTGCTCGAAGCATTGTCAGCAATCCACGACATCACCTGTTCGCACTGTTCTGGCCTCAACAGTGCTCTACCACGAGTCCCAGTAACTTCAGACATGAACCTAGGGAGTGTAGCTCTGCGGCGTTCCCCTGCTCCCTCATCAGCAGGTGGTGTCTCACCCCGCCCAGGACCACGGCCTCTGACCCCTGCAGTAGTTGGACGCCCACGTCCCCGCCCTCGTCCTCTACCCCTAGCCCTCGGGTTAAACATTTTTAAAATGAGAGTTATAACTTTATTTTTTTTTTTACTTTTTTTTGTTTTTTTTTGTGTTTTTTTTTTTTTTTTTGTGTTTTTTGTTTTTTTTTGAGTTTTTAAAACCAAACAATGCTATCCTATTGCTATGGCTATTTTCTAGCCAAGTATCAAAGGAAGCACAGTACTATGCCAGATGAGATGACACTGAGTTCTTGCCTAATAGAAATCCAACCCCTACTGAATTTTGCCACTTCAGCCTTTGCTATGGATATGTGCGCCACTAAGCGCAGAACACAGCGGTCGCAAGTCCCACTACAAATTGCTCAGAATTGGCAAGTACATGCACTGCAGAAACTACAGTCACCAGCAGATCAACCAGAAATCAAATATATAGAACGCTACTGTAGGCTTCAAGAAGCTGTTTGTATTCTCCTATGGCTATTTTCTAGCCAAGTATCAAAGGAAGCACAGTACTATGCCAGATGAGATGACACTGAGTTATTGCCTAATAGAAATCCAACCCCTACTGAATTTTGCCACTTCAGCCTTTGCTATGGATATGTGCGCCACTAAGCGCAGAACACAGCGGTCGCAAGTCTCACTACAAATTGCTCAGAATTGGCAAGTACATGCACTGCAGAAACTACAGTCACCAGCAGATCAACCAGAAATCAAATATATAGAACGCTACTGTAGGCTTCAAGAAGCTGTTTGTATTCTCCTATGGCTATTTTCTAGCCAAGTATCAAAGGAAGCACAGTACTATGCCAGATGAGATGACACTGAGTTATTGCCTAATAGAAATCCAACCCCTACTGAATTTTGCCACTTCAGCCTTTGCTATGGATATGTGCGCCACTAAGCGCAGAACACAGCGGTCGCAAGTCCCACTACAAATTGCTCAGAATTGGCAAGTACATGCACTGCAGAAACTACAGTCACCAGCAGATCAACCAGAAATCAAATATATAGAACGCTACTGTAGGCTTCAAGAAGCTGTTTGTATTCTCCTATGGCTATTTTCTAGCCAAGTATCAAAGGAAGCACAGTACTATGCCAGATGAGATGACACTGAGTTATTGCCTAATAGAAATCCAACCCCTACTGAATTTTGCCACTTCAGCCTTTGCTATGGATATGTGCGCCACTAAGCGCAGAACACAGCGGTCGCAAGTCTCACTACAAATTGCTCAGAATTGGCAAGTACATGCACTGCAGAAACTACAGTCACCAGCAGATCAACCAGAAATCAAATATATAGAACGCTACTGTAGGCTTCAAGAAGCTGTTTGTATTCTCCTATGGCTATTTTCTAGCCAAGTATCAAAGGAAGCACAGTACTATGCCAGATGAGATGACACTGAGTTATTGCCTAATAGAAATCCAACCCCTACTGAATTTTGCCACTTCAGCCTTTGCTATGGATATGTGCGCCACTAAGCGCAGAACACAGCGGTCGCAAGTCCCACTACAAATTGCTCAGAATTGGCAAGTACATGCACTGCAGAAACTACAGTCACCAGCAGATCAACCAGAAATCAAATATATAGAACGCTACTGTAGGCTTCAAGAAGCTGTTTGTATTCTCCTATGGCTATTTTCTAGCCAAGTATCAAAGGAAGCACAGTACTATGCCAGATGAGATGACACTGAGTTATTGCCTAATAGAAATCCAACCCCTACTGAATTTTGCCACTTCAGCCTTTGCTATGGATATGTGCGCCACTAAGCGCAGAACACAGCGGTCGCAAGTCCCACTACAAATTGCTCAGAATTGGCAAGTACATGCACTGCAGAAACTACAGTCACCAGCAGATCAACCAGAAATCAAATATATAGAACGCTACTGTAGGCTTCAAGAAGCTGTTTGTATTCTCCTATGGCTATTTTCTAGCCAAGTATCAAAGGAAGCACAGTACTATGCCAGATGAGATGACACTGAGTTATTGCCTAATAGAAATCCAACCCCTACTGAATTTTGCCACTTCAGCCTTTGCTATGGATATGTGCGCCACTAAGCGCAGAACACAGCGGTCGCAAGTCTCACTACAAATTGCTCAGAATTGGCAAGTACATGCACTGCAGAAACTACAGTCACCAGCAGATCAACCAGAAATCAAATATATAGAACGCTACTGTAGGCTTCAAGAAGCTGTTTGTATTCTCCTATGGCTATTTTCTAGCCAAGTATCAAAGGAAGCACAGTACTATGCCAGATGAGATGACACTGAGTTATTGCCTAATAGAAATCCAACCCCTACTGAATTTTGCCACTTCAGCCTTTGCTATGGATATGTGCGCCACTAAGCGCAGAACACAGCGGTCGCAAGTCCCACTACAAATTGCTCAGAATTGGCAAGTACATGCACTGCAGAAACTACAGTCACCAGCAGATCAACCAGAAATCAAATATATAGAACGCTACTGTAGGCTTCAAGAAGCTGTTTGTATTCTCCTATGGCTATTTTCTAGCCAAGTATCAAAGGAAGCACAGTACTATGCCAGATGAGATGACACTGAGTTATTGCCTAATAGAAATCCAACCCCTACTGAATTTTCCCACTTCGGTCTTTGCTATGGATATGTGTGCCACTAAGAGCTAAACACAACGGTAGCAAGTCCCCCTGCTAATTCCTCACAAAATGGTAAAAGATGCAAATTAAAATAAAAAAAGTAGAACGTTATTGTAGCCCTAAGAAGGGCTGTTGGGTTCTTTGAGAATCACTCCTGCCTAACAGTAAGCTAATAGAACACCCTAACGCTTTCCCTGAGCAGCAGCAGCTCTCTCCCTAGCGGCATCCAGAGACAGAATGATCCGAGCAGCGCGGCCAGCGGCTAGTCTATCCCAGGGTCACCTGATCTGGCCAGCCAACCACTGCTATCGACGTGTAAGGGTACCACGTCATGCTGGGTGGAGTGCAGAGTCTCCTGGCTTGTGATTGGCTCTGTTTCTGGCCGCCAAAAAGCAAAACGGCGGGAGCTGCCATTTTCTCGAGCGGGCGAAGTATTCGTCCGAGTAACGAGCAGTTTCGAGTACCCTAATGCTCGACCGAGCATCAAGCTCGGACGAGCATGTTCGCTCATCTCTATTGTTTATCTAAATTTAAATGTTCATAAGAAAGGGATTTTTTTTAATAGTAAAAGTGAACTTGTCAGATAAACTAACCCACACTAACTAAACATTTCTTTCAAAACTGCTATTATAAAGCAATACAGCTATCCCTATATTGTTCCTCCTCATGCCTGTAAAGTTCCACAGTTGGTTTGTAAAGTTAACATACCAGCCATGCATATTCATGTTCTTCTAGCTCAGCCGCCACCCTCCAGTTTCTCTGGAGGGCCTGCTTTCTCTTCAGCCAAGCCAACTCATCTCTGCTACATCATTCACATCTCCCTTAGGAATGAGAGAGACTATTGCTGTGTGGGACTGATTTGCTTAAGAGAAATCAGCTTCGTTGTTCAGCCCGCATTGGTCTCTCACATTACTGAGGGAAGGGGGGAATGATTTGGAGGTGCGGCTGAGCAGGAAGGACATGAATATGCCGGATTCAGCTCAAAGGAATTACAATGGTCAAGCTCACAGGGGTTATTTGCTTAGATGGCAACTCAAATTTATGAGTGGAATGTGGGACTTTACTGGCATAGGGAGGCACAATATAGGGATAGCTGTGAGCTAAAGTGACAGGTTCCTTTTAAATTTTTTAATTGTATTTTTTGGCCCCTTAGGGTAAGTGAACCCTTGATCTGATCTCTTATATCATGTACTCCAATACATCTATAATGTAGTATATGGTCATTTTACTGCTATTCTGTATCTGTTACAGATCCTCCATAATGACAGGCCTCGGAGTCTCAGAAAATCTTCCAGTTGTCATGGAAACAGATCACCGCCCCAGATGGTGCCATGTGGGAGGGCAAAAATCCATTCCATTGCCCACTGCATGAATTTAAACACTCATAGGGGTTTGCCATGATGTCTCAAATATTAATCCCCTAGTGATGTCTACACAATAAAGGTTATTTTTTTCCTTTCCTTTGCAAATTTTTTCAGTTTTATTGCTGTTTTTTTGTCTTTTCACTCCCTAGACAGGTTAGTGTAATAATCCGAAGTAGCAGAGCAGAAACTTCAAGATTGCTCTGTGCTTTGAGATGCTGTGTGCTGACAATGTGCTTAGATTACCAGGATACAGGGTTTAGCTACACCTTCATTAATGTGCAAGAAACACTTTCATTTGGCTTCTAAACATTCTACTAGTATCCACACACATAGAAAAAGGCAGATGAGACAGATGAGAGTCATGAGATGCATATAAGAAACAATGACACATACTCATCTCTACAAGAGAAACTAAAGAAATCTGCCAATGATAGTCACAAGATTTACAGTCGTACCTGGGGGAAACCTAATTGTAAACACCAGGACTGATAGAGACAGGATGGAATTATACCTGTGAAATGTATTTTTGTTAATAACATTTAATTAGAGAATGTGTTATTTTTTATCCTCAGTACATTTAAAAATCTTTTCTTCTTGGGAATACCCCTCTAACACCAAAAATCATTGCCAGAGTATGAATACTGCAAACACCCAGTATGTATGATAACAGCATTTATTATATTGACCTTGAGCCCTCTTCATATATCCTTAAAAACATTTTGACATATTATTCTGTCACATGTCATTAATGTATTAATGCCACAAACATTTTTCGTTTTTGTGTTTTTTACTTGTCACATTCCAAAATACATACCTTTTATATTTTTATGTTTACAGAGACTCATGAAGACTTGTTTTCCATTCAAATAACTGTACTTCCTAGTGGAACCATTTATTATTATGTGCATTGTACTGTGAAACTGAAAAAATTCAAAATGCAGTGAATTGGCATATGCACCATTTTCTTATGGGCCTTGTGACACATCCCCCCATTCTATGGGTCAATTTAATCTCATAACCACCAATTTATATAGTTTTTGTTATTTTCTAAAATAGTTGAAAAACTTTGGGGTAAAATTATTTGGTGGAGGTCTTTTGTAGATTGGTATAAGGCAGCGGTGGCGAACCTATGGCACGCGTGCCAGAGAGGGCACGCAGAGCCCTCACTGCTGGCACGCGCCCCATCCCCCAACCACTGCCAGGTGCGGACAACCACTGTCCACACCTGGTTGTCATGGCTGTTAGCAGTATCGGAGATGTGCTCCGATACTGCAAACAGCCATGACAGAGCAGGGTGCTGACACTGCATGCTCTGTCACTCTAATCACAGCACGGTAAAGCGTCCTAGCGCTGGCAGTGTAATGATGTCATTATGCTGCCAGCGCTGGGCACCTTACTCCGTGTACGCTGCAGTGATGAGCCGGAGGAACGCGGAGTCTGAGGTGAGTTTTGTTTTTTTTTTAATTCAGGGCATCCACGGGGCATAATAGATTAGCAGCAAGGCTGATTTCCTGCCCGCTCCCACCCCTCCCCTAAAACTCCGCCCGCAACCGGCCCGAAACTCGCGGCACAAACTGTGCCCGCTACCACAAGCCCCCCCCCCCCGCGCCCGAACCCCAGCCCGTTCTGCCCGCTATCAAAACCCCCCGCCCGAACTCCGGTCACTCTCACTACACCCCCCCCCCCCCCCCGCGCTCAACTCCGGTCACTGCCCCCCATCACCCCCTCCCCTGGAACTCATGCCTCATAACCCTACTGCCCTGAACTCCAGATGCTGCATTACCCCCCCAGCCCTAACTCTGGCCCCTCACCCTCTGCCCATCTACCCTACCGACCCCCCCCTGGAATAACAGACACCTGAACTTCTGCCCACCAGCATGGCCGCCACCTTGGACAACCAAAGAGCAAGTAACATATGTATTTCTATGTATGTATTTATGTATATGCATATTATATTATATATTTATATGTGCATTTATATATACCTGTGTGAGGGCTTATTTTTTGCATAACCTATTTTACTTCTCATTTATTATTCCATGTCGTGTACTGGGAAGCTGGATTTTAATACTTTTGCTGTGCGCTCCAAACCATTTGGTTTGGTAAAATCACAGTGATACCAGATTTGTAGTTTTATTGTGTTTTAATACTTTTTCAATAATTAAAACAGTGTACGAAAAAGAAAATAGTTTCGCCATCTTGTGACGCTAATAACTTTAGTGTACGGAGCTGGGGAGGTGTGATTTTTTTTTTGCTTAATGAGTCGTTGTTTTCATTGCTACCATTTTGAGGACTGCGTGACCTTTTATTAACTTTTTATTACTCTTTTTTGTGATGTAAAATGGTGTAAAAGTGGCGTTTTAGTGTGTATAGGACTGCTGTAATCCAAACTCAGACAGTCCTGTGTAAATTGATTCTAAACTAAACCGTCAGTTTTCTGGTTAAATTGCCGTACTGGCACTTTGCAATAAGTAATTAGGTTTTGGGTTGCAGTTTGGGCACTCTGTCTCTAAAAGGTTCGCCATCACTGGTACAAGGTGTTGTTTTGTGCCGGACAACAAATATTTTCATTACTGTATATATTCATGTAAAAGCCGACTTTTTCAACACAAAAATAGCGCTGAAAAAAAACTACTTGGCTTATAGACCAGTGAAAAGAGAAAAAAACCTCGGTCTTTTAGTCAGGAGGATCCAGCACTGCCAAACCCTCCTGACTGCTATAACGGAGATCTGGTGAAGCGCTGATACAGCATTTCACCCGATCTCCATGAGTAACTGTGCACTGCTCTCCTCTGCCTGTCATCCGACATGTATGAAACTTGACCTGAAACGATATCATAAGGTCGTGTAACAGTCTAAAGTCACATGAACTGGAAAAATAGGCTGTATACACAGGATGAAATGCCTGTGCTCTGCACCCGGTTGCTTTGAGTGGCTGTGGGGCTGGGGAGTGACAGGAGAAGGGAAAGATTATGAGGGTATTATTCTGAAGAGGTTGTGAACTGATTGGGGCTTATTTACTTAGTCCCACGACCGCATTTTTATCGGTTTCCCGACTTTTCGGGCATCGCGCCAGGGATTGCGTTGCACGCGATTGTATTGTGTCACAATTGCACCGGATTTCAAGCTACACAAATCAGGGGGGAGGCCATTGGACGATCCGACGAATTCTGACTAAGCGCGGGATTTAACATCTTTTGGTCGTCATTTATTCAAATCTTTATAGTTAGCATTCAACATATAGGATAATTATTTTTATCATTTTATAATCTTTGTCATCTTTGTAAACATCATCTTAGAGGAAGAGGGGATTGATTAATTTAAAAAAAATCTATTTTTTGCAGGCTCTATATAGGTCTAAAACTGATCACTCATACTTTTGTGTAGTAGTAAATTGTGGTTTCGTTTCTACCCTATCACGCACAGTTTTAAGCAGGATGTTTTAAGTAATCTAGGAAGTCTCTGAAAGACTCCCAGCTCTAATGGAAACTGATTACTGCCCTGGAATTAGGGGGCAGTAGACAACTACTCTGTATGGAGACGGCTCAGCTCAAGGCCCTTTCCATACAGAGTTAACAACACTGTACATTACTTGTCTTTAAGAGGTTACCCTACACCCCCATCCTATTTCAAGGTTGGATGCCTTTATGATTTATAAATTAAAGTATTTTTCCAGGCTAAATATTATTATATCCATATAATGGGTCCTTTATATCAAATTGCTGGGGTTTACACCTGACACCCCAAAATATCAGATGTTCTTTGCCGCAGATTCATGAAAAATGGAAAAGGTACTGTGGTGGTCAGACCAGGTTACTGCAGCTCTCATTCATTTTAATGTGAGCTACTGCAGTTACTTGGTTCAGCCACAAAAGGAAAGAAAGGAGCTGTCTGCTTTGTGTTTCATCGCTAGCATTGGTTATAAAATTTTCAACCCTTCGATTAGTAGATTTGTATGTATTACATCAGTAAAAAATATAGTAAACTAGTAGTTGTTTTAAGCTCTTTTTTTATAAACTATATGCTTGTGTTTCAGATGGCAACAAGCCAGAAGCCACAAAATAAAACTATGTTAACCTCAGGGTTTAGCAAGAAAAAAAAAGTAAAGATGGCTCAGCAATTAGCAGTATTATATATGTTAGTGTTAAGCAATACCAGATGTTTCTCTTGAACCCTAATAACTTCATTGCAAATTGTCAGCTGTAGGCGATGGGACATATTGTTTAAAAGTGTATTTATTAAATTATGAAAAGTAACCTCCCATAGAAGGATCAGTACGTATAGAAAGTAAATTTGAAAAATGTTTTAAAAATTGCACCATTCGTGTAATATAGTTTGCTGCATATAATTCCGATAGGTGTATTTACTTACATTTCCGACTGGCAGACAGGTCAGCCTCCAGTTATTGCAAACATCCCCCAAACATCTGCAAAAATATTCTTTCCTATAAGTCAATTTTCCAGTTATCACATTTTTTTAAATTATATTATAGGCAAAATCTGTCTGTAAAAAACCTCTATTATGTCAATCCACACAAAATGTACAGCCTATGGAAATGAACCATTTGTTGGTCCGAATCCCTAGGACTACACACATTGCACATGGTGGGAGTCTTTGTATCACACAGTTTTCTGGCAGAGAAGGCACATAAAGTTTTCTCTACCTACCAGTTTCCTTGCTTCTCCGACCTGCACTTCACTGTGGGCCCTTAGGTGTGTACTATTTTTTTGCTGCCATGCACCAATGGTTGCTTGTTGAGTCATTTTGAGGGCTCACATTACATTGTATCAAAGGAGTAGTATCTTCATTGTTGTCCCATGAAAAGATGTAAAAAAAAATATTTCCAAAAATTTGATGGGTATACTCATGGCTGGTTCCAGGTTTCAATAGACCACTGGGTGACAGTACCTCAGTAGGCCCCTATTGCAGTTAACTCCTGTGGTGGCATTAAGTTTCAGAAACAAACACAGCCTCCTGTTCCCTAAAATATTCCCTAGTTTATCATCCCAAACAGCCCCCTCATTGTTATTTTAAATAAAGCCCCCCTCGACCCCCAGGGATTCATTAGATACAGCCCACTCACCCTCATTGATTTCTTATATATAGCCTTATGTGGGCCCCCCAGCACCTCTGGGCTCCGGTACTAGCCCAGGTTTGCTCAGTGCTGGCGCGGGCCCTGTATTTTGACAGTTGTCCAAAAAGGAGTCAAGAGAAGCAACAGTTCAAGCAGAGAGTAGTTTGGAGCAAACTGGGGTCAGGGCAGGCACAGTACAGCTGTGAAGAAACAGGGTCAGGTAATGTAAATCCACACTTCTCCCAAAAGGTAGCAAACTTGTGACCCTTTCACAACACAGTACAGATCCCTGTAAAGGGAAAACCAACAGGGGAGCTACTTTGACAAGGCCCATGGGAGAAACCCAAAGCCAAACCGGTTAGGTGGCGGGTCCATAACCTGCTGTGTGTTACAGTATATTACCACCTCACTCCCCTTAGGATGGCTATATATTCTTTAAATCTTGTTAAAAAGTTTATTTTCTAAAATCACGCACTAAACATGAATCATTGCCGAACACATGATTGAAACAGGCGAAATAGCCATAAAAACAATTTGAAGGTGGGTTAATTACAATTCATTACGATGTAAATTTTCCCTGGGACATTGTTAAAAATGCAGAAGTTTCAGGGTTCCATTTTTTATGATACATTTCACCATGTCATGAAAAACAGGCTAAGCACCAAACTACATTCATTACAGCGAAAACCACTAAAGCTTTATTGGTTTTCCCAACATTCCAGCTTATTATACGTTTTCATATGGACAGCACATTTTTTAAAAAATTGGCAGAAAGTCACAATGAAAACTTACCGATTCCCTTTACTCCCAGTCCCATGAACATCTATTTTACAAGAACATTTTCTTCACTGTTTATAAAATCTTAATTTACACTTAATATTGTTAAAATAAGAGTCAATGGTCTTATTTTACTACTAATAAAGAATCTACCCGTGTGATTTTTTTTTTTCACAGATGTAAGGTTAAGCTTCATTGTCAACAATCCAGTGACCTAAATAGTTCTAGCTGTTGTAAGAGAGTCCTTCTAATGTACCCTGGGAAGTGTTTTTCCAAATAATTTTTTTTTATAAATTGAAAAATAACCCATTTTTTTAACCAAAAGCGTGTAATAGTAACTGCCTCTGCCCTTTAGTAGTGTTGTCAGAATATGCTTTTTAATAAGAAATTTTGCTCCAAACCCAATAAATGTAATTATCGACGCTGGTCCCCGACTACAGGTGGTCCTTGATTTGGTCCTCTTCCTTCCTTCTTGTTTACAGCAATAAAGATTTGGTCAATAGTCATGACCCAGGGATGATTATGACCCAAAATATTTAGTTCCTTCAATATCCTGTGACCTCATTGAATGAGGGCACACTATGGGAGCTGTATGTGCTTTAAGAATCACTAGGCCCTGAGAAAGCCTGTGTTGTTGCCTAGTGCCTGTTTTCTGATTTCCCTTTGGGACCCCGGTTCCGTTCCTGAACTTTACTCCTTGCTGCCTGTGCTGACCTCCTGCTTTGTTCCTGACGTTGATCCTGTGCTGCCTGTCTCGAGCCCCTGCTTGTCCCCGACAACGATTCTGCCTAACTTCTTTGTACCTCGCCTTGGCTGCCACCGTGGACAAAGCAACACCTGTGGAACGACCCGGTGTCACCACGCCACAGCAAGTCCAACCTGCTTTGCAGCAGGCTCTGATGCAAACCGGTGCCACTTAGATTCCGGTCCCAGGTGTCGGCTTACATCATCGTCCACAGTGGTCCAGTGGGTCCACTGCCCCTGGAGCCTGACAATCATATCCTGAAATATTGTTAATCTCCATTATATAAGACATACTTTTTTATTTTATCCCACCCTGGGATATATTTAAATCAAAATTAGTCCTCATGCACACAACCTTAAATGTCGGCTGTGACCCGCAAAAACAGAAGCTAACTTACGGACACCATTGAGGTCTATTGTGCACAGTCACTATGTGGTGAACACACCGTGTCTCACTTTAACCCAAAAGATAGAGCAGGTCCTATTCTTGCTTTGATTTGTGGTGAAATGGCTTAGGAGCCTACGGAGATGGAAGGGATGAGGAGCACCCACCCCTCCCATCTCCACCCATCCAAAATGGGCTTCAAACTTCACCCTGTTTGCGGCCTGTTTCTGCACATGGTTGGTGTCCATGAAGCTTAAGAAGTTTTCTTTTTCTCCATGGAGCAAGTAGTGCAAGTTGTAGAAAACATAAAACAATTCCAATACAAGAAACACCATATGGAGAAGTTATGACAAGTGTGTTACCAAGAAATTAATAATGTGCTGTCTATCTGTATGCGGCTTGTCCTGCTCTGTAATTTATAACGTTCCGCACTGTAACTATATTTCAGGCTTTCTGTTATTGTTTCTTCTATCTGCCTAAAATGTGGTCCTCAGCTGTGGTTTATGTGTGTATCAGAGACATATTATTATGTTTACCACTGTGTTTAATGAGCATATTGTATCAAACACCATATTCCTCGTACTTCATAAACTTCATATCAAAGTGGAAACTTGTCAACAATGGAATGCTGAGCATTATTATAATCATCTCTTTGCGATGAGCAATGTGTAAATGAAAAACAGTGATGACAATGCAAGAATAATCAGTTTGCGAAGTTGGAAAAGAAGAACCAGGTTGTTTTAGCTGACAATATATTAGAGATGTGTGCAACTGATATATGAGCTAGTAATGACATGAGGAGGGGTCGGAAGAGCCACACAGAATGATTGTAGACTAAAAAAGTGCCGGGATCTATAACACAGATGCTCCCAAGATGTATCAAAAAGATGGAAGAATATAAGATCCAAGAAGCAACTGAGGAAAATAGATCAAGTTCTGTAAAAGCAACACCAAAACCGTCACAATAAAAATCAATTCAGTCAATGAAATTAAAGGAAACATTCACCAAAATGAGGTATGATAAACCAGGGACACTTACTCATAGACCCAGACACCATGACTGTGATAATCTTCTTACATTTGTTATCCAAGGCCTCCTTACTTCTAAAATCAACTCTTAAAATTATGCTAAAGAGCCAGAAATGCTTTGGGAGGCAACACCGGAGCCCATCTGTGCTCCGACTTCACAGGTTGTTGTACTGTGCTGTTCCCTCAGCACTTCATCTCCTCCCTCTAATCTCACAAAGTGGGTGGTGGACAGGCTGTGACGCTACAGCACAGAAGGGCTGTGGTAATGCCCCCAGTGCCCTTATGGTTCATAAGCATAATTTTTAAAGTTGACTTAATAAGGAAGGAGGCCATGGATAACAAATATAAGCAGATTAACACATGCCTGGATCTATGAGTAAGTGTCCTTGGTTTGTCATGCCGGATTTTGATGGTAGATTTCATTTAAGCTAAAGGGGTTTCCCGGGTTAAAAATGATGATAATGTACCTATAGTAACTGACCTTCACATAATATAAACGGGGTGCAACAACCGGAACCCCCAGGATTAGCTGTTCTCACTATGGAATTTGGAAATTTTGTGTGTATGTGTTTCTCTATTCAACACCTTATAGGACCAGCTTTATCTGCAAAGAAAGTTGGAAGTCTGTTTGGTGATGGCTCTACCAGTTTTGCACATCTAGAGGCTGGAATGCTTTTTTGTCAAAGCTGGACAAGCCCCCAAAATGTGCCTTTTAAAATTGTTACATGTCAAGTTTCTTCTGCCAATTTTATTTGAAAATGTTAGTCTTCGCATTGCAATTATTAAAGGGATTGGACACTTTGCCTGATGTATTTTGTAATGTGTGCGTGTAAGTGCGTGTGTGTGTGTGGGGAGGGGGGGGGGGGGTCCGGATATTATATAATTCACCAATATACATGTATTAAATGTTCTGCATCACTTTTCTGAAGTGTAAAGCAATGCCCCTGGTTCAGCTATGTCTTTTACCTCATCAGGTGCCATTCCTGTCCATGGAAAAGTAACATTACTTGATTTCACATTGTTTTTAGTACCTAGGTAGTGACGTGGAAATTCCACATCTCCATAGAAAATTCCAATCACAGTGTAATGTATTGGTGGATCGATGTAGTTGTGAGTGTGTAAAAAGAATACGGTGGTGGTGGTTCCTGAAAGATATCATGCCACGTTTTGTTTACTGTACGGTCCTTTCTTCTAGCAGTGTTGCCATTTGGTTGGCACATGTCCTTTTCCAGAAAACACATACGGTATTCTAATAAAGTTTTTCAACTACAATACAAATTTTAAAATGTTAGGTTTGGTATATGTCCTTTAAAAGAGAGTCTACCTCTTCCCCTAAGAAGGATTATTGAATTTATAAATACCTTTATCATTTCCGTCCTTTATTCCATTTCTGAGAAATTCCCAGTTTAATCTTTATGCTAATGAGGCAGTTGGTGTACCCAGGGCATGTCCTTACCACCCATGACACTGTGATTCCTGCCTTGACCATTACCCTCACTTTATCAGATAAGGAGAATATCTGTCTTGTGAGAAGCATGGGGTGATACTGGAAGAAGAAGGAAAAGGTTTAGGCAGGAATAGCAGCGCTCCATGTACTCGGGATACCCCCTGGGTGCAAAAACTGCCTGATTAGCATGCAGTTCAATTTGGGAAAATCTTGGGAATGGCACAATGGACAGAAATATTAAAAAATATGTTTTAAATCACATTATATTTCTCTAAAAACAAGATGCTAGCTGATTATAACACTTTGCGTAAGTGGGAAACTCTACTGTTAATCATTTTGATTAATCAAGACAAAATAAAAATTCTATTTTCCTTCTATTTATGACATTTTTCTTATTTTTTTTCTGTATTTGGTACCTTAATATCTCAAATCATATGTTCCATTCTATATTTATAATGATCTATGAGAGTTACTGCTTTTTCAAGAATAATCAGATGGTCTCCAGATGCAAACTCCATGGGCTATAACCAATGGTTTCATCAATTTGCTCTCAAAGTGCCATGATTTGAGATAGTGATATCGTATGAATTTACAGTATGTCTTTGATGTGTATATTGAGACCAGAATCTGGAAGATCTACATCTGTATTTTACATCCAGCACAATCATTTCTCAAAGAAGAAACAGGGAATCATTTCAAGGATACAATTTCAAAATTGTATCTGGGCCTGGTCGCATTCTCTAGTTTACCGGACCTGTTCTCTTTTTTCTTCTATTTAGTTGAGAATCATAAAGAGGTTTTTGGTTTTATGATGTTCTAGAATATTCCATGTTAAAATTCCAATTAATTTAGAGCTATCCTTCAAAGAGGTGTTTTGGCTTTTGCAAAGGCCCCCACATACATAACATAGGTGTCAACCACACGTTCACTGACACACATGCACATTATACATGACCTATAGTCAATGCCAATAGATAGTGTACAGATGATTCTACAAGTACCGCTAGAACCCAATAGCTGCAGACTGTTGAACATGGGCCATAAATGTAACAGATAAATAAATGGATTTTATTTATTTATTCAGCCTGATGAAGACTTGTGTCCCAAGCCAAAATGCGTTGACTGCTCAATAAATTTTACTGCATCAGTTTCCATGTAGCGGCGCCAATTGATCTTCATAAGAATCACCAGTGTTTGCACTTCCAGATCTTGTGGTAAAACTTTCTCTCTTTCTGTCTTTATATCAGAATAAGGTTGACTGTACACAAACGTGTTAAGCCTGTGGAAACTGACCCATATATTAGTCCGTTACTACAGATTGACCACATTGCGCAGGAGGGGAGTCCTTGCATCATACATAAATATGATTCTGGGACTGTTTATCGGCCATATTACCATTACTTCAAAAAGACTTGGCACTCCAAAATGATGCAACTGGTACTGTCAGAGCTGTTAAACTCCCAGAGCTGCAGTATAGCCGCTATATAGTATGGGACTCCGCGTCACTCCAATGGGAGTATTTGGAGGTGCTCAAGTAGGATACCAGTCCATATAGAATCATTACTTCGAAGAGCAATCCAAATTTGTGTGTGATTTTTCAGTTTAATCCAAAGACTTTTCATGGAGTCGTGATATACGAGAGACGGGTAACAATTACAAGAGAAGTTGCCCAGTTACTAAGTTACCACCCTACCCATATCTCATGACTCCATAGTGGTCACAAAGTTGCCAATAGTTTTTAATAGAGATAAGCAAACCCAAACTTTAGATTTAATGTCCTCCATTGGGCAACTCCGCCTAACCCGGCCATGATGCTTCATGGGCTGCAGAGCCGCCAATCAACTAGACATGGCTGTGATTGGTCAGGTGTCTTGGCCAATCACAGCCATGCTTAGTTGCTAGGAGCATAAAGCTACCTGGTTGGCTGCTCTTCAGCCCATCATGCAACATTGCCGGGATAGGCAGAGCTGTTGAACAGAGGACGCCAAACCTGGAGTTCGGGTCTGCTCATCTCTAGTCTTTAATGAACTGATCAAAATATTTCATGGATCCATATGAATATCAAAAATTAACCTAACAAACTCAGTACATTTATTGGATCAGAAATTATTAGTGATCCTAAATACACAAGTCTATTTTTTAGATAATATCTTAGAATCTACAGCTTGAATATAAAGCCTTGTTCTTGTCTAACAAAATGAATTTCAGTGGTCATTTCCTTTACTGTACTCAACACCGAGACACAACAAGATCAAATGGCACTCGATATAGAAGGTAATGAATTGAATTCCAGTATGTGTCTGTTGGTTTAAAAAGAGTGTAGCAGAATTTCCAGCACACTATATAAACTCAAGTATCAGCTTGCTTTGATCAAAAAATCTCAGTGTTTTGCCAACACACCTGCACAAACCTCGGGTTATCAAGGACAGTGTGATATTTAATATCTTCTAGAAGGAAACCAATCATTGTTGAGTTAGCGCTGCAGAGAAGTCATGCAATCTAGCACCATGACCGATCATACATAAATATATAAGTTACAAAGAAGAATAACATTCTGCTACAGTTCCCCAGTTCTTCCCAGTAAGACACAAATTAGAGGTGACTAGGGTACGGTACATTAGGAAATGACCTAGCACTAAGCACTGGAGATTGCTCAAACCATTGTCTCCTATCTGGATTTCCACTGCGGTAACTCTATAGCAAGCCCCCAACTTAAGGACAACAGACTTACAGACGACCCCTAGTTACAGGCGGACCTCTCTGCCCACTGTGACCTCTTTACTTTACTTTAGTCCCAGGCTGCAATGATTATTTGTAAAGTGTCTGTAATGAAGCTTTATTGATAATCCTTATTCTCATAACAGCAACAAATTTTTAAAATCCAATTGGGCCAAAAAATGTTTTTGTCTGGAGCTCCATTTATAAAATCTACAGTTCCGACTTAAATACAAATTCAACTTAAGTACAAACCTAAAGAAACTATCTTGTACGTAACCCAGGGACTGCCTGTATAGTGGTTACAGACAAGGCTTTGTTCAGGTAAAACAAAATTCTAAAAAAAATGTTGCTCCATAATTGTTAATTTATGGGAAATGCGAGTATTTACTAAAACAGACATGGCAGGATAAGTGACCGGCCATCGTTAACTCTTTATGAAATTGTAAATTCTCTTAAGAGGCATCACTCAATATAGTCCATTTTGAATAATTTTTTTATGGAAGGGTTTGGATTTGGCAATTTATGGGCATCCTAATGCACGCTTTTGATTTGGATGACAGTTACAGGGGCTGGACCCTTTATTTCAAGTTTTTTTTCAAGTGTGAAGGGGGCAGGATATTAGGTAACTCAGCAATATACATCTATTAAAAAATTCTGCACCACCTTCTTGAAATGCACAAAAACATCTTCTGGTTCAAAAATGTTACATCATAAAATTCATAAAATAAAAGGGCATTTTTGAACCAAGGGACTTTCAAGAAAGCTGTAATAGATGTATTTTTGTTAGGAAGGTTACTTAATAACCTGACCCCCCAGATTACCTAAAAACTCTAAGTAATGTGGCCCATAATTTGAATCTGTGCTAACTCCTATACAGTTTGAAGGGTTTGTCCAAAGTTTTATTATCATCCCTTATCCACAGGTTAGGAGTTAACAATATGATCGGTGAAGACGCTGAGACCCCCATGAACTCAAGAATAGCCCCCCACAGTAAAGGGAGCCCTGTTCTCACAAATGGACTAAAAATGACTGGACTAGCATGTGTTTTGCCACTCCAATTCATTTGAGTCTACTAGAGTTTTGCAAATTGCTGAGCACAGCGCTTGGCTACCTCTGCCACTGTCTAGTGAGTTATTCCCAGTAGTCAGTGTACCACAATCAGTTGCTACAAAGCAGAGGGCTATGCTCTTCTCTTCAATGTGAATGTTGTGGACAATGCGTGAGATGTACTGCCCTACGTTTGACCAAGTGCCCTGCATTTGTGCCAGAGAAGCACCCACTGTACAGTTTTCTCTGTGACATAGCAACTGGGAATAGTGACCTAAATATGTTAAGGACCCTGAACCCCAGTTGTATAATGGCATGTTGGTGGGTTAGTGCTGCCTAACTGGCTGACAGGTTCCCTTCAACAGAAACAGACACGTCAGGAGAGATGACACATCATTCTAAGCTAATATACATACCCAAAATCTACCTGACCTTCACCCATAACTTCATGATTTACTCTACCTAAGCAGGGAGTGTGCAAAAGGAACACTTTACACCTAACACTAATACACTAAGACGTCTTTAGATGATATATATCAAGGGATTAGATGATATAGATAAGACATAATATTATTGAGGAGATTGAAATATTCTCTAAAGTTTGTCTATATTAGATTTTATAATAACTCAGTGAGTTCCTACAGCTCCTCATATATATATATATAAAAAACTCATGGAGGAAAGTTGTTGTTTTTTCCGCAATTAGCCTTCAGCAAAAATGAAAAAAACCCAAAAGACTCTAAGAGGTCACAAGATGCCCCAAGGCAGCACTTAATGAGATCAAGGCTTCTCTTGTAATGTTTAAGGTCAACTTTAATGAGCCCACCATAAGAAAAATACTGAGAAAAGTGTTTTCCACAAGGGAGAAAAAAAATGGATTTCTGATCTCCGTTCACTAAGGTATGAAGCATGGAAGCTGTGGATGTATGGAATAACTTCATGGGATACAGATTACCCCCACCCCCCCTACAGCAGTAGATTGGCTTCTTTCCTAAGGGACTCCCCTTGGTTTAGAGATTCAGATACATTAGGACCAATTTTCAGTGACCTGGACTTGGCATTGTGGTCAGATGCCTTTTATATTGTTTGGACACAAGAGACCTGATCTTTCAAGGGGGATAATGATTATGTCAGGCCACTGTAGGATTTCTAAAATTTTTTCCTTTTCTGGAACTAAAATGTCCAATCTTAAAACAAAAAGTGAATTGTTTTAAAGATCTCTGAACTTTCTGAAGTGAAGCGGTCAGGTGTTTTTATCCCCTAAACTGGCTGGAGCATATGCAGCATCAAGCAGTGAATTTTACCAAAAAGTTTTTTTTAAACCGTAGATCAGTATATACAAATATAGGAATAATGGAAAACCTATTGAGGGCCTGGGCAAGGGTAGCAAATAAATACCAAGCCAAAATAGTGTGGCGGTGTGCTTACTGGCACTATAGAGCTCAACTTGATGCTGCAGCCACTATGACTGTGTCATCTAAAGAGTTAAATGTGTCCTGCACTGCCTCATATGTCTCCCTGCAGGCTTGAATCATAGTATTAGCAGCAGGTAGGTCGCCAGGTAATAATGATTAATTGAATGCTACCTATTTTAGGTCCTATTTGGAGAAAATACACCCGACCACTCCATTTACTTTGGCACTTGGGGCACTTGAAAATCCACATTCTCCTGATCACTGGGGTTTTAAAGGTCCAACCACTAGTTAACCCATATTCTTTTGATAGACTCATTAATGTAAAATGTTTAGCTATTAATTTTTTTTTAAATCAGTGGCATAGATGAAAGACCCCTTTTACTGGTTCTCCAAAAATCCCTTGGGGGCCAAGGAAGGGAAAGTAAAAAAAACAAACTCAAATTTTAGTGCCGCCCCCTACATTCTTGGTTTTTCATTCCCATCCAGATCAGTGGTGGCGGGGATCACTCAGACTCAGATAATGCCCTAAAAAGTATTTTCACTTATTAATGGTAACCCCGCCAGCAGAAATAGATTAGCAGTATTTTGTCAGGCTGACTAGTGAGAGCTTGACTTCAGTGCTAAACTCCCCGCCTCCATGACTTTATACAATCAATTTACATGTCACTTCAAAGATGTTGTCTGGATGATGACACTACCCTTGGCCATGAAAGAAACATGATCTAGAAGATGTTAAGCTACCTGAGAACATACAGTTTTCTTAGGTCAATTTTTGTTGCCCCATTACCTTTAATCCTGTTGGGTAGATCCCAGAAGCGAGGGGCATCCAGTCCTCCAGCGCTAACATTCTTCCCATGGACCTTCTCCCAAGCCTCCCTCCTACGTCTGCTTTTCCCCCCTCCAGCTGTGTACCATGGCAGCACGCTGAAGATAGTGGGCAGACAATGGGAAGGTGAAGTGAGTGAGGGAGAATGGAGGCGAGGGAGAAGGGCTCCAAGGGGCGTGTCAAAACCAGAGCCCCAGAACTCCAAGCGGCTCTGGTGATGCTCACTAGAGACTCTGCCCTTAAATTACATACAAATAAAGATATTTTTTTAAGTAAAATACTTTCATATATACAATATTTTTAATCATTAGAATAAAACATTCAAATGACACCTTTGGATTAGAAAGTAAATTAAAGAAATGTCTATCAAAGTTTTGCTGGAAAATGTCAGCACATCTCTTTCTCTCTACAGGAGCCTACTGCTTTCTCAAACAGAAGCCTGTAAGTCTTGCTTGATAGATAGCGGATAAATGAGTGTACTTCTGTTTCCAGGGAGACTTAGCGGAGGCCTACAATCTGTTTTAAAACACATTAGTAGACTCCAAATTCTATTTCGAATCCAAGTCTTGTTACAAATTTATGTGTTTAACAGAAGTAGGAAGGAAAAATATAATGGGTATAGTAAAACATTTACATTCCTGTCACAAACTGTGCAAACACATCTGTTCAAACTGCTAAATGTAGTTATGGCACTGCAATTTCCAGAGTTTTTTCAGTATTTTTTTGTTAGATTTCCAAGAATATGAACGTTCTGGCACAGGCGTCCTAAGAAATGTGTTCTTCCTGCAAAGGAACGACTAAGATGAATGTGACACCCCAACATGTGCAAAAAAGTTACCATATATTAAACGATCCTCTGATCCCACCCTGTAAGGTGCAGAGGAACACGGTAAAACCACTTGCCTATTGGCTCGGATATTTTATAGAAATAACATTGCAACTGTACAGTCCATCTTATGACTTATGTGGTCTGAGGTTTGGCAGTTCCTTATTATAGCTTCCTTCGTTTTCCAAGCATAATTTTACTAATGTAATCAAAAGACGGCAAAAAACGTCTTCCCCCCCGACATATGTAAGTCATCTTTATCCTAGATTTAACACCACTACATTATTGTTTTCATTACTGCGTACTTCTGAATATTTAAAGAGAGCTTCAGGTTAACCTTCTCTGGTCACATTGGGGCAGATTAACTTACCCGGACCTGTCGCGATCACCGAGGTGCGTTCTCCGACGAGGATGAAGTCCGGCGCGATTCTTCAAGATCATGCACCCGATATCCTGCATGTGTCGCTTCCCCGCTGAGGTCCGCCGGAGTTCACCTTCTTCTTCCCGGTGTATGTGAGTGCAATGTCTTGCGACACAATTTGAATTGTAAATCCTGCGCTTAGTCCGAATCAGTCGGGTTGTCCGTCATCACTTGAGCTTGGTAAAACCCCTTTTATTACAGGACACCTGTCATCAGGTCTGTGTCACTTGTCCTTTCACCACTACCTGTTGGAGCAGCTCACAAGGATCCCATCCCAGCCTTTATCTAGTTATTTCATACATTATTCATTGTAAAATCATCTATTTTTTATCATGTAAATGAGGCTGGTCACATGGTCAGAGGCAGTGATGTCACCCTTGTTACCCCGGCCCTCTCCTCCGCCTGCTCATGTCTGTGTGTAATGTATAGTAAAGCATGGCTAGTGTGTGCTGCATCTGCTGACATGCTGCATCCTCCTAATATACAGGTGAGAGACACAGACATCAGCTACACATGAATCTGACATGTTCTGCTGTAACATGGCTGCCTGGAGCTGCTGTATCTCTCCTAAACACACACACACAGGCTGCAGGGGGCGTGGCCACCAGCACCAGGAAGCACATCATTATACAGCCTCACATCATTATACAGGCTGTCAGTCATGCACTGGGGGTGTGGCTGTGCCTCCCACTCATGAATAAGCTGGACAGCTTGAATATGCTAATGCTTCATTGGACATTTCACAGGTCATTTGCATACAGCTTTAGGACATCATTGCTTAGGTTTACAGGCATGTAGAGGGGCAGAGGCAACGCTCTCTAATAGCAGTTTATGAAAATATATTTAGTTTAGGGGGGTTATTTTGCATGACGGGTTCTCTTTAAGTACCTAAATAACATTGTTATTTTCTCAAATACTATGCATTATATATATATATATATATATATATATATATATATATATATATATACAGGTGGTCCCCAACTTACAGACAACCCCTAGTTACAGACAGTCCTCTCTGCCCACTGTGACCTGTAAGGTGTCTGTAATGAAGTTTGTCTGTCAGTGGGAAGAACTGTGAGAGAAAGAGGCACAGTTGGTGGCACCATGAGGTTGCAGCAGCAGTGTCAAAGAGAAAGCTGTGTATATATGCAGAGGGCAGCACGATGAGAACAGGGAAAGGCTGGAGCTCTCAAAGGAGGCAAAAGTACATATACATGCATACACATGATTTATTGAAAAGCAGCGGTGCATCTAAGTGCTTTGGCTTGGGACACAATTTAAAAGTTACATATCATACTCAGTCCGAATCAGTTGGATCGTGTGACGGCATGCCCCCTAATTTGTGTCGCATGGAAGTCAGTGCGGCTGCGCCACAAAAAGGGTCAAGTGCGCCAAATTCCCAGCGCAAAAACTTCTTAAATACCTGTGCAAGCTGTTTTAGCTCCGAAAATGGTGCACAGCATGACAAAAGTGCATGCGCGACCCTTGGTAAATGAGCATCCAGGTGTGGCCAGTTAACGGGCACCATATGCAATCATGTCCATTACACCAAAAAAATGTGTTATAGAAATAAAAACCAAAAACCTTTCTGTGAATGCAGTCACTCAGATGAGTGCCCAATACCTAACTCAGTTTTATGGGGCTTGACAACAACACCACCTAACTGCCATGGAGAAGTGAATAGGAGCTGGTCATGAAACAATATTCTATTCACAAGTGGACATCCTTATAAGTCGAACCCCAGTAATCTATAATGTATGCAATATCGCTGGACAATCCTCTTAAAAGAACCAGGTCAACATCTGCAAAGAGTTCTCTTCGTGTTTGTGTAAGTTTCCCCGGGTCCTCCAGTTTCCTCCCACACTCCAAAACATACTGGTAGGTTGATTAAATTGTGAGCCCCATTGGGGACAGGGACTGATTTGGCAAACTCTGTGCAGTGCTGCGTAACCTGTGTGCACCATATAAATAAAGAATTATTATTATTGATAGAAGTATTTAGGATTTTTTTTTTTTTATCATTAAACGGAATTTATTGAAAAGTTTTACCACAGCATAAAACCATAACAAGAGTATATAGTCGAGATGATCACATAAATATTTACTTAGAAAAACTGAGTATCACAGGGTTAATGGACAACATCAAAGAGGGGTATCTCGTCCTCTCCAGAGTGGCACGTTTTTTCAGGAGGTGGGAGATACCTGTATTAACTTATTTAAACCGCTGTGCGGTCGATACAACATATGTCATTGCGAAACAGAAACAAAGTAACAGTTTTTATAAACTAGGAGGGGTTTAGGGAACACTGGGTGGGGGGGGGGAGAAGAGGGTGGGAACGATGGAAGGGAGGTGCAAGACAGCCAGGTGTGGTGTGTCCACATTATGACCCTTCAGGGGTTAGGGTCTCCTCTTCACTGGAAGGCGGAGAAGTCAGGGGAACGATGGAAGTCTAGCCATGGTCCCCAGGTTTGGAGGTATTTCTCAACCGTGAGATGTGAGTCAGCAGTAAGCTCCTCCATCCTCTGGATCGACAGTATCTCCTGTAGGAGGTCAGTTGCTGTAGGGATTCGCCTAGACTTCCATAACCTGGGGATCAGGGCCCGTGCTGCAATGAGTAGAAAACCCCACAGGGGGCGTTTGGTGGTGCGAGGTGTGGAGGGGATCATGGAGAAGAGCAGATGGGATGGATCATTTTGTAGATTTAAACCTGTGACCTTGAGGATCAGTCTTATGACCATCTGCCAAAAGGGTTGAAGAATTGGACATTCCCACCAAATGTGTGTCATGGTGCCAGGTGCCTGTCTGCATCTCCAACATTCAGCTGGGCAGGATTGATGGATTGCATGAAGTCGGGTCGGAACCCAATAGCATCTGGAGATAATTTTGTAGTTAGTCTCCTGTGCCCTGTTGGAGATGGAGAGTTTGTGGCAAAGTTCAAAGGATTTTTCCCAGTCCTCCGTACTATAAGTCGTATCCAACTCCCTGTGCCATGCTTCTATGTATGTGAGTGTGTCATCGGCCCTTCTGTTCAAGTATAGTGCATATATTGTGGAGATTGGTCTGAGGGTGGGGGCTGGAGCTAAGCATAATTGTATTTAGGATTTTTAATGAATAACTAATATTGTATTCCATTTAGTAAAATTATGTTTTTTTAGAAAAACAAAAAGAAATATGAGAAATCTTCTCTGTTTAGGTTATTTACACAAAACAACAAGGGTACAGGTGCCCAGTGAGAAATTCAGATCCATTAAACACAAGCCTTCTTGGTTTACTTTACAAATTTGCTGTGAAATTCAATTTTCAGAGCCACAAATTTTTTTTAATTAAATGATAATAAATAGAAATAAAAACAAAAAAACAAAACCCTGGATTGGCAGCAACTCATTCATTTGAAAAAAAACCCCACATTTTATGATGAACGCATGTAACATTGTGCAACCCGACTAATGGACTGTTTACCGTCTTCAAAAGCTCTACTGACCCAGAGAAAGTTTGGAAGGAAGTTATGTCTTCTGACTTTTCAGTGTTAATGAAAACAAGCCTTCAAAAACAGCTATCAAAATATATTCGGGAGACATAGGGAGCAATGTCCAGAAGCTAGAACTCCACGCTGCCTTGTAGACAATTGTAGATATACAAATCTTTAACATGGAAATGTGATCCATAGAGGAGGAAATGACCGAGGTAAACCAGAGGTGAGGTGTTAAAGATCATGATTCCCAACACATCAAGGAAACATGGAGGTTGCTTTTTGGTCAGACTCTTGTAAAAAGCAAGGATGCAGGATTTCCTGTTTAGGATTTCATATTAAAACATTGATTTTTTTTATACAGATCAACAAACTTCAACTTAAGTGTGGCTATAAATTTCTTGTCATTTGGGCTATTAAACACTCTGGGGGTCATCAGCTAAAATAAACACTATAAATTATGCACAGATGAAACAAATAATTGTTTGTTATACCACAATGCGGTTAAGCAGTTCTAACTGGGGTAATAAATGCTGGATTGTTACATGGAGCATTCACGTCAAATCTTCTCTGTAACTACCAAAATACAACATCTTGAATTTACTCACATTATATATAATCATGTATTTTTTTTTAATATTTTTTATTATTATAATTGCGATTTATTATTTATAATTATCAATTATTACAACGTATCATTGCTATTCAAATACATCAAAATTAAAGGAAAACTCCAGTCTCATCTGATTAATTGAATTATACTTTGTGCAGGAGGAGCAGGACTCTACATTCTATCAAGGTTTTAGGAATACAATAAAAATAAGTCCTGCTCATCCCTTCAGGCTCTGCACCATGTATTAATCAATTAATTAGTTTTGACTGATGTGACTTTAATTTTGCTTTAAATTCTAGAATTTCCTTACATTATCTATAGTCCATCCTGAATTTGCTTATTTATTTACTATGTCTCTAACCTCTGAGTTATGTTGTGTTTTCCAATGCCGGTTCAGCATCGGTGATGAGATAAACTCGTATTTGCTCCATAATGTATTAGTACTGATGTGACATCCCCTGCCGATCATTGCTATGGCAATCCTGTGGTCTCATCTAAGACCTCAGAGCTGTCCATAGTAAATGCCTGTAATGTCCTGTCTGTAAGGTCCTGTCTATGCATCAGCCTAGGCTGACAGTGGTAATACAAATATATCAGTAGGTTTGGGACAAGTAAAAAAGTAACAACAGTAAAAAAAAAAGTTTTTAAATAAACGAATAAATTAATAGAAATGCCTCTAAAATCTACATATAACATAAAAAAAACGCCATAAAAAACCCACATATATTGTATCGCCACAAAATCATTATTGAATCCATACAATGAACAGCATAGAAAAAACATCAAATATCATATTTATTCCAAACAAAATGCAATAGAAGGGAATAAAACATATCTATTTGAAAATAGTTCTGTAAAGTACAATATGTTCCACAAAAAAACAAGCTATATAGACCAAATATATAGATCAAAAATTAAAAGTGGTATGCCACTTGGAAAATGGGATGCAAAAAGTATACCGTATATATTTTTTCCCCACATTTGGTTTTATACTAAATTTGTTCTAAAATGTATTCTAAATGTGTAAAATGTAAGCAAAAACATAGAAATTTAGTATCGCCATAACCATACTGAATTGTAGAATAGAGATAAAATGTTATGGTCAACATCAAAAGAAAAAAGTAAAAAATAAATAATCAGAATTAATATTTTTTCCACACCTCCCCCCCCCCTTGCAAAAATAAGCCCTCGTATGGCAACAAGCCACATAACATCAAAATAAAATATCCAGACATTTAAAATAAAGCAGACATATGGGAAATGTTAGTAGCTGATTTGGGTTGTAAAAATATCTGTCTGAAAACAAGATAATTACAAAATTTTGAAAATGGCAAATTTTTCTAAAAATGTATCATCTTTTACATGTTTTATAAATAAACTCAACACTCAACTCAACAAAATTGGCCATGTGAACTACAACATGCGAAGAAAAAACAAACTGCTGCCAAGGACAACTGATCTGCGAGTGTGTTGCATTTCAGACCACCTCCTGCCTCTAATCTGATATTGCCAAGTTGTTTTTAGCATGGAAAACCCCTTTAAGGACCATTGAAATCAAACAGTTTGTTTCTTTTTTTTATTGGTAAGGTAAGTAAGTGTTAGCCCTCTTTGCATCATTGTTACTAGTTGAGGTCTTGTATTTTGCTGGATGAGTTGGAGTTTTATTAAAAACAATTTTGGTGTATACTTAAAAGGATATTCTCATCTGGGCATTCACATTTAATTTTATTCATTTGCCATATGTAAACATTTCTTCAATTGGGTGTTATTAAAAAATAAATTCCAGTGTGAAGATAATTTCTCATAAATGTAACCATGTTGTCCCTTAGAAACCAGATGGCTTCCTCGGATACGACCACCTGGCACTCTGGCAGTGGTGGCCAGACATGCGCTATTGAGTCCTGCCCAACCACTTGGCTTCAGTGATCATTACCACAGGGCGGCTATAGGATATGCAGTAACTCCCGGACATTTCATATACAAAAACCTTTTGTTTCTTTGTGCAATCACTCCAGCAGAGGAGGTCGTATCCAAGGACACAGTCTTGTTTCTAAGGGACCACATCACTACATTTATGAGAAATTATCTTCACACAGGTAATTGTTTTAAATAACATCTAATTGAAGAAATGTATATATAGCAGATTAATTAAATTGAATATAGAGAATACCCCTTTAAGTTCTAGATAAATATTTATATCATGTAATGATATAATGTAAGAAAGAAAAAAGTATTTCTGCTTTTGTAGGTTTTTTTTTACCCAAACTTATTGGATAAATTTAATATTAGGATTTTTAAGAAATGTAGTTGAGAACATGAACTAGGTTTAATTTTTTAAGGTATATTAACCTTTATGAACAGAATGGGTTTGGAAAATTAGCCTAATGGGAAGAGATGCAATAAAATATAAAAGAAAGCATTAGTCACCTAATCAGTCTCCCACAGCTCTGACATTGCCGGCCTCTTTGTCCCCATTTGTAGTTGCTTTTCCTGTAGTAGTGACATGTTATACACCCATGTGACCACTGCATTCTATTACGGGCCTTGTGCCATATGTGACAGTATCACCACTGAGGCCAGTGATTAGCTGCTATTATCATGTGGATGGCATGTCACCGTTACAGGAAAATATAAAGGGCACCAGAGACCAATGGAGCAGCACTGCTGGAATAGTGGGGTATTTAGTATAGCCTTGGAGGCCTATTCTAATTTCCATGCTATGCTAATAAATCAAAAGATTATTTAATGGATTAATGGGATCACATAGACTATACTTAGGCTCGGTGACGGGCAATGTTTGTTATACCTACTCCATCTGTGAGTGGTATAATCAGAATTTTAGGATCATGGTCTTGTAACCAAAACCAATAGCATGGCTTTCACCAAAAAAGTGCCAAGGGCATTATTCAAGTCCCTGTACAAAGCAGTAAACGGTAATTTTTTCACGAGTCATCAGTGGAATGGAAAGACATTGGTATGGCACAATGATAAAACTTTTCAAAATGTAAGACAAAGGGGCACATTTGCTTAAACGTCTCATTGACGCCGTCGATCCGGAATGTCCGACGAGGATTTGGAGCTGGCGCAATTCACTAAGATGGTGCGTCCAATTTCCTGCATGAGTCGCTTCCCTGCTGAGGTCCGCTGGAGTTCACCTTCTTCTTCTCGGTGCATGTGAGTGCTGATCTTGCAACACAATTTGGTTTTTAAATTCCGCGGTTTGTCTGAATCAGTCGGGTTGTTCGACGGCTACGTCCCCCGATTTGTGTCGCATGCAAGCAGGCGCCGATGCGCCATAATCTGATCGTGCGTGCCAAAAACCCGGGGCAATTCAGGGCAAATTGGAAAAAATCGTGAAACCCAACCAAAATGCGTCCGACAGACCCTTAGTAAATGTGTCCCAAAATGTCCATTATTTTAGCTTATACAACTTTTTACTTCAAATATTACAATATTTCAAGACAACTTTGATGTCTTTCATGTCTAGGTATTGTGAATAAGTAAACAAACAGCGGGTTATTTTAAGTCTAGTGATAGTTGGGTCTTTTAATGCCTCGTTGCTTAGGTAGTTCAAGACTAAGTAAATATCAGAAAAACTTTATGGCGGAAGGTTTTGTATTATTTTAATCTGTGTATAATGTAATAACAATTACTTCAGTCTACCACCCAAGGAGTGAGGGGAACAGTTAAGTTAAATGTAAACATCTCTTACCTTCTGAGCTGAAGGAATGGGTGATGTCTTGCAGAACAGCTACTGTGGGCTCTTACTAAGAGATAATTTTACAGAGACATTTGATAAAGCATGCCGGAATAACATTCTCCAGGAGAAGCATCAACACTCTGGAAGGAACAAATTAATCAGAGACTAATGGTGACCTTACTTCTGACATGTTCAATAACTAAATGAGTTTCTAATTTTCAACCTACCCAAATAATGTTTCGGTGAACCTAGTCTTTAGATTCCAAAAAGATGTGAAAAGGACAAAGGCCAGCATTACTTAGTAGAAGTGTTACAGACCCGTGCCCTCTGAAACAGTGTAGTACAAGGGTTACTTGGACCCACTAGATAAAATTATTCTTATTATTTGTCTAGGAAGTAGACCCTAGCAACCTCCAAATTAGGTTGTCTTCTACAATATATCTGGGCACCAGTATTAGAATAGAGACTGGGCCCACCTGAGTATTCTCTGATAATTTGGTGGGCATATCTGACACTGCTCTCATGTCAAACGAACAAAAAACTTGTCATTATATTTTGATAGATTGGCCATTTTGGTACGTGGCAATACCTAACATGTTTATGATTTTTATTGTATATATATATATATATATATATATATATATATATATATATATATATACATACACTCACTGGCCACTTTATTAGGTACACCTGTCCAACTGCTCGTTAACACTTAATTTCTAATCAGCCAATCACATGGCGCCAACTCAGTGCATTTAGGCATGTAGACATGGTCAAGACAATCTCCTACAGTTCAAACCGAGCATCAGTATGGGGAAGAAAGGTGATTTGAGTGCCTTTGAACGTGGCATGGTTGTTGGTGCCAGAAGAGTATTTCAGAAACTGCTGATCTACTGGGATTTTCACGCACAACCATCTCTAGGGTTTACAGAGAATGGTCCGAAAAAGAAAAAACATCCAGTGAGCGGCAGTTCTGTGGGCGGAAATTCCTTGTTGATGCCAGAGGTCAGAGGAGAATGGGCAGACTGGTTCGAGCTGTGACTCAAATTGCCACCCTTTACAACAAAGGTAGGCAGAAGAGCATCTCTGAACGCACAGTACGTCGAAATTTGAGGCAGATGGGCTACAGCAGCAGAAGACCACACCGGGTGCCACTCCTTTCAGCTAAGAACAGGAAACTGAGGCTACAATTTGCACAAGCTCATCGAAATTGGACAGTAGAAGATTGGAAAAACGTTGCCTTGTCTGATGAGTCTCGATTTCTGTTGCGACATTCGGATGGTAGGGTCAGAATTTGGCGTCAACAACATGAAAGCATGGATCCATCCTGCCTTTATCAACGGTTCAGGCTGGTGGTGTCATGGTGTGGGGAATATTTTCTTGGCACTCTTTGGGCCAATTGGTACCAATTGAGCATCGTTGCAACGCCACAGCCTACCTGAGTATTGTTGCTGACCATGTCCGTCCCTTTATGACCACAATGTACCCAACATCTGATGGCTACTTTCAGCCGGATAATGCGCCATGTCATAAAGCTGGAATCATCTCAGACTGGTTTCTTGAACATGACAAGGAGTTCACTGTACTCAAATGGCCTCCACAGCCGCCAGATCTCAATCCAATAGAGCATCTTTGGGATGTGGTGGAACGGGAGATTCGCATAATGGATGTGCCGCCGACAAATCTGCGGCAACTGTGTGATGCCATCATGTCAATATGGACCAAAATCTCTGAGGAATGCTTCCAGCACCTTGTTGAATCTATGCCACAAAGAATTAAGGCAGTTCTGAAGGCAAAAGGGGGTCCAACCCCAGTATAAGGGGATTTTACACATCATTTCTTACAATGTGTAAATCACAGGTATGAAAGTGAATAATGATTTAAAATCAAACAGCCTTGGGTTTATGTATGACCCGAGGCTGTCATGGTAAACTATCTCCGCCACCTGATGATTTCACAAGGGGGCGGTGTGCAAATCCAATATTGCGGCGCCCATAATTTTAATGCCTCCGGTAGTTTTGCTTCAGGCATTTATAGGGTTAGTACCCGCGATTGGTGCAAGTATCAACAGCGGATGTGTTGGCTGCAATATGCAGCAAATACCCACCTTGTATGTACCCATGCACCCATCGGTAAGGGATTAAAAAATGTTTCTGTGTTAAGATAATTTCCCATAAATGTAGCCATTGTGTTCCTTAGAAAGGAGACTGTTGTTCTTGGATACGTCCAACCCACACTCAATGGTGACCATGTATGCATTATTGAGGCACCCAACCTGGATTCAGTGTTTCTTACCAAAGCTATACCCAGCTATTTTATATTTAAAAACTATTTTCTCTTTCCTCAATCACTCCATCATAGGACAGCTGTCCTTCATTTCTAAGGGACCATGTGACTACCTTTAGGGGAAATTTTCTTCACACGGGTACATTTTTTTAAATATCAATCAATTGAAGAAATGTATGTATATAGGAGATGAATAAAATGAAATGTCCAATTGAGAATACCTCTTTAATATTGAAAATGTCTTATCCTAATAAAAAGCACTAGTTTTCACATAATATCACTATATAAAGTCTAAATAATACTGTCATGAAGTGAATGAATAATGTCTAAATAATATTAAACACTGCTCAAATAATATACATTATACACACAATAGTCCCACACACTGCTCAAAGCAACATACAATGACAAACATTACATATAGAATACAGTGAGCCTAATAATTCCTGCTACTGGCTTCCTAGAAGAAGGAAGTTGAGATATTTGCCCATACTGCAGCCAAGAACGTTTCTACGACATAAAGTCCGCCATACAACACTGTTGTATAGAATGACAGCACAATATACAGCAGTAATTGCAGGGTCAATGTTAGTATAAGCTATATTCATTTATTACATCTATTTTCTGCTTGGTTAAAAGTTTGACATTTTATAAGCTGCCTTAAGTAAAGCGGAACAAGTGGGATTTCATGGTTTTTCATGTAACTTTGCACGGTTGTCAGAATAGATCCAGTTTATTAAACATAATCATTAAATGAAATTAAATTGTTTCACAGCACATTAGAATGTAATATATAACTTATGGCCGGAGAAAGGATCGCCATTTCAGGTCAGAGTACATGTGTTTTTTGATTATGAAGAGTTCAAGTGATCTCTACCTTCTCTTCTCTATGGGGCTCTGTCTTTCAATGACGGCAGGCATAAGCCCAATGATAGGGAGGTGTGGGGGGCTACCCATCTGTTCTCAATTTGAGTGACCTCATTAGTCATGGTACTTAGCTGATTAGCCTTTGTGTACCTTCCCCTTATCCCTTTCACTTTCTGTCTAGCTAAAGATATGCTTATTATCAGCTCCTCCTTTCTATGGCACTAACAGACCAGATGCCGTACACTTGGGGTCTAGGGCAGGGGATTCACTGCAAATGTTGGTGCCCTTACCATACCAACATAGCCCTGATACATTTTCTGTATTGCGTTTCTTTCTTTAGTATTCTACTCAAGGGATTATAACACAACCCAAAAGAGAGCCGAAGAAAACATCAATAGATAAATAAAATAAACAATGTATTTTATTAAAAAGTGACAATGCACACATTACAAAAACATGTATTATAGGGACAGAAATGGGGGGGGAAACAATTTAGCCCCTGATGGAAATTGGGGCAACCATCGAAAACATAAGCGCCCTAAAGAAACCCCAGAACCTAATGTAAGAAGAAAAAGTACTGCAGACTACACAGTCTGATGGGTGGTAGTAAATGATGCAAACGGGAATGTAAAAAAGAGGATGTCTCCTCAATGCAGTCCTATGTGAAGTGGGGACCGGAGGTACCAACTGGCTCCCACCATGCACACAATCATTTATTGCTTACCCGTAAGCATGATGATAGGTTCTATAGGGGATCCTAGGAGGCCAGTAAACATACACCCCGACGCGCGTTTCGCTGATGCTGACTGTGTACTGCATAGTTGTTGAGAGTTGCGGTGATATACTGCTGTACCAAATTGGGCTGCTTCTTTCTTTGGTTTGTGTTGTTCAAGGGATTATAAGCCTTTACTCACCAGAGGTCCTGGGTGACCACTTAAACATTGTGTCCTTGGGCTCATGCATCAATACTGATGTTTGAAGGACACATATTGTCCAAGTTGTACTGATGCTGGTGGTATTCCATTCTTAAAAACAAACCGGTGTGACAATTTGGCAAAGCGTTAGCTAGTAGGTTATGGGATGCATGTTTCATGTCAGGGTTGAAGGAGCCACCATCATTTTTAATGGCACTTTACCCCAACTTCCAGTTGCAGCTAACTGTGGTCGTCCTCCTTCAATAGGCCATTTTTTTTGGTCATTGCTGATAAGAGTGAGATGAGAGAATATCAGATTTACTAGAATTGACAGTATTTATTAAGTTGGGTAGTTCTTTTCCTATTGTACATAGTGTCGTATAGTCCCTTGAGAAGTTGTCCACTTCTGCCGTTTCCTATAATGAAGTCCTCTACTTTTGGCATTTCTAGTAAGGATAAAAAAGAGATTTGTAAATTACCCAGCCCCTTAAAGTTATGAATCCCACATGTAAAAGAAGCACTTTCCTTCCCAGTACAATACTGTCTGCATTGATTGGACAATGTCAGACGGTGAAGAGACACCCCCAACTAGTAAAACCTACTTGTCAAAGTAGATAAAATATCAAAGGAATCACATAACATAACTAAAAAGCTGCCACTCGAGGAGGATGGAAATACGAAAGGTAAGCATTGCTTATGTTATTTTTTAATATTACATTTGTATAATTGTATAACTCAAAACACCCCTTTAAATCTTCTATTTCACATTGAAATGATTGGTAATTATAGCCATTAAAATTCACCTACCAAATGAGATGTTAGTCTCTCTTTCTGTGTCCCGTCTCTTTGTAGGTTTGCCTAATTGGAAGTCATTAACCGTATAATTACAACGTCCAACCTGTAGGCTTCATGATTACAATGACCACATAGTAAACATGTACTTTATATACATAAAATGTTTAAAGGTTCCAAGAGCCGAAAACAAAATTCCTGCCTGGAAAACTATGCTTAACTATTTTATTCCTAGTGAACCAACTCTTGCCAACCACAGTTATGTACATTCAACCCAGTTTAGCGTATTAAAGCATAGTTGTAGGTCCATGCAACCAAGTTCTGGAAGATACTGTCAGTCTACAAGAAGGCCTTTTATGGTTGGGCTATGAAATACTAGGTTTTAGTTCACATGTGTGTGCAACTGAGTGGCCCATTATGAACCTACAATACAGAAATGTGGAATTGGAAAATGATGACCTTGTGGACTGAATTCAGAGCATCTCCAGGAACCCACCACTGCAGTAAAATACCAGATAGTACCAGAGTCATTAATGGTGAGTCACACTGTGCTTCAGAGCGGACCATTGACAGTAATAAGCACATAAAGGCTAAACCCAAAATAAAGGACACTTATACCGGTTATACAGAGAGACTCATTTCGGAGAGACTTAATGAAGTAGGCTAGGGACCTCTAGTTCGTTACCATGGGGTTTCACTTACGTTGATCACAGGAAGTTCAAGGAGGTTAATCATTGGTTGAAGCATGTCCCATGACCCCCTGCAACTTCCAATGCTCAAAACTAGACCCAATGATGAAAACTGGACGTACTAGTAGGTTGTCAACCCAGGACTACCCATTTGACAGTAGAGAATCTTCACTGCTAAATGTGTGGGACAAGGAAGTAGAAAACAGCATGGCTCCACCCACCTGACTGTAAAGATTAAAAATGATGACATTAAGTACTTGGGAACATAGAGAGAAGAGGTGAAAATTCTAACCCCAATAGGCAAATCAGAAAAGTTAAACAATGCCGATTTTGGGATGAAAAGAAACTTAATTGCTCAAAAAAAAGATTGCCCAGGTCTATCCAGTTCCACCTTGCAGAAAGACGGACAGATAAAAGAGAAATAGATGAGCTATTGATTCTATACTTTATACCATTATATTCAGTAGTATATCTGAATATGTATGGGTTAACCCTAAGAACTGAGCTAGTTGTAAATTTAAGGCCTGTATATACACACATGCTATACAATATACATATCATGTACTCAGGAGATACTGTGCTCTGTAATATGTTTACTTATGTTTATGTGAGCTTTTATTATATAAAAAAATGGGAGTCATAACCACATATGACATCTATTTAGCCAGGAGCACAATAATTGTACATGCTCTTTCACTTTTCTTTATCATCTTGGGATTTTCCATTGATCAGGTGCAGCCAACCATTGCCACCCACAGTGAGTACAGGATCTAAGGGCATATGGCGAGTGGCCAAGTAAAATCGCTCTTGCTGAAGCGCTCACATGTTTCACAGTGGGCTACTTGCTTGGTGAACAAAGAGGAGGAGAGATATGTCGAATAAAAGGCCTTGATAGAGTTTCCAGATCAGCTCTGCTGCTGCTACAAGGTCACAGAGAAAATAAAATTACACTTGTCTACAAGAAGGTTATTCAACGTAAAACACATTAAGCAGTGAATAGAGAATTCTGTTGTCATGATACATTCCTTAGTGTCTTATAGTTCATGCTGTAAAAGCTTCTCTTCTCACTGGGAAGTTCAGTGACTTTGGGGCACATTTACTTACCCGGCCCATTCGCGATCCAGCGGCGCGTTCTCTGCACAGGATTCGGGTCCGGCTGGGATTTAAGATGGTAGTTCCTCCGCCGTCCACCAGGTGGCGCTGCAGCGCCGAAAATAATCTTAACGCCCCGGAATGCACCATCCCATAGAAGGTGAAGGTGAGCGCTCCCCAAGCGACACATTTTCGGTTTTTAAATGCGGCGGTTTTTCCGAATACGTCGGGTTTTCGTTCGGCCACGCCCCCCCGATTTCTGTCGCGCGCATGCCGGCCCCGATGCGCCACAATCCGATCGCGTGCGCCAAAAACCCGGGGCAATTCATGTACAAGCGGCGCAAATCGGAAATATTCGGGTAACACGTCGGGAAAACGCGAATCGGGCCCTTAGTAAATGACCCCCAATGTGTTTAGATTTAAGATTTTGTATTAAGTTCAGTATCTGCTCGGATTCTGCCAAATCACATTTATTGTTATGTTTTTCTCTTACATGTTACATGGAATTGGCCAGTTGTTTAAAATGCAGAAGAAACGGAATTCCTCAAAAGTTGTATTTACATACATATTATACAGTATACACTACCGGTAATTAAGTAGTGTATAATGTATAATAATATGTAAATACAACTGCAGAGGAATTCCTTTCCTTTTGCATCTTAATTAAGTGAACTACCGTAAATATTTATTGTTATGGTCATGACAATTCCAAATAGAAACATATCATTTTATATACAGGCGGTCCCCAACTTAAGAACACCTGACTTACATACAACTCCTTGTTATGGTCCTCTCTGCTGGTGATTTCCTGAACTTTAGTCCCAGTTTGCAACTGCAAAAGATATCAAAGTTATTTTTCTATGAAGTTTTATTGTTAATCCTTGTTCCAATGACAACACAAAATTTGAAAAATTTCAAGGAAGTGTTGAGCAGAAGTTCAGGTCCAGGTCTGGCTCAACAGCCATGCCAATAACACCTGTGATCGGTTCTGGCATTGAACGTTACATTTGATATATATGTATTGGTATTTGAGAAAAAGGTTTTTATGTTATTTAGGTTCCTTAATGAATGCAGAAAAAAGCCATCAGATTTTCAGAATGGGTTAATAAAATTTCATCAATAGAACATATGAAACCCAAAATTGTTCAATTAAAAACTACGTCCTGAAAAAAACGAAAAAGTTAAAGTGTCACCGGTGCTCCCGGGATCAATGTTGCGGATTGCGGGCACACCCCTGCTCCACTGTGTGGCCTGTCCCCGTCCCTCAGCCTGGACTTACCTCTCCTGGCTCCTGATGCTGCCCCGTCCAGGCCGCATGCCAGCTTCTCCGACTAAGCCGCACGCTCCTGCTGCTCGGGGGCGTGCGCGCTGGCTCGTCCGGACTTAAAGAGCCAGATTGGTTCTACTAATCCGACCTCGCCCTTATCATCCGGCACCTCCCTTCACTCCCTGCCGGATCTTCAGAATTGTTTCAGCATTCTACAAGGAACTCCCAAGGTTTCCACACTTCTCACAGTGGTTTCTGTTGAAGAGAAAGCCCATCAGCGTTTCCAGACGCCTTTGTGTTCCCTGTGTTCCTCCAGCATTTCCAGATGCCGCCGTGTTTCCTGTCTTCAGCGCTCCTAGTCCCTCCTGGTGGGTCCCGTCTTCCAGCATTCCCAGACGCCTCCAAGCCAACAACTCTCCTCTAAGGACCTCTCCGTTCCTGCCCACCTGGGTCCTGTCATCCCTGGCTGCCACCGGGGGCCTAGTCGCATCCATGGAACGACCTGGTGGCACCCCGCTGCAGCAAGACCATCCCGACCAACCGGTCCCGGGTTGCGGCTAGTACTCTCTCCATCTCCCGCGGTGGTCTGGAGGGTCCACTGGTCCACAGACTCCTCCCTCCAGACTCTTCCCACCGGGGTACTCCCAAGTACCTTCTGTCATTTGTGCGACCGTTACACAAAGCTTGTAAAAGGCATTGATTAAAAAAAAAAATGAAAAATTGCCCGGGTATTAACATGGTGAACAGGCGCTAAGATAAGGATGAAGTTGAATAAAGTTTATTTATTGTAAAACAAAAATCAAAAATACCCATATTAAAAAGCAATTATAACTTTTTTTTCACTTATGTTACATATTTATTCATATTTTAATGACCAATTTCAAAATGAATTATGCTTCTTCCTGGAATACCCCTTTAATTCTTCTGTTATTATATTAGTCAGACATGTTTAGTCCTATGCCTCTTTAGTAAACATGTGACCTGTAACCCTTTTTTCTTGCCATTATCTTTAGTAAAAGGCTGTACCAGATTGGAGTGCCTAGGGCCCACCAGTAAAATCTTTTGATGAAGCCCACCCCATCTACATACAAATATTACCTAATATCCATTTACAGATTCCTAAAATTGACCCATTGCTGTATTCATTGCCTTGAACTGTTATGGTTCTAGGAACCCTGTCAGTAACCTGTTGACTGGCCTTTGTCTTTTAATTAGGTCCTCTTAGTTCTGTGAGTCAGCAATATATTCCCATAATGTAGGACCTGGTGGCTGACCAAGCTCAGGGGCCCACCGGTTGAGTCACCTGTTGGCCAGAACAAGCTGGGTAAAAGGAATTGGTGGTGTCAAACCCTCTATACATTAAAGCCACATTTTGGGGCAGATTTACTTACCCGGTCCATTCGCGATCCAGCGGCGCGTTCTCTGCGGTGGATTCAGGTCCGGCCGGGATTCACTAAGGTAGTTCCTCCGACGTCCACCAGATGGCGCTGCTGCGCTGAAGTCTGCCGAGACCCCGCTGGAATGCCCTGAAGTTCACCGGCCTAGACCTGGTGAAGGTAAGTGCAATTTTCGCGACACATTTCTTTTTTTAAAATGCGGCGGTTTTTCCGAATCCGTCGTGTTTTCATTCGGCCACGCCCCCCCCCCCCCGATTTCCGTTGCGTGCATGCCGGCGCCTATGCGCCAAAATCTGATCGCGTGCGCCAAAATCTTGGGGCAATACAGGGAAAATCGGCGCAAATCGGAAATATTTGGGTAACACGTCGGGAAAACGCGAATCGGGCCCTTAGTAAATGACCCCCATTGTGTGCAGCTTCCTGCCATACAGGGTGGTCCTGAACTGGGTACCCCTCTTAGGATATACATATACCCTGATAGGCCTCATTGATAGGGGCTATCTCTTGCAGACAAACCACTGACAGCAAGACAAGAGATGGACAGCTCAGAAATATTGTTTTTTTATGAATTTAAGTGGAAATTTTGGAGGAAATCTCATGGATGAAAGGGGACTTTAATGATCAGCTATAGCCAACAGTAACTTTGTTTAGGACTAGATTGTCAAAATGTGTTATCACGTCTCTCAAGGTTGCAGTACATGAGTGATTCATTCCTTACAGTAAAGCTGATAACCCCTGACTATCAAGTCAAGAAGCTTCATGATTTTCACCATTGACCCCATCCTCCATGAGTTCAGTTTTCCGTCAACCGAAAAATAAATGTGACATACTTAAGTACTTTAGGAATGCTTACATCACCCACATCTGAGAGAGTTAATTTGGTCAAAATGCACTTTGGCCATGTTTATGTCTCAGATAAGAGTCCTACCATCTTGCGAGTCGCCCTTTTGACCCCTCTTTCCTTGTTCATGTATAGTTAAGAGAAAGTGATACTTAATTCCAAGTCTTTACTTTTGCAAGGTCCCAAAGTGGAATAGGATTTCATCCCGGCCTTATCTCAGCTATAAACATCCTGTGAACATTCATATCTTGTAGATATCTTTGGGAAAAATGATTAAATGCATACCACCAGGCACAAGGTTAAATCTCTCGGTATGTTGAACAGCAGGACATGTTAAGCATTTTTTTTCTTTCTTGGATAACTCAGCCAGTGTATGGCCGTAAACTTACATAGAGTGCAACCAAGTTTTTTTTGAGGTCTAGACGCTCAATGTCAAACTGTAGCAATTTACTGCTCTACAATTGTAATCACTTTCATATGTAAATGTATCAATGTAGGAGCAGTCTATTTTGCAGGGCCAAGGATTGTGTGTATATTTTTTTTTCGGCTTTCACATATTGCACAAATTCCACAGCATGGCACAGATATTGTTAAAATTCAGTCAATGGAGACAGTGGGGCTTATTTACTAAGGGTCCGAACGCCGCACTTTTGTCAGGTTTCCCGGCTTTAACGCGACAGAAATCGGGGGGCGTGGCCGTCAGACAATCCGACGGATTCGTAAAAAAACACGGAATTTAAAAAAGAATTGGTGCACCGGGACGAGGAAGGTGAACTCCGGCGGACCTCGGCGCAGCAGGGACACTTGCTGGATATCGGGCGCACAGACCGATATCGGGCAGACGACGTGCCGCGGGATCACGACAGGACCGGGTAAGTACATGTGCCCCAATGTTATTAAGATGAGCTCCCTAGGCACAAGTATGGTTTGGCTGCCAGACCCAGACAAATTGCTGGATTGGCACCCAAACAGCCAATCCGGCAAATTGACTGCCCCAGCAAGTAACCATGATTATGATTTTTCAATCAAAGCCAAGACTAGTTCATCTCTAGTAGTAACCTTTATGGAGAAATATAATGGCTTGTGCACCAAAGATGCCCCTAGCAACTAGCAGGGGTAGTCCTCCAGGCCAATCAAAAATATGTCTAGTTGCTAAGGTGCGCACTTCTCTATTAGTAACCTTTATGGAAATATATAATGGCTTGTACACCAGAGATACCCCTAGCAACTAGCAGGGGTAGTTCTCCAGGCCAATCAAAGCCAGGTGCATCAATTTGCCAGATTGGCTGTTTGGCTGCCAAGCCCGAAATATGTCCATTTTAGGTGGCCTGAACCCAAATGCTGATCCTGACCATCAGATCTGCTCACATTTAGTAATTACCCAACAAATTGATCAGGAGCACATGGCCACTTAAATGAGCTAAGTTATTCAAGATTTTGTAAAAGATTTTGACAGGTCCTCTTCAATCAAAAGAAATGAGTGGAAAATACCCAATCCAAAGGCAGGTATCTATATAGACTAATGCAAGGTAATAGTGCTAACAACTAAGGTACAACTGTACTAAATATAGAAAATGAAATACAATATTTGATTGAATAGATTAATTCATTTGATGCAAACTCTTGAGATTTTCCATAAATTTTTTTTTATTTTAACACATGTGAATATTGAGGAGATAGAAACTAGCAAAGCGTCCTGTGTGATAAAGAGACTTTACTCCTAGTGCCTAGCAATGGGCGGTAGTTTCAGGGCATTTATTTTAGTTTCATAATAACACAGTGTTAAGTTATTTAAAGAGAGAAGAAGAGAGAGACAGGAAAAAAAAGCGCAAGGCACTGACATCCTGGTTATTAGAGGTGTGTAGCTCTTTACTTTAAGCTGGAAACTTTTTTGTTTTAAAAAATGACTTCCTTCCGTCCTTTAAAATAAAAACTACTTAACCCATTGTGATAACTGGATGGCAAATAGGTTATGAAATAATGGTAATATCACTTTTTCTGATGATTATTTTGAAAGCTAATGGCACATCGCAAAGCATCAATATGTATGCATGTGTATTATTGATGATTAAAATAATCATGACACGACCTTGCATGTGCCAAGTCAAGAAATACTAAAGCAATTTGAAAGCAATGAGAACAAGAGAGAGAGAGAGAAAATGAATCCAGGTTTTAATCCCGATACTACACAGAAGCCTCCTGTGCCAGTCACTGCACTTGTTGCCCATCACATTCAAATACAATTCAAACTAATCACCCTCATCCCCAAAGCTCTGCACAAAACTGCAATACCCTGCCTCTTTTTCCTCATCTCAGTCTATGTGCCCTAACTTGGCTTAGCCTGTCAACCAAAGAAAGCCCATAAGTGGCACTGAATATACCACTAATCCTTAGTAATATTGTTGAATGGACAGATTATCAAAATAAAGGCCCTTTTCACATGGCCATTCTGGGGACATATGTATGTCTATGGTACCTGGCCGCAGTATGGAAAGCACAGACATGTGTCACCGTCCTGTGCACAGAGGATAGAGCATGCCCTATCTTTTCCTGTGTTTAGAGTTGGGCCCAATACCTCGTTGCGGACAGGGGAGGGGTGAGCAGAACTCATCCCTCCGCCTCTCCAAGACATGGCAGTATGCTTGTCGGGGCTACGGCCAGCCAAGCATACGTCCATGTAAAAGAAGCTTTAACTTATATGATTACTATTTTCACCCTCATCAAAGTATTTGCTTGATTCATTTGTCATTCGGTACATACCGAATACAAAAATAGTTATTGATAATGAACTTGTGGCATCAAAAGACCCATAAAAACATGAACTTTGCAAGGTATCATGAGTAAGACTAATGTGAAACACATTCATTCCCCCTTGTGAAAGTCGATGCCTCGAAAAATTAAGTTCATTGACAAATTCTAAGACCTGGAGTGCTGGATTCTATCTGCTTACACCCATGATTTGCTCATCTCTAATGAAAGGCTCTTTCATTCAAGTGGTCTGTATGGGTCTCAACACCTGGACTCCAATTGCTAAAATTACAGTCACCATTAAACAACCTTTTACCCAAATAACTACATTTGCTGATGCATTAGATATGAATGGTCAACCTACCTGGTGCCTACTGTTCTGCTCCAGATGCCTTTTTTTGATTTATACACCTTTATGGTATACACCTCTGTGGTTTGTTCACAGAAATTTCTTCTATGGGTGAAGTGTCACTTTTAGCCAATGACCATGACCTTTAGACCATTAAGTATAAAGATGAGTGTGTTTGGAATTAAATACTTCGAAGGTTGTGTAAACCATGACGGACCTCCTGGAGTCTTTTGTGTCATGACCTGATGCTCTGTGGCGAAGGAATTTATGCCAAGACCAGGAGTCTTTTAGAAAGTAGTTGCCTTCCTCAATCCCTGAATGAACCTGAGAGGAGCTGGTCCTCTCACAACCAGACTCCCAGGAACAGTCCTGCCTGGCGAACATCCCCACCCTTCCCTGGGTACTGAATCTCTGGTTCACCAATGGAAGCTGTCACGGGTACTCCCGCGACCCACGTCTCGGGTTGGGGGCTCACCCTTGCTCCTCTCCGTGCTCCAGCACTCCCTCACCCAACTTACCTGTCCCTATTCTGGATCTGGTAGTCAGGCGCATGTGTCCCCACCTCCTAGGGTGCACGTGCGCCGGCTCCTGAAGATTTAAACGGCCAGCACACCATTGATTGGTGCTGGCCATTCCCAGAATCCTTGATAAGCCGGCCTCTTCCTGCACACCCTGATGCATCTTTGTGCCTCATAGCCATTGAGAAAGCTTTTTACCTGTACCCTGTGTTTATTCTGCAATTTCCTGTTGTGACCCCCAATTCAGTTTTTGACTCTGATCCTGTGCTGCCTGTCCTGACCTACTGCTACGTCCCCGACTCTGATCCTGTGCTGCCTGTCTCTTTCCGCGGTGGCGGCCAAGTCGTAGTAGAAAGTCGCGCTTCCGGAGCGACCTGGTGGTACCATGCTGCAGCAAGTACAAATCACTTTGCGGCATGCTCTAGTGAAAACCGGGTGCCACTTAGACTACGCTCCAAGGTGTTGGCTTACGTCATCGTCCGCGGTGGTCCAGTGGGTCCACTACCCCTGGTTTCTGACAGAAGGTCAGGTTGGATCAAGGTTCAAGGAGGTTGGCTCCTTTTCAGAACCTCCTCTTTGCAGATGTTTTGCAATAACTGGGAGTTAGGGCTTCAGGAGTTCGATCATGGCTTCCATGACATCTTGGTCTCGGAACCTTGAAAACAAAAACTGCAAGGAAATTTGAGTTTGTGCAGAATTACATTTTTTTTCTGGAAATGCATATCACTTCATCCAATTGCATTTGCCTATCTCTAACATTATTGAGTGATCAGTAGTATATAGTTGATAACCACTGCTAACAGATGATCTTTAACCATTTAGATGCTATTGTCAATTGCAACCATGGTATCTAAGACATCTTTAGGCTGATCCATACCCTTACAACATCATATTAATGGCTTTCAGGCAATTACACTTTTCCACTGACAGCTGGTAAATTGACAGGTCTGCTATACACAAAAAGCCCACCTGCTGGCCCCTACCATGGCTTCAGCGCTGAACAACTTTAGATTGAGAAAGGTCTTATGTTAGACTGAAAGGTTGTTATGAATGATCTGTCCAATAAAGAATTTATGAACGCAGAACTTTCCCCTTAATATTCAACCTTACATTACTTTAGATCTTCCAGTGATACCAGTGGAACTTCCATTTTGAGTATGACTACAAATGCCAAAATCATCCCAATTTTATTAAATTAAAGAGCTTAACTGCACTTTGAACTTAGACATAGAAGCCAATGATTTTCAAGCTATAAACTGCTGTTACCCATTTAATTTCTGTTTTTGCACATCTGGCAAACATCATTCCCTGTTCCAGTTTATCTCTAAATCCAATTTCCCTTTCTCGGGTACATACAAAGCCTAACGCTAATAGGAAGCCAATTAGGCTGCCAGTATATTTTCCGATTGTTAGAATAAAATAAAACATAGGGAACAGGCTGATATAAATACAAAAAGAACATAACAAATCTGTACAGATGGTATGAAGTGAATGCTTGGATCCAGAACTTGCAGATCCGAATTTTGATGGATGCACCAAATACCAGCACTTGTTCTTTATGGATGCATCAAAAATGTCCACCACCACATGGAAAAATAATCTTTCTCTATCCTATTTTCTAGATTAATACAGTACAAATGCACGAGGTGAAAGAGTGTGGCATAATTACTCTTAGCTTTTAGTAGCAAATGTATAAACATGATACACAAAGAAAAGAGCAATACATCACATAACATTGCTCAACAAGTGTGAAAGAAAGCTAATGGCACATCACAAGACATCAATATGTTTGCATGTGTATTTGTTGTTTGATGATTAACATAATCATGATACGACCTTGCACGTGCCAAGTCAAGAATTACTAAAGCAATTTGTTGAAAGCAATGAGAACAAGAAGAAGAGAGAGAAAATGAATCCAGGTTCATCTTTTAATCCCGACAATACACAGAAGCCTCCAGTCTGTTGCTCATCACATTCAAATACAATTCATACTAATCACCCTCATCCACAAAGCTCTGCACAGAGCTGCCACACTCTACCTCTTTTTCCTCATCTCAGTCTATGTACCCTAACTTGGCTTAGTCTGTCAACCAAAGAAAGCCCATAAGTGGCACTGAATATTCCACCGATCCTCAGTAATATTGTTGAACAGAACAGATTATCACAATTTAGACCCTTTTCACGTTCTGGGGACGTATATACATCCCGATAGGGGACTATGGCGCTTGGTCACGGTATGGTGAGCCATGGGCGCATATGGGCGCCATGCCTCATTGTGGAGAGGGTAAGGGTGAGCAGAACTCATTGATTCAACCTAGTGAAAGTCGATGCCTCCAAAAAATTAAGACCTGGAGTGCTGGATTCCCTATCTTTCTATCTGCTTACACCCTTGCCATGGGTCTGCTGTGTATCACTTGGGATTTCATTACGCAGCTGAACACACTGAGCAGGTTGTTGAGTCCTCCTTCATTCTTTCGGTATGTGTCACACTTGTGGGGCCAAGTGCAGGAAAAAGTCTCTATGGGAAGAGTCTGTGGACCCTCTGGACCACCGCGCGGGATGATGATACTAGACACAACCCGGGACCAGAGTCTAAGTGGCTCCCGGTCTCCACCAGAGTCCGCTCCGCAAAGCAGAATGGTCTTGCTGCGGTAGGGTGCCACCAGGTCGTTCCATGGGTGCAACTAGGCCCGCTGTGACAGCCAAGGTAGGGAAGCTGGAAACAGGAACCACAGGATAGCACAGGAACAGATCACTGGAGTAGAAACCCCATGGACGGACCACCGGAGCTGGACACAGTAACAGACCTCAGGATGGCAGGACCTCGGCAGGATGGCAGGACCTCGGCAAGATGGCAGGACCTCGGCAGGACCTCAGAAAGACCACTGGGATACAGGACTGCCACTGGGATACAGGACCGCCACAGGAATTCATGACCGCCAAAGGGATACAGGACCACCACAGGGATACAGGAATGCCACAGGGATACAGGAACGCCTCAGGGATATAGGAAAGCCACAGGAATACAGGAACACCAGAGGGATACAGCAATGCCACAGGAAACCCAGGAACATGGAGGAACACAGGAGTACAGACACAAAGGAGGACTTTCACTTCAGGGATAATGACTTGAACATCTGGCAGAGATTTAAGGGAGGTGCCGGATTATAAAGACTAGCCGGATTAGCCAGCGCCAATCAGCTTAACTGCACTGGCCCTTTAAGGCAGGACGAGCCGGCGTGCGCTTGCCCTAGCACCAAGAGCGTGCGGCCTAGTCGGAGGAGGTGTGCGGCCTGAATGGAACCACAGCCTAGAGCCTGGAGAGGCAAGATTGGGCCGGGGGAATGGGGACACTGCGCCACACAGGAGGGCATGGGTGTACCTGTGATCCGTACCGATGATCACGGGTATGGTCGTGACAGTATGGTGCATTAGAATGTTTCCATTGTCTAGGGTAGCAGGAAACAGTTCCACAATTGGCAGAATAAAGCACTGACCTAAGAGTACAACTACATTTCCATCATTGTTCTGGGACAGATAGAATCAATACAAATTTTGGCTACCCAGAAAGTATTAGAGGCCTTGGTACTTTAAGGAATAACACATTGGGGCAAATTTACTCACCCGGTCCATTTGCGATCCAGCGGCGCGTTCTCTGCGCTGGATTCGGGTCCGGCTGGGATTCATTAAGGTAGTTCCTCCGCCATCCACCAGGTGGCGCTGCTGCGCTGAAAAGCATCGGAACGCACTGGAGTTCACCGAGCCGGGCTGAGTGAAGGTAAGTGCAAGCTCCGCAACAGTTTTTTTTTTTAAATGCGGCGGTTTTTCCGAATCCATCGGGTTTTCGTTTGGCCAGGCCCCCCCGATTTCCATCGCGTGCATGCCAGGGCAATTCAGGGGAAATCAGCGCAAATCGGAAATATTCGGGTAACACGACGGGAAAACGCGAATCGGGCCCTTAGTAAATGACCTCCATTGAGATATTGCATTAGGCCATACATAGCGTATTACCAGTTCCTTAAGGAAACAGCCATTTTTCATTTTTACATTTTCATTCTTCACTCTAAATTTCTAAATTCCTTTTTTCTTAAATTTTCAATGTACAAAGGCGAAAAAGGGCTGTTTTTTTGCATAACAAATTGTACTTCCTAGTGATGGTATTCATTATTCTATACTGTGTACTGGGAAGCATAAAAAAAACTAACTGACCTTGTTTTTATGGCTTTCCTTGTGCAGCAAAAATTACGCCTCCCCTTTATTCTTTGTGTTTGTATGATCACGGAGATACTTAATATATATAGTTTTTAATATGTTTCAGTACATTAAAAACAATTTGAATCTTTTGTACAATTTTTTTTTCATTTTGCCCTATTCTGAAGCCAATAACTTTTTCATACTTTGGTGTACAGAACTGAGATAATGGGGCAGATTTACTTACCTGGTCCAGTTGCGATCCAGCGGCGTGTTCTCCGATGCTGATTCGGGTCCTGCCGGGTTTCACTAAGGTTGTGCGTCCGATGTCCACTAGGTGTTGCTGCTGCGCTGAAGTCCGCCGAAGTTCATCGAAGTTTACTTCCTCCGTCTCGGTGTATGTGAGTACCCTTAGTAAATGAGCCCAAATGTTTTCATTCCTATCAATTTGGGGGCTGTATAACCTTCAGCTCACTTTTTGGGACGTGAAGCTGCCTGACATGTTTATGATTTTTTTTATTGCTTTATTTTTATATCAGTACTAATGGAAGATAGGGTGATTTGAAATTTTAGGTTTTCATTTAAAAAATTTACTTTAAAAAAAAATTAACATTTATACCCCTTGGGTACTTGAACCCTGGAGTGTCTGATCGATCCTAACAAACACTGCAATTCTGCTATTTTGCAGTTTATGGGGATTTTCCTATTAACCTACAATAGTGTGTCAAGGGTGATCCTGCTGAATGACAAGCCTGGGGGTCTTATGTAGATTGACGGTTGTCACAGCAACAGATCGCTGCCCCCTGATGATGCCACAGGGGGTGGCGATCTGGACCAATCTGGAGCATTTAAATGCTCCTGTTGGCTTTGCCAGAAGCATTTCAATGGTTAACACCAGCGATTGGTGCTAGCAGTGGGTGTTTGCATTATGTGTAAGCCCTCTTCATGTACCCTCTGCAGCACCATGATGTTGGGGAACATTATGGCGTGGCAAGAGGTTAAAGGAAATCTACCACCAGGATCAAGGATTGTAAACCAAGCAAACTTACATGCTGATGTGCGCCCCTTCTGTCAGCTGCTGTCTGCTTTTAGATTTTTATGCTCTTGTTTTTACAAAAAAGGCTTTAAAAATTATGAAAATGAACCTGAGGGGCTCCAGGCTCAATTAGTCTGTGGAGCCAGAAGCCCCTGAGGCTCATTTGCATAATTTTTAAAGTCTTTTGTTGTAAAAAATAAGGTACTTATTGTAGTATGGAAGTATATGGTAGGATCAATCAGACATACTATAGGAGATGTTGTTTGGGGTGCACAGAGAAACTTGTAAAAACCATGCCCACGATAAAATGGTGCACATTTGTTTTTTTCATAAATTTCACCACATTTGGATTTTTTTTCCACTTCCCAGTAAATGACATGGAAAGGAAAGTCCTTTAGGGGTTAAATTGAATCGAAACTACATTTTACCCCAAATCTGTTTTGTTTAACAATGTTGCTATCTGTGAATAATCTCTTTTTAAATGTCAATATATTTTTATAAAAATATATTTAACATTGTCCCAAATCAGTGAGTTAATCAAAAGTTCGAATAGTTGGTTTAAAAATGAAATACCTTTGTATTGTAATGTTTATCTTGCGATTTACATCTTGGTTGCATTCTTCTCAGTAGATAGGCATTGTTGTTCATCCTGGTGGACATGTCAGGCTAAATTTGAACTGTTGAAATATACAGATTTTAGATTACATTCCAATTCATCTATTTCCTTCCTCTTTTGGGAGATTTTATAAATTTTATTAATTAATAATCAAGTTCCCTTAAGGAAATTCCAACTGTAAAGGAAATATAAATTCATACATTATGTCTCTTAATTTCTTTTTTCATTAGGATTATTTGGGATTTAAATTGTAATTTTCCTCCCTTAAAGTGAACCTGTCATCAGAATTTCACATTTTCACCTAATGACAGGTTCTCATAGCCTTTTTTTAATACTAATTCCCAAACTACTTATATAATTAACATTACTGGCTCCACTCACTTTTTTGATAAAAGTTCCCTGGCTCCCTGCCAGCAAACTGTCATGGAGTCGTCATCATTATCTTCTCAAAGCTCTTACACGCTACTTCCTTCTCACTCTTCCTCCTCTCCTCATGAAGACACAAGCTGACAGATATTTGCTTGCAGCAGAGTGTCAGCTCTTGTTTGCATGAGGGAGGCGAGGAGGAAGCAGGAAGTACCGTTGTCAGAGTAGTATGAAGATAATGACAATGTCTCAGTGACTTTATCCGGTTTGCTGAAAGGAAGCCAGGTATAATTTTATTAACTTTTCAATGTGAGTGAAACGATTAATATTAATTATAAAAGAAATATTAAAAAAGATAAAGGAATCTGTCATCATTTGAAAATGTAAAATCCTGATGACAGGTTCCCTTTAATGGCAATGACCATAAGAACCTTAAGAACAGCCCTTTACAGGTTACATGGTTCAAGGAGTACAGAAATGTCCTTCCTTATCTTCCCTTTATGTCTGTATTTTAAGAACTGTTGTGCACATATCACATTTTGCTGCTTAGCAGAGCCCCTTTACAGAATGATTGTCATATCCGGTACCGAAAAAGGGTAGAGCATTCAGCAATCCAAAAGAATTCTTATGGTTACATGTAGTCATTGGCCAGAGTAGCTCATAAACACGACTAGCACATTTGAGTGCAATGACTCCTTCACCCATTACCCAGCCCTAGACTGAACCCTTTTCTGAGTATTTGCTTAAAGAGGACCTGTCACCGGTAAAAGGTTACTAAAATAAGCAGCCCCTAGTGCTACAACAGATGCAGCAGTATTACACTGCTAGCGTTATCAGAAACCTCAGTTAACGCTAGCAGCCACTGTGGCGATGTACACTAGAAATGCGGAACTGTTGGGTGTATTCATGAGGGGGCAGGATTAGGGGCCGTGAATGCCACATGAAGCTCGACAGCCACCGCCGGCCTATGGAGTGGGAGTGGTGGTCTGACGCGCTGCTTTTCCCCCGGACCGCCACTCCCCCTCATGAATACGCCCACCGGTTACAGCGTGGTTCGGCGTATCCATTGAACAGCTCGGCAATGCCTGCTAACATTATCGGAGTGTTCCAATAACGCTAGCAGTGTAAGACTGCTGCATCTGTTATAGCACTAGGAGCTGCTTACTTTAGTAATCTGCTCCTAGTGCCGTTTTTACAGATTACAGGTCCTCTTTAACTTTATGAGAAGAAATTGCTACAAAGCTAATATTTTGTGGCTATTCTTTTGCCTGGGAGGCCACTATCGATCTTCAGGTTGATTCTTTGCCTGATTCCAACCAGTGACCTTTCACTTGGGAATCAACCTCACAATTCCTTGAGCTATTTGGTATGTAAGAACCGATTATAAGTTATAATATACATAAAGAAAAAGGTTGCTCCATGATGATTGACTATAAAATGATGAAAGTCTGACATTCAAAGTTGTACGGGATGGTGAGATATGGATCCTGAGAGTGCATCCACATGTGCAGTTTTTCAAATGCAGGTTTTGAAGCCAAACGCAGGTGTGGATCATAGTAGGAAAGGAATTATCATCAAGAAGTGCTGCTCCTCCTCTATTTTCACTCCACTCCTGGTTTGGACACCAAAAACTGCATCTGAAAAACTAAACATGTGGTTGCACCCTGCAGCAGGGAGACATCGGGCGCAGCAGGAAGACATTGCGCACAGCAGGGAGACATCGCGCGCAGCAGGGAGACATCGCGCGCAGCAGGAAGACATTGCGCGCAGCAGGGAGACATCGGGCAGCAGGGAGACATCGGGGAGACTTCAGTGGAAGAAGAGGAGCGGATCCCGGGACAGCGTATCTCCCGACAAGTAAGCAGATGTGCCGAACATCTGCAATCTATTGTTCACTGTGTTTTTCACTTAAATGATCCTATGTTCACTGTTTTTATTCTATTCTTCACTGTTCTTCACATCTGATAACTTGTCGGGAGATAATATACGCGCGGAACAGTGAAGAATAGATTGCAGATGTTTGCATACATCTGCTAACTTATCAGAAGACATTCTTTTTCAATTAAATAACACATTTTATTCCCGAACCATGGTCCCTTTGAAAAATGCTCGGGTCTCCAATTGACTTCAATGGGGCTCGTTATTCGAGACGAGCACTCGAGCATCTGGAAAAGTTCGTCTCGAATAACGAGCACCCGAGCATTTTAGTGCTCGCTCATCTCTAATTGTCATATATCAAAAGAAAGTGCTTCTTTCTCCACTTACTTGGTTCATTTCCTGATCCCTGATCTGACTTTCAATCAGAAACCTGCGCTGAACCCAATCTTGACAGCACAAAGCTCAACGAAGTTTTGAATTACACACAAGAGGGAATGAGAAGTGAAGGCACCTCCTAATAATAATAATAATAATAATCTTTATTTATATAGCGCCATCAAATTCCGTAGCGCTTTACAAATCATAGGGGACATATACAACTATATTACATTACAAAGAACAAACAGTCATATGGAACAATAGGAGTGATGGCCCTGCTCACAAGAGCTTACAGACTATGAGGATGAGGGGGTGACACAAGAGGTTGTAAAATGGTCCAGCCATTCTTTATAAGGGAACAATATAAAATAATTTAATAAATAATTTACTAAACAACGATGTTGCTGCTTGAACCAGCCATCAGCCGCCATCTTATTTACAGGGTCCAAGGTGAAAAAGACTGCAGAGAAGCCTGGAGCTTGGTATATATCAGTTGTTTGCCAGATAACAGATGGGAGATAGGATGGATTAGTAAAGGGAGAGTTGACATTTCATGCAGTTAGCGAGAGTGATAGGCTTGCCTAAAGAGATGGGTTTTAAGAGCACGTTTGAAGCTTTGGAGGGTGGGTATTAGTCTCAGAGTCTGGGGAAGGGCATTCCAGAGAATTGGTGCAACTCGGGAGAAGTCCTGGATACGTGCATGGGAGGTTCGAATTAAGGTAGAGATTAATCTATTGTCACTGACAGATCGAAGAGCACGGGAAGGGCGATAGACTGAGATGAGAGAAGAGAGGTAGGGAGGTGCAGCATTATTCAGAGCTTTATGGATGAGGGTTATTATTTTAAAGTGAATACGGAAGGAGACAGGTAGCCAGTGCAGTGATTGGCACAAACTGGAGGCATCCGTGTAGCGTTTGGCCTGAAAGACGAGCCTGGCTGCTGCATTAAGAATAGATTGAAGAGGAGAGAGTTTAGAGAGTGGAAGACCGATTAGTAGGGAGTTACAGTAGTCTAGTCGAGAGTGAATAAGTGCAACAATTAGCATTTTAGAAGTTTCAAATGTCAGAAACGGCCGGATTCTGGAGATGTTTCTGAGATGCATGCGGCAAGAGCGAGCAAGAGATTGAATATATGGTAAAAAGGAGAGGTCAGAGTCCAGCACAACCCCAAGACAGCGGGCCTGCTGCCTCGGTGCTATAGTGATCCCACAGACTGAGATGGAGAGGTCAGGGTTGGGTTGGTTAGTAGATGGTGGAAAGACAAGAAGTTCAGTCTTAGAAAGATTAAGTTTCAAGAAGAGAGAGGACATGATGTTAGAGACAGCAGAGAGACAATCACTAGTGTTCTGGATTAAGGCAGGGGTGATGTCACGTGCAGAAGTATATAGCTGGGTGTCATCAGCATAAAGATGATAGTGGAAACCAAATCTGCTGATGGTTTGTCCAATGGGGGCAGTATAGAGAGAGAAGAGGAGAGGGCCTAGGACTGATCCCTGAGGAACCCCGACACTGAGAGGAAGATGAGAAGAGAAAGATCCAGAAAAGGAGACACTGAAAGTGCGGTCAGAGAGATAGGAAGAAAACCAAGAGAGTGCAGTGTCCTTTAGGCCAATGGAGTGAAGCATCCTAAGGAGGAGCTGGTGGTCCACAGTATCGAACGCTGCCGATAGATCCAGGAGAATAAGGAGAGAATAGTCACCTTTGGATTTTGCAGTGAGGAGATCATTGGAGACTTTAGAAAGAGCAGTTTCAGTGGAATACATAGAGCGGAAACCAGATTGCTGGGGGTCAAGGAGGGAGTTAGCTGAGAGATAGCGGGTTAGTCGAGAATAGACCAAGCGTTCCAGGAGTTTGGAGATGAAAGGGAGGTTAGAAACTGGTCGGTAGTTAGTAGCATTGGATGGGTCCAGGGAAGGTTTCTTTAGTAAAGGGGTAACAATAGCATGCTTGAAAGAAGAGGGGACGACACCAGAGGAGAGAGAGAGATTGAAAATTTTAGTTAGGTGAGAATCACAAATTTTAGTTAGGTAAAAATCACACCCAAATGCTGCACAGAGTAAAACTGCTAGACAATACAGAATGCAATCGCATAATGGCAGAAATAGTGATAGTCTACATTTATACACACAGTGCTATTCATTTACCACAAATAAGTTTTTCTTTGAACTCATCTCTTTCTTTTCTAGAGAGCATCTGCTATTAATTATTGTGAAACTTTACACAAATTCATTCCCTTTGTTGTGGAATAAATAATTATATTCATTATTTTATTTCCTTCCACCAATTTGCGCTTCTGTACAATATGTTCAGGCACAGAATGACCTTAGGGACACTCAAGACTGTACCAGTGGCACCTAGAAGGAGACCTTCTTCTAAAACTTGTTTTAAATATTTATGGAATAAAAATCACTATTTGTTTTTTTCATATTTATTACCAAACCCTTATGTGTATTTTACCGATCCAGCACACGTTTTGTGTCACACACAGGACAATTTACCAAGTCTAAACTGAAGAAGTGTCCTGGGTGTGATATGAAATGCGTTGTCCCTGTCTTTTTTGTTGATTTTATGCCTTTTTAGGAACTTACCTTTTGATTTTACAACCATCGGAGGATATTTTAAATAAACCAACACTGGAAATACCCAGATCTCTTTCTGGAATACTAGCGTCTTTGGTTGCACCTGTGCATCTCCTTGTTGGGATCCACTTAATTGAATTATGTAGAATCTGAGAAGATGGAAGTGGTTAATACCTCTTCTGCCTTCTCTGCAGGGTACCCTGCAACTGCCTGCACCAGGGCACCCGACACTCGGCTCCCCCAACAATCCTTCAATCTAAAACCTGGTCCGTAAATATGTTTTACTACTAGGGATGTGGACTGTCCACCATAAATCTACAGTGGGCAGCCTGGGAGAAGTTATTTTTTGAGCCACTCTGATTGTCACCTAGCATTAAATTGACAAATCTGGTGAATCATAGAAACAAATATTGAAGTATGTGATTACAGTTACTTTCTCTTCTAGGCCAACATCCAATTTTTGATACACAATCGAGATCATAAAAGGTTTACATGTGCAATAAATGCTTAAAACTCAAAAAACCCTTTAAGAAAAGCAATGAAAAAGTGTAACTCATAAACTTAAAATATTTTGAACATCTCTTTAGGATAGGAATACAACTACTATGCTAACAAGACAAGAAATCAAATATGACTTCATTGTTAAAGCGTAACTAAACCATTAAATAAACAATTTAAACATATTTAAAAACATTTTAAAACTAAAGCATTAAAAAACATTTTAAACACACTTTTTTCCCAGATACAGGCGGTCCCCTACTTAAGAACACTCGACATACGACCCCTAGTTACAAACGGACCACTGGATATTGGTAATTTACTGTACTTTAGCCCTAGCCTACAATAAACATCTGTAACAGTTATCACAGGTGTCTGTAATGAAGCTTTATTGTGAATCCTGGTTCTTGACAACCCAACATTTTTAAAATCCAATTGTCACAGAGACCAAAAAAGTTCTGGCTGGGATTACAATGATAAATTATACAGTTCCGACTTACATACAAATTCAACTTAAAGGAAACCTACCATTTAGAATGGTAGGGGTAAGCTGTAAGTACCGAGCACCAGCTCAGGGTGAGCTGGTGCCGGTACTTACTTTCGTTAGTGTTATAAACCGCGGTATAGCGGTTTTAACACTTTTTAAACTTTAGAGCAGAAGGGGCTTCGGCGCTGCGCGCGACCGTGCGCGCGCAGCATCTCCGCTATTTCCTATGTAGGCGCGCGCACGATCGTAAAACGAAAGTAAGTACCGGCACCAGCTCACCCTAAGCTGGTGCTCGGTACTTACAGCTTACCCCTGCCATTATAACTGGTAGGTTTCCTTTAAGAACAAACCTACAGACCCTATCTTGTATGTAACCCGGGGACTGCCTGTATTAATAGTGCAGGTGGTAATTAGAGATTTGTAGATTTGACACTAATCTGCCAATTTCCAGGCACTGAATCAAATCAGATTTTTTTTTTTATTCACTTCAGAATGGAAGTCTTTCCGATCTGTTACTATGTCTATTGATTTTGATGGACTTTTGATGGTTTCTGTTGTACCATCAACACCATGGCCATTAGGATATTATCAATGAAGAGAAAACTAGAAAATAACTAGATATAACCCTTTTTAAAATAATCCCTGTGTTTTAGAGGACACTTTCCAATCGGTTTGGACTGAATAGATTTGGACCAAATCAAATCTTTCAGAAAATTCTATGGAGCTCCAGCAAATCTTGAAAGATTTGCTCTTCTCCAGGAAATATGCAAATATATTTGCCAGGATCAGATAAGGAAAACATTGCCTCTTAGCTACCTGGTAAGGCAACCCCCTTAACATCAGGAATTGTTTTTTTAGAAAGCCTAATGACATGGTATCTTAGAGGCAATGTTTTCCTCAATTCATCCTGGAAAAAGTATTTGCATATTTCCCAGTGTAGCATTAATGGCTTTAAGTCTCCACATGCCTGCACAATGACCTTTATTGTTCATCTCTAGTGATAATAGTAAACTTTATAATCAACTACTATTGATAAAGCAGATTCTTTATACATTTTTCTTCTCTTTACCCTGCAGTGAGCATTATATTTGAAAGCCTTCTGGGGGTCCCTCTACTACAGACAGATAAGGAGGCTAATGGTTAACTCTTTCCATACTTTCAGGATACTTTCCTTGTTGATTTAGTTCTCAGGGGAGATTAAACTAACCAATGACTGTCTGTAAACAGTTAATTTAATAGACACAATGGGGCAGATTTACTTACCTGGTCCATTCGCGATCCAGCGGCGCGTTCTCTGCGGTGGATTCGGGTCCGGCCGGGACTCACTAAGGTAGTTTCCCCCACGTCCACCAGGTGGCACTGCTGTGCTTAAGTTTCCCGGAATGCACTTATCTTCACCAAGCCGGACCGAGTGAAGGTAAGCACGAGTCCTGCGACACTTTTTTTTTAAAAATGCGGCGGTTTTTCCGAATCCGTCGGGTTGTGCCAAAATACGAAAACATACTGGTAGGTTGATTAGATTGTGAGCCCCAGTGGGGATGGGGACAGATTTGGCAAGCTCTGTGTAGCGCTGTGTAATCTGTGTGTGCTATATACATAAAGAAAGAATTATTATTATTATTATTAGTCTATGTTAACACTGTGCTCCTGTTTTATGTCTTTTATTTGAGTATTTTTTTAAAGTTTTTTGTTTGCCAGTAAACCTTATTTTAATAATAATGAAATATATCTCTATCATCAATCATTATTGTACAATTATTACCATTAACAGTCAAATGGTGCAATAATATAGATTATATATACTGTAACGTCCATATAACAATATTTGGGAATTTTCGGTTACTGACTATTGGATGGCCAATTCCTAAACTCATTTTGCATAGTGTTAAAACGGTCTACTTTGTTTTGTCAACCTTTGTGAACTTCCTCTGTTCTAATGAATAAGAGAATGAGTACAGTATTTCTATAAGCAAGAAATATTGCTCTCAGTTGGAAATCTCCTCCATGTGTGTTGAAATTTATATCATGACAGATATTTCATTGCATACAATATTGTTATTCACAGGGTGGAAATGTAACCAACTTTTATCCATTCTTTATGGAACCCATAACTTTTTCTTACAGAAAAATGTGCTAAATTTAAGTTATACATTTATATTAAAAATCCCATTTGTATTGAATTTCCTCAATAAATCTGGATAAAATGTCAGCTTGAGTGTTCATATATAAAATATAAGAATAAACACTGTCATTCTAATTGAAAAATCTCTTCTTGGAAAGAACCAAGGAAACGTAGGTTGAGACTGAAAGATGAAGTGCTTATTTAGTAGAACTCAGCCACACCTGTCAAAAGCCAATTCCTTCGACCTCCCCAGATGGTTTTAAAGATATCATGCACCATAAAAGTCTGTCATTCCTGCCATGCAAAGGTTTAATACACACTTTCGGTGTGATAATCCAAGAACACTTAAAAGATGCAAGGTCGGTTCCCATACTGCAAAGTTTTGGCCAAAATCCAACAGTTATGGCTGTGCCTTACATAACTATCCACTGAATTTTGTATGTTTAGACAAGTCAGAATAATTGAATTTAATAGAAGAAAGTAAGAATTTCATCCATTTTATGCTGATGATAAAAGGACAGAAATTGTACAGTGTTGCCTTGAATCAATTTGTGGCAATGCATGACCATGTGCATGTACAGTATATATGGTTCCCCTTTTTTAAAGCTACAATATCTGTCCACTATGAAGCCATATTAGAATATCACAAAATTGCTGCCCCATGTGCTGTATACTTCAAAATAAATCAAGACATTCCCCCTTGGATACATTGTAGATCATAAGGCTAAAAGGTCCTTTGATGATGTCACAAGTTGTGTTGGCGAAATAAGATCACATGGGAACTAGATAGAGTATGAGCAACTAGGATCAGCATTAGTGATTAGCAGACCCAAACCACAAAGTTTGGGTTCTTACTGAAGTTTATGGGTTTGGGTCCCTCAGTTCCGAACTACATTAGAAGTTTGTGTTCAAATCCCTCCATGCCCAGAGCATAGCCCATTCTCATCTATACTCTGTGTACTGGCACTATCATGCCGGCAGCGCAGGACTTCGCCATTTTTGGGAGAATCATTGCTCCTGATGGTCTAACCAAAAGTATTGATCCTCAAAAAAATGGCGGCATGCAGTGCTGCCAGCATATTAATGCAAGCCAAGGCTGGGGTCATTTATATGCTTCTTCCAACTTTGCTAGAAGCATTTAAACAGTTAACACAATCGGTGCCGATATGATTTCAAAGTCCGAGTCTGCTCATCAGTAATCAGCATCTATCCATGGGAAGTATCTTAGTATCTCATACTGTGCAACCTACTTTGTCAGCCATTATGTAACATGCAAACAAGGCTTCAGAATGGACTGATGGAGGCTACCAGGTTTTCGTACTGGATTTTAGTTATTTAAGGTTAAAGAAAACCTACCACTGCTCGCATGATGAAATCATGCGAGCATACCCCCCTGTAGGCTGTTTAATCCTGATGCCGGCACATATTTCGGTTAGGCACAGCAATCTTTACTTTAGCAAAAAATACTCACATATGTAAATTAGCCCTTTGGTGCTGCCCCTTTATCATCAGCCATCTGTAGATGGCTTCCGATTGTTAATTATCAATGCCTCCATCGTTCTACCCGTGACGTTGCCGAGCTCTCGCCACTTATTGCGCATGTGCAGACACTAACTCTCGCATAGTCGGCTGTCGTTAAGTGCCGAGAGCTCGGTGACGTCACAGGGTCCTTGATCCAAGATGATTAGATATTTTTGGTTCTATCTATCATGAAAAAAGTTATACATTTTATTATCTGTTTTAAATGCATCACAATGATAACTTGTGACATATTCCCTCTATATTCATACTAAGGCAAGTTATTGTTCTTTTATCCTTTAGAAACAAGATACAAATACAATGGCGACACTGGACTCAAGGACGACAGATACGATGCACACTAAAACTCCAGCCTCCCAAACGCCTGTCTGCTTGCCTCTGCATATCCTAGAGGATATGGGACAGTAATAAAAATGGTCCCTCTGTATTCCAAAGTGCAGATATGAAACAAGACAAACAGATAAATACTATAAGGGTGGTAAACTATCCACGTCACAACTGAGATAGCATATAAGGTACAGAATCGCATACACAAAAGGATAGTCAAGAATCAGAGTCAAATAGCAGAAACCAGAAGTACAGAATATAAAATATAACCAGCAGAGAGTATAGCACACACAGGGTATTTTTCAGAGTAGGATGTCTGCGCTAGGTGCAAGGGGCAGAGCTCTTAGCATGTTAACTCTTGCTGGGCAGGGCAAAGCTCACAGAGTGCCGGGTGTGGTATATTTAATCAGAAGCCCAACTACTAGTACACTGTTCAGTCTGCCGCCTAAGATAAAACAGAAGAATTCAGTGCCCGCCAGTACAAACGGAAAACTCTGACACAGATGTAACAACAAATTTTACAAATTAGAAATAATACCAATCTCATATGTGTTATAAGATGTCAAAGTGCTGTATTTTGGAAGAAATATTTTTTTTCTCAAGCTCAAAGGTATTGAGAGCCTTCACAATGTCCTGAAATCACCCATTTTGGGAGACACCACACAAAATGTACAAAACACACCAAAACTATTTTAGGAGCCAAAAGGATGGAGTTGCCCTCAAAGGAAATCTGTGTGTTGCTCCAGGAAATAAATACGAGCTTCTATATATTTAAATCTCAATAAAGTGCATGTGGTTTATGTGAGAGAAAGTGCACAACATGTGTTCATCCAAGAATAGGACATTCCAAGACAAACAATCTCAGAATCTCCCTGGAAATGTAAGTGATTTATGATGGCATATATATTTTATCTTCAGTATATGATTTACTATGACCCCAGTAACAGAAGAACAATCAATTCAAGAAAGTCAAGATATATTCTCTAGCATTGACCTGGGGTGGGGACGTCTCTTGGAAAAATAAATGCACAAATAAATTAGTTAAAATTAAATAAAAATAAGTAAATTAGAAGCAGAATATAGACATCAATTTTGATACTAAAACTAAAACAGCAAATGCAGAAATAAAATGTAAACTTTGACTTATATGGTATCAATGATTGAGTTACAGTATTATCCATAAGAAAGAAATAAAGAAACAGTATCAGTGGCAATTGCCAACAAAGTATAGAGGAACCATGGACACAGCCATTGAGCAGCGGGTTGTGGATTCACTGTATCACCTGCATTACTGGTTTGACTATGGGCTATTCCAAAACTTGTCATACGCGTGGCCCTGTTAGATTTTTACACTTTAACCCCTTTAGAGGGTTTAGCCTGTGGTCCCCAGGATGCAACCTTTTGAAGTTTTACCAGTATAGATGGCAGCTGACCAAGATGGATCAAAGTATAATTAATGGTTAGATTCAATATGGCAAAAAGTGACAGCTGAACAAGGCAGGTCAGGGTGAGTAGGATGGTATTTGAGCAGAATCCGGTTCCAATCCCAAACTTCTAATGATGTTTGGGTCCGAGGAACCCAACGTTTGTGGTTTGGGTCTGCTCATCACTAATGACTTTCCTAGTTTCCTCATACTCCTCATAATCTGTTGACTATCTGTTGATGATGTAGTGCCCATGGGATCTACTTTCACCAACACATCTTGTGACATCATCAAAGGCTCCATCCACATGAACGCATGGTAAACCGGGGTTGGGACCTAGGTGTAGCATATGTTTAGCTACTCTTAACTCATTCCCTCTCCATAGGGAGGTGTACTGTTGGGCTATTCTTACAGCAAAAGATAGAGCACATTTTTTTGTACGGTGATGGCACTGCACTGTACCGTGCACAATACACTCTAATGGTGGCCATTTTCTAGCTGCCATCCGTACAAGTAGCATACGACCACCATATATGGTCGTCTGCAAGGGGCCCAAAGTTGGGGCATGCAGTGGAGGTTCAAAGTGGCATTGCAGCAGATCAAGGCCGGTCAAAGTATAAAATAATTCAAGCTAAACAAGAAGGAGACTGATGGAGACTCTGATGGTTTTTTTTATGTCAGTTATAGTGCCATTTTCACACCACTTTTTAGCATGAAAATGGAAAAATTTTCGACATGAAACTTTTTTTGGCACAAAAACACGTATAACCCTTCCCCTGCCACCCACAGATGCAAGTCAGATGCAAAAACAAGTCAGAGATCATAAAATCTGATAAACAACAATTACACTTACACATATTCTATACATTCAGAATAATGGCTGAGAGCAGAATGCAGGTTTTACATTTTTTCTTATATAACTTCTTTAGACTTTATTAGTAGAGTGCCTACAAGTTTTTCAAATAAGTGATAGTCACCTCCCTCTTAATCAATATGTTGGAATCGCAGTGAATTTTATGGACTTGTGACTTTTATTTTCTCCAAGTGATTTGTACAACATGATTTGTATAATTGGTGACTTCTGAAATCTTGTATAAGGATCTTGAATTTGCTTGTCTATGGTAACAGAAACAGCTGCATGCTTGTTATGGAAAAATTGAAATGCTATCATTGGACAGGAGCTCTGGTTTGTGTTCTGTGGTAGAGCATCCTGTGGGTAGCCATAGGGCGTGGTGACTAGTATTCCCTCTATGGTGTCCCTTTATAACCAGTGTGACGCATCTCCCTGCAGCGCGTCAGTCAACTTTGCATCAGTAATTACAAGTCTTCTCCATTAATGGGGTATTTCTATCTTAAACACGTATAACAGATCGATAGGTCATACCATAGAGTGCTCCATCCATGTGACTTCCATTTATTAGGAAAAAATGACTTTCTGTGACAAAGTAGAGCCTTTTTATATTTTATTTTACCTTTACCGACATAAAAAAATCTCAACAAGATGTGGCAAGGATATTTTTACAGGTGCAGAGATTTACATTGTTTACCACTAAACTATCACCGTTAAAAGGGGTTTTCCCACCAAAGAAGTTAACTTGCCGATGACACCCCCACAGATCATGAGAATGGGGGGACCGACAGGCTCTGAGGGACCTCCGTTGGACCCCTCGTCACTCTTCGAGATGAGTGGAGAAGGGGGCTGAGCATGTCCGTTCTGCTCCATTCATCTCTATGGAGCTGACGGAGATTAGGGCTCAACTACTTTGGTGGGAAAATCCCTTTAACTAAACTATTGCCACTGACCAGTCTTACAAATGTCATTGGGGCACATCTACTAAGAGTCCGCACACCGCATTTCCATCGGGTTTCCCGACTATTTAACAGCGTTTTTTGGTGCACGTGATCAGATTTTGAAGCAATCTTTGGCGCCGACTTTCATGTGACACAAATCGAGAGTCGGGGGGGGCCATTGGACGATCCAGCTGATTTAAGCGCAGGATTTAAAATTCAAATTGTGTCGCAAGACATGCACTCATGTCATGAGACAGATACCTGGACATGTCTAGTCAAGAGGAAGGCAATCTGTATTACTATAAGTAGTTGACAATCGTAATGGAAACTGAGCAGAAACCATTGGTTGTTTACTGTTGGGCAAACCGAGCTGGATTTCAGGCAGAACAATTTAAATGGAACACATGTAACCAGAAATGAATGGACCAATGTGTATGGCCAGTGGACACATAGGAGCCCTACACTTTATCCACACACATTTTAGCATGTCCTGATCTGACTTTTCAGAGGTTTTGATATCCAACAATAAGGTGCTGGTAGCATATGTCAGGGACATATTTCTAATAACAATACCACTTAAAAACAGGGTATATAATCATTTGCCGATACAGTATTTTTAGTGCGTGCCTAGAAACTGCCTTAAAAGGAACCTGTCCCCAGGAACCTCTTTTTTACAGCTGGAATGCAAAGATGTCTTTCTGGCTTTTTTGTACATTTGCATTACAATATAATTGTGTGTTTTAACTTTCCCTACACAATTGTTTTAGTGTGGCTGCATTTTTTTAAAAGCATGTGACTTGTCTGTGCTGTTCATTTTCTTCTGAACTCCCAGCCCCCTGCTTTGTGATCCTGTACAGCTCCTCCCTCCTGCTCTTATACTTACACAAGGACAAAGCTCACAGCCTGGGGAGGAGACATCAGTGGAGGAGGGAGGAGATGTACAGGAGCAGAAAGGTGGGGGCTGAGAGCTGAGGAGTGAGTGAGCAGCACAGACAAGTCACTTTTAAAAAATGTAGCCAAAACAAACCTGGGACTAAGAAAATGATTCTGTCAGGTTGCATTATAATGTAAATCTACAGAGAAGGCAGAAGGACATTTTTGCATTTTTAAGTCCTTTTGCAAACTGTCTTTAGTGAAAATGATGTCCCTATGGACAGGTTCCCTATAAAAGTTACTCCGCTCCCTCACAAGTAAAAATTGTGTAGGACACTTTATAATTTTTCCAGACATTTACTGTTTTCCAGCAATCTGGCATCTTACAGAGACTTCAATTTATATCTTTGTGTTAATAAGCTTCTCAGTGCACTGGGGGTGTGGCCTAGCTTGCAAGTGCACCTATGTTCTTCTTTCTGTTCCTTTACACAATGATATATCATTAAGAAAAAAAAGTATAGAAAACTTGAGCAGTAGAAGACGCAGCAATGCTCCTGATACACCGAGAGTCTCAATAAAAAAAGAGTTATCCATAAAACTACAGATTGCTGAGAAATCGGAAAGTTTATAAAGTGTCCTACACCACACTCTTCATTTGAGAACTGATAGACCCCCTTTAAATCTTTCATTAACTTTGGGCCCATGCACATTGTCTTTGTTTTTGACGAACAAAACTGCACCTCTATCTGGCTTAGATTTGTTATACTGTATTAGGCTGCATTATAAAGGTGTTCTTTAATAGAAGAAGAATTCATTTTGCATAAAGGTTTATCTTTACTAAGCTTTTGAGACCAACTTGACCCCAGTAGTAGCAATGTAGGAGGTTATCAGAAAGTATTTAGCTCCCCCATAGCACTCCTACAGGAAAAGTTTACTAATATAAATTGACTTACAAATACTTAGTCCTCCAGATCATAACATCAGAAAAATTTGCAGCATCTCGTTGGCCTATAGATACAGGGGGAGTCTCATGAAGACACAAAGGAAGGAAAAAGCAAAAAAGAAGCAAAAATATTTACTCATACCACTATGACACAATGGGGGGGATTTACTAATTGTGACGCAAGGACGACCAATTTTTACCTGGTCTATTGTGCACCAAAAATTGCGCCTAAAAATGCAGACAAAATACACATAAATGTGGAGGATAATGTGGAATAGTTAAGCCACGCTCACTTGCGCCAAAAAAAGACGGGGAGTCGGGATAGTCAGAAACATCTTTTCTTTCTGGCGCAAACTCATTATAAATGATCCGCAACAGTTCTGCACCAAAAAAACATTAAAATCCTGGCATTTTTTTGGCGCAGATGCGATAATACATGTGCCCCAATGTTTTGATATGTTGCTTTAGTGTCAGAACATTGCATTGTTATTCCTCTACACCATTGCTTTTGTATGTGCAATTTTTATCCACATCTGTATATTTGTGCTTTTGTGCACAGACACAGTGGCCCACATTTACTAAGGTCCTTGCGCCAGTTTTCCTTCAGTTTTCTTTGCACGTTCTTTTAGGTGCAAACTGCTTGCACAGGTATTCAAGACGTGTCCGTGCCACATTTGTGTCGCTCGTGACCTTATTGTGTCCCGGCTGCACTATTCTTCATGCAAAACAAATTTGTGCACTAAAGGGGTCGTTCCGGTGCTCAATCGGACCCAGTGACACATTTAACATGCAAAGTCCGACAGAATTGTGTAGCACGCCCCATGTTAAAGGTGCAACAAAAACAGTTGGTGCACTCTGACGGAGCTGTGTAGGGGGCACCAGATTCATGTAGAATATGTGTCAGAAATCCTGAAACTGGCACCCTCTGCACACTACACAGGCAAACATTTCACCATTTTTAGCATATTTTTACACTATTATATTTATTCATATACATATTACAATTTAGACTGCTTTTGTGTGAATTAAATAATCTTTTCCTTTATATATCAAAATATCAAATCTTTTTATTATATGCATTGTGCTTGTACATTTATCCATTTCTCTGTTGAATTATTATAGTAATCAATTATTTCAATGAATTTTTAATTTTAATTATATAGTTGCGGTAATTTTGACCTGACGAAGTCGCTGGACGATCGTTAAATGCGTTGCCCTATTAAAGGACATTTATCACCAGATTAGAGTAGATTAGACTACTCGTTCCATTTGGAGGATGGAGGGACTTTTTTCAAGACGTTTTCTTGCATCTTTATTAATGAGATATGAACTTTGTAAAAGTGCCAGAGGTGCTCAGGCTGACGACAACCAAGTGCCTCTCGGCTTCCCCGGACTTTAATTTATGCATGCCCCTGCCGCTGGAGAGAGCACACACCCTGTTTTTTCCATGCCCGTCATCACTGGCCGGATCGTAATTCCGCCTCAGGGAGCAGGAGGAGGCTTGCAGCGGGCATGCATAAATTAAAGTCTGGGGAAGCCAAGAGGCGCTTATGCGCCATTTGCCTCTGGCACTTTTACAAAGTTCAGATTTCATTAATAAAGAGGCAAGAAAATGTCTAAAAAACAGTCCCCCCATCCCCTAGACTGAACTAGCAGTGTAATTAGGACACTCCACCACCAGTAATCTACTGATGGTTATCCTTTAACAAGTATACCTATATTTTTCTTTGGTGTATAGTGTGTCCATCCATTTGCAGTCTCGTTTTTTCTTGCCTTTTCCCCCTCGTTGGGATATTTCTCAGTTAGGGGCCAGACGCTGCAACTCACCAACTCAATACCACACCCATTATCCATTTCCATCTGTTTCTCTAAATATTTGTTTTGCACCTTACCCTTCTCAAACAGAATTTTAGGACATACAATGCATTTGTGAATTGACATCTAAATTTGGCTTTGGTGTATGGATGACAACACTTCAGGAAAAATGGTGGTCTCCTTGGGATGCTGTTTGTAAACTCTCTTCTGTAATTCTCCTACAAAGGAACTGTGAAACATAGAACGATTTTATGAATCATACTGTATGTACTGGATTTAGAAGGATGTGTATACTTCAAGCCACATGTTAAGATTTAGAGTCACTGAGTCATGCTAAGAGGTCCTTAGGGAAAGACCACAGAGATATATTGTTTCTTTCCTCAATAACGCACCTAATGGCATGTTTAATTACTACAACATGGGTCCCACAATGTTCTCTTTAACAACTTGACCGGATTATTACAATTTTGGATCTATTTATGAGAGGCAAGGTAGCACGGAGTAAGTTTCATGCAAACATAAACTGTTGTTTTTTGTGGTTTGCCTTAGAAGACCAAAAAGAAATACTTCCTAAAATAGAGCTAAAACTTAACTATTTTCAGAAGTCCCAAAAAAGATTTGGCAGTGACTGTACTACACATGTAATTGCTCTCCAGGAGAATGAAATTGTCCATCCTGTTCTGTAGGTACTTCACACTATGCAATTGAAAGGCTTAATTAAAGGGTAGGTCGAGGAGTTATAAAAAATGTGAACCAGATATAATTCTCTTTGTAATTTGATCACTAATGAACATATTTAGTTTCTTTGCAGCTAGTTAGGAAGAGCGTTTGTCATGGTTTTATGCATTTGCATTAATGTAAGGGCTTGTGCACATGTCCATATTTCATCTCTCTACAACATCTGTATTATACTGAGCCACAATATTGTGCCCATATGGCTGTACAGGAGAGTATCTTCATATTCTTGTGTTATGCTCCACTGGATGCCATGTGTATGTCAGTATTCGGATCCAGAATTGTTGCTCGATACACAGTTGAAACCGAAAGTTTACATACACTACATAAAAAGACACATATGATGTTTTTCTCACTATCTGAAACGAAATCAGAATAAACCTTTTCCATTTAAGATCAGTAAATTAGAATTGCCAAAATGATTTATATTTACATTGTATTATTTTATTATTATATTATTTATTATTTTTTGCCAAATGCCAGAATAATGAGAGATAGAGAGAGACGATTTTAAGGCTTTTTTTAAATTACTTTCTGCAAAGTCAAAAGTTTACATACTTTTTAATGGTATTTGGTACCATTGCCCTTAAACTGTATGACTTGGGTCAAACATTTTGGATATCCTTCCACAAGCTTCTCACAATAGTTGGTAGGAATTTGAGACCATCATGCTTGATTTCAAGGGAGCTGCCTTACAAGGTGTCTGAAAGAGGTGTGGTTTTCCTTATCCCATCCTGGAAAACTTTGCATATTTTCCCAGAATCCCCTTAGTGGAGCATCCATGGCTATAAGACTCCACATGTCTACATGGTGGCCTTAATTGGTCGTCTCTGTAAGGATAACTCTTACTTCCCGACCCCAGTCACAAGCCTCTCACCCAGCCACACCAGTTCCCTATGCTGTGCTGAGGAGACCCAATCAAGTCGATAGTTGGGGGTCTGTTCATTCTGGAATAAATAAACTGGTTTGGTTTTAGTCTTAAATAATGTCATAAGTCCTCTTGTAGGTCATGCTCGATGTCAAAGGAGCTGCCTTACAAGGTAGCTAACAGAGGCAGGGTTTTCTTTATCCTGGAAAACTTTGCATATTTTCCCAGAAGCCCATTCCTCCTGACAGAACTGGTATAACTGGGCCATGTTTGTAGCCACCTTGAGCTTTGCCCGTAAATTTTCAATATAATTGAGATCAGGGTTTTGTGATGGTCACTCCAAAACAATGGGAGAGATTCCAGCGTACAAGTCCTAAATGATAGCAATTGTGAGCAAGCTGCCAGTAATTGTGATTATTTCCACCGTTCACCCATTTCCCCCAAAAGTAGTCATGAAGGGGAGTGCTACGGGCAGACGACATGGGGCATGTTAACCCCGCACCAGCACATTTGCTACAATAAGCGGCCATTCAAGCTGAACAGTTGGTAATTAATTGCGCAACTCGGTGGTGCTTGGTCTCTGATACTGCTGAGCATGAATAGTATGAAAGTATTCACTATGTCCAGTATTCATATGTCCATGAGCTCATCCAGGGTGTGGACACAGATATAGGATTTCTGACAATAATGCAGCTTGACTAGGTCGATTGAGCCAAATACAACTGTAGCCACTTTATTAATAATACTTGAGGAGATAGGGACCAAACTAGACAATAATGATATGTCTCGCAAGACATATGTACAAACATCAACTGAATCACAGAGTCACGTGTCAAGTAACAAACAAATTTTTATTCTTTATAAATGCATATGAAACAACTCGTTCCCATATGAACAACGGTTCACGGCGATACGCGTGGGGCGCATCTGAGCCCTGTTCTTGTCCACCATCCTGCCCATTTGGTAATTATTTCACACATTGTAGGTTTGCTTCTCTCCACTCTTTCAGGATCCTGGTCAGTGTGGGGATTTTCTTAGGTATGGATTCATTGCATTTGGCATTCTCTCTGTGGCATGGAGTGCATTTCGGATTATTCTGTTTTTTTACTAGCAGTCATCTATCTACCTCTATGTGTATACCGCTTATCTATATATTCTTTGTATTCACTTTTTTTGGGCTGAGGACGGTGTTCATACTGGGCTCTATAGGAGGACAATAGCATTATCAGGTGCTTCTGTTCCTTCTGCGTTTTCTGCTATAGGGACACACTTTGCTTGATGAGTTGTTTCATATGAATTTATAAAGAATAAAAATTTGTTTGCTACTTGAAACGTGGCTCTGTGTAAGTTTTTCACTTTATTTATAATAGTCATGTGACTAGTTAAGTCTTGGAGTGTCCTCTCTTTGACAGCCACTAATGTCTACAGGCAAGGTAGAACTAATACAAACGATTTGATATATCTCCACTAGAGATGAGCGGGTATACTCGTCCGAGCTTGATGCTCGTTCGAGTATTAAGGTACTCGAAACGACTCGTTGCTCGGACGAGTGAAGAACAATGAAGAATAAAATAAAAACAGTGAACACAGTGAACACAGGATCATTTAAGTGAAAAACACAGTGAAGAATAGATTACAGATGTTCGGCACATCTGCTTACTTGTCGGAAGATACGCACGAAACGCTGCGAACAAAATAATATGTGAAGAACAATATATATGTGTGAAGAACACATTGAAGAACCCGGTGAGCAGGACAGAGAAACCGAGGAGCAGGACAGAGACATCGGGGCAGCACGGAGACATCGGGGCAGCACGGAGACATCGGGGCAGCACTGAGACATTGGGGCAGCGGCAGCACGGAGACATCGGGGCAGCACGGAGACATCGGGGCAGCACGGAGACATCTGAGCAGCGGCAGAGAAATCAGGGAGACTTCAGTGGAAGAAGAGGAGCGGATCCCGGGACAGCGTATCTCCCGACAAGTAAGCAGATGTGCCGAACATCTGCAATCTATTTTTCACTGTGTTTTTCACTGCGTTTTTCACTTAAATGATCCTGTGTTCACTGTGTTCACTGTTTTTATTCTATTCTTCACTGTTCTTCACATCTGCTAACTTGTCGGGAGATAATATACGCGCCGAACAGTGAAGAATAGATTGCAGATTTGCATACATCTGCTAACTTATCGGAAGACATTCTTTTTCAATTAAATAACACATTTTATTCCCGAACCATGGTCCCTTTGAAAAATGCTCGAGTCTCCCATTGACTACAATTCGGCTCGTTATTCGAGATGAGCACTCGAGCATCAGGAAAAGTTTGTCTCGAATAACGAGCACTCGAGCATTTTAGTGCTCGCTCATCTCTAATCTCCTCCAAAGAACGGTAATTTATCAATCTCACCTTTTCCTTATGTTAAATGTTTTTTTTTTCCCAGATCTCTTTTGAAGACATTTGTTACAAAAATGTTGCACAAATGTCTCAAGTAATTACTTTCCAAGTATGGGTTCGCCTGGAGTTTTTTGCGCCACAAAGATAAATGTCATCTGCAACATTTAATACATCTAGAATAGAAGATAAATGTGTCTTACTGGCAATAAACTAATATCCGTCCGACTTCATTGCACATTTCGAAATGTCCCCAAATAAAGTTCAGAAATTGCAATGCGCCAAAAATATTCTCAAAAAAGATAAAAAAAAGGAAGAAAAATAAAGATAAATGACCCCCTTCATGTTTCTCTGTCAATCAGGAATCAGTCCATAGGTCACATATATTGCGATAAACATTTGAAAATAAAAGAAATTAGGGAAAAACCTTCAAATAGGCCCTAAGGTAAAAGCAAACTGGCAACAAAATTTTACTTTGGAAACTAATTTGAACAACTGTACTTTTGAAGAATTTTGAAGAATTTCCTTTTGAGACAAAATTACAGGCTTTGTAAGAGGAGCTGTTTTGTGAACTGCTATTTGGAGTTAGTCAGCCCCCCACCCAAAAAAAAAGCCAGGAGCTAGTACAATATTTACCACACACAGTCACATCTCACAAACATCCCTGACATAACATTCCCTCCACGGCCTTGTCTGCTGGCTATGACTTGTGCTACTTTCTGAAGACCCATTAAAGATCCGTAATTACGCAATTAAATGACAAAATGACACTTCCCATCTCCTACCGCTCTTCTGCAGGGAGAAATGTAAAATCTTGTTTCAACATGATAAAAGATGGGAAGGTTTTTTTTTCAGACACTGGTGATTACAACTTTCTGTAAAAAATTTTTGCCCTGTAGCTAAAAAATAGCCTGTGATCCTCCCTTGTCTGTTGTAAGTACAGGGAAATTGAAGAAGTATGGTACATGATACAGGCTGAGCAGTGGACTGTAGACAGCACTACACATTAATGAATTGTTTGCATAAAAACGGAATCACCACAAAAATTCTAAAAAATACATCGACGTTATCTAATACAGTGATTTTCAACCTTTTTTGAGCCGCGGCACACTTTTTATACTTGGGGCACACCACCAACCAAAATAGCACAAAATGAGACTAAAACAGTAATATTATACATATAGTTAATAATATAGATTCTAAATTTATTTTACTCAGTGTGAAACCTGGGCCTGTTTCGATAAACACAAAAGGGATATCCTGGCAGGAATGGTGGAAAGACACACACGAAGCTCTTCCTCAACAGTTCTCAGTTTCTCCCTGTTTTTAGTATATGGTGCTGATTATTATGTGGCTCATATACTGCAAAATAAAGGGGTACTATGAGAAGTACTATGGCCATGAGGCCAGACTACAAGTGCCAGCTCATATACTCAGCATATGAGCTGGTACTTGTAGTTCTCCAGCCTCATGACTATAGTATTTCTCATTTTACATTTCTCATTGTTATATGCAGTATACTGCTGGAGTACTAAAAGTATCAGCTCATATGCTGAGTATTCTGCCAACAGTTCATATACTCAGGCAAAAGCTCATATAGTCAGCATTATTGGCGGTCATTACCTTGGCGTTGGGCAAATGCGAGAGTCTCTCCGCTCTCAGGATGATGCGCCGGCCTTGGTGACGTCATTTTGTTGCGCGAGGTTCAAAGCTTGCGCATGTGTTATTGTACACGTCTCCTACATTGTAAGAAGCCGTGACTGTGCATTGCTGCGCATTGCCGGGAAACAAAACACAGGGGGCACCATAGTTTGGGGAACTTTCCCCGCGGCACACCCGACCATGTGTCGCGGCACACTAGTGTGCCACGGCACACTGGTTGAAAATCACTGATCTAATATATAAAGCTGAGTGTATGTGTGTGTATGCATGTATGTATGTATGTCCGCTAAAGGAATCTGTACCATCACATTTACAGTCCAAATTTTGCACAGGCACTCTCTGTGACTCAGGGAACGTCATAGAATAGGTTTTGACCCATTGGGGCCATTTATTAAGGGCTCCGCGGCCGCACTTTCGTCGGGTTTCCCGACTTTTTCCATTTTGCGCCGAATTCCACCGGGATTTTGTCGCTGTAATGAGAGTATCAGAAAGACAGTCACTGGAATTAGGTTGTCAGGGACAGACAGTCACTGGAGACTGTCAAAAAAGTTTATAAAAAAGGGACGGTCAGTGACAGTCTGATACATATAAAATATTTTTTTAACCAATTCTATTTTGTTGTAGCTAAAAGCAGTTATTTACTATCCCAGGCAACGCCTGGCGCTACAGCTAGTACAATAATATACACTCACCGGCCACTTTATTAGGTACACCATGCTAGTAACGGGTTGGACCCCCTTTTGCCTTCAGAACTGCCTCAATTCTTCGTGGCATAGATTCAACAAGGTGCTGGAAGCATTCCTCAGAGATTTTGGTCCATATTGACATGATGGCATCACACAGTTGCCGCAGATTTGTCGGCTGCACATCCATGATGCGAATCTCCCGTTCCACCACATCCCAAAGATGCTCTATTGGATTGAGATCTGGTGACTGTGGAGGCCATTTGAGTACAGTGAACTCATTGTCATGTTCAAGAAACCAGTCTGAGATGATTCCAGCTTTATGACATGGCGCATTATCCTGCTGAAAGTAGCCATCAGATGTTGGGTAAATTGTGGTCATAATGTAATTGACATGGTCAGCAACAATACTCAGGTAGGCTGTGGCGTTGCAACGATGCTCAATTGGTACTAAGGGGCCCAAAGAGTGCCAAGAAAATATTCCCCACACCATGACACCACCACCAACAGCCTGAACCGTTGATACAAGGCAGGATGGATCCATGCTTTCATGTTGTTGACGCCAAATTCTGACCCTACCATGCGAATGTCGCAGCAGAAATCGAGACTCATCAGACCAGGCAACGTTTTTCCAATCTTCTACTGTCCAATTTCGATGAGCTTGTGCAAATTGTAGCCTCAGTTTCCTGTTCTTAGCTGAAAGGAGTGGCACCCGGTGTGGTCTTCTGCTGCTGTAGCCCATCTGCCTCAAAGTTCGACGTACTGTGCGTTCAGAGATGCTCTTCTGCCTACCTTGGTTGTAACGGGTGGCGATTTGAGTCACTGTTGCCTTTCTATCAGCTCGAACCAGTCTGCCCATTCCCCTCTGACCTCTGGCATCAACAAGGCATTTTTCCCGCCCACAGAACTGCCGCTCACTGGATGTTTTTTCTTTTTCGGACCATTCTCTGTAAACCCTAGAGATGGTTGTGTGTGAAAATCCCAGTAGATCAGCAGCTTCTGAAATGCCTCAGACCAGCCCTTCTGGCACCAACAACCATGCCACGTTCAAAGGCACTCAAATCACCTTTCTTCCCCATACTGATGCTCGGTTTGAACTGCAGGAGATTGTCTTGACCATGTCTACATGCCTAAATGCACTGAGTTGCCGCCATGTGATTGGCTGATTAGAAATTAAGTGTTAACGAGCAGTTGGACAGGTGTACCTAATAAAGTGGCCGGTGAGTGTAGATGATAATGCACTCTGCCATGATTCACTAAGATTGTGCGCCTGATATCCTGCATGTGTCGCTTCCCCGCTCAGGTCTGAGAGAGTTCACCTCCTTCTTCCTGGTGCATGTAAGTGCATTGTCTTGCGACACAATTGGAAGTTAAATCCCGCGCTCAGTCCAAATCAGTTGGCTCGTCAGACGCTCTGCCCAATTTCTGGCGCATGAAAGCCAGCACAGCTGCGCCATAATCCGATCGCGTGCACCAAAATCCCCTGTTAAATACCTGTCAAATCGGCGCAAAACCTGACAACGACCGAAAATCCAACGAAAGTGCGTCCGCCGACCCTTAGTAAATTGTTTCCAAAATGTTCAAAACCAAGGAAAGGATGTAATGGAAACAATTCTATAACTAACGTAACCATCAAAATTATTTGGATCTCAAAATGCATCTAGACTAGAGATGAGCGAGCACTAAAATGCTCGAGTGCTCGTTATTCGAGACGAACTTTTCCAGATGCTCGAGTGCTCGTCTCGAATAACGAGCCCCATTGAAGTCAATGGGAGACTCGAGCATTTTTCAAAGGGACCATGGTTCGGGAATAAACTGTGTTAATTAATTGAAAAAGAATGTCTTCTGATAAGTTAGCAGATGTATGCAAACATCTGCAATCTATTCTTCACTGTTCCGCGCGTATATTATCTCCCGACAAGTTAACAGATGTGAAGAACAGTGAAGAATAGAATAAAAACAGTGAATACAGGATCATTTAAGTGAAAAACACAGTGAAGAATAGATTACAGATGTTCTGCACATCTGCTTACTTGTCGGGAGATACGCTGTCCCGGGATCCGCTGCTCTTCTTCCACTGAAGTCTCCCCTATGTCTCCGTGCCCCTATGTCTCCGTGCCCCGATGTCTCCGTGCCCATATGTCTCCGTGCCCCGATGTCTCCGTGCCCATATGTCTCCGTGCCCCGATGTCTCCGTGCCCCGATGTCTCCGTGCCCATATGTCTCCGTGCCCCGATGTCTCCGTGCCCATATGTCTCCGTGCCCCGATGTCTCCGTGCCCATATGTCTCCGTGCCCATATGTCTCCGTGCCCCGATGTCTCCGTGCCCATATGTCTCCGTGCCCCGATGTCTCCGTGCCCCGATGTCTCCGTGCCCCGATGTCTCCGTGCCCATATGTCTCCGTGCCCCTATGTCTCCGTGCCCCTATGTCTCCGTGCCCCGATGTCTCCGTGCCCATATGTCTCCGTGCCCCGATGTCTCCGTGCCCATATGTCTCCGTGCCCCGATGTCTCCGTGCCCATATGTCTCCGTGCCCCGATGTCTCCGTGCCCATATGTCTCCGTGCCCATATGTCTCCGTGCCCCGATGTCTCCGTGCCCATATGTCTCCGTGCCCCGATGTCTCCGTGCCCATATGTCTCCGTGCCCCGATGTCTCCGTGCCCCGATGTCTCCGTGCCCATATGTCTCCGTGCCCATATGTCTCCGTGCCCATATGTCTCCGTGCCCCGATGTCTCCGTGCCCCGATGTCTCCGTGCCGCTCCCCGATGTCTCCGTGCCGTTGCCCGATGTCTCTGTGCTGCTCCCCGGTGTCTCTGTGCTGCTCCCTTGTGTCTCCGTCCTGCTCACCGTGTTCTGCAATGTCTTCTTCACACATATATATTGTTCTTCACATACTATTTTGTTCGCACCGTTCCGCGCGTATCTTCCGACAAGTAAGCAGATGTGCCGAACATCTGTAATCTATTCTTCACTGTGTTTTTCACTTAAATGATCCTGTGTTCACTGTGTTCACTGTTTTTATTCTATTCTTCATTGTTCTTTTAATTAAATGCTCGATCTCGAGCAGGGGAAATACTCGTCCGAGCAACGAGCCGTCTCGAGTACCTTAATGCTCGAACGAGCATCAAGCTCGGACGAGCATGTTCGCTCATCTCTAATCTAGACCCTTCTTGAAGCTCTCTGCTGTTCCTGCTGTGACCAGTGCCAGAGGCAGGCTATTCCTCAGATTGACAGTTACAATAGTAAAGACACCCTGTCGACTCTGGTGATTAAACCTTGTTTTCTCCAGACAGAGACAGTACCCCCTAGTCTTTTGATTTAACCTGGAACAACTTTCCACCATATTTATGGTATGGACCATTCATTAATTTATATAAATTAATCACAATTTTCTCAAGGATGATTTCATAATTTGGTTGGTTTATGATTTGGTAATCCAGTATTTGCTCACTATGACTTGTAAAATAATGATCATGGAGTCAGTATTCAGTCAATTTTCATATGATTCATGGTTCTTTTCTTACCAGTTCATTACATTCTATTTATACACTTTAGACACCTCCCGGTTATTTTTTTAAGGTGATCGGGTAGGTGCACATCCATCATACCATGGAGGGCCATGCTAAGCCTCCCCTCCCCCAGTAGACTCTGTGACATCTGAAATCCAGAATGGATTTCATTGTTTGCTCTTACAGTGGAAAACATTTTCCTGTTCCACCTCTCTCTCCTGAAAGTGGAAGGAGGGGTAAACATTGGCAACCAGTGATTGGCTGCTGCTGATGTTCAGGGTGTTGCCCCAGTGATGTAACTGTCGTTATATGAACATGACTCTGCTCAGCGGAGGCCGGGGATGGATGCAACGCAGTTTGCTATTATGGTCTCTGCTGAGCATATATGTCATTTGATAGCAGAAGGCTGGATGGAAAAGCACAACTTTATGGGGCTTATTTATTTAGGATCCACGGCCGCACTTTCGTCAGTTTTCCCAACGTTTTCGAGATTTGCGCCGCTGGGACAGGTATTTAACTAGGGATTGTGTCGCATGTGTTTGGATTTTGGCGCAGTGGGCTGGCTTTTCATGCGGCAGAAATTGGGGTGGTGTTCCGTCGGACGATGTGACTGATTAGGACTGAGCGCAGGATTTAACTTGCAAATTGTCGCAAGACAATGCACTTATATGCACCAGGAAGAAGAAGGTGAACTCCGGCGGACCTGAACGGGGAAGCGACACATGCAGGATATCGGGCTCACGATCTTAGTGAATCGCGGTAGAGTGCACTTTCGGGGAACTCTGCGGACCGGGTAAGTAAATGTGCCCCTATGTGTTTTTCCATCCAGTGTTTCCTCCTAGATGTGACGTATACTGGCAGACAAAGGCAAAAAGGATGCCCCCACCTTCCAGTATATATCTATATGTGTATATTTTCAGCACCTACACATATGTTATGCTGAATGTAAATGTAGAATGTCCTATCTCTCATCTGTTATCTGGCAAACAGCTGATATATACCAAGCTCCAGGCTTCTCTGCAGTCTTTTCCACCCAGGACCCTGTAAATAAGATGGCGGCTGATGGCTGGTTCAAGAGGCAACATCGTTGCTTAGTAAATTATTTATTAAATTATTTTATATTGTTCCCTTATAAAGAATGGCTGGACCATTATAGAACCTCTTGTGTCACCCCCTCATCCTCATAGTCTGTAAGCTCTTGTGAGCAGGGCCCTCACTCCTATTGTTCCATATGACTGTTTGTTCTTTGTAGTGTAATATAGTTGTATATGTCCCCTATGATTTGTAAAGCGCTACGGAATTTGATGGCGCTATATAAATAAAGATTATTATTATTATTAAATTTAAAAAAAAATAAAACATGAATGTAGCCTAATAGAATCTATATTTTGTTTTCAGTAATGGCACTTTGTAACTATGGCTGGAACAATGTAGCATCCCTCTTTATGAAGAATGAAAGTGTGTACGGCTTATTAATGCCTCTACCTAAGCCATGTAATACCTTTTAAGGGTATTCTATGTCTAAAGCGGCTGCACCCTCATAAAGAGGACATGACAGCGGCACCTGCAGCTTATGTTCTGCCTCCTATGAATTAATTTACTACAGTTACATTGTTTAATTAAGAGATTACTGGGAGGCACACTTCTCATAAATCTCCGCAGTCCTTGAATATACAAGACAAAATGCAGATGGATGATTGATAGAAGCCTAATGAATAAGTTAATGAGACTTCTGCTGGGTTTACTTACCGGGAACAACAGATTGATGCCATGTACAGCTCTGTATGGAGCAATAACTATTATAATGTGTCCTGATTACAAATGTATGTGTAAATAATTATTGCTACTAGACACTAGATCTAGATGCTACTAATAGCTCTGTATCTATTTTTGCAGATGACACCAAGCTGTGTAGTGTAATACAGTCTATGGAGGATGTTCATAGGCTGCAGGTGACTTGGACAAACTGAGTGTTTGGTCGTCCACTTGGCAAATGAGGTTCAATGTGGATAAATGTAAGGTTATGCAACTGGGGGCTCATAATCCACAGGCAACATATGTCCTTGGGGGAGTAAATCTGGGAGAGTCCCTTGTTGAGAAGGACCTGGGGGTACTAGTAGATCATAAATTGAATAACAGCATGCAATGTCAATCAGCTGCCTCTAAAGCCAGTAGGATCTTGTCATGTATCAGAAGTGGTCTGGACTCCTGGGATAGGGATGTAATATTACCACTGTACAAGGCATTTGTTCGTTCTCACCTGGAATATGCTTTCCAGTTCTGGGCCCCGGTCCATAAAAAGGATGCCCTGGAGCAGGAGAGAGTTCAACGTAGAGCCACAAAAATGATAAGGGGTATGGAGGGTCTCATTTGTGGGGACAGATTAAAAAAACTAGATGTATTTATTCTGGAAAAGAGAAGACTAAGAGGGTACATGATTAATTTATTTAAATATATGAATGTTCCATACAAAAAATATGGTGATAAGTTGTTTGAGATTAAATTAAATTAAAAGACGAGGGGGCACTGTCTCCATCTGGATAAATCAAGGTTTAATCACCAGAGGCGACAGGGCTTTTTTACTATGACAACTGTCAATCTGTGGAATATCCTGCCTCAGGTGCTGGTCACAGCAGGGACAGCAGAGAGCTTCAAGAAGGGTCTAGATTAGAGATGAGCGAGTATACTCGTCCGAGCTTGATGCTCGTTCGAGTATTAAGGTACTCGAAACGGCTCGTTGCTCGGACGAGTATTTCCCCTGCTCGAGATCGAGCATTTAATTAAAAAAACACAGTGAAGAACAATGAAGAATAGAATAAAAACAGTGAACACAGTGAACACAGGATCATTTAAGTGAAAAACACAGTAAAGAACACAGTGAAGAATAGATTACAGATGTTCGGCACATCTGCTTACTTGTCGGAAGATACGCGCGGAACGGTGCGAACAAAATAGCATGTGAAGAACAATATATATGTGTGAAGAACACATTGAAGAACACGGTGAGCAGGACAGAGACACCGGGGAGCAGCACAGAGACACCGGGGAGCAGCACAGAGACATCGGGCAGTGGCACGGAGACATCGGGCAGCGACACGGAGCGCCACGGAGACATAGGGGCACGGAGACATAGGGGCACGGAGATATAGGGGCACGGAGACATCGGGGCACGGAGACATCGGGGCACGGAGACATCGGGGCACGGAGACATAGGGGCACGGAGACATAGGGGCACGGAGACATAGGGGCACGGAGACATCGGGGCACGGAGACATCGGGGCACGGAGACATCGGGGCACGGAGACATTGGGGCACGGTGACATCGGGCAGCGGCACGGAGACATCAGGCAGCGGCACGGAGACATCGGGGCACGGAGACATCGGGGCACGGAGACATCGGGGCACGGAGACATCGGGGCACGGAGACATCGGGGCACGGAGACATAGGGGCACGGAGACATCGGGGCACGGAGACATCGGGGCACGAAGACATAGGGGCACGGAGACATCGGGGCACGGAGACATCGGGGCACGGAGACATCGGGGTACGGAGACATAGGGGCACGGAGACATAGGGACACGGAGACATCGGGGCACGGAGACATAGGGGCAAGGAGACATAGGGGCACGGAGACATCGAGGCACAGAGACATAGGGGCACGGAGACATCGGGGCACGGTGACATCGGGGCACGGTGACATCGGGGCACGGTGACATCGGGGCACGGAGACATCGGGCAGCGGCACGGAGACATCGGGCAGCGGCACGGAGACATCGGGGAGACTTCAGTGGAAGAAGAGCAGCGGATCCCGGGACAGCGTATCTCCCGACAAGTAAGCAGATGTGCCGAACATCTGCAATCTATTCTTCACTGTGTTTTTCACTTAAATGATCTTGTGTTCACTGTTTTTATTCTATTCTTCACTGTTCTTCACATCTGCTAACTTGTCGGGAGATAATATACACGCGGAACAGTGAAGAATAGATTGCAGATGTTTGCATACATCTGCTAACTTATCAGAAGACATTCTTTTTCAATTAATTAACACATTTTATTCCCGAACCATGGTCCCTTTGAAAAATGCTCGAGTCTCCCATTGACTTCAATGGGGCTCGTTATTCGAGACGAGCACTCGAGCATCAGGAAAAGTTCGTCTCGAATAACGAGCACCCGAGCATTTTAGTGCTCGCTCATCTCTAGTCTAGATGCCTTTTTACACCTAAATAACATTGATGGTTGTATTATATAGAACTGTTTCCCCTAAATCCCTTCCTAATGCAATCCCTTCCCTTCCTTCGTTGAACTTGATGGACAAGTGTCTTTTTTCAACCTTATAAACTATGATACTATGAAGTATTTACAGTAGAAATGATTTTTTATAGGAAGAGCATTATTTCAAAATTCATCATGATAAACCAGGGGCACTTACTCATAGATCCAGGCACTGTGACTGCAATAATATTCTAATATTTGTGATCCATGGCCTCCTTCCTTATAAAATCAACTTTAAAATAATGCCAATGAGCCAGAAGGTCTATGTGGGCGTTACCAGAGCCTCTATATGCTGTAGCTTGACAGGCTGTTACACTGTGCAGGAGCAGGTTTCATCCTTTCCCCTGCTCCCTTGGCACTTTTCCTCTGCGTGCTGTAATCTCACACAATGGGAGGGTAGGGTTAAGAGGGCAAAACTCCAAACATTTGGAGACTTCTGATACAACTGGCACTCAGGTAGGGGGAGGGACACCGTGGACCAGTGTAGGATAAACAAGACGTAAAGGATGCATGAAAAAACTGACAGCACTGGGATGCCATCCTAATGTTGTCAGTTTTTCATGTATATGTTCCAAGGACTTTTAGTAACTGAGAACTATGAAAATCTGACATAACTAGGATGACACTGTGGGGGTCATTTACTAAGGGCCCGATTTGCGTTTTCCCGACGTGTTACCCGAATATTTCAGATTTGCACCAATTTCCCCTGAATTGCCCCGGGATTTTGGCGCACGCGATCGGATTGTGGCGCATTGGCGCTGGCATGCATGCGACGGAAATCGGGGGCGTGGCCGAACAAAAACCCGACGAATTTGGAAAAACTGCCGCATTTAAAAAAAAAAATCTGTCACGGAGCTTGCACTTACCTTCACTCAGCCTGGCTCGGTGAACTCCAGCGCGTTCCCATGCTTTTCAGCGCAGCAGCGCCACCTGGTGGACGGCGGAGGAACTACCTTAATGAATCCCGGCCGGACCCGAATCCAGCGCAGAGAACGCGCCGCTGGATCGCGAATGGACCGGGTAAGTAAATCTGCCCCTATGTATTTTTATTTCAGCAGTTTTTTTTAATTTAATTTTTGAAACTTTTTGTTGTTTTGCTATTTTTTACTGGGACGTTTGCTGTTGTTTTTCAACTACACCTTTGTCTGCATTTTGTGCCTTATATAACTTTACGTGCATTATGTAACGTTCAGTGCAACATTTGTCTTATTAATCATTAATCATTTGTCTTATTAATTTTTTCATGGTCGCTGTCTTAACATGTAAATTGTAATTAGTTCAAAGGCTTTAAATGTTTAAATACTGTTACACATAAACTTGCTGGGCATTGAAAGTTTTATTTTTTATTTTAAAATGTTTGAATTCACAGTTTATTGAAATTTATCGGTAACTTCTAAATTCAGCTTGCTTTCAATCATTTGTTTAGTGGCCCAATTAGATGTGTTTATGTAATTTGTATTTTCCGGTTTAGTCAATTTCATATGTCGCCATCTCCCTAGGGTGTAGTAAGAGTGATTAAAAATTTAGGCCACTGTCTCAAATGCATATGTCCAAAATTTACAGTAGCGTCCACTCAGGGGTGCACCAGCCACAAGGCAAGTTGAGCATCTTGCCTCAGGCAGCATAACCTGCAGCAAGATGGGGAACAGCATCAGCAGTGCAGTTATCTGCTACATAACAGGATCTGCAACTTAAAAATAGTGTCTTTTCATACCTGATGCCAGTATTGATGTGAGACGCAGTATGGAGAAATAATGACCATTACAACTGGATGGGCCATTTTATAGCTCGCCTCAGGCAGCAGAGAGTTTAGGTTCACCCTTGCGTCCACTTCTGCATCTATCCACCTCCACATAGCTTGTGTCCGTGTGGATTTGCAACATTTGTAACAAAAAGCCTAAAAAACCCCAAAAACTGCACCTGTCAGGACAGGAAAAACACTATTTTACCAGAGAAAAAAATAAGATCTGGATCGGCTCCAGGTTTCAGTAGGCCCTTGGGCGACGTTGCCCCAGTAGGTCCCTTATGCAGTGATTTCATCTAGTGGCATTAAAAATTCAGAATCTAAAACAGTCTCCTGTCCTAACATATTCCCTAGTTTATTATTCCAAACAGCCTCTCATGATTATTTTATAAGAGCCCCTCTCACACCCTATGGATTCATTAGACACAGCCCTCTAACCCCCATGGATACCTTATGTAGAGCCTTTTGTGGGCCCCCCAGCAGCTCTGGGCCCGGGCATTTGCCCAGGTACGGCCGGTGCTGACGCTGATCCTGACTATGATACATGTTCACCTATGAATACACAAAAATAGATGGTCGGATAGCACCAAAATAGACTGAGATCGACACAACTGATTAAAATTGCATGATTGGACATTTGGTTCATGGGTAACTGTTCTTACCTGCACATCCATCTCCTGGGACAATCATTACAGATTATTTCCCTGCTTACCATCTTGTCATAATGTATCTAGAAACAGTAAAAGTTGCATTCTTTTTTTGTATCAAGTCGCTTGTCACCTGTTTCTTTTAATATGTGTTTTTAATGAACCCAAACAAGTCTGTTTATAACACAGTATTGACTTTTAATGAGGCCTCTCGGTTCCGCGCAGGGTATTTACCTTGGTTGTAATGTTTGTCATGAATCACAGGTAATTGTTCTAAATTAAACATATGACTCACTTCAATGAATAGTCTAGATGATCCATAGGTCAGGGTTCATGGAAGGTGTTTTTTTTCAAGACTTCCATGAAAAAATATCTGGTTGGAAAAGAAAACTGTTTTATTTGGGAGTTTTGCAGACAGTGACTCAGATCTTTACTTTCCTGGATCTCTCCTTTTACATATGGCTCTTGATAGACAGATATTTGACCCACACCTGCAATGGAAAGATCAGCAGGAGTTCAGGCAACCTTACTAAACAGTTCCTCTCTTGTTCAAAACATGAATAACATTTTGCTTAAAACAGATTTTGGTGATAGCTTTCCAGTAGCTCGTATTCAGGATGTCCCAATTTTTATATCTTACAATCACTTGGTAAATATGAAGTAATAAATATTTTCTATTAAGATTCTACCATTTGATCTTCTTAAATAGAGAAATTTACCCTTCAGGTTTCTGGCTTAGGTTGAGTGAACTGACTTGTTTGGTCGGTCTGTTGATCGAAATTGCAGCCTCAATGGATATCGTTCTTGGAAGATGAAATATTAAGTTATGTCTGGTAGATGACAGCATTTGTGGCTTATTCTCATTGCCATATTTAGAGGCATGAAGATATTTTTGTCCCTTGCCGTGAAGACTGTCTTTGGTCACCCAAAACAAATGGGTCAAAATCGCTGAGAATTTTTTTCTGCATCACGTGGATGGGATTTTTATTCTTCCTATCCACTATGTTGGGATTATAAATTGCTATGGATTAGCAACAGTTTATTCCACGGCTGTTAACGGGCTGTCCATCCGTGGCCATACAGAGGTATTGCCTTCCTTAGGATTCATTTTTTTAAAAAAAAGAAGGATTTCCTGGTGTTGTAGAACAGGATCCTATTTCCTACTTATATCACTAAATATATCACTATTCCACAATTCATATAGACAACTATGTGTGTGAGCTCTTCAAAGGGTTACGCTACTATTTTCACTCATCCACTTTCCACAGGATTGAATTCTGAATGCAAAATTTACTCTCTCTTTGAACTATGGTTAAATTCTATGATGTCTCAGCACAGCATCACATAAGCAGCTATTACAATCCCTGCCTGCTCGGGGGACAGTGCAATTGCCTTCTTCACTATATTCTAGTAAGGAAGTGGAAACAAATGTCATAGGAGTTTTCTTTGGTAAGGTTCAATCTATACCATTTCATTCTGGAGGACAATGTGGTGCCTGATTTTGATTTACTGAAGCACAAATGAGATGTCATTGAGCCTGAGGATGGAAGCACTAATAATAAAAAAAAGAGATTAGAGACTGTTGCATGGAATTTACATAGTATCATATCATATAAGGTTGGATAAAGATGCAGGTCCATCAAGTTCAACCTATTAGTTTCTTCCCATGACATATGATATTTTTGTTCTACATACAAATAATATTTATGGCACACACCCATGGGTAGATGAGAGATTTACCTCCTGGATTTCAAAAATAGAAGTTTCTAACCACCCTCTTTCAGCAAACGGACTTAACAGAGAGTTGGCCGTTTATGTGTTTATGGGAGTGCTAAAAAAATAAGCAAGTCTGTTTCTTTGCCACAGAATGGGGTCTGCAAAAAATCCTACTGTGCAGGCATACAGTGGGGTACATCTTCTTATGCAGCCCTTACCCCTCACAGCAGGAGGAGGATCACGTATCAACAACAAACTGTGTTCTGGTTGACTTCCCCATAACTTGAGATAAGCGGACCCAATGGTTGGCCACCTAGCCTGGACTTGACTTGAATTGGCCGCCGATCCACCAAAATGTCCTGTGTTGGCTGAACGCGATTGGTGAACCCAAACCCAACTATCAGATCTGCTTATCTCTAATCATAACTAATGATATAAGGAAATTGGCTCACTAAGCCCCATCCAAATTCCCAGTCTATAGGAATCTGATATCACATGCCTTACAGTGGCATCCGTCTCCCATAGGTTAATATTTCCTCTGGTAAATGGATACTATTACAGCAGCCAACAGGATAAAACTGCACAATATACAAGTTTTTCTATCTTATATTTTCAGCAGTATGCAGACATCCCAAAAACCGCAATGGAGGCTCAAGGCCGGGAGAAGGATGGTGAGAGCTTAACTCCATAGGCAGAGTAGTGATTGTCCGTCGCAGTGTGGTGATGCACCGTTGGCTCACCGATCCATGACCAGGAGCCATTGAAATCTATTGGGGACATGTGATTCAGCCCTAAAACTGATCAGGTTTAGTGCCATTTATTACTGCTTCTATGCTGGTTTTCTGCCATATAAATGTGTATGTCTGAAGCTTTCCTGTTATATACTGAAAATGGAGAGTAAAGCCAGCCTAATCTTCTGATATTATACAGGTTTACATTAAACATAATGATGAGTGACGCTCCACTTATTCACCGTCACTCTGTCACTTTGCTAATTTCCTAATATTTATCTGTATTTCCCACATATGAAATACTATAAAATTGTAAAATCTCTTTTCTGAATTCCTTTGTTTTAGCAACAAGTCCTTGGTCAAATGCCAAATTGTCACCGATTCTTTCATCTCTAGTTATAAATTTAATGGAAATAATATGAATACCTCTCCAAGAATTTAGTGAATGCCAAGCAAACATTTGGGCAATGCACTTATTGTGCAGGAGCCAGTACAGAAAATGAGAGAACAGAAATAATAAAGGACTGGAGAAGATAATGCAACTGACGGGAAAACAACCATTCGGAAGAAAAATATTTTTTTTTCTGTTTTTAACATTTGCTGCACGATGCGCAATGAAGAGCGAGAAATTCACTTGGCTTTCGGTGGGAGTGGATGGGAAAACGTCTGCGCTATAAATATCTTAGAACAACTCGATGAGTTTACCAGGGCAAATTTCAGTTATTAATCATCGTGTAGTGCAGAAATGATGCAATCTGCAGGATAGTAATCATTTACTCGTAAAAAATGATTACAACCACAGTCAGTGTCCGTAGTCACACCTGTTTGCTCAGCCTGAACCTGCACATTAAATTTATTTCAACTTTCGAAATACGATCACAAACATTTAACTTGGGCTGATTTTTCTAGATCCCAGTTAAAGAGGTTTCCACATAATAGACATTTTTTGGCATAGCCACAGGATATGCTATAAGTGTTTGATTGATGAAGAATCAACCATCACCTTTTCCCAGAATTTGCATCACTAGACATCTGCCCCCCTTCCCGCCCCCCAACGATGCTACGGCTCTTTGGAACGGAATGCACAAGTGTACACAGCTATTTTCATCACAGCCATATAAGTATAAGAGAGCTGTACATGCGCACCACCTCCACAAACTCCAACACAGTGCACTTAGTGTGAGCACTTAATGGGGGTCATTTATCTTTTTTTTCCCTTCCCTGTGCTTTTTGCACCCCTAGTGAGTTTTTTTGCACCTCATTTGGGCTTTATGTGAAATGCAGGTTTCTTTTGAGACTTTTTAGGTTTATATGCAACTCATACCACTACCTTTCCTATGGCGGGGTGGGGTGGGGAGCCATTCTATAACTCGCCGCAGGCAGCATAGAGTTTAGGTTCACCATTACAAATGGATATTTTTTTTCCCTGGAAAGATAATAGGAGATAATGATGAGATAATGAGCTCTTTATAATAACAGAAATATGAAAGTATTCATACACAGAACTATTTCAGAACTCTTACTGCTTACTCATTCATCGGTTACTTATACTTGCCTTTACATACAACTTAAATGGCTACATTGAGTTAGCTGAAACGCAGCTTTTTGTCCACACGTAAATAAAGATTAGAAACCGATGGAGTGCTGCTTCTCTGCCTGGATATCTTGATTACCCTGAGGCCTTGAGTCGGACCTGGCTAGCTTGCACCCGCAAAGGATTATAATCCTATTTATATACACTGTGCCCCCCTTCAATTCCTGATTTTTACAACTTAGAGGGTGGTACTGTTAACCTGAAATAGTCCCTGCAGATTATTCCCAATTTCCGACTGGTGAGCCAGAGTGCCTATCATGATACCTATTCACTACTGAAAGTATTGTACCTAGAATGGGCACAGCCTCAAAACTGGAACATGAACTTGAGTCTTTGTTGAAGAATCGACTAATTTACTATGTTTTGTCCTCATTTCTTCATGAAACGTAGAAGATGAGAACTGGACTGTGACTACCATATTGATATATGATGCACAGAGTTCTTGCTCCCCCAATATGCAAAAGAGAAGCAGGGAACTCTATTTTGGGAAGCAGGAACTCTGAACATCATAAATAAATATGGTGCACAGACCTAACTAGGCAAGTGTGAAGCCACACTAATATGAATGATGCTATAATGGTTTTATATTTACTCTGTTAAAGTGGCCAACCCCATTACTCCCCCGCAACAATGGTCCAAATCTTTAATGTCAAAACTGGCAAATTTATTATGGAACAATTTTTTCTAAACTTATTAAATTGGAATGTATATGTATCAAAGGGCAAATTCATTTGGCTGCCTTGAAATTCTTTATTATATGAGGTATAAATTAGTGTATGAAACAACAGAAATTATGTGGTTGTACATTGTACATTTTTAATAAAGTACATAATTACTTGCTTTTTAACTAGAATGATGTGAAAAATGGTGATGTGACATGGAAAGATAGAGTTCCAGTGAAAAATTAATAAAGGGGGAACCAGTGAATATGGGAGAGTAGTCCAGAACTCACACTATATGGTCTTCTTGCGTTACTATACATGGCCTAGTTTTCCTAACAAACTTCGTCTATGCGTTATCTTGGCTTGCCAACCTGAACCCAAAACAGCTGAAATGAATGCAATGGGGCAGATTTACTTACCCGGTCCTGTCCCAATCCCGTGGTGCGTTGTCTGGCGAAGATTCGAGTCTGCCGCAATTCACTAAGATCGTGCGCCCAAGTTCCTGCATCCGTCGATTCTGCGCCTAGGTCCGCCGGAGTTCACCTTCTTCTTCCTGGTGCTTGTAAGTGCGTGTCTTATGACACATTTCTAAATGTTAAGTCCAGCGCGTTGTCCGAATCCTTCAGGTTGTCCGGCGGCCGCCCCCCCCCTAATTTTTGTCACATGCAAGCCGGCACCGATGCACCAAAATCCGATCGCGTGTGGCAAAACCCTGGAGCAATTCGGCACAAAACGGAAACCCAACGAAAATGCGCTCCGCGGATTTGTGTGTGTAGTTGCCCCAAATCTTCTACTGTACAACTCCTAATTTAGATAAATCCTTATCGTGTATAGCTTAGGACAGCAAGATAAGCTAAACATAATGGGAAAAAGTATCTCTTTACTCCATCATCTGTTACCAAAAAGTCCCATGGACTCTCTACAATTACAATTTTATTGTAGTGTTATTAATTGTTTCGACATCTATAATGCATATGTTTGGGTGGTCATGGAGTAACACTTAGAGACATGAATCATTAGAAGTCAATGCTTAATCATTTTGTATATGTCTGTACAAGAACATGTTCTCTTTATCCGGACCTCCAAGAGATCTTTCTGCTTGTTTATAAGTTTCCACACCCTGAAAATAAATCTAAACACATTATCAACCCTTAAATTTCTGAAAAGATTTAAGTATTACCTTCAATCTATAGACGTATTTGTATTTTTCTTAAGAATCGCTGTTTGCATAGGAGATAACTTGGTAATTCTTTAATCTCAGAACAATCTGTACATGAATATGTAGGAATGTAAGAAGTGACAATATCCTTGGCACCGTCCACCGTCTCTGAGCTCAGGGCTACAATCAAGGGAGTGTACCCGACCTGGCAACACGCAGCCAATCGGGATTTGTTTGTTTATAGCTATAAAGACTATAGAAGACTATACATTTATGACATGTCAATGCCTTCTAGAATATATCTTATTTTACCATAACAGATTTCTATAGGGCTATTATTTAGAAAATATTTTGACTTTGGGTGATATTATGTACCTATGGTGATGGTAAACAGGGAACAGCTGTATGTACACTTATTGTAGATAAAGTTCAAGGGTAACAATTCTACATTCTTGTTTGACCTTTGCAACCACAGAATTAAAGAGGAGAAGACTGGCACCTGGAACCTGCGCTCATTTTACTGCAGTTATTAATGTGCTGTATATGTTACAAGATGTCAGTTCATCATTGTCGACAAGACATTCCTCTGCACTACTCTAAATCTAAAATGTCCACAATATTCCACTGAGTCTTTAAAACAAATATACTCCAAATATTGTTCCCAGGGGCCGAACAAGCCCACGCGTCTGTTGACATGTCTGTGTGTATTATATGCACATGAATGTGTGTATGTGATATATAGTGTATAGATGAAATTACTGTATGTATAATCCAAGATCATGTGCTTATGTCCACCAGGGGTTTTTATACTCCCTTGGTCAGGTGGTTGCACCCTCCAGCTTCCAACTTGCTTCACAATGGTACAAAGAATATCATTGGTTAATAACTAGAGATGAGCGAGCACTAAAATGCTCGGGTACTCGTTATTCGAGACAAACTTTTCCCGATGCTCGAGTGCTCGTTTCGAGTAACGAGCCCCATTGAAGTCAATGGGAGACTCGAGCATTTTTCAAGGGGACCAAGGCTCTGCACAGGGAAGCTTGGCCAAACACCTGGGAACCTCAGAAAAGGATGGAAACACCACGGAAATGGACAGGAAACAGCAGGGGCAGCATGCATGGATGCCTCTGAGGCTGCTTAATCGCACCATTATGCCAAAATTATGGGCAACAGCATGGCCATGACAGAGTGACAGAATGAAGCTAGATAGCATCTAAAACATCCAATAATTGACCCTGACACTATAGGGGACGGCATGCAGAGGCAGCGGCAGCAGCGGCAGGCTAGAGAGTGGCATGGCGACATACCCTAAATGGACTCAGGCTTCCAACCAATGGGTGGCAGAGAGGAACCAAAGGAGGTGAGCAAGAAGCGCTCAAATAATATCGGTACATGATAAAAGTTTGCCAGTATATTTTGTGGATTACACAGCAGGGTGGCGACAAAATTAACAAGTTTGATGTGGAAGCCATGAAAACAACCCAAAATTCTGCCTGACACAGCTCGTTTGATAAGGGGACCATGTATGGAGGCAGTGAACTAGTAGTAGATTAAAGGTGCTGCAGTTAAAACTATGTTAGTTGGATCTTGGCATGGAGCTGGCGCTCCGCTGCCAGGCGAGCTTTCGCCAATCCAAGCCCCTGTCTCTAGGCTACTCCCCAAACAGCACTTCTAAGAACCTTTTGTATAAGATCAAGTGTAGTAGCGTTCTTATAACTTTGGGATATGGCGGGTGAGGGGAATGTAAACAGATGCGCAAGAAGCGCTGAAATAATATCCGTAAATGAAAAAAGTTTGCCAGTATATTTTGTGGCTTACACAGCACGGTGGCGATAAAGTTAACAAGTTTGATGTGGAATGCCCTGTAATAGCTCTTGGGCGGTGTGCCTTTTATCACCTAGGCTCAGCAGTTTGAGCACCGCCTGCTGTCGCTTAGCGACGGCATTGCTGCTGTGCCTAGAGCTACCGACTGATGGCGCCATGCCCACGGATGGTAATTCGGAGGAGGAGGAGGTGGAGGAGGGGTGGGAGGAGGAGGAGGCATAGTAGGCCTGAAACACCTGGACCGAGGTAGGCCCCGCAATCCTCTGCGTCGGCAGTATATGACCAGCCCCAGGGTCAGACTCGGTCCCAGCCTGCACCAAGTTAAGTGTAGTAGCGTTCTTATAAGTTGGGAATATGGCGGGTGAGGGGAATGTAAACAGATGCGCAAGAAGCGCTGAAATAATATCCGTAAATGGTAAAAGTTTGCCAGTATATTTTGAGGATTACACAGCAGGGTGGCGACAAAGTTAACATGGAAGCCATGAAAACAATCCAAAATTCTGCCTGACACAGCTCGTTTGATAAGGGGACCATGTATGGAGGCAGTGAACTAGTAGTAGATTAAAGGTGCTGCAGTTAAAACTATGTTAGTTGGATCTTGGCATGGAGCTGGCGCTCCGCTGCCAGGCGAGCTTTCGCCAATCCAAGCCCCTGTCTCTAGGCTACTCCCCAAACAGCACTTCTAAGAACCTTTTGTATAAGATCAAGTGTAGTAGCGTTCTTATAAGTTTAGGATATGGCGGGTGAGGGGAATGTAAACAGATGCGCAAGAAGCGCTGAAATAATATCCGTAAATGGTAAAAGTTTGCCAGTATATTTTGAGGATTACACAGCAGGGTGGCGACAAAGTTAACATGGAAGCCATGAAAACAATCCAAAATTCTGCCTGACACAGCTCGTTTGATAAGGGGACCATGTATGGAGGCAGTGAACTAGTAGTAGATTAAAGGTGCTGCAGTTAAAACTATGTTAGTTGGATCTTGGCATGGAGCTGGCGCTCCGCTGCCAGGCGAGCTTTCGCCAATCCAAGCCCCTGTCTCTAGGCTACTCCCCAAACAGCACTTCTAAGAACCTTTTGTATAAGATCAAGTGTAGTAGCGTTCTTATAAGTTTAGGATATGGCGGGTGAGGGGAATGTAAACAGATGCGCAAGAAGCGCTGAAATAATATCCGTAAATGGTAAAAGTTTGCCAGTGTATTTTGTGGATAACACAGCAGGGTGGCGACAAAGTTAACAACTTTGATGTGGAATCCATGAAAACAACCCAAATTTCGGCCTGACACACCTCGTTTGATAAAGGGACGATGTATGGAGGCAGCTATATGGACGACTTTTGGAGGTAGCAATGGAGACAACGTGTGGAGGCTGCTATGGAGACAATTCAATTTGGATAGTGCCTGTATGTGGCAGTCCAAAAAAGTTTTCAAACCAGAGGAGCAGGTAGGTGGCCCTCCATAAAAATGGAATAGATTGAGTGCCTGTATGTGGCAGTCCAAAAAAGTTTTCAAACCAGAGGAGGAGGTAGGTGGCCCTCCATAAAAATGGAATAGATTGAGTGCCTGTATGTGGCAGTCCAAAAAAGTTTTCAAACCAGAGGAGCAGGTAGGTGGCCCTCCATAAAAATGGAATAGATTGAGTGCCTGTATGTGGCAGTCCAAAAAAGTTTTCAAACCAGAGGAGGAGGTAGGTGGCCCTCCATAAAAATGGAATAGATTGAGTGCCTGTATGTGGCAGTCCAAAAAAGTTTTCAAACCAGAGGAGCAGGTAGGTGGCCCTCCATAAAAATGGAATAGATTGAGTGCCTGTATGTGGCAGTCCAAAAAAGTTTTCAAACCAGAGGAGGAGGTAGGTGGCCCTCCATAAAAATGGAATAGATTGAGTGCCTGTATGTGGCAGTCCAAAAAAGTTTTCAAACCAGAGGAGGAGGTAGGTGGCCCTCCATAAAAATGGAATAGATTGAGTGCCTGTATGTGGCAGTCCAAAAAAGTTTTCAAACCAGAGGAGGAGGTAGGTGGCCCTCCATAAAAATGGAATAGATTGAGTGCCTGTATGTGGCAGTCCAAAAAAGTTTTCAAACCAAAGGAGCAGGTAGGTGGCCCTCCATAAAAATGGAATAGATTGAGTGCCTGTATGTGGCAGTCCAAAAAAGTTTTCAAACCAGAGGAGGAGGTAGGTGGCCCTCCATAAAAATGGAATAGATTGAGTGCCTGTATGTGGCAGTCCAAAAAAGTTTTCAAACCAGAGGAGCAGGTAGGTGGCCCTCCATAAAAATGGAATAGATTGAGTGCCTGTATGTGGCAGTCCAAAAAAGTTTTCAAACCAAAGGAGCAGGTAGGTGGCCCTCCATAAAAATGGAATAGATTGAGTGCCTGTATGTGGCAGTCCAAAAAAGTTTTCAAACCAGAGGAGGAGGTAGGTGGCCCTCCATAAAAATGGAATAGATTGAGTGCCTGTATGTGGCAGTCCAAAAAAGTTTTCAAACCAGAGGAGCAGGTAGGTGGCCCTCCATAAAAATGGAATAGATTGAGTGCCTGTATGTGGCAGTACAAAAAAGTTTTCAAACCAGAGGAGGAGGTAGGTGGCCCTCCATAAAAATGGAATAGATTGAGTGCCTGTATGTGGCAGTCCAAAAAAGTTTTCAAACCAGAGGAGCAGGTAGGTGGCCCTGCATAAAAATGGAATAGATTGAGTGCCTGTATGTGGCAGTCCAAAAAAGTTTTCAAACCAGAGGAGGAGGTAGGTGGCCCTCCATAAAAATGGAATAGATTGAGTGCCTGTATGTGGCACTCCCAAAAATTGTTTAAAACAGAGGACCGGGTCTGTGGCCCTCCATAAAAATTAAATGCATAAAGTACTATAGCTAGAGCCAGTGGGCCCTGTCAAAAAATAGCCAGTTTCCTCTGCTTTACTGTACAAAGAGGAGGAGAAGGAGGAAAATGAGGAGGAGGAGGAGTGGATAAATTATTCAGGTTGAGCTTCCTTCACCTGGTGGAGATTGGAAATTAGGAGAAATCCAGGCTTTATTCATCTTGATAAGCGTCAGCCTGTCAGCGCTGTCAGTCGACAGGCGTGTACGCTTATCGGTGATGATGCCACCAGCTGCACTGAAAACCCGCTCGGACAAGACGCTAGCGGCAGGGCAGGCGTACAGCGCCAGTTCGTGCCACATGTCCAGCTTTGAAACCCAGTAGTTGTAGGGAGCTATGTGATCATTTAGGACGATGGTATGGTCAGCTACGTACTCCCTCACCATCTTTCTGTAAAGATCAGCCCTACTCTGCCGAGACTGGGGACAGGTGACAGTGTCTTGCTGGGGTGACATAAAGCTGGCAAAAGCCTTGTAAAGCGTACCCTTGCCAGTGCTGGACAAGCTGTCTGCTCGCCTACTCTCCCTCGCTACTTGTCCCGCAGAACTACGCACTCTGCCGCTAGCGCTGTCAGAAGGGAAATACTGTTTCAGCTTGTGCACCAGGGCCTGCTGGTATTCATGCATTCTCACACTCCTTTCCTCTCCAGGGATGAGAGTGGAAAGATTTTGCTTGTACCGTGGGTCCAGGAGAGTGAACACCCAGTAATCGGTGCTGGAATAAATTCTTTGAACGCGAGGGTCACGGGATAGGCAGCCTAGCATGAAATCTGCCATATGCGCCAGAGTACCAACGCGTAAGAATTCACTCCCCTCACTGGCCTGACTGTCCATTTCCTCCTCCTCCAACTCCTCCAACTCTTCTTCTTCTGCCCATACACGCTCAACAGTGAAGGACTCAACAATGGTCCCCTCTTGAGTCTCGCCAACATTCTCCTCCTCTTCCTCCTCATCCTCCTCCACCTCCTCCGATATGCGCTGAGAAACAGACCTAAGGGTGCTTTGGCTATCAACAAGGGAATCTTCTTCCCCCGTCTCTTGTGAGGAGCGCAAAGCTTCCGACTTCATGCTGACCAGAGATTTTTTCAACAGGCCAAGCAGCGGGATGGTGAGGCTGATGATGGCGGCATCGCCACTGACCATCTGTGTTGACTCCTCAAAGTTACTCAGCACCTGACAGATATCAGACATCCACGTCCACTCCTCATTGTAGACTTGAGGAAGCTGACTGACCTGACTACCAGTTCTGGTGGAAGTTGACATCTGGCAGTCTACAATCGCTCGGCGCTGCTGGTAAACTCTGGATAACATGGTCAGTGTTGAATTCCACCTCGTGGGCACGTCGCACAACAGTCGGTGAGCGGGCAGTTGGAGGCGGCGCTGCGCTGCCCTGAGAGTGGCAGCATCTGTGCTGGACTTCCTGAAATGCGCACAGATGCGGCGCACCTTCGTGAGCAAATCAGACAGATTGGGGTATGTCTTGAGGAAACGCTGAACTATCAGATTAACACATGGGCCAGGCATGGCACATGTGTCAGTCTGCCGAGTTGCAGAGCCGCCACCAGGTTACGGCCATTGTCACACACAACCATGCCTGGCTTCAGGTTCAGCGGTGCCAGCCACAGATCAGTCTGCGCCGTGATGCCCTGTAATAGTTCTTGGGCGGTGTGCCTTTTATCGCCTAGGCTCAGCAGTTTGAGCACCGCCTGCTGTCGCTTAGCGACGGCACTGCTGCTGTGCCTAGAGCTACCAACTGATGGCGCCATGCCCACGGATGGTCGTTCGGAGGAGGAGGTGGAGGAGGGGTGGGAGGAGGAGGAGGCATAGTAGGCCTGAAACACCTGGACCGAGGTAGGCCCCGCAATCCTCGGCGTCGGCAGTATATGACCAGCCGCAGGGTCAGACTCGGTCCCAGCCTCCACCAAGTTAACCCAATGTGCCGTCAGCGATATATAGTGGCCCTGCCCGGCAGCACTCGTCCACGTGTCCGTGGTCAGGTGGACCTTGTCAGAAACGGCGTTGGTCAGGGCACGGATTATGTTGTCTGACACGTGCTGGTGCAGGGCTGGGACGGCACATCGGGAAAAGTAGTGGCGGCTGGGGACCGAATACCGAGGGGCGGCCGCCGTCATGAGGCTGCGAAAGGCCTCGGTCTCTACTAGCCTATAGGGCAGCATCTCCAGGCTTAGCAATCTGGAGATGTGCACATTAAGCGCTTGGGCGTGCGGGTGGGTTGCACTATATTTGCGTTTCCGCTCCAGCGTCTGGGGTATGGAGAGCTGAACGCTGGTGGATGCTGTGGAGGATCGTGGAGGCGACGATGGGGTTTTTGTGGCAGGGTCCTGGGCAGGGGGCTGACTATCAGCTGACACAGGGGAAGGAGCAGTGGTGTGCATGGCCGGAGGTGAACGCGCTTGTTGCCACTGAGTGGGGTGTTTAGCATTCACATGCCTGCGCATACTGGTGGTAGTTAAGCTAGTAGTGGTGGAACCCCTGCTGATCCTGGTTTGGCAAATGTGGCACACCACAGTCCGTCGGTCATCCGGTGTTTCCTTAAAGAACCTCCAGACTTCTGAAAATCTAGCCCTCGCTGCAGGAGCCCTCGCCACGGGAGCTTCACTAGTTGACACATTTGGCGCTGATGCACCAGCTCTGGCCCTGCCTCTCCGTCTGGCCCCACCACTGCCTCTTCCAACCTGTTCTGGTCGAGGACTCTCCTCCGTCTCAGAAGCACTGTGTTCACCCGGCCTCTCAACCCAGCTTGGGTCTGTCACCTCATCATCCTCCGATCCCTCAGTCTGCTCCCCCCTCGGACTTCCTGCCCTGACAACAACTTCCCCACTGTCTGACAACCGTGTCTCCTCATCGTCGGACACCTCTTTACACACTTCTTCCAGTACGTCAACAAGGTCATCATCACCCACAGACTGCGACTGGTGGAAAACCTGGGCATCGGAAAATTGCTCATCAGCAACCGGACAAGTGGTTTGTGACTGTGGGAAGGGTCCAGAAAACAGTTCCTCAGAGTATGCCGGTTCAAATGGCAAATTTTGCTGGGAGGGGGCAGACTGGGGGGGAGGAGGCTGAGGTGCAGGAGCTGGAGGAGTGCCGATTTCGGTGACATGGGTGGACTGCGTGGAAGACTGACTGGTGGACAAATTGCTCGAAGCATTGTCGGCAATCCACGACATCACCTGTTCGCACTGTTCTGGCCTCAACAGTGCTCTACCACGAGTCCCAGTAACTTCAGACATGAACCTAGGGAGTGTAGCTCTGCGGCGTTCCCCTGCTCCCTCATAAGCAGGTGGTGTCTCACCCTGCCCAGGACCACGGCCTCTGACCCCTGCAGTAGTTGGACGCCCACGTCCCCGCCCTCGTCCTCTACCCCTAGCCCTCGGGTTAAACATTTTGAAAATGAGAGTTATAACTTTAATTTTTTTTTTAACTTTTTTTTGTGTTTTTTTTTTTGTGTGTGTTTTTTAGTTTTTAAAACCAAACGATGCTATCCTATTGCTATGGCTATTTTCTAGCCAAGTATGAAAGCACACTACTATGCCAGATGAGATGACGATGAGTTATGAAAAAAATAAACGTAAAATAAAAAAGGAAATGGCAGACTGTGCCTAATTGAAATACAACCCCGGGCCCTAATAAATTTTCCCACTTCGGTCTTTGCGATGGATATGTGCGTCACTAAGCGCAAAACACAGTGGTCGCAAGTCTCACTACAAATTGCTCACAATTTCCTAATAGATGCACTGCAGCAACTACAGCCACCAGCAGATCAACCAGAAATCAAATATATATAACGCTACTGTAGGCGTAAGTAAGACGTTTGGATTCTCCTATGGCTATTTTCTAGCCAAGTATGAAAGCACACTACTATGCAAGATGAGATGACGCTGAGTTATGAAAAAAATAAACGTAAAATAAAAAAGGAAATGGCAGACTGTGCCTAATTGAAATACAACCCTGGGCCCTAATAAATTTTCCCACTTCGGTCTTTGCGATGGATATGTGCGTCACTAAGCGCAAAACACAGTGGTCGCCAGTCTCACTACAAATTGCTCACAATTTCCTAGTAGATGCACTGCAGCAACTACAGCCACCAGCAGATCAACCAGAAATCAAATATATATAACGCTACTGTAGGCGTAAGTAAGACGTTTGGATTCTCCTATGGCTATTTTCTAGCCAAGTATTAAAGCACACTGCTATGCCAGATGAGATGACGCTGAGTTATGAAAAAAATAAACGTAAAATAAAAAAGGAAATGGCAGACTGTGCCTAATTGAAATACAACCCCGGGCCCTAATAAATTTTCCCACTTCGGTCTTTGCGATGGATATGTGCGTCACTAAGCGCAAAACACAGTGGTCGCAAGTCTCACTACAAATTGCTCACAATTTCCTAGTAGATGCACTGCAGCAACTACAGCCACCAGCAGATCAACCAGAAATCAAATATATATAACGCTACTGTAGGCGTAAGTAAGACGTTTGGATTCTCCTATGGCTACTTTCTAGCCAAGTATGAAAGCACACTACTATGCAAGATGAGATGACGCTGAGTTATGAAAAAAATAAACGTAAAATAAAAAAGGAAATGGCAGACTGTGCCTAATTGAAATACAACCCTGGGCCCTAATAAATTTTCCCACTTCGGTCTTTGCGATGGATATGTGCGTCACTAAGCGCAAAACACAGTGGTCGCAAGTCTCACTACAAATTGCTCACAATTTCCTAGTAGATGCACTGCAGCAACTACAGCCACCAGCAGATCAACCAGAAATCAAATATATATAACGCTACTGTAGGCGTAAGTAAGACGTTTGGATTCTCCTATGGCTATTTTCTAGCCAAGTATTAAAGCACACTGCTATGCCAGATGAGATGACGCTGAGTTATGAAAAAAATAAACGTAAATTAAAAAAGGAAATGGCAGACTGTGCCTAATTGAAATACAACCCCGGGCCCTAATAAATTTTCCCACTTCGGTCTTTGCGATGGATATGTGCGTCACTAAGCGCAAAACACAGTGGTCGCAAGTCTCACTACAAATTGCTCACAATTTCCTAGTAGATGCACTGCAGCAACTACAGCCACCAGCAGATCAACCAGAAATCAAATATATATAACGCTACTGTAGGCGTAAGTAAGACGTTTGGATTCTCCTATGGCTATTTTCTAGCCAAGTATGAAAGCACACTACTATGCAAGATGAGATGACGCTGAGTTATGAAAAAAATAAAAGTAAAATAAAAAAGGAAATGGCAGACTGTGCCTAATTGAAATACAACCCTGGGCCCTAATAAATTTTCCCACTTCGGTCTTTGCGATGGATATGTGCGTCACTAAGCGCAAAACACAGTGGTCGCAAGTCTCACTACAAATTGCTCACAATTTCCTAGTAGATGCACTGCAGCAACTACAGCCACCAGCAGATCAACCAGAGATCAAATATATATAACGCTACTGTAGGTGTAAGTAAGACGTTTGGATTCTCCTATGGCTATTTTCTAGCCAAGTATTAAAGCACACTACTATGCCAGATGAGATGACGCTGAGTTATGAAAAAAATAAACGTAAAATAAAAAAGGAAATGGCAGACTGTGCCTAATTGAAATACAACCCCGGGCCCTAATAAATTTTCCCACTTCGGTCTTTGCGATGGATATGTGCGTCACTAAGCGCAAAACACAGCGGTCACAAGTCTCACTACAAATTGCTCACAATTTCCTAGTAGATGCACTGCAGCAACTACAGCCACCAGCAGATCAACCAGAAATCAAATATATATAACGCTACTGTAGGCGTAAGTAAGACGTTTGGATTCTCCTATGGCTATTTTCTAGCCAAGTATGAAAGCACACTACTATGCAAGATGAGATGACACTGAGTTATTAAAAAAATAAACGTAAAATAAAAAGAAACTGGCAGACTGTGCCTAATTGAAATCAAACCCCTAATAAATTGTCCCACTTTGGTGTTTGAGGTGGATATGTGTGTCACTAAAAGCTAAACACAACGGTAGCAAGTCCCCCTGCTAATTCCTCACAATATGGTACTAGCTGCACTACTAGTGCCAGCAAGCCCAGCCACAAGCAAATAAAAAAAAAAAGGATAACGTTATTGTAGCCCTAAGAAGGGCTGTTGTAGAATCACTCCTGCCTAACAGTAAGCTAATAGAACACCCTAACGCTTTCCCTGACCAGCAGCAGCTCTCTCCCTAGCGGCATCCAGACAGAGAATGATCCGAGCAGCGCGGGCAGCGGCTAGTCTATCCCAGGGTCACCTGATCTGGCCAGCCAACCACTGCTATCTACGTGTAAGGGTACCACGTCATGCTGGGTGGAGTGCAGAGTCTCCTGGCTTGTGATTGGCTCTGTTTCTGGCCGCCAAAAAGCAAAACGGCGGGAGCTGCCATTTTCTCGAGCGGGCGAAATACTCGTCCGAGCAACGAGCAGTTACGAGTACGCTAATGCTCGATCGAGCATCAAGCTCGGACGAGTATGTTCGCTCATCTCTATTAATAACATTTGACATGTTAACTCTTGATTTAGCTGACAGTTGTTTACAGCTGCTATTACTAAGTTCTCCACTTTTGGAAATCTCCTAGAGAGGTGATCAGTTTCCCCAACAGCTCCTAACATGGAGAGGGCGCTATTTGCAACAACCACATTGCCTATGCATTGGCAGGGGTGTTGCACATCATCCACCTTCTACGTCAAACTCTTTCTCACCTGGTGAAACCGGGAAACATTGCGAGAATAATGTTTTTTTTTTAATTTCTCCAGTGCTTTCAACACTATACAGCCAAGGCTACTTAGAGACAAACTGGATCTGACTGGAGTGGACCGCAATCTAGTTCGATCCTAGACTACCTCACAAACCGACCTCAGTATGTGAGAGCCTTAGACTGTTTGTCAGACACTGTGATTAGTAGTACAGGTTCTCCTCAAGGTACACTTCTTGCTCCCTTCCTCTTCACATTGTACACAGCAGACTTCAGGTACAATTCATGTAGCTGCTACCTTCAGAAGTTCTCTGATGATTCTACTATAGTAGGCCTCATTACCGGTGAGAATGACAGGGAGTACAAAGAATTGATCCAGGAATTTGTTGATTGGTACCAGCAAAACCACTTTAGGATTAATGCTGGTAAGACAAGGGAGATGGTGGTGGACTTCCGTAAGCGCAGTCCTCCTTCTCAACCAGTGGTCATCCAGGTGATGGACATTGAGGCAGTGAAGCTGTAAAAATACTTAGGTGTCCTCCTGACCAATAAACTGCAGTGTGCAGTGAACATAAACGCACTTCACAGGAGGGGTCAGAGCAGGCTATACCTGCTAAGGAAGCTGAGAATTTGGAGAGCAGTGGGGACTTCTTAAGACCTTCTTTTACTCTGTAGTGGCATCAGCCATCTTCTTTGGAGTAGTCGGTTGGGGAAGCAGCATCTCAGCTAAGGAGAGGAGCAATCTGGACAAACTGATTAGGAAAGCCAACTCTGTCCTGTTGACACAGTGCAGGTGGTAGCTGAGAGGAGGATACTTTGTTAGTTTAAATCTATTCTGGAGAATAGCTCGCATCCCATGCAGGAGACTGTGGTGGCATTGAGGAGTTTCTTCAGTGACCAACTGCTTCACCCCAAGGGTGAAGGGAGCGTTATTGGAAGTCAGTCCACCCCGCTAATATCAGGCTATTTAACCAACAAGTCCCAAACGAAATTAATATGTGCCCCCATCTAACCAGTGTCTGCAGGTCCCATCCACAGACTAAATATCAAACTGCCGTTTATTGATTGTCTTATTTTTTGTCTTTTTTTATCATTTTTTTTTCTTTTTGTTCATTCATCTCTAACAGTATTGTTCTGTCGCCGTTCTCTCTCTGCCGCTTCTGTAACTATGGGAATTTCCCCACTGTGGGACTAAGAAAGGATTATCTTATCTAATCTTATCTTACCAACTCAGTCATTGATGTGTCCCTATCGATTCGATTCATGTCACTCACCATTTCTCCTGTTTGGGCTTGTTACTTGTTTATTAGGGTGATTTCCGCTTACAGGTTCCCTTTAATGTAGTCCTTTTTATGAATGTATAATTTCTCTGAGATTAGTGCTAACTAGAGATGAGCGAACACACTCGTCCGAGCTTGATGCTCGTTCGAGCAGGAGACTCTGCACTCCACCCAGCATGACGTGGTACCCTTACACGTAGATAGCAGTGGTTGGCTGGCCTGATCAGGTGACCCTGGGATAGACTAGCCGCTGCCCGCGCTGCTCGCATCATTCTCTGTCTGGATGCCGTTAGGGAGAGAGCTGCTGCTGGTCAGGGAAAGCGTTAGGGTGTTATATTAGCTTACTGTTAGGCAGGAGTGAGTCTACAAAAACCCAACAGCCCTTCTTAGGGCTAGAATACCGCTATATATATATATATTTTTTTTTTTTGTTTGCTTGTGGCTGGGCCTGCTGGCACTAGTAGTGCAGCTAGTACCATATTGTGAGGAATTTGCAGGGAGACTTGGGAACGTTATATTCAGCTCTTAGTGACACACACATCTCAAACACCTAAGTGGGACAATTTATTAGGGGTTTGATTGAATTAGGCACAGTCTGCTGATTTTTTTTTTTACTTTTATTTTTTTTTATAACTCAAAGTCAGCAGGCACAGAACAAAATCCAGTTGTGTGCTGTTAGTGCAGGTTAGAAACTAGCCATAGCAATAGGATAACATCGTTTTGTAAAAAAAAAAAAATAATAATAATTTACAGTTTACACTTTAATTTTGAAAATGTTGAAGCCGAGGGCTAGGGGTAGAGGACGAGGGCGTGGATGTGGGCGTCTAACTACTGCAGGGGTCAGAGGCCGTGGTCCTGGGTGGGGTGAGACACGACCTGCTGATGAGGGAGCAGGGGAACGCCGCAGAGCTACACTCCCTAGGTTCATGTCTCGAGTTACTGGGACTCATGGTAGAGCACTGTTGAGGCCAGAACAATGCGAACAGGTGATGTCGTGGATTGCAGACAATGCTTCTAGCCATTTGTCCACCAGTCAGTCTTCCACGTAGTCCACCCATGTCACCAAAATCAGCACTCCTCCAGCTCCTCCACCTCAGCCTCCTTCCCCCCAGTCTGCCCCCTCCCAGCAAAATTTGGCATTTGAACCGGCATACTCTGAGGAACTGTTTTCTGGACCCTTCCCACAGTCACAAACCACTTGTCCGGTTGCTGCTGAGCTCTTTTCCGATGGCCAGGTTTTCCACCGGTCGCAGTCTGTGGGTGATGATGACATTGTTGACGTAGTGGAAGAAGTGTGTAAAGAGGTGTCGGATGATGAGGAGACACGGTTGTCAGACAGTGGTGAAGTTGTTGTCAGGGCAGGAAGTCCGAGGGGGGAGCAGACTGAGGGATCGGAGGATGATGAGGTGACAGACCCAAGCTGGGTTAATAGGCCGGGTGAACACAGTGCTTCTGAGACGGAGGCGAGTCCTATACCAGAACAGGTTGGAAGAGGCAGTGGTGGGGCCAGACGGAGAGGCAGGGCCAGAGCTGATGCATCAGCGCCAAATGTTTAACGTAGTGAAGCTCCCGTGGCGAGGGCAAAATTTTTGGAAGTCTGGAGGTTCTTTAAAGAAACACCGGATGACCGACGGACTGTGGTGTGCAACCTGTGCCACACCAGGATCAGCAGTGGTTTCACCACTACCAGCTTAACCACCACCAGTATGCGTAGGCATATGAATGCTAAACACCCCACTCAATGGAACCAAGGCCGTTCACCTCCGGCCGGGCACACCTGTGCGAAAACCACACCTTCGCCTCCACGATCCTCCACAGCATCCACCAATGTCTCCATGCGCAGCGTTCAGCTCTCCATACCCCAGACGCTGGAGCGCAAAAGGAAGTATAGTGCAACCCACCCACACGCCCAAGCCCTCAACGTCCACATCTCCAAACTGCTCATACTGGAGATGCCGCCCCTCGGTATTCGGTCCCCAGCCGCCACTACTTTTCCCGATGTGCCGTCCCAGCCCTGCACCAGCACGTGTCAGAGAACATCATCCATGCCCTGAACAACACCGTTTCTGACAAGGTCCACCTGTCCACGGACACGTGGACGAGTGCTGCCGGGCAGGGCCACTATATATCGCTGTCGGCACATTGGGTTAACTTGGTGGAGGCTGGGACCGAGTCTGACCCTGGGGCTGGTCATATACTGCCGACGCCGAGGATTGCGGGGCCTACCTCGGTCCAGGTCTCTCAGGCCTACTATGCCTCCTCCTCTTCCCACCCCTCCTCCACCTCCTCCTCCAAATTACCATCCGTGGGCATGGCGCCATCAGTCGGTAGCTCTAGGCACAGCAGCAGTGCCGTCGCTAAGCGACAGCAGGCGGTGCTCAAACTACTGAGCCTAGGCGATAAAAGGCACACCACCCAAGAGCTATTACAGGGCATCACGGCGCAGACTGATCTGTGGCTGGCACCGCTGAACCTGAAGCCAGGCATGGTTGTGTGTGACAACGGCCATAACCTGGTGGCGGCTCTGCAACTCGGCACACTGACACATGTGCCATGCCTGGCCTATGTGTTAAATGTCATAGTTCGGCGTTTCCTCAAGACATACCCCAATCTGTCTGATTTGCTCATGAAGGTGCACCGCATCTGTGCGCATTTCAGGAAGTCCAGCACAGATGCTGCCACTCTCAACTGCCCGCTCACCGACTGTTGTGCGACATGCCCACGAGGTGGAATTCAACATTAACCATGTTATCCAGAGTTTACCAACAGCGCAGAGCGATTGTAGACTGCCAGATGTCAACTTCTACCAGAACTGGTAGTCAGGTCAGTCAGCTTCTCAAGTCTACAATGAGGAGTGGACGTGGATGTCTGATATCTGTCAGGTGCTGAGTAACTTTGAGGAGTCAACACAGATGGTCAGTGGCGATGCCGCCATCATCAGCCTCACCATCCCATGGCGGAGGAGAATGTTGGCGAGACAGAAGAGCATTGTTCAGTCCTTCACTGTTCAGCGTGTATGGGCAGAAGAAGAGGAGTTGGAGGAGGAGGAAATGGAGAGTCAGGCCAGTGAGGGGAGTGAATTCTTGCGCGTTGGTACTCTGACGCATATGGCAGATTTCATGCTAGGCTGCCTATCCCGTGACCCTCGCGTTCAAAGTATTTATTACAGCACGATTACTGGGTATTCACTCTCCTGAACCCAAGGTACAAGCAAAATCTTTCCACTCTCATCCCTGGAGAGGAAAGGAGTGTGAGAATGCATGAATACCAGCAGGCCCTGGTGCACAAGCTGAAACACTATTTCCCTTCTGACAGCGCTAGCGGCAGAGGGCATACTTCTGCGGGACAAGTAGCGAGGGAGAGTAGGTGAGCAGGCAGCTTGTCCAGCACTGACAGGGGTACGCTTTACAAGGCCTTTGCCAGTTTTATGTCACCCCAGCAAGACACTGTCACCTGTCCCCAGTCTCGGCAGGGTAGGGCTGATCTTTACAAAAAGATGGTGAGGGAGTACGTAGCTGACCATACCATCGTCCTAAATGATCACACAGCTCCCTACAACTACTGGGTTTCAAAGCTGGACATGTGGCACGAACTGGCGCTGTACGGCTTGGAGGTTCTTGCCTGCCCTGCTGCTAGCGTGTTGTCTGAGCGGGTTTTCAGTGCAACTGGTGGCATCATCACCGATAAGCGTACACGCCTGTCGACTGACAGCGCTGACAGGCTGACGCTTATCAAGATGAATAAAGCCTGGATTTCTAAGGATTTCCATTCTCCACCAGGTGAAAGAAGCTCAACCTGAATAATTTATGCACTCCTCCTCCTCATTTTCCTCCTTCTCCTCCTCTTTGTACACTAAAGCAGAGGAAACTGGCTATTTTTTACCAGGGCCAACTGGCTCTAGCTATAGTACATATAGTATTTAATTTTTCTGGAGAGCCACCTACCTGCTCCTCTGGTTTGAAAACTTTTTTGGACTGCCACATACAGGCACTCAATCTATTTAATTTTTCTGGAGGACCACCTTCCTGCTCCTCTGGTTTGAAAACTTTTTTGGACTGCCACATGCAGGCACTATCCAAATTAAATTGTCTCCATAGCAGCCTCCACACGTCATATTTTTAGCTGCCGCCACACGTTGTCTCCATTGCTACCTCCACACGTCATCTCCATAGCTGCCTCCAAAAGTCATCCATATAGCTGCCTCCATACATCGTTCCCTTATCAAACGAGCTGTGTCAGGCATAATTTTGGGTTGTTTTCATGGCTTCCATATCAAACTTGTTAACTTTGTTGCCACCCTGCTGTGTTATCCACAAAATATTCTGGAAAACTTTGATCATTTACCGATATTATTTCAGCGCTTCTTGCGCATCTGTTTACATTCCGCTCACCCGCCATAACCAAAACTTATAAGAACACTACTACACTTGATCTTATACAAAAGGTTCTTAGAAGTGCTTTTTGGGGAGGAGCCGAGAGACAGGGGCTTGGACAGGCGAAAGCCAGCTCCATCCAAAGATCCAACTAACATAGTTTTAACTGCAGCACCTTTAATCTACTACTACTTTACTGCCTCCATACATCGTCCCCTTATCAAACCAGCTGTGTCAGGCAGAATTTTCGGGTGTTTCACCAGATACATAATGGAACTCGGCGCATCTGTCGCCACCATGCTGGAGACCTGAAGTTGCAATCATAGCAGCGCTCTTAATCATGGAACCATTTACGAAAAAACAATTAAAAATAGAACCGCTATGCTATTCCATTATTCCTTGGTGAAACATTCAATTGACCCCGCCTGCTTTGAAAATTATAATTTTTTCAAAGTAAACGCTTCTGGCCCCCAGGCCCATTTTGGGTGGGGAGAAGCCGAGAGACAGGGGCTTGGACAGGCGAAATCTCGCCTGGCAGTGGACCGCCAGCTCCATCCCAAGATTAGGCAGCCTCAGAGGCATCCATGCATGCTGCCCCTGCTGTTTCCTGTCCATTTTGCCTCCACGATCCTCCACAGCGTCCACCAATGTCTCCATGCGCAACTTTCAACTCTCTATACCCCAGACGCTGGAGCGCGAGAGGATATGCAGCACATCATCCCCTTATCAAACGAGCTGTGTCAGGCAGAATTTTCAGGTGTTTCACCAGATACATAGTGGAACTCGGCCCATCTGTCGCCGCCATGCTGGAGACCTGAAGTTTCAATCATAGAAGCAATATGGATGCCCCATACTGTCACTCTTAATCATGGAAGTCGTCTCCATGGCTGCCTCCACATGTCGTCCCCTTATCAAACGAGCTGTGTCAGGTTCATTTTTCGGGTGTTTCACGAGATACGTTATGGAATTTGGTCACTATGTCGCCACCATGCTGTTTTATCGATTAAATATACCTTCAACCTTTTGTTCACATAGGAAATCATTTCAGCGCTTCTTGCTCACCTCCTTTGGTTCCTCTCTGCCACCCATTTGGTTCCTATCTGCCAGTCCATTTAGTGTATGTTGCCATGACACTCTCTAGCCTGCCACTGCTGCCGCTGCCTCTGCATGCCGTCCCCTATAGTGTCAGGGTCAATTATTGGATGTTTTAGATGCTATCTAGCCTCATTCGGTCACTCTGTCATGGCCATGCTGTTGCCCATAATTTTGGCATAATGGTGCGATTAAGCAGCCTCAGAGGCATCCATGCATGCTGCCCCTGCTGTTTCCTGTCCATTTCCGTGGTGTTTCCATTATTTTCTGAGGTTTCCAGGTGTTTGGCCACGCTTCCCTGTGCAGACCCTTGGTCCCCTTGAAAAATGCTCGAGTCTCCCATTGACTTTAATGGGGTTCGTTTTTCGAGTCGAGCACTCGAGCATCGGGAAAAGTTTGTCTCGAATAACGAGTACCCGAGCATTTTAGTGCTCGCTCATCTCTAGTGCTAACACATCCCATAGAATTTACAATTATGTTGACGATAAGAGGCTAGATAAATTTATTGTTTGTACTTTATTATGCTTGACCATTACATTTAGAACATATTTTGCAGATATTTTTTGTAATGTAGTTAGCAGATACTATACATAACGCTGTGTCGGTTAGACAAGTTACATTTTACAATCCCCTAGACTTTTCCCATATTTAGAAATCAATGTAAAATGTCCGCATCTGGAAATGTCATATCCCACCTCAAACTGTATCTTGCTGTAGCTGCTCTATTTTCTTTGGGTTGTGTTTTGTGCATACTCCGCTTATTGCCATGTTTGTGTTAAAACATGTCTCTGAAATGGGAGCATTGTTAGATGGTTTTTAGGGTCTAGACAGCATCCAAGTGGAGAAACATGCTTCTAGGAAAAGTTATGGGGACAAATTAAAACATAGACATCCTAATACTAATATGATAGTAAATCAAACTGAAAATTGTCTGAGAACCAACATGTGGAACTGAGATGAACTCACAACTACTGTATTTAGAACTTTGCTAAACTTCCAACTTATAGGGTTCGTCCGGGATCATTTTCTAAAAAAAACCTGTCACTAGAATTTCACCCCTCACACCATAAATACCTGCTGGTAAAGGGCTAAAATTCTTCCCCATATCTCCTAAAATTATCTGTCACTGAAGCACTACATTTTAATTACAGCCGTTTTCGTGATATGCAAATGAGTACACATGAGTCAATTAAGAGAAGAGTCATGTTTTCTCCTGGCTGCCAGTGAACCACACATCCTTATTTTGATTGACAGCTCAGTGTCTCTTCTAATCCTGACCTGAGCAGACAGGAAGTCCTTTCCCTGTCCACTTCCTGTCCTAACCAGAATGCTGTCCCTCGCACTGCAAGGTGAATTTAGCAGTGTGCCCTGTGTGAGGAAATGACAGATCTTCTCACTATTTCACACACCCCGCAATGGGTGGGGCCAAGTAGTGGTGGAGCCACACACCAGTGGGTGGAGCCAACATATTCAAAGGCAGAAGTTATCTCTGTAATGTCTTATTTTATTTTTACCTGCTCATATGAGTTGGAAAGTGCTATGGTATATAATGGTGCTATATAAATAAAGATTATTATTTTTATTGAAGTTTTAGGAACAATTTTACCATTGTGACGAAGCACATGGGACACCTGTGCGCCACTTTTCAACACAGACACAGTGGAGGGGTGGGGGTTAGTAAAGTTTATTGTGCTGTTCTTGATGATAGGTTCTCTTTAAGTGGCTGAAGGTTTGGCAAAAAAATAAGTACTAATACTGTCCTCTCTCCACTGCTTTTGTCCAGCAAGGTTCCTCCAATCACTGATGGACTCCACTGGTACACAGAGGCTCTGCCTTCACATCACATTCATAGTGTGAACCCTCTGCCTCATGATGTTGAGGTAGTGCCATGTCTGATCCTCTGCATATCAACAAGATGATGGGAGAGGATGCGCTGGAGCACCGCAGAGGACAGAAGTAAGTGTTATTACTTTAGGGTTTTTTACTTCTTGCGAGGTCATGAAAGACAAATGATCCCAGATAACCCCTTTAAAACAAACATCAGGAAGAGCCCTGCTGCAAATAAGCCACTCTTTTTGGATAATCGGTACCACTGTTATTTCTGGGCTGTGTCTGGATTAACAAATCATCACTATTTAAGTGACTAAAGCTCAGATCCCATTCTAGTCTTCTGCGTGGTGCTGGTTCCTTTGACCTCGTTTTTAGCTAATTAGTATGTCTCACTGGTGAACCAATACGAGCATTTGTATATTAACTCATGTCACCTAAAACAGAATCTGAAACTGTTCACCTTATTCAAAATATTTACTTCTTTATTTTCTTTTTTATTGATTTTTTTAATTTTAACAAATTTTATTTTTGATTAAAATTGCTAAAGAACCATCTCCTCTATTTTTTTTAGATGCTTTTTTTTTGCTTGAGAATATCTGTACTTCGGTTGTTTCTATTGTGTCACCTCTTCTTGCTCAAAAACAATGTGACCAAGACACATGGATATCCATGTTGCGTTTCCTGCGCTGTATTATAATACCCGAATGCCAATAGTAATGCACAATGGGTTGGAAAGTCTAGAGAGCTGACATGTTCTCCCTCCTAATACACATGTGTGAGACACAGACATCAGCTACACAAGTACCTGACGTGTTCTGCTATAACATGGCTGCCTGGAGCTGTTGTATCTCTCCTATACACACACAGGCTGCAGGGGGCGCCAGCACCAGGAAGCACATGGAGGAGACATTACACCGTTCTACCTCACACCATTATACAGGCTGTCAGTCATGTGTATAGTAGTATCTCATACACACACAGGCTGCAGGGGGCGCCAGCACCAAAAAGGACATTGAGGAGCCATTACGCCATTTTACCTCACACTATTATACAGGCTGTCAGTCAAGCACTGGGGGTGTGGCTGTACCTCCCACTCATGAATAAGCTGGACAGCTTGAATATGATAATGACTCATTGAACATCTCACAAGTCATTTGCATACAGCTTTAGGACCTCATTGCTTAAGTTTACAGGCATGTAGAGGGACAATGAAGGGGTAGAGGCAATGCTCTCTAATGGCAGTTTATGAAAATATATTTAGTTTAGGGGGTTATTTTGCCTGACAGGTTCTCTTTAAGTATTTTCCTCTACCATCAAAATCACACATTATAAACCAGGAAAACTTACATATAGATCCAGGCACCGTAACTGCGGTAAACTTCTTATATTCTTATATCCTTCCTTCTAAAATCAACTTGTAAATGTGTGCTAATTATCCTGATAGGCTCTGGAGGTGTTAACAGAACCCTACTTTTTCAATAAGCAGAACATGTCTCCCCTCCTCCCTCTGCCTGTGTAATCAAGCAACAGCAGGAAGTGCAGGGCAGAGGGGAGACTTGGTCTACTCATCGTAGCAGCCTGTGAAGCTAAAGCATGAAGGGGCTCTGGAAACACCTAGAGACCTTCAGGCATAATTATGAAAGTTGATCATAGAAGGAAGGAGACCATGGATAACAAATGTAAGAAGATTAGCACAGACACAGTGCTTGGATCTATGAGTAAAGCCTCATTCAGACGAATGTTTGCTCCCCCGGCTGTAGCACACATCCATAGAGAAGCACAGGGCCGGTACCATAACACAAAAAATATAGGACATTTCCTATATTTCTCCGTGCACAGTCATGGTGCGGTGAGCAATGGGGCGCCATAGACATCAATGGGGGCCGATATCCAGCCACAAATGATACGGCCAGATATTGGTCCCCATTTCGTTTGTGTGCATGCACCCTGAGTGTCGCTGGTTTATCATGCTAGATTTTGATGGGAAAAAAAAGAAAATCTGTTGTGGAAAAGCTATAAAATGGATCCTGATCCATTGTGAGTTTTGGAGAGGCACATAAGTGACATAACTGAGGGTGGAGGGTGAATCCTATGCCCCTTGTTAATGAGCAACCAGAACCATCGCAGCTGCACCACAGAAGGTAAACACAAGCTTGACTTTACTACTCGACTGACTCCGTGCCAAACCTAAGATTACAACTTTCACTAGACATAAGAAAATGTCTTTTTATTTCTTGCATCATCAAAAACAACCTGCGCTAAACAGGTGGCAGACGGCTATGGGCAAGCCAAAACATTCACTAAAAATGGAAACTGTTGCCATGGAAAGAATGTTGAGATGCTATTTTTCCATCTGTTTAAACAAACTTCAGAATAAAGCACATTAACATGTTTCTCTTAGCGGGACTGCAAAATCGAGCAATTAATTCATGTCAAATGACAGCCATTGATTGGATCACTCGTCAAGCCATATATCAAGCGTAGAAGAAAGTAAACATTTGCCTTACACATCATTATGATTATTTTCTGTCTTTAAAAAGGTCAGATTGGATCATAGTCCATTGAGATATTTTAAGTAGATTTTCCAATTGCATGGATTTATTTATTTCTTGTTTATTTATTTTTTTGTTTTTTTAATTCCACTATACAGTTGGGGGCTGCATATGGCGTTTTATTGTTGAGAAGTTTTTACTTACAGGAAATGCTTTAAATGGTAAATACCTCTGTAATGTATTGAATGGGACATACAAAATCGGGTCCAGGTCTCATTAGGCTCATTAGGCAGTCTCCTGTTCCCAAAAATATTCCCTAGTTTACCATCCCAAACAGCCCCCTCTTGGTTATTTTATGTAAAGCTCATGGATTCCTTATGTACAGCCTTATGTGGGCCCCCCGCAGTATCTCTGGGGTCTGGCACTTGCCTAGTCATGCCCAGTGCTGACGCTGGCCCTGGGGACATATGGCCCTATAACATTTCCTAACATCACCTACAGAGTAAGGCTACATTCACATACATGTATGGGGGACGTATATACGGCTGACATATGTACAGGCGATATACGTCCCCCATACACTTCTATGGGCTCACGGCCCTGTACGGGAGTGGTACGGTGCCGCACACGTGCGGCACCGTACCGCTCCGTAGCCCGGGAAAAGATAGGACATGTCCTATCTTTTCCCGTGATACGGCACCGTGCACTGTATCTTCCTATGGAGAGGGGCGGGGGTGAGCAGCGCTTATCCCCTGCTCCTCTCCGCAGCGCCGGCGGGCATACAGCATGTGAATGTAGCCTAAGATAGAAAAAAATCTAAATTCCTTTGTGTGAGGTGTGCTTGCACTTGGAAGTGGCCAGAAGAGGACCAGCCAGGGTTGAACGCATACAGTTCCATGTCCAGAGTGCCACAGAACTTGTTCACCTTTCTACCACTAGTTTTAGCTGCAGAAAGTGTTAGGTATTGGCAGGGGTGCACCAGTTATGAAGCAAATTGAGCTTTTTGCCTCAGGCCCTATTTAGTCCACCAGTGCATTGGTAAGTATTTAAAAAGTAACCTTTATTAGATATGCTGTTTAAGAACAGTGAATAGTGTATTAAAAACACACATAGACTGTATCCATACTCTTGATTCTCAGGGACACAGGGGCTCTGGCCTTGAGATTGTATAGTCTTGTAACTTTGGAGGGTTTGATCAGTTCCCCCCTATAATGAATACTTATATATGACACACTGAGAATCAAAAGTGTGGATACAGTCTATCTGTGTTTTTAATACACTGTTCACTGTTCTTAAACAGCATATCTAATAAAGGTTACTTTAATAGGCATTGTTAGTCAGGGGGGTCAACAATGGGCACTCCCTTCATGCAGAGGTACAGTAAACCCATAATTTTCAATGCATATCCTATTTGAGAGCCATAGTGTTGTAGAAAATGACATTTCTCAGTCTCCCATTGATTACCAATACACTGATTTTATGGTGACATAAATCTTTCCACATCACATATAACTTGGAAGTTTTTTGTTTTATAAAAGAATCTGAGCTGTATAAACCCCAGTTCTGTATAAAATATGTAGGTTTGGGTATTTTAGTTTATTATGCAGAAGATGTGCTTTACTTTTGCCTTTTAACTAAAATATTTGTACTTTCGTCTAAACTTATATTTTACAACTTGCTTCTCTTACTTCTAAGGATCCGGCTTTTTCCACTGTGGCACATTGCCATTGTCATAAAACCTATAAGGTCTAGTCTTGCTGTCAGTGCTGCTCTGTATTATTGATGTTTTCTAGAAAGTCTGGGAAAATAAATGTGTTTCTCCACACTTTACGTAGGGATTTCAAACACCAGCAAGTTGTAATGGAATTTTATTCGGCTCTTCATACTGTAGCTCGAAAGTTTTATAGATGTGTGCACTAAAAGGGACATTGACACTGCCCCTTCTCTACTTACTGTTACTGACTGATTTGCGTCCAGATTTTAAAAGTTTTGTCACAACACACAATTTACTTATACACAGAAAAATTATTATTATACTATGTTTATTAAAATGACTAAGCAAGGAGGAACTACTTTCCCTAAATAGATATCCACAATGACTTGTACATTGGGTTCCAATAGTGGACCTATCTTGGATGTCCACATTCTACAAGAGGCCGAACGGAAGGAAGTTGTCCATTAACTTTCTTCTTTTACTTATTTTTACATTGACATTCATTGATACAATTAGAAAAAAAGGCATCATACCTTCTACTACAAATCAGTTAAAAAAAAAAAAAAGTACCGACTCGTGGCATTCAGTAAAACAGGGTTTTCAAGAAATTATTTTTGGGGCCAGAGCACAATAGGCATCATTTTTTGGCAAGAAAAATGTTGTGGGGAAGTCCAGCATCCAGCAAGATATAGAAAAAAATCCACTTTATTATTAAAAAAAGGTCAAAAACACACAGAGACGTCACTATAACATGGTTTATTATGTGTTTCAGACCATGAAGGTCCTTAGACTGACTACTAAGGACCTTTATGGTCTCAAACAAGTCAGAAACCATGTTATAGTGACGTCTCTATGTTTTGTTAACCTTTTCTTTCAAATAAAGTGGATTTTATTCCATATCTTGCCTGGATGCATATGCATATGAAAGTGGTGAGCTAAACCATTATTTTCTCCATTTTTCTATGTTTTTGGCAACCCTGCCCAGGCCCAACGAAGGTTTTCCAAAATACCCTTTAACTGTCCCTTTCTCCTATTGTCAAGATAGAAAAAAAGAGTGAGCCCAGCACTTCTCACAACCTCTGTCCCTGTTTACATTGTGCTAAATAACAAGTGACAACTGGCAGTCCCTAACCTGGATAAGTGCCTACTACAGAAAGACAAACAGAGAGACACAAGTGAACTTGGGAACTGACACAAACCAGGTCAAGGAACAAAATCGAAAGGCAAAGGAATAGACAAAGTTCAGACAAAAGGTCAGGATCACATCAAATCACTGCAGAATAAAGAAGAATGTCACCGAAGAACCAGGAAGACAAATATAGTATCCAGAGCAGCACAAGCGATATCCCCAATTCTTCTTTTATACTGAAAGACAAATACATGTATAATAAAGACATGCAAGTATAAATGGAGAGGCAGCAAGCTGCCCCAGAAGCCTATCGGTGCAGTGCTCCAGCACACTCATAGGGCTATGTGCACACACATTCCCTGCTGTTAGAGGTTGTTGACCTGCCAATCAAACAGCCTCTTGCAGACCATCACATCCAGGTGTGGTCTTCTACTAGGAAAACAAGCTCCATCAGAAGTTCTGACAATTTTGTTAAATTTACATTACTAAAAGACAGAAAGCCTTGTTACATGTCATGTAAAGACAGGGATGTATCTAGTCTCCTAGAGATAGAAATCACTTAGAGAAAGGTAATCATACACAAAGACATAGGGAAGTAGTAAAGCTCTAGAATAAACTCATAGTCCTATTTAGTGGTCCCATGATTGTGTTTTATCCGACATCCATACATATGTATATAATATAGTGGCTCAAGGCGTCACGTGGCAAAAGATGCCATGTTAAGCATGTTCTGCATACATTACACATTCACGGGCCATACCATTCTACTGTGCAGATAGGGTGACCTGCACTGTAATGATTTATCCCTTATAACAAATGACATTTTACAAGCACTGTCACCTTCTGTGTCAGCTGCTCTTCTTTGTAGATTGTAAGCTCCTTCGAGCAGGGTCCTCATTCCCATTGAAAAAGTAAAATAATAACCTTTTTTTCCAGGAGCGGATTAATACTGCCATGGGCCCTGGACTGTATGAATATTATAGACACGACAAGTCCTGAATTCACCTACATATGGTACAAGAATCAAGCTTCTTAGGGACTAGAGGATGCGTCCCTTCTGTCTGCTTTCAATTTGTGGTTTCTGAACCCTTGGAGGACAATTCAAAGATCTTGAAAATGGCTTTTGTCTAAATGTGTTTAAAGAACAGGAACAGATGTCCAAGGATTTCTTGGGTGACGGTCCTTCTCAGTGGCTTGGATGTGGATAGGCCCCCTAGAAAGCTTGGGCCCTTGGCTACCGACCAAATAACCTATATTATAATCCACTACTGCTTTTTTCAGTTTAATTTTTTTTCTAAACCATCAAGTTTTTTAGTTCCACTTAAATCAGACAGCAAAAATGATTTTTCATAAATTTTTCCACCTTCGCTTTACATTTTAAGTACAGTCTAATGTGCCAGCTGTTGATGTGTTTCACAATAGGGAAGATCCCTATTTCACAAATAGTAATCATGCCAGCAATAAAAGTGTAACTATGGTTTCCTTGGCATCAGAAGAAGGTGTTTTACTTTTGTTTATGCTCGATCACAAGTTCGATAATGCTCAGGCATGTTACTTGACCCGGCTCCAACTGAGTAATTCTACTAGTCAGGGATTACAGCGAAGGATTCCCTGATGACATCACAGGCTCTTTAAATGCAAACTTGTCTCCCATAGTTGGAACGGATCCTGTTCTATAGTTGTCTTTAAACAGGGCAAGCAGGTTTAATGTAATTCCCCAGTGTTGTGTCATTACTGGTATGGGCTACAATGTGTGGCTGCAGATTTTTTACCTCTATTCATACCTTACAAAGTGTCTGAGCCATTGCAAAACAAACCATTCTGATTGGTTTTCTGCATCCGGGGCTTATCTGATAATGCAAAATACCTGTTCCTCCTATGTTGGATCCCAATTTGTATATCGCCTGTCTGTGAGATGAATGCTGCTGTGCAACTGTGCAGCCTCTCCTGTTACTTATCATATTTGGCCCATTCAAGTAATTAAGACTGAAAAATGTTAATTAATTTGACTTCAAAATTGAGACATATCTTTACGATAGGAAACTATTAACAGATTTTTGGCTGTCTGAATCCCATCAATCCCACATATATCGAATTCAGGAAAGCAAAAATCTGATAATAGATTAAAGGGGCAGTAGAGTTTTTGTGTGCTTTGTGGGGTTTTTTTTCATTGTGTACCAGATAAAGCACCATAAATTGTATATATGTGTGCCTATCATTGAACTCCATCCCATTCATCTGAATTAGACAAAGGTACCTTAAAGGGGTTGGCCACTTGACTTCATGTTTTTTTGTAATGTGTGTGTTAATGTGGAGGCAGGATATTAGGTTATTCAGGTAACACCCTGGATCACTGCTGACAGCAATTGTGGATATTAACCCTTTTTTATACAAGAGTGACATTTTCCATTATATTATTTCCATTATATCATTTCCTGATTATCATAACATTATGACCAGCAGAGGTTCCACATTCCCCCATAAATACTTTATTAGATAATACTTGTTTACTATCTTCATCATTAGTGCAAAAAAAAGCTAAAAAGTGTCACTTTATAAGGGTCCTACTGTGTGCATTACATGTTCAACATTTACCTCAATGAGTAACATGCAATAATTTTATCTCCCCTGTGGTGGCGCTGCAGAAAATGTAAGCAGATTATTCAGCAGGAGAACAATTGAGAACAACAATTTTAGAAAATTATGGAAAAGTAAACATTTCTAAACAAATAGAAAAGTTTATCTGAAGTAGAAATCCATGAGATATTATTGTCACTGATTTATATCCTTATGTCTTTCTAATTTAAGGTCTTCTATTGTTATGTAGAAAATAATTCCATAAATTTATATCTTTGATGCTTACTGACAATGTCATATATTCATCTTTGTGTGAGCTAGAGCTCAATATATGTTGTCCAAAGCAATAAATATTACAGAAATAATAATTCAAGCAACAAATAAATCATTACTAGGCTTTGATCAGGCCCCATCTTCTGCGGCAGAGGCTCCTATATATTGTCTCAATGCTGTCATCTAGTGGATAAGTGAATTTTTACAGTAAACAAAATTGGGTAAAAAATTGGAAACAATACAATTCATGAGAATGAAAACACTAATTATAATAAGTCATCATTATTATATTTCACTTAAATTGTTTTATTTGTTTCTATACGTTATAAGTCTCTACGTTATAAATCTAAAATAATTTTATTTTCCATGAAAAGGTTGATTTTCGTGGATTTAAAGTGAACCAATGTAACATTTAGAAGTCCAGAATATTGGGAATTGCTTTTGGGAATGGAAAGGTTACATGATTATTGCCAAGAAATGGTCAAAGATTACTTTTTGTTATCTACAAATTGGAAAATTTGTTCAGAGGCATCTTGGAATGGCTTACATGTGACCTAGCTTGCTGAGTGGTCATTTAGGGATTTAGAGTGTCAATAGGGACCAGGATGTAGAGACTACTGGGGGACTGGGAAAAAAGTATTCAGGTAAAACATAGGTAAGCAGGGCTATAACTTATTATCATGGGGCGCTATGGCCATATCTTGAATGGGGTCTCCATATGTTGCAACAGTAAGTACTCAGCAGATAAAGGGGTAAAGACTATATGGACGGTCTCTGTGTGGAGGGAAGAAACGATAAGTGAGGTGGAAAATGAGTAGGACTATGCCCAAGGGGAGACTGATAGGAGTTTTCTGGAGAAGCAGGGAACGGAAAATCAGCATGCAGGGGTTTTGTTGGGGTTTAAAGGACATCTACCACCAGGATGAAGGATTGTAAACCAAGCACACTGACATACTGATGTGTGCCCCCTCTGACATAATCTCCTCTTCTCTTAGCTTCTTATGTCCTTGTTTTTAAGAACAAAAAGACCTTACAAATTATGCAAATGGTCCTGAGGGGCTCCAGGCTCCAATAACATCTAATTTTAATTTTAAAGTCTTTTTTTGTAAATACTAGGTCATAAGAAGCAAAAGAAGAGCAGATGCACACTCCAGTTTATCAACGAGCTTGGTTTACAATCCTTCATCCTGGTGGTAGATTTCCTTTAATTGTACATCCAAAAATAAATGTTTGCAATGTAACTACAGTATTTACAGAGAAATCACTTACCAAGAAGCAGGCACTATGATCCACTACTCTTGCAGCTCTCCTGGATAAAGTCTCCACCTCTCTCATACATGAAATGGCTGCCTCAACTGATTAGTTTGCTCTGTAGTATGGGCATCTGTGCTTGAAAACCACACCCAGGGCCGCCTTTGATTACCATCTGTGCTTCAGGACGTTTTTTCTTGTGGAAAGCTGGTTATGAGCGTAAGTTCAGTTTGTATGTAGATATGGCTTGAGCGATGGACAGTAGTCAGCTGCTGGGGGTGGTGTCCATTACTCCCTTTTGCCCAGTTTCATTATAGGTTACTGATAAATTCTAAGTCTTCTGACACTTGTGTCTTTGCTATTGCTACTTTGCTTTTCTGTATATCTGACCTCTTTTTTGTCCCTCTATGATTGCCATCTTACCCATACACCCAATTAGTGCAGGGAAAGTCGACCATCAGTCCCTAACCACAAGGTTTTGCAAGACTTAAAAGGTAGTTAACAGGGCTTGCAGATGAGTTCATGCTTTGTACCCCTTCTCTACCTTATCAATGGCATCAATATTTTATATGCATACATATACTTCTCAACATTTTGGGCTGTGGTGCAGGAGACTGGTGTGCAAAGCACTATTAATTTTCCAGGGAAAGACTCTCCCAACTAACTTCCTGAGTCTCTGGTGATAGGATCTGCAAGATGAAATCCTTATCTTTAATATGACACCAGTAGGTTACTAGGTACTTAAAAACGGCTACTAGCGGGTTCATGCCGCAACTTATAGACTGTAAGATCTTGTGTCCCCCCTCCCCCCCCTTATCCTCATAGACTGTAAGCGCTTGCAGGCAGGGCTCCTATTGTTTTATATGACTGCTACTGTAATGTCTTATTTTGCTTGTATATGTTCCCCAGAATCTGTAAAGCGTTTTGGAATTTGATGGCGCTATATAAATAAAGATTATTATTATTATTATAACCAAAGTTATGTGAAACAAACAAACAACTAAGGGGTGTGTAAGGGATTCCCCCTGCAATATCTAAACTTGTCTTATCTCAGGCAAATATGACTCTTCTCTTTCCATTTTAACATAACTTTGGAGGAGATTTTGCAGTAATGCTGAAAGAATTTCCTTTTTTTATCTAAAAGTGGGAAAATTTGTTTAGAGGCATCTTTGAATATCTTGGACTTGCACAGTTATTGGGGCAAAATTTCACTTAAAAAACTGAATTCTAGAAAGGGCATTTCATACCCTACCTGAGGGGACTGGTAGTTTAATAGGGTAAACTTAGGTTCCCCTAAAGTTCATCGTTTCTCAATGCCCTATGCCTTATACAGCATCATTGATGGAAAGTTTATTGGTTTCCACCACTGGCATCAATGGGAGATATGTCAGTCACTATGGCAATCATTCACTGATACATAGAGGGATCTGACTGTGGATATTAAAGTTCTGTCCAATGGAAGCCAGCGCAGCCGTGCCACAATCCACACAATTCCAGCGCAAACCCCTGTTAAATGCCCATCAAAGCTGTGCAAATCCGAAAGTGTGATCCGCGACCCTTAGTAAATAAGCCCCAGTATGCTTTTATAGTGGTTGTGTTATAAATTTCAGTCCTTCCTCTCTTGATGCTGATTGGTCCATTGCCACCCTGCATGTGGTAGCCCAGTGACTTTCCAACATAGGGGCATGTGATTGCCATAGTGGGAGATTCACTGACTAATATAGATAATACGAAGAATTGAAGATCTCTCAAAAAAAGGATAATTCACTGATACATAGAGGGATCTGACTGTGGATATTAAAAATTAACTTTTATTCACAGTTGCATTAAAAGTAGACCACTATATGGTCAAACCCATTAAAAATGTGTCATTTCCCACAATGCCGCAGAAAAGAGAAAAAGTTATATCGACTCCGGGTCCAATGAGATGATCTTAGACCCTAGAGACAGATAGCAATCGGTGTGTTCATCAGAGAGGATAAACTCGGGCACAGAACCTATACTATAGAACCAAAGGCTTGCCACTGGTAAACTCAGGCAGCCCAATAGTCTAGGTATATGTATTCGTCCCTGCTCTCCACAGCAACACCATTCGTTCTATTTTAGACCCAACGCGTTTCTAGTGCTCCTATGATCAGGGGTCACATATATTCACTGTCATTCATGATACTGTAAGACAGAGCGGCGTGGGCTCACGCTGTCGCATTGATATCAGCGGCAGCGAGTGAGGAAAAACACCAGGTATTTATTGTGGTGTCCCCTCCCATAGGGCGTGCTTAAGGTGACCACCAAACCAACCACCATATACCCCAGACCACTGAACCCACCCACTGGGCGGGACCCCCGGCTCACCCCCACTGGGCAGCTGGAGGGAATGAACCGCCCCACAACGAAAATGAGGTAGGTCCGCCCCCGCTGCAGATCAAATTTCTCCGGTCATGTGATCAGGCCAAGAGTCATGTGACCTCGGTCATGTGATCACGCCGGAGCCCAGCGTCACGTCACCATAGTAACCCCCGTGTCTACCCGGAGCACCACGAGAGAACTACAGGAGGACATCCGACACCCCACAACCCGCAACCCGATGGAATAAGCTCGCCAGGTGACAAGCCGCCCCACACTAAACCCCGCAGATGGAAAATGGGGGGGGGGGGGGTTGGGAAAAAAGGGGGGTGGGAGGGGGGGGGGGTTAACTATGGCAGATGCAGAGCGGAGACTGGAGTGACCAGATCCGAACCACACTCTGCCAATATAAGGTGCGTGTCTCCAAAGGAAAGGAGAGGGGTGAGCCTACATGGTCTACGAGGCATAACGCCTCTAGAGACCCAGGAGGTCCCAGACTGTCAATGGATTAACAGTCAGCCCATCTCAAGCCCCGGGGGCAAATATGTCCCCCAGGGCCAACCCCCCCCGGGGTCGAGAGCCGAAGGGAGAGAGGGGGTGGTCTGTGGAAAATAGGGGTAAGGGCTGGAGATAAACCACTAGATAAAAGCCAGTGCCTATGGAAACAGCTGGAGGACCCACACTATTATTAAATCAGGGTAAAGGCACTTGTCCATGGTGCCTGGCAGGAAGTGTAGTATTGATTATCGATTATCAGAATAAAACAGACTCCAAAGTAGCACATGACTGAAAAGTGGAAGGGGCAGAAAATAATGAGAAGCCCCAAAGCTGATGCCCCGTCAGCTTACATCTGAAAAAAAGAGGGCGACAAAAGGGGGGCAAAGAAGAGAGCAAAGTATATTTTATTTTATTTCATTTTAAGGGAGCTCAAAATAGGACAAATTAAGTCAAAATCATGTATCGATGAAACTTGCAAAAGAAAGGACATCATTGAGGCCCCTCGGTGACACACAGTCAATTCTGAAAATCCACTGTGTCTCCTTGCGTAAAATCAGATTGTCCCAATCACCTCCCCTTTTTGGGGGTCTCACCCATTCGATAGCCTGGAAACGCGCCAAGTTGTAATCACCATTATGTCGTTCCCTAAAATGTTTGGCGATCGGGGTGTCCTTGTTATTTTTAATGTCCCTTATATGTTCCCTAATGCGGTTTTTAAAAGGGCGAAAAGTTTTTCCGACATAGTTGAGAGGACAGCTACATGTCAAGAGATAAATCACCCCCGCTGTTTCACAGGTCACATGGTCCCTGATGTCGTAGACCATCCCTGTGCTTGCACTGTTGAAAGTGGACCCCCTAATGATATACGGGCAAGCCTTACAGCTACCACAGCTGAAAGTTCCCGGTCTTGGTCTGCCCAGCCAAGTTTGGGGGCGTTGGGCTGGTTCCAAAAAACTATGGACCAACCTATCCTTTAGATTCTTACCCCTCCTGAAAGTAACCGTGGCGTTTGTGGAGATATGTTCCCTAATGTCCTCGTCATGCTGGAGGATACGCCAATACTTGTCTAGGATACGTTTGACCGCCCCATTCTGTGCGTCAAAAGTCCCTACTAGTCTAGTCAAGCCTGGTACTGTTACCTTGGGTTTTTGAATCAAAAGAGTGTCCCTTACAGTTTCTCTGGCCATAGATTCCGCCTTTTTGATGGTTTGTTTGGGAAAACCTCTATTTACAAAACGGTGGCTCATTTCTTTGGCCTGTGCAGTATAGTCAGAGAGATTACTGCAGTTACGACGTAAGCGTAAAAATTGACCTCGTGGTATTCCGCGTTTGAGGGGAGTAGGATGACAACTCTCCCACCTCAAAAGGCTATTAGTCGCAGTATCCTTCCTGTGGACCTTAGTACGAAGGGAACCATCTTCCTCAATGTAGATTGCCAGATCAAGGAAGGTTAGAGATGCCTGGTTGATCTCGCTTGTAAAGTGGAGTCCCAGCTCGTTCACATTTATGGCTCCCACAAAATCATGGAATTCCTGCACCGACGATGTCCAAAGTATAAGGACATCGTCGATATATCTTAGCCACAGGGCAATCGACGATGACCACTTAGAGAATTCCTCAGCGAAGACCACAGTTTCCTCCCACCACCCGAGGTATAAGTTCGCGTACGTGGGGGCTACTGGGCTCCCCATAGCCGTACCTCGTTGTTGGTGGAGGATACGGCCCTCAAAAATGAAGAAATTCTTCTCCAAAACAAAGGACAACAGGCTCAGGACCAGCTCGTTGTGATTCCTATATTGGACTCCCCTCATGTCAAGATAAAACTTGACCGCTCTTAGACCAAGGTCATGGGGAATCGAGGAATACAACGCCTCGACATCTAGGCTCGCAAGCATGGTCCCTGGTTCAAGAGAAATACCTTCTAGATGTTTAAGGACATCCGTTGTATCCTGTGTATATGAGGGGAGGCCCGTCACAAACGGTCTAAGTATCCTGTCCAGGTATATACTAGTGTTTTGGGTCAGATTGTTTATACCCGAGACAATGGGCCTACCCTTTAAAGGAGGGTATCCTTTGTGGACTTTGGGCAACCCATAGAAGGTTGCCATAACTGGAAACTTAGGTACCAGGAATTTAGCTTCCTCCTTATCAATCAAATTCTTATTCAAGGCTTCTTGAACCAAACCTTCCAGTTCTTTCTTAAATCTGTCCATCGGATTGAACCGTAAAGGGCGGTAACATTGGGGATCCCGCAGGATGGTGTCGCACATACTCACATAATCACTCCGGTTGAGTACCACAATGTTACCGCCCTTATCCGATGGTTTGATAATCAGATTCTTATTCTTTTCCAGGTCAAGTAAGGATTCACGCTCCTCCACAGATAGATTTTGCAGACTATGCTGCCCAAAACCATTGAGATCCCTGAGTTCCGAGGTTACGAGCTCAAGAAAGAGATCAATTTCCGTCGTCTCTGCTACTGGGGGTGTTTTATTGCTCTTTAGTTTAAGATCTGTAAATGGCCCTTCCCCATCTATACGGTTGGCATCACACCATAGCTCATTCAATATATCAAAGCTCTCTATATCACTTAAATCTAAGCCCAGTTCCTGGCATCTTCTCCTATCATTGTGTTTAAAGAATTTTATCCATTTTAATTTCCGGGCGAAAAGATGCAAATCCTTCACCCAGGTGAAAAGATCAAATTTAACAGTAGGGACAAACGAGAGCCCCCTCCCAAGCAGACACATCTCTGTACCACTCAGAACGTGGTCTGATAGATTGATGATCTGCAGATCATCAGAGTGGGATGCTACTCTTTGTTCCCTCTGAGGAGGTATCTGGCGATGGGGGGGTTTCCATCTAAAAAAGGGGTTACACCCCTTCCACCCCTCCCTCTGCCCCTCTGTCCACCTCTCTGTTGTTTGGGTTTAGCGCCTCTACCCCTAGCAGCTGATGTATGGCTGCGTTCTGAGTCGGTTGTCTCACCCTCAGATGTAGATTGCCCCGATTCCTTATCTGGGGGTGGTTGAGACTGTTGTTCTAGAAACTGGTATTCGCGATGCTCTTTGAAATCGCGTGAATCTCTCAGAAACTGAAAGTGTTTCCGTTCCTTCAAGTGAGACGTAAAGCGTTCTATTGTCTGTTGTAAGGCCTTGTCTTTTTTGTCAAAGCCTACACTATCTTTAAGGGTTCTAACCTTTTCAATTTCCCCTTTCAAATCTTGTTCCAGTTTCGAACAGAAGATCTTTTCCTCCTCTACAAGTATATGAATAAGCCGAAGTGAACTTTCGGTTAACTCAGCCTCCCACCTTTGTTTAAGGTCATTAGTTTTCAATCTAGTCGCTGGTGATATGGGGATTCTCAGGCCTCTTGGTATGATCTTATTTTTGAGATAGGTCTCCAATCCCTGTACCTCCCACCAGCTCCTTATGTAATCCTTATAAACCTTGGTGAGGCTTCTAAATGCAGATTTAAGGGATAATTCCCTCGTAGATTGGGGTAATTCTGCTTCTGAAAACACACTCTGCACCTCACTAGTCCATGTGTCAATAGAGGGGTCTGAAAACACAAATCCTGCCATCCCTTGGTAAAGTAAATGGACAACGAAAATTGATAGATTCACTGACTAATATAGATAATACGAAGAATTGAAGATCTCTCAAAAAAAGGATAATTCACTGATACATAGAGGGATCTGACTGTGGATATTAAAAATTAACTTTTATTCACAGTTGCATTAAAAGTAGACCACTATATGGTCAAACCCATTAAAAATGTGTCATTTCCCACAATCCCGCGGAAAAGAGAAAAAGTTATATCGACTCCGGGTCCAATGAGATGATCTTAGACCCTAGAGACAGATAGCAATCGGTGTGTTCATCAGAGAGGATAAACTCGGGCACAGAACCTATACTATAGAACCAAAGGCTTGCCACTGGTAAACTCAGGCAGCCCAATAGTCTAGGTATATGTATTCGTCCCTGCTCTCCACAGCAACACCATTCGTTCTATTTTAGACCCAACGCGTTTCTAGTGCTCCTATCATCAGGGGTCACATATATTCACTGTCATTCATGATACTGTAAGACAGAGCGGCGTGGGCTCACGCTGTCGCATTGATATCAGCGGCAGCGAGTGAGGAAAAACACCAGGTATTTATTGTGGTGTCCCCTCCCATAGGGCGTGCTTAAGGTGACCACCAAACCAACCACCATATACCCCAGACCACTGAACCCACCCACTGGGCGGGACCCCCGGCTCACCCCCACTGGGCAGCTGGAGGGAATGAACCGCCCCACAACGAAAATGAGGTAGGTCCGCCCCCGCTGCAGATCAAATGTCTCCGGTCATGTGATCAGGCCAAGAGTCATGTGACCTCGGTCATGTGATCACGCCGGAGCCCAGCGTCACGTCACCATAGTAACCCCCGTGTCTACCCGGAGCACCACGAGAGAACTACAGGAGGACATCCGACACCCCACAACCCGCAACCCGATGGAATAAGCTCGCCAGGTGACAAGCCGCCCCACACTAAACCCCGCAGATGGAAAATGGGGGGGGGGGGGGGTTTTGGGAAAAAAGGGGGGTGGGAGGGGGGGGGGTTAACTATGGCAGATGCAGAGCGGAGACTGGAGTGACCAGATCCGAACCACACTCTGCCAATATAAGGTGCGTGTCTCCAAAGGAAAGGAGAGGGGTGAGCCTACATGGTCTACGAGGCATAACGCCTCTAGAGACCCAGGAGGTCCCAGACTGTCAATGGATTAACAGTCAGCCCATCTCAAGCCCCGGGGGCAAATATGTCCCCCAGGGCCAACCCCCCCCGGGGTCGAGAGCCGAAGGGAGAGAGGGGGTGGTCTGTGGAAAATAGGGGTAAGGGCTGGAGATAAACCACTAGATAAAAGCCAGTGCCTATGGAAACAGCTGGAGGACCCACACTATTATTAAATCAGGGTAAAGGCACTTGTCCATGGTGCCTGGCAGGAAGTGTAGTATTGATTATCGATTATCAGAATAAAACAGACTCCAAAGTAGCACATGACTGAAAAGTGGAAGGGGCAGAAAATAATGAGAAGCCCCAAAGCTGATGCCCCGTCAGCTTACATCTGAAAAAAAGAGGGCGACAAAAGGGGGGCAAAGAAGAGAGCAAAGTATATTTTATTTTATTTCATTTTAAGGGAGCTCAAAATAGGACAAATTAAGTCAAAATCATGTATCGATGAAACTTGCAAAAGAAAGGACATCATTGAGGCCCCTCGGTGACACACAGTCAATTCTGAAAATCCACTGTGTCTCCTTGCGTAAAATCAGATTGTCCCAATCACCTCCCCTTTTTGGGGGTCTCACCCATTCGATAGCCTGGAAACGCGCCAAGTTGTAATCACCATTATGTCGTTCCCTAAAATGTTTGGCGATCGGGGTGTCCTTGTTATTTTTAATGTCCCTTATATGTTCCCTAATGCGGTTTTTAAAAGGGCGAAAAGTTTTTCCGACATAGTTGAGAGGACAGCTACATGTCAAGAGATAAATCACCCCCGCTGTTTCACAGGTCACATGGTCCCTGATGTCGTAGACCATCCCTGTGCTTGCACTGTTGAAAGTGGACCCCCTAATGATATACGGGCAAGCCTTACAGCTACCACAGCTGAAAGTTCCCGGTCTTGGTCTGCCCAGCCAAGTTTGGGGGCGTTGGGCTGGTTCCAAAAAACTATGGACCAACCTATCCTTTAGATTCTTACCCCTCCTGAAAGTAACCGTGGCGTTTGTGGAGATATGTTCCCTAATGTCCTCGTCATGCTGGAGGATACGCCAATACTTGTCTAGGATACGTTTGACCGCCCCATTCTGTGCGTCAAAAGTCCCTACTAGTCTAGTCAAGCCTGGTACTGTTACCTTGGGTTTTTGAATCAAAAGAGTGTCCCTTACAGTTTCTCTGGCCATAGATTCCGCCTTTTTGATGGTTTGTTTGGGAAAACCTCTATTTACAAAACGGTGGCTCATTTCTTTGGCCTGTGCAGTATAGTCAGAGAGATTACTGCAGTTACGACGTAAGCGTAAAAATTGACCTCGTGGTATTCCGCGTTTGAGGGGAGTAGGATGACAACTCTCCCACCTCAAAAGGCTATTAGTCGCAGTATCCTTCCTGTGGACCTTAGTACGAAGGGAACCATCTTCCTCAATGCAGATTGCCAGATCAAGGAAGGTTAGAGATGCCTGGTTGATCTCGCTTGTAAAGTGGAGTCCCAGCTCGTTCACATGTATGGCTCCCACAAAATCATGGAATTCCTGCACCGACGATGTCCAAAGTATAAGGACATCGTCGATATATCTTAGCCACAGGGCAATCGACGATGACCACTTAGAGAATTCCTCAGCGAAGACCACAGTTTCCTCCCACCACCCGAGGTATAAGTTCGCGTACGTGGGGGCTACTGGGCTCCCCATAGCCGTACCTCGTTGTTGGTGGAGGATACGGCCCTCAAAAATGAAGAAATTCTTCTCCAAAACAAAGGACAACAGGCTCAGGACCAGCTCGTTGTGATTCCTATATTGGACTCCCCTCATGTCAAGATAAAACTTGACCGCTCTTAGACCAAGGTCATGGGGAATCGAGGAATACAACGCCTCGACATCTAGGCTCGCAAGCATGGTCCCTGGTTCAAGAGAAATACCTTCTAGATGTTTAAGGACATCCGTTGTATCCTGTGTATATGAGGGGAGGCCCGTCACAAACGGTCTAAGTATCCTGTCCAGGTATATACTAGTGTTTTGGGTCAGATTGTTTATACCCGAGACAATGGGCCTACCCTTTCCTTTGGAGACACGCACCTTATATTGGCAGAGTGTGGTTCGGATCTGGTCACTCCAGTCTCCGCTCTGCATCTGCCATAGTTAACCCCCCCTCCCTCCCACCCCCCTTTTTTCCCAAAACCCCCCCCCCCCCCCATTTTCCATCTGCGGGGTTTAGTGTGGGGCGGCTTGTCACCTGGCGAGCTTATTCCATCGGGTTGCGGGTTGTGGGGTGTCGGATGTCCTCCTGTAGTTCTCTCGTGGTGCTCCGGGTAGACACGGGGGTTACTATGGTGACGTGACGCTGGGCTCCGGCGTGATCACATGACCGAGGTCACATGACTCTTGGCCTGATCACATGACCGGAGACATTTGATCTGCAGCGGGGGCGGACCTACCTCATTTTCGTTGTGGGGCGGTTCATTCCCTCCAGCTGCCCAGTGGGGGTGAGCCGGGGGTCCCGCCCAGTGGGTGGGTTCAGTGGTCTGGGGTATATGGTGGTTGGTTTGGTGGTCACCTTAAGCACGCCCTATGGGAGGGGACACCACAATAAATACCTGGTGTTTTTCCTCACTCGCTGCCGCTGATATCAATGCGACAGCGTGAGCCCACGCCGCTCTGTCTTACAGTATCATGAATGACAGTGAATATATGTGACCCCTGATGATAGGAGCACTAGAAACGCGTTGGGTCTAAAATAGAACGAATGGTGTTGCTGTGGAGAGCAGGGACGAATACATATACCTAGACTATTGGGCTGCCTGAGTTTACCAGTGGCAAGCCTTTGGTTCTATAGTATAGGTTCTGTGCCCGAGTTTATCCTCTCTGATGAACACACCGATTGCTATCTGTCTCTAGGGTCTAAGATCATCTCATTGGACCCGGAGTCGATATAACTTTTTCTCTTTTCCGCGGCATTGTGGGAAATGACACATTTTTAATGGGTTTGACCATATAGTGGTCTACTTTTAATGCAACTGTGAATAAAAGTTAATTTTTAATATCCACAGTCAGATCCCTCTATGTATCAGTGAATTATCCTTTTTTTGAGAGATCTTCAATTCTTCGTATTATCTATATTAGTCAGTGAATCTCCCACTATGGCAATCACATGCCCCTATGTTGGAAAGTCACTGGGCTACCACATGCAGGGTGGCAATGGACCAATCAGCATCAAGAGAGGAAGGACTGAAATTTATAACACAACCACTATAAAAGCATACTGGGGCTTATTTACTAAGGGTCGCGGATCACACTTTCGGATTTGCACAGCTTTGATGGGCATTTAACAGGGGTTTGCGCTGGAATTGTGTGGATTGTGGCACGGCTGCGCTGGCTTCCATTGGACAGAACTTGGCGGGAGGGCCACAGGACGATCTGATTCGGACTGAACGCGGATTTTACTTTCAAATTGTGTCACAAGCCCAAACACTTACATTCACCAGGAAGAAGAAGGTGAACTCTGGCGGACCGGAGCGGGGAAGCGACACATGCAGGATATGGGCAGCACAGTGCATTATCGTTGGACAATGCACTTTTGGTGAACTCCTCCGGACAGCTAAGTAAATGTGCCCCACTGCGCTGTATATAATTAAGTATTCAGGGCACAGTATAACAGAACCATGTTATTTTTAAAAGCCAGTGACTTGTGATACACATATTCAGGGGCGTAACTATCAGAGCCAGACCCCCATAGCAAACTTCTCAATGGGGCCCCCTATATAATTGTATACTCACACATTCATACATATACACACATATACTTCTTTTGTGGTCAAAACCTGGGGCCCTCTGCGCCTGCAGGCCACATACCAGCTTCTATGGCTGTTACTACGCTAGTTAATCCCCTGCACATATCTGAACATGATCAGGTAATATTATAGGTAAGGAAAAACATACTGGGGCTCATTTGCTAAGGGTCCACGGAGCACACAAACGTCGGCTTTCATGCGACAGAAATCGCGGGGTGGGCCGCCGGATTATCAGATGGATTCGGACTGAGCGCGGGATTAAACTTTAAAATTATGTGGCGCAAGACAAGCACTTACATGCACTGGGAGGAAGAAGCACCCTGAGCGGGAAAGCGACACATGCAGGATATTGGGCGCACAATCTAAGTGAATCGCGGCACAGTGCATTATCGTTGGACATTCCGGATCGCAACTTGGACAGGTAAGTAAATGTGCCCCACTGTATAGTAGCTACTCTAATTAAAAATAATTATGTTGTAGTTGGAAAGTCACTTTTGCCATTCCGAGGATTTAATTGCTAAAAAAAAATTTAATTATTTAATAATTTTCCCTGTGAATGAATCCTAGATACAACATACGTTAATATATCCTCCCATCAATGACTTTTGGAAGCTCTGAACGTAAAGAAAATACGTGGTGACTTTTTTCATAAATGTCAAAGCTGTCAAAGAGTAAGGGCTTCTTCTTTTCCAGAATTTTGTTTTACACTTGGAAAGAATATATTCATTCATTGGAATTCTCTCAACGGCGACCGAGTGCATCATCAGATTTCATCACTTCTTTTCATTGCGTACATTGATACATTTTGGAAGTCAGTCCAGAAATAGTTTCTCTTAATCAGGACGGTTATTGCACATGAGCCCTTTACACCAGTAATGAAGCCTTCAAAATATGATTTATTTTACATGTAATTTATTTAATTTATTTCCACAGAGATTAAATGTTCCTTTGATTATTCATAAACATGTTCAAATGAAGACTGACTGGCGTTCAGCGCGACTAGGAGACCTGTTCTGGTTATAATTTCTAGCCTAGTCTTGATATTAAACATTAGATCTTATCATTCTAATAATATGGCAAGCTGCAAAGGGACCCCTAAGGAATGGTGGCTCCAGTCAAGATTGCCCACATACCTTATGAGCCACCTCTTTTACATCAGCAGACGTCATTGGAGCCATGGAAGATTCAACTAGGTGCTGAGATGTAGGAGTTATTATGTGCTACACTAATCTACTTCTACTACAATCTAGTTCCATGTTATTCAGGGGTAATTTTACCCATAATGCAACCATTGGACAGTAGCAATCAGAGGGTCCCACCCAATGATGGGGTAAATCTGGTTCAAGGGACCCTGTCACCTTGCTAAACTATCAGGACACTCAGGTAGGGAATAAAATATCCTTTGTAGAATTCCCTGTTTTATATGAAATCTCGACAGTTTACCTGTAAAAAAAATTCCTTACAAAGTTATGGGAAAAGTTGCTTGCATGTTTTTCATGAGATTAGTCAAGTTAATACCACAAATCCTAGAATTTAGTTGAAAATGGGAGCTGCAGATAAAGATGCAGTTCCCCCCTATTTCTTTAAAGGGGACCTGCCACCAGGGACCTATTTTTCACTTACCTTGCATCCTGACAGAATCCTCTGTGTAGCCCCAGGAGTTGGAGTTTGGTTTGGTTGCATTTCAAAAATCAACATTTGACTTGTCTGTGCTGCAGACTCCTCAGCCCTCAGTCCCCACCTTTGTGTTCGGATTTTGGTGCATTGGTGCCGGCTTGCACGCGACAAAAATTCGGTGGCATGGCCTTCGGACAACCCGACAACTTCGGACTAACTGCGGAATTTAAAAAAGGTTTTGTGTCACATGCAACAGGAAGAAGCAGGTGAACTCCGGCATACCTCTGCGCAGCAGCAACACATGCAGGAACTCGGACGCACGGTCTTAGTGAATCGCGTCGGACAACGCACCGCGGGATTGCGATGGGACCGGGTAAGTAAATCTAATTAGGCTCTCCACTGTCAGCCCAGGGTCCTGGGATGAGCATATTGACTACTGAAACCTTCAGATTTGATAGCTTAGGAATGGTGAGTAAAAATTACAATAGCATTGGAAGTAATATATATAGCCTGAAAAAGGCTCTTACAGGGCCGAAACGTCGCCTTTTGATGGAATAAAGGGACCCACTTTTCTTTACTGATGCCTGCTCTTTGTATATACATACATATATATATATATGTATATATACTAGGAGTCCGAGCAGTTCAAGATGATGGGTGCAGGTTTTATCAAGACCGGGCCATAGGTCCTCCAAAAATAGCAAGACAAAAAAACAGCACTCCAGCAGGCGGTAGTAAAAGAAGTGGGTCCCTTTATTCCATCAGATGCGACGTTTCGGCCCTGTGAGAGCCTTTCTCAAGCTATATATATATATATATATATATATATGCTTTATATATTACTCAAAGATATATAATATTATTCTCAAAGATAAATTGAGAAATAATCTGCACAGAACTTTAGACCCGAGCTCTAGGCATCTTCACAGTCAGTATCTTAATGTTCTCTCTTTTTTAGAATAAGGACATTTTTATGTGAAAATCATTCCAGAATCAATAGTTGATTCTGCTTCCTTTTATATGTCACATTTTTGCTTTCATGTAAGTCCATGTCCTGTTAATAAACTTATAGTAAGGAAGGGGGAGGGGGATTGGCAATTGTGCCAAAATGAAATCTGTTTCCAACCACAGTGCGGAACTGAAGTGGCACAGAATTACAGGTGCTTATTTGACTCCAGTGAAAATATTTAACACCTTTTAGATTCCAGCTGGAAAAATTATTTGGTTTCAATCATTTTTGCAAAAATATCCTTGTTGGAAAGGATTTGGGGATTATGTCCTGCTGTTCATTGGAAAATGATAAAACGCATGTCTACAGCAGGCATATAAATAGATAAAACACTTGTGAGAAAACTTTAATACACCCATGCTGTTAAATTTCATTGCTGTCAGTCTGAAAACAGCGAGCAGATTGTATTAAAGAGAGCGGCAATACATCTTTGAAAACAATCTCCACTTGTAAAAGAATATATTTTCCTCTATTAACAGTCAAATTCTTCTAAATGGAAACCTGAAAATGATAGTAAAGGTGAAATAACTAACAATGCATTAAGAAAAATTGCATTTTTTATAATTATTTTGTATTATTATCCTGAAGCATAACTGAGCATAATGCTGCCATTATGGAACAGACAATAAGATGGATTGGTAGGACAGGTATGGAAATTGAGCCCTAGAGCTAGACACATCCAGCTGTCCCTACCTATTTGCCCATCCTACTCTAATTGCTGGGTGAGAATTGGTAAACGTTCCCTTCCTGTGCTAAAGGTTAAATACAGTTCAAAACCAAGAGGACAATACTGTACAGGATCAAGAGAGATGATGGTCAGAAGATAGGCAAGGGTGAAAAAATCCAAAATAGGGAAGATCAGAAAACAATAGCAAGTTTGATTGAAGACTTAAAGCCAGCACTGCAAAGTAGGCAAACAATCCTCTTAAGAGACCCACTATAGAGAGTGATTGAACTAATGCCGAGATGTCCTGAGAAACCAAACCAGCAGAGCAGAAATGTGAGTAGAGGAGGCATCTGTCTATCATAGCTAGTATAACCATTTGCAGTGCAAATCAAAATCAGCAGGAGACAGACAAGTGGGATGGAAATCAATTAAGACAAATAGGAATGAAATAAGGCAATGTTCAGACTAGTGCAGGACAAAATGCAAACTAAGTACAAAATCACAGGCAGCTGCACATTTTCTGCTGTACTGTACTTGTTCTAGAAACTAATAGCTTCATCCACAGTTTAGTGGCCACCTTGGCTCACTACAGGCTCCTTCTTATATTCTTGAGACATAGAGCTAAAAGGACCCTGGCTGAAGCCGAGAGGAAGGCAACAGGCAAGGACTGTGGTGAAGGTTTTTACAATGAACCTAAGGTACCCCATTCCAACTATGTACTGTTTCAGTATACTGGCTCTGTAGCGTACAGGGGAATCCTCAGTTGGGCCAAGGCTCTAGATCCCAGAGGTCCATCAGAAAACAATCCAATTTATAGGCTTTTAGAGTCTATTTTATTGGGACAGATAAAGGGTTGTCCCAAAAAAGTTTTTTTGGTAGGTGAAATTTTAATAAAACATCATTGTAAACTCTTATATGCTAAGTCTATTTGGCTTGCTTGAGTCATGCAGTGTGTTTTCATAGGTTCATCGGTTGATGTTGTGTCTAGCTCCCATTCCCTTGCTACAAATGATTTCTACATGGAATCCCTTATGCTCCACAATTTGTGAGTTATGGACTACTATGGACATTTTATATATATGTACGGTTTATACCGTGAATTTACACTGTTTGATGATAAAAGAATATAAGTGTTTGCAGTGAGTTTTATTAATATAGGCAACCCCCGGGTTACATACAGGATAGGTTCTATAGGTTTGTTCTAAAGTTGAATTTGTATGTAAGTCGGAACTGTATACTTTATAATTGTAGAGCTAGACAAATTTTTTTTTGGTCTCTGTGACAATTGGATTTTTAATATGTTGGAATGTCAGAAGAACCAGAATTATCAATAAAGCTTCATTACAGACACCTGTGATAACTGTTACAGCTGATCATTGTAGTCTAAGGCTAAAGTACAGTAAATTATCAACATCCAACAGTCCATTTGTAACCAGGAGTTGTCTGTACGTCAGGTATTCTTACAGGGGTTTTTCCACAAACTAAAGTTAGGCCCTATCCACGGGCGTGGCCCTCGGTAATTTCCTTCAGCTCCATAGAGATTAATGGAGCAGAACGGTCATGCGCGGTCATTATCCTGTGGATAGGGCCTAACTTTAGTTAGGGGACTTTAAGTAGGGGACTGTCCTCACTAGATTGAAAGTGGAGTTCAACTGGAACCTCCACAAGGTTCATGCTATGTTAAAGGGATGTCCACATCTAAAATTGGCAAGGTTTAAAGTATCTGGTAGACTAAGTCCAACCCTGTATAAATTCCTCTGCATTTCATTTTATACAGGTGGCTCCTGACTTAAGGACTTACAGATGACCCCTAGTTACAGATACACCTCTCTGTCTACTTTTACTACTGGTACATTATAATGTGGTATAAAGGACCCTATGAATCCTCAGGTCTCCACTACCCCTGAGCTTCCTGCCCTAGGCCAGAATTGAGGCAGCTGTGACACTACAAAATGTTGTATATATGTACAGATAACAATTTATCAAAAAGAAAGAAATCTGGATATGACAGTAGAATTGGAATATGCTAAAGTGTTCACTGACAGAAAGCAGCAGAAATTGCATTCACGGCCAAAGGGACACCCGATTCAGATCGACATCAGGATTTCATATTATTTCTCTCTCCAGCTGGCTAGACCTGCGCTGTGGTACTTGCATTTATGACTGCATATATTATCGGTTTAATATATTTCCACACACTGCTATGTCTTTCCCATTTGTTTCTTTCATCATCACCAGAAATAAAAATGAAGATCAGTAATACACCATTGAAGAAAATCATGAAAATCTGATTCATGAAGAAATGATACTTGGAAAACATAATTTACATCACCTGCTGATATGACATAACCTATAGGACTCTTATTTTTCAGGACCTAAAGGGCTGGAAATTGATAGGGCCTAACTTTATGACTGGTAGAGATCTCAGTTATGAGACCCCCACAGATCACGAGAATGGGGGGTCCGTTGGGATACCATGTACCCCCATCGGACCTCTCGTTGTTCTCCGAGATGAGCGACGTCAATCTCCATCAGCTACATAGAGATGAACAGGGCAGCCCAGCCATGCGCACCCGGCTACTCTGCTCATCTCAGGGAGTGACAATGATGGGGCCTAACTTGTTTCATGGGAAAACCCTTTTTTCCATTTTTTAAGTAAATCCTATCTTAAAGCCTGTATCTACCTACATTTTTATTTGCTTAAATTCACTTTAAAAGAAGTTTTTAGACACTCTTGAAAGTCACCCGCTTTTACATTAACAAGCTAATGTAACTCCCTGGTAGGCTATGATTTTCTATATCCCATGTTACCTATGCAAAATTGCCTCTAAAGCTGTATGCAAATGATCAGAGAAGGGTTACTTTTTGCCTGAGATTAGTCACTTTAGAGAATGGAGGGGAAGCAACCTCATATTTTGGGGTCCGCAGCACTTATTATCAGGATTGTGGTTCTCTAAACTACAGAACTGAAGATTCAATCAATTGAAGTACGGAATGTGAGCTGCAGTTAAAGATGCATTTTCTGGTTGTGGGTGAGATTTATTATATGCTGGCGATTGTCAAGTCCGAGTATTATGTAGTCTCCGCCCCCTGGGACCACCAGGTTATTGCTAATGCGCAGGGCAAGAAGGCACAGCCATCTGTGCGCCCTTCACAACCCCTCCGCTAACCACTTGGTATGGAGGTCGCATAAAGGGGGAATTGTGCCAGTTTTTAGATGCCCTGATAATCTGCCCCTATGTCTTTAACTGCTTGTATCTCTGGTTGGAAAGCACACAGAACCACAGGCCTGAATGATGATATTCTTTAATGTGATCCCAAAAGTAGGGTTATAGGCAGGGCCGATTCTAGCCTTTTTGCTGCCTGAGGCGAAATTTGAAAATGCTGCCCCCCCCCCTCCCGCCGCACGCGTACGCGCGCACGTGCGTGTCCCTGGTGATGCTACCTTACACACTAGTAGTCATTAGACACAGATATTAGTGACCTCTAGTACCTTACAGGTGACCATCTACTCCATCCGGAAGGGTATTTCTTTACGCTTTCTTCTGGCCTTGGTTTTCCTCTGAAGTCACTTACAGTATAATGGATTGTGATTCCAATATATATTATCCTCACAACACAACTGAACAAACTATTCCCAACATAAAACATCCTTTAGTCACCCAAATTAGAGCATATAGAGCAATTCAATTAGGTGCCCTAATTTAGGCTCCCCCTATATTGAACAGCCACCCCCCCACCCCCCGTATACACAGCCTCATCCCCAGCCCCCTCAGTAAGTAATGTGCCTCACACACAGCCCCCCAGTAAGTAATGTGCCTCACACACAGCCCCCCAGTAAGTAATGTGCCTCACACACAGCCCCCCAGTAAGTAATGTGCCTCACACACAGCCCCCCAGTAAGTAATGTGCCCCACACACAGCCCCCCAGTAAGTAATGTGCCTCACACACAGCCCCCAGTAAGTAATGTGCCTCACACACAGCCCCCCAGTAAGTAATGTGCCTCACACACAGACCCCCACTAAGTAATGTGCCTCACACACAGCCCCCCAGTAAGTAATGTGCCTCACACACAGCCCTCCAGTAAGTAATGTGCCTCACACACAGCCCCCAGTAAGTAATGTGCCTCACACACAGCCCCCCAGTAAGTAATGTGCCTCACACACAGCCCCCCACTAAGTAATGTGCCTCACACACAGCCCCCAGTAAGTAATGTGCCTCACACACAGCCCTCCAGTAAGTACTGTGCCTCACACACAGCCCCCCAGTAAGTAATGTGCCTCACTAACAGCCCCCCAGTAAGTACTGTGCTTCACACACAGCCCCCCCAGTAAGTACTGTGCCTCACACAGCCCCCCGGTAAGTACTGTGCCTCACACACAGCCCCCCGGTAAGTACTGTGCCTCACACACAGCCCTCCACTAAGTAATGTGCCTCACACACAGCCCCCCAGTAAGTAATGTGCCTCACACACAGCCCCCCAGTAAGTAATGTGCCTCACACACAGCCCCCCAGTAAGTAATGTGCCTCACACACAGCCCCCCAGTAAGTAATGTGCCTCACACACAGCCCCCCAGTAAGTAATGTGCCTCACACAGACCCCCAGTAAGTAATGTGCCTCACACACAGCCCCCCAGTAAGTAATGTGCCTCACACACAGCCCCCCAGTAAGTAATGTGCCTCACACACAGCCCCCCAGTAAGTAATGTGCCTCACACACAGCCCTCCAGTAAGTAATGTGCCTCACACACAGCCCCCCAGTAAGTAATGTGCCTCACACACAGCCCCCAGTAAGTAATGTGCCTCACACACAGCCCTCCAGTAAGTACTGTGCCTCACACACAGCCCCCCAGTAAGTAATGTGCCTCACACACAGCCCCCCCAGTAAGTAATGTGCCTCACACACAGCCCCCAGTAAGTAATGTGTCTCACACACAGCCCCCCAGTAAGTAATGTGCCTCACACAGCCCTCCAGTAAGTACTGTGCCTCACACAGCCCCCCAGTAAGTAATGTGCCTCACACAGACCCCCAGTAAGTAATGTGCCTCACACACAGCCCCCAGTAAGTAATGTGCCTCACACACAGCCCCCCAGTAAGTACTGTGCTTCACACACAGCCCCCCAGTAAGTAATGTGCCTCACACACAGCCCCCCCCAGTAAGTAATGTGCCTCACACACAGCCCCCCCAGTAAGTAATGTGCCTCACACAGCCCCCCCAGTAAGTACTGTGCCTCACACACAGCCCCCTGGTAAGTACTGTGCTTCACACACAGCCCCCCCAGTAAGTACTGTGCCTCACACACAGCCCCCTGGTAAGTACTGTGCCTCACACACAGCCCCCCGGTAAGTACTGTGCCTCACACACAGCCCCCTAGTAATGTGCCTCACACACAGCCCCCCAGTAAGTAATGTCCTCACACACAGCCCCCCAGTAAGTACTGTGCCTCACACAGCCCCCCAGTAAGTAATGTCCTCACACACAGCCCCCCAGTAAGTAATGTCCTCACACACAGCCCCCCAGTAAGTACTGTGCCTCACACAGCCCCCCAGTAAGTACTGTGCCTCACACACAGCCCCCCAGTAAGTAATGTGCCTCACACAGCCCCCCAGTAAGTAATGTGCCTCACACACAGCCCCCTAGTAATGTGCCTCACACACAGCCCCCCAGTAAGTAATGTCCTCACACACAGCCCCCCAGTAAGTACTGTGCCTCACACAGCCCCCCAGTAAGTACTGTGCCTCACACACAGCCCCCCAGTAAGTAATGTGCCTCACACAGCCCCCCAGTAAGTAATGTGCCTCACACACAGCCCCCCAGTAAGTAATGTGCCTCACACACAGCCCCCCAGTAAGTAATGTGCCTCACACACAGCCCCCCAGTAAGTAATGTGCCTCACACAGACCCCCAGTAAGTAATGTGCCTCACACAGCCCCCCCCCAGTAAGTAATGTGCCTCACACACAGCCCCCCAGTAAGTAATGTGCCTCACACACAGCCCCCCAGTAAGTAATGTGCCTCACACACAGCCCCCCAGTAAGTAATGTGCCTCACACACAGCCCCCCAGTAAGTAATGTGCCTCACACACAGCCCCCCACTAAGTAATGTGCCTCACACAGCCCCCCAGTAAGTAATGTCCTCACACACATCCCCCCAGTAAGTAATGTGCCTCACACACAGCCCCCCACTAAGTAATGTGCCTCACACAGCCCCCCATGTTCTCCCCCACCTCTGTCATGTCTCCCCCCTCACCTCACAGATGCAGCTCTCCTGTGTGGTCACTGCTTTCCCCGGCAGGTCATGTGACCTTGACATCACCAAAGGTCCTTCAGCCTTCAGCCTCCGGGGGACTTATACTCCTGGAGGGTGAAGCTACTGCTGGGGAAAGCAGTGACTAGACATGGTCTCATCACGATGTGTGTCCTGAGGATACACATCGTGATGAGAGGATGTTCTAGTGATCTCCCTACTGCACTCACCATTCAGTGCTGTGCTCCCACGCAGCTCCCTCGTCTTCTCCAGCCCGCAGCCGCTCTGTGAAGGGAAAAGGTCGGCACGTGGTGACGTCATCACGCCGACCTGTGTCCTGCAGAGCGGTGCGCACAGGCGGGATGTGCTGCATCGCTCTGCCTATAAATTACATCGCCGCCTTAAAGGCGGCGATGTAATTTATTTTACAGGTGGCACGGACCTGCCAGCCATTGGCAAGTCTGTGCTACCAGCGGCAAAATGCCGCTTTTAAATGGGGTCCGCTATTTGCCGCCTGAGGCGGGGACTTCACCTCGCCTCATGGCAGGAGCGGCCCTGGTTATAGGTGCTAGAGAGCCCAAAATAGAAGCATCTAAAGTCATGTTCCTCTCCCAGCCGCAAAAAGTGACTTATCTCAGGCAAAAAAGTAACTCTACTCAGTTCATTTGCGTATTATATTTTTGGGTGCTATTTTCCATTAAGAAGTTAAACGCTGCGAAAACCATTATTGTATTCTGATAGATTGGACATTTTGGGACACGGCGATACCTAACATGTTTATGATTTTTTTATATTTTTCAGACCCCCTAGGTTACTTTAACCTTCGGTTGTCTGATTGGTTCTACCATATGCTGCCATACTATAGTATTGCAGTATACAGGCGGTCCCCTACTTAAGAACATCCGACCCCTAGTTACAAACTGACCTCTGGATTTTGGTAATTTTCTTTACTTTAATCCTAGGCTACAATAAAGAGCTATTATTAATGTGAGTAAGTAATGTGCCTCACACACAGCCCCCAGTAAGTAATGTGCCTCACACACAGCCCCCCAGTAAGTACTGTGCTTCACACACAGCCCCCCAGTAAGTAATGTGCCTCACACACAGCCCCCCTCAGTAAGTAATGTGCCTCACACACAGCCCCCCCAGTAAGTAATGTGCCTCACACAGCCCCCCCAGTAAGTACTGTGCTTCACACACAGCCCCCCCAGTAAGTACTGTGCCTCACACACAGCCCCCTAGTAATGTGCCTCACACACAGCCCCCCAGTAAGTAATGTCCTCACACACAGCCCCCCAGTAAGTACTGTGCCTCACACAGCCCCCCAGTAAGTAATGTCCTCACACACAGCCCCCCAGTAAGTAATGTCCTCACACACAGCCCCCCAGTAAGTACTGTGCCTCACACAGCCCCCCAGTAAGTACTGTGCCTCACACACAGCCCCCCAGTAAGTAATGTGCCTCACACAGCCCCCCAGTAAGTAATGTGCCTCACACACAGCCCCCTAGTAATGTGCCTCACACACAGCCCCCCAGTAAGTAATGTCCTCACACACAGCCCCCCAGTAAGTACTGTGCCTCACACAGCCCCCCAGTAAGTAATGTCCTCACACACAGCCCCCCAGTAAGTAATGTCCTCACACACAGCCCCCCAGTAAGTACTGTGCCTCACACAGCCCCCCAGTAAGTACTGTGCCTCACACAGCCCCCCAGTAAGTACTGTGCCTCACACACAGCCCCCCAGTAAGTAATGTGCCTCACACAGCCCCCCAGTAAGTAATGTGCCTCACACACAGCCCCCCAGTAAGTAATGTGCCTCACACACAGCCCCCCAGTAAGTAATGTGCCTCACACACAGCCCCCCAGTAAGTAATGTGCCTCACACAGACCCCCAGTAAGTAATGTGCCTCACACAGCCCCCCCCCAGTAAGTAATGTGCCTCACACACAGCCCCCCAGTAAGTAATGTGCCTCACACACAGCCCCCCAGTAAGTAATGTGCCTCACACACAGCCCCCCAGTAAGTAATGTGCCTCACACACAGCCCCCCAGTAAGTAATGTGCCTCACACACAGCCCCCCACTAAGTAATGTGCCTCACACAGCCCCCCAGTAAGTAATGTCCTCACACACATCCCCCCAGTAAGTAATGTGCCTCACACACAGCCCCCCACTAAGTAATGTGCCTCACACAGCCCCCCATGTTCTCCCCCACCTCTGTCATGTCTCCCCCCTCACCTCACAGATGCAGCTCTCCTGTGTGGTCACTGCTTTCCCCGGCAGGTCATGTGACCATGACATCACCAAAGGTCCTTCAGCCTTCAGCCTCCGGGGGACTTATACTCCTGGATGGTGAAGCTTCTGCTGGGGAAAGCAGTGACTAGACATGGTCTCATCACGATGTGTGTCCTGAGGATACACATCGTGATGAGAGGATGTTCTAGTGATCTCCCTACTGCACTCACCATTCAGTGCTGTGCTCCCACGCAGCTCCCTCGTCTTCTCCAGCCCGCAGCCGCTCTGTGAAGGGAAAAGGTCGGCACGTGGTGACGTCATCACGCCGACCTGTGTCCTGCAGAGCGGTGCGCACAGGCGGGATGTGCTGCATCGCTCTGCCTATAAATTACATCGCCGCCTTAAAGGCGGCGATGTAATTTATTTTACAGGTGGCACGGACCTGCCAGCCATTGGCAAGTCTGTGCTACCAGCGGCAAAATGCCGCTTTTAAATGGGGTCCGCTATTTGCCGCCTGAGGCGGGGACTTCACCTCGCCTCATGGCAGGAGCGGCCCTGGTTATAGGTGCTAGAGAGCCCAAAATAGAAGCATCTAAAGTCATGTTCCTCTCCCAGCCGCAAAAAGTGACTTATCTCAGGCAAAAAAGTAACTCTACTCAGTTCATTTGCGTATTATATTTTTGGGTGCTATTTTCCATTAAGAAGTTAAACGCTGCGAAAACCGTTATTGTATTCTGATAGATTGGACATTTTGGGACACGGCGATACCTAACATGTTTATGATTTTTTTATATTTTTCAGACCCCCTAGGTTACTTTAACCTTCGGTTGTCTGATTGGTTCTACCATATGCTGCCATACTATAGTATTGCAGTATACAGGCGGTCCCCTACTTAAGAACATCCGACCCCTAGTTACAAACTGACCTCTGGATTTTGGTAATTTTCTTTACTTTAATCCTAGGCTACAATAAAGAGCTATTATTAAAGGTGTCTGCAATTATGATTTATTGTTAATCCTGGTTCCTTATGACAACCCAACATTTTTAAAATCCATTATTCATAGAGACCAAAAAAAATTTAACTGGGGTTACATTTATATAGTATACAGTTCCGACTTACATACAAATTCAACTTAAGAACAAACCTGCAGAACCTATCTTGTACATAACCCCGGGGACCACCTGTATGGGGATTTTCCTCATCACTCATTACAATGTGCAAATTGTGGTAAGTAAAAAATCATAATAATTCATTTATAATAATTAATAAATCCGATATTATCTAAGATATTATCTATTTGTCTCTAAAACATTTACACAAAAATTTGCTTTCATTCCCTTTTATGTTATTTGCTTTTATGTTATAGTTTTATGCTTTTAACTATCAAACTTTCTAAATCATGATAATTAAAGTATAATAATTCATAAATCATACAAATGAAGAATTTGGTAAGGAAAAAATATTATCTGTTTGTTGTATTCATTTACACAAAATTTAGCAAAATCTCAATTAATGAACGTGGAGGAATTCTTGGAGGGGCTGATGTAGCACCTACTGTCTATCACACTGGACAAATAACTGCAGCCATATCTGGCACTCGCTCTGGCCCAGGTGGTCCGGTTGTCCTGATTTACTTGGCCGGTTTTCCTTTGCATCTGGGAATTCTGACCCTCCTGCTTTTCAACAAATTGTATCACATTATATTCTTTTTGTTCGAATTTTCTGTCTCAGCAAAAGGTTGCAAAAATCTCATGCACTGTGTTAGAGAGTCTCAATTAACCTCTAACCTTGCTTCTGTGCATGTGGCTTGGGTTAATTCTCACACCCAACCGTGGGCCCATTAACACGTTGTCGTAAAACAAAAAGTGTTTTGACGGGATGTAATTGCCACTAAGTGACACTGAACAATGAGTCTCTTGTGCTGCGGCGAAGTGTTCACTATGGCCGGTAGAATGTGTACTGATAGCTTTGGTCAATGAGATTTTATTCCAGATAGATCGGACTGCTCTGTTGTATCTATTTATTCAATCAAGCTTCCTGAGCTATGAGCTGATGAAGGCAGAAGATTGAGCAAATCACACTAAGCCTACATGACAACTCCTAGGGCGATCTGTAGAAATGCTCTTTCTTCCTCTTCCACCAATATAATTAGTTTATGTTAGCTGGAAAAGGTCATAGGTTGGAAAAGGTTAGGCTCTTTTTTGTTTTTAGGCAAGATACTGTAAAAATTGCTTGACGCTTGTATGTGCAGGTGCACCGTGAAGTTCATTTATAACGGCTAGCCCGCCAAGATGTGTGCAGATGCTGAATTCCATGTGACAGGGCCTGCTGGACGGAACAGTCGTCATTGTCCTTGTATGTCATTCATAATTAAACACCTGTTTCCAATGACACTTACCTTGTCTCCAAAAACAAGCCAGATTGTAGTTTTGCAAAAAGTTGGCACGCGCTATTAGCTACGATAAATGTTTGTTCTCTAAAGTAGGCGTGAAAATTACCAAAGTGGAAAAAAGTCAATATAATAAAATCTGTATATAAACTAGAAAAAAAAAAGCTAGGAGAAAAAATGGAAACATATTTAGTAAGATTGATTCAAAGATTTCTCCGAATTAGAAAATAAAATAAGAAAGACATAATCGTAAAAGATTTGTAAAATAGATTAGAATTCATCTTAAAACACAATGGGGCTCATTTACTAAGGGTCCGAATGCCGCACTTTCGTCAGGTTTCCTGAATATTTCCGATTTGCGGCAAATTGCCCGGGATTTTGGCGCACACGCTCGGATTGTGTCGCATCGGCGCCGGCTTTCACGTGACAGAAATAGGGGGCGTGGCCGTCGGACAACCCGGTGGTTTCGGAAAACCGCGGAATTTAAAAAAGAAATAAAATTTGTGTCACAAGATCAGCACTTACATGCACCGGGAAGAAGGTGAACTCCGGCGGACCTCAACGCAGCAGCGACACCTGCTGGATATCGGGCGCACGGACCTTAGTGAATCCTGGCAGACCCGAATCAGCGTCAGACAACGAGATCGCGACTGGACTAGGTAAGTAAATGTGCCCCAATAATGAAAAAGCATGGAATACTTCAGAATCCAGATGTACCATTACAACGGTGGGCAAGGACATCGTCCGCAAAGAAGCGCTGATCATCAGCCAGGGATTGGTTGTTGATGATATTCAGGGTGTTTTCCTCACATGGACGGTAACATTATTGTGATCTTCTTGAGAGTACACTCAGCGGATGCCAGGGATAGATGCAGAACTTTGTACCTTGCCTCCAAAGGCCTCGGGCTTGTTGTGTCTTTTCATCCTGTGTCTTCCATAGTATATGACATTTGACTATACAGACGGAGGCAATTTGCCGGTATACATCTACATGGATACGTTCAGTTTATATTTCAGGAGCTTTCCTGGCATAGAAACTGAGCTTGTGTACATAAAGTAAGACATGAATGTAACCAAATACTAACAGTGGCAATGATAAATCTATTCCTACGTACAGCATTGTGAGTGGTACACCCTTAAAATGCCCGGTGTTCCCCTGAAAACCACAGCCTTTTATGGCAGGTAAACAGGGATCTGGGTTTGAATTGCCAACTTACCTCTGCCTGCAGAGGACATAACAGCCCCAGAGGCTGAGGTGGCCCACCGAGATACAAGAACATTGCGGCAGATTTATCTAAAGTATCTAAAAGTAGAGTTAGTCCCACACATCTACAGCCATCTTACGTATATGTCCATGTGGTAGGACATCAGTCATGTGTGGTACAGGTCTCTTAACAACAGGTCTCTTAGTTTTATTGTTAATTGAAATTTTAATAAAAACATGTTTAGAATATTTTAATATAGTGAAACCTCTTTTAGCAGACTGCCCAATAGAGTAGTGGGTTGTCTTCTAGAGAGTTTTCCAAAGGGGGGGTGTAATTACAGTGGTAGCAGCCATAGCAGCTGCTATAGGGTCCACAGTGTCAGGGGGGCCCTGTCATTTGACCTGACACACTAAAGAATGGAGGATGTGCACCATTATTTACATATTACGCTGCACATTGTACAGCATAATATGTATATTCCATGTGTGTATATGTGTGATTTGTATATGCTGAAAATATATGAACATGAGTGTATAAATGTGTATATCAGTGTAAAAATTTGGCAAGGCGGGCCCCACGCAGAAGCCTACTATAGGGCCCAGCCTCTACTAGTTTCGCCCTTATATAGAGTCAGACTAACAACCACTAGTTACAATATAAAAATATTAGCAATCTCCTAGGAATTCACTCACCATTTGTTCAGTTATGTTGAGTTCAACCCAAACACGAATTTAAAAACCCTGTTGGTACCGAACCCAGACTCCACACAGCAGGGGTGGATTAAGACTGCCATGGGCCCTGGGCTGTATAATTATTATAGACCCTACAAATCTGGAAATCACTTCCTACATATGGTACTAGGATCAGCTTCTTGTAGAATGGAGGATGTGTCCCTTCTTCCTGCTTTTAATCTGCGGTTTCAGGACCTTTGGAAGGTCCTGAAACAGCTCTTGTGTAGATGTAACTTGAGAGCAGGAACAAATGTATGGGAGAAAGGATTTTATGCGAAAAAGTCCTTTTGAATATAAAATTTTGGATTGGGTGGTCTTTGGCCCCCTTGAAGACTTGGGCCCCAGTCTACTGGCCAAAATGCCTATATTAATTAATATTAATCCACTACTGCCAACCAGTAACACCCGCGTACGGTGCTGGCACCAATTTCAGGTATTATCTGTTTATGCTGCTGCTGTAGCATGGATTTTTGTAAAGTAAAAAAAATCACATTTAACATGACTTAATTTTAAGGTCTCTTATCAAGAGGTTCGGCAGCAGCTTAGTTTTTTTCTTTAGTTTTGTATACAATTTAATGCAGTACTGTATGGTACATGTTATGATAGAACTGAAGCTTGTGTCATTGTATCATGTTGCATGGATACAATATTTTCTCCGCCTTCACTTTTACAGATACCGCAATGTTGTTACATTTTGTATATATAAAAAAACACATCATTTGCAAATTCATTAAATATTTTTTTTGATGTTTCATGGGTGATTGTCCGGTTCGTGCCAGCACTTGTCTATGAATAGCGGTATCTTTTAGAAAACTCTCAGTTATGCAAAGGTCATAGGTCAAGAAAACCTGGACTAATGACTTCTCATAGAGAGGACATACAACACCCTTTGGGTGCTGCGGTCAGTAATGTCTGAGGGATTATGACTCCAACTTTGTAAATCAATCATCTGTTTATCTTCCGTGTACATTTATTTAGCCAGAGTTTGTTTGAATGGTTTTCTATATGTCGGCATCATGTTAATCTTGGAAAATAATAGAATGTTTACAGGATATGTCATAAATGACCAATGGATGCAGGTCCCACCTCTGGGACACACATTTATCTAAAAATGTGAGTCCCTCACCTCCTGTTTCATATGCAATGGACAATGGATGGGTGGTCCAAATGGACACTTGGCTTGTTTGGCTTGAGCCACGACTTCACTTCAACCAGGTCACCAGGATGCTATCCCCACCCAAATATAGTCATAGTGATAAGAGTCATTTATAACTTCCTGGACCCCTATATAAAATTTGTTAGCACATAGCTTAAAAGGGGATGCCCATCTGAATATTCACATTTAATTTAATTAATCTGCCATATTAAAATAGGATAATTTCTCATAAATGCTGATTTAGAAACAGGATAGTTGTCCTTGGATGCGACCACATCCGCAGTGGCGGAACATGCACTATTGAGACATCAGACCACCAGAATTCAGTGTTCATTACCACAGGGCAGCTGTAGGATATGCAGTTACTCCTGGATATTTCATATGCAAAAACTATTAATTTATTTGTTCAATTACTCCAGAAGTAGTGGTTGTATCCAAGGACAACAATATAATTTCTAAATGATAACATGGCTACATTTATGAGAAGCTTCACACAGGAACATTTTTTTCAATTACATCCATTTGAAGAAATTTGTTTGTGTATGGCAGATTAATTTAATAAAATGTCAATGCCCAGACGAAAATACCCCTTTAAAGGGAACCTGTCATTAGAAATTGGCTTAATAGATCACTACCAGTATGGTGTCAAGCAGCTGAGCAGCTTCTAGATCTTGCTTTTCATGGCCTGGCATAGTGGATTCATCCAGAAAATCAACTTTGAAGTGAGATGTAAATTGTTTTTATGAAGTTGAGGAGGAGGAGGAGAGTTTAAAACTGAAGTCAGATGTCCCATTTACTGTAATTGAAGGTCCTGGACAACCTCCGCTTCATATTGTGGACCCTCTCATCTCCTCCTTATATTGTGGCCCCTCATCTTCCCCTCATATTGTAGCCTCTCATCTTTCACTCATATTGTGGCCTCTTGTTTCCTCATTATATTGTGGCCTCTCATCTTCCCCTCATATTGTGGCCGCTCTCATCTCCCCCTCAGATTGTGACCCTTCTCATCTCCACATATTGTGATCCATATCCCCCCTCATACTGTGGCCCCTCTCATCTCCTTCTTGTATTGGGACTCCTCTCATCTCCCACTCATATTTTGACCCCTTTCTTCCCCCCCCCATGTTGTGGCTTATCATTTCTCCCTCCTATTGTTTCCCCCCCCCCTCATCTCCTCATCTTATTGTGGCCCCTCTAATCTCTCCCTTGTGACTCCCTCTCATCCCACCCATATTGTGGGCCCCCTCTAATGCGTCCCATATTTTGTCCCCCTCTCATAACCCCCATATTGTTGCCCCCCTCAATACCCCCATAGTGTGGCCCACCTCTCATACCACCCCCATATTATGCCCCCCCCCCCCCCCACTCGTCCTCTTTTCCTTGCTTCAATGAATTTTTTTTTTTAAATTAACTCTCTCCTCTTCTAATCTTCTTCTGTATTGTGATGCTGGCAGATGATGACATCACTCCACAATTGCCGGCATCACAGCTACAGCAGGGGAACAGTGATGATGCAGAGAGCTAATATCTCACTGCACCATCCTGTTATTCAACTCTATCTGTGTCCTCTCCAAGTCAGTGCTGGCAGGGGGTAAGATCAGCACTCGGCCAGGGGTTGAGTTAAAAGGTGTTGGGGGCCCACCAGTGCTTTCACCGTCACACCGGTGGGTCAATTCTACCCTGCTTACACACAAATTACAAAAAAATCAGCCAACCCCTTTAAGTCTTCCTTGTATTTCGAGACTTTCAAGATTCTTTCATTGATTTCATTGGTGCCCCCTAGTGTTGCTCATTTTTCCTTTTTTTTTTAACATCTGTAACAATCATCTGTCTATCATAAGCCAAATATTCCACACTTTGATCTAATGCGCCTAATGAGCTCCATCGGTATTTGTCATCCAAAAGCTGTAACATGGCAGAATGCGCACATATTCACAAATTACGCCACACTACACTGAATGGGAAAAGAAATATGAATTCTTGTCACTTTGTTTGCTGGCTTTCTGTCATCTCAATTAGACACCTTCTCAGGACTTCACTCATCTGCAAGTAGCTAATTGCTCCAGTCCCGGATACTATGAATTATCTCATGGAGGCTTCTGCGGCCGGTCACTAATATCAGTACAAGCGCTAAGTTCAGATAAAATCTGACAGAATAGGATATTGTTTGCTTACGCCTTTTTGTATTATTAATCTAGAATAGAAAACTCTTTTGAATCGGACTCTTGACATGGCAACCTCTGTAATTTATCAGTCTTCCCACACATGGCCCGGGATGAATACAGTCCTTCATCTTCGACCCAGGTGCAGTACTAGTCCCACTTGAACTTGACAGCATCAATACAACAGATTTTATTCACCATTCTTCTGTGACGAGTATTCTTTTCTCCTGCAATTCTTCTCATTTGTCCATATATCTATGCGCAGGCCAGCCAAAACCAACGTGAAAGAGGTACAAAGAAAGACTGTAGTTTCCACAGAGACTCACTATGGGAAAATACAGCCTCATTTGTTTTTTTTCTCTTCGGCAGTCAGCATTGAAAGGTCACTGTTAGCACGTCTAACTGCGAGGAACGTCAATGCCTGCTAGATGAGAGGCTACCACAACATGATAAAATGGATCGATATATATATGTGTCGTGGATCACAGCTACGGAAAATTTCATTCAATTATAAGAGTACATTTTTATATGAAATCTATTGCAGATCTACAATTTGTCCCTATATAAAAAATAAAATTGTTTACCGATTCTACTTCCCCGGACAATGCCACCCAATATTCTTCTCCAACATTGATAAATATGGGGCATGAATGTATTTATTTGTTTGCTATTTTCACCACAGGGGGCAGTGTTGCTACGTCTCCAGCTCCAAGCAAAGTCGGGACTCTGGGACCCCTAATGCTAAGATCAATTTTGACTGGAAGAACATGGAGTCTTTTCCTCCCTTCTGTACCATAGTTTAAACAACTTTGGCATCCTTAAAGGAAATCTACCACCAGGATTCAGGATTGTAGCACACTTATATGTGGTGAGTGCCCCCTCTGGCAGGACCCGCTCTTCTTTGAGCTTCCTATATATTTGTTTTTAAGAAAAAATGCTCTTATATTATGCAAATAAGCCTGAGGGGCTCCAGGCACCTGAATGCCTATGGAGCACAGAGACCCTCAGGCTCATTTGCATAATTTTAAAAGCCTTTTTTTGTAAAACCTAGGGTATTAAAAGCTAACAGAAGAGTAGATTCTGCCATAGGGGTACACACTAGTGGGTTATTGTGCTTGGTTTACAATCCTTTATCTTGGTAATAGATGTCATTTAAAGGAAACCTACTATCAGTAATATATTAACTGAGAATAGCCGAAGAGCACTGCAGAGCCGCACACGGAGGTAAGACTGAAGTTTATTAGCATAAATAAAGTTTTTAGTTATTTGGTTATGCTTAAAAGTTTGGGTAAAGGCAGTGTAGGTTGAAAATAAACTAGCATCAGGAATACCTCAGTTACTATATATCTAATGGTAGGTTTCCGTTAAGATCCCTTGATCTTCAGGGCTTCAATTAACTGCATGGTTTAAGGAATGGTTGAGTTGTCAATCCCTTGTTTCCAATGCAGGTGTCTGACATTTTCCACCCGATCGCACTTCCTCTTCTTTGTGTCACTCTGTGCTATGTGTTTGTGAAACTCATTGGCTCACATTTACTAAAAATAATGCAGTCTGTACTATGTGCAGTTTGCCTGTGTAGTGTGCAGAGGGCGCCATATTCATGATTTCTAGCGCCCATTCTTCACAAATCTGGCGCCCCTTGCACTGCTCCAACAGAGTGCACCACAGCTTTTTTGATGCACCTTTAACATGGGGCATGCAACACGGGCTTTGCATGTTAAATGGTGGGCTCGGTCCGACTGAGCTACGGAACGCCAATTTCAGTGCAGAATGTTGTGTCGCGTTGGGTATAGTATCAGGTGCGACTCTAATTATGGCGCATGCATCACAAACGTTTCTCGGTTACTTCTTAAATACATGTACAAGCTTCCTAAAAAGAGATGTGGTCCTTGAGGAGGGTTTACATTATGTACACTTATTCAACAATCTACTAACCATTTTCCTTGAACCCAAAAATTTGCAATTACAAAAATGGGGATTAGTTATATGGATTACTTAACGTATTGAGGCCCCCAATAGAATGCATTTTACATGTTTTTTATATTTTTGATTTACTCGTCTATAACCACTTATATTTGACTGTTTTTGTACGTTAATCTTCTACGTACAATCTTCTAACAACAATCTGACAGCTACCTTTATACAATATGAAGCTGCAGAGAAATGCAAAGAATCTAAGAACAAAGAAGCAGAATGACAGCAAAGATCTTTGTAAAAGATACTCAAGTGCCACCTGCTGGAACAATAGAAAACCAAAAACAGATCAAACTCATCAAGTTATTTCAAATTTTTTTATTTTGCTATTGATAAACAATTTAGAATTGATTCCCAAAAATTTGTAAAATATTGGCTGTGTAAAAAAAAAGGAAAAAAGTTCTTAATTTAAGTTTATAGCAAAACAAAAAGAATATATATGTTGGAAAGAGTTGATACATCAAAAGGGCAAATAGCTGTTTACGTTATACTAGATGATTTATTATTTTTAATAAAATACAATAAACCCATTTACATAGTGGTGTGGTTTGTAAAGAGTTTTTACACCTGTGTTAGGTTCTTGATACCAGGCCGAGAGAATGGGGGGCGTTGGAAACAAAAGATGTGATCAGAAGTATATCAGAGGATGGAGTAAGAAGTACAGCATTTCTCTGTGTAATTGTTGTATTTACTTTCATTGGACTTGTGGGAGACTTGTGGGCCCCCATCTCATGAGTACTGGTGTCCCATTGTTGGGTGCCCCAGCAATCACACACATATCTTCTATCCTAATGATAAAAACTAAATATATTTGGCTTGAACTTGATCAGTTACTACAATTTATCATTAAAATTGTACAATAAGGAGCCACAGGCAGCGACGGACATGGGTTCCTTGGGCCCACCGCATAAAATTAAACTGGGGACTCTTCATTATCTCCCAGGAAATAGACCCTACTAGACCCTACTAGTCTAGAGATACATCTTCTGATGTATCTCTAGGATCCAGTATGAGGTTAGTGCTTGGACCTGTCAGAGGATCCTCTATTATTCTGGGGGCCAGTCTGACATGGGCCATTTTAAGAACCAGGGAAATAAGGAGGAAGACTGAAATTATACACTGAAGTATTGGAAGAACGGCATAGTGTCAAAGAGAAACACACATCCCTCCCAAATCTACTTTGTAATACATTTTAGATAGCGTCAAGTGGTTTCAAGGCTAAAAATATTGATCACATATCCATATAATAAGTAATAAATATCAAATTAGTGGGGGCCCAACGCTCAACATAAATAATAATAATCTTTATTTATATAGCGCCATCAAATTCCGCAGTTCGCACAACTTAGCTGCTCTAAACAGGTTATAAACAGGAAATTAGATAGGAAGCAGACAACTCTGTGTAGTGGTCACACCAGGGTACTGCCATTCAGCTTCCTCCAGGTGAATATGAGATAATCTGCTTGACGCTGTAGTGGATCAGTGCTGTCAATGTGACGTCTTTCAATGAGCCTCTGTATACCAACAGAGGCTGGCAATGATAGGCAGAGCCATGCTGGATCAGGTAAATATTACTTCTTTATAATTTTAATATTCCCTGGAGCTTATAGTACAAAATGTTATAAAACAAATGTGTAATGACCCGGTAGATGGGTCATTACTTAAAAGTTAACTCTAATGATCCTCCTGGTTGTTTGAAGGAAGTGTGGTCAGCTACCCCATTCTAGCCTTAAGGAATCTGCCTCTGTAACACTGGTCTACCCCTGATTTGCTATCATATGGTGCCATCAGATGTCACAATATGGTATTATACCTGTAATATCCTGTGCCTATGAAATATAGGGTTTCTATCTGTAATGTTGATATTAAATATTGCAATTTTTGTATTCTTTTTAGCAGTCCCCAAGTGCCCATTGGTTGGCTCAACTCAGCAAACTTTTCAGTGAGCTTCTGCTAACGTTTATAAATATAAGCTCATTACAAGGCTTTGGGTCCTTGTAATACGGATGGGAAGTCTAGCTCTTCTTAACGAGCTGGATCATTATGTTCTGCTCACTAAAAAGAGCCGACTGTTCTGGCTACTGAACGTATCCCTCCTAAATATATAATAGGGAGCCTCAGGCCAGTCAGTCATCTCACTCCACTCCACTTTTAACCCAATTTTATCGGGTTAAAGGGGGCGTGGTGAGACAATTAGGGGAAGTGTTAAGTCCTGACAAGCCTGTTCTCCTGGATCAAGCCATGCATGACATACCCTGGTGCTAGGCTGCACTACAAGCCAGCCACTCAGGTCCCAGGGAATCCAGCTGACCCCACATTGCGGACAGGGCTTGGTGGGTGGATGTTACAAATGTCTATAAAATACTGATGACCTATATACAATCAATGGAGATCGGAGACTTGGAACCCCACAAATCAGCTGATTCTTTTACTGAGAGATTGAAGTTAGATGTATCGCTCTCCCTGAATGGACAGTATTTCCCTTTTAGGCCTCACGCAAATGATTGTGCCTGCAAAATGTGTGTTTCGACCGATGTCCATTAAAAATAACCGGCTGCACCCGACACAATCTTGGTGTGGTGAGGTATAGTGCATGTATGACCATGCACAATAAAGTGAGCCATGAGCTAGCTGTATTTTGTAGTGTGCATGAGCCCTTTAAGTCATATGTCATATTGGGGCATATTTACTTATCCGTCCTATGCGATCTCCAAAAGTGCATTGTCCGACCAAAATACATACCTGCTGCGATTCACTAAGATCATGCACCCAATATCCTGAATGTGTCGCTTCCAAGCTTAGGTCCGCCGGAGTTCACCTTCTTCTTCCTGGTTTATGTAAGTGCTTTGTCTTGTGACACAAATTGAATCTCAAATCCCGCGCTCAGTCCGAATAAGTCGGATCGTCTGACGGTTCGCCTCCCAATTTCTGTTGCATGAAAGCCACTGGCGCCAAAATCCAATCCCCTGCTAAATACCTGACCCAGTGGCGCAAATCCCGAAAATGTCGGAAAGTCCAACGGATATGCGATCGGCGGACCCTTCGTAAATAAGCCCCATTATGTTTGCAAAACAATGCATGGGACACTGGTCATCTATGCCATACATCAGCAGCAAAAATTCTGCGGTGAGTATCACTGAACCCAAAACCAGCCAAAACTGTTTCTAATGTAAATCACTGAAACTTAGCCTATTCCATTGTAGCTGACCCACCCCATATATTCTTTGCCTCATATAGATTTAGGGAAACTTAATTTATAATCATACGTAATAATAAAGAATAATGTTTAATGATGTTAACAGCAATAGATAGCTACATAAAAAGTAATAGGGATCGATCTTCTACTTCATAAAATACTTCTATTACTTCTACTTTATAAAATAAACCATTACCTTATCCAGTGTACAGTAAACCAAGACTCGTAGAAACAACCCAAACATAATACTCAGAATTTTCTTTAATGTCTGTCTCATTTCCTTCCAAAATCCATTTTCAAATGTCACTCATTTCTTAGTCGACAGCCAAACAGAGCTCCATTATGTCATCAGCAACTGGACAGTTCCAGTGTTTCTGATACAATTGTGTTACCAGAACAATGAGGTTATTGTCAGGTTGTTAAAGGGTTGGAATCTATCAATGCTTAACCAATTGTAAGTCCAGCTGCCATACTGAATAGCGGAGCTACCCTTATCTTTACAAAGGTTACTACATCCAAGAATGTGCTGCTCATAATGATATATAGTGGGAGGATGATAAGGACACAATGTTAGGATGTGACTTATTAGTAATTTATTCTATTGCCAACTAGGAAGTAAATTTTCCCTCTTATATGGGGCAACTGGACACTGTCCTATGGCATTACAATATTACAATATTATACAAGGCATTGGACTTGATTGACATCTACCTTCTTTCAACCATATTGGTTCTGAGACTTTAAGACATTTCCTTTTAAGTAAAAGAGGTTTCCCAAAAAAGCCCTAAAGAGAACTTGTAAAATTTCCATTGTATAGTAAACATATACTCATATAGCAGCCATTCACTGTTCAAATGACCACAAAGACTGGTGATTGTCTGCCGCAGTCACATGAACAAGGAAAGTGATCATACCAGCACCAGTACAGTACAGCTGTACGACCTTCAACCCTAATTTTCATTATGCTTTTAACTCTGATACATTATGGGGAAAATTTATCAAAAGTGTCTGAGAGTAAAACTGTTCTAGTTGCTCATGGCAGAGCTCAACTTTTATTTTATAAACTGTTGTGGGAATATGAAAGCTGAGCACTGATTGGTTGCCAGTATCAATATAGTGTGTCAAAATGCCCATCTGAAGACCAGAATTTTACCACTCTCATCAGAAATACCTGCTGGTAAAGGGTTAAAAGTCCTCCCCATATCACCTAAAATTCTCTAGCACTGAGGCACTGTACCGAAATTACAGACATTTTTATGAGATGCAAATGAGTAGACGTGAGCCAACTCCTGAAGAGAAGAGTCAAGTTTTCTTCTAGGTTTCCAGTGAACCACTCCTCCATCTTTTACGGAGAGAGCTCAGTGTTGTTTCGATTGTGGATCTGAGCAGAAAGAATGCTCCCACGGCATGGTGTATTTAGTGAGCAATGTGTGGGATACTACAGATATTCTCACCATTTCACAAACTCCATGATGGGCGGGGCCAACAAAGACAAATAGGGGAAGATTTATCATTAGGCAGGATTTAAGGCAGTTGTCTATGTGTTAGACTGGCAGGTTTCCACCACTCGGATATGTAGTCCGGTGTATGTGTAGTGTTAAATGCCTTCTGATCTGAGTATCAGCTGTGTGTGCTCTATGTAAATAGACTGCACCAGTCGCAAGTTTGTTTAACCCCTTAATGACCGCCCTATCGGCTTTTTACGGTGGTCATTAAGGGTACTTCTTCTGACGTGTACGCCTTTCTACGGCGGCGCGTCAGAAGAAGTTTTCGGGACACCGGGTCTCGCTGGTGCCGGTGTCGGGCTGTGATATCACAGCCCAGACCCGGCACTAACACCTGGGATCGGAAAAACTCTGATCCCGGGTGTTTAACCCCTTACACGCCGCGGTCAAGCATGACCGCGGCGTGCAAGTGTGTCCCCCGTGGATCGGACCCCCCCCCCGGTGTGCTTACCGGGGGATCCGATCCCTCCTGCCTCAGCCCCGGGTTCCGAAGAGTGACCCGGGGCTGTCGGCTCCTCTCTGTGCCGGGTTTCGCCTCCTGACAGGACCCGGCTGTGTGTAACTGAGCATGCTCAGCATGCTCAGTTACTTACACTATACACTGCAATGCGAGTGTATTGCAGTGTAAAGGCTTGAATAAGCGATCGGATGATCGCTTATTCAAGCCAAGAAGTAGAAAGTGTAAAAAAAGTTAAAAAAATAATTAAATCTTTTTATAATATAATTAAATAAATAAATAAATAAAATAAAAGTCCCATAATCTCCCCAGTAACACATAAAATGCAAATAAAGTAAATAAAACACAAAAACACGTACATATTTGGTATCACCGCGTCCATATTAATCTGTACAATAAATCTAAATCAATATTGAACCCGCTCGGTGAACTACGTAAAAAAAAAAATTGAAAAACTTCCCATAATATACAATTTTCCATCAAACACCATCACAAAAAATGTTCTAAAAAGTGATCAAAAAAAGTTACGTTCCCTAATATGATACGACTGAAAAGAACAACTGTTTTTGCAAAAAATAAGCCCTCAACCAGATCTGACAACAGAAAAATACAGAAGTTATGGCCCTGAAAAGTTGTCAATAGTAAAAACAATGCGATTTTCTCCAATATTGGTTTTGCTCAGGAAAATTGAACAAAAATAAGAAAAACTATATAAATGAGGTAACACCGCAATCGTAGTGAACCAGAGAATAAAGATAAAATATTATTTTTACGTTACGGTGAGCGGGGGAAAAAAAATGCTAACAATCCAAAATAAAAATTGATGATTTTGTTTGTCTCCCCCTTGAAATAGTTAATAAAATCTCATGAATAAGCTTTAAAATAAATTATCTATACATTGTATCTCATCCCGTACATAATAAGCCCTCATATGTTCGCATTACCAAAAAAAAAAAAATTATAGGTTGTACAATGTGACAATACAAATCTGCTGTGAATGGCGCCTCCATTCATTCTATACTCGGCCGTGCGCCCGTACAGCAGTTTACCACCACATATGGGGTATCAGTACACTTGGGAGGAATTGGGCATCAAGCGTTGCAGTGTGTTTCATCATTTAATTTATTCTGAAAATGTCAGTTTTGGCCTAAATGAATGTATTTACCAAAAAAATTCTATAGTTTCTAAATCGCAGGTCCATATTTTTTAACCCATGTGAAAGGGTTAATAGACTTAATAGAAGTTGTTTTACATATGTTGAGGGGTGAACTTTCTATTGTGGGGTAATTTATGGGGTTTTACTTTTATATAGGCCTTTCAAAGTCACTTGAAAGCTGAGTTGTCCCTCAAAATGTGAGTTTTGGCAATTTTCATGAAAATAAGAAAAATCGCACCTAAAGTTCTGCACCTCATAACATCCTAGAAAAATGACCGTAGAAAAATGAGCATAAAATATCATCTCAACATAAAGCAGATATTCTGTAAATGTTAATTATCAAACTTTTTGGGTAGTTTTACATCTTGTCTGGAAACCAGAACATTTCAAATTTGGAAAATGAAGAATTTTTACAAACTTTTGCCAAATTTTCACTTTTTTTCAGAACGAAACGCAAAACTTATCACTTATTTTATAACTAACATGAAGTACAATGTGTCACGAGAAAACATTCTCAAAATCACCGGGATATGTTAAAGCGTTCCGAAGTTATAACCAATTATCGTGAGACATGTCAGATTTGAAAAATCGAGTCTTGTCATTGAGCTGAAAACTAGTGTCGGTGATAAGGGGTTAAAGTTAACCTACCACTTGGGATAGGGCTCATAAGCTGGACATGCCGTGCACCAGCTCAGGGTGAGCTGGTGCCGGCGCTTATCTCCGTTATGTTTTTAAACAGTTTGAAAGTGTTTTAACAGTTTATTAATGTTTATATCCTTACTAGCTTCCCCGCAGCGGGGTCCGCGCTCGGCGCACCATGCACGCTACGACTTCCTGTTCAGATGCACGCACGGTCGCGCGCATGGTGCGCCGAGCGCGGACCCCGGTGCGGGGAAGCTAGTAAGGATATAAACATTAATAAACTGTTAAAACACTTTCAAACTGTTTAAAAACATAACGGAGATAAGCGCCGGCACCAGCTCACTCTGAGCTGGTGCACGGCATGTCCAGCTTATAAGCCCTACCCAAAGGTTTCCTTTAACATCTGCTCAATTTCTGCCTTTTTGCGATGTTTTTGCACAGGAAATTTTCAGATACCTCAAACATAAAATTGAGCAAAAACTTTTAAATTGAACAAAAACTTTCCCCTGTAGTAGCAATGGACCCACATACACCACCTCCTGAGTGGTGTAGTTTTGCGGGTTTTCGTTCGGCCCCGCCCCCGATTTCCGTCGCGTGCATGCCAGCGCCGATGCGCCACAATCCGATCGCGTGCGCCAAAATCCCAGGGCAATTCAGGGGAAATCGGCGCAAATCGGAAATATTCGGGTAACACGTCGGGAAAACGCGAATCGGGCCCTTAGTAAATGACCCCCATTATGTGCCTCAGTCACTGAGACTCCACATGCCATCTCAACAGTATATAATCTCCTCCTAGACAAGTGGGCCTTCACAGACCCACCTTATATAGCGACTTGGGAAAGCGAGACATGCACTAGGGACAACTGGCTGAAGGCATTTGAGCTGTGCCATAAACTCTCAGTTTCATGTAAAGCACAGGAAACTAATTATAAGCTACTTTCAAGGTGGTACTGGGTCCCTAGCAGGCTCCATTTGATATATCCCTCATGCCCAGATAGGTGCTGGCGCTGCCTGGGGGCTCCGGGTACCATGACTCACATCTGGTGGGGATGCCCATCTTTACAACCATTCTGGCACCAGGTTCGCAAACTGATTCTAGACCTTACTGGGATCAGCCTGGACAATGAGCCTGCAGTTTTATTTCTATCCATCGTTCCATCCTCTGTGACCAAAGTGAAAAGATCACTGTTGGGATACATGCTTATAGCAGCACACTCTCTAATACCTAGATTATGGAAATCCACAAGGATCCCCCAATTGTCTGACTGGTTTAGAGAAATATCACTTCTACACGGTTTGGAAGAGGCTACTGCGATATCGCATAACAAAGTAGCAGACCATTCAACAACATGGGCCCCATGGCTGACATTTAAACAATCTGCAGCATTCTTGAACTACTCATGACCCGCTTCTGCCCTACCCTAACCCCCCCACCCCTCCCCACCATTCCACACATCCCCACACTAGTTAGGGCTCTGGCCCAAAAGGCTTGCAACAGTTCTGTTCTAGACTCATCAGTACTCTAGGGCTGAGTACTATTTTCAAGTTGACCTTATTATAACACTGTTGACTTCCCAGTTTTGTTGTTTGAGCACGACCAAAACAACCCAATATATTACATGTTCCATAATCCTAATCAAATTTTACATATATTAGATGTTCAACGCGCCGTGATCTTCAATAAACATGCTCTTTTATTGCTATATACTCAACTTATTGGAACATAACTACATCGTAATATGTCATGTATAGGACCTGTGTGTCCCATGCTCTATTTATACCCTGTATTTTGTACTCTGTAAAAAAGAAGAATTATGAAAATTTGCGTTGTTTTGAAAATTCTCAGTTGATAAATGTGGTGTTGCACACTTTAGAGTTGCGTTTTTTCTCACAAAAAAACAGCAAAAACGATGTTTGTGCAAAAATTTGCGACAATTATATGCCAAGAAGCTCCATAGGACTAATGATAAATCTTGTAGTTTGAGAAAAGATTTTAATGGTAGGTCTGCCGTGCACTTTTCAAAAAAGGCAAAGTAGGGAGTGAATATGGTTTGTTGTGTCTGCTCTTGTTGACTGCTTCCCTTTAAATAGTTATTATTATGTATTAATAATTAAAAGTATTAAACATAGGGAACATATTCATTTTAAATTTCGCCATAGAAAGCTGAGTAAAAAAATTCCTAAAATATTTGTGATGATTTAGTGCCCAAAAATTGTATTTAAGGCATTATGATGTTTTCATACTCTGGTCTTCACTTAAAGAGAACCCATCAGGCAAAATAACCCCCCTAAACTAAATATATTTTCATAAACTGCCATTAGAGAGCATTGCCTCTATCCCTTCATTGTCCCTCTACACGCCTGTAAACCTAAGCAATGAGGTCCTAAAGCTGTATGCAAATGATCTGTGAAATGTCCAATGAGTCATTAGCAAATTCAAGCTGTCCAGCTTATTCATGAGTGGGAGGCACAGCCACACCCCCAGTGCTTGACTGACAGCCTGTATAATGGTGTGGGGTATAATGGTGTAATGGCTGCTCCATGTGCTTGCTGGTGGCCACGCCCCCTGCAGCCTGTGTGTGTATAGGAGAGATACAACAGCTCCAGGCTGCAGCCATGTTATAGCAGAACATGTCAGGTACTTGTGTAGCTGATGTCTGTGTCTCACACATGTGTATGGGAGGATGCAGCATGTCAGCAGATGCAGCACACACACTAGCAATACTTTACTATACATTACACACAGACATGAGCAGGTGGAGGAGAGGGGAGGGGTAACAGGAGTGACATCACTGCCACTGTCAGCTGCTCCAGCAGGTAGAGGTGACAGGACAAGTGACACAGACCTGATGACAGGTGTCCTTTAAGGCTGAGAAGGAGAGAATTAATTTTTTCATGGGGTCATGTGAGAATTTGGAATGGTTTTATAGAGCCAGACGAATATACTTACCTCAGTTCTACCCAATGCCTATATGCTGTATATAGTATACATACTATATACCTGTGCACTTGTGTGACCATGGTCAGATTTCTGTCCACTGACAGTGAGCATAAAAGTTTCCTATAGAAGGACAGCAAGCAGAGGTCTAGAAATCCATGAGGAACTGATTCAGAGTATATTGGAAAATTGTAAAACTTTCTATCATATAAGCAATAACATTAATTTGCTGTAATGAGAACACGCCTTTAAGGGATAAATATTGTGTTATTTTAATAGTTTGGGCATTTAAAGATATGGGAATACCAAATGTTCAGAATTTATATCTTTTTTTTCATATTTCTTCTTAAGAAAAGGGGTTATTGGAATTACATTTTTAACCCTTTGCGATTGACAGAGCAGCTGCTACATAGTGTAGTTCATCTAAAACCTAGTGTAGAAATTGCAGAAGAGGGGACCTGTAGACTCGCTCCCTGATAAGGGTTTATTATCTGTCGCACTTGAAGGAGGGAAAGTGTGTAAAAGTCTCTTGGAAGAGTCCAAGGTAAAGGATAGCAGGAAACAGTCCAAACCTGAGATAATAGCAAGAGAACACAGAGGAAAACTGGTAACGCTGGCACGGACTGGAGACACACCGCTGGACTGGAACCCTGGGAGGCACAGCAGGAAGCACGGAGACAGACAGGATGGCAGGAGCACATGGAGGTACACTGGTAACGCTGGAGACAGAAACACGTTGGAACACTGGTAACGCTGGAAACAGGAACACGGAGGAACACTAGTAATGCTGGAGACAGTAACACCAGGAGCGTATGGGAACGCTGGAGACACTTAGGAAGCGTTGGAACGCAGGATGGCTTTCTCTTAGCAGGAAATTATGTTGGAGACAGGAACACAGGAAAGCGTCTGGGAACGCTAATGAGCTTACTCTTCGACAGAAACGGTTTAGGGAAGCCTGGTATGGAAACCATAGGAGATCCTAGGAGAAGATCCGGTGAGGAGTGAAGGGAGGTGCCGGATTATAAGGGCAAGCTGGATTAGCAAGAGCCAATTAGGAGGACGCTGGCCCTTTAAGGCTTAAAGAGCCGGCCTGCGCGCGCCCTAGCAGTGGGAGCGTGCAGCCTAGCAGGAGTACAGCCAGGAGTGTGGAGAGGTGAGTCCAGACTGGGGAGCGGGGACCGTGGCACATAGAGGGGCACGTGTGTGCCCGCGATAAGGATTGCGAGTGCATCTGTGACATTATCCTTACCACTAGAGATGAGCAAATCAGCAAAGATTCAATTTGTTAGAAGCTACTCAAAATCTTTTATAAAAATTGTTTCAATCCAAATCAAATTAGTCCTAACTTCAATTGTTCTGGAAATATATGGTATATAACCCCCTCTCGTCCTCTAAAACATTTAATCTTGTTTCATTCATTTTTAAATTTTTTTACTCAAAGGATAAGAGAAATGGTACAAACAGAAATTACCAGTAGACATTAAAAGTCCATTGAATTAATTGGACATTTTAACCCCTTGCTGACATTGGGTGTAATAGTACGGCACGAGCGGCAGTGAATTTCTGACCTGTGCCATACTATTACTTACAGCTTTTGGCACCCGCTCCCGAACTGAGCTGGCACCGCAGAATCCTGCATTAACTGCTTGGTGCCACTTCAGCACTATGCAGTGAACAAAGGAGAAAGCAGAAGATTTGATAAACCACTTATGTCTTCTCTCCAGGGACTCCCGCCATGTCTAACAGCTGGAGACCCCATCCTGGTCCCACGATTAGCACGGGAAGAGAAAAAAAAAGAAGTGACGTCAAATGACTTTGTGCAGACTCGAGAACCGCGTCTGCTGACATCTTTCAACAGTGGGCAGACAACATTGAGTTAAATTCATGGGCCATAACAACTGCCAATGTCTTTCCTCTTTGGCATTGTGTTTCCTCCTTTGCAACAGATCAGCAAAACGCCTAAATTTCTGGTCACACTTGCTGATGATCAAGGGCATTGGAGCAGTAGCACCTGGCTGCTACTTACCATCCTAATTCTAAACGTTTTTGGTTTCTTTTTGTTTACAATTGAAGTTGAAAGTTTAGGTCTTTAAACTCACCATTTTTTTGGTCCCAAAATGAAATAAGGTATGACAGAGATTGTCGGGAGTCAGACTTTATGCTGGTATGGGCTAATAAACCTTCACCTGTTTTTCGCCACACTGCAGCCTCTTCTCATTTATTTGGGATACATGTATATAAAACATCTCCAGTCCTTCCACACAGACCTCTACCTTTTGCCTTTTTGAGTCATAGATTCATATGATGTAACCATATTAAATACTCGGAGCTGTTGACTTATAGAAGAGAAGAAGGTTTTAAATGTGTTGTAAATTATTCAAGGAGGAAGAGCACCCAGACTAAACAAGCTTAAATAGCTTTTTATTACCATAATGTCATTCGTGCCACATTGTTGTACATAAATGATGATTTAATGGGCTCATTTCCCATTTATTCACCGACATCTATCATTCTGAGCTGCTTTATAAATATGGAACAAGATTTTTACTACTTGTTCTTTGGGGAGACAGAAATAAAGTTAATGTCATGTGGAAAGAGTCATGCATAAAACTGAAAGGTACAGTATACTGAGAAAGACAGTGAAGAAAAGCCGATGAAATTACCATTGGTCAAACGCAGCGCTCAGCTTTATTTGATCTTCGCCTCTAACTATGATCTGGCATTTCTCCCAGATCAAAAATGCATTAAATAAGTTCTTAGCATTGGGGTCTAGTGGTAATATTTCTTCCTCTTCAATTTGAACCTGACATTCAAATAACACCCCCCCCCCAAAAAAAACAAAAAAAACAACTATGATTAAAAAGCATTGCCCTTATCCCTAAATGGTCTGCAATGTTAAAAGATAAGTTTGTAAACTTATATGCAACTTACCAATCACGATAAGTGAGCCCTGCATATTCATTGTTCCTTGCACAGCCCTGCCTCCCTGTTCCTGATTGACAGGTCTCACTGCTACCACCGTGTTGCTGGTATGGAGCTAGTACTTATGGACCACCTGCCAAATGCAACTACATCTACAACTTCCTTTATTTTCCCCTCCTCACTTCTTTGAGGCTGCATACAATTCCTGAGGATGGGGTGAGTAGAACATGAGAGAGATACAGTGGATTTGTGTGACTTAGCTCTGCTAAATCATTAACCACTCCCTCAGGAAGCTAGTGGTAGAGAGATTCTGGCTATATGAAGGGAACAGGGGTGTAACTACAGTGGTAGCAGCCATAGCAGCTGCTATGGGACCCACAGTGTCAAGGAGGCTCAGCGTCTGGGTATTTGGTATGTACTTAGCATGTATATGCTGCATGTGTGCATGGTGTGTATTTGTATGTGTGTGCATATGTGATGTATATATGCTCTATATGTGTGTGCATATTTGATGAGCATATGCTGTTTGTCTGATACATGGTATATATGGTACTGTATGTATGTGTATTCTGTATGTATGTATATAGGGTGTGTATATACTATGTGTGATTGTAACTCACATGTGTGTACAAACATGTATATTTTTAAGGGAGAAGGGGCTCTCACTCAGAAGTCTGCTATGGGGTCCTGTGTCTCCTAGTTATGCCCCTGGAAGAGAAATCAACCTTGCTCTTCAACCCTCCCACAGGAATTCTCTTCAGCCAAGTTAGCAGTGTCAGCATCCGTGAGGAGGTGTCAGGCACCAGAGATAGTGGACCCACTGTACGACCACGGACGATGGGGTTAGCCGACACCTGGGAGAGGCACCCGGTTTTCACCAAAGCCCACCGCAAAGCAGGTTGGACTTGCTGTGGCGTGGTACCACCAGGTCGCTCCACAGGCATGACTTTGTCCGTGTTAGCAGCCAAGGCTGGGTGCAGAATCGTGTGGCAGAGACGGAGTTGTGGACAGGCAGGAGATCAGAACAGGCAGTATGGAATCAGAGTCGGGGACGTAGCAGAAGGTCAGGACAGGCAGCAAGGAGAGAAGTCAAGAACGGAATACAGGTCACAACGGGAAACGAGGCCATAGGGCACAAGCTTTCCCTAAGGCACGGCGGGGTATAAGGGAAGAGGCTGACTATTTATGAAGTACCAGCTGGCCAGCACCAATTAATGGTGCCCTGGCCCTTTAAATTTTATAGAGCCGATGGGCGTGTGCCCTAGAAGGCGGAAGTGTGTGTGCCGAGACGCAGGAGACACCACTGGAGCATGGAGATGTAAGACTGCAGCCTGAACGGAGGGGCACACAGAGGCACACAGGTGCGCCTGCAACCCGAGACATGGGACCATGACTGTAACAGAGGACACCAATAAAAGTCTTTTTTTTTTTTAAATAATGGTCCTAATCCCATCAGTGGAACATTTATAAAGACGTATAAAAGGTACTCTGTGGGTTTGGTGGGGGTAGTCTCTGGTGACAGGTTCTCTTCAAAGAGGATTTTCAGGACTTTGGTACAGATTTCCTATACTTGGCATTGGCCTTCAAATCAGAGGTGGTTCAATTCAAGGAAAACCTAGCTGGCTATGGAAGAAGGGGGCAGATTTATAATTGGTTTTGCTGGGCTTTTTTGGTGTATAAAAGTTGCAAAAAAGTCACATAGAGGGTTTTTGTGATTTTTCATTGCTCAAAAGTCCCACAGGACTATTCCCACCACTTTACTATATTGGTGTAAACATAGAACTACTGCTAGTGCAAAACCGTGCAAAGTCAGATTTATGACTTGCGCCTTTTTCGCAAAAAAGCAGGTCATATTCCTGCTCGATTTTGCAGTTCGGCAGTCTTTTTTTATTGTCATCAATGCGTTACTGCTGCTCACCCACCGATGAGAGATAGGCCCCAAATAACAGTATATGGGAACTGTACACATCATGTGCAGGCTGTCTAAAAGGAGTTAAGTAATTACAGAAACCCCTAGGATATGCAGAACAGGAAACCTGCCATGTCAGTGTGACTTCAAGGTTTTGAAATTCCCATACCAACCATCCTGCACCACATTGGGGTTCATTTATCTTTAGTCAGGACATTGGTGCGCATCTATGTTTTGCTTTTTCTGGGATTTCCACTTGTTTCATTTCTCTTAGAAGGGGATATATCAGACATGTGTATCTTGTGCTTTAAAAAAAGACGTTTAAAAGTCTCAAATTCTTCTGCAACCCCCTTCTAAACTTTCGCCTACGTCTGCTCGGGACTGAAATTTATTTGTGCCAAAGTTGACCCATATTTGATTTGCGCTAAATTTGCAACTTTTTCCACATCAGTATTTTGAAGATATATCAGGCGGAACACTGAAAAATTCTTGCGTGACTAACTTTGCTAGGTGAGTGGAAAAGTCTCAAATTTGGGCACAAATATGCAAATAAGCCTAAACAGTTGCAAAAAAAACCCTATTGACTCCTATGGGACATCCAGATTGACTTTCTTGGAGTCCGGCCTATGCATTCCCACATTTTTCGCCTTTCCTTTTGAATACTATAGGGATTGAGAGTGAGTATTATTTTTGCTTTGTATGTATTGAATTCAATTATTGGGTTATAAGTTTTTAAAATTATATTTTGGATTTTTTTTTTTAATTGTATATTTCTTTTTCGCTGAATCCCATTTTTGTTAAATCATTCAATTAAAAAAATTAGTCATAGAATTTTAAGTTATTCTCTTATATTTCAATTTTTTTTTTAATTTTTACTTTTTCACTGAATCTTTTTCACTAATTTTTACTTTTTCACTGAAACTGAGTTTGTAAAATCATTCAATTAAAAAAAATTAGTCACTTAATTTTAAGTTAGTCTATTAAAATATCCTACAACTATTTTTTTTTTCTTTTCTTTAAATGTTTTCATGGCTCTGATGTCACTGCTGATGTCACAGCCAGTTGAACAACATTGATTTTCGAGGCTTCTTTAAAGAGGTGTTAAGTACTTGATGACCCGATGATGTACGCATTTGTTTTCCCAATATGTTAAGGCCTTTTATTCCTGAAACAAGTCTGAACTCTACGCGCGGCGATCGCCTTACACCCGCCTGGAAGCATTTCCACAAACATTGGCAGAAAGAGCTATATAAACAGTTGCTTAAAATGTATATAAAAACAGATCTAACACTAAACTTACAATCTTGGAGGAATTTGATTTTCATTTATTTAAAATGTCAACAGGTCTGAGTTAGTCTACAACATCCTCAGTGCTTTCCCTCTGGAAAGAAAATATCAGGTACCCAGTCTCAAAGATTGAAGTTCATTGATGATAAAGTTCAAATAATCCTTTGTTCCGTAGATTTTCTCCACCGCTGCGGACATAAATGAGCTCTTTATAGAAAGTCGGGTAAATGTACCATTTTAGAGTTTACAGAAACTGTTTATTTAAAGTACTTAGACTACCAGCTCCGCCGGGTAGGCTTTCCCTTCTAAAATAAACAGCCACCCATTTGATAACCATTAGCAAATGGAACCTTTAAGACAAGAGACTCACAAGAAGCAGGTTAACGCTTCCTTTTAATTACAACGTAATAGTGATACTTAAAGTCAGCAAAGTCCTAGCATTCCGGACTTGTTTAAAATACACGAACATGATAGTTATTGTTAAGATTTATTATGTCAATCTTGCCTCGGAATAGACGGAATCCTTTTTTTTTTCTCTCATACTCTGAATATTATTTCGATGACCTAATTCGTTGGGCTGAATAAAATGTTAAGATCAAAGCAGATATAATAGAAGACTTCAAGTATAATAAACATAATAAACGCTTTTTAGATCTACTGGGATTATTTTATATATTTATATAATATAGGTTTTTCAAGTCTATTAAAATATTACTCATGGGAATTAATATAAATTTTGTTACCCATTCATAATGCTAATGTCTCTTTATGCACCCACAGCAGTTAGACTACGTCTGCACACCCTATAACTACAAATTTTATAATTTAAAGGGCCAGTGCACCCATTCCTAAATCGGCCCTGGCCCCACTTCTAGTGGTCAACCGGACCTTCCCTCAAAGGAATATTCCTGTGTGTTAAAGCTACTTGTTACAAGTTTTCTGCAGTGGTGTCTATTTTGCTTTCTGACCTCTAAGTTACTTCCCTGGATCTGCATTACTAATATCACTAGGCCCAGAGCAGGAGCTCCAATGATAATCTAACCCAAAGAACTACTGCAGGATGAGGCCTTGAGTCCTGTCTGTCGAACTCTGTGCTGAAGGACATAGCCTGAGTGCACACTGGTAGGGATCCGAGCGCCTCCCCTGCCACCACTGCCCTAGGTGGTCACCTACCTCTGTTTACCCTTTTCCCAAGCCATGTTAATGGTCTCCTTATATTGATACTATATTTCACCATATAGTAATGACATATCAAACAGCAGAGGAAAGCTATGGCCACTATATATTGAGGCGCAACGGAAAGTGAGACAGGTGTATACTTACCCAATTTACAGTTGGTCGGCACTATTGTTTAGGGGACACACTCATATGTGCTTACCAGTAGCTCCGGACAAAGGGGCATTTATAGATGCCCCTTTGTATAACACTTACAAGTGAATTATAGTGTTACTCTACACACAATATTTCTTTAAAGAATATAATAAAAGTTTTACCCCACCCTCAGTTTTTCTCCCCGTTCACACTTATCCTATTTTTGGCATATGCAAAAGTACTTATGGTGGTGCACACTGAGGGTGCTCTAGTGAGGATAGAATAACAGTATCTGCAGGCTGATCATGAGCCGTGCACCTGTGTGACATCACATGACCAGGGATTGTTTTTTTTTTCCCCACAGGAAGTAAACAATCAAGCTTCCTGTAAGCAGAAATCTAGAAAACCACAAGGAATTGATGCAGAAATTATATTGGAATATTGTATAACTTTTCATATCAGTTATTTGCTGAAAGGGCACAGCAACTTTAACTGATTTACCGAATATTTTCTAATATAGTAACATCATTTATTTTATTATAAATTCCATCATTAATATTTGGTCACCGTTTTCCACTTTCCACCAGATTCTCTCACTTCTAGTGGTCTAGCCCTGTCACTTCTCCAGAATGATCACAGAAATGAAGATTGCTTTTGAAATAATGGAACGTTGTACTACAGTTACTGTATATGGAATCAAATATGCTATATTTCCTGTTTAGTTTCTTCTCCATGAATGAACAGAGAGGTTTCCCTGGCTGACCAAAGAGCTTTAAACAATTTTCAAAGGGGCGCTGACAATTTGTAACTCAAACATGTTCAGGAGTTAATGATTTCTCCAAATTTTAGAGCAAGAAAAGGCTCCTGTGTATGTTACCGTAGTTCCTGCGTTTCAAATGTTTCTTTATTCCTGGATAGGTGTGTGCCAAATAGAAACTGATTTATCAAGAGCTGCTGATTGGTTAGTGTGGTTGGCAGGGGAACAAGTCACTTCTGCGCTAAGTATCTTTTTGGAGAGTGAGCGGAGATATATACAATAAAGTGACTAAATCATATGGCGGAAAATGAAAATGCTTGATGATAGGTAATTATTATTCATTTTAATACAACAATATATGTAAGTATTATTATTACTACTAAGTTTTTTTTACTACTTCTCACTATTTCCTTTTGGTTAGAAAGGAATGTAGTAAAATGCAATGTAATATTACAAATTATGATTTTTTTGATACATATAGATGTGTGCTCCTTACCTTCCTCTTGGCTAGACATGCCCAATATGACTGTTCATATCATTGTTATTACTAACCACCACATTACAAATGTTATTATTATTACATTGCTACTTCTATATCCTCAGTATTTCTGCTATTCCTGATAATCACTATTGTTGCATTGATGGATATTATTAGAATTATTTTTATGATACAATGCAATGCATACATTTTCTATTTTAATTATTAACATTTTTGTAACTACTATTTTATATTATTACTATTTACTCCAATTGAGATTATTATTATTACTACTAATACATAATACATGACTGTGACATGATATTATTATTGGACAAATATTCTCTATTATGTTTAATGTGTTTTCTGAATTATATTATTATTATTATTATCATCATAATCATATTGCTACTTTTTTCTATGCACATTATTGCTGTATTTTGCCTGTTTTTATTATCAGATGTCAAAAACATTTGAAGGCCACAATATTTATTTTAAGGATTGGTTATAGATTGCTTATCAATACTTGATAGCGGAAGCTCAGGGTCATTGACTCAGACAACGTTAGTCCAGTATGGGGCAAAGATCATAGAAGTCCTGCTCTTAGCGATTTCACATTAATGGCATACCCCTTTAAAATCCTTCAATCCCTATAACCCTTAAATACCCACAGTTTTGAATATAATATAAACCTAGAATGCCATTTGCTAGTATATATATATGTTCCCATATATGCATATAAGCAGTAGTACTATACAGTGGCTATATATGCAGTATAAAAGCAGAAGCAGTACTGTTCAGTTCCCATTTATGCAGGATAAGAGCAGTAGTACTCTGCAGTGGCCATACATTCATAGGAGTTATGGTAAATTTATGTGTACAGACAGTCCCCTACTTACACCAGACTTGCAGGTGACCCCTAGTTACAAACGAACCTCTGGATGCTGGTAATTTACGGCACTTTATGGTACAATAAACCGTTAAAACAGATATCACAGGAGTCTGCAATTAAGCTTTATTATTAATTCTGTTTTTTATGCCAATCCAAAATTTTATTGGCACAGAGCTACAATTAGAAAATATACAGGGGACTGGCTATACATACAAGCAGAATAAGGGTAATTTTACAGTGAGGGTAGGTTTGAAGACCAGGGTCAGCTCCAGATTTCAGTTGGCCGCTGGGTGACAGAGCTACAGTAGGTCCCTTTACAGTAAACTCACTTAGTGGCATAAAAAATTCAGAAGCTTAAACAGTCTCATATTCCCTAGTTTATCATCCCAAACAGCCCCCTCATGGTTATTTTATATAAAGCCCTCCTCATACCCTATGCATTCATTATGTACAGCATTATTTGGGCCCCCCAGGAGCTATGGGCCCTGGCACTTGTCCAGGTATGCCCAGTGGTGGCGCCGGCCCTGTTTAAGACACTTTCCCTTATGTTAACTTAAAGAGTGGATTGTGGTGGCCACCCAAAATGTCCACATAATAAACCACAACCAACACATATCCAGTTATCCTGAATCTTTTCCCATGTAACTACATATCCCCCTCCTCTATATGATGAGGCCTTAAAACATTTTCATGGTGACAGGTTCCTTTAAGCACCCCCCTAAATGAACTTCATAGGAAAGCAACAGTGAAATGACTTTGTTCCACAATGACCTAAATATTCCAGTAAGTCCATAGAAACCTGTGATTATATTCAGTTTATAATGTAAACTTCATTGTTTTCAAGAGCGGGTTCCAGTGACACTCCATAAACATATAATATTTCATATGATTATAAATGGATATTTATAGAGCCTACGACTTAATAGTTAGATCTGAAGCTTCTATTCAGTTGTATTAGTCAGCCTGGTTTACTCACAAAGACTTGCATGAAAGAACTAAACATTTGGTTGATGCTTCACTAAGAAAAGTCCCTGAAATCTATTTTAATATGGACAAACTTGTGGCTTACCACAATTCTTGTATCCGCAATGCCAACTGCTCACCATGCTTATGTAAAGATAGATCAGATAAGTGCACAGCGCTTGCACATTTTTAGGGGGTGACAAAACACCATACTCATTCTAAGTCATAATTTTACTGTGGAGCTTCATGGTGGAATGTATCATCAATGTTACTGAAAGGTCTAATGAAATAGTTTCCGGTAGGACCCTTTAACACACCCATCACTTCACCAAGCCGGGCCGAGTGCAGGTAAGAGCGTGTCCAGCGACACTTATTTTTTTTAAATGTGGCAGTTTCTCCGAATCCGTCGGGTTTTTCGTTCGGCCACGACCCCCGATTTCCGTCGCGTGCACGCTGGTGCGGATGCGCCACAATCCGATCGTGTGCGCCAAAAACTCGGGGAAATTCAGGGAAAGTCGGTGCAAAATGGAAAAATTCGGATATCCCGCTGAAAAACGTGATTCGGGCCCTTAGTAAATGACCCCCAATGTACTTACATACTCCTCGGAACAGTTAAGTAAATGTGCCCCAATATGTTTAAATAACTTGTCAACTGGGTAGAACCATTTTCTGGAGCAATTCCCTGTTTCCCTGACCCACATGCCTTTTTGGATATGGCAGGGCAGGGACTGCATAATTTTGAAAAGCAGGCCAATCAATTAGCTATTTGTACTCTATTGAAAGATACAACTCATCCTGCAAAAAACAAGCCTACAGACATTTAAAAAAAATGAAAATAGCGCATGGTCAAAAATACTTTATTAAGGAGTTATAGGGCAACTTATTTAAAGGAAAGCTACCACTTTGAAATGGTCATTATGACCCACACTAACCTGCACATAAGGGGAGATGAGCTGGTGCAGGCACATATTTTAGTTAATCAAATAACGAAATGGATGGATTATAACTATAGATTGTGAACTTTGCTAATAACCTACTCGGGACTTGACTCTGAGTCACAGCGCTTGGGGATTAGCACACTAGGGGAGGCATGCAGAGTGCCGTTCCCGCCTCCCCCCCACCCTCCCTTCTTCGCTCCAGAGAGCCGGTGACGTCACTAAGCCCTCAGGAGCATTAGAGCATGCGCATTGCTGGCTCACATGGCGGCTGCACCTACTATCCCGAGGTCTCGTGACGACGGGGGTGAGACCTCGGCGATCTCCTTGCCAAAGTCTCCCGATAGCACACGCAGCCACGTGAGCCGGCGATGCCCAAGCTCTAATGCTCCTGAGGGCTCGGTGTCGTCACCGGCTCTCTGGAGCGAAGAAGGGAGGGTGGGGGAGGCGGGGATGGCACTCTGCATGCCTCCCCTAGTATGCTAATGCCCAAGCGCTGTGACATAGAGTCAAGCGCCAAGTGTGTTATTAGCAAAGTTCACAATCTATAGTTATAATCCATCCATTTCGTTATTTGATTAACTAAAATATGTGCCTGCACCAGCTCATCTCCCCTTATGTGCAGGTTAGTGTGGGTAATAATGACCATTTCAAAGTGGTAGCTTTCCTTTAAAGCTTTGCTATAGGTCTCTGCTTAGATGATGACCAACATGTGGCATTTATAAAAAATCCACTAAGTCATCCAGATCTTAGTCAGGCCTAAATGACCATGAGAAGAACAAGTCATATAATGGTGAGTGATGATCAATAAAGATAACACTATAATATTGTGTCACGTTCCTATTTCACTACATCTTATTGCTCTTTGTTCGGCCGGGGACAAATATTAAGCCATCTCCCTAAAATACTAAATCCAAAATAAATAAAACAGGCAAACCAACTATCATGGCATGTCCAAACGTCTATGACAAGAAAATATTTTTATTCCTATTTTTCTCTTTCGGTTTCTAAACTACCTATATATATATATATATATAACATTCCTTTTGAGCATTTTATTCTTTGAAACAAAACATTTATAGCACAGATGGTCTGGATTTGTGGGCTCTGCAAATAAAATGAGAATGTAGAAATAAAGCATATGGGTGCAATCTCCTCTGCTCATCTCAGGGCCAAAAGAAGCCTAAAAAATGTGCTTAAATGTCATCTGAAGATCCCCACCAGAACTATGTAATGTGTGTTGTAAGATGTTTAGGAACATCTTTTGAAATTGAAATGAGAGATTTACTTCTCCTAGCCTATGAGAAATTCTATATGTTTTTTGACTCTGAAGATAGTCTTCACATTAGAATTGCCACATTTGCCACAGTTACTGCTCAGCGCACTTTTTTATTTATCTGCTTCCCAATTCTTTTCTGCAATTTACTGTGCGACAGACTATGCCCACAGTCCGACTGAGCGCCGGAAGCAGTTTAACATGCAAAGTCTGACAGAAAACTGGTGCACGGCCCTAAGTAAATGTGTTAAATCAGCAGTGTTCAACTTTTATTAGTCTGAGGGCTGCAATTTCATACATTGCATACCTCTAATGCTGGAGAGCCTCCCAGAGAAGGCTATAATACTGGAGACTCTCCAAAGCAAGCTATAACACTGGAGACCCCATAGCAATCATATAATATTGGAGACCCTTCCATAGCAGACCACTAATGCTGGAGACCCTCCCTGAGCAGGCTATAATACTGAAAACTCTTGCAGAGCAGGCTATAATACTGGAGACCCCATAGCAGCCATATAATGCTGGAGTCCCTCCCAGAGAAGGCTATAAAACTGGAGACCCCATAACAGACCTCTAATGCTGGAGACCCTCCCAGAGCAGGCTGTAATACTGGAGACCCTCCCAGAGTAGGCTGTAATACTGGAGACCCTCCCAGAGCAGGCTGTAATACTGGAGACTCTCCAAAGCAAGCTATAATACTGGAGACCCCATAGCAGACCTCTAATTCTGGAGACCCTCCCAGAGCAGGCTGTAATACTGGAGACTCTCCAAAGCAAGCTATAATACTGGAGACCCCATAGCAGACCTCTAATTCTGGAGACCCTCCCAGAGCAGGCTGTAATACTGGAGACTCTCCAAAGCAAGCTATAATACTGGAGACCCCATAGCAGACCTCTAATTCTGGAGACCCTCCCAGAGCAGGCTGTAATACTGGAGACCCTCCCAGAGCAGGCTGTAATACTGGAGACCCTTCCAGAGCAGGCTGTAATACTGGAGACTCTCCAAAGCAAGCTATAATACTGGAGACCCCATAGCAGACCTCTAATTCTGGAGACCCTCCCAGAGCAGGCTGTAATACTGGAGACTCTCCAAAGTAAGCTATAATACTGGAGACCCCATTGCAATAATGCTAAATACCCTCCCAGAGCAAACTAAAACACTGGAGACCCCTCCCAGAGCAGACGTGTAATACAGGAGATTTCCCAACGGTGACTGACTATACAAGAGACCACCTAGAGCTTACTTTAATACAGAAGACTCATGTTCACTTGTGTTTTTACAATAGGCCCCTAGAGGTGTTAATATAATAACAAACTTATACTTACCTTGGTTTTTACTTTGGGTGCAGTGCGGCGCCCCCTCTCCCGATGACAGTGCGCTCCCACTATATCCCCTTGCTGGGGATATATTGGGCTGTAGCGGGTTTGTGATGTTGTCATAATGGGGCAGATTTACTTACCCGGTCCATTCGTGATCCAGCGACGCGTTCTCAGCGCTGGATTCGGGTCCGGCCGGGATTTATTAAGGTAGTTCCTCCGCCGTCCACCAGATGTCGCTGCTGCGCTGAATAGCATCGGAACGCACTGGAATACACCGAGCCGGGTCGAGTGAAGGTAAGTGCAATTTTCGCGCCCCCACGCCCCCTGATTTCCGTCGCGTGCATGCCAGCACCGATGCGCCAAAATCCTGGGGCAATTCAGGGGAAATTGGCGCAAATTGGAAATATTCGTGTAACACGTCGGAAAAACGCGAATCGGGCCCAATACGCCTCTTTATCCCTACTCTATACCTCTTTATACCTACATTAAAGCAAATACAGAATGTATGACAGAATAATGTGGAAAGTCACTATAAAATGTAACCTAAAGCCTCCACCACTGTAAAAGGTGAAGAGCAGAATAGTTAACACCACATTATTTCAGAGACTTGCCTTACTGCAATTAAACCACATCGTGAATTCATCAGCCTCTCTTATGTCTGATCCCACAGTGTGGATTTCACACATTTTATATCCATTTTATATCACTATTCCATTTATTGTTCCTTTGCTGGAATTCTTAGAAGATCGCTCTCCTGGAGGTTTACATTGCCTTAGGCTTTGGAAGATTGCAACTTTTGGAATGTGGACAATACAGATTAAAACCAGCAGTCCACTAGTTATGGCAGATGAGTTCTGGATACATAGAAATAAAGCATTTTATAAGTAATCTCTATAAATGTATATCTTACAACATAAATACAACAGTGATATAGTCTAGAGCAGGGGTCCCCAAACTACGGCCCGCGGGCCACATGCGGCCCGCGGACCGTTTCTATCCGGCCCCCATCCAGCGCCCAGGTGCCCCCAAATGATAAATCCGGATCCGGGGCTCGGCGCTGGCATTGAAAATAGTGTCAATGATTAGGCTGCGGGCTTCGGCGGTTGGGCAGGGGCCACCGTCTGTCCGGACAGGAAGCTCCTGCCCGTCACTGTATAGTGCCCAATGCGGCGCACATCGCTCCTTGAACTTGGCAGCGCGGCCGGGCACCCCTTTCTGCCCGGCCGCAGGAAGAAGAAAGAAGACGCGGGAGCCAGAGGTAAGTACAGGTTTTTAAAATTTTTTTTTTTTTAAAACAGCAGTAGAAAGAGTGTGGCGACCCCAATATACAAAGTAATGAATTATGGGGCATTAGAGAAAATAATAATGGAGGGGCAGCATAGGGAATAATTAATTATGAGGGGCAGCACAGGATATAATTAATTATGAGGGGCAGTCTAGTAATTAATGGGTGGGGGAGCAGCATATTTAATAATTTATTGACCCAATTGATTCATTAATTGGACCAATAGATAAAATAGTTCACAAAGGGGTGTTACGGATGCTGTCACATGTACAGCTAGCGCTGTGTTTTCAAGGAATTTCTTATATATTTTTTTTATTTTAAACTTCAGTCCGGCCCTCCAACAGTCTGAGAGGGACAGTGAACGGCCCCCTATGTAAAAAGTTTGGGGACCCCTGGTCTAGAGCACAGCAAATGCTAAAGTATCACAACTTATTTAGTCCATTGTCCCATTACTAAACATCATTATACAGATGTGTCCGACATTCATTAGGTTAAAGGAAATCTACCATCAGATAACCTGTTGGTAGATGTTTAGACTCACCTCCCCAGCCCATCCAGGTTGGCAATAACCTATCTTCATAGCTCTGTCGATAATTAATTTATGCACAGCCCACAGCCTATCTACACACCGATACAATGCTAAGAGAGCTGGTGACATCATCAACTCTCCCTCTGCTAATTGGCCGGGGTTGCATAAATTAATTATTGGCGGACCCTATTTTTCTAGGAAACCAGGCCATTCTAAAACAAGAAAAAGAAGGTTATTTTCATTCGGGGTAGGAGGGAAAGGTAAGTATAAACATCTAAGCTGGGCATCTTAAAGGGGTTTTCCGGATGTAAACATTTACTTAGGGCCGGGCTGGGGCGGGCTATTTAAAAACAATAAACATGTACTTACCTTGTCTAGCGCTGCTGATGTCCCACGCCGCGGTTCGTCTCATCTGTGCTCCGGTTTCTTTACAAGGGTGCACAGGGAGCTCCCTGCCGGCCAGAAGCTCCCATCTGACACCATCTCCCAGCGGTTACAATGCTGAGAGATAGGGACGGATGGGAGGAGCCGGCCACATCGCCGGCCGGAAGCTCCCTGTGCCTGTGCCGCGGTAAACAAACAGGGGCACGGATCAAAGGGACTGCCGCGCGGGACATCGGCGGCGCCGGAGGAGGTAAGTACAAGTTTATTATTTTGAAATAGCCCACCCCAGCCCTGCCCTAAGTAATTTTTTATGATAGGATAACCCCTTTAAGGGGAACTTGCTTTTAGGGGAACCTGTCAGCAGAAATGTACCTAACATACCACTACCAGTATGTTGTCAAAAAAATTGGCATCATCCAGATCATGTTCATGGCCCAATGTGGTGGCATGATTCAGAAAATCAACCTTGCAGTGAGATGTAAATTGGATGTGTAAAGTAATTAGGGCAGAGAGTATTTAGTATTGAAGTCAAGTTCTTCAATGATATCCCTAGTTTGGGTCATTAATTTCTGCAAGTGGCCCTTCAGAGGTTGGGAGAGCTTGACTTCAATGCTAAACTCTCTGCCTCCATGACTTTATGCAACCAATTTACATCTCAATTTACAAGTTGATTTTTGGGATGATGCCACCACATTGGGTCATGAAACCTGGTCTAGAAGATGTTGTGCTGCTGGATAAAAAAACTTATATTGTTTCATTTGGTCAATTTCTGATGACAGATTCCTCTAAGACAAATACATATTGGGACATACCAAGGAGGAACGGTAAGGAAGGCCACTTCTATTGGGTTGTCAGGTTATAGACCCAGTTTGAATATTCTGAGTTAATAGATAAGAGTCCATCATTCAGGGTACTCATCGCTGGGCCAGAGAAGAGAATAGTGACTGGAGATGAGCGGACCTGTACTTTAGATTCATTGCAGCTCTGCCTAACCTGAATATGTTGCCTAATGGCCTGCAGACCAGCCTATCAGGCATCTTTACTTCCCTAGCAACTAGGTATGGCTGTGATTGTCCAGGTGTGTCCACCTGGTCAGTCACTGCTATGCCTTGTTAATAGGGGCATAATGATGCCTGATTGGCTGCTCTGCAGCCCATCAAGAAACAAGTTTGGGTTAGGTGGAGGAGCTGAACAGAAGACGGCGCATCTAAAGTTTGGATCCACTAATCTCTGGTAGTGACAAAGACTGTCAAAGGCTCTGGAAGTCATTCCATGATTGCTTGAATTGGCACCTTGAAATACCTAATTTATCCAGTGGCGGTGCTGCAGAAATATTACGGTAATACTTTTATTCGTCTATTGTGATGGGAATCTCCTGAGAAGAAATTATTGATAGGAAAAACCTTGTTAATGCTTGACCTAACAGAAAATGTCATCAGTGCTACAGTTCCTCTATCCATGGTGAAAATATTCAGTGATGGAATATTTTCTGAACAATTTTTGTTTTAAAAGGACTCAACTACATATATGTTTTAATGGGAAAATATATTAAGACTGGGATTTATAACGCCGGCGCTACAGCACCCGTATCTACTTAGAGGTTCTGGCCTCTTGGTAAATATGGGAGCAAACTCCGCTAGATCCGACCTGTAGATCAGGTCAGAAATGTCAGTGATTTTTGCTCTAGTCTCTACCAGAACTCAATCGGAGACTATAGTAAATGGGGCAGACATTCCCACGTGTGGGTTGTAGAAACCCAAAAAGTGACCGGAACGGGATGATTTATATGGTTTCTAGCAGAGAAACCATAATATATAGGGATCAATATGTACAAAAATATATACTATAAAAAGTGTAAAGTTTGCTTGGTCAGCTGCGTCTGTGTGGCTGCTGAGGTTGCCTGTGACTTATTCCTTAGCTCAAACTTTGTAGTTAAATCCATCTAATTCAAAAGTAAATGATTTCTCGATTTTTCAGACTGTTTTTCAATTTCCTCCTTTTACACTTTTAGAATTCTAATATAAAGTCTATAGAAAGGGAAGGAGGCCAAGAAGGCCACAAGTTTCTGTTATGTTTTGCCACACTTAGCCATTACTATGGCCATGTACATGAGACCTATGCCAGATCACGGCCACGATTGTGGTATATGGCACCCAGCCACAGCACAGTGAGCACCATGTGGCTCACCACACCATGATTTTGAATTTTTTGCTGGTTTCCTGACATTCAGGAGGGTGCCTCCCCCCCCCATCCCCGCCTCTGTAACTGGCCATGTGAGCATGCGGTCCTATGCTTTAGGCCTTAGCTTATAATATTGGTTTTGTGACAGCCAACTCCTCCTCTCCCTCCTCAGGCTTCTTTATGCAATGCTGTATATGAATACAGGTAGGATATGACACATACAAAAGAGTAGGGGAAGGAAAACAGCCTCACCTCTGGAGAAAGAGACCTTTTTCTTTAATACAAACTATTAAAGACTTTATTATATTTGCCTGTACTTTTAACTTATTAAATAATTTGATCACTTTATAACTCTAGAGGGTTTCGAACAGAAGTAGATCCTTTCAGCAAGAGGAGAAGAGTCAGAACCCTCCATTAAGAGCTTCAAGATCTGAAAAACTTTTTTATTGGAAATCAGCAAACTACAAAGTTATGACCCAAAAGACAGCATATGGTTTTACAAATCAGGAATATGCAGTGGAAGTTTTAAATTCTTTACTCAGATTACACTTGCCCTTCTTCTTTGCTTTCTTGTAAAGCTCAAGTCCCATGTCCTTAACTATGGGAATGCGCTGCAGGAGAAGATTGTTTCTTTATGATATGTCCTGTGGACTTACCCTCTACGGGGATGTATACTGTATATTAACTGCTCTTACAGAACTATCTCGAAATTATTTCTTCACATTTATAAACATTAGCACAACGTGACAAAGTAGTTAAAGGTTCACCTAAAGATGAAATAAAAATAAACTGGGGATTTTATATAGTTATAGGTTCGGAAAATAATAGAAATAAAAAACACAATAGCCAGAAAAGGTGCAAGACAACCACAGACAAGATGCAAAGAGCAAGGAAAGGGAAACCACAGGTATGCTGGACGGAAGGAAGGTGGGAAACCACAGGCAAACCATAGACTTTCAGTAATGGAACAAAAAATTCTATAGAGTAGTGCTCCAAGTAACATCTTAACTAGACAGAAGTTTGTTTCTCAAAGATACCTCAGAAGAACAAAGTATGGCAGGCGAGACTGTGTAAATAAACTCAATAAACATATATAAAACATAAAAAAATGTTGATCTTTACATCTTAAAATGAATCCGAAACTAAGAATGTAATTTTTAGCTAGTGACAGGTTCCAATAGCCTATGCTATGGTGATTTTAAAAATCCCCTTGTCAGCATTGAGAATCCTTTCAGTAGTTTATAATAGTTTGTTTTGCATTACCTGACTCCCTGCCAGTAGCGTGTGGTGAGTCCCAGGGGAGGGGGTAACTGCAGTCTGTGTGTGCCTGAAGAGACTGACACAGATACACATAGGGAGTTCACTGGGAGGGGGGAAGTTTATTGATTTTGCCCTCAAGATTTCTGGTTTTAAAAAGTTGCAAAATGAGAATATGCTACTTTTTTGGCTCACTCCCAAGGATATTGTTTTTGACATTTTATTTCAACTGTTTATAAACACAATGAGATAGATGCCCTGCACTACCCCTTGAGGACACTCATCCCTTTTCGCCTTACTCCAATAGGAATCGAGGCTGCAATGAGGTGGTGCTCAGCTAATGAACAGTTGAGAAGGCAAAATCACATAGTAGAAAAAGCAAAAAAGCGGCACTCACCGGATTTGTGCAGAGAGATTTATTTGGACACACAGAGTGTAGACGTGGACATTGTGCAGACCGCGGCAAGCGACGGGCCGTTTCGCGCCTGTATGGCGCTTTCTCAAGCCTACAAAGGCACATCTCTGGGGCTGCCCCTCTTATGGGACGACTTCCGGTAGTGCGCCGGTCATGTGACACATGAGACAGCGCTTCCGGGAGCCGCGGAGAGGTAAACACCCCCAGTGACGCGCTCATTGTTTTTGCTACCTAGCAACGAACAAAACATTAACATAATGTTGATCGGACTGCCAGCACAGCATTGAGATCGCCAAAATTATGCTATGTCTATTAGACATGTCGGAAGTATTAATAAACCGATACAATAATTCAATAAGAAAATTGAATAGAGTTATGCCTGTATGTTAATATTGTCCTAGCATAGTTCAACATTAAAACATCACCATTAATGGTGCAGTGAAAGACAAAGAAAAATTGTGATGTGGGAAGTACATAAAATATAATAGAAAAACAGAGGGGCGATCTCGATGGACTGTGGGCAAGTCCGGGGAGACAAAAAGTCCAGATGTTAAAAGGCAACAGTATATGCTAGTACATAACATCGTGACTACCTGTTATTCTTCTAAGTTACTCAAGTTCAACTGATAAAACAGGCAAATAAAGAGCAAAATACAAAGATAATTAAGAGTACTATGTCGTGCTCTTTCCTATTTGGAGTGTGCAACATTTAATTCTATTGTAGTACTCCTATCTTTTATTTTTTATTTCTTTATTTTTTATTTTTTATTTATTATTATTTAACCTATCTTTGTATTATGGAGCTTCACCTAAACGTGCTCAGATCCTCCGGTCGTAGTTAGGGTTATTTTTCTATGGTGATGTACCTAGGGATTCATTGTTTTCTTATGTTAGTCATTTTTAACCTGTGCCCAAAAAGACGCTTAGGTCATTTCTGTCATTAAGGCCGAGTCTCCCCATGGCATCGAACCGTAGGATATGTTTTGCCTCACGGCGTAACAGTTCTTTTTCTTTGTTGCCTCCCCTCGGGTCCTTATCGACCCTCTCAAGGCCGGCAAATTGGAGTACCTCTGGGTTACCTCCGTGTTGTTCCCTTACGTGTTCAATGACTCTAGGGCAGCCATTGCCCGTCTCTATGGATCTGCAATGTTCCCTGAAACGTATACAGGCAGTCCCCGGGTTACATACAAGATGGGGTCTGGAGGTTTGTTCTTAAGTTGAATTTGTATGTAAGTCAAAACTGTATATTTTATAATGGAAGTTCTAGACAATTTTTTTTCTTTTGCCCCAGTGACAATTGGAGTTTCAAAATTTTTGGTGTAATTGGACCAAGAATTATCAATAAAGCTTCATTACAGAGACCTTACAGCTGATCATTGCAGCCTGGGACTATAGTAAAGCATCCAGAGAGCTTCACCAGAGGTCACATGGGGCAGAGGGGTCCGTCTGTAACTATGGGTTGTCTGTAAGTCGGGTGTCCTTAAGTAGGGGACCGCCTGTAAACAGATTCCGAATAGTCTTCCCTATATAAAAACGTCTGCATGGGCACCAGATAATGTATACCACATGTGTGGTTTTACACGTGATAAACGAATTTACTTTCCAACGGATGCCTCCCAATTCAATACATTTTGCCTGACTGTTAAATTTGCAGAAATTACAGGATCCACACCTGTAGTTCCCAATAGGGATGTTACGCTCTAGCCATGTGTTTTTTCTATTTTCTGTAGATGAAAACTGGCTACTGACTAGGTGGTTCCTGATGGTTTTGCTCCTCCTAAATGAGATAACGGGTCTCTGCATGGTGATCTCTGTTAATTGAGGTTCGTTTTTTAGGAGGTCCCAGTTCTTTTATATGGCTGTTCGAATGGCATCTCCATGTGGACTGTAGCCAAAGGAGAACGCAAATCTCTCATTCTTTTGAGGGTATGAGCCTTTTGGGTTCTTTTTTGTTCCGGCTGCGTCATATCTGTGGGGGGTGTCTATCCCTTTACTAAGTACATAAAAACTTACCTGAGATTTGTGGACGACGTGTTCTTGGTGTGGGATGGCCCAGAGGACGAATTCTTACAATTCGTGGGATACCTGAACAATGTCAACGACATGAACATGAGATTTACTTCTGTATTTGGGGGAAAAAAGTTAGACTTCCTAGAGCGTAACATCCCTATTGCGAACTACAGGTGTGGATCCTGTAATTTCTGCAAATTTAACAGTCAGGCAAAATGTATTGAATTGGGAGGCATCCGTTGGAAAGTAAATTCGTTTATCACGTGTAAAACCACACATGTGGTATACATTATCTGGTGCCCATGCAGACGTTTTTATATAGGGAAGACTATTCGGAATCTGTTTATACATTTCAGGGAACATTGCAGATCCATAGAGACGGGCAATGGCTGCCCTAGAGTCATTGAACACGTAAGGGAACAACACGGAGGTAACCCAGAGGTACTCCAATTTGCCGGCCTTGAGAGGGTCGATAAGGACCCGAGCGGAGGCAACAAAGAAAAAGAACTGTTACGCCGTGAGGCAAAACATATCATACGGTTCGATGCCATGGGGAGACTGGGCCTTAATGACAGAAATGACCTAAGCGTCTTTTTGGGCACAGGTTAAAAATGACTAACATAAGAAAACAAAGAATCCCTAGGTACATCACCATAGAAAAATAACCCTAACTACGACCGGAGGATCTGAGCACGTTTAGGTGAAGCTGCATAATACAAGATAGGTTAAATAATAATAAATAAAAAATAAAAAATAAAAAATAAAGAAATAAAAAATAAAAGATAGGAGTACTACAATAGAATTAAATGTTGCACACTCCAAATAGGAAAGAGCACGACATAGTACTCTTAATTATCTTTGTATTTTGCTCTTTATTTGCCTGTTTTATCAGTTGAACTTGAGTAACTTAGAAGAATAACAGGTAGTCACGATGTTAGGTACTAGCATATACTGTTGCCTTTTAACATCTGGACTTTTTGTCTCCCCGGACTTGCCCACAGTCCATCGAGATCGCCCCTCTGTTTTTCTATTATATTTTATGTACTTCCCACATCACAATTTTTCTTTGTCTTTCACTGCACCATTAATGGTGATGTTTTAATGTTGAACTATGCTAGGACAATATTAACATACAGGCATAACTCTATTCAATTTTCTTATTGAATTATTGTATCGGTTTATTAATACTTCCGACATGTCTAATAGACATAGCATAATTTTGGCGATCTCAATGCTGTGCTGGCAGTCCGATCAACATTATGTTAATGTTTTGTTCGTTGCTAGGTAGCAAAAACAATGAGCGCGTCACTGGGGGTGTTTACCTCTCCGCGGCTCCCGGAAGCGCTGTCTCATGTGTCACATGACCGGCGCACTACCGGAAGTCGTCCCATAAGAGGGGCAGCCCCAGAGATGTGCCTTTGTAGGCTTGAGAAAGTGCCATACAGGCGCGAAACGGCCCGTTGCTTGCCGCGGTCTGCACAATGTCCACGTCTACACTCTGTGTGTCCAAATAAATCTCTCTGCACGAATCCGGTGAGTGCCGCTTTTTTGCTTTTTCTACTATGTGATTTATTTCAACTGTTTGTTTTCAAAGTAGGCATGGCATGATGTCACTGTGGAACCAACACAGATTTCTAGTTAGATTGAACCGACTCTTCAGAGGAACTTCCAGTTGTCCCAGATATTTAAAAACATAATGTAGTCCTTACAGGACTAAGGACCTTTGAAAAGTATTTAAACATGGATTTTGTAGCCAATTACAGGCAGTCCCTTACCTAAGAAAACCCGACTTACATAGGACCCCTAGTTACAAACAGACCTCTGGATTTTGGTAATTTACTGTACTTTAACCCTAGGCTTCAATAAACAGCTGTAACAATTATCAGAGGTGTCTGCAGTGAAGCTTTATTGTTAATCCTGGTTCTTATGACAATCCAACATTTTTAGAATGTTAGAATTGTCACAGAGACCAAAAAAATTTTGACTGGAGTTACAATTATAAAATATACAGTTCCGACTTACATACAAATTCAACTTAAGAACAAATCTGCAGAACCTATCTTGTACGTAACCCGGGGGCTGCCTGTATGTGTTTCTTCTTTGATTCTTATGCAGTGCTTTCTATGGATAGATGTATGACTTTAAGAATCTGGACTATCGGAACCCAAGGAACAGCAGTTTATCAAAGCAAAGCAGAGTAAAGTTCCCTGGGAGTAGCCATTTTTTGGTGGAATTGGAACAGATAACATACTGCAGTTCTCCAACCTGGTCATCAATGATGGCTAAGGTCATGCCACAATGGGATAATAGTACCATACTGTACTGAGCAGTATGAGGTTAAAGAGCAAAGATCAATGAGCGAGATCCTATAGAGCAGTGATGGCGAACCTATGGCACTGGTGCCAGAGATGGCACTCAGAGGCCTCTCTGTGGGCACTCGGGCTGTCTCCCAGGCACAGAGTTTACCAGACATGGCACTTTCCTGCAGTCTCAGGCAGTCCAAGTAGTGCCCTGATATATTAAAGTGACCCATCCTGTGCTGCCTGGTCCTGTCCGAAGAGTGAGAAGGTGTGGACAGGGTCGGATTGGAGCTCAAAGATTCTGGTAGCAATACGTTTGTTACTGCCTAAATTGCTGTGTTGGTACTTTGGGAAAAGCTAGTGTGTTTTGGGTCTCATTTTGGGCACTCGATCTCTAAAAGGTTCGCCATCACTGCTATAGAGCGTCATATCCTTTGATTTTTACTGCATAGAGTATTTACTGGGTTGCTTCAAAATCTTGAAATGTTATTAATGTTAGTTTTAGACTACTGTTTTGTTTTTCCATGTAATTATTTTGTTATTTTGGATGTTCTTATTATCCCCTGAAGCCAGGGTTTTCTTTTGGCAGTTGCTACCTCCTGCTGATGAGAATGTGGTTATTTCCCTACAATACTCATTCACATGTCTGAACTCTACATCATCATTAATCACCCTTCCCTGCAGTTTGCACTCTGCAATATTTTACCCTGTAATAGTTCTAGAAAATTAGAAATCGTCACTTCTGTTTTTCATTCATCACTTTCCCGTATGCAGGAAAACTTAAAGGAAATCTACCATCAAAATCCAGCATGATAAACCAGAAGCATTAACTTATAGATCCAGGCGACGTGACTGTGGTAATGTTTTTAAATTTGTTATCCATGGCTTTTCCTTCCCTCTAAAATCAACTTTTAAAATTATGGAAATGAGCTAGAAGGGTTCTGTGGACATTACCAGGACCCTTGCTGTTCTGGTTCTATACTGTACTATTATCTGTACAGACCACATACATTATGAAATACATTATGAGTACATAAATTGGCAATTTTATATAAAAAGGGGAAGTAGCCAAGATAATGGAAACCACAGATTGCAATTTCAAAACGAATGATCAGATTTGGGATTATTCAATTGGAACAAAGACAGCTCATGGGTAATGTAATAATCATGAATAATTTTATGAACAATCACTACAGAGATTTATGTTGGGGTTTCTTTTATTCCTAGGTCTGTATCTACGGCAAGAGGCAACCACTATGTTTTATGTGGTTGTTGAGGATACATTGTTATTAGTATGGGCCTTGGTGACTCCCAAATCTGAGTGATCTACTTTTGTATACAGAGGTTCAGCTGTGCACCCGCTGGTAGAGGTCGTGCAGCTGTTACCGTGACGTCACTGCCTCCGTGTACATACAGGGGTCACCAGAGACAGAAGGTGGCGTTCTGCAAAGGAGGGCTGGAGAGAGGTGAACATGGCTAGTTTGTTATTTTTCTATATATTAAAAAAAGAAAATCTTGGGCAACCCCCTTCAAGTAATGAAGAATTATTATTATGTATCTGGATTCTTTACCTTAGACTTTGAAAACCTCAGCTGCATAATACCCATCTTTATATTCAATCAACAGTTCTACCCATCTTTAGATATTGCATAAATAGACATCATTGGCTGAAGAAAGGTAGAGAGATAAAATCATGGAGGCACTTGTGGGGGAATCATCAAAGTACCTAACAGAACAACAGTGCAGGTTGTCAAAAGCAACCACTCATCATTGAGCTTTCATTTTGACTTTGCTAGCCCCTTAATCACGTAGCTGCACATACACAAAACTACCAGTTTGTCATGGGGTTGGTCAGGCAGTGTCCCGAATATGGGTATTATTTTTAACTAATACTTTGCTTTATAGAAGAGGAAAACCACATTGATATTTTGCTAACCTTCTGATCCCCATATGATTAAAGGGAACCTGCCATCAGGAGCTCTTTTTCTGGCTCCCCCCATGTCCCCGTAGAGAAAAGTGTACACATTGCCATAGTGTTTTTATAATAAAACTGACTTTTTCTGATAAAAAGAAAAGTTAGGTGAAAGTTTTCCTTTCTCTCTGCAGAGCTGTGTCCCATGGGAGTGGCCAGTGAGCAGCGGTTTCGCCCCCATCTTTGGGATCCATCATGTATGTATTTCAAATTACAATCAATCCATGATGGACCTGTTTCCTGAGGAAGGAAACCACTTCTCACTGGCCACTCCCACGGGACATGGGACACAGCTCTGCAGAGAGAAAGGTAAACTTTCCTCTAACTTTTCTTTTTATGGGAAAAGGCCAGTTTTATTATAAAAACTCTTTGGCAATGTGCACACTATTCTATATGGGGGCATGGGGGAGCCAGAAAAAGTGCTCCTAATGGCAGGTTCCCTTTAAGTGTACGGAAGACTCCCTTCTGCCATGCTCTACGACAATATGACATGTGCTGCTGCACTATTTTTGCCATTCCTTATAACGGAACAGCAGCATGAAGGAGGAAAATGTTGGTGTGAACTTACCCTAAGTAAAGATATCTACCAGACCAGAAGAATATTTGGCAGGTGGTCACTCTGTGACCTCCAAAATCCAATAATATCCTTCTTATTTTTTTTAACCTTCATCACAGACTAATGAGGTTCTACCTGTCCCCTCACATCGTTTTTTAAATACTTTTACACATTATATAAGATTTTCAAAGTGGATTTTTTCATTCTTCCTAAATTATATGAGCTGATTTTATATATATATATTTGTATATATGTATATTTCTAGAAGGAAAAAAATACAGGAATGAAGGTTCGCAAAATGTTTATTTTGTGTATAATCCAAGTTTTCAGGAGCACTGCAGGGTCTTCTTTTAATATAATAAGGCTACAGTTACTGTTTATAACAATACAGCTGACATATCCAGTAGATCATGATTGTATTAAACAGTAACCCAGCCAAAATCCTAAAATCGTTCAAATGAAAATATAATCGGAATTATATTCAACATTGGCTGCAACATGAATCAAATCTGCGGCTGTAAACCTAGATCCAGCTCTGGATTGCTCAATATGTAACCTATGACTACTCCGTGTGACCTATGGTCAATAATTAGTTTGGTGGAAAACAAATAACTCCAGAGCTGAAGCTCCTGTGTAAGAGATTAATTTAAAGGACGTTTACCATCAGAATCAATGATTGTAAACCAAGCACACTGACATACTGGTGTTTGCCCCCTCTGGCAGGATCTGCTCTTCTTTAAGCCTCCTGTACCCTTGTTTCTAAGAAAAAAAGGGGCTTGATAATTATGCAAATGAGCCTGGAGCCTTTCAGTTGAATTTGTATAATTTTAAAAGACTTTTTTTTAATAAACCAGGGCATAAGAAGCTGAAAGAAGAGCATATCCTGCCAGAGGGGGAACACACAAGTATGTCAGTGTGCTTGGTTTACAATACTTGATCCTGGTGGTAGATGTCCTTTAAGGATTTGAAAGACCTCAAAATTAAGAATAGAAGAAACAACAGGCATATAAAAGCACCTAAAATAAGTAACTCTTAGAATACTTTTTGACCAAAATTAAAAATTAAATGGGTTTGTTGAGATCACCAACAATGAATGTCCCAATTTTCCAAGTGGCGACCCTTGAGCTAAGTCATTGACCTTTGTATTTTTATAGCAAAGGTTGAAATGCACGTTAAAAATCTGCCACAGAAATTGACACCTGCAAGTTTCAATCTATAGAAAAAGTCACTTGTGGTTGAAGATTTTTGAAACAGCCTGAAGATGGGGTTTGTTTTAAGGGGTTGTCTCACAAAAGTAAGTTATCCAAATTCAGAAGACAGGAGATATGTCACAGATCAGGGACTGTTGGGACCCTCAGCAATTTTGAAAGAGGGGATGAAATTCTCTTTGTGAATGGAGTACAGGTGGCCATGCAAAAACGTTGCTCCATTTAAGATCGCCACTTGGTAGCATCCGGGGTGAACCTTAACTCTCTGCTACCTGAGGGGAACAATAAAACTGTGTCCCCCTCTGAACCATCCAATAGCAATATATCATTGCTATTTATATATTATTCTTTTAGTAGGCGGTTTCTTCATAAAGTGTCTCACACACATGCTGACATCTGGAGAGAAGAGACAGTACTTGTAATTGTCAGGGTCTGCTGACTGTGCCCCTTATGCTGCCCTTATCAGGAAAATCAGGGCCCCATAGCAGACTTCTGAATGCCCCCCCACCCCTATAAATATTTGTATACTGACACATTTATACACTTATGCGCACACATGTATGCACTGATATATACACTTATACATATACACATATCTGTCCCCCCTGCTGTAGACCACATGGGGAAAGTCGGCGGCAGGAGATCTCTAGTTCTGTTGTTCTGTGTCCCCTCTCTCTCCCCAATGTTTCTTATCTTAGCTACCAATTCATGCAGTGTACTGTGCAGCATAATATATATAATGGTTCACTTCCTTCATTCTTTAGTGTGCTAGGTTGGATGCCAGGACCACCTGACACTTCTATCACTGTAGTTATGCCCCTGCCCTCCACCTTCCTGCAGTTGATGCTGCCTGAGGCGAGAGGCACAACTTGCCTCATGGCTGGTGCACCCTTGGTAGCAGCACAAAACTCTATGAAGTGTTGGTTACACTTGTTCCACAGAAGAACAATGTGTCCCTCTTTTCCTGCAGTCCTCACTCTCAAGCCCCAGAGCTTGGACCTCCAACAACCTATAAACTTAGCTACAATTCCACAAAGTTGACTATTACATTGTGCCTGACCACAGTCACTGGAAAAATACAGCAACTTCTAGCAATTAAAATGAAGCATTCCATTTCCACTTTTCCCCGTTATCACCCATTAACATATTTACTACTTCACTGCCATCAATAACACATCTAAATATTTCACGGCCATGTTTCATTTCTTGTACTTTTCAACATTTCACACAGATTGTAATAAAAACGTAAAGAAATGGCTCTCTCCGGTGGTGTGCGATGCCAGTATAAGTGCTCGTATTTGAGCTGGCACATGTTACCAATTTCTTATGCCTCCCTAGTGTAATTGTGAAAAGAAGAGGAATTATTCAGAGCAAAAGTGCTGAAAAACAAGCAGAGTGGCGTAATAGCACATCTGTTTTTATAAGAAATTGTGGATCCTGGATTTTTTTTTTTTCTCGGTGTGGTATTTTACTACCACATGTCTTTAATCCTACATCTGGGCATGTTGTTTTATGAAATATTTCCCACAGATGATGTCAATTATAATTTTTGTCCTGGTCGTCAATTTACTGACTTTTGGAATAAGACTAAATGAAACAACCAGAAAAGGAACAACTTATGTGGTCTGTGCTCTGACAAAATTATAGCTTTGTGATACACATCTAAAATCAATAACTCTGTTAATGATTAGCAGAAAACTTGCTCGGTTTTAAGAGCAGAGATGTGTCCCATACTCCGCAGATGTTTGGCCCAGACGTGCATTCTTGTTTGCTGTGTATTTACTAGCAGATGTTAGCCCTTATATTTAATACCTCTTGTATTAGCAAGTAGTGCGTCTAAACTGCGCGCTGTGTTTCCAAACCATCTGCCAGCAATACAGGTGGAATGCTTTAAAGCTTTTTTTTTCCGCGATTAGATTGCACATGAGACAACTCTTCATGTTTAACTCGGTAATGTTCTGACGGACAACGATGATAACTCACTGGAGCTCTCGGTGTAGTGTATAGTGCCTAAAATGTATAAGGTCAAGTACACACTTGTACTAAAGCAGCATTGAAAACTATGTGATACGTATCACTTAATGGGGCACATTTACTTACCTGGTCCCTGTGAGATTCCCGAGGTGTGTTATCTGACGAGCTGCCGCGATTCTATAAGATCGTGCCCCCAATATCCTGCACGTGTCGCTTCCCCTGCTGAGGTCCGCCGGAGTTCACCTTCTTCTTCCCGGTGTATGTGAGTGCATGCCTTGCGTCACAATTTGAATTTTAAATCCTGTGCTTAGTCCGAATCAGAAAAAGTTTTTCAGCTCACCAATCATCACATGTAGTAATTGCAGGTGTGCAGATAGCCTCACTCGGACTAAAGAAATACAAGTAATACAACAGCAGAAAAAAACTTTGGGTTTCTGCACCAAATGCAAGTTAAAAATCTCCAGCTTTATTATTCGCCAGTCTTCAGGGCATATTGTACGTTTGAAACGCGTAGACCAATTGTTTTCACCTAATTTTATTCACCATGTACTGTACATGCACTGCATTTTCCATGAAGATGGACAAATAATAAAGCTGAAGATTTTTAACTTGTATTTGGTCCAAAAAGCCAAAGTTTTTTTCTATTATTAAAGGTCCTGAAATGCCTCTAGTGTAGATGTATATGAAGAGCAGGAACAGGTGCATGAGGATGTCAAATACAAATACAAACTTTATCTATCTCCCCATATATATGAAGAGTTGAAAAAAGTGTAGGCAGCACTCCAAAATTCCATAGGGTGAAGTTTATTGAAACAGTGCCGACGTTTCGATGTGAACCACCTTCATCAAGCCTTCAACCAACCGTCATCAAGCTTGGTTGAAGGCTTGATGAAGGTGGTTCACATCGAAACATTGCTACTGTTTCAATAAACTTCACCCTTTTTGGAATTTTTGGAGTGCTGCCTACACTTTTTTCAACTCTACTACTGAAGGATCTTGCCAGGATCAATGGAGGCTCTACAGACCCTCTATTGAGGTTTTTCTCCACTGTGCGGACTTGGTTTTCTTCTTTGTATTCCCCATATATATGGAGAGACTTTCACTTATTGTAATGTTTCAGTGTATGGAAAGACTGTCTCCAAAACCTTTTTTACAGCCTGGGCCCAGGCATATTTATAAGAAGATATAGAGCACTTTATTTTTTGTGGTTTCTGAAACTGGCTGAAAAAGAACTGGCTAACAACTTCCATTGCATTACCATTACTAGTAATCGGACACACATGGTCTTTTCTAATCGGACTTTAACTTATGTTGCTTTTATGATATGATGTGAGCTTTTATCTCTTTTTATTATTAATTAGTGATGTAATAAATATGATTGTCCATTGTGAAATGATTGGCAGTGCCTGACGAGTTATTGCTTAGAACACATTTTTAACCGAGAGACACACCGTCCTCAGAGGACACTTTCAGTGGGTTCGAGCACAAATTTGAGTGCCACCCAGGTGCTCAAAAATCTCGCCTCAGGCGGCAGAATGCAGAGCCCTTTGGGGAGCAGCATTATCATATGGTGGGCCATTTTGGCGCCCTTTAGCGCCCTCATTGCCCACCAGGTAAATCCAGTGCACCTTTCTCTTTCTATTGCAAACTGCTTGCACAGGTATTTATGAGGTGTCTGCACCACATTTGTGTTGCAAATGACCCTTTTGGGGCACAGCTGCACAAGGCATTATGCAACATTAATTAGGGGATATTCCGGTGCTCAGTTAGACCGTGCGCTATATTTTACATGCAGAATAACAACAGAATTGTGTTGCATGGCCCATGTTGAAATTGCACCAAAAAAGTAGTGCACTCTGTTGGCAAAAAGGCAAACTGCACATAGTACAGTTCACTGTTCTTAGTAAATGTGCCCCATTGATCTATTCTCTATCAGAATCTGTTGCAATTTGTGCCAAAAAACTGTCTAAAATACCCTGCACCATACTGAGGGGTTTTAGAGAAGAGACAATGACATGACATTAATGAAGGGGTCATAGCTGAAGATTTTCACTTTATTATTATCATAATTGGCATAGATGTTAATCATCTTGTATGCCAGAAAGTGGGTATGCATGCTTATAAAAGTAGTCTCATCCTTATCACAGAAAACAAGCTAAATAGGGGTATATAGGAGTAGAATTATGCTAAAATGTAACTTTTATTTAGTACACATAAAACCGCACCAAAGTAACATGTGCTATTGGTATGATGTAAGGAAAAAAAAGACAAAACAATTTAAACCTTATTGAGTGCCGTATCCTCACAGGTCTCGGTGTGAATTTGGACGTCAATATCAGAAACAATAACACTCTTACCGTGATTCTGACGCCAAAAGGATCATTCGGGCCGGAGGTTAGGGGTGACAAGTGGACATCTGTCCCTATAGTACCCCAATTGACTCCTGCCCTTACAAGGACAGTCCACAACTGACCCTGTAAAGTCAAAGCATGCCCCCTAAAAAACACCGTATACCCTGACGCGTTTCATCAAAATAGACTCTTCAGAGGGATTTGGTGATAAATAAAGCAACCTGCCAGATGCTCGGCTTTAGTTGCGGTCGCAAGTGGCATGCATAGGAAAACATGAACGGGCTCGCTGTAAGCTGCTGCCCCGAAGACATTAATAGAAGCTGCTTATCCCTAGTCCCAGTGGTGGACTTAGGAACCTGTTGTGTGCAGCTGGCACAGGAACTTGCACCATACTGAGAGGGTTGCCGGCCTTTTAAACTCTAAGCCCCGCCCAGGCGACAATCCTATTGGGTGCGCAGGAGAAAAAAAAAAAAAAAAAACCTCGGCTCGCTATTGGTCACATAGCGGGCCGCACAAAGGATCATGCGGACCGCAGTGTAAACTCACCCCGGCTGAGAGGCGGAAAGACCGCCAAGTGAACAGCAGGGGGCAGCTCATGGATCGGTGCTGCGCGTGCGCCAGATATGGCGTGTGAGTTTATTTGTCGCGCTGACATAGCAACGCTAAATAGCCCATCCCCTTACTGGGCGTGATTACCACTATGCGTCATGGTGGCTAGAACAGACAGCAGGTAAAGACAAAAAGGAGGGTGTAAACAAAATATCAACAAAAATGTAAACACTATGTAAACAAGCTCTGATAGTGATCAGAGTAAAAGGGCAAGGAGCAAAAATAGAAGGAAGACAAAAGAAAGCGAGGAGAACATTGGGAGGGAGTTAACATTGAGAAACACTGTTAGATAACAAGTAGTTATATAAATGAACAAGGAGGCCACCTAAGATATATCTATGTGAGCCTCAGGGAATAAGGTATGTATAATCATATGGGTCTAGGTCAATGCCGGAGGACGGAGTATGATATACAACATGTCAGAGGGGAACCAGATCCAGAAAAAGTATAATGAACCATCACAACAACCTTGTAGTCGAGATAAGTATCAAGCCGGGATCTCAAAAGGTATAAATTGTGTTATACAAAGTATTATAAAAATGGGGAAAATACAATTTGGTCATTTAAGCCCTTGGGGTCGATGGTGTCTAGAGTGAAAATCCATCTGGCCTCTCTTTGGAGGATAAGTTTGTCCCAATTGCCCCCTCTTTTTGGGTATGGGACACTATCAATCCCCATGAAACGTAAGGCCGTTGCATCGCCGAAGTGATACGTCCATACATGGTTCGCAAGTGGTTTATCTCTCCGGTGTGAGATGTCACCCAGGTGTTCCCCCACTCTCCTGCGTAATTCCCTGTAGGTTTTTCCTATGTATTCTAAACCACATTTACAGGTTACCTTGTAAATCACGCCAGTACTCTTACAGTTTATGTATTTGCGGATGTCATAGGTTTTACCTGTAACATTGCTGGTAAAGGTTTTGCCTGTTTGCATGTATGGACATGCAATACAGCCACCACATCTGAAATTTCCCACAACCTGCCTCTCCAGCCAAGTACCCCTTGGTTTCGGTGCTACAAAGTGACTATTCACCAGTCGATCCTTAATAGACCTAGTTTTACGAAAGGTGATATTAGGCCTGGTACTAACGATATCCTTGATGTCCTTGTCTAGTGTCAAAATGGGCCAGTGTTTCTCAAGGACCTTTCTAGCCTCCACTGAGCCATTGTCAAAAGTGGCTATGATTCTCAAGATGTTATCCCCTTCTTTTTTAGTCTTAGGAACATTTTGTAGGAGATCAGTGCACCTTCGTATTTGAGAGGCATACGCATAGTGGTAATCACGCCCAGTAAGGGGATGGGCTATTTAGCGTTGCTATGTCAGCGCGACAAATAAACTCACACGCCATATCTGGCGCACGCGCAGCACCGATCCATGAGCTGCCCCCTGCTGTTCACTTGGCGGTCTTTCCGCCTCTCAGCCGGGGTGAGTTTACACTGCGGTCCACATGATCCTTTGTGCGGCCCGCTGTGTGACCAATAGCGAGCCGAGGTTTTTTTTTTTTTTTTTCTCCTGCGCACCCAATAGGATTGTCGCCTGGGCGGGGCTTAGAGTTCAAAAGGCCGGCAACCCTCTCAGTATGGTGCAAGTTCCTGTGCCAGCTGCACACAACAGGTTCCTAAGTCCACCACTGGGACTAGGGATAAGCAGCTTCTATTAATGTCTTCGGGGCAGCAGCTTACAGCGAGCCCGTTCATGTTTTCCTATGCATGCCACTTGCGACCGCAACTAAAGCCGAGCATCTGGCAGGTTGCTTTATTTATCACCAAATCCCTCTGAAGAGTCTATTTTGACGAAACGCGTCAGGGTATACGGTGTTTTTTAGGGGGCATGCTTTGACTTTACAGGGTCAGTTGTGGACTGTCCTTGTAAGGGCAGGAGTCAATTGGGGTACTATAGGGACAGATGTCCACTTGTCACCCCTAACCTCCGGCCCGAATGATCCTTTTGGCGTTAGAATCACGGTAAGAGTGTTATTGTTTCTGATATTGACGTCCAAATTCACACCGAGACCTGTGAGGATACGGCACTCAATAAGGTTTAAATTGTTTTGTCTTTTTTTTCCTTACATCATACCAATAGCACATGTTACTTTGGTGCGGTTTTATGTGTACTAAATAAAAGTTACATTTTAGCATAATTCTACTCCTATATACCCCTATTTAGCTTGTTTTCTGTACTGTAAGTTACGGGAGGAACTTTAAACTTATCCATTTGGTTGCTATTTTTGTCATCCTTATCACACTCACAATGGGGCAGATTTACTTACCCGGTCCATTCGCGATCCAGCGGCGCGTTCTCTGCGGTGGATTCGGGTCCGGGATTCATTAAGGCAGTTCCTCCGACGTCCACCAGGTGGTGCTGCTGCGCTGAAGAGCATCGGAACGCACTCAAGTTCACCGGCCTATTCCTAGTGAAGGTAAGTGCAAGCTCCGCGAAATTTTTTTTTTTTTAAATGCGGCAGTTTTTCCGAATCCATCGGGTTTTCCTTCGGCCACGCCCCCCTATTTCCGTTGCGTGCATGCCAGCGCCGATGCGCCAAAATCCAGTCGCGTGCCCCAAAATCCCGGGGCTATTCAGGGAAAATCGGCGCAAATCGGAAATATTCGGGTAACACGTTGGGAAAACGCGAATCGGGCCCTTAGTAAAAGACCCCCAGTTTCGTCAGTTTGCAGCTGGAAAACACTAGTCATTTGCTGCGCCAGATCTATCACTGTGATGATGAATTCTGCTGCAGGATAAGACTATCGGTTCCTACTTTAGACCTACTTTTAGTTGGTCTAAACTGTGTGCCAGAATTTTGGACAAACAGACAATTTCCTGCAATCCATGCCCCTTTTCCCACGAGGCCACGCCCATTTTGCCAAAGGCCACACCCCTTGGGCAAGTCGGAAAAGTGCTCAAAAAAGGTCTGAAAGCCTTTATGCAAGGCTTTTTAGACTGTTTTTAGTGCAAAACCAACAGAATTGTGGCGCATGTCGTGCGTTTATAAATCGCCCCCTCTATATTCTAGATTACACCATAATAGTGGAATATCCAATCCCTACCGTCACACACAGTCTTGTTTTTTGTACTCAAGTTGAAAGGTCTCAATTATGACAGGCAGGGGGTCATTTATCATACGCCGGTGCTTGTGTGTAGAATTGCGCAGGAGCTTGCAAACTTTCACTAATGAAAGTTGGCCGACTCCAACCCTGGTCACACCACCTGAATGCCAGTTTTCTGGTTTTCTAATTGCGATTATTTCCCCATTTACGACTCCTCCATGCCAAGTGAGCATAGAAGTAAATGTGGAATAATCGCAATTAGAAAACCAGAAAACTGGCGTACAAGCTTTGATAAATTTCTCCCACAACTGCGACACCAAAAGTCTCAACTCCAACAATAAAGTCCAAGAAACTAGACAACATGTTGATACCCCCCCCCCCACACACACACACACACGGCCTTGTAACCCAAGATAGGACCACTGACTTGTTCATTACTGAAAGTAACGCTAACAGCTGTACTAATACAGTTACAAGTGTTTCTCTACCAATTATTTTGGTTCATTAAGAATTGGATGATTTCATCATGATTAATTAAGCAACAAGATAGTTAGTCATTAGGACTGTGAATTGATAGCTACTGAAAAAGCCTGTGCAGTCAGTAAATAATAGATTCTAGTCAGTCATTCCCGGCAGTAATAGTAGTTGGTTACAAAAGTTACTGTATGTAATAAACTGCCCAGATAATTGTAGGAAAAGTTTCTAAAGAGGCCAGAAAGAAGACTGTAATTAAGATTTCCATGTCAGTTGTTACCATGTGAAATTGTTGGAAGAAATAAAATTATTTCAAACCCATTTTAAAATGTTGCCCATCAACTATTTTTATTGTGTATTGTTTTGTTGTATCTATCTTTTAGTTATTTGTGTGTTTCCTGTGTACAAAATATGTCGTTACAATTGAATCTCGAAGTTTACATACACTAAATTAAAAGACACACATGGGGGCACATTTACTAAAGGTCCGTCAGACGCATTTCTGTCCGGTTTCCCGAATATTTCCGATTTGCCCTGAACTGCAAAAGGTTTTTTGGCGCACACGATTGGATTTTGGCGCATCTGCGTCGGCTTTTATGCGACACAAATCAGGGGGTGTGGTCGTCGGACAACCCGACTGATTCGGACAAACCGAATTTAAAATTCAAATTGTGTTGCAAGATCAGCACTCACATGCACCAGAAAGAAGATGGTGAACTTGTGCGGACCTAAGCGGGGAAGTGACACATTCAAGAAATCAGTGAATCGCGGCAGCTCCAAATCCTCGTCCGGTCGGCGGACGCAACGGGACGGGTAAGTAAATGTGCCCCATGATGTTTTTCTCACTCTCTGACAAGAAATCAGATTAAACCTTTCCCACATTTCATAAGTATTTGGTACTATTGCCCTAAGGCTACATTCACACTGACGTATGGAGGGCGTATATACGGCCGACGTATATACAGCCGATATACGTCCTCCATAGACGTCAATGGGCGCACGGCGCCCTACGGGAGCGGTACTGTGCCGCACACGTGCGGCACCATACCGCTCTGTACCCGGAAAAAGATAGGACCTGTCCTTTCTTTCTCCGTAGTACGGCGCCGTGCGCCGTTACTTCCTATGGAGAGGGGCGGGGGTAAGCTGCGCTCACCTCCTCCTCCTCTCCCCGTACACTGCCGTTGCCCGCTACGGTACGGTACGGGCGGGCGGGCAACGGCAGTGTGAATATAACTGTATGACTTTGGTCAAACATTTTGATCATCCCTCCACAAGCTTCTCACAATAGTTGGTAGGAATTTCCTTCCTTCTGACAGAACAGGTGTAACTGAGCCATGTTTGTAGCCGCCTTGTTTGCACCTGCCTTTGCTGCCTTATCCATGAATTTTCAATATAATTGAGATCAGGGCTTTGTGATAGCCATAACATTTACCTTAGAGGGTAATCTCATCTGGACATTTACATTTAATAGAATTCATCTGCCATAGACCTACATTTCTTCAATTGAATGTTATTAAAACAATGGACCTGTGCTAGACATATGGTCCCTTTGGAACAAGATAGCCTTCCTTGGATGCAACCTCCCTAAACACTGGCAGCAGTAGACACATGTGCAATTGAGGCCCCTCGGAGCACCAGGAGTTACCACTCATTACCACAGGGCTTCAGTTGGACATACAGTAACTCCCAACATTATTTTCCTTTGTGCAATCACTCCAGCATCTGTGGTTGTATCCAAGGACATCTGTCCTCAGTTTCTAAGGGACAACATGGCTACATTTATGGGTAATTATTTTCATACAGGTACATTTTATTTTTTTACATATGCAAAAACAAATTTGTTTCCTTTGTGCAATCCCTCCAGCATCTGTGGTTGTATCCAAGGACAGCTGTCCTCCGTCTCTAAGGGACAACCTGGCTACATTTATGGATAATTATATTCATACAGGTACATTTTATTTAATAACATCCAATTAAAGAAAAGTTTGTATATAAGATAAGATAAGATAATTCGTCCCTTTATTAGTCCCACAGTGGGGAAATTCACAGTGGGAAAATGTTGTATATGGCAGATGAATGCAATTTAATGTAACTGTCCAGTTGGTATTACCCCTTTAAGCAACTTTGTAACCAGTTGGGCAGTAGCTTTGGGTTATTGTCAATTTGGGAGATCCATTTGAGCCCAATTTATATTCTTTCATGATGCATCTATTTTGTAAAGTGCACCAGTCCCTCCTGCAGAAAAACAACCCCACAACATGATGCTGCCACCCCCGTGTTTCCTATTTGGTTTATTGTTCTCAGGTTAGCAAGCTTCTACTTTTTTCCCCAAAAAAACATTACAAACATTGCAAACATTAATCAGGCTTTTTATTTTTCTTTTGGATTAATGGCTTCTTCCTGGCAGAGTGACCTTTCACCCATGTTGATACAGAACTCGTTTCACTGCAGATAATGACACACTCTTACCAGCTTCTGCCTGCATCTTCACAAAGTCTTTTGTTTTTGGGTTGATTTGCACATTAAGGACCATAGCAGATTTATCTCATGTCTCCTGTTTTCTTCCTGAGCCGTATGATGGCTAGACATTCCCACCTTGTTTGTACTTGCACCGTTGTGTATCTGGATATTGCAACCAAGGATTAACTACACTTGTGCAAGTCCATAATTCTCTTCCTGATATATTTGTTGATTTCTTTAGACTTTCCCATGGTGTTACACATATAGATAGTTTGGTCCAGGTGTGCCTTCAAATACAAGCACAGGTGTGTCTAAGGAACTCAGATAAGGCCAATAATAATCAGAAATTTCCAAAATCATGACAGCATCATTTGGGATGTCCCAAATTATTTAAAAGAAAGTCATAAAAATATCATAAAAATATTCTGGCATTTTGCAAATGTTGCAGATTTTTGTAATCCTAATTGACCTAAAATGGGAAAGTTTTTTTCTGATTTCATGCATGTGGGTCTTTTTATATAGTGTCTGTTTCAACGTATACTAAAAATTGCTGTTATCTTCACTATATTTATATGTAAGGGGGGTCATATTTGTCCGCACCTAGAGGGTTTTTTTTATCTTATCTGTTCTATATTTCCATAAAGTGTATCAAATTTCTAAATTCTCAATCAAAGAAAAATTAACCTTGCACAGCAAAGTGTAACGCCAAGTAAAAGTAATGGTCGACACACTCAAAACAAGTAATCAAAAAGCCAGAAAAAGCAGTGTGTCACTGACATAATGGGTTCAGAAAAACATAACAAATTTTATTTGTATCAAACACTGAACACAAACACATATCTAAAATCAATTAAAATTGTACCGAAGTACATACAATTATCTACCATGTTGTGCACTGTAGTTGGTGCAGAAACAAGACACCTCCTGAATGGGCAAAATATACCCAAGCCACCCCTAAGTATTGAAAAAACAGGTATAAAGTGCAAATGCATATATCAAGCTGCCATAAAGGTAAATGCGAGGTAAATGGATGCCTACAATGCAATCATAGTATACATTCAATACAGGTAATGGAGGCAAACCATAGTGCAAAATACAGATAACCTGGCAATAAGCCAGTAAAATAGCAGCATACAAACGGGGTGGTAAAGTGGTCAGGAGGTGAAGCCCTTTTTAAATTTCTAAATTCTATTAATGTATTCAGCTTACCCTCTCTTTCTTAAATTTTTCCTGAAAATCACAGATACAATACTGAAAAAAATCTCTTACTGTGTTATCTTTGTTGATAAATGATGACCGGACCAAAAATTCACTTTTATTCTTCTCTGCTCTTTCCTTGTAAATTCTTCCAAACCTCTGTGAAATGATTTGATGAATCTATATTTCAGTAACATCTTATTTTGTCATTGCATGTACCCTCTAATTTGTAAAATGCTGCGGAATATGTTGGCACTATGTAAATAATAATAATAGTAATCATTGGTATTATTATGTTTTAAAAAAAGATGAAAAGTAAGATAAATGAAAATTAACACATAAAAAACGTTTAAAGTAGCATATTTTTCGGACCATAAGATGCATCGTACTATAAGACGCACCCCAGATATAGTATTCCAAAAAAAAAGGAAAAAATATATTTTGACAAATAAAAACACACACAAGAACCACACACACAACTATGTTACATCCATTCACTCACACAGTTCTGCTACATCAATTCCTTCACACTTAGCTCTGCTACTTCCATTCACTCACGTAGCCTACTACTACCATTCTTTCACATAACTGATGCTCTATTCACTATCCAAAACTTTCATTCACATTCTCACACAACTCTTCTTCATATCTAGTCCCAATCACAGCTTCTTCCCTTGTTTCTATGGTTCCATCCCCTTACAGCTTGAAAGTGTTTAGGACAGTGGACAGTGACGTCACTGGGAACCTACCAGAGCATACGTTCAGCTGAGGCCAGGGGAGGGATGCAAAACAGTGCATCCACCCCCCCCCCCCTTCCCCATCAGAGTATACATCAGCAGGAGGGAGCAGGATTGAAAAATTTAGTTTGTTGCATCTTTTAATCCTGTGTTTTCCATAGTATATGTTATATACTGTGCAGACGGAGGCAAAAAAGATGCCAGTAAATGTCTCAGGGTATTTGTCAGGAGCGTTCCTAGTCTATATCATTATTATCTATTACAGGCAGTCCCCAGGTTAATTATAAGATAGTTCTTTAGATTTGTTCTTAAGTTGAATTTGTATGTAAGTCAGAACTGTATATTTTATAATTGTAGCGTCAGATAAAAAAAAATTCTGTCCAAGTGACAATTGGATTTTCAAAAACTTCATTACAGACACCTTACAGCTGATCATTGTAGCCTGGGACTAAAGTAAAGCATCCAGAGAGCTTCACCAGAGGTCACGGTGGGCAGAGAGGTCTGTCTGTAACTTGGGGTCGTCTGTAAGTCGGGTGTCTTTAAGTAGAGGACATATGAGTCTTATTTTCTGTGTCATGCACATTCCTTTTTGTTTTCCTGTTTTATTTTATGAGAACAGTTGATCTGTGCGGTGCTGAGTGTAGGACCCCCAGCAATCTGATATTGAAGATATGGAGAATAGGGAGTCAATGTTTTTAGCCCAGCATTTCCTTTTAACCAGTTCTCAGATGTCAAAGCTTTGCTTTTCTAATCTTATATAGGACATATTCATAAACATATATGAATAATTGAATATTGTACAATTTTACATTGTATTCTCTAAGGATCAATGTAACAAAAAAAAAGAAGAAACGTTTTTCCAATAATATTTTTAACATTTTACTCTAATGGTTATTACCGTCATTAAATAAAGGGATTGTTTCTAAATGAATGACATTCTATGGTGTAAATCTAAGGCAGTTCTTCACTTGTATAATTATATGTGTGGCATGTGCTAGAAGAGCCAACACACCAGCAAATTGGGCCCAACAAGTCCTAGAACATGTGGTAAGTAATAAAAATGGAAGAATTTATCAGCAAGTTCCCTTCCTGTGTGACCACCATGTATGTTGCCACTTTAGTGGGACTGAAAAAATGGATTTGGAGGATTAACACCTTTTATCTTTTGAAGTTTAAATAATAGATTTTATGCAGAACATATTGTGTAAAATGATGAGTTGTGCATATACACAACATTTAGTAAGCAGTATTTTTATTCTGAACACACTCATGCATTATATATATGTATATTATAATACGTTGGGGCTGATTTATTAAAGGGAACCTGTCATCAGGAGCCCTTTTCTGGCTCCCCATGTCCTCAAAGAGAATAATGTGCACATTACCAAAGAGTTTTTATAGTAAAATTGGATTTAACTGTATGCAGTTTAATCTGTACTTTCTGTATGCAAATCTGTATCCCTAGTCCCCTGGGAGGGGCCAGGGGGAGTGCATCCCCCCTGGAAACTGCTCCATCAGGCATCAAATAAAAAAACCTCCCATGTCCCCAATCTCTCCTCTCCTCTGTTGCTTCCCCCCTCGGGATGTCGTACATGTCTGCCCCACTCCTCATTGGCTATTCCCTGGGGACTATGGACACAGATCTGAAAACAGAAAGGTACATTTTGATCTAACGTATCTTTTTTTTTTTCTTCAGAAAAGACAGTTTTACTATAATAACACTTTGGCAATGTGTACACTATTCTCTATGGGGATATGTGGGAGCCAGGAAAAGGATTCCTGATGACAACTTCCCTTTTAAGCACTGGACCTAATTTTTTAGCTCTACTGTTTCTTGACATTCCAGAATTATTATTAAGTTCTGACCTGGTTATAGACAATCTGTTGGGCCGAGGTGTCCCCAGCATGAACCGCCTTGTTCACTTCTAAAATGGCGAATGAGGCAGAGCACAGAATTCCAGAGAACTTATCAGGGAAGATTTGCATTATGGGCCTGTGGTTTAGTGTCCCAAATCACCCTGTTAGAGGTCTCTCAGTTGTGGTGATAAAAAAAAACCCTTTTATACTTTATACCCAGAGATGAGTTTAATAAGGCGCATTGGACTAATTTCTGGTGCTTCCTGTGCCTGCACAGTGATTCGGTGAAGCCGTAGTAGTACTCCCTGGCATCACTGTACTTACCGCGTACATACTGTGCATGTGCAGCGAAGCCTAGGTGTAGTACAGTGGCTTCACTGCACCAGGGCGCAGGCTATGGACCGAGGTAAGTATTTTATTTAGGCTTGGAGGGAAAATCTAATTAGGAATTTGGGACACTAAACCACTGATCCATTAGAACCTGTGGGTTGTTTAGTGTCCCAAATCGACCTGACATATGACATGTAACATACAAGCCCAATATTTAGAAGATATTTGACATGGGAGCTGTCTAAGTGTGAGACATAATGATGTTACTGATCAATTCTAATTTTTCATTTCTGTATTTAATTTTTTCTCAGAAAATGGCTGAAGGCTGAAGCCTCTTGATGTATCGGGCTGCGCAAGAGCAGTGTCAGGGCTATCGCACGAGCGTCGGCGTATGATAACTATTCCCCTGTGTCTCCAATTGTAATGTACAGTTAGTTTTTACCATATTACTCCACTGTCTCATCAGCATTTTATTCTATGGTATAATTGTCCTTTAAGTATTGTTATATCATGTTTTTTACACAGAGGACTTTAACCCACATAATACCACATATTTCTTCGATTACTACCTAAAAACTCTTTGACCATTATCTAAAATATTTCTTCACCTCTATATATGAGTATAATTCCAGCAGTTTCTCCGCTACAAATTTTGCTCATTAAAGGAATTATCACTTCCACATAATAACAGATATTTACTGACACCAAAGACTCCCTGTCCTTGATTGTATTCCAGATGTCCTGCTTGACAAGAGATTTTCTTTATTGACTATTAGACCATGTTGTTTCTGAAAAGTTAGAGGCCAAGGTTGTCTGTATTTGCTTTGTAAGCCTATCCCAAATCCATACCTTACCAGACAGTATGGCCTGTTCTTCAGAAGTAAAGCATTGTGCCTTACATGGGGCTGCTGACCATTTTTTCCCTACTCCAAGCACTAGTGGAAAGTCTTATATTTTCATCAATAATCATATTCATCCCTGGTAAATGATGGGGAGATATTTGCTAGTACATTTTGTTTCTTTTTGGCTACATGATTATTACAAAGAATTGAAGGGAATTGGCTAAGAATTAGTATTATATCCTGTCCTTTAAAAAGGACCTGATTCTGGGGGGCACAACACCCTTTCATAATTCCTTTATAATAATTCCTTTATTTTTAAAGTGCACACAGATTCCACAGACCTTGCCAGATCAGTCCCTGTCCCCATGGGGCTTACAATCTAATCAACCTACCAGTATGTTTTCGAGTGTGGGAGGAAACCGGAGGACCCGGAGGAAACCCACACAAACATGGAGAGAACATACAAACTCTTTCCTGATGTTGACCTGGATAGACTTAAACCCAGGACCCCAGCGCTGCAAGGCTGTAGTGCTAACCACTGAGCCACCGTTCTGCCCAATACCAATCAGTGATGCAATAACAGGGGCATGGAGCCCAAAGCATCTGTTACAAATGGAATCCGTAACTACACATTGAAAGTTAATAAGAGTCCCAGTTGTAACAACACCTTTCAGCATGGAGCCACTACATGGAACTACTTCAGTCTTTGCGGCCCTGTGTTTGTATGATCCGTGTACAGGGCAAGTATAGCCTATTATGAGCACAGGCCATCAAAACTAAATCCAAGTTAACCCCAAGTTAAAACTAAAGCTCTTTGGAAATGTTTTCATATTAAATTCATATACCTGGTAAATATTAAAGAATCACCATTTCCAGCTATAGTCTGACATGAAGTCTGACATTTTGTTAGCTTTTTCACACATTTTTAGGGGAGGGGGGAAACAGAGCAACAAATAAGTGTTCATGGTCCTGACAGAAGTAGCAGTTGTGACCACGTGGTGTCTGTTGTCACTGGACTAATAATCAGATCAGAAGATACCGATCTATAAGATTCCAGAACTTTTGCCATTTTTCCTAACAAATGTTGAAAAATATTCCATAGCCATGTCTTGTAGATGAGTGGTTATAGCTGCTAAAACTGGCATTAAATCCATGTGGAATTCACACCCCCATTGTGAACCCATTTTAAACCTCAAGTTGCCTTTGACATATTTACAGTCCACAGGCTTTTATATCATTATAAGCTTATGATCAGATTTGTGAAGGAAATCTAGTAATAATCATAATCATTTATGGAAGTGTAAACAATTTTCTAATTCATACTGTATGTATGGGCTCAGGGTGCGGTCACATGTATTCTAAAACAATGCAAGACAACAGGTTCTGGTAAGCAGCTCCTAGTGCTAAAACAGACACAGCAGTGTTACACTGCTACCTCTGATAATGCTAGCAGACACTGCGGCGATATACACTAGAAACGGCGGAATGCGCTAGAAGCAGTCCAGCGTATTCATAAGGGGGCAGAATTAGGGGCAGTCAATGCTGCTGCCCTTATTAATACGCTGGACCACTTCCAGCATGGTCCGGCGTCTCTAGTGTACAGCGCGGCAGTGTCTGCTAGCGTTATCAGAGGGTTCCGATAATGCTAGCAGTGTAACACTGTTGCGTCTGTTTTGGTGTCCGTTTTTATAGGTGACAGGTCCTCTTTAAGGTTATTTATATATGATATTTGTCACTTTTATTTAGCATCTCACTTACCATCAATGTGAAGCATGATAAACCATAGATACTTGCCCATATATCCAGGCACTGTGACTGTGATCTTCTTATATTTGTTATCCATGCCCCCCTTTATTCTAAAATGAGCTTTTAAAATTAAGCTATTTAGCCTTAAGGGCTCTGGCGGCATTACTAGAACCCGTCATTTCTGCAAATTCACAGAGTGTTACAATGAGCTGAACACGTCTCACCCAACCCCCTGCTCTCTCCCTCCTCCCTCTGCCTGTGTAATGGGGAGAGGGAGACCTGCTCATTGTAACAACCTATAAAGATGCAGCATGAAGGGTCTATGGAACCCCACCGCAGAGCCCTTCAGACTCATTATCATAATTATAAAATATGATTTTGGAAGAAAGGAGGCAATGGAAAACAAATATAAGAAGATTACCACAATAATGTGCGAAAGTGTTCCTGGTTTATCATGCTTGATTTTGAATTAAAGAGATTTCCTTTAAGAGTAAATTAAAAATAAATTTAATCCACTGATATAGGCAGGTTCAGCCAGCCCTGTAATGAATGGGGCACCAAGCCTCAACCATGACTCTCTTCTGATGTCAGGAAAAATTTGGAGAAGATAAGAAATATGCAACTTAGAATTCATGAGCAGAATTTGTTCTTTGGGGTCTGGCTACGGCTCACTCAATACCTACTCATAGTTTGCTGAGTGTAAGTGAGAGTCTGAAGAGATAACTGACCTATCACCTAAAAATGGGGAACATTAGGAAATACTAATACCATTAGTAAATTCTCTATAGAGTATGAATTCTAGAGCATATTTTTATCATATCATAAGAATAGGTCTTGAATATCAGATAGATACAAGTCTAACAGTCAGCTTCCCCATAGGTCAGCTCAACAGGCAAGGCTGGCGCCAGCACTGGGCATTCCTGGATAAGTGCCGGGGCCCAGAGCTGCTGGGGGGCCACATAAGGCTGTACATAAGGAATCCATGGGAGTGAGGGGGGTTGTATCTAATTAATCCATAGGATGTGAGGGGGGCTTTTATAAAATAACCATGAGGGGGCTCTTTGGTATGATAAACTAGGGAATATTGGAGGGATCAGGAGACTGTTTTCGTTTCGGAATTTTTAATGCCACCACGTGAGTTCACTGCAAATGAGTCAACTGAGACTCTGCCGTCCAGGGGCCTACTGAAACCTGGAGCCGACCCTTTCAACGGGTGATAAACAGAAATGGAGACCTGAACCAGACAGCTCCATTTCCTGTGTAGTGGTGAACCAAATCACTGCAGCTTAGCTACCATTCAAATAAAGGAGAGCTGATCTGTAGTAACCTGGTCTGACTAGTACAAAGACGATTGGAGCTGTCTGGCCTCTGTGACATTCTCATGTTAGACCTTCACCAATCTGAAAAAAACTTTTATAATATTTTTTAACCAGAAAAGCCTTCATTGCACTACTTCCAGCAACTTTTCTTAGAGTAATCCTCAGCCTTTTCATTCACATTAAAGAAACGCTTTCACCTTTCCCATGACCATCAGTAATATGTTGAATGTTATCCTAGCTTTCAATTGCAGTGTAAAGAGCTTTCAGGCTGGTTTATTAGGACCAAACTTAAAGGACAAAATGCTTTTATAAAAAAGATAATATGCAATTTACATGCCATAAAATGGCTGGACACTTTTTTTAGTTTAGAGATTAAAGAAAAGCAAATCTAATAAAATATCAAATTAACCTTAGCGGAAATAAGACAAGTCGTGTAAAATGTCTTCTGAGAACCACTAATGGGTCATTAAATAGTCATTGTCCTTCATCACAAGTCTTTGATAATAAGCCATAGTAATTCTTATCAGTGGTTGGGTAGAACATTGTTAGATAATTCTTGTATTTTCTTGCATTGTCCCTTGGGTGACCATATATTCTTTTAACATTTTCTGATAAAGTGCCAAATTCTCTAATCTTAAAGGAAGCCAATGCATCTTGTCGGAGCATCTAGGATGACCATAGTCACATGGTTCATCTTGGCTATTTAAGACTAGGAAACTCCATCAGTCCACTAACATGGGACAGTTATGTAGCAGAAAGAAAGTGCTTATCTGTTTAGGCCCTGAAGGCTTTAAACTTGTACACCTTGCCCACAGCATTTATGCACATGTCCCCAAATGAAAGAGAACTTCTCATCTCTACCGACGTGTCTCTAAATGTTGGTTTTACCAATATTATGACAATTCGGGATCATGATTTATTGAATCCTGGGTTTAGCTTCCCTATAGTATTTCTCCTAGAACTAGGCCCCTGTTCTAGGTATCCATGGGGGTCCCATCACTTAGACCTCCACTAATTATCAAGATAGGCCCTATCCCAGTGATGGCGAACCTATGGCACGGGTGCCAACGGTGGCACTCGGAGACCTTTTTGTGGGCACCCAGGCTGCTCTCCAGAACAGAGTTTACCAGATAAGGACTCAAATCTTTCTGCAGTCCCAGACAACTTGAGATGCTGCTCCCAATGCTCTTTTAAGATCTCACATCTTTGACAGATTAGAACTGCAGGAAGAGTGAGAAGGTGTGAACAGGGCTGGTTATCTTTGGAGGTCCCCTTGCCCTCCTGCTTTCAACTATATTGGTGTCCTCAGTGGTTCAATTCAATTGAATTTTGTGGAAGAACAGGGAGCAAAATGTTAATGTTTAAATTGTCATGTTGGCACTTGATAGAAAATAAGTGGGTTTTGGTTGCAGTTTGGGCACCCGGTCTCCAAAAGGTTCGCCATCACTGCCCTATCCTATCTTGCTTTGTGTGAAAACCCCTTAAAGGAAACCCCTTTAAACCTTCTGTCTTTCTAAAAGAACGCTTGAAAAAAGTAAATTATATTGACTGTGAAGTTAAAAAGTGGTAAAGTAAATTTCCATAGGCTGGAACTTAAAACTAACCTACAATATACCTGTGAATTCCCTCATCTTCCTATGATCAGCCCTTTGACAATAGGTATATACAATACATATACACTATCTATTAGGCAGTGAAATTGAACATGGCTAATACAGTTAGGTCCATAAATATTTGGAGAGAGACAAAAGATTTCTCATTTTGGTTCCGTACATTACCACCATGAATTTTGAACAAAACAATTCAGATGTAGTTAATTGCGAAAAAGTCTGATGAACTAAAGCATTTTTAAAACAATCCCTTTATTTTGAGGGTAACTGGACAGTTGAAATTATTTAAAATAAAATGTTAATTTATAATCACCAGACATTGCTGTGTTCCCTTCCTTTTTAATGCTCTCCCAACCTTTCCTGCAGCCGGTTTCAGTTGCTCCTTGTCGTCTTTCTGTCTGAAGTTTAGTCTTTAAAGGGAACCTGTCACCAGGGACCTCATTTTCACTAAAGACAGGATACAGAAGCCCATTACAGCTGCCTCAGCTTATACTCGGGTTGGCTTATACTTGAGTATATACATATTTTTGCATGCTCATTAGTTCTCAAAAAATGGCACCAACACGGTAAAAGACGGCGATGTGTTTCATATGACGATATCAGCCTAAGCTTTCACTGTTGTCCCTTATTTTATGTGGTTTTATTTTTATTACAATAAAGAGCCTTTTTGGTATGAATCGTGTTTTTGAGTTTTTGTTCAGTCTTCTCTTTATGGTAGATTTGGACTTCGATACGTTGCCTGCATCCTGGAGGTGGTCGCTTGATTTGCTGTTGTGAAGATGTTTCTATTAATCATGGAAATCATTCACCACTGTTGTCTTCCTTGGGAGTCCGGGTCTTTTTGATTTGATGTGTTCACCAGCACTTTCTATCTTTCTCACGATATTCTAAACTGTAGATTTTTCCTAATATTGTAGCAATTTCTCAGATGGGTTTCTCCCAGCCTTTTATCTGCTTAATTGAGAAAGACATAAGGGAGGAGTTTCCTACACCGGCCCATGAAACATTCTTTGACTCAACTGTCCAATTATTTTTGGCTCCTTTAAAAACAGGATTGCCCATGTTAAGGAGCTGAAAGTCCTAAACCCTTCATTCAATTATAATGTGGATACCCTCATATTAAAGCTTAAAATCTGGCATTTTTGTTTGTGTCCATTATGTAGTTATAATTTGAATATGTTTCAGTAAACAGGTAAATAAACTAAATTGTTGTCAGGGTCAAAAAAATTTTGACCTAACTGTACATATTTCCTTTGTCCTTGGCTGTTAGCTCCAGTACATAAGATAATGCGTTGGTATCACCAAAATAGTTGGGTTTAGATAACATTTTACTAATGTGCGTGCGTGCATTAAACCATGTATCCTCCTTTTAGGCTATGGGGTGTCTTGTGTTTTTTCCCTAGAAATTCATTGATATCAACTTGGGACACAAAAGTTGAGAATATCGTCTTGAAAAATTAGTTTATCATTGATGATTCTAACAATCCTAATATAGAACATAACCCTGTATATAGCATGACAAGTTTCCTATCCTCAAATTGTGTCTGGTTTTCATAGATACTATCATTTTTTCAATATACCAAAATGTGGAGACCTTGGATGGCTTCCATTTTGAATAATATCCGTAAGTGGCAGGAAGCTTAAACATTTGCTAACATTTCCAGCGCAATGCTGGATTCATTAGGAGGAGGAGAAGGGTGTGGTATGTTGATGTAATTTTGGATTTCCCAGATGAGGGCAACATGGATGCTAGCAATGACTTAATAGGGAAAAAGTGCTTTAAAAATATAATGTAAATCAAATGTGACTCTATAAATGTTCTGGCATTGTAGGATTCCTCTTGTGAAATATTGCATATCAAACAGTTTTACAGTATGAGGGGTTCAGTTACATGGATTCACATAATTTATAATAAATACTTAATAAACATTGCATAATACTTTACATATTTTGCCCTTTCAAGTTTGCTTTGTAGGAACTGCATTTTCTTGGCTAGCGGTTCATGTGCTAAAAAAATAGAATGGTTCTTAAAGTTACAAGATAAAACAATAGTGATATTTATAGGGGTATTGTCGCTGTACAAAAGCGAAAGCAAGGAAATAGTCAGCATTTTATGAATACTGCACCAGAACTCAATGGGGCTAATGGATCAAGACTTCTGCACCAATTTTCAGGCATAACAAAGCGATTTCGCTGGTGGAGAAGGCATATATAACTTCTCCTACCCACCAGTTTCATCCTTCTCCAACGGTACGGGGAATGGGTAAAGAGTGGGCTGGGAGGGAGTCGGTCAGGGTTGTGTATGCCGGCTCGCCATATTTATTATTGTCTACAATAGTTTAGTATAAAACCAGCACACCCGTATTTACTGAGAGGCTGGGAACTCTTATTAGATACGTTTACCGGAGAGCCAACAGGAGAAATCTTAGTCTTAATGAATTTCCCTCGTAGTTTGTAGGGAAGGTTGTAGGATATGGAACTTTAAGGCCTTTTTGAGCCACACATGATGGAGTTCAGCTATAAACTGCTCCATTTTTTTGGCACACATTATGGTAAATTTGACTAGTACACACCCGGGTAGCCTCTGCAGTTAATTTACATATTACTAAAATAAAGTTTTTTTAACAAATTATGTTAGGTTCCAGGATTATTAAATTACAGATTAGGGCAGAGGCAGGTGGAGGAATCTACCATCAGATCTATTACTGATACTTGATTCCTCATGGTAAGTTTCCTTAAAAACAAAAGTAGCCAAATTCTGCGTTTATTGGAAAACATGTTAAAAATATATGGAATATGTTTTATTTTAATTTTCAGATTATTTGTTTCATTTATTTTGCCATACATTTGTCAAAACATCAAAAACTTCAAGAAGTAACAAACGTTTCATACAGCACCCACAGGACCACAGGCCAATTTGAAACTTGGCACAGAATATATTTCCAAGGATTTATACCACACAAATAAAAAACACAGTCAAACATGGACAAATGGTTTGGCAAAATAATTTTTCCCCCAAAGCCACAGTAACAATCAAGAAAATCACTCCTTAATTTAGAAGTATATTGTGGGTAAGGAGGAAAGCTGTGGCTTGGGCATGATCACGAAGAACTTTCTATGAGTGGGTGAATCCATTCTTCTTCATTCTAGAATGTTGGTGTTACTTGTAGAAAAAATGTGTTATTAATATCCGTAGCAAGTAGAAGCTTATGTTATCCAGCGTGATCTTACGGTGTATTTACTCATGTCAGATTGATCAGATAATAGTCAAAGGTTGAAAATAGAAAAGACATTTTTGTATAAAAACAGCAGCAGAAAAGAATAACTTGGGTGTACCAGTACACTTTTATTTGCATCATTTACTTTTTTGCGATCTGTGCTCAAATATAACATATTTTCACTACGATCTTAAAGGAAACCTACCATTTGATTTCATGCATTATGAAACAAACATACCTTGAGAATGCTGTAGCTACACTGATGCAGGATCATATCTTGATTAATCCCTGAGCTGAATGGTTTTGCTGAAAAACAATTATAACATTCAGGACCTTGGGAAAGCTGGGTCAGCATGGCTGTCTCGATCAACACATTAGACACTGAGCTTGTAATTACAAATGGAGGTTAGTCAAGCATGACTAATAAACCTGAGCTGGATCACTCAAACACAGCAGCGGGGGATGGTGCAGCAATTGATTATTCTGTCTGGCAGGGAGAACATCTGAGTGGTTAATGCTCAGCAATCAGAACTAATTTGGATTACATACATTGCTGCTAGATTCTTCCTGTGTATAAAAAAGTCTCCATTATATTATGGTTACAACATGAGTGGAGGGGATACACATTGTATACCAGAGATTGCATAGTTTGTACTGTTGCAGAATATACAGAGGAAGATCATTCACAACAATGGATAGGAGGAGGGGGTAACTGCCGCACAGGTTATGTGTCTGAGTTCTATGTTGTCTTGAGGTAATGAGCTTCTGTGCAACAATGGAAAAGTCCCCAATTTATATAATCTGACAATCTGGCACATGCCAGGGGAAACAAGGGTCGGTCATTTTGGATTTAACAATGCCTCTACTCATCTTAGTAAATATGCACAGCCAAGCACAGCATTTATGTTTATGGAGAGCCAGTATAAACAATTTTTTTGCAATTACTAGTCGAGCAATTCTCCAATATATTAAAGCAGGTTCGCCCAAGGTGAACATACAATTTAATCAAACAAGCGTTGCTTCAGTGGAGCCCGCGTCTGTGAATCACATACATACATACATCTGGACTAACAATTGTGTGGAGATTATAGTTAACCTTCCCTTACAGCCATACAAGACACATCTTTAAATGATGTCATAGCGTTATATAAAGTGTAATACCCAGATATAAAATGATGTCCTTGTTCTTAAATCAATAGCAGAGCTGCCTGCTCTTACACTATTGCAGCTGTTCCTACAACAATAGGCACCGTAATTATAGGCCCAGATTAAATATCAAACATTTAACTCCTACAAATCTGGGATAGAAGAATTTAACATATAGCAGACAGCAGCTTCAAGACCCAAACTCTACAAGAGATTCCCGCGGGGGAATCAGCTTGAAACTGAATACCTAGTATTTCTCTCTTTGTTGGAGTGTTGCAGGTGCACTTGGATTTTAGAAAATCAAAAGGTGCATAATAGGGATAAAAAAAATCAATGGAAGACCTCAATGCTAAGAGATAGAAAGAGTACAGAGTGGGTATAGAAATTTAATAAATACAGTTATTTCACTGTGGGTGTCAATTCGGAGTATAAAATAGGCAGTTTGGGCGGCAGCCCGGGGCCCAAGCCTTTTACACAGGGCCCATGCCCACCTCAACCATCCTCCAAATTTTATACTGAGAAGGACCTTCACCTATGAAATCCTCATACATCTGTTCCAGCTCTAAATACACATGTATACAAGAGCCATTTCAGGACCTTTTAAGGTTCTCCAAAGATCCAGATTAAAAGCAGGGTCAAGGGACGCATCCTCCATTGCCCAAGAAGCTTCATTCTAATACCATGTGTAGGAAGTGATTTCCAAATTTGTATGGGCTATAACAATCATACAGCCCATGGCAGTCTTAATCCACCCTGGTTGGGTGTTCAAGGTAAAACACAATGGTGAGTAAGTCCAGGGTTAGTCCATTAGATGGTTTCATGGGCTCCTTTAAATATTGGATTTTAATTAGAGATGAGCGAACACTAAAATGCTCGGGTACTCGTTATTCGAGACGAACTTTTCCCGATGCTCGAGTGCTCGTCTCGAATAACGAACCCCATTGAAGTCAATGGGAGACTCGAGCATTTTTCAAGGGGACCAAGGCTCTGCACAGGGAAGCTTGGCCAAACACCTGGGAACCTCAGAAAAGGATGGAAACACCACGGAAATGGACAGGAAACAGCAGGGGCAGCATGCATGGATGCCTCTGAGGCTGCATAATCGCACCATTATGCCAAAATTATGGGCAACAGCATGGCCATGACAGAGTGACAGAATGAAGCTAGATAGCATCTAAAACATCCAATAATTGACCCTGACACTATAGGGGACGGCATGCAGAGGCAGCGGCAGCAGGCTAGAGAGTGTCATGGCGACATACCCTAAATGGACTCAGGCTTCAAACCAATGGGTGGCAGAGAGGAACCAAAGGAGGTGAGCAAGAAGCGCTCAAATAATATCGGTACATGATAAAAGTTTGCCAGTATATTTTGTGGATTACACAGCAGGGTGGCGACAAAGTTAACATGGAAGCCATGAAAACAACCCAAAATTCTGCCTGACACAGCTCGTTTGATAAGGGGACCATGTATGGAGGCAGTGAACTAGTAGTAGATTAAAGGTGCTGCAGTTAAAACTATGTTAGTTGGATCTTGGCATGGAGCTGGCGCTCCGCTGCCAGGCGAGCTTTCGCCAATCCAAGCCCCTGTCTATAGGCTACTCCCCAAACAGCACTTCTAAGAACCTTTTGTATAAGATCAAGTGTAGTAGCGTTCTTATAAGTTTAGGATATGGCGGGTGAGGGGAATGTAAACAGATGCGCAAGAAGCGCTGAAATAATATCCCTAAATGGTAAAAGTTTGCAAGTATATTTTGGGGATTACACAGCAGGGTGGCGACAAAGTTAACAACTTTGATGTGGAATGCCCTGTAATAGCTCTTGGGCGGTGTGCCTTTTATCGCCTAGGCTCAGCAGTTTCAGCACCGCCTGCTGTCGCTTAGCGACGGCACTGCTGCTGTGCCTAGAGCTACCGACTGATGGCGCCATGCCCACGGATGGTAATTCGGAGGAGGAGGAGGTGGAGGAGGGGTGGGAGGAGGTATAGTAGGCCTTTGAGACCTGGACCGAGGTAGGCCCCGCAATTCTCTGCGTCGGCAGTATATGACCAGCCCCAGGGTCAGACTCGGTCCCAGCCTGCACCAAGTTAAGTGTAGTAGCATTCTTATAAGTTTGGGATATGGCGGGTGAGGGGAATGTAAACAGATGCGCAAGAAGCGCATGATGTGCATGGAGCTGGCGTTCCGCTGCCAGGCGAGCTTTCGCCAATCCAAGCCCCTGTCTCTAGGCTACTCCCCAAACAGCACTTCTAAGAACCTTTTGTATAAGATCAAGTGTAGTAGCGTTCTTATAAGTTTAGGATATGCCGGGTGAGGGGAATGTAAACAGATGCGCAAGAAGCGCTGAAATAATATCCCTAAATGGTAAAAGTTTGCCAGTATATTTTGTGGATAACACAGCAGGGTGGCGACAAAGTTAACAACTTTGATGTGGAATCCATGAAAACAACCCAAATTTCTGCCTGACACACCTCGTTTGATAAAGGGACGATGTATGGAGGCAGCTATATGGACGACTTTTGGAGGTAGCAATGGAGACAACGTGTGGAGGCTGCTATGGAGACAATTTAATTTGGATAGTGCCTGTATGTGGCAGTCCCAAACATTTTTCAAACCAGAGGAGCAGGTAGGTGGCCCTCCAGTAAAATGGGATAGATTGAGTGCCTGTATGTGGCAGTCCCAAAAATGTTTCAAACCAGAGGAGCAGGTAGGTGGCCCTCCAGTAAAATGGAATAGATTGAGTGCCTGTATGTGGCAGTCCCAAAAATTGTTCAAACCAGAGGAGCAGGTAGGTGGCCCTGCAGTAAAATGGAATAGATTGAGTGCCTGTATGTGGCAGTCCCAAAAATGTTTCAAACCAGAGGAGCAGGTAGGTGGCCCTCCAGTAAAATGGAATAGATTGAGTGCCTGTATGTGGCAGTCCCAAAAATTGTTCAAACCAGAGGAGCAGGTAGGTGGCCCTGCAGTAAAATGGAATAGATTGAGTGCCTGTATGTGGCAGTCCCAAAAATTGTTCAAACCAGAGGAGCAGGTAGGTGGCCCTCCAGTAAAATGGAATAGATTGAGTGCCTGTATGTGGCAGTCCCAAAAATTTTTTAAAACAGAGGACCGGGTAGGTGGCCCTCCAGAAAAATGGAATAGATTGAGTGCCTGTATGTGGCACTCACAAAAATTGTTTCAAACAGAGGACCGGGTAGGTGGCCCTCCAGAAAAATTAAATGCATGAAGTACTATAGCAAGAGCCAGTGGGCCCTGTCAAAAAATAGCCATTTTCCTCTGCTTTACTGTACAAAGAGGAGGAGAAGGAGGAAAATGAGGAGGAGGAGGAGGAGTGGATCAATTATTCAGGTTGAGCTTCCTTCACCTGGTGGAGATTGGAAATTCTGAGAAATCCAGCCTTTATTCATTTTAATAAGCGTCAGCCTGTCAGCGCTGTCAGTCGACAGGCGTGTACGCTTATCGGTGATGATGCCACCAGCTGCACTGAAAACCCGCTCGGACAAGACGCTAGCGGCAGGGCAGGCAAGAACCTCCAAGGCGTACAGCGCCAGTTCGTGCCACATGTCCAGCTTTGAAACCCAGTAGTTGTAGGGAGCTGTGTGATCATTTAGGACGATGGTATGGTCAGCTACGTACTCCCTCACCATCTTTCTGTAAAGATCAGCCCTACTCTGCCGAGACTGGGGACAGGTGACAGTGTCTTGCTGGGGTGACATAAAGCTGGCAAAAGCCTTGTAAAGCGTACCCTTGCCAGTGCTGGACAAGCTGCCTGCTCGCCTACTCTCCCTCGCTACTTGTCCCGCAGAACTACGCACTCTGCCGCTAGCGCTGTCAGAAGGGAAATACTGTTTCAGCTTGTGCACCAGGGCCTGCTGGTATTCATGCATTCTCACACTCCTTTCCTCTCCAGGGATGAGAGTGGGAAGATTTTGCTTGTACCGTGGGTCCAGGAGAGTGAACACCCAGTAATCGGTGCTGGAATAAATTCTTTGAACGCGAGGGTCACGGGATAGGCAGCCTAGCATGAAATCTGCCATATGCGCCAGAGTACCAACGCGTAAGAATTCACTCCCCTCACTGGCCTGACTGTCCATTTCCTCCTCCTCCAACTCCTCCAACTCCTCTTCTTCTGCCCATACACGCTGAACAGTGAAGGACTCAACAATGGTCCCCTCTTGTGTCTCGCCAACATTCTCCTCCTCTTCCTCCTCATCCTCCTCCACCTCCACCTCCTCCGATATGCGCTGAGAAACAGACCTCAGGGGGCTTTGGCTATCAACAAGGGAATATTCTTCCCCCGTCTCTTGTGACGAGCGCAAAGCTTCCGACTTCATGCTGACCAGAGAGTTTTTCAACAGGCCAAGCAGCGGGATGGTGAGGCTGATGATGGCGGCATCGCCACTGACCATCTGTGTTGACTCCTCAAAGTTACTCAGCACCTGACAGATATCAGACATCCACGTCCACTCCTCATTGTAGACTTGAGGAAGCTGACTGACCTGACTACCAGTTCTGGTGGAAGTTGACATCTGGCAGTCTACAATCGCTCTGCGCTGCTGGTAAACTCTGGATAACATGGTCAGTGTTGAATTCCACCTCGTGGGCACGTCGCACAACAGTCGGTGAGCGGGCAGTTGGAGGCGGCGCTGCGCTGCCCTGAGAGTGGCAGCATCTGGGCTGGACTTCCTGAAATGCGCACAGATGCGGCGCACCTTCGTGAGCAAATCAGACAGATTGGGGTATGTCTTGAGGAAACGCTGCACTATCAGATTTAACACATGGGCCAGGCATGGCACATGTGTCAGTCTGCCGAGTTGCAGAGCCGCCACCAGGTTACGGCCGTTGTCACACACAACCATTCCCGGCTTGAGGTTCAGCGGTGCCAGCCACAGATCAGTCTGCGCCGTGATGCCCTGTAATAGCTCTTGGGCGGTGTGCCTTTTGTCGCCTAGGCTCAGCAGTTTGAGCACCGCCTGCTGTCGCTTAGCGACGGCACTGCTGCTGTGCCTAGAGCTACCGACTGATGGCGCCGTGCCCACGGATGGTAGTTCGGAGGAGGAGGTGGAGGAGGGGTGGGAGGAGGAGGAGGCATAGTAGGCCTGAAACACCTGGACCGAGGTAGGCCCCGCAATCCTCGGCGTCGGCAGTATATGAGCAGCCCCAGGGTCAGACTCGGTCCCAGCCTCCACCAAGTTAACCCAATGTGCCGTCAGCGATATATAGTGGCCCTGCCCGGCAGCACTCGTCCACGTGTCCGTGGTCAGGTGGACCTTGTCAGAAACGGCGTTGGTCAGGGCACGGATGATGTTGTCTGACACGTGCTGGTGCAGGGCTGGGACGGCACATCGGGAAAAGTAGTGGCGGCTGGGGACCGAATACCGAGGGGCGGCCGCCGCCATGAGGTTGCGAAAGGCCTCGGTCTCTACTAGCCTATAGGGCAGCATCTCCAGGCTAAGCAATCTGGAGATGTGCACATTAAGGGCTTGGGCGTGCGGGTGGGTTGCACTATATTTGCGTTTCCGCTCCAGCGTCTGGGGTATGGAGAGCTGAACGCTGGTGGATGCTGTGGAGGATCGTGGAGGCGACGATGGGGTTTTTGTGCCAGGGTCCTGGGCAGGGGGCTGACTAGCAGCTGACACAGGGGAAGGAGCAGTGGTGTGCACGGCCGGAGGTGAACGGGCTTGTTGCCACTGAGTGGGGTGCTTAGCATTCATATGCCTGCGCATACTGGTGGTAGTTAAGCTAGTAGTGGTGGAACCCCTGCTGAGCCTGGTTTGGCAAATGTTGCACACCACAGTCCGTCGGTCATCCGGTGTTTCCTTAAAGAACCTCCACACTTCTGAAGATCTAGCCCTCGCCGCAAGAGCCCTCACCACGGGAGCTTCACTAGATGACAGTGGCGCTGATGCACCAGCTCTGGCCCTGCCTCTCCGTCTGGCCCCACCACTGCCTCTTCCAACCTGTTCAGGTCGAGGACTCTCCTCCGTCTCAGAAGCACTGTGTTCACCCGGCCTCTCAACCCAGCTTGGGTCTGTCACCTCATCATCCTCCGATCCCTCAGTCTGCTCCCCCCTCGGACTTCCTGCCCTGACAACAACTTCCCCACTGTCTGACAACCGTGTCTCCTCATCGTCGGACACCTCTTTACACACTTCCACTACGTCAAGAAGGTCATCATCACCCACAGACTGTGACTGGTGGAAAACCTGGGCATCGGAAAATTGCTCAGCAGCAACCGGACAAGTGGTTTGTGACTGTGGGAAGGGTCCAGAAAACAGTTCCTCAGAGTATGCCGGTTCAAATGCCAAATTTTCCTGGGAGGGGGCAGACTGGGGGGGAGGAGGCTGAGGTGCAGGAGCTGGAGGAGTGGGGATTTCGGTGACATGGGTGGACTGCGTGGAAGACTGACTGGTGGTGGACAAATTGCTCGAAGCATTGTCAGCAATCCACGACATCACCTGTTCGCACTGTTCTGGCCTCAACAGTGCTCTACCACGAGTCCCAGTAACTTCAGACATGAACCTAGGGAGTGTAGCTCTGCGGCGTTCCCCTGCTCCCTCATCAGCAGGTGGTGTCTCACCCCGCCCAGGACCACGGCCTCTGACCCCTGCAGTAGTTGGACGCCCACGTCCCCGCCCTCGTCCTCTACCCCTAGCCCTCGGGTTAAACATTTTTAAAATGAGAGTTATAACTTTTTTTTTTTTTTTACTTCTTTTTGTTTTTTTTTGGTGTTTTTTTGTGTTTTTTTTTTTTTTTTGTGTTTTTTGTTTTTTTTTGAGTTTTTAAAACCAAACAATCCTATCCTATTGCTATGGCTATTTTCTAGCCAAGTATCAAAGGAAGCACACTACTATGCCAGATGAGATGACACTGAGTTATTGCCTAATAGAAATCCAACCCCTACTGAATTTTGCCACTTCGGCCTTTGCTATGGATATGTGCGCCACTAAGCGCAGAACACAGCGGTCGCAAGTCTCACTACAAATTGCTCAGAATTGGCAAGTACATGCACTGCAGAAACTACAGCCACCAGCAGATCAACCAGAAATCAAATATATAGAACGCTACTGTAGGCTTCAAGAAGCTGTTTGTATTCTCCTATGGCTATTTTCTAGCCAAGTATCAAAGGAAGCACACTACTATGCCAGATGAGATGACACTGAGTTATTGCCTAATAGAAATCCAACCCCTACTGAATTTTGCCACTTCGGCCTTTGCTATGGATATGTGCGCCACTAAGCGCAGAACACAGCGGTCGCAAGTCTCACTACAAATTGCTCAGAATTGGCAAGTACATGCACTGCAGAAACTACAGCCACCAGCAGATCAACCAGAAATCAAATATATAGAACGCTACTGTAGGCTTCAAGAAGCTGTTTGTATTCTCCTATGGCTATTTTCTAGCCAAGTATCAAAGGAAGCACACTACTATGCCAGATGAGATGACACTGAGTTATTGCCTAATAGAAATCCAACCCCTACTGAATTTTGCCACTTCGGCCTTTGCTATGGATATGTGCGCCACTAAGCGCAGAACACAGCGGTCGCAAGTCTCACTACAAATTGCTCAGAATTGGCAAGTACATGCACTGCAGAAACTACAGCCACCAGCAGATCAACCAGAAATCAAATATATAGAACGCTACTGTAGGCTTCAAGAAGCTGTTTGTATTCTCCTATGGCTATTTTCTAGCCAAGTATCAAAGGAAGCACACTACTATGCCAGATGAGATGACACTGAGTTATTGCCTAATAGAAATCCAACCCCTACTGAATTTTGCCACTTCGGCCTTTGCTATGGATATGTGCGCCACTAAGCGCAGAACACAGCGGTCGCAAGTCTCACTACAAATTGCTCAGAATTGGCAAGTACATGCACTGCAGAAACTACAGCCACCAGCAGATCAACCAGAAATCAAATATATAGAACGCTACTGTAGGCTTCAAGAAGCTGTTTGTATTCTCCTATGGCTATTTTCTAGCCAAGTATCAAAGGAAGCACACTACTATGCCAGATGAGATGACACTGAGTTATTGCCTAATAGAAATCCAACCCCTACTGAATTTTCCCACTTCGGCCTTTGCTATGGATATGTGCGCCACTAAGCGCAGAACACAGCGGTCGCAAGTCTCACTACAAATTGCTCAGAATTGGCAAGTACATGCACTGCAGAAACTACAGCCACCAGCAGATCAACCAGAAATCAAATATATAGAACGCTACTGTAGGCTTCAAGAAGCTGTTTGTATTCTCCTATGGCTATTTTCTAGCCAAGTATCAAAGGAAGCACACTACTATGCCAGATGAGATGACACTGAGTTATTGCCTAATAGAAATCCAACCCCTACTGAATTTTCCCACTTCGGTCTTTGCTATGGATATGTGTGCCACTAAGAGCTAAACACAACGGTAGCAAGTCCCCCTGCTAATTCCTCACAAAATGGTAAAAGATGCAAATTAAAATAAAAAAAGTAGAACGTTATTGTAGCCCTAAGAAGGGCTGTTGGGTTCTTTGAGAATCACTCCTGCCTAACAGTAAGCTAATAGAACACCCTAACGCTTTCCCTGACCAGCAGCAGCTCTCTCCCTAGCGGCATCCAGAGACAGAATGATCCGAGCAGCGCGGCCAGCGGCTAGTCTATCCCAGGGTCACCTGATCTGGCCAGCCAACCACTGCTATCGACGTGTAAGGGTACCACGTCATGCTGGGTGGAGTGCAGAGTCTCCTGGCTTGTGATTGGCTCTGTTTCTGGCCGCCAAAAAGCAAAACGGCGGGAGCTGCCATTTTCTCGAGCGGGCGAAGTATTCGTCCGAGTAACGAGCAGTTTCGAGTACCCTAATGCTCGACCGAGCATCAAGCTCGGACGAGCATGTTCGCTCATCTCTAATTTTAATGTCTTGCAGTTTTGGAGTAAAGCCTAATTCAAGGATGATGGCTAACAGAGATGATCTTGGAGAATTATCGAACTATAATCACTAAGAGGAAACCCATTAGGCAGATATGGATATCTCAAATGAGGCAAGGCAGCCCTGAACAGTCTAACAAGGGGTAACATGTGGTTTGAGACACTTTTCTGACATTTGTTGTTGGCATCAACTCAATTGAGGGTAGTATCTAAACAGCAGCACAGACTTAGTCTTTATGCCGGGAAACTCAGTCCTTCCAAAAGCTAGTCCATAAGCCCTTTCTTCAGGTTCCCTCTTAAAATGTCTTGGTTATGGCAGGTGGACTTTCAGTACATCTCCTGCACTATTGCACATTTCACCATTTTTCTCTATTAGAATGGGACAGTCTATTACAGCCCCCCTCTTCTGTAATGCACCAGTTGTTGACCCACTGTGCCACTATTTGACTTAGTACTACTCCTGAGGGTAGTACTCAGGGTCTTAGTGGGTTATAGGATGTGCTCCTCAGTTCTTTTCATTAATTTTACCTGCCAACCCTTTCACAAAAGTAATACTAGTTCAATCTTTTTCTAACTATACGGTCATGAACGTGAACATTTAACATACTAACTGAGGCCTATCATGTCTATCATGTATTTCTTGTGATATTTATTTTGCATATTTTTATCTGAGCATTCCTATTAAAATTGCCAATTCTTACACATTTATTTTCACTTTCAACTGCATGAAGGTAGTAATATAATTACAAAGTGTCATTGTAATTAGTGATCCAGAAAGAGTTCATGGCAGAAATACATACCATATATAGCCTTGTTGTTAAAGAAGTGATTAGGGCACATCGTTGCTTAGAAAGAAGGCTAAAATCATAATGGAAATCTACCATCAAAATCAAACATGATAAACCAGGGACACTTACTCAAAGATCCAGGTAACGTGACTGTGATAATCATCTTATATTTGTTATCCATGTTCTCCTTCCTTCTAAAATCAATAATTATAACTATAATTAGATACAGAAGTGCACTGGAGAGTATTACCGGAGTCCCTTCATGCTGTAGCTTCATAGGCTGTTACACTGTCTCCCCTCGACCCTGCTCCTGAATTATGTTAATGAGCCAGACACGTTTTTCTGTGCTCTAACTTTACAAGCTGTTGTTACACTGTGCAGCACCACGTCTCAGTCTCCCCCTCCCCCTGCACTTCCTGTACAGCAGCAGCCAGCAAACAATGGAAGGGGGGAAGTGCTCCTTCACACTAACAGCCTGTGTAGCTACTTTTGGCTCATTAGTATCATTTTATTTTAGAAGGAAGGAGGTCATGGATAATAAATATAAGTAGATTTCCACAGTCATGGTCCCTGGATTTATAAGTGAGTGTCCCTGGCTTATCATGATGGATTTTCATGGTACATTTTCTTTAAGGCCAGTCATGAACAGGAACACGATTTCTCGAATTTTTCAGACTCACCATACTTTACACATTTCCATGCATTTACAAATCTTATGTATATAAAATCAACATTAATCTTCAATGCTCTTTAATATGTCATGAAATATTAGATACACCTCTCCGTGTTTAGGGGATCCTACCATATGTGCTTTTAGAACTAAGTTCAAAGAATTAAAACAATATCAGACTTAGCATGGATGGCTCACAGCTGTACTGCAAGATAAGATCTCACACCATGATCAAGAATACAAATCAAAAACTGCCCTTTATACGATGTACAAGTGTTTCATTCTCTGATAACAATGGGTATTTATTAGTGATGAGCTGACCCGTTGAAATCTGCCAAACCCAAATTTATTAAAGCTGTCCTGGCAGGGGATTCGGGCCCCAATACTCCACTAACACTAGAGATCGGTACTGTCACCGATCACGGTGTTAACTTTTTTAAATGGCAATGATCCTCCCCTGCACCCCTGGCAGGTTAGTCCTGGCGCGCGGCTGTGGGTTGTTTAAATGCTGCTGCCAAATTTCCAAGTGGCCTTTAAAGCATTAACGCCCACGATTAGTGCTGATACCTCTCACAGGTGTTAACTGCTTAAAAGCTCATGGCAATCACTTACCATGGCAGCCTACAGTCTCTTAGAGACACGTAGGCTTGCAATGTGTAATGATATCCAATAACCTGCAGATGGCAGCCTATTAGATGTCATCACCAAAATTGCTATATACTGCAATCCATATATAGTATGAGCAATCAGATCCTGTAGGGTTAAAGTACCCTAGAGGGTCTGAAATAATAGTAATAAAAAAAATATTAAAACATTTTAAAATGATAAAAAAATGTAAACATTTAAATCATCCCCCTTTCCCTAGGTCACATAAAAATAATTAAACAGCCTGTTCTGTCAAAATATAAAAAAGATTAATCCCAGTTGTGAACACTTTAATAGAAAATAGCGCCCAAATTTCCGAATCGACACTTTTTTGCCAGTTTGTCATCCATGGATATCTGAATAAAAAATTATCGAACAGTCATATAGGGGGATATATTATAAACGCAGCCGGTGAATGTGAAAATTTTTGGGTGCAGCGAGTGCGCAGGTGTGGGGACAGTAACGCCCCACTCCTGGCCGTAGTAGGGTAGGACTGTCATAATTGTTATTATATTACTGCAAGTAATCCTATTGGATCCCATCTCTAAGTGGGCCTAATATACTTTTGTACCTAGCAGATCCAGGGGCCATGATGTAGCTGGGGGCAATTGGCTACTAGACTCCTTTGCTACCAGGAGTTAGGACTCTTTCACATGGCTTTGTTTTTCACATCCGTGGTTCAGTCATTTCTCACAAAGCCATTCATTTCTATGGCTGTTTTCACATTGGCCTGTATTTTCACTGATCCATTGTCCAAATCAAGGCAGGCAATAGAAATCTAAGGATCCACAAAATATTTTTTTTCAGTGATGAGGTAGACAAACCAGGTGATGTTTTTAAAGCAATGTTAAACCTTTAGGTTTTTTTGCGTACAAGGAGGCAAAATGGATGCATTATGGATGCATTTGCGTATAAGGAGACAAAACGGGTGCATTACGAAGGCAAAACGGAAGAAAAACTGAGATACAAGGGAGACAAAATACAACTGATGCAGAACTAAAGCTGAGCACCAATGTCAATGTGAAATACCCCTTAGGCTGCGGGTACAGCCAGCTTCCCGCTAAGGATCTTCTTGCTACTGTTGGTGTACCTGTGCATGTTTTCCCTCGGGCTAGTCAGGACGAGCATGCTCTGCCCATGTGGTCAAGCAGTTAAAGTTCTCAATACTGCAGTCTTGTTATGCTGTACTAACAGTGTCTAGGCTATGAGGTTATTTCTGTAGGGTGGTTTCACATATGGATACAGTTTGATGTAGTTTTTAAAGCCAAGTGGATAGTAAAGGGAGTGAAATTACAGAGGAAACCCAATACATGCGAACGCTAGTTTTGGCTTCAAAAACTGTATCACAAAACTGTAACAAAATGTCATAAAAGTCGGCACCCTAAAGGACATAATAATAGGACATCCAGAATATGAGCGAACAACCAGCTTAAATCATGTTTCCTCCCATACAGTTTGCCAGAGATGTCTTGTCTGCTTGTAACATTGGAAATGGAAATCTGTTTCGGCGTGGGTGTGCAGAATAAAATGACGCTTTGTGCAGCTATAGTCTGCAAGAAATAAATAGGGCACACCCATTAACTTTCCTTCATTCCTTTATTTCATTAACCAGGACCCATGTACTGAACAGGAGAATTCTATTAATTTATTTATAAAATCAGTACATTGATGTGCAGTTACTTATGTTACTGGTTTGATTTATCCAACATATTGGGGCACATATACTTACCTGTTCACCCAAAGTGCATTGTTCCGACGAGGATGCACTGTGCTGCGATTCACTAAGATCATGCGGCCGATATCCTGCACGTGTGGCTTCCCCGTTCAGGTCCGACAGAGTTCACTTCTTCTTCCTGGTGCATGTAAGTGCTTGATCTGGCGACACAATTTTAATGTTATATCCGGCGCTCAGTCCGAATCAGTTGGATCGTCCTATGGCCCGCCCCCCAATTTCTGTTGCATGAAAGCCAGAGCAGCTGCACCAAAATCTGATCGTGTGTGACACAATCCCCTGTTAAATACCTGTCCCATCGCCGCAAATCCCGAAAACATTGGGAAGTCTGATGGAAATGCGACGCGCGGACCCTTAGTAAATAAGCCCCATTGAATATAAAAGGATAAGGGCGTTCATTAAACTTTATAACATGCAGTTTATGTATTACCTGTGGAGAACTCTACGGTTCACTTCACATAGAATTAAATAAAAAAATTCATTTTATTAGCTTTTTTTTTTGTTGTTGTTTTATTTGCTTCACCGCATACATAGTGTTAAGAATATGCTTTGTATTTTATATCATTTTAAAATCAAATAAAAATAAAGTTATTTTTAAAAAAATGAAATATATTAATTATGCAGATACCATAACTGAGAGTTAGTGAAAGAATATTGGGAGTTTTCAATGGGGCACCAACCGATGTTATTGGTAAAACAACCTATAGAGCGGTAAAATAGTATTTAGATAGAAAAACATTACTAACTTATTATTGGCTGCTAAATGCCTGAAGAAGTTCTCATGATCACCACACTTCCAGTCTTGCCAGGGGTCCTAGATTAGGGAAAAGTCACAACACTCTTTTTTTCGCTTACCCCTGTTCCAGTCCTCATAAAGAAAAAAACCTACCATCAAAATCCATCATGATAAACTAGGAACCCTTACTCATAGATTCAGGAACCATGGCTGGGGTAATCTTCTTATATTTGTTATTTTAGCCTTTATTTGAAAATCATAAAATTATGGTAATGAGCCAGAAAGGCTCTGGGGGTGTTACCAAAGCCCCACCGCACTCTGCACAGGTAGCAACACTGTCAAAGCTGCCCCCCCGGCTCCTTAGTACTTTCCTCTTCCTCTGCCTGTTGTAAACTCATAAGGTTGGAGGGAGTAAGTACTCCTGCACAGTGTAACAGCCTGAGAAGTTACAGCGAGGAGATGCTCTGGTAACTCCTCCCCATAGCCCTTCTGGCTCATTAGCATAAATTTAAATGTTGATTTTTAGAAGGAAGGAGGACATGAATAACAAATATAACATGATTACCACAGTTACAGTGCCTGAACCTATAAGAAAGTGCCCCTGGGTTATGAAATGTTCAGCAGCCTTCCCTAACTAATAAAATATCCAGCAGCAGCCTCACTTTATTAATGAAATCACCACAGCAGGGCCCCCCTTTGATAAAATATCCACAGTAGAGACTCCTTCTTGCTAATAAAATGCCTACAGTAGAGCCCCACTTAATGAAATGTTCACAGCAGAGCCTTTCCTTTAATTAATAGTCCACAGCAGAGCCCCCTTTTAATGAAATGTCCACAGCAGAGTTCAACCTTAATGAAATGTCCAAAGTAGAGCCCCACTTTAATGAAATGTACACATCAGAGCCACCCTAGTTAATTAAATATCCACAGCACAGCCCCCCTTGTTAATCAGACGGCCCCCCATTAATGAAATATATCCAGACCAGAGACCCTTTAAAAAAAAAAAAAACTTTCTATAGCTACCTACAGGATCTTTCCCCTCACGGCTCCATCCTATTTTTCTCCTGGCAAAGCTGGCTGAGGCACATCCTTGCCTGTGCGCACACATTATGACCTCACGTGGCCGTGATACGGCCGCGGCATAGTGTGTGCACGTGGGCAGGCACATAGACGTGCCTCTGCCTGCTTTTCCAGGAAGAGAAGCAGATGGAGTGGCAGGGAGAAGAAGCTGAAGGTAAGTATAGCGTGTTTTTTTTTTCAAAGTTCTTTGGCAGCGGCCCTGGACCCACCAGGTAAGGACCGCTGCTTCAAAGTATGTGTGCAGTGTAAATGGCCAAGAAAATAGACCTTAATTTTCAGTGCTCCCATAAACCTGAATGGAGATCGACTGTACATAATCGCATAAGCAGGCAACTCTTTTTTTGGCCCACCATGGGAAGAAGGTCAGCCCTAGTCTACCATGAAATGTCATTAATACTGATCAGTACACCCTTTCAGGTTTGGGTTTTCTGAGTTTGGCCAAACCTTTAACAAAAGTTCAGTTCAGGTATCCAAACACTCCCTGGTGTCAACCCTTTAAATGTCGGGGGGAAAGTCCACTTATAACAATTCAACATTCTGCATTTAAATCACCCTGAATAATTGAAAGATTGACACAAAAGATTGCCAGCACTTCTGGTGGTATTTAGAGGCTGTGAGCCTGAACACTGGACCTGAACTTATGTCTTAAGTCCGGATTCAGTAACACACAAAGTTTAGGCACGGATCTGAACATTGCGGTTCAGGTCTGCTCATCCCAAGTCATAACTGTTTCCATGAGAATGCCCCTTTAATAAGTATCTTTTTGGTGTTACAGGACCTGTATAACGCTTATCACCGAGTCCTCACAGCACAACGCTCCTGAACACATGTTAAGTGCAAGGAAAGTCAGTGAAGGTCAGGACTTGCCCACTTCTGCTATTGATTACATGAAGATGCATGAAATGATTTGGCCGGATAGCATGTATTTTCCTGCAAACCATGTGCAAGAGGAATAGTGCATTACCAGTATTAAACCGCTCTACTTTTCAACCTAAAAAAGCTTTCTTAAGCAAACAAAATGAAACATTATTCTTTTTGGCAGCAAGAGGCCCTGAATGATTTCAATCTAAAACACACTCTTGTTCAGATATTTTTGGCATTTCTCCATTCATCTATTCGATTCTTTGTAGAATATAAAGGCGGAAGGTGGAGGGAAAAAACAAACTTCCTACCTGATGGATTTTGCTGTCAAATCTGAGAAGTCTGCCAGAGGCTACCTTACTTGTACTGCATCGGTATACTCTGTATACTCCTCCCGCCACTTACTGGAGCTCCAAGGTAAATGGTAAAATCATATATATAACACAGATCTAGGAATATGAAGACCACCCGTCCTAACTCGGAGTGGTGGAGGACACCTATCTTCTAGGTTATGTACAAAACACCACCTCCACCTTAGAAGCCACCATATTGGATCAAGGACAAGTTTTTCCAATGGAAAGATACTCATGAGCCATATCAGAGAAGACCATGATTGTCTCAGAAATGGGCAGGAGGATTAGATGTGTGGCTCAAATGTTATCCTGACAAAGATTCTACACAGATTCTCTTTGTTTGAATTTAGCGCCTTCAGCTTTGTGTTCAGCATCATAGATAATTCAAATTGGATAGAGTCAATTGATTTCTGAGACATTCCTGGTCTTCTTTTATAAGTTACAGGACCACCTTTCCCTTAAAAAGACTTGCCCTTGTTTCTGAAATGAAAGGGTGGCTCGTCCCGTTTGTCCCCTCCACCCGTCCTGTGTGCTTACCCATGTGGTTTTGAGGAGTACAATAAAGAAGATTGAAGTTTTATTGGTGAGTACCAAGTTCTGTTCTTACAACTAAATAAAAATTTGTCTTTGGCCTTTTGACTCATTTTATTTAGATTTGTTTTTTCCTCCTGACATGAGTTGACTGTGCTAGGCTAAAGCGATGCAAAAATTATTGTTTTTGCTTCTCTTACTTCTCAAAAACTGTACAAAATACTGTAGACTGGTGTATCTACCTCAAAATGTTAGTAATAAAGTGTTTTTGTGTGTGTAAAAATACTAAACAAACAAAAATAGAAGCAATATATTATGGGCTTTCCCATAATTAAGGTGTAGCTATAGGAGTTGCACTGGACCCACAAGCTACTGTACTACTCTTTGATCTCCTTTGATGTCTCACAACATAAGCAGTGTAAATCCTTCAACCTTATCTGTACATTGAGATTTATGCAATATGATTCTTTCTTCTCTTTAAGGGATCATTAACCTTTTAATGTCAGTAGTAGTAGTAGTAGTCAGTATAAAGCCAAGTAACTGAGGCTATAGAGAAATATGCAGCTCAAAGGTTACAGTATTCTCCTTCTACTCCATCCTCACTACTCACTGGCTGTAAAAGGAGTTTAATCACATCTCACTATGAACAACACAGCATAGCCTTTAATAGATGTATACTGATAAATTTGTGCCCCTTACACATTAAAAAAACAAAACATGAAATTAAGTGTTCAACCCACCTGAGCAGCCTGTTTAGAGTATTCTGATATTCGACCATTCAGCTCCTTATGTGGTCTTTATGTGTGACTTTACAGATGGTGTAGGGCACTGATGTTAAACACAAGGCCTATGGGCCAAATCCAGCCTGTGGTCTTGTGTTATCCGGCCCGACTCTTGCTCCCTGTCCCTATGCTGGGCTAGGAAAGCTACATAAGGGAAGGGTACTTCAATACTCTCCTTTCTCTGCTCCCCCACAGTCTTCTTTTTTCTCCTGTGCACCAGCTCTGAAGTCAGACATGATGATGTCATCTCATCTACCAGCTTCAGAGCCGTTGCGTACAGCTGATGGGGGGGAGCAGGGAAAGGTGAGAATTTTTTTTTTTTTCTATAGACACATCAGGAAAGATTCTGGGGATTCTGGCTTCTGTGGAGCGGGCACTTTGGCTTCTGTGGAGCGGGCACTCTGGCTTTTGTGGGGCAGGCTCTTTGGCTACTGTGTGGGCGACACACTGTGGTTGCCCTTAAATTGCTGATGGTCTAATTGTAGTATTAATGCTGTTGAAATGTAACTACTAAGCAGCTCGAGTAGATACATTTATACTGTTAAAAAAAAAAACATTCAGCCCCTTTAAGGCAACCACGAGGCTGATGTGGCCCCTGAGGAATATGAGTTTGACTTCCCTTGTGTAGGGCTATAATATATACTGTAATGACTTTCTCTATTTCTTCTTTGAAGTTCTGCATGATTTGTGCAATGAACAACATTTGCTATTCATTCTGTGATATAAAAATGTGTTTTGACAGCTTAAAATATAGTCAGGGCGAGCGGCAGCGACCTTTGTCAACTACAGTCCTGAAATAGATTTTTCACTTCTTATACAAATACTTAAAGTCCAAAACTAAACATTGGTGCCACTTTTACAGTCAAAGAGCATTATACTACCAAAGTGTGTGAAATCCTGAAAGCCATGTAATGGCAGACTTTAATTTCGTCTGATATTTTACATCGTTTCACGGGCTGACAGAACAAAAATAATTTTGCTAATGGCGCTGTGTGCAAAATTTTATAGAAGATTGATAGGTGGTGTATATATAGATTGTACAGTGTATACACAGTATATACATGTACATAGATACCTTTATATTCATGGTATAATTATTAAAAATGAAATTAATATCTGCGAGACTAATATACACAGATCTGCCATAACAGTAAAATGCTAATTTTAAAGGAGATCTACCATTTGATTTCATGCAGTATGAACCAAACATACCTTGAGAATGTTGTAGCTACACTGAGGCAGGAACATGTCTTGTTTAATCCATTATGCTGAAAAAACAATTATAAAATTATTATAATGAGGCTCTGTCGCTCCTGTGCCTGGCTCCGAGTTTCTCCTCACCCTAATCCTTGCCTGCCCATCATAAGCCGAGAATACGTCATCAATGTTTTGTCCCTGGCAGGCCGAACTAATCAATCGCTGCAACATCCCCCAGCTGCTGTGTATGACTCATCCAGGTCAGTCCTGTCTGGACAGTTCAGGAAGCTCAGTGTAATGTGTATATGTAGGCAGTCTGCATGCAACCCAGCTTTTCCAAGGTCCTGAATTTTATAATTGTTTTTTGAGCAAAACCACTCGGATCAGGCATTAAACAAGATATGTTTCTGCATCAGCATTCTCAAGGTATGTTTGGTTCACAATGCATAAAGGTAGATTTCCTTTAATAGCGAACACGTTAAAAAATGTTAGATCCAGTGGGGTTGTTCCTGCCATACAGTCCTTCATTTCATGTGGTCCAAGGATAACTGAGGAACCAGTAATAAGGTTACAGACACCCAAGCACAGTGGAAGATGCATTTATATTTCAGGATTGTAGCTGGACCTTGAGTAATGTGGTATAATACTCCTGTGTGAGAGCTCACAGCACAGACCCTTTCCTTGCCTCGAGATAGAGCTGCAGCAGGCTAACTGGTTGGATATTACATTAGATGGGAGGGGCTTAAGAGCAGTTTGAATGCAGAGATCAAAGTCCAAGTCCACCTACAATACTGGAATATAGGGAATTTTTCACAGTCCAGCTGCTACTAACAACATACAAAAAAAGGATTTATAAATCGAGAGGGCATATACATAACACTGTCTGTAGCTTTGTTTGGTGCACACTGGTAGACACTTTAAACTACTTGAACAAATAATGCATTAAGCTTGCTGCACTTGATCGGTTTGAGTACCCATGTTGAACCCTGTTGGGAGCACAATCAGTAGCTACATGAGCATCAAGTAAAAAAATTAAGTAAAAAAGGAAGGAGACCTGGTCTGATGAATAAAAGGGCGAGAGGAGAAATATCAAAGATGGCATGCCAGTTTTATAGTAATTGTGCAGGAATTGTGACTATTTCCCTCCTTACACCACCCCCATGACACCACCCCCTGGCCACAGAGTGAGCCTCAAATTCCTGATCTGCGTCTTAGCTATAGCTTGCACCCGGAACTCATGTAGTATTGAGTGGCCGAAAGCTGGCCGCAAGATATAGGAGGAGTCTCTAGATATATTGCATGGGATGGCAGGGGCGGGGTTTACATAAAGGACTGGCACACCATGCGCCATACATTCCATACAAAGTTTTCTTATTCATCATTTCGACAATTTGACATTCTTTAGCTCCTTGAGTTCCAGACTATTAAAGCCGTAAATGATCAAACAGTTTTTCACGGCTTCATTATAGTAATGTATGGGCTTGTTTTTTGTGGCTCAATTTTCAGTTTAATGCCACTATTTTCAAATACAATTGGGAGAAATTCCTTAATGTGTTGCCGGCTCTGACAGTACAGAGCTCATCACCACTAGTTTTTCGCTGCAACAGATTCATCATTGTAATGATGAATCTTTCACAGTTTGAGACTGTCGAACATGGACTATTCTCTACATAGCGCCCCGTTTACAGTGACCACGCCCCTTTCCGGAAGACCCTCGACCTTTGCTGAACTAGACGGAGAAGGGGGAAAAATGTTTAAAAACCTTCATAAATTAATCGCAAAGTGGTTTTGCTGCAGAGCAAATCATATTATAACTCTTTTCTCTTGGTCAGTAGAGTTCTCGAGACATTAAATTTGCATTTTATTTATTTTTTCGTTTTATGACTAATGCCTCTTAGGCGTAACGGAAAGTAACACTTGGATACAATATTCACACAATCCTGCCATATTATTCCATTAGATACTTCTATACAGGGGTAGAAAGATTAATAGTTAATGATCTAGAACACTGAAATTGTTAATAATCCCAGTTTTCTGGAGCAGTGTAATGGTCAGTTATACTCTAGGGCAGTTTTAAAGTTTTAAGTTTGTCCCCTCTAAGAAAGCAATTGGGTGTACAATCCTTGACCATAGCTTAGTATGAAACCCTCTGGTACCATTTGAATATTTTACCATTGGTCAGCCTTTTCCATAACCTCAAACAGCAACCACCATTAACACAGTTGACATGGAAGTAATTGGCTCGCAATCTGTAACGTTCCTATGTTTGGAATGGAGAATTCCTTACACTTACCCAGCAAAAATATGAATTTCTGTAATCTATGGGACTTGCTCTTAATCTATTAATTGCTCTTGGTCTGCTAAAAACCACTGGGATTAAGTTGTTTTATTCTAGCACTTGAATGTTTCTTAGAGTAAAATATTAGCAGAATAAAAGTGATGGGTGGTCTGGGACACATAAGAGGTGGTCTGACCGTGAGTGGATTAAGACTGCCATGGGTCATGGGCTGCATCAATATTATAGCCTGTACAAGTAAAAAATTAACTTTTTACATATTTTACTAGATTTAAGATTCTTGGGCAATGGAAGTTACATTGCATTCTCAATATTAAATTTGGTGGGTGGTCCCTGGCTTGGCCCCAGGCTATCACCCATACCGCCTATATTATAGTCCCCCGACAGTTGGTCATTAGAAGCATGTGATGCTACAATGATACAATACTTGTGACGCTAATGGATTTGTCTACTGTGGTTTTTTCTGGATGTGCACCAGCTGATTTGGAAAGGAGTATACAAGTGCAAGATTAGTAGGGAAGCGAAGGTCTTCCAGATACCATATAATGCTCAAGGGTAGATAACTCTATAAAACACTTTTTTGTATAAAGATATAATATGATTGGTAGCAAACCTCCAGTGATCCACTCAGAAGCCTATTAGGATATGTATCTTAAAGGATCTGATTGGGCGATAAGTATTCTGCCATATCCATTCGACAAAAATTTGTAGATGCAAATCGTCCCTTACCGATTACCAGTGCATAGCATGGCCAATAAAGCTGAAGTGTGATGAAAAACTTTTCACAAATATGAAAAAGTAGATGAAGTAAAGCTTTCACCTGGATATCTACAGGAACAGGTCCATCTCTTAATTTGAAGTGGTACATAGTCCTCCCATTGACCAATCAACAAGCATTCCCAATAAGAGGCAATGTAGATCCAGTACTTTTGTGTATTAAAACCATTGATCCATTATTGTGTTGCATCCTAAAATGTAGTGTTACCAGTAGTTACAGAGGACAGAGGAGATGACAACATAGACATCACCCAGAGTTCTTTGACAGTCATAAAATACACTACATGCATTAACATTTTACAATCACAGGAGACCCCTTCCCAATCACAGTCAATTGGACCCATGGGTGCAATCAACAGTGCCAGGCTACATTCACATGCACATCCTCACCCAGCTACTACAGCATATGGCGGCACATAGCCGTCTATGAGGACTTATATCCAGTCGCAAATTTGCAGCCAGATGTATCTCCCGCTGATGGTCATGTGAATGCGGCCTTATGGAGAGATTTTCTGTGATTTTTAAAATAGTTTTAATAAAATATACTGTACTCAAACCTCTCATCTCTCCAACAAAGTCCAGCCCTCGTCTGTTCTACATAACATTGACTCATATGCTGACAATTAACGGATAACTTTTTAGGTTATGTGGTATTTGAACTTTAGTTTCAGGACAAGTGAGATATACTCTGTGTGTCAGTAATCTCCAATATAGATAATAGGCTTTTTTTGTGGGAACAACTGAAGGTCATATGCGATGAATGCAATGACTGGAAAACACGTTGATATATTTACTTAAGACTTTGTAATGGTTTTTTTCGTGATAGGAAAAGTTATTCTTTACTGTGTTTTACATAGTGCTGAGCAGTTGCATTTTTTTAGTTACAAGCTATTTTATTATCAAAGATGTATCAAGAGGCGGACAGACAAATGGTGCACTATATCTACTTCTTTAACAACCAGTATTGTTGCTATTGCTTTGTGGAAATACTAAAGGGTGAACTAAAATAATTAGTGTGTGAGGCGTGTCTGATAGGCACTTCATTGGTAATAACTAAAAATACTTAGGGCCAATGCAATACAGGATGTATCCTACAGAATCACAGTAGATGACAATAGATAACGATTACAAAAAAGACACAAAAAACCTAGAAATACTCACCTCCACTCCTCTTCTTCTTGATCCCGGAAGCTAGCCTTGATACACCGAGATCACCTAGAAAACCTAGAAACTATAATTAGCAGCACGGAGTGCAGGGACAAGATATCAGTCGCTCCGGGCTGCTAATTATGTATACACTTTCCACCTCTAGGGTGACCTCACCCCTTCAGGATTTTATTTTGGCCTCTAGGACATAGCCCCAGTTTTCCCATCTACCCTATGTCTCTACAAGTGGTTATAGCTTTGGAACGCTATAACATATCCAGGGGATTTTGAGATCGTTTTCTCGTGACACATTGTATTTCAAATAAGTTTAAAAACTTGGATGATATCTTTTGTGTATAGTTATATAAAAACTGAAAGCTGGCAAAAATGCTGAAAAATTCTTCATTTTCAAAGTTCTAAATGTTTTACTTTTAAAGCACATAGGCATAGCACCCAAATTAATTCATAACCTACTTTTCCCAAATGTCTGCTTTATGTTGCCATGTTTTTTTAAGATTCCATGTATTTTACTAGGATATTATGAGGCTAAGAATTTGGGTACCATTTTCACATTTTTTGCAAAATCATCTAAACCTATATTTAGAGGCATCTGCTCAACTTTCAATTGACTGTGAGAGGACTAAATAATAGCAAAACTCGTAAATTTCCCCTCTACGGGAACTACACCCCTCAACGTATGAAAAAGCAATTTTAAGAAGTATGTTAACCCTTTAAGTGTTTTATTGGGGTTAAAACTAAATGAAGGTGCAGTCTAAAAATTGTAATATTTTTCGACAATACATTCATATTGTATGGAAAATTAAACAATCGCAATGAAATAAATTAAAAAAGGCTCCACAAAGTTGATACTCAATTTGTGGTGGTAACTGCTGTATGGGCACACGGCCAGGCATAGAATAGATGGAGCACTGTTCAGACCAGATTTGCATTGTCAAATTGTATAGGCTATAATTTTTTTCTTTTTTTAATGTGGACATATTTATTTTTAGAATACTTATTTTTTGCCATAATATGTGCACTTTTCTGGTATATAATTTTGGGGCATCTATAGCTAATTGATAGGATTTTATTAACTCTTTGTTGGTGGATCAAAATTTGGTAAGATTTTGGGGGGGAGGTTGGCCGTTTTGATGAAAATTATATTTTGGGTTGGCACGATTATGAAAATATAAATAGATTTATATAGAGTTTTTCTTTTTCCCAAATTTTACTAAATAAAAAATAACAATAAAAAGTAATTTGGAGAAAATCGTGTTAAAGACTTATTGTTATATCTATTTCTTGGTCTTCTGCAGTTTATATTGCCCGGTTGAGAAGGTGCTGAATTCCATCTGGTGCTTTTCAGTCAGCAGTCTGAACAGTTCTCTAATTGCTAGACTGCTGGCTCTCTGTAATCCTTGCTCTGAACCAGCAAGAGTTAAGGCACTTTCAGAGCCCTGCCTCTCTCACCTGGAGCAAATGTCATATTCTCATATAAACCCAGTGTGCACCATCCTCCTTTGCTGGACAAACAGTTTGTCTTGATAGCTTTCTGTCAGTGCTTTGTTTTGCTATTCATTTGTACTTTTGTTTTTTTCTAATATTGCCTTACGCTCTTGACTATTCTCCTGTGTATATGATTTGTACTTTATTTGCTATCTCAGTTTTGACCCAGTTTGTCTATCTTTTTATGTTTCTACAAGAGATGAGTTAACCCAATGGTCCAGTTCCCCCAGAGCCCTCTTCATACATCCTTAACAGCTCCCTGATAAATATATATCCATCAGTGAGCATTATGGAGTTAGCGTAGGTGAGGAGATTAGAAATGTGAGTATAGAGTTTTTATTTTAGCACTTTTCCAAACCAATGTGTTTTTTTCATGTACATTTGAATGTGCATCATGGGATGCACTTTTTGTCGTACCCGAACATACAGGAAAATAGAGGGAATTGGGAGAGTGGGCACATGTTGCAGCCTACTCAAATCATCCAAACTACCAAAGCAATACCTTTAAAGGCTCATGTGATGTCACACAACTGCACAGCTCTGATTACTCATTATATTACTGTGATATAATAAGCTGTGTACCTGTGCGACGTCACATGTACATGGACCGGTTTTTATCAACAGGAAGTAAGTAATGAAGCTTCCTGTTGAATGACAGCAAGCAGAGCACTAGAAAACTATGAGGAATTGACAAATAAAACTCATTTAATGTAGATAGATTAGACATTTATTCACCTGAATAGATGAACAAGTCCACTGATACCATGTTTTATGAAATTTATCTGAGATCTTGGGATTACTCATTGTCAGATCCCCCATTTACGTGACCAGCTCCATTCTGGTAAATAGCTACATGATACTCACATTATGCAACATTGTTTGTGCATTTCTATAGGAACATCACCAGAGAGTGAGGATGCCTTAGCTGACTTTGAGTCAAATTCATTTATATGTCATTGTTGGTCCAGAACTGGTTCTCCCGTAGTCTAGGGGAGGAACTTATATGCACTTTTGCTTTGGAGGTACATTCCCATTATATTATCATGTATTCCCACTGATATACGAGTAACCGATCGGGATACAACCCGGACAATGTCGTTTTGATTTCGATTTTTTCTGTGTTCGTTTTCGCTCTATCTTTTCCTGTGATATTGCGGTAGGAGAATGTAACATATCGGGAGGTGATATATGCATATATTACATATATATATGGAAAAGGGGCGTTTTGTTGCCCGTGGGTTTGGCGTTTAATCTATGCAACTCATGATCGTAAATATGATCCAATTGCGAAACAATTATGTCTCTTTGATATGAGTGTATATTTGAGGGGTCTTTTACCAAGGAGAAGCATATTTACTTTAGCTCTTTTTATACAATACACAATGTTGATTTTAGGGTTAATTGAGTACGATTGTGCATACCGGAAACACACCTATTACGTCACTACGTACTTAACATATTTTCCCCCGAGGTGTTGTACTCTCACTTATGCCATGATTAAGGGTGCGTGTAGCACCTGAAACGCGTAGGCGTTGTCCCGCTATATGTAACAACTGGTGTTGCCATTGGGTTGTCAGTTTTTTATGTTTTAACCTTGGACGACAATAAAGACGAAAAAATTTTAACCAAGCCACGTCAGTGCCGGAGTGACTTTGTTTACAAGCTGCATCTCCACGTCAAGGTCCGGACGTACTCCACGTGCACGGCTTCAGGCAAAGGTGAGCCGCTATTTAAACCTATTTTTTCTTTATCTAAATAGCTACAATACTCACGCGATTAACGCAATTAGAATAAGAAAACACTTAGAAATTAGCTCACATGACTGTTTAAAATTTGTGCAAAACACAGGGAAAAGAAAGGGATTGATAGCAGGCATTTATAAATTTCTGCTTAAGGGGTACTCTGTGGGGCCCTCTCATAAATCACAAGAAAGGTGGGAAAGATGGGTAGGAACCATACCGAGGGAGGAGTGGGTTGGGATTTACAGAAACGCTAGGATAGGGTCGATAAATGAGAACCACAGACTAATACAGATTAAGATCCTCTATATATTGTATTACTCTCCTAGTGACCTGCAAAAGATGAAAATCAGGGGGTCGTCCACTTGTTATAAATGTGGAGAAGATGGGGCTGATTTTATTCATATAATCTGGATTTGCCCAGTAATCTTTGAGTTCTGGAGCAAAGTATTCCAGCGGTTGAATAATATTTTACAACTAACCCTGCTCCCGTCCATCTCGTTAGCTATTGTTGGTAGAATCAGCTCCGTTGAGACTGGACCCATTCATTGTGCAACTATTCTCAAATTATTGATGCTGGCGAAAGTACTTATTGTAAAAGAATGGGGAAGTAATAGCAGTGCGAAACTAACAATATGGAGGTGGATAAATTTATCTTTTAGGGTAAAAGAATATGAAAGAATCCAAGCGGAAAAGAGGGGTACAATGAGGAAATGGGATAGAACCTGGGAAAAATGGAAATAGATAAACTGGTATATGGAAAAATTCACATCTTTAAGAACCACCCAAAAAGTTAAGTGAAATTAATATACATCCTTCTTTGTTTTTTTTTTTGTTTTTTTTTCCTCCTGCCGGGGGGGGGGAGGGGGGAGGGAGGGAAGGGGGCTATAGAAATAATAGAAACTGATTCACTGAGGGTATGTCGAGAGTAAGATTGGTAATAAAACCTAACTTTTATTAATACATACTGATAAAAGGATAGAGACAACTAAATTATATGCGTGTTAAAAACATTAGAGATCAGATCCCGGCTTCAGATAGTTGTATGTCAATGCCTATAGGGATCTGAGAGATGTAGATGGGAGGCTGAGGCAGCTATCTGATGAGACGGAGACACTAGCCTGTACCTGTGCTGTTTAGGCACTAAACTCGCTAGGCTAGTCTGATATATTCTCTACCTAAAGCTAGCACTCCTCATGATAGTGTTATGATCCGACGCGTTTCCTGATTACATTCATCAGGGATCCGATATTAGATATTATGATCAACGAATATGATTATGTGGTTGACCACATTTTGGATAAGACACATATAGATGGCGTGTCCCCGCATAGATATCAACGGCAACCGCCTGCGGGGAACGCCGGGTATATATTGTTTAAACCCCACCCCCTTCGTGACGTCACATCGCGGTCTCTGACCAATGCGGGGGCGCTTAGGAGACGGGCCTCCCTGCATCAGTGAAAACCCCTTGTGTCAGTGGACAGTGCAGCCAATGGGTATTGACCAGGGGCCCGCCCGCCCCCGATCATGTGACCGGAGGCGGGACAGAGCCCGGTCATGTGACCGCACGTCAGAGCTGATCCAAAGGGACCGCCCAGACCGCGCGGTGTAGATTCCCATTGGCTGCTTGGGGCTAAGATGTAAACAAAGGTATGAGGCCGCGTATGCCCTTAGATAGTTCGGGCAAAGGGGGTAAAGTGTATAGTAACGAATAGGGGATAAAGAGTACACTCGTCTTAGGGTGTACCTGGCCGGTAAGTATGTCGTACACCTGTAAAAGCAGACGTTGTATAACGATAAGATGAGATAGGACGATAGGATTTAGTGTGATGCTCAGATAATCGTAGGATGTAAGAATATTGATTAAGCACAGAGAGGTATTCACAAGTCAAAAAGGTAGCCATATTCGATGGGAAGATGATCCGGTAGATGTCCCAGTGGTCTAAAAGGAGAGAAAGGAGAAAAGGGTGTGGAGGCAGACGGCGACGTAGGGACATCACAGGGAGAAACACCGCATCCCCCAATATGTTGTGAATCCTGCTGCTAGGGGACACATTTGTCATAGAAAACTCACAAACGACAGGTTTTCATTGAGCCCCTTAGGGTCAACTGAGTCCAGGGTAAAGATCCATTTGGTCTCTTTTTGTTGAATTAGCCTGTCCCAGTTTCCCCCCCGTTTTGGTGGTCTCACTTTTTCTATGACTTGGAACCGTAGCAGTTTCGGATTGCTATTGTGACAAGTGGCAAAGTGTCTAGCCACTGTGGTGTTCCGTTGATTCCTGATGTCCCCGACGTGCTCTTGGATCCTAATTTTTATAGGGCGATGAGTTTTGCCCACATAGTTTAGGGGACATGGACAAGTGAGCATATATACAGCTCCCTCCGTCCTGCAGTTCGAATAGTCCCGTATAGAGAACCTTCTCCCATTGCTAACGCTTTGGAAAGTATTCCCTCCTTGGACCAAAGGGCACACGTTACAGTTGCCACATTTGAAAGTCCCGGTCCTCTCTGACAGCCACGTGCGGGGTGCCTTTGGTGGTTCCAGATGGCTATGTACGAGCCTGTCGCGCAGATTCTTTCCCCGACGGTAGGTGACTGACGGGAAAGGTGTAAGGATGTCTCTCAAATCAGGATCCTGTCTCAAAATTCGCCAGTATTTTTCGAGGATCTTTTTTACAGAGTTGGCCTGTACGTCATAAGTACCAATCACGCGTAGGGTGTTATCTTCTTCCCGAGTTTTCGGGACTAGGAGCTCCTCACGTCTCGAGGTCAGAGCATGTTGGAAGGCTTTTGTGACTGTCCTTCTAGGGAAGCCCCTCTGGATGAGCCTGTCACTCAGATCCCTTGCTTGTGACCGGAAATCCTCCACATGGCTACAGTTTCGCCGAAGTCTGAGAAACTGTCCCTTTGGTATCCCTCTTTTGAGGGGAACAGGGTGACAGCTTTCCCAGCGCAATAAACTGTTGGTCGCCGTGTCCTTTCTATGTACTTTCGTCTGTAGGCGACCGTCGGTGGTCTTGGAGATACGGATATCCAAAAACGCAATTGATTGTTCCTGGATTTCACTCGTAAATCTAAGGCCCAGGTCATTGACGTTGAGGGCCTGCACGAATTTTTCAAACTTTGCGGGGGATGATGTCCATAAAATGAGCACGTCGTCGATATACCTCAGCCAGATGGAAATATATGATGTCCATCTGGCTAATTCCTCTGAGAATACTATGCGGTCCTCCCACCAGCCGAGGTAGAGATTAGCGTAGCTGGGGGCCATTGGGCTCCCCATTGCTGTCCCCCTCAGCTGGTGGAAGAGTTTGCCCTCAAAGAGGAAAAAGTTCTTCTCCAAAATAAATTTTAGGAGAACCCCCACAAAATCATTGTGTCTGTTGAATTGGTTGCCTCTTGTACTCAGGAAGCCCTCCACTGCCTCACATCCCTTATCATGAGGGATGGAGGAGTAGAGAGCCTCCACATCCAGACTGGCCAAATAGGTGTTCTCATCTACCGTAATCCCTTCAATTTGCTTGAGGACATCGGTAGTGTCACGGACGTAGGATGGAAGGCTCGTAACAAAGGGTCTCAAGATTTGGTCCACATAGAGGCTGATGTTCTGCGTTAAGCTGTTGATCCCAGACACAATGGGTCGTCCCTTCAGGGGGGGAAAGCCTTTATGGACTTTGGGCAATCCATAAAAGGTTGCAGTGGTGGGAAATTTTGGGAGCAGGAACTCATATTCTTGTTGACTGATTAAATGACAATGTAGGGCCTCGTCCAGGACCCCCTTGAGTTCCTTTAGGTATTTTGCTGTGGGGTTGGATGTTAGGATACGATATCCCTCATTGTCGTGGAGGATATTGACACACATGTTCACATAGTCCATCCTATCGAGGAGGACTATGTTACCCCCTTTATCCGAGGGTTTTATAATGACCTTGTCGTTCCTTTCGAGGTTCAACAAGGCCATTCTTTCCTCGGAGCTCAAATTGTTAAAGGGGTCGTGTATCACTCCTTCGAGGTTTTTTAGTTCCTCAACGACAAGGTCCACAAACACATCCACATGCGTGGATTCCACAGCTGGGTTTTTTAGGCTTCTTTCTTTTAGGGACGTAAAAGGGCCGAAGCCTGGTTCTCTCCCGGACTCCACCAAAAGGTCCATCATAGTATCAAAATCCCCCAAATCAGATTCGTCCACCCCCAGCTCAATGCATCGCTTACGGTCATTGCATTTGAAAAACTTTTTCCATTTTAGTTTTCTTGCAAATATGTGCACATCCTTGACCCATGAAAATGAGTCAAAGCGTACCGATGGTACAAACGACAATCCTTTTTTAAGGAGACACATCTCTGCTGAATCTAGAGAGTGTGAGGACAGGTTAATGATGCATTTATCACTATCCTTGTCGATATTCACTTTCTTGCTGCCGGTCCTTGATCCCCCCTCAGTAGGTATCCCGAGATCGGGGGGTTGTTGGCTAAAAAACCCCCCCGGTTACCCCTATTGGGCTCTCCACGTCCTCTTGGTCTACCCCTTCTACCACCACGCTGAGTCCTCCCGGGCCCCCTCGGTGATTGCGAGCTACCTGGGAATTCTGAGTCAGTGGTGTCACTTTCTGAGGTTGATATCTCTGTCGCTTTCTTCTGTGCGATTGGGATTTGGGTTTGTGATAGGAAGTCATACGCTCTCTTGTCTTTGAACTCCTGCAAATCCCGTTGAAATTGAAAATGTTTGCGTTCTTTAATTTGGGATGTAAATCTTTCAATCGACTGCTGTAAGGCTTTATCTTTCCTATCAAAACCCGCAGAGTCCTTTAGTGTTCTAACGTTAGCTATTTCGCTCTGCAATAATTCGCTAGTTTTGTTGAAAGCCACTTTTTCCTCTTCGAGGAGAATGTTCATCAGGCGTAAGGAGGATGCAGTCACCTCCTCCTCCCACCTGCTCTTTATATTGGGGGTCTTTAGTCGTGGAGAAGGGGTAATTGGGATTCTTAGGCCCCTAGGCACAATTTTATGTTTCAAATAGTTCTCAAGGCTCTGTATTTCCCACCAGGATCTTATGTATTCCTTATAGGTCCTGGTGAGAGAATTGAAAGCACTTTTTATAGAGATAGAGTGTCCCGAGGGGGGTAATTCCCCTTCAGAGAACACATTCTGTGCATCACTCGTCCAATTGTCAGTACAGGGATCCGCAAATACAAAACCGGCCATCCCCCCTGTGGGGATATGGAGACGATTTTCAAAATAAATTCACTGTGTAGAAATAAAGATTGTTCACCTCTCTTATGTTAAGCTTATTCACTGAGGGTATGTCGAGAGTAAGATTGGTAATAAAACCTAACTTTTATTAATACATACTGATAAAAGGATAGAGACAACTAAATTATATGCGTGTTAAAAACATTAGAGATCAGATCCCGGCTTCAGATAGTTGTATGTCAATGCCTATAGGGATCTGAGAGATGTAGATGGGAGGCTGAGGCAGCTATCTGATGAGACGGAGACACTAGCCTGTACCTGTGCTGTTTAGGCACTAAACTCGCTAGGCTAGTCTGATATATTCTCTACCTAAAGCTAGCACTCCTCATGATAGTGTTATGATCCGACGCGTTTCCTGATTACATTCATCAGGGATCCGATATTAGATATTATGATCAACGAATATGATTATGTGGTTGACCACATTTTGGATAAGACACATATAGATGGCGTGTCCCCGCATAGATATCAACGGCAACCGCCTGCGGGGAACGCCGGGTATATATTGTTTAAACCCCACCCCCTTCGTGACGTCACATCGCGGTCTCTGACCAATGCGGGGGCGCTTAGGAGACGGGCCTCCCTGCATCAGTGAAAACCCCTTGTGTCAGTGGACAGTGCAGCCAATGGGTATTGACCAGGGGCCCGCCCGCCCCCGATCATGTGACCGGAGGCGGGACAGAGCCCGGTCATGTGACCGCACGTCAGAGCTGATCCAAAGGGACCGCCCAGACCGCGCGGTGTAGATTCCCATTGGCTGCTTGGGGCTAAGATGTAAACAAAGGTATGAGGCCGCGTATGCCCTTAGATAGTTCGGGCAAAGGGGGTAAAGTGTATAGTAACGAATAGGGGATAAAGAGTACACTCGTCTTAGGGTGTACCTGGCCGGTAAGTATGTCGTACACCTGTAAAAGCAGACGTTGTATAACGATAAGATGAGATAGGACGATAGGATTTAGTGTGATGCTCAGATAATCGTAGGATGTAAGAATATTGATTAAGCACAGAGAGGTATTCACAAGTCAAAAAGGTAGCCATATTCGATGGGAAGATGATCCGGTAGATGTCCCAGTGGTCTAAAAGGAGAGAAAGGAGAAAAGGGTGTGGAGGCAGACGGCGACGTAGGGACATCACAGGGAGAAACACCGCATCCCCCAATATGTTGTGAATCCTGCTGCTAGGGGACACATTTGTCATAGAAAACTCACAAACGACAGGTTTTCATTGAGCCCCTTAGGGTCAACTGAGTCCAGGGTAAAGATCCATTTGGTCTCTTTTTGTTGAATTAGCCTGTCCCAGTTCCCCCCCCGTTTTGGTGGTCTCACTTTTTCTATGACTTGGAACCGTAGCAGTTTCGGATTGCTATTGTGACAAGTGGCAAAGTGTCTAGCCACTGTGGTGTTCCGTTGATTCCTGATGTCCCCGACGTGCTCTTGGATCCTAATTTTTATAGGGCGATGAGTTTTGCCCACATAGTTTAGGGGACATGGACAAGTGAGCATATATACAGCTCCCTCCGTCCTGCAGTTCGAATAGTCCCGTATAGAGAACCTTCTCCCATTGCTAACGCTTTGGAAAGTATTCCCTCCTTGGACCAAAGGGCACACGTTACAGTTGCCACATTTGAAAGTCCCGGTCCTCTCTGACAGCCACGTGCGGGGTGCCTTTGGTGGTTCCAGATGGCTATGTACGAGCCTGTCGCGCAGATTCTTTCCCCGACGGTAGGTGACTGACGGGAAAGGTGTAAGGATGTCTCTCAAATCAGGATCCTGTCTCAAAATTCGCCAGTATTTTTCGAGGATAATAGAAACTGGTCTATATTCATTAGTAGATTACACTAGGTAAAGAGGCTATATCTCTGTCTTTGTGTGTACTGTGCATAAAATGTTATATGGGTTTAGACTGGAATGTAAACTAACTTATAGTAAAGAAATTTTTGTATGGAACTTTTATATGTAAGAGATGCAAGAAACTCTGGGATATACATATGGTATGTGTTCAATTTTATGTGAAAAATTAATAAAGCTTTTCAAAAAAAAAAAAAAAACTATTTTTTCTTTATCTAAATAGCTACAATACCAGACACAACCCATTTTTTTTCTAGGAGTAAACAGTTGTGATTTTCTTATACTTCTATATACTTTAAATCATCCATAATTTTACTATATTACTCTCTCTTTCTCTCTCTCTCTCTCTCTCTCTCTCATTATATATTCTGTATATATATATATACAGTTTCACATACCATAAGTTAATCAAATGAGTCGGTGCAGGACTGCCTATATGTTATGAATACATTATTATTTACCGTTTTTCAGACTGTGACAAATGTAACATTTCGGAGTTCGAAAACCTTCAAAAACACTTCAAAACTGTTAGATCAGCAACAGAAGATTAGAGTATACAACACACTTTGAGGTTTCATAGCACACATGTGGGCAGCATATAAAAGGAGCAGACTCCAAAGTTCAGGACGAGGACAGCATCCAGACCTTAAAGCCTTTCATTGATGCAGTCTTGCTGTAATTTGCCATTTTTAAACAAATGTGTCTTATAGAGTTTCATGTCAGTTTTATAGTTGTAACATTGACCATATCCTATAAAGGAAAAGCACTAAGAAAGCCCCAGTAACTGCCGCAGCCCTGTCGGAAGCCATGTGCAATGAGATATTTGTTGACATAGTCTTACAAATTTCCAAGCTGTGACATCATTATTTCCTCCCCATTTGAAGTGTCACTAGCTCATAATCTGGATGTTGAAAGCCTCTGGGAGCAGCTCCCACTTTTTTCTGTTTACAAATGTAACAGTCTTTATTTATAGCTAAGTAATGGTGAATGTGGCTTAAAAGGGCTCCGTTTATTATGATTACTGCAAAAACCACTAAAAAGAGTTTTAATACATCCATAAAAGCTTTATTTTTCTGCTGTCTTGCATATTTTCCCTGTGTATTATTACTTTTATCACTTAACGCAGCAGACATATAGAGGGTGCGGGACATATGTACTGTATGTAAATGTATTACAATGCTACAACAGATATACAAAGTTCTATCAACCCCATCATAATTTCTATCAAGCCCAACCATCGGCAGTAAAGGGGGTGGCCACGGATAAGAAAGTTTAGTACGGTAAGTAAAAGTTCCTAATAGGTTTACCCATATTGCTCACAAGAGCCATGGGTCATGTCAGCAGGACACAGGACTTTCCTGTGACATCCCATCATTTTAAAACCAAAACAAAGCCTTGAAAACCTCTTGGATTGAGTTGGAGAAAATCTTTTAGCTTTTGATGTGGATTGACAGCACAGTGTGAAGAAGCACCGGCATCATTGATGCATTTTTCGCGTTGAATTGCCGCATGATGAAGTTCTTGTAACAACAAAAGTTTGCCATGTCTCAAATCCTTGAAATAAACAATATTACTGCTGGATCTAGAAGACCACAAGATGGAATACACCATGACATATGGTAAAGCGGCTGTAGGCCATGGTTTCCTCCTGGGTAGGTAACATCACATGGCAGCCAATTAAAAATTTGGCCAGACGACCTTATCTTAGCTTGGCCATCTTGTCATCTAGTTGATGGGCCTAATTCCAACGTGGGCTGGCACCTAACACTAGAAGGAAAGTCATTCACCATAAAATTTATCAAAATGCAAAAGTACGATTTTTAATTTTAAGAGTAAAATTAATTTTAATTTGTCAAATTGGAAGAATTTTTGCTTTACTAAGAGAAAAATAAATTTATAAAAAGTTTTAAATCAACATAAAGTCCACGTGGTAATGACATTTATATTACTATAACATTTTTTACTCATTCAGATTTAACTTGATGCTTCCATTTCTATTTCTGATGCCTTCTGTCGATGATAACATCACTCTCAGAGTTCTCACAATAACAGTAAAAAATTGTAAAAAGTGTAAAAGTAAAAATATCTTTTTATGACAGATAAATGACTAAAATCTAAGTACTGCATGAGACTTCACTGAAAGATCCCTTATAATGGTGGAGCAATTGCCAACATTCCCAAAAAAAAAGCTCAGGACATTTTTCTCGGCTCATCGTCAGCTTTTGGCCTTCACCATGCTCTAAGCTCATCCAGATCACCGCTCATATTTCACAAACAATATTTGCAATTGTTAAACATCCAAGTATGAATCAGATTCTCATGCTCTTGAATGTATCACCTGGAGCCAGGAATCATAGTGTAATCTCAAGCAGTTTGCATCACTGAGAACTTTATTTCAACACCTGACAGGATAGGGGTAAGAACTTGTCAAGCTGCTCTTGAGGTTTTCTTGCTGTACAAGAAGATCTGCAAGGAGTCTGTCAGTAATAGGCTACAAAGACACAACAAGTAATTGTTGTAATGATCTTATTATAATAAGGACCTGGAGATGTCAAAGCCAAAAGGAGTTAGTTTGGGATTCTATGATCTACTTACATTTACAAGCATGGCTAGATGTCAAATAGAGTTTGGTTATATCATTGTTTCGTTCCATTATAGAAAAGAGGCAAAATATCTCTGTCAATTACAAAGCTTAAAAAGCTTGTACCAGCCAAATATGTTGATAGCAGTGCAGGTAGTTTCTAGTTGTTTTTCCCTGATTAAGGAGATGGATAGATACCCACTCCAGTAGCCACAGTGCCCCCAGTAGATAGTCACTGTCATTTCCCAAGTAGGCACAGGGGTGCCCCCAGTAGCTATTAGTCACAGGGATTCTCCAGGAAGCCATAGGGATGCCCCCAGTAGCCATGAGGATTTCCCCAGCAGCCAGAAGTTTAGGGATACCCCAAGTATCCATAGGAATGCTCTCAGAAGCCAGTAGTTTAGGGATACCCCCAGTAGCCATAGGGCTGCTCCCAGAAGCCAGTAGTTTAGGAATACCCCCAGTATACAGAAGTTGTAGGGATGCCCCTAGTAACCAGTAGCCATATGAACGCCTCCAGCAAGGCAGAGGCGTGCTTGCAAATACGCCCCAACATGTAGCTTGCAGCCTGTGAAGGGTCTGATCAGCCCCACAGCATGTCACTACATAGTCACCCCATAACACAGATGAGCACTGAAGCGGTAGATTCTGCCTGGTTAGGCAGGAGTTAATTGTTTTGTGTGGTGTCATATGTGTCAGCCAATCACATGTGTTACACTCTGTTTCTGTAAGCTGAGATGTAATTGGAGGAGTAGCCACCACCTGACCAGTGGGAGTAACAAAAGCCCTGGTCAGAAAACTTCTAGAAGCAGAAAGAAGACTGGAGTTAATCCAGTGAAGTCAGTCTTAGGCTAGAGCTGACACAGCTCAGTTCAGCGAAGCTTCAAGGATGATATCTTAAGCAACCCAGGACACGCTGAAGCTTCCCACTAGGACACAGCTATCTCCCAGCCTGCCCTTTGCATCCAGGCTGATGATCCATCCTGTGGCTCCCTCCAACTACCTCTCCAGTATTCCACCATTTTGTTAAGGCACGTTGCTACAGTTCCTGTCGGTTCCAATAAAGAACTGTAAGTTGTTTTTGTTCAACGTCTGCCTCCGTCTGGTCCCTGCTACTACGCCTGTCACCATCACGGGCACCCTGTCCACCACACTGGGACTCATACTCCAGACCCCAAAGGGTTGCCCCAGAGAGAACCGCTATAGCAGCCTCTCCCTCATCATTTCTTGCCAACACCACCCTGCTGGAGACCTGCCAGGCTGTAGGACAGCCCTCCGGTCCCCATACCAAGCACCGTGACACTAGCGTGCCTAGGCCGCAACCGCCAGCCACTCCGGTACTGCGGGCTCTGGCTGTCTCCAGGCCCCAAGAAAAGGCTAGGCCCCAGTGGGGGATGTTGCACATCCATTTACTCACTCAGGTCTACTACATACATTCACACACACAGCAACACACCCAGTTTTGCTATACACGAACAGAGACCCCACAAAGTACTGCTATACACACACTCAAACTTCTTCTTACCCAGTCCCAGCTGGCAGCATGAGAGACCATGTAGTAATGCTGGAAGCATGTTATCAGTCACATACTTCTTACATTGATCAAGGTCCTGCAGAAACACTTGATGGGACCGCAGCTTGTGCATAAGCTCTGCTTTCTAGGAGATAGGGTGAAATGATTCATCAGCGCTTCACCTGATCTCCATTACAGCGGTCAGGAGGGTTTGGAAGTGCTAGATCCTCTTTACTTTTGGACTCATTTCTTGCTAAAAAGTGCATCTTATAGCCCGAAAAACATGATGCATTCTACTTTGTTTGTTTTGTAGCAATATGAGTGTTTGGTTTTTGTGGGACATGTTGGACAACCTCTTCCTGCAACTGGACGTAATAGTACTTCCTTGCGGGAAGGTGATTCCTGCACCAAGAAGTGCTATTACATCCAGCTTCTGGCACCAGCTCATTAGCTGTAAATTACAGCTGACACAGCATTTTAACACCCGCGATCGGAGCCGGCTCCAATCGAGAGTGTTAACCCCTTACGCGTGTAAATGTCTTCCCCCTAAGGATCAGACCCTTTGTGCTGCTTACTAGGGGATTCTAACCTCTTCAGGGCACTGCCCAATGCCAGCAGCAGCAGTCTGACTGTAGACTGTCTGAGCATGCCTCTGCATGCCAGACAGTTTACACTGCACCACAATACATTAGTATTGTAGTAGCAGTGTCTTGGACTTGAATCATTGGCTGATTAAAAATTTTACGTGCTCCAAAATAAGACTGCTAAATAGAACAACTCGCAAAAGATAAGTCCTTACCAGACTGTCAGCTGAAAAATAAAAAAGTTATGCCTCTGAAAAAATGGTGAAGTTATTTATTTTCTCCAAATTTGTTTTTATACAGTAAAATTAGAAATACAAATTAGGCATTTCCGTAGTCGTGGTGACCCATAGAATAAAAATAACATGTCATTTTTATGGTATGGAGAATGTCCAAAATAAAAGCAAAAGAATCTTACCAAAAATTGATGATTTTAATTTCCTCCACCAACAAAAAATTAATAACATTTCATCAAGTAGCTATAGATTCCCCAAAATTATGTACCAGAAAAGTGCATCTCATGTGGCAAAAAATAAGCCCCTATTTATCAACATTAAAAAAAAGAAAAAATGGGATTTAACTGTGAAATCACACTGGAGCACATTTACTTTCCCGGTCCCTGCGCGATCTGTGATCCGGAATGTCCAACTAGAATGAAGTCTGCCACGATTCACTACAAGTGTGCGCCCAATATCCTGCATGTGTCACTTCCCCACCCAGGTACACCAGAGTTCACCTTCTTCTTCCTGGTGCATGTAAGTGCTTGGCTTGCGACACAATTTTAAATGTTAAATCCTGCATGTTCTCCAAATTTGTCGGATCGCCCACCCTCCAGCACGATCCCCGAAAAGTTGGGAAACTCGACGAAAATGCGGCCGCAGGACCCTTAGCAAATAAGCTCCACTATGTTTAGACTAGTCTGAGAAGTTGGTGCTCATTTTCAGAAATTAAGAAGGAACTGGGAATTAGAGGATTCACAACAGAAAGAGAAAAAAAAAAGAAAGATCCGGGTACTTAAAGGGACTATGTCCCCATCTTTTGTAAATGAGTTGCGTTGAGTCACTAGTTGCTTTAGATCAATCATTTTTAGTTGTTAGACAGAGAACAACGATTCATATGGTCAATAAAAGCCAGAACAATTCACTGCTCTATTGAGAGGGGAGGCGTGAGCAGTGCTGACTAGAGATGAGCGAGCACTAAAATGCTCGGGTACTCGTTATTCGAGACGAACTTTTCCCGATGCTTGAGTGCTCGTCTCGAATAACGAGCCCCATTGAAGTCAATGGGAGACTCGAGCATTTTTCAAGGGGACCAAGGCTCTGCATAGGGAAGCTTGGCCAAACACCTGGGAACCTCAGAAAAGGATGGAAACACCACTAGAGATGAGCGAGCACTAAAATGCTCGGGTACTCGTTATTCGAGACGAACTTTTCCCGATGCTCGAGTGCTCGTCTCGAATAACGAGCCCCATTGAAGTCAATGGGAGACTCGAGCATTTTTAAAGGGGACCAAGGATCTGCACAGGGAAGCTTGGCCAAGCACCTGGGAACCTCAGAAAAGGATGGAAACACCACAAAAATGGACAGGAAACAGCAGGGGCAGCATGCATGGATGCCTCTGAGGCTGCTTAATCGCACCATTATGCCAAAAGTATGGGCAACAGCATGGCAATGACAGAGTGACCGAATGAGGCTAGATAGCATCTAAAACATCCAATAATTGACCCTGACACTATAGGGGACTATGCAGAGGCAGCGGCAGCAGCGGCAGGCTAGAGAGTGTCTTGGCAACATACCCCAAATGGACTCAGGCTTAAAACCAATGGGTGGCAGAGAGGAACCAAAGGAGGTGAGCAAGAAGCGCTCAAATAATATCGGTAAATGATAAAAGTTTGCCAGTATATTTTGTGGATTACACAGCAGGGTGGCGACAAAGTTAACAAGTTTGATGAGGAAGCCATGAAAACAACCCAAAATTCTGCCTGACACAGCTCGTTTGATAAGGGGACCATGTATGGAGGCAGTGAACTAGTAGTAGATTAAAGGTGCTGCAGTTAAAACTATGTTAGTTGGATCTTGGGATGGAGCTGGCGCTCCGCTGCCAGGCAAGCTTTCGCCAATCCAAGCCCCTGTCTCTAGGCTACTCCCCAAACAGCACTTCTAAGAACCTTTTGTATAAGATCAAGTGTAGTAGCGTTCTTATAAGTTTAGGATATGGCGGGTGAGGGGAATGTAAACAGATGCGCAAGAAGCGCTGAAATAATATTGGTAAATGATAAAAGTTTGCCAGTATATTTTGTGGATTACACAGCAGGGTGGCGACAAAGTTAACAAGTTTGATGTGGAAGCCATGAAAACAACCCAAAATTCTGCCTGACACAGCTCGTTTGATAAGGGGACCATGTATGGAGGCAGTGAACTAGTAGTAGATTAAAGGTGCTGCAGTTAAAACTATGTTAGTTGGATCTTGGGATGGAGCTGGCGCTCCGCTGCCAGGCGAGCTTTCGCCAATCCAAGCCCCTGTCTCTAGGCTACTCCCCAAACAGCACTTCTAAGAACCTTTTGTATAAGATCAAGTGTAGTAGCGTTCTTATAAGTTTTCAAACCAGAGGACAGGGTAGTTGGCCCTCCAGAAAAATTAAATACATAGAGTACTATAGCCAGAGCCAGTTGGCCCTGGCAAAAAAAATAGCCAGTTTCCTCTGCTTTAGTGTAAAAAGAGGAGGAGAAGGAGGACAATGAGGAGGAGGAGTGCATACATTATTCAGGTTCAGCTTCTTTCACCTGGTGGAAAATGGAAATGCGGAGAAATCCAGGCTTTATTCATCTTGATAAGCGTCAGCCTGTCAGCGCTGTCAGTCGACAGGCGTGTACGCTTATCGGTGATGATGCCACCAGCTGCACTGAAAACCCGCTCAGACAACACGCTAGCGGCAGGGCAGGGAAGAACCTCCAAGGCGTACAGCGCCAGTTCGTGCCACATGTCCAGCTTTGAAACCCAGTAGTTGTAGGGAGCTGTGTGTCAGCTACGTACTCCCTCACCATCTTTCTGTAAAGATCAGCCCTACTCTGCCGAGACTGGGGACAGGTGACAGTGTCTTGCTGGGGTGACATAAAACTGGCAAAGGCCTTGTAAAGCGTACCCCTGCCAGTGCTGGACAAGCTGCCTGGTCGCCTACTCTCCCTCGCTACTTGTCCCGCAGAAGTACACCCTCTGCCGCTAGCGCTGTCAGAAGGGAAATACTGTTTCAGCTTGTGCACCAGGGCCTGCTGGTATTCATGCATTCTCACACTCCTTTCCTCTCCAGGGATGAGAGTGGAAAGATTTTGCTTGTACCGTGGGTCCAGGAGAGTGAATACCCAGTAATCGGTGCTGGAATAAATTCTTTGAACGCGAGGGTCACGGGATAGGCAGCTTAGCATGAAATCTGCCATATGCGCCAGAGTCCCAACACGCAAGAATTGACTCCCCTCACTGGCCTGACTGTCCATTTCCTCCTCCTCCAACTCCTCCAACTCCTCTTCTTCTGCCCATACACGCTGAACAGTGAAGGACTGAACAATGGTCCCCTCTTCTGTCTCGCCAACATTCTCCTCCTCTTCCTCCTCATCCTTTGGCTATCAACAAGGGAAACTTCTTCCCGTGTCTCTTGTGACGAGCGCAAAACTTTCGACTTCATGCTGACCAGAGAGTTTTTCAACAGGCCAAGCAGCGGGATGGTGAGGCTGATGATGGCGGCATCGCCACTGACCATCTGTGTTGACTCCTCAAAGTTACTCAGCACCTGACAGATATCAGACATCCACGTCCACTCCTCATTGTAGACTTGAGGAAGCTGACTGACCTGACTACCAGTTCTGGTGGAAGTTGACATCTGGCAGTCTACAATCGCTCTGCGCTGCTGGTAAACTCTGGATAACATGGTTAATGTTGAATTCCACCTCGTGTGCACGTCGCACAACAGTCGGTGAGCGGGAAGTTGGAGGCGGCGCTGCGCTGCCGTGAGAGTGGCAGCATCTGTGCTGGACTTCCTGAAATGCGCACAGATGCAGCGCACCTTCGTGAGCAAATCAGACAGATTGGGGTATGTCTTGAGGAAACGCTGAACTATGAGATTTAACACATGGGCCAGGCATGGCACATGTGTCAGTCTGCCGAGTTGCAGAGCCGCCACCAGGTTACGGCTGTTGTCACACACAACCATGCCTGGCTTCAGGTTCAGCGGTGCCAGCCACAGATCAGTCTGTGCCGTGATGCCCTGTAATAGCTCTTGGGCGGTGTGCCTTTTATCGCCTAGGCTCAGCAGTTTGAGCACCGCCTGTTGTCGCTTAGCGATGGCACTGCTGCTGTGCCTAGAGCTACCGACTGATGCCGCCATCATAGTAGGCCTTTGAGACATGGATCGAGGTAGGCCCCGCAATCCTCAGCGTCAGCAGTATATGACCAGCCCCAGGGTCAGACTCGGTCCCAGCCTCCACCAAGTTAACCCAATGTGCCGTCAGCGATATATAGTGGCCCTGCCCGGCAGCACTCGTCCACGTGTCCGTGGTCAGGTGGACCTTGTCAGAAATGGCGTTGGTCAGGGCACGGATGATGTTCTCTGACACGTGCTTGTGCAGGGCTGGGAAAAGTAGTGGCGGCTGGGGACCGAATACCGAGGGGCGGCCGCCGCCATGAGGTTTCGAAAGGCCTCAGTCTCTACCAGCCTATAGGGCAGCATCTCCAGGCTAAGCAGTTTGGAGATGTGGACGTTGAGGGCTTGGGCGTGTGGGTGGGTTGCACTATACTTCCTTTTGCGCTCCAGCGTCTGGGGTATGGAGAGCTGAACGCTGGTGGATGCTGTGGAGGATCGTGGAGGTGAAGATGGGGTTTTCGCACGGGAGGTGTTTGGGCCGGGGTCCTGGGCAGGGGGCTGACTAGCAGATGACACAGGGGAAGGAGCAGTGGTGTGCCCGGCCGGAGGTGAACGGGCTTGGTGCCATTGAGTGGGGTGTTTAGCATTCATATGCCTGCGCATACTGGTGGTAATTAAGCTAGTAGTGGTGGAACCCCTGCTGATCCTGGTTTGGCACAGGTTGCACACCACAGTCCGTCGGTCATCCGGTGTTTCTTTAAAGAACCTCCAGACTTCTGAAAATCTAGCCCTCGCCACGGGAGCTTGACTACGGGAAACATTTGGCGCTGATGCACCAGCTCTGGCCCTGCCTCTCCGCCTGGCCCCACCACTGCCTCTTCCAACCTGTTCTGCTATAGGACTCGCCTCCGTCTCAGCAGCACTGTGTTCACCCGGCCTATTAACCCAGCTTGCGTCTGTCACCTCATCATCCTCCGATCCCTCAGTCTGCTCTCCCCTCGGACTTCCTGCCCTGACAACAACTTCACCACTGTCTGACAACCGTGTCTCCTCATTGTCCGACACCTCTTTACACACTTCTTCCACTACGTCAATAATGTCATCATCACCCACAGACTGCGACCGGTGGAAAACCTGGGCATCGGAAAATAGCTCAGCAGCAACCGGACAAGTGGTTTGTGACTGTGGGAAGGGTCCAGAAAACAGTTCCTCAGAGTATGCCGGTTCAAATGCCAAATTTTGCTGGGAGGGGGCAGACTGGGGGGAAGGAGGCTGAGGTGGAGGAGCTGGAGGAGTGCTGATTTCGGTGACATGGGTGGACTGCGTGGAAGACTGACTGGTGGACAAATGGCTAGAAGCATTGTCTGCAATCCACGAAATCACCTCTTCGCACTGTTCTGGCCTCAACAGTACTCTACCACGAGTCCCAGTAACTTGAGACATGATGAACCTAGGGAGTGTAGCTCTGCGGCGTTTCCCTGCTCCCTCATCAGCAGGTGGTGTCTCACCCCGCCCAGGACCACGGCCTCTGACCCCTGCAGTAGTTGGACGCCCATATCCACGCCCTCGTCCTCTACCCCTAGCCCTCGGGTTAAACATTTTCCAAATTAAAGTGTAAACTTTAAATTTTTTTTTTGTGTGTTTTTTTTTTTTTTGCTATCCTATTGCTATGGCTAGTTTCTAACCTACACTGACAGCACACAACTGGATTTTGTGCTGTGCCTGATGACTTTGAGTTATCAAAAGAAATAAACGTAAAAAAAAATTAATCAGAAGACTGTGCCTAATTCAAATCAAACCCCTAATAAATTGTCGCAAGTCTCCCAGCAACTTCCTCACAATATGGTACTAGCTGCACTATTAGTGGCAGCAATCCCAGCCACAAGCAAACCAAAAAAAGTAAAATATAACGCTATTGTAGGCCTAAGTAAGCCGTTGGGGTTGTCCTATGGCTATTTTCTAGCCTACACTGAAAGCACACTGCTTTGCCAGATTACTTTGAGTTATAAAAAGAAATAAACGTAAAAAAAAAAAAAATCAGCAGACTGTGCCTAATTCAAATCAAACCCCTAATAAATTGTCCCACTTCAGTGTTTGAGGTGGATATGTGTGTCACTAAGAGCTAAACACAATGGTCGCAAGTCTCCCAGCAAATTCCTCACAATATGGTACTAGCTGCACTACTAGTGGCAGCAAGCCCGGCCACAAGCAAACCAAAAAAAGTAAAATATAACGCTATTGTAGGCCTAAGTAAGCCATTGGGGTTCTCCTATGGCTATTTTCTAGCCTACACTGAAAGCACACTGCTTTGCCAGATTACTTTGAGTTATAAAAAAAAATAAACGTAAAAAAAAATAAATCAGCAGACTGTGCCTAATTCAAATCAAACCCCTAATAAATTGTCCCACTTCGGTGTTTAAGGTGGATATGTGTGTCACTAAGAGCTAAACACAACGGTAGCAAGTCTCCCTGCAAATTACTCACAATATGGTACTAGCTGCACCACTAATAGCAGCAAGCCCAGCCACAAGCAAACCAAAAAAAAGTAAAATAAAACGTTATTGTAGCCCTAAAAAGGGCTGTTGGGTTCTTGCAGAATCATTCCTGGCTAACACTATTCTAATAGAACACCATAACGCTTTCCCTGACCAGCAGCAGCTCTCTCCTTAGCGGCATCCAGACAGAGAATGATCCGAGCAGCGCGGGCAGCGGCTAGTCTATCCCAGGGTCACCTGATCTGGCCAGCCAACTACTGCTATCGACGTGTAAGGGTACCACGTGATGCTGGGTGGAGTGCAGAGTCTCCTAGCTTGTGATTGGCTCTGTTTCTGGCTGCCAAAAATCACAACGGCGGGAGATGCCATTTTCTCGAGCGGGCGAAGTATTCGTCCGAGTAACGAGCAGTTTCAAGTACGCTAATGCTCGAACGAGCATTAAGCTCGGACGAGTATGTTCGCTCATCTCTAGCGCTGACGTGTGCCCATTGTTACTAGCTTCTTCACCTCTAAACTAGGATATCTCTAAATTAAAATGAAAGGAAATTTACTCTGGGGAATCCACTTTTTGAAGATTTCCCCCTATGTGCTCTTGCGCATGCCCTAAGGCAGTGATGGCGAACCTATGGCACTGGTGCCAGAGGTGGCACTCCGAGCCCTTTCTGTGGGCACTCAGGCCATCAGCCCTGGACAGAGTTCACCAAACAGGAACAAATCCATTAAATCTTCCTGCAGTCCTAGGCAACTTATGAGATGCTGAGCTCAGCACTATTTTACAGCGACACTTCATTGACTGTTTGGAACTGCTTGAAAAGTGAGAAGATGTTCATAGAACTGCATTATCTATGGAGGTCCTCCTGCTGGACCCACCATTCTTCCTAAACAGAGAGACCCTGGAGAGAAGCTACAATGATAGTCTGAATTTGCCCTCCTTCTTTCAACTGTATTGGTGTCCTCAGGGGGCCGATACAATTAAAGAAGCGGAAGAACTGGTAGCGATAAGTTACTGCTTAAAATGGCACATTGGCACTTCATGGTAAATAAGTGGGTTTTGGTTGTAGTTTGGGCACTCGGTCTCTAAAAGGTTCTCCATCACTGCCCTAAGGTTTCTCTGGAAGCAGGGGAGCTCGGTGCTGAACTGTAGGACCCCTTTAAGGCTCATATAGGTTATTTAAAACTTTGTATGGCTATGTCCATCCATCCAATTGGGGTTCTTCCTGTACCTGTTCCATCGTCTGACCCCATTCACATTTATCACATTGTTAGGTGCCCTATAACTCTGTTTCCTTTGTATTATTCCTTCTTCTGGTACAGGACGACTGTCAGTAATTGTATATACTTTACTGACATCTGCTGGTTGGGAAAAATATTAATTTAATGTATTTATTTGCAAACCGGGGGAAAAAACCCAAGTGTTGAGCACCATACTGTTACGTGCTGTCGGTGATACGTGGCCTGGGTCACACCGTGAGGTAAATATTGTGTCTGAAATCCTGTTTTATTTAGCACAGAATGAAAATAAAAAATTGTCACCAGCTCCAAAACGTGAACATTAAATGTAAAATATGAGCGTATCCCTGGAAACTGTATGCGCTCATTTTATTTGTGTGTGGTCATTTTGCTTTGATGTCTTCGGAAGGTGAGGCGCCTCGGGAAGGGAATGATTGAGAGATGTAGGGAAGTGACTAAAAGCTACAGTAATGATGGAAAATTCATGAACAAACCACAGTTGACACACTAAGTTAATGAGATTTGACCCAGCAGGAAGAATTGCAAATTAAATAAACCATTAAAATTTCCATCATAGTTTGTGTTGTATGTCTTTCATTATGCAATGGTCCGATTACTGCAGCGTCATTTTCCATACTACTTTGAACTTTTTGAGTTACGGCATATGTTATACAGTATATATGGTGTATGTGATGGTCCATAGTAGAATATAGTACCTATTACCTGTCTGTAATAAAATTAAAGGGGTTGGTCACTATCACAGAACTTTACGTGGGCCCCAAGTGGGCCACCCATATATAACTTACCCTGGTAAAGTTTCTATAAAGCTACTGGGATTGGCAGGTCACATGACCTGCTTGCAGCAGGACTCAGGACTTCCCAGGAAGTTACCAGTCCTGCTGTATCATATGTGGTAGATGATGTCCTAGTAAGAAGTTTCATGACTTCTTTTATTATAACTCTATATCCTGCAATTGTGGAAATATAGTTATGAAGAGTTATGCTATTTAGCCTGAGGTACTTAGGCTACATCGCCTGAGCACCTAAGGGAGCCTAGTATTTTAATTTATGCACACCTCCTGTGGCACCCGTCACCTATCAATGCGATTGAGGGGGGAGTTGGGGGGGCTATATGGAATATAGAGTTATGATAAAAGAAGTCCTGAGGAACAATGTTCCTCAGCAACTTCTTACTAGGAGACTTCTACCATCACTAAACTGATAGTAGATGTCCTTTAAGCCTGAAAGATTAAATTCTCTTCTTTAATATGAGGGCAATTGTTGTAATTGCTGTAGAGCTAGATATATATGGGCACCTAACGTGACACTCCCACCTAACGTGACTTAAGGTGATTTAAACTTTTATGTTTTTTTATTTATTTTTAGATTTTGAAAAAAAAATTAGATTTTTTTTTTACTAGCTACTGGCAACATTTTACGAAAAAAGAGGGAAATCTAGAAATTATATTTAATACCGTACCTGAGGGTGCTGTTAGTTTAGTTTAAGGTTAAAGGTTCCCCTTCAAATACAGAATGATATATCTGGCCCATTATGCTGTATACTGTAAAAGGGATCAGAGCCAGTATGTTCAGTATGTGTTCTAGGAGGCCTAAAAATATTTGTAAAAAATTAAAAATGTAAGAAAAAAAAAAGTTCCAATCACCTTGCAAAGGTTGTAAACCAAAGAGTGAAAAAGTTGCCGACATCAGAATTTGGCAAATCAAAAAAGTATTTTTGTGTACAAAAAGAAATAAATTTGGTATAGAATGAAAAGAATGAAAAAGAATGTGTCATTTGCACAGTGAAAGTCGGTAAAACAGAGCCCACAAGAAAATGGTACAAATTAATTTTTTTTCTATCTTCCCAGTACATTGTATAAGATTTTACATATTGACTCTGGAAATTACAATTTGTTATGTAGAAAAGTTATGTTTTTGAAAGGAGGGGAGAAAAGACTAAAATTTAAATAGAGCAAGGGATTAAGTAACGTTTAGTGCATAATAACAGTAGTATAACAAACCTAACATAAGTAAATGTATTACATGCGGACAGTACCAAAACCATTCTTACTACATAGATAAAGCTGGAACCAAGCTTACTACATACATACACCACCAGAACCAAGATTACTGCATAGATATGTTACCTGTACAAAGATTACTAAATAGATGAAGGATGAAAGATAGGAACCAATCTTACACTCATAACTATGCTATATAGTTTTCATAAGTTTTTTTTTTTTTGATTTGGGTCACTAAATCACCCACAGGCCCTTATGGACTGGTGGTTTAGCGTCCCTTAACACCCTGTATGTTTTTTTAGCAATTGTTTAACAAAAAGAATAAACTTTATACTTTCCCCAGCCTTGTTCCCTCAGCACCTGCATGTTGGGGCAAGTGAAGCCGACGTAGTACACGCTGGCGTCACTGCGCTCGCTTCATAAATAAGACGCATGGGCAGTGAAGCCAGAATACTGTCCTGGCTTCACATCTCGTATCACGAGAGAAGGTGCCAGTGCGGGATCATCCAGATAAGTGTTTTTTTTTTATTTTAATTAGGGCCACCCAAAGCTTATATACAGGTCAATTTGGGACTCTAAACCACAGGTCCACAAGGACCTGTAGTTGGTAAAGGGTCCCAAATCGACCTGACAGGTCTTCTTTAAATCTACAATGTTACATGCCATGACATGTTACATGTCTTCCTCCACCCACATTACTCCCTTGATGTTCTGTCTTGTCTGGATTTGAGAGTTCTGGTCCAATCGCTTCCTGGACTCTGTCTGCCCCAGGCTTCTTTCCTTTGGTAATATAAGTATCTAGTTAGCTTTCTGTGCATCCTGCTATTCTGTATTCCTGTAATCTTGCTTGTATTCAGACTATCCATTTGCCTTGTTTGTTGAGTACTACATATATTGTGCCAATAGTCAAACACTACCTCCCCCCGGACCCCTGTCCTGCAGATCTCACATCTCAATATCAGGCAGTACTTGATATATTAATAACAGTTTGTGATATTTATAAGTCGCCTACTGTAAATTCAGTATAGATCATTCTTTCCTCGAAGGGCTCTCCACATCCTTCAATAAATTCCACTGAACACAATATTCTTGTGTCTCCCTTAACCCTATTATCCCAAAAACCTCAAAAGCTTTAAACTCTTTTTGCAAATTTTCTGAGCCATGTTGATGATTTGATCCTACAGCAAAGTTAATATGAGCATAGTTCTAACACATTTCTTTTTTCCTCATCGGGGTCTTTACATACCATATAATGATTTCATTCAGTAGCTTCTGGCCAAGCATGGAAAGTGCTGGAAAAAAAAAATCCCACAGAGTTTAGATGACCTTTTCCTAACTTAAGATTTTTTTTCCTGTTTTTCTTTTCTGGTTTTTGCCAGGTATAACATAAATATTCATCAGCTGATATTTGCAGTAGTTGTGAAATTATAAATGAGGCCAAAAGGCTTCCCCACCACTCCATTTGCAAAATGGCAGCTTCTGGTCTTAGCTCACAGCCAAGCAACAATTTCCGAAATCCCCTAAGTGTACTCCAAGGCTTTCAAATTCTGTAAAGTTTTAATGTGCAAAGCAGACATTCTGTCTCTTTTATATTTGCCGTGGGATTACAGAAAAAAAATACATTACTTTTGCTTCGATTTCAGCTTTCTGAAGTCTTGACTTAATAGACAGATGCCCTGGCAGACGAAACTCGTTGGAGGAATTTTGAAATATGAATTTTTTCATCTTTACTTACTGTTATAATTTATGTCTATTGTGTCCCTGTAACTAAAAACATCACTTTAATTTTCTGGAAAAATAATATTTTCCTTTTTCGGAAAATACCCACTGAACGGATCACAGAATATTAACTCAATTATGTTTAATAAAATTATGGAGAAACGATGAACTCATGATGCATATTTTAGAAAATGGAAACTCTGTGTTAAGAAGGAATTAGATTGAATATTTTTAATAATACATTTTTTTTCTGTAATTTGCATAGAATTTACATCTTATTATATCAAGGGTGAAATATAAGGACATTGCTCTGAGTGTAATTATTCCTATTTATTCAGGTGTTTCCATTTTTTAATTCCACCACCTGTAAGCAAGGATAGGGAAGTCTAGACATGCACAATTACATTACGGAAATTCTAGTAGACCAGTTGTAAAAAGCTTTGAAATTCTTGCCTTTTCTTTGACATTTTATCCATTTTACCTGTTACTTCGGGGCAAAACTGTTAACTTTAGTTTTCCTCATGGAAACACATATATAACATTAACCAAAGTTACTAGAAAATAAAAATCTACTTATCTATCCTGTTTTCTCAGTTTCTTTTTCCTCAAAGTTCCGAATTGACGAATTATTTACTTTATAGAACGGTCTAATTTTTGAGCAAAATAACTACATTATTTGAACTAAGACATTTCTTAGAAGTCCATCAACTCTAGTATCCTAATTCAAGGGAAAAGGAACCCAACCGTCCAATGAAATTACACAAATCTAGTTGTCAGGATTCTGGATGCGTGGATCCACTGGACCACCACGGGAGATGGTACTAGCCGACACCTGGGACTGAAGTCTAAGTGGCACCTGGCCTTCACCAGAGCCTGTCGCAAAGCGAGATGGACTTGCTGCGGCAGGGTACCACCAGGTCTTTCCACAGGCGCAACAGCCGAGGTCGAGGTACCCTAGCAGGAGACAGTCTCGTGGTCAGGTCAAGGCAGAAGGTCAGAGCAGGCAGCAGAGATGCAAGGTCAAGTCCAAATCCGGGGTCAGCAATGGGAGGTCCAGGCAGATGGGAACGGGAGCACAGACACATGGGACACAGGAACACAACAACGCAGGAACACAGCAACACAGAGGAATTCTGGTAACACAGGAACACAGGAGCAGGAACACACTGGAACGCAGGAACCAGGAATACACAGGAATATCGCAGGGGAGCTTTCACAATGGCTTAGGCGCACAAAGATCCGGCGAGGCAGGAAGGGAGGTGCCTGATTATAAGGAGAAGGTGTTCGGCCAGCGCACCAACGGTGCGCTGGCCCTTTAAATTTCCTACAGCCATCGCGCGCACTCACCATTCCGCTGGGGAGCAGCAGCCAGGAAAGGTTAGGCCAGAGCGGGGTCACCCGGGGGGACACGGGTGTGCCTGCAATCCGAGACAGGGGTCTGTGAGCACCTGTGACACTGGTCTTCACCATTCCAAAGCTCTATGGGGATCCTCACAGGGGTTGGTCCTACTCTGGTCCTTTAATAAGTTGCGCAAGAAATGCAAAATTGGTCCTAGATTTAACAAGGAATACCCTGCTGAGCATAAATTCAAGCATGTCAAAGTAAAGAGTGGATATGACATTATGCGGCACATTTACTAAGGGTCCCCGGACCGCATTTCTGTCGGGTTTCTCGACTATTTCTGATTTGCGACACATTTAACAGGGGTTTCTGGAACACGTGATCAGATTTTGGCGCAAATCATGCGACACAAATCAGGGGACGCGGCCTTCGGACAACCCGACTGATTCGGACTAGGATTTAAAATTCAAATTGTGTTGCAAGACATGTACTCACATACACTGAGAAGAAGATGGTGAACTCTGGCGGACCTCAGTGGTTAAGCGACACATGCAGGATATCGGGTGCACGATCTTTATCCTCATCGGACAGTCCGGATCGGGGATCATGACAGGACTGGGTATGTAAATGTGCCCCATTATCTGGGACATCCTTCGTTGCAAATTGGCCCTCCTTGCTCATCTTGATAAGTATCTACTACAATGCTTCACACATTGACAGGTCCTTATGGCAAAAGACACATTGGGCCATAGTTATCAGGGCTTGTTCACCTGAAATCTGGTCTACAAACCCTGAAATAAACACGCACGGCCAGGAATTGCTCATTTTTTCCTCCTTAAGCCTCCTCCATACCAATTGGGTGTGGAGAGCCGTATAGAGGAATTGGCTTGTGGTGGAGTAAGCTGGAGCTGGAATTGCAAATTGCAAAAAATATATATATAATATATTTTCACATTTCACGAAATGTTACAAAGCTCAAAGGAGAGTAGAGGTGGGAGCAGACCCTGCCTCCTATGCTGACGCACCTGTGTTGAGAACATGAGGGGAGGAGCCAGAGACCTGTTTGGACTCATGTCTCATACAGGCCTGTCTGCAATGTTATAGGTATCTGTACTGATCTGCAGTAAACTGATTGTGTATCCTCTCCAGGACCGCCATTAGTAATTTTAGGGCCCCTAACTGGTTATTTTCTTTTGGGCCCCCCTGAATACATGAGTTTTCCATTATATACAGCAATGAGTGAACTCTACATTCCTGTACCCTGCATATAGACAGTCACAGTATCTATATACTGCTCCTTCAGTATATAGATAGCCCCAGCACATGCCCCCTCAGTACATAGATAGTTAGTTAGTTCCAGCACATGTCCCCTCAGTATATAGATAGATAGCTCCAGCACATGTCCCCTCAGTATATAGACAGCCTCTCACAGGTGCTCCTGCGAGGCATGTCTCGAGTCACAGGAGCAGGCCAGCCGCAGGCTCTCTCACCTCTCCTTGCTCCAAGGTTGGCTTCTGTAGTCCGGCTCTGTGAAATTTGAAGGGCCAGAACAACACTGATTGGCGCTGGTTGGCTGCTGCCCTGATAAATAGCCTGCCTATTCTTGTGCCCCCTGCTGTATCTTTGTGCCTTGTAGCCTAAGAGAAAGCTGTACATTGTGATTCCTGTGATTTTCCATTGCGACCTCTGTTTCCATTCCTGACCCTGATTCTCTGCCGCCTGTCTTGACCTTCAGCTATGTCCCCAAATCAGAACCTGTGCCGCCTGTCTTGACTTTCTGCCTGACCATGACTCTGATTCTGCCTGCCGATTCTATACCTCGCCTTGGCCACCACCACGGGCAAAACGTGGAGCAACCTGACGCTATCCCACCACAGCAATTCCAGCCCGATTTGTGGCAGGCTCTGGTGAATAGTGGGTGCCACTTTGCCCCCCAGGTGTTGGCTTACGTCATCACTTGCAGCGGTTCAGTGGGTCCACCTCCTCCGACCCAGTTCATAGATAGATAGATAGATAGATAGATAGATAGATAGCCCCAGAACATGCCCCCTCAGTATATAGGTAGGTCCAGTACATGCCCCCTTAGTATATAGATAGCCCCCCAGCACATAGCCCCCTCTGTATATAGATGGTCCCACAGCTAATGGCGCCTCATAGTTCCATCACAGTAAAAAAATATATATATATACTCACCTTCTGGGACAGATGCACTACCTGCAGCCACCTCTGCAGTCCCTTGCAATCCTCTTAAAAGATTCGTTGTCCTCCTCTCCATGACCCATGCACCGTTGCCTAAGGGTGGCGGCAATTGGATCATTCAAAGCAAGCAGAAACATTGCTGCCAGCATCCAGAGATCAGCAATGTGTGCATCTTAAAGACACACACAGCTCTGATCAACAATAGCGCTGGGGGGTGGGTTGTGGGCTCTGTTCATGCCCTTTAATTGCAAAACGATGGCGGCCCTCTCCATTGTTTTGAAAACTTGCTTTCGTGCTTTCAGGAGAACAGGAGCTGGATTTTCACCCTTCCCAATCATGACATCATCAGAGATACTTTACAAAAGATAAATCGCAGAGGATGTTGAGGAACTCATTTTTTACATATATTTAATTAAAAAAAGTGGACATGTGCTTCTCAATATTCATTACTGGATGTTTGCTCCTGTCTATTTACATCCACCAGCTAAGATCAGCGGTGATATCCCATTAAAGGGGTTTGCCCATAAAAGAAATTCTCAAATTTCAATCCCCTAGTGATTTTTATACAATAAAGAACACTTTTAATGTTTACAATTTTCCTCAGTTTTATTGCTCTTTTAGCTCATATCACACACTAGGCTAGTCAGTGTAAAATTCCAGAGTGTGGGGGGGAACTCTCTAAGCAGACACTTTATGATCCATCTAGTGTTGTGAGATGCTGTGTGCTGACAATGTCAGGTTCTAGGTTTATACACTTTCATTTAGCTTCTGAACATGTACTAGTATCTAGCACATAGAAAAAGAGAGATGAGACAGATCAGAGATGAGAGATGATGAGATCCATGAGTTGCATATAACACATGAAATTTTCCCCTCTGCTATATCTCAGCCACAAAATACACTTTAAGATCTGCTCTGCCTCCCTCCCCCTCCCCTGGATAAAGACCTTATCTGCTTGTAGCTTGTAGTCTGTGTGTGTGAGCTCGTCTTGGAATGCAAGGGTGGGGGCCTAATACAGAGAGGAGCTTAGCAGAACAATATGTCTTCCCGACCCTAAAGTCAGAAGATTAGCGGTCGGATCCCCGGGCAACCAGGGTACACCAGGACTAATAGAGACAGGTTGGAATTATATCTGTGAAATGCTGTATTTTTGTTAATAACAGTGAATTAGAGAATGTGTTATTTTTGTTATCCAGAGTATATTTAAGAATCTTGTCTTCATGAGAATACACCTCTAAGAAAGATCACTGCTGCAGCCAATGCTAACATAAATGGGACTGGGTCTGTTGACCTTTGATGTCAAAAGATGGGACTGTGTGGCCTGTGCAAGAAATGGTGTATTGCAGAGGAGTTAGTATGTTTTTATTATTTTAGCGTCCAACTTCTAGTCACCACATTTTTCACAAATACAGATAGTGGCACGTGACCCATAGAGCCCTACTAACTAAATAACAAAATGATTGTTTCCCTCACGTACCCATAAAATCAACTTTATTTTTTAACATTGCAGCCATGGATAGGTACCATCTAGGGATAAGGGCAATGCTTTTTAATAATAGTTTTTATGAAGCATTTATTTTGGGTGGGTTAATTTAAATGGTGGGTTCCCTTTAAAGATTCTGAGTATTTTTCTTTTCATAAAATATCGGATTGGGTTTAGTACAGGTACAGTAAGGACACATCTTCAAAGTGAGAATTTTTAAAGTGGAATAAGAATAGCAATGTGGATGTCATGTATCCACCCTTAACTCCCAGAAGATCAAACTTGGTTTTACTTGGTTTGATGAAAGCAGCTTACTACAATATCTCGACATGCCATAGTAGTATGCTTTTCTCATCAATTTCTCTCTATATGACCTAATAGTATTTGTGAACCACCAGAGGACCTCCCTCTGTGAGGCAGAGAACAGCTCTCACTCTGGTAGACTCAGCCTTTCCAAGTAATGTCTTACACAGTTGTCCTTTCATTTGAATGACCTGCCATGACCCCTACCACAGCTTCTCCCAGAGTTAAATAGCGAGCAGGTAGTATATGAAGGCAGAACCAAGGTAATCACTGGGGATGTAAAAATGACATCTTCTTTAAGAAAGGACACAAAGACCTCACTTACTTTACTATTAGTCTAGAGGATGTAAGTTTTGGCAATGTGAGCTTCTCTTTGCGGGTTCTAGGCAACTTGTCATTTAAAATAATTATCAAAAGATGAAAAGTTTGAAAAAATATGTTTTGATGTGAGTTCCCTTCTAAGCTTGTCCAATCATATATCCATCCCATTTTTGGCCCAAATGTACCCTAATATATCCTAAAGAACTATTCACTCTATAGTTGTAATAAAGATCAACATTTTGTTCATGGTCACATTCAAACTCCTATTCCAGTGGTGGCGAACCTATGGCACGGGTGCCAGAGGTGGCACTCAGAGCCGTCTATATGGGCACCCTTGCCATCACCCCAGGGCAGAGTTCACCGGACGGGACTCAAGGCCTCTTGCAGTCAAAGACAGCCCAGGACCCTAAAAGGAAGCTACAATGATGATCCAAACTTCTTCTCCTTCTTTCTACTGTATTGGTGTCCTCAGGTGCCTATACAATTTAAACCTGTGACAAAGCAGGGGGTAATAAGTTACTGCTTAAAGTGTGGCTTTGGCACTTTGCAAAAAATATGTGGGTTTTGGTTGTAGTTTGGGCACTCAGTGTCTAAAAGGTTTGCCATCACTGTCCTATCACTATACTAGTGTGTCCTTATACCAGCAGAGACCTCTAAACCCATACCAGCAGAAACCTCTAAACCCAAGTGCCATCACAACTGCTATTGACTTCTATTATGCACGGTCATGGTTTGGTGAGGACACCATGTCTTACTGCACCATGACCAGACTGGGAAGGTCAGTATTGCGGCAAGGGTGGCCGATTACCCTCTTTGCATCCCATTTCGGCTCACGATCATGTGCACGAGGCTGAAAATTGTATCACTGCACATTGTTTTCCTAAAACGTCATAAAGTAAAACTCCATTGATGGTTTGATCTTAATTTATCATCTGACCTGCGTATAACAAGTAGTTTGTTGTAGTTGCCCCTAGCTGGTTCAGGTTAGGACTACTCCTAGTGGCTTTGTTTAAAGTGTCTTTGCTGGTTTTTACTCTATAACCAATATAGATTGATGTAGACTACTCTTCAGCATGGTCACCAGGTTTCTACTTCTCAAAGTTGTCCTAGTTTAGGAGACAGGTGACCTAGGAGGTAAGTCAGAAACAAAATCCAAGTACACAAAGAACACGCCAAAAGCTGGTGTCAAGTAGAAATCAGGACAACCTTGAGGAGCACTGGCTTAACTGGAATCCTTCCTTCAGTAGAAGGTTCCCATTATAAGAAAGGTAACATGCCAACAGACATGGACTACCAGCACAATACTGTGAATAAGTCATCAATGAGGAAATAATTCCTACCCATCTAAATCCATTTAATACATTATTACTACAGAACCAAATACAAAAGTCCAAAACCTGTATTAGGCACAGTGGATGCCCTAATAAAGGATTGTCCATCCTCTTATCCAATTTTGAGCTAAACATTAGCTTAGGCTGCAATTCACAACCCTTACCCCTCCCCACTATCACTTATGCAGATATTATATTGCCTTTAGTTATATATCTCAGCCAAAGACAAACATATATGGACATGTGCAGTCATGAGGACAACTAAGGAAGAACTTTACAAATGGACACTTCCCGTATTCTACATACTAGACTAGAAGGCAAATTGATGTCTTTATTGTCTCTGTCACAATATGCATATTGTAAGAAAGTTGGAAACGCACAATAAATATATGAGTGTTATTATTTCAGGTCAGTTTAATACAATCCAAAGGTCCATAAGGAAAACCTTGGCTAACGGTTTGAGTGAACTCCTCATAAGAAAATGTAAAGCTTTGACATATTGTAACGGTATAACTTTCAACTCTGTCCCAACTTTGCTGAAGTACTTAACGGGGAGCCAGCTTCTGTGGTTCCTGCAATGAAGAGGCTATTTATAATAGCTTTCAATAAATTGAGAGCCAGTTTCACTTCAAAAGCAACTTTATAAGAGATATTCTTCCCCCGGACCTCAGCGCACAATCATGACTTCATACTCCGGCATTCTGCATGCATACTCTGTTTGATTCGAGTCCTTGGCAGATGCCAATGAAAGCATGCTTATTCCAGCCCCGTTACATTGAAGAGTTTCCTTATTTCATCCTCTGCATTCTCCGCAGAGCCAAAGGCTGTGCTATGTTAAGGCTTTGAGATGGCTGGTTGGCATTTCTCTCCACTTCCAGGGGAATTACCATACGGAGGCCAACAGGGGTTCATTTAGTTTGTGTTGTTCAAAGGATATAGAAAATCCTTTCTATGATTAGCCAATGTGATTCTTAGGTTTACTAGCGTGCTAACCGTTCTCACAGTTACTGTAAGCTTTCCTCTTACCTGTAGAAGGATACTGTATCACAGGAGTTTTTTAGCCCATCAATGATCAGGCCCAAAAAGGCTTTAGCACCTTAATTATGATCGCATAATAGTAGGTGTGAGCCACCCACAATCTGTGTTTTTCCCACACCACTTAAACGGAACCCATCACCACATTTTTAACAAATACAGCCAGTGACAGATTCCCATAGAGCCCTAGTAAATAGCCCTATAGTCAACTTTATAGTTTTACCTGGTATCTAAGCATGGCTACAGCGAGTCAATGTGGGTGTGGCCTCCTTGGGCTGAATCCAGCAGCTCCTCCCCATCCTATCTCTGTATGCAGCTGTAATGCTATGTGACCAGGGTGATATCATTGCAGGTCCTTCAGCTTTTTAGAACTGTACACCAAGTATATATCTCATGAAATCACAGCATATTGTATCACATGAAAGCACAGCAACGTGCATGGAGAGGAGTAGAAGTCCATGGTTTTATTTGGCCAGATATGTACATGGGGTACAAGTTGCTAAAATTGAGTAGCTTAAGGAACTATGATGATGTCACCCTGGTCACATGACATTGGCCACACCCCTCGACTCCAAAGATGCATAGATGCAAGGTTATAACTCTGATCTGAGGGAAACTATTTTTAGCTAAAAGCAGGGTGTCAGATAGTTACTAGGACTCTGTAGAAACCTGCCACTACCTGTATTTGTGAAAAAACGTGGTGACAGGTTCCCTTTAAATCTACCATCAGAATCAAGTATGAAAAAACTAGGGCACTTACTCATAGACCCAGGCACTGTGACTGTGGAAATATTTTTAGATTTGTTATCCATGGCCTTCTTCCTCCTAAAATCAAATTTGAATTCCCTTGTTTTCTTGTCCTTCCTTTTGTTTTACTGTTTATTACAAAGCTGTAATTATGTACCCAACAAAGCTGCCTAATATTGTTCCCCCTGAGAGGAGTTTCTGTTCAACTGTAAGGCACTTTCTTCTTTTTCATTGAAAAAACTTTGTTGAAACTAAAATCAACTTTTAAAATAATGCTATTGAAAAATCGAACGGGGTAGTTACCAAAGCCCCTCAATGATGTAGCTTCACTGGCTACCCTGTGCAGGGGCACGTCTCCCTCCCCCCCCCCCCCACCTGTTCCCTCTACCTTCTGTAATCTCATACAGTGGGAAGGGGAGACACGCTCATGCACAGTGTATCACCCGGTGAAGCTTCAGCATCGAGGGGCTCTGGTAAAGTAACCAGAGCCCTTCTGGCTTATGAGCATAATTTTAATTGTTTTTTTTAGCAGAAGGAGGCCTCAGTCATAGTGCCTGGACTTTTGAGTAAGTTTCCTGGTTTATCATGCTTGATTTTGATGGCAGATTTTATTTAAGATTCTTCTGTGGTTTCGAGTTGATGAAGACATTAGCTTGAAACTGCAGAAGAATAGCAAGCACAAAACTACAGAGCACTCCAAAATATATCCCCATTCTGGAGGATACTACTATTTCTCTCTATAAAGATTGTAGTATATGGTATTTGTGTTTTTCGTGTATGTAGGGGGCTGTTACCAGCAGATGAGAAGCTGGGGTGCTGATAATATGCAGTGGGGGCCCAGTGTTACTACAAGTAGGTGTAGGATATTTGATTGCAGTAGCCTATGGTGCCAGAATCATCAAAGGACTGGAATAACTGGAAATTCTATGTTGTTACTCTGCTGCTACTAAAGACCCCCAAACACCTTCTCAGCCAGGGGCCGGGATATCTCTGTGTAGAATCAACAACTGGTGTTGAGCGGACCAAAAACCCAAAGTTCAGGTACATACCTAACCTCGAACTTCATTAGAATCTAAGTTGGGCTTGGCTTAACCCTCTGACATTAATGCTGGGTGTGTAAGTCTTTAAATGCTGCTGATAAAGGAGGAGGACCCTCCCAAAAATGGCTGCCACAGGAACTTTAATGCTGCTGGCTACTTTGATGGCCGAACCTGAATTTTTACGGGTCTGCACATCACTATTAATGACCTATCTACACCTTTACACCATATTCCAAAAACACAGTATACAAAGGAGAAATTTGAAAAACAGTGGGACACATTTACTAAAGGTCTGTCGGACACATTTCCGGCGGGTTTCGCAAATGTTTCCTATTTGCCAAAATTGCCCATGCACGCAATCGGATTGTGGCGCATCGGAGCTGGCTTGCATGTGACACAAAACGGGGGACCGTGGCAGCCGGACAACCCGACTGATTTGGACAAACCGCGGAATTCAACTTTCAAAATTGTGTCGCAAGATCAGCACTCACATACACTGGGAAGAAGATGGTGAACTCCGGCGGACTTCAGCGGGGAAGCAACAGATGCAGGAAATTGGGCGCACGATCTTAGTGAATCGCAGCAGCTCCGAATCCTCGCTGGACATTCCGAATCGGTGGCATCAACGGGACGGGTAAGTAAATGTGCCCCAGTAGGTCACATCAAAAAAACAAAGTAATCTGACATTCACACAGACATTGGGGCAGATTTATCAAGCTGCCTAAGAGTAAGAATGTGGTTAATTGACCAATTACAGCTCAGCTTTCATTTTACCAGTGAGCTGTAATTGGTGGCCATGGGCAACTAAGCATATTCTAACTCTTAGGCAGCTTGATAAATCTGCCCCATTGTGTTTGAACATGTCCTAGCCTCTGTTTCAACAACTAGGACACAACCCCATATATTTCTGTGCTCACATACATGGCCGTAATATCTACTGACCTGTGTGAGAACCGACTGGCCAGGCTGCAGGTCCTACTCCTGCACTTCGATAATGAGGTTCTGCTGAAAAATTTCCTGATGATCTTCAGAAATGAATACGACTTCTAAAATATCTTATTTTAAAGTAAGATTAAAAAGAAAACAGGCGACCTCACCGAACAGTTTTCTACAAATCACCTTCTGTGGCAAGGAAAATATACAGCTCCATATGATACTCACATGTTAAGCATTTCTTTCAAGCTGAGGTTTGGTTCTTGTGTAGATTGGCCAGACTATGCTTACATGGTAAAATACAACTCCAAACACAACATTTAATATGTTAATGATGTCCCTCTTCTTCCATGGTATCCAGCCTGTATTATTACTCTCATATGTGATCAAATATGGAATAAAATGCTTCATATATTGGGGCGGCACAGTGGCTTAGTGGCATTGATGCTTGGCAGCACTGGGGTCCTGGGTTCATGTCCCAGGGTCAACATCTGCAAAGAGTTTGTATGTTCTCTTCGTGTTTGGGTGGGTTTCATCCGGATCCTCCAGTTTCCTCCCACACTCCAAAAGATACTGGTAGGTTGATTAGAGTGTAAGCCCCATGGGGACAGGGACCAATTTGACAAGCTGTGTGCAGCGCTGCATAATCTGTGTGCGCTATATAAATAAAGAAATTATTATAATTTATTATTATTACATAGTATAGGGGAGGCTGGATATGGTAGGAATTATGGTATGAATGCACATTGTTCTACACACATATGTTTACTTGTCATAGGTTCAGCACTTTTCTAAGCTGTAAAGTAAAATAAAAATACATTTAAAAAACACAATGGAATTAACAAGAACTGGAAACATCACTGTACAAAAAACAATGTTAATAATAATTATAATAATAATAATTCTTTATTTATATAGCGCCTACAGATTACGCAGCGCTGCACAAAGCATGACAAATTGGTCCCTACTTGCAAATCACTCACGCATTTCCTAAAAGGTTTATACACATGTGGTTCTTGAATTTATTGTTAACATAGATGGAAAGAAAAATGATTGTCTAAGATTTTCAAAATGTTTAGCAAAATTGTTTGTAAGGATTTATCTTATGAAAGTCAAGGAAAATGGGAAACTGAAATAGGAATTATAAATAAGGACTTTTGGGGAAATGTATAGAATATAATTAAGGTATTGTTCTCTATTAATCATAGAATATCACAGTTTAACATAATATTTAGATTGTATTATTACCCTTCCATTCTTAATGGGATATATGGAGAGGGATTTTTCAAGTGTAGGAAATGTGATTTGGAAGATGCAGACTTCTTATACTTGTTATGGCGATGTCCTAAGATATGCCCCTTTAGGGAGAGAAATTTTTGGGGAATTGAATAGATTGACTAAGATACAAATAAGCTTGAATCTCGGTAGTGCAATCGGGCTGGCCGGAACATCAGCGGAAAACAATAATGGGGCAGATTTATCAAGCTATCTGAAAGTCAGAATATTAATTTTACCAATGCTCATGAATATTTTAAAGAGGAGCTGTGATTGGCTGCCATGAGCAACTAGAAATCTTATGACTTTTAGACAGCTTAATAAACTGCCCCAATATTTTAATTATTATATATTTAAATTGCTAGCAGGACCTGCACCAGCACTGGGCATACCCAGGGAAGTGCCGGGGCCCAGAGCTGCTGGGGGGGTCCACATAAGGCTGGACATAAGAAATCCATGGGGGTGTGGGGAACTATATCTAATGAATCCATGGAGTGTGAGGGGGGCTTATATAAAATAACCATGAGGGGGAACAGGAAACTGTTTTAAAATTTTTAATTCTGTCACTGCAAAGGGGCCTACTGATGCTCCATTGACTAGGGGCCTACTGATGCTCCATTGACTAGGGGCCTACTGATGCTCCATTGACTAGGGGCCTACTGATGCTCCATTGACTAGGGGCCTACTGAAACCTGAAACCGACCCTGATTGCTAGCTTGTTGATAATTAAAACATGGGTATTTGAAATGGCCCTTAGCTATGTAGAATGGATATACATTATGAATTATGAAAAAAGATGGTATACAGACCTAGATAACATTAATTTATTTCAGAAAATGTGGCTCCTTTGACATGAGTCAGTGTGTTTTTTTTCTCTCTCAGTCCAGGTCCGGGGGGTGAGGGATGTAGGGAATGTAAGAATAGATATATTGAATTTGGATGAATATTGATGTAAAATGATGTATGTATAATGACAAAAGAGAATTAATAATTTTTTTTATATTAAAATATAATCTTATGAATACAAGATCTTATGAAGATGTTTAAATAATGGCGTGTATTATATATTATGCAATTTTGATTCCTCAATAAAAAAAAAATCCAACCAAGACCAAATCCAACATATATTGAGAACCTTGATTTGGTGTCAGATGTATACAATGGGAAGGGACCAATTCTTTAAAAAAAAATCGATGTTGCCAATGATATATAATAACAGATACTAGGGGGTCCTTAGAAAGAGGGACCGACACTAATTCATAACATTCCCCTTTTCTACACATACCGTAATTTGTACTGGAGTCTTGTAATTGCAAACCATAGTGTGAACATTTACATGAGTAAACAGATGATGCATAATAATAATTATCATAATTATATTTGTATAGCACCATCATATTCTGCAGCACTTTACTAACCATAGGGAACATATACAAATATAATATAACATTACAGAGTGCAAACAGTCATATGAACCAATAGGAGTGAGGGCCCTGCTCACAAGAGCTTACAGTATATGAGGACGAGGGGGTGACACTAGAGCTTACAGTCTATGAGGATGAGGGGGTGACACATGAGCTTACAGTCTATGAGGATGAGGGGGTGACACAAGAGCTTACAGTCTATGAGGATGAAGGGATGACACAAGAGCTTACAGTCTATGAGGATGAGGGGTGACACAAGATCTTACAGTCTATGAGGATGAAGGGGGTGACACAAGAGCTTACAGTCTATGAGGATGAAGGGATGACACAAGAGCTTACAGTCTATGAGGATGAGGGGTGACACAAGATCTTACAGTCTATGAGGATGAAGGGGTGACACAAGAGCTTACAGTCTATGAGGATGAGGGGTGACACAAGAGCTTACAGTCTATGAGGATGAAGGGATGACACAAGAGCTTACAGTCTATGAGGATGAGGGGTGACACAAGAGCTTACAGTCTATGAGGATGAAGGGATGACACAAGAGCTTACAGTCTATGAGGATGAGGGGGTGACACAAGAGCTTACAGTCTATGAGGATGAGGGGGTGACACAAGAGCTTACAGTCTGTGAGGAAGAAGGGGGTGACACAAGATCTTACAGTCTATGAGGATGAAGGGGTGACACAAGAGATTACAGTCTATGAGGATGAAGGGGGTGACACAAGAGCTTACAGTCTATGAGGGGGAGACACAAGAGCTTACAGTCTATGAGGATGAGGGGGTGACACAAGAACTTACAGTCTATGAGGATGAGGGGTGACACAAGAGCTTACAGTCTATGAGGATGTGGGCGTGACACAAGAGCTTACAGTCTATGAGGATGTGGGCGTGACACAAGAGCTTATGGTCTATGAGGTGGAAGGGGGTAACACAAGAGCTTACAGTCTATGAGGATGAGGAGATAAGCATGAGAGAATGATAATGAAGGGTTGTCCAGCTCAGGTCATTTTTATGTTATGAGCACCAGGTGATATAAAAATAATAAAATACCTATACTTACCTTATTTCCTCTCTCTGGTTTAGTATGGCCCCTCTTATCATCACTGGTCTCTATCATTATACAGAGGCTCATCAGTGAAGTCATGCCAGAAGCATGATCCTGGTGCAGCCGCTGGTGTGCAGCCCCCATGCGGTTGTGAGCATGGAGCCTTAGGTTGTAGCAGGTGCATTTATCAAAGTGACATCAACACTGAGCCTCTGTATACAAACTGTGATGGCCTGCACCGGATCAGTAACCATTTCTGAGATATTACTTTTTTCTTAGTTTTATACCCCCTGGGAACCATAGTATAAAAATTACTTCTTTAAATAAGATATAAAAGAAATAGGGTCTAGCAGTCTAGTTAACCTTTAATCCTCCACTTTTCTTATTACTTTCTATTTTCTTAAGAACTTTCTGTTTCCTATGCCTCATTCACTTCCATCTTCTTAATCATTGCTTTTTTTTTGTTTGTCCAGTACCAAAACTAGAGATGACTGAATTTCTTTTTGGTTCGCAGATTTCATATGTATCTGCCATTTTCAGTTACCAAATCAAATTTGAATCTTTTCGGGTGCAGGATCTAAGTGGATGGCGGCAGATGTGCATTCCGGCAGATATTCCGGATCGGGGATCGTAACTCGGACAGGTAAGTAAATGTGCCCCAGTATGAAGACAACAGTGGAAACCTGTTATTAGGTTAAATGGTGAAAACCCAATGACAGGTTTCCTTTAATCCAATTCCACTCTTGTCAGTTGGATTCTACTCCCTTTCTTTACAACTTTTATACTGTTAATTATTTTACCCACACATTTCCCTTATGTTTTCCAATTGGCTTAAAGGGCTTGGCCACTTTACCTTTATGTTGTAATGTAGCGTTGGGTGCAGGATATTAGATAATTTACCAATATACCATCTGTAAAAAGTTCTGCTCCGCTTTCTCCATATGTAAAGTGAAGCCTCATGTCTTTTACCTCATCAGTCAGACATTCCAGAGTGAGGGTCATGTGATCTCCATGAACAATTCTCCATGAACAATTGCCCTGCCAAAACCTTATGATAGTATTCATGAATACAAAATCAAAGTCCTGGCAGTGCTCCCATTTTCTTCATTACTAAACTTATTCACGCAAAGGACATAATCCTAGTGTACAGGGAAGGGTGCTGCACAGTGTAGACAGAGGAAAACCATTACACCAAAAAATTTGTTCCCGCCTCTTGTGCACTAAGAAAATAAATTTTCATCAGTGACGTAACTTGAAGCTAGTGGGCCCCAGTGCACAGTTTGTGCCAGGGTCCCGACTATAATGTATGGTTTATAGTACTAATCATTTCATATGGGAAAGGGAAACCTGATGGACCTCCAAAGCCTCTTGGGCCCGGTTGCGACCGCACCCTCTGCACCCCCTCATGTTTCGCCCCTGATTTTCATAAAAATTCCTTAGAAATAACATATCACTAGGAAACAGGAAAATTATATCTGTAAAGCATCTTATTCGATTCTGTTTTTACTTGTAATGTGATTTATTTAAATATGTCTATACAAATTCTAGAATGTTTTAAGAACAAATATTTTAATATAGCAATTTTTTTTAAAGAGTTAAGGACATAGCTAAAAGATTCCTTGTATCCTTTATACTGCAATGTTGGCATGTGAGCCCTAGACATGTTGCAGAAGTTTATTCTGGTATATATATGCCAGATAATCCTGTTAACCTGCCATGTGTCTGTACATTTGACTTCCAGGCAGTGTTTATGCATGACGTTCAGGATTTGGCCTAAATATGTGTCTGTGTGTTATCAATCAGAGAATACAGTGACAAAGACCTAGCCTGTACACCAACATGTGTTTTAAGAACATACCACCTCCGCAGTGTATTATAGCACATACATATAACAAGATACAAACTCTTTGGGGCACATGTATCATAGTTTGGTCTCTCTGAGGTGAATTGTAGATACTTTTGGTCGCTAGTTTTTGCACCTTATGTAGGATCCTGTCTTTTTACTTGTGATACATGTTCAGTTTTTTCTATCCTAGCAGGCGCAAATTGTGGCTTCTTTTTGAGACTTTTTGTTGCAAATGTCTCAAATCCACATGGATACAAGCCACGTGAGGGGGTTATATACAGGAGAGGACACAAGCCACGTGATGGGGTTATATACAGGAGAGGATACAAGCCATGTGAGGAGGTTATATACAGGAGAGGACACAAGCCATGTGAGGGGGTTATATACAGGAGAGGACACAAGCCACGTAAGGGGGTTATATACAGGAGAGGACACAAGCCACACGAGGGGGTTATATACAGGAGAGGATACAAGCCATGTGAGGGGGTTATATACAGGAGAGGAGACAAGCCATGTGAGGGGTTATATACAGGAGTGGACACAAGCCATGTGAGGGGGTTATATACAGGAGAGGACACAAGCCACGTGAGGGGGATATATACAGGAGAGGACACAAGCCACGTGAGGCTTGTTAATTTAGGAGACAGTTAATTTAGGATTTGAAGCTGTGTCCTGCATTTTTAAGCACTGTAGTCACAGCCCAGGGAGATGACGACATATGAGACTGCAGTCACAAGTTGCGTTTTGAAACCTATTACAACAGCTGAGGAGAGATGATTTGCCTAATTACATTACTGTTAACATTTACAAAACGCATAGTAAACGTGATGTGAACACATGAGTTAACATCATGTTAACTCATGTGTTTGGTAACACAATGTTAACGCATGTGTTAATGCAAGTGTTAGCAGCTGTGTAATTAGGCAAATCTAAGCTGTTGCAGTGCTTTTTTAAACACATGCATTAAACTCGAAGTGTGACCTCACACTTAGAATTAACCAATAACCTTAAAAAAAAATGTAAATGCAAAGATTTCTGAATTTTCAAAAAACAGGTTACTGTGCAAAATATCAAACATTTAAAGCATGTGAAATAATTCCAATTTACATGTTAAAATAGGGTCCATGAAAAAAATCCTTCCTTTGCACCTGCCCTAGACTAGGTGCAGATTTGCGCCTGAAAAGTTGCAAAAATAATCCAAAAAGTGATATATAAGTGAAAATTTGCATGGAACATCTGGGAAACAAAGATACATAAGGCACTGCACAAGGTGCAGACCAAGGCGTATTTGAAAAACGACAAAGTAAAAAGTCGCAAAAAAGTCGCAAATGTGACATAAGTCTAAAAAATGAGACAATTTGACTAGCAGAAATAGTGATACATGTCCCCCTTTGTGTTATTATTAAGCTATTATAAAGCTGCATTGTGAAAAATGTCTAAAAATACCTTACAGTGGAACTCTTTTTGGTATTGTAGTTTGTGCTCTAGAAACAGACTCCACAGGATCTCTGAAGGTGTCCTGCAATATCCCGCACTAGATTGTACATCCCTTAGGAATGTTGTCTGGGATAGATTTTTTTTTTAATTAGCCCTCGGTGATGTAAAAATTATAAAAAACGTATACTTGCTATGTTACAGTGTGATAACCCCATCAACATCACCTTTGATGGCCACATCAACAGACCACATTTGCTATAGCGAAACACAAGCTTTACCCAAAGGCTATAGGGGTAAGGAACACAGTCAGTATAACTTCTTTATTAATTTCTACCACTTAGGCCAGTAAAAAAAATGCTGGGCCCATACAGTCTGTCAAGACAAGAAAGAGGTACCGGCCCTCATCTTACCCAAAACCTCTACTTCTTCCTACTGGCCAGGCCCTGCACTAAACCTCAGGTGGCAACTGAACATCCCCTACTTTGAGTATGTGCAGAGAATAGATGACAAACAAAGAGACAAACAGACAGACCCAAGTGTAGAGAGGCAAATCATAAAAAAGCAGCGAGGTACAGAATCATAAGGCAAAGCATAGTCAATGAGAAAGTATGGGTCAGAGTACATAGCAATAAGCATAAGTGAGAAAATAGTATTACAAGTAGCAGAAGACCTGTGTAGCCAGCCCTGTCTGGAGTCAGGATTGGGTGTATATGGAGTTCCTGGATGCCGACCTGAAAACTGATAGGTTTGACCGTCCATAGCTCAAGCAACACCAGCAAAGCCTGCAGCAGGGAAAAACATGACTGTGAACTAGTCACAAAAGAACAACCCCTTTAACAATATTGTGGGATTTAACAGGTATCTTAAGAAGTTCATTAATGGTAGTGTAGAAAAGAAGAGCATAAAAAGGCACCAAATGCAACAAAGACTTCCACCCTATTTATGTGCATAATAACTCAACCTATAAGATTCATTCCTAACAAACTGTTGTAAAGGGGTTATGTTAATGTATAATTTTCTGGAGAAAAGTAACTCAATAAATAGGAATTTTTTTTATACAGGACACGTCCCCATTCACTTTGATGGTAAAACTTGTCAAAAACGCATGCGTTTTTTTAACGGACTGTTTAGAAACAGACCAAAAACGGGTTCAAAACGCCATGTGTGGTGGGATCACCTAGCCCAGGGCTGTTCCCTATCAAAATTTTTAACACCCTTAGGAAATTAGAGCAAAAAATAAAGAATAATAGACACACATGGACCTTTGTCTGGACCCGCTGATCCAGTGGAGCACAGAAAACCTTAAATTACAAGGAAACTTGCACTAAAAAGTTTTTTGAAAAAGGATATCCAAAAACATTTATTTTTTATTTCTCTTACTACTTCATAGGATTAATACTTAAAGGGATTTTCCCATTTCAGCAAATTATTGTTATTGTTTGTATTATAAAAAATTATACAATTTTCCAATATACTTTCTGTATAAATTCCTCATGGTTTTCTAGATCTCTGCTTGCTGTCATTCTATAGAAAGCTCCTATGCTTACTTCCAGTGGACAGAAATCTGACCATGGTCACACAGGTGCAGGGCTCGTTATATCACACGGCTCTGATTACTCTCTGTGATATAACGAGCCGTGCACCTGTGTGACCAAGGTCAGATTTCTGTCCACTGGAAGTAAGCATAGGAGCTTTCTATAGAATGACAGCAAGCAGAGATCTAGAAAATCACAAGGAATTGTTATATAAAGTATATTCAAAAATTGTATAACTTTTTATAATACAAATAATAACATCAATTTGCCAGAGTGGGAACACCCCTTTAATAAATTAAAACTTAGAGTTTAGACTAAGCATCACATAACATGATCCAATGATCCCATTCTGTTTCAATATGTTCTCGTTGTATTTACGTTGAGAATACAGAGAATTACGACTTAGACAAGTTAAGGAGAACCCAAGAGATCGTAAGTCTCCGATTTGTACAGTACTTACAAAGAAAAACATTAAAGGTAATGTAACGTCAAAATCTTCTGGACTCAAAGTCATGCATTTATGTTTCAGGATGTAAAGTTGAAGATGTAAACCTCCCCCATTCCATGTGAAACCCAGCAGACAACCTTGACCAAGAGTATTAAGCTAAACACTCCCATCGCTTGAAGGAGATTACTTTCCTTTGATAGATCTTGTGCAGATTGGACTGTGTTTTTACAGCCAGGATTTTCGTCTCTTAATTCCTTTTTAAGTAACAGCTTGGAACTTTTGAGTGAGCCTCGTATTTGTTCCACAGATAAACTCCAGAGTCCTGGGAGAAAGTCTAACTAACACCTGAGGTTCTTGATTAATGTTTGTGGACCTGCTGAAAAGCATCTTTATGGAGGCCATAAATGATGTCCTCAGTATTTCCAGACTCCTCTACAAGACAAGAAACACTAGATGTAGTGAGGAGCTGCTCTGCCGTAATGAATGACTTCAGGGCTCTGACTCATTTGTAGTATTATGTGTGGAAATATTTGATACTTGCACATGACCAATTTAGGCATAGTATATAGGTGGGTATGTTAGGATTAGGAGGTTACAGAACATAGAAGAGTCTGGGTCTTCTGCATGGCAATAACTCTCATGTTATGGTGTTCCAGGCACACAGTGACATTCCAGGCATAACTATAGATGGAACGTTGACGTATATCATATACATATGCATTAGGATATTAACGGGAGCTAATCCATGATGCAGATGGAAAGATGGAAACGGAAAAGAAGACAGGGGGACCTTATTTAGCCTGAGTCTGCTCTGCGAAAAAAATGTTGTTGTTTCCTTAAAAATTCTTTGCAATCAAATATTAAAACTTTCATGTAATCTTATATCAGAATTCCTGTACAGAATAAAGTTATCAATTTGAAGAAAATTTACCATCAAAATGAAGCATGGTAAACCAGGGCCACTGAGGCCCCTTCCACACTTGAGTTGCAGATCATGTCAGAGTTTGATCAGGGTGCGATCAGGGTTTGGTTAGTGAAAAATGCACATTTTGCATCAGAGTGCAATCAGTTTTCAGTCAGAGTTTGTTCAGTGTCTCAGTTTTTCAAGCGCGTTTTTGATGCAATTTCAATGCAGTTTCAATGCGTTTTTCACGCGTGAAATGGACTCAGGACTGAGCTCTATCTTTTCTATTGTAATTGATGCGTGAAAAACGCATTGCACTTGCAAGTGTCTCAGAGTGCAATGCGTTTTTGATATATCTCCATATACTTGTATGGTGCGTTTTCACGCGCGTGACTTGCAAAAGTAGAGCATGTCGAGATTTAAACGCACGTTAAAAAAACCGTGCGTGTGTGCGTGAAAAAAAATGCTAATCTGAAAAGACCCATTGGTTACAATGGGTCAGAGTGCAATGCAAGTTCTGCGCGCCAAAAGCACATACAGAAAACGCGCGTGAAAAACGCAAGTGTGAAAGGGGCCTAATGCGCGTTTAAATCTTGACATGCTCTACTTTTGCGCGTGAAAAACGCGGCAGCTCTGAATCCTCCATTGTGTTGATTCAGTAGTAGGCAATATAGCAGGTGTTGGATGCAAAATATTCTCTGCGAGGGTTGAAAAAGCACCTGACTCCTAATGATAACTCCCGGTGGCTGACACAACTCTACCGGTCACAGTACAAATCTCTGTTTATCTGTTGCTGGCCTTATTGTCATGGCTGCTAGTTTGATTTGATAAGATGGATCCTCTATTTCAAGCAATAGCCGCCTGCAGAAGACATTGATAGAGATTTAGGCAGAGCTAGAAGGTTTTCATGCTGCTCTTCTTTTAGGGAAGGGAATAACAGAAGTTAAATACTGAACGTGAATGGAAGCCCATCTGTTAAAGGACAGTTTACTGACAGTAGATGCGTCCTAGTAAGAAGTTACTGAGGAACATCTTTCCTCAGGACTTCTTTTACTGTAACCCTATACAAGGCTCCCTGAGGCGCTCGGGTCACGTAGCCTGAGTGCCCCTGGGTGATTGCATAACTTTTATAACTCTATAATTTTGCTATTGCAGCATATACAGTTACAATAAAAGAAGTTGTTCCTCAGGAACTTCTTTCTAGGACACATCTACCATGACTAAACCAATAGGACGTAGATGTCCTTTAAAGGGAACCTGTCAGCAGAAATTGACCTAATAAACCACTACCAGTATGTTGTCCAGTGGCTGAATACCTTCTAGATGATGTTCCTTTCATGGTCCAGTGTGGTGGCATAGTCCAGAAAACCAACTTTGAAGTGAGATGTAAATTGATTGTTTAACGTCAAGGAGGCAGAGATTGTGACCTGGAGTCAAGCTCTCTCTTCCTCAGAAAGCCCCCTTTACTGTAATGTCTGGCCCTGCATCCAATGACATCACTAACCAGATCTCCTGGGGTCTGATGCATGAAGTCAATCCCAGAGGAGGAGGTGTTCAGAGCTCCCCACCCTGACTTCAGTGTTGAACTCTCCTCCTCCTTCACTTTATACAACTAATTTACATCTCGCTTCAAAGTTGATTTTTCTGAATGATTCCACCACACTGGACCATGAAAGAAACAAAAACTAGAACATATTGTGCTTCCTGACAATGTTCTGGTAGTGATTTATTAGGCAAATTGCTTATGACAGGTTCCCTTTAACTTTCTTAGACTTACATGCATGGAAGGTCCTTTTATTATCCTTCTGTTAGTCATAACGAAAAAAAATAGTTCCACATTATTTTTGAAGCATGATGGAAGGGATCCTTCTGTGCATGCAGGTCTAGGGGAACTGAAATTAAGTAGAAAGGCATTAATTTCCATCAGTATTCAGTATTATTTACCATAACAAAAGAGTATGACATGAAACCCCCAACAAAGGTGTGAACTGTATCTAAAAATATTTGATACTGAGATAATGTAAACTTACACAGGATGGTCTGAAAGTGGGGTCAAAGTCATTGATACCGGATGATAAATCTAGAATTTTGTTCCAAATTTTGTCCATGCTTTTGGTGCAAGAATTCTGGTCAATCAACCTCAGTAAATCTCTTCAGTCATTTAACAGTACAGAACACAATAATCCAGAACATTGTTTTCATGTAAAGACATAAACGCCAACAAACTGCAATATATATAGTATCACTTTATTATAGCATCAATTTTATTGGTCTTGTAAAAATACACAGAAATAAAATATCTCATCTCAAACAAATTGTGCCTTTTTGAGCCATCTTCTACATCACTGTCTTCAGCCACTACTGGCTTTGCATTTGTATTTCATAAACCCAGTCTCTGGCTTCCATTTTATAGTCTATATTTTAGAAGGAATTTGATCTTTCCGAACTAAAGACCTGTCTATTTCTTTCACGTTGCAGCAACCTGGAGAAAAATAGGGAAAATTGTGTAAATAGAACCACAGCTCACAAGAACCCTGGTTTGGATGAAAATACCTTGTAACTGATTAGATTTCATTGCTTTTCCAATAGTTGTACAAAACATAATCTATGGGGGTATTTATTAGGGCTTATTGCTAGCATTTATGTTACTTTGCCATTTCCGGTGGAGGATCATGAAAAGTGGGGGGGGGGGGGGGGGGGCGGCCGGCCAGGATGTGGGTGCGGTCAGGCAGGGACGGTGGGGGTGGGTGTGGCCAGCGGGAAGTGGGTCTGGTAGGGCCTGATGTAGAGATAAAGGATGCACAGGTCCCCGTTGAATACATCAAGAGGTTGGTGTCTCTTGATGTATCAGGGCTGCGCTGGATGCTTGGCGTGGGCTATCATACGTCGGCTTATGATTAATTACCCCATATGTATTTAAAAAGAGAAAGTGTAAAGTAACTTAATTACTAAAAATGTATATCTACACCAGTTCTAGGAAGTGTAATTTGTTGACTAATTCATACTTTATTACTTTACCCGCTACACCCCCAATTGCGGGTGTTAACTGTTCAAATGCTGCCAGAAAATTTTTGATTAATGCGTCAAATGCACATGATGCCATTTTAGCGACTCCTTGATGTCATTTGGGAGTGCCAATCCTCCCCTAAATGGTGGCACACTGCGTTGCCAGCATGTAAGTGGTTGGATCCAGTAAATAGTTTTTCAGTTATTGATGGTATTTTTGCGTTCTGGACCAGGTCCTTTTCCAGTTTTAAGAAAAGAATAAAAAATTGGAAATACCTTATACACCAGTGCCAGCCTCTTTTTCTTATATTTTAGTGAATTTTTGGTGACCTAGTGCCAAGCACCCCATTGCTTGCAGCGCAGTGTATTTTGGTTAAACACACGATATGTCTGTGTAAGAGCGCCATCCATCTCTCTTTTATACCTTTTCCAGTTTTGCTGTCAAAGGAGAGAACAATGCCTACCACTGCCTACTTGCCGCAGATGACAACTTATCTACAGTCCCTACTCTGAGTAAGTGCTTAGAACAAGGAACAAATTAACAGAGAGACAGAAAGACAGACACAGGTGTAGTAAGAATATTCCAGTCAAAAACCTAAATCGACCTTTTTAATTATTCTTAGTAAAAGCTACGTTTTGTGGCTTTTGCTTTCTTCCTGTGAATGTATTACTGTGCATGAATAGAATGGCAGTCTTCAGCTTGCTATGTACCAGTGATGGCGAACCTTTAAGAGATCGAGTGCCCAAACAACAACCAAAACCCATGTATTTAGTGAAAAGTGCCAACACAGCAATTTAAGAAGCAATTTATTGTTCCCTGTTGTGTCAAAGCTTTCAATTGTATTGGCATTTGGAGGTTACTAATAGGATTGAAGTATGGAGGGGAAATTCAGAATATCAGAGGATCCTACTAGTGTCCCTCTGAATGCAGAGCCCACAGCTGGAGCTCCAACCTGGGACTTCAGGAGGAGGCCTTAAAGGACATCTACCACCAGATTACTGGTGGTAGAGTGTCCTGGTTAGGCTGCTCGTTCCATCTAGGAGATGGGGGGATACTGTTTTTGACATGTTTTCTGGCATCTTTAATAATTAAATATGAACTTTGTAAATGTGCTGAAGGCACTCAGGCTGACTGCGCCCGAGCACCTCTTGGCTTCGCCGCCTTTTAATTTAGGCACGCCCCCTGAGCAAGCCTTCTCCTGTCTCGGGAACTAGGAGAGAGCACACGCACCATTCTCTCCACACCCTGGCTCTGAAGTCAACCACAGGATCTCCTCCTCCCGTGGCAGGAGGAGGCTTGCAGCAGGGGTGTGCAAAAATTAAAAGCCAAAGAAGCCAAGAGGTGCATGAGCGCCATCAGCCTGAGGGCCTCCAGCTGTTTTACAAAGTAAATATTTTGTTATTAAAGATGCCAAAAAAACAGTCCCCCATCTCCTGGTCGGAACAAGCAGCCCAATTAGGACACTCGACCACCAGTAATCTGTCCTTTAAGTCCTGTCTGGAGAAATCTATGCTGGGGTGATAGCCTCAGTGCCATGGGTTTGCCACCATCACTATATGCATAGAAGCCGGAAAAGCTAAAGAATGCAAATATTTACAATTTTTTAAAAATATTTTTAGGAGAAAATACATCCAGTTCAGTATAAATCTCCCCAAAGGTCTCAATTGCCATTTAACTGGTTGAGGAGTATCAATACGATTTGGTTATGGGTTCGGTTTAGCAGGTAGACAGTTTCTAGAATATTTCATATTCTTATCACTAACGTTGTGTATTTAGCCAACCCCAAATGGTGTAGGTCCCCTTTAACACAAGAAATTACAGTAAAAATCAAAGTTTTATTAGTTTTGTAGCTGTCTTGTCTTTGAAGAGATTAAAATAACTACAAAGAACTTGCTTTCAATGAAGAGATTAAATCTTAAGAACGGTAAATAAATAGGTTAAAGTCGGAATTGTGTAACATGTCAGTCATTACCTGAAAACTTTTGTCTTGGGTAAAACCATTCCCTGAAATGTGACAGAGGAGCTTGACACCTACTTTAAATCCTCTTTTAATTAACTGGCCAAGCAAAGTGGCTTTATGGGGTATTACATGCTGAATGCCAGTCCTAATCGCTGCATGAATGCATCACAAACTAATTAGGAGGAAGCTCTGGGGAGGAATTTTTATGGTGGCCCTTGTGTTGTTTTACATATAGATAATATAGGTTCCGGTTATTAGCATAGAGAAGGCAAGAATGGCTGGTATAGGTCTGCACAACAGTATCGCCGATCATGCACATTGGCGCATACATGGCAGTATCCATGATACCTCTGTACAATGTATACAGTGAGATGGGGCGTGCCAAAACATTTGTTTGGAACACACGGAAAATCAGCAGATTTCCTAATGGTGTCTAAAAGTGCCGGAAGATGGAAATGTGCTGCAACTTTAGATTAGTTCAGTCTTAGTTTACAACAACTATTATTTATCTTAGTTGCCAACAAAAAACATGCCATGATCTCATCACATCATCAAGTTCTGACCCTTTTTCCGATTAGCTCCGCCCCCTTGACAATGGACAGATTTTCATAAGAAGTTTGCTCAGAATTCTTAAACTGTGACTCATGTCTAACTAGTACAGTACAGGCTCATTCTTTAAGGCAGACTATCGCAGAATATCATGTCCTTCCAGCCAGGTCTATGAAGCAGTATGCACTTAGTAGGAACCTTTCAACAGTTTTGACCAAACAAAGCTGCAGACTGTATTAGGTAGGGGCCCTGTAGATTTGTGTAACCATATCTTTATGTGTGTTGTTAATAGTAGCAGGAATATAAAAAAATGCATTTATATTCCAGGATTGTAGCTGGACTCACTTTGCTGTGTTCTTTAATTTCGGCAGTTATACTGCTCCTCCCCTCTGCTATAATATCTAAGCAGAAACCTTCTACAGCTCTTACTCAGAATAAAGGAGAGAAGCTGTGATGTGTTCAGTAAAAAGATTTCACACACACGTTTACCCCTTTACTGCAAGTCCAGCTACAATACTGGGATATAAATCCATTTCAATGCTGTTTATGTTACTAACAACAGACAAATAGGTATGGTTACACAGATCTTTAGGACAAATTCTTAACACTGTCTGCAGCTATGTATGGTCAAACCCAATGATAGACCCCCAAGAGTCATTTACAACACATCGCTCCATCAGTTTCTTAAGTTTCTTTATTTACTTATTTTACATAATTTATATTGAATTTGGAAACATCAATATCCATTTTACATTACACATACTGTATATGTGTACATAATAAAGCCTAGTTACCCATACACAAACCAGACATTTCCTCTAGTAACTGGACCCTACAAAAAGTAAATTATATTAACCAATTCATGCCCAGCCAATTTAAGCCATGTATGACCAAGTGATTTTTTTTAGTATTTTGCCATCATCACATAATCCCTGCAATGTCTGCACAACGGGCCACACTAATAGCTGAGAGGTTAGGGAGGGCTGAGGAAAAAAAGAATAAATGATGTAGTGCCCTGAGATCGCACTGTGTGACATGGAGCCCAGAAGTGATTTGATCCCAGACAACCCCTTTAAGCCTTAGGTCAAGCTAAGTATAAAGCTGAATTCACTTATTTCAATCAGTGAATATTACTTTGCCATACCTGAAAGAGTCATTGCTAGATGAAATTCTTCTCTGAGTATACCAAGAACCTCTTTCACACCGTCTTCGCCCTTGTGTTAGAAAAGAAAAGCTCACTTGTATCTTATATGCTGATCATTTCAATACACTATATATGTCTATATACAGCTACTATACCTGATAGGCCAAGCCCCATAATACAGGTCTTCCTACAAATACTGCCTTGGCACCCAATGCTAAAGCCTTCAGAACATCTGTTCCTTTCCTTACTCCCCCATCAAGGTAGACTTCTGCCTTCCCATCCACTGCTTTCACAATGTCCTGGAGAACATCAATCTGTAGGGTAAAAAGTAAAGAAATTACTAAAGTACAACAACCAACTGATATCTAATGAAGAAAATTATACAGGGTCCTTGTAGCTGGTAAAAAGATTTCATAAAAATGTTCCAAAATTATGAACTGAATAAATTCTAAATACATGTTAGCAGGAGCTCATTGGAGAGAACAGAATTGTTAACCTGTATGCAATCTGCTCGTAAGCTCCACCTAGTGGAGGTCGTGATCAACCTTGTTTAATATATATTAAACTCATTTGGAGATCTGGATGCAAAAGGTTCTACATGTGTAGTCACCATTACATTTTCAAAGTTATTGACTAAAGTTTTTCTGAATACAAATTATATTATTGCAAAATGATCTTGAGGCTGCTATTTGGATCATTTCTACTAAGTGGCCACACACAATCACATTAACAACGCCCAGTGTAGTACAGCCAAAAGCGGAAATTCTCATAATCATTTAATACAAATCTTGGGGTATGTTGAGCAATGAGGAAAAGAAAAGGAGGGCATATCCGTGCAGAGGTTTTAGAATATCCACACACTTACTGTGGCTGGGACTCCATCCAATTGACGTGCTCCGTGGTTGGACACCAGGATGCCACTGACTCCGCGCTTTACAGCTTCTCTAGCATCATCCGCTGGAAAGAAAAAAAAAATGACCCCACTTCTGAGATATTTACTACTGACAATGAAAGGTATTGCAGCTTTGCCATGTTCACCTGAATGGGACAAAGCCTCAATACCCTGCACTGAAAGATTATGTTGGGGCCACTTATGAATGGCTTCTCCAAGAGTTTCCTTTTCTCGTGATAGGCCAACAATGGTGCACATTTACTAAGGGCTTTGCGCCAGTTTTCTGTCGGACGTTCTTTTAGGTGTAAACTGCGTGCACAGGTATTTAAGAAGTGTCTGCACCACAAATGTGTCGCACGCGACTGTTCTGTGGCACAGTTGCACTAGGCATCATGCCACACAAATTAGGGGGGCGTTCTGGCGCTTAGTCGAACTAAGCACTGTATTTAACATGCAAATTGTGTCACACGCCCTATGTTACAGTTCACCACAAGAAAAGTTGGTGAACTCTGTTGGTGCCAGTGCAGGGAGTGCTAGATTCATGATTTGTGGTGCACCTTCTTAATACATCTGGTGCAGCAAGCATTATATCACGTGCTTAGTCCGAATCAGTCGGGTTGCCTGATGGCCACGCCCCCCGATTTGTGTCGCATGAAAGTCGTCGCAATGGTGCCAAAATCCAATCGTGTGCACCAAAAACCCCTGTTAAATGCGGCGCAAAACGGAAATAGTCGGGAAACATGACAGAAATGCGGTCCGTGGACCTTTAGCAAATGTGCCCCAGTGTCTCTCTGGATTTGATTGCCAGGACAATACATCATCATAGTAACTTATTGTGACAATTCATAATACAATTGAGGCTCCTCCATTGCTAAAATGAGCCCATAGACAATATGGTGCCTATTACTACAGCACATCTGATTCAGTTGGCGTTGACTGTGGAAACCACAGTTCCATGATGATGCCAAATGGTAGTGGACCCAGATGTTGGCCTCCCTAGGCCATTGGTTTTGTAGTCCCTTAAACTCAAAAGTAATTTGTAGAAACTTTTGTGTCCACAAACAAATAAAACAACACAAGTGATCTGGGGTAGGTGAGCCTTCCAGGCCATGGAGTCAGGCACAATCTTGCCAGGGGTCATTCCGAGCCATGGATGCCTACAGGAACATTACATTCCAGATTGCCATTGAATCCACTAATAATGAATATAATAATTTTGTGAATATTGTGACTGTTTTACTGACCTCTAAGAATCCCTTTAGCTACTATGGGTAGAGATGTCAATCCTTTAAGCCACTCAATGTCCTCCCACTTGATAGAAGCATCAATAGCTTGGGATACATACACCGCCAAACCACTGTCATCTCCATAGCCTTGTTTTGATGAAAATGCCAAGTCTTCGGTCTCAAAATTTTTCATCCTTTACATGTCAAAGATGCAGACAGACAAAAAAGGTAACACATAGATACAAGGGAAATAGAAGTTGAAATAGTTGTAGACCATTTGCAGTTGATATTTAGTGCTTTAGGCTACAGTTACAAAACTTCATGCAAGAACGAGTGTCAGGAACAAGACGCAAGAGGAACCAGGAACTCTTGGTATCATACATTACTATAAGGGGGAGTAAATTGTGGGCCAACAGAGGGTGCGGTCACAACTGCGCCCAAGAAGATATGGGGCCCATATGGTGTATCTTTCTTATATGAGAAGACTAATACTATATACAACAATACATTATACTTGGGGGTCTAGCCCACATTTTGCATTTTTGGCCCAACACCTTCAAGTTACGCCACCGATTAATATGATGCTTGGAGTCCCCTCCTCCACACACACACACATATTGTCCTGTCCATGAAATTTGACCACCATATGATCCAGCATCGACGGACTGAGCACCTTTGTGCAATACCTGACTAAAGACTCCTTTTGACTTCAGGTCCCCAGTGATGGCACTGTGTTATGTTAGGGAGACATCAGCCCCTCACCAATCACATACTGATAGCCTGTCCAGAGGATAGCCCACCAATAAACATTTGTGAATAATCCCTTTAAAGAGGCTGTACAGGAAAAACGTATGTATCTTGGATAAAGCACCATGCTTGTCCATGGGTGGAATGAAGCCGAGCAGAAGTTGCAGTCACAATCTGTTGAAAAGCAGGTACAAGCAATAACCAAGTATTCTAATACCTTAGATGAGGAGGTAGCTGGAACCTATTGCGCACATCATCAAGTCTCCTCCCTAGATAAGGAGTGTCCACTGTTAGGAAGATTGCTTTGTATCCATATTGTTCCGCCCTCCGCACCAGTGACTTTGTTAGGTTGCGATCTTTGTAGATGTACAACTGCATCCAGCGTAGACAGTCAGGTGCTGCCTCAGCAACCTCTTCAATGGATGAGGTGGCCCAAGAGCTCAACATCATTCCTGTTCCAACTGATCTACAAGCTATTATAACAAAGGACTAAGTTTAATATTGATGCAAGTTAAAATCATTCCAAAAAATTAAGTAAGAGAGCTTATTTGCATATACTTCTCCCAGAGGAGAACTGCAGAGGAGAAAATACATATAGTAATGGATTATCTATATCACTTATGTGCCGATATGAGAAAAGAATCTCAATGGGGCACATTAACTTACAGTGTCAGGGCGATTTGGGAGAGTAAACCTCAACAGGTCCTCATGGATGGATGGTTTAGTGTCCCAAATTGCCCTTTACCAAGTCCCTCATTGGGCGCTATACGAAAAAAAAAAAACCTTAATACTTAGAAGTCCAATGACATGCGTCAGACCCATCTTTGGTGCTCCCCACAACTACATAGTACTTCAATGAAGCCGGAACAGTACAGCCAGCTTCCCTACAGCGCATGCGCAGTGAAGCTGGGGTGTAGTATGCCAACTTCCCTACGTGACGGCACAGGAGTGGGGAGCACCTGGACAAGGTAAGTATAAACATTTTTATTTTAATAACGCGTTCATAGGGACTTGGTAAAGGCCATTTGGGACACTAAACCACTGGTCCATAATGACCTCTGGGTGGTTTAGTGTCCCAAATCGTCCTGACAGGTTGTCTTTAACTAAAGGTTCTTCTTCCGCCATATGAGTGGGTAAGGAGAACACCTTAGGGGAGATTTAACAAAAATGTCTCATGTAAGACTAGACATTTTTATACTGCACCAGATTCATCAAAGTTTCTCATGTACAACAAAATCTGAGATGTGTTTTCTCATTTTATCCTGCGCAAACATATAAATTTTAGGACTTAAACATTTCATGTTTAATGAACAGTTAACAAGCTTAACAAGAGCTGTTTTAAGTAGTTTGAGGGGTTCATTTTAAAATGGGGTACTTTTCTGGGTGTTTCTAAGAAATAAAACTTGTAAAACCCCTATTAATATAAATAGGCCTCTAAAATAATTGAATCTTAAATTTTTGTTTAAAAAAAATCTAGAAAATTGCTGATTGATTTGTAAGCCTACTGTCATACCAATAAAATAAAATAATATTAAAAATTACATAAACATAAAGCGGACATATGGTTAATGTTTGTTAATGACCTATTTGGGAGGTCACACTAACTTTATGATAAGTATAGAAATCAGAAAATCGCTAATCTTTCAAAATTTATAGCAAACTTTACATGTTTTCATAAACAATTGCAACACATTTCAACCAAAATATACCACTAAGGTGAAGTACAACACATCACATATATGTCTGCATATTATAGTTATAATTGCATATAGTGACACATGGCAGATTTTAAAAATCATGTCGGGTGAAAATGAGCTGGGACCTTAAGGAGTTAAAGGGGTTGTCAATGAATTACAGCTATAAGCTGGTAATGCGCTTAGAGCCAGAAGCAGTGGCTGAAAGAAGTAACTACAGCCAAATTTATCATTCCCTTCAATGGGAGCTGTGGTTGTAGTTACAGTATGTGGTCACTACAAAGAGCTTGAAGGCTAAACAGCTATTCATAGAGGGGGCAAATATGCCCTAAAAGCACTTTTACCACCAGGATGAAGCATTGTAAACCAAGAACACTGGCATACTGGTGCATGCCCCCTCTGGCAGGAACTGCTTAGCTTCTTATGTCCTGTTTTTTTTTTTAAAAAAAAAAGGCTTTTAAAATTATGCAGATGAGCCCTAGGGGGTCCGAGCTCCATAGATGTTAATGGTGCCTGGAACCCCTTAGGCTCATCTTACAAACAAGGGCATAAGAAGCTATAAGAAGAGCAGGTCCTGCCAAAGGGGGCACACACCTACATGTTAGTGGACTTGGTTTACAATCCTTCATCCTGGTGTTAGATGTCCTTTAAAGTAAACATTTTATGGAATGTTCAAGTGTTGGCATGGGCTTGGCATGGGCAATGCTTCATGAATGAGATATGCTTGTGATGTCCTGTAGTCTGGGCCTTGTGTTATCTAGAGTACCTTTAGGACAATACCAGGAGGACAGACTTACCCCGTACAGTTGCGGTCTCTCCATCAGGATGAGCCATTCTCTGCATTGCTGTTGCTCCTACACATATGGGCATGCTCACCTTCTGTCCTAGTATGGTTGTGGAGATATCAGTGGTAGAAACATCTCTTAGGACATGAGGATACAACCTCCATCTGACATCAATAAGACGTAAATCAAATTTTAGACATCGAACACATGTTTAGGGTTTGTTTTCACATTTTTCTAAAACTAAGCGCCTGTTTTAAGGACAAGTCAGTTGTGAAAGGATCTTTTTTTCCATTGCAGTTATTTTTGCCAATTCGTTAATCTTTGTGTTAATGACAAGAAGCAGTTCTGAGACTGAATCCAATTACAGAACAAATATGATATTATTGCTGTGTCACATTACTACCGAAGAGGGTCAGGTATTACAAGAACACTAGAGCGTACAACTTGTCAATGTAAAAATCGGAGCATTCAGGGACTATCGTGAACTAGCATAGGAATGACCGATTCTGGGTCAGACCAACAGATTAAGAACTATTGGCAACTATTCTAAATGCTAGTTGTTTTGGTGTATTGTATTCTGCCAGTATTTCAGAAGTTGTATGAGATATACAGGATGACACCTTATTATTTAAAAAACAAAATGGAAAATGACTAGTGTTCAGCAATACGAACTGCGGGTTCGGCCCAAACTACCCGCACTGTTAACATCCGAAATCTGTGCTGACACTGATTTTGGGCATTATGCCTTAAATGCTTCTGGCAAAGTAGCCAGTGGCATTGAAATTGCTGGACGCCCAGATGAAGTCATTGGGAGTGAAGACCCTCCGGCTAGGTGGAAGGGGTGAGTTATTTTATATACAGTGGTAGTAATATCATATGCCAGATCAGGACTAAGGCTTTTGCCGAAACACGTTGAGCGCTTTATATGTGTTCTTAACCGATGATGTGAGAAGCATCTGAAATAAAAGATTTTTTTCATGGAAGAAATTACTTGGTGATGTGCCGGATTTTATTCATTCATCTATGAACAAACCTCAAAATTTCTGAGCACCACAGGATTCTTCTGGTGGCAGGACATGTTTGAGCGGGCGTCTACACTATTGCAACTCCCCCAGTGTCGGACTGGCCCACCAGAGCATCGGAGAATCCTCCGGTGGGCCCCAGGTTCTAACACTTTATAATGGCCCCCAAAGATCTTAATTTGGAAATGAGTGAAGTAATAATTTGATATTATGATTAGAGATGAGCGAGCACTAAAATGCTCGGGTGCTCGTTATTCGAGACGAACTTTTCCAGATGCTCGAGTGCTCGTCTCGAATAACGAGCCCCATTGAAGTCAATGGGAGACCCGAGCATTTTTCAAAGGGACCATGGCTCAGGAATAAAATGTGTTATTTAATTGAAAAAGAATGTCTTCTGATAAGTGATCAGATGTATGCAAACATCTGCAATCTATTCTTCACTGTTCCGTGCGTATATTATCTCCCGACAAGTTAACAGATGTGAAGACAGTGAAGAATAGAATAAAAACAGTGAACACAGGATGATTTAAGTGAAAAACGCAGTGAAAAACACAGTGAAGAATAGATTACAGATGTTCTGCACATCTGCTTACTTGTTGGGGTGATACGCTGTCCCGGGATCCGCTCCTCTTCTTCCACTGAAGTCTCCCCGTGCTGCCCGATGTCTGTGTCCCCCGTGCTGCCCGATGTCTGTCTCCCCCGTGCTGCCCGATGTCTGTCTCCCCCGTGCTGCCCGATGTCTGTCTCCCCCGTGCTGCCCGATGTCTGTGTCCCCCGTGCTGCCCGATGTCTGTCTCCCCCGTGCTGCCCGATGTCTGTCTCCCCCGTGCTGCCCGATGTCTGTCTCCCCCGTGCTGCCCGATGTCTGTGTCCCCCGTGCTGCCCGATGTCTGTGTCCCCCGTGCTGCCCGATGTCTGTCTCCCCCGTGCTGCCCGATGTCTGTCTCCCCCGTGCTGCCCGATGTCTGTCTCCCCCGTGCTGCCCGATGTCTGTCTCCCCCGTGCTGCCCGATGTCTGTCTCCCCCGTGCTGCCCGATGTCTGTCTCCCCTGTGCTGCCCGATGTCTGTCTCCCCCGTGCTGCCCGATGTCTGTCTCCCCCGTGCTGCCCGATGTCTCCCTGCTGCTTGATGTCTCCCCGCTGCCCGATGTCTCCCTGCTGCCTGATGTCTCCCTGCTGCTTGATGTCTCCCTGCTGCCGTTCCGCGCGTATCTTCCGACAAGTAAGCAGATGTGCCGAACATCTGTAATCTATTCTTCACTGTGTTCTTCACTGTCTTTTTCACTTAAATGATCCTGTGTTCACTGTGTTCACTGTTTTTATTCTATTCTTCATTGTTCTTCACTGTGTTTTTTTAATTAAATGCCCGATCTCGAGCAGGGGAAATACTCGTCCGAGCAACGAGCCGTTTTGAGTACCTTAATACTCGAACGAGCATCAAGCTCGGACGAGTATACTCGCTCATCTCTAATTATGATCAATTTCATATAGGATTAATTCAATATTATCCAGTAGATTAGTACATCTTGCTGATGAGGCATCTTAAATTATATGATTTGTTTAATGGTATTTTATGGTTGAAGGGTGGGCCCTCAAGAGCGCCACCTCTGGTAGGCCCAACCTATGCCAATCCAACTCTGAACTCCCCTGAATTCCAGTGCACAGCTTCAGTACTCGAAATGCCACTGGCAACTTTGCCACCAACATTTAAAGAGTTCCAGTACTGATCGCCGGTGTTACTAGTTGTGGTGTACAGGTTTTTAACAGTTCTGCTCAGTGGCGTAACTACCACTGATGAGCAGCCCACCTCAATCCTCCTCTTCTGAAGTCACGTGAGGTCATGTGACGGGTCCTGACGCAACGACATGGAGGTGCAGGAGGTAAGTAAAATATGTATATATATTTACATGTATCTTTCTATGTATCTTGGTTTGTGTATATGTACATATATGCTGTTTGTATGTTCATGGTGTGTATATCTGTGTATTCAGTGTATATGCTGTATATTTGTGTATATATGCTGTATGTATACACCGATGGGGAGATCTATCTCTGCCCCACTGAAGTAATTGCAAATTCTTGCGCAATGAAAGAATTGGTGACTACAAATCTTGGTGTAGAGGTGGTAAAGAGAGGCGCGTCGGCTGGGAGAGTGGCCAAGTGTTTTTGAAAACCAACTTTTGTTGACTGATTTTTCCGACCTGGTGTAGTTTTGCCCGGCTGCCATTCCGCCTAGTGGATACATCAAGAGGCCTTGATTGCGTGGTCGGAATCATGATGAATCTCCCCCACGTGTGTACATGTGCTGTATCTACTGTATGTATGTGTGTATTTACTGTATGTGTGTGAACATGCAGTATATACTGTATGTGCGTATGCTGTATGTGTGTGTATGATGTCTTTGTACTGTATCCTGCCTGTATCTCTACTTCCTGCTCTACTACTACGTAGCATCTGGCAAAGCAATCACCCCCAAGAGATAAACATCAAAATTATACAAAAGCCATTAAATTTTAAAGGATAGTCCTACTTTGCGAAAAAAAGACATTATTTAAAAGGTCGTTGTTTAGATGAATGCTTCCTTAAATTACACTTGCTAAGATAAATTGTTTCTTCCCACTGTTTACAATGGGATTACATGACAATTACCACTAATTGATTTCTTCTTTGGATTTTATGCGGCCATAAAATAGAGAGGCCCATTTTAGTATCTTTTTTTATGATGTTTTAACATTTTAGCTTATCTCCCACACTTGCTACAGACAAGAGCCGCGATGTAACACCGAAAACATTGCACTGGGATGTCATAATAAGCCGTAACCCTCCAGAGACGATGACTTTTATGTCTCAGTTGATCAATGCCATGCCTGCCCTTCCATGCAAATACAGAGAGTTGCAAATATAATCATTACAGACTGGACCATTTACAAATGTTTTGATTGTTGTATAGTGATGACCATGGATGAAGAGTTTTCATGATTCGGAGTAATAATGTAGGTGTCTCCAGTTTTTTTGTTTTAACAAAACCTTGACACCTTATTTTAATATCTCATCAAAGCTGTATATTTGCCCTTTCCACCAGGAAATCCTCCACAGGGCCCATTAATGTGACATAAGGGTACCACATGGGACCCCCAGTTCACTAGAAATGGACCCCCAGCAATCTGGTGAATGGAGGCCCATTTTCACTAATGGGTGGAGCAATCTTCTGCTCTATTTAAGTAATCACAAAGACTTTGAATGGGAGTGCCTTAAAAACCTGATGGATATGCTTGGGGTCCTATTCACGTGATTGATAGGGTTCCCAGCAGTCAGACCCTCACCGACCAGAATTCTACTCCCTGTGCTTTTTATCCTATCCGGATAACTTCTGAACTTGGTAAAATCAACTTAAGCCCATTACCCACAATTTAGTCCGTTCCAAGAATTTCACTCCCATATATATCCCGGACCAAACCACAAATCACTGAACTGAACAGAAATGATGAGTTCAGTTGAATGATTGAAGGATCAGTGTTGACATATCTACAAGTTTCTCAGTTGAGAGAAAACTGTGTTACATCATTGGACACTACATGTCATGTGACCAGGGTGATGTCATCTAAGGTCCTGTTACATTTGCCTTATCTACCCCATATATGCATCTGATCACATGAAATTACAGCTACCTCGATGGAGAATAGGGAGGAGTAGAAGTCCATAAAGGCTGCTGTGATGCTGCAATGACACTGCCATTTGATCAGATACATACAGGGGTCGATGTTGCAAATGTAACTAGGTAAAAGACCTTAGATTACATCACCCTGGCCACATGACATGCCTAGAAGAAGCTTGGGATATAGGGAGAAGTAGAACTGTCATATCAGTAGAAAAAGTCTAAAAAAAAAAAACTGCCTTACACTCTTGATGAAAAAAAAAATTCTTGTGACACTTAAAGGCAACACTAACTTCCTCTGTATTTGGACCCTTTCCTGATTTTTGCCTGTGTTCTACCTTTTGGATGCATTTCTCCACTTATTCTACTTTTTACCCGCAGAGTCTCTGCACATTGTGCATAATGGTCAAAAAGCTGTCAAAATAATGACCCCTGGAGGGGGGTGACAGTCCACATTTTGGTAAACTGTGTTAGTACTATGACTTTAAAAAGCAAGTAAACGGTAAATCGTCAAATATTATTCCTCACCTTGAAAACGCGGCCACATTGTCAGCGAGGGTTTGTTGATCTTCTGCCCCTGATCGATAATAATCAAATACTGATTTTTTCAGAAAATTCTTGGCATGCTGCTCAAAATCATCCACGGTAATTAGTTTTGCGGACATTTTCAGTGACTATGTGCACAGAGCCCCTGCTACGGGTTATTTGGCGCTTGCTGTATGGGGTGAGAGATAATAAATAACCATTGCGGTGACATGTTTACATGACCTATGACAACCCTCCCTGTAAATGGATAAACACCGCTCTGCAGATACATCGCTTTTAAGATGGACTTTCTCCTTCACATACAATTGGGACATCTATCACTTGCAGATTGTAGTCTTTGTGGCTTTTTCTGCTTTCGCTGTTTTAGACAAGAAGTAGAGACTTTTATGTCCTGGCGAGGCGTTTGTGCACCTGTTCATGGCTCTAAGATGAGAAACAAGATTGGAGGTTCCATCGAGGATAAGCGGTCTTCCACATTGGCGCTGTTTTTCATATCCGTAGTTCAGTGATTTCCACGGATGCCTCACAAAGCCATTGATTTCTATGGATAAACATTGGTTTATTTTTTCACTGATCTGTTGTCCGTGGAAAAAATTGTGAAACCCAACCCAATCTATGGGTCAGCAAAAAAAAAAAAATTAGAAACCTTAAGTTTTTTTTCACTGATGAGGCTGGGAAACCATGTGTGATGTTTTCAAAGCAATGTTAAACCTTCAGGTTTTTTTTTGTGGACAGGGAGATAAAACGGATACAAAATGGAGACACAACAGAGACAAAACGTGACGGAATGCGCAAAAAAAGGCATTGGGGGGCATTTATCAAATATTTTACTTTATTTCTGCACTCTATTTTCCTAATTTTTATTTGTATTAGCATGTCTTTTTTGTGACAAATTCGCCCCGATCCAGATTCTTTTAGCCATGTGAAGTGTTAAAAACTAAAAATTTTAGCAAAAAAAGTCTGCAGGAACATGTCTAGAATGGGTAGTTGTGGGAAAATGTGCAACTTTTTGCAATTTTTTTTCTTTAAGTTGCCAATAGACTGCAAACTCAAAAGTGAGATTTAACAGGAAGGCAAACGTACCAAATCAGCGGGAACACCTGAGCATGAGTACAACACAAACCCAGCTGGGGTCCTGGATTCGAATCCCACCCAGGTCAACATCTGCAAAGAGTTTGTATGTTCTCTCTGTGTTTGCGTGGGTTTCCTCTGGGTCCTCCGGTTTCCTCCCACACTCCAAAACATACTGGTAGGTTGTTTAGGTTGTGAGCCCCTTGGGGACAGGGACCAATTGTCAAGCTTTGTGCAGAGCTGCTTAATCTGTGTGCTCTATATACATAAAGAAATTATTATTATTATAATTTTTTTTTAAATTCCAGAGTAAAGATAAATGATCACCACTGTGTAAAATTAAAAAGTTAAAACTTTTATTTTATTTTTACAGAATATCAGTGATTCCCAACTGTTTTTGAGCCAGGGACCAGCTAAACACAAAAAAAAAATTCCTAGGACTGTTGGCAGGAGAAAAATTTACAATGTTCAAGCCCCAGTTCCCAGTTATCATTATCTTAACCACTCCTCCTATCAAGCACAAAAAGTATAAGACCCCTGTTAATTGGCCATGCACTGTATAATGCCCCCTGGCATGACCCAACACTGTAAAATGCCACCCTTAGAGGCTCCTACATTGTATAATTCCCCTTTTTTAATGTTTTTCTGTGTAAGCCCCTTTCATGTTGGGTCCCTTTTCACTAGCACCCTTACTATAAAGCCACTTTTCTAAACCCTCTTATAATGCCCCTCTTTCAGAAAACAACCAATTTATGCTCAATTTCCTGTACGGAAACCATCTAATTTACACCCCAACCACCCGTCTTCTTTCCTTTCCAGACAAACTAATGGCAGGTTAAGTAATGGCAAAGTAAGGGATGCTCAGCATCAATGAATGTCAGCGTCCACAGGATGCCGGTAGAGTCAATGTCACATACCTCGCATCGGGCGGGATCAAAGCCCAGAACTAAGTGTTCCTCTGCCGGGTCTTCATATGGTGGTTGCAGATTGTTACAATATATTATAAAATATCCATATGCTTTCTAATGGAATGAAGGAGACAAACAGAGGCAAAGTGATGGCCAAAACAATTCATTACTTATTTAATGGTGATTAATGGAAATTAATTGAAATAATAACCTTGCTTCTATCAACTCAATGATGCAACTCAATGCTGAGCCATAGAGGCATGTCTGGCAGTGGACCATCTCCCATTAAAAGATTACATACTTGCTGCAGAAATTTGTTTTGCCCCAAGCCACGCCTTTGTTACGCCTCACAGTATAATTACCCCTCAATGCCGTTAATCCCTTGTATTAAAGCCTCCTTTTACTGCATGCTCCTAGCCGCTCCCCTTTTTATTGAGCCCCTCCAGCAGCCCCCTCTTATTATTGAGCTCCTCCAGCAGCCACCCTCTTATTATTGAGCTCCCACAGCAACTCCCCTTCTTATTTTGCCCCCCATCAACCCCAATTCTTATTCCCCTAAGCAGCTTTGCCTCTTATTGTGCCCCACAAACAGCTCTCCCTCTTATTTTGCCTCCTCCGGCATGTTCCCCTCTTGTTTTGACACCCAACAGGAGCTCTGCCTCTTGTTTTGCCCCCCCCCCCCAGCAGCTCCACCTGTTACCCCCCCCCCTAGCAGCTCCCCCTCAGCAGCTCCTTCTCTTGTTGTGCTCCACCCCCCAAAAAAAACCTACCCCTCTTATTTTGCACCCCCAGAAGCTCACCCTCAAGCAGCTCCCTATCTTATGTTGGCCACATTGTGAAATAATAACAGATACTCACCTTTTCCTGTTTCCCCTGCTCCGCACTCCTCAACTCCTGCTTTATGCAGTAGTGAAGGCGGCAGGTCGGGATGACATCATCACATGACATCATCACATGACGCCTCTGCTACATACAGCAAAAGCAAAGTCACAGTGGTGGAGCAGGGAGCTTCCTTATGACTGTAATCAAGTCTGTTAGAGTCCAGAGGATGCTGGTAAAGATGATGTCCCGGCACATACCTCCTGCTAGGTGGAACAGAGCTTGAAAATTGGGACTGTGCCACTGAATCCGGGACATTTGGTTGGTTTGTGCACTACCTAACAGTAGCCTCAGAGAACCTGCACTGTTACACCCTCTTGTGGCAAGATCCTGTGTCTAAGCAAACAATATCTGTAATCATGTACGTATAATGATAATAATAATCCTTTATTTATATAACGCCTACAGATTACGCTGCACAGAGCTTGCCAAATCGGTCCCTGTCCCCATGGGGCTCACAATCTAATCAACCTATCTGTATGTTTTGGAGTGTGGGAGGAAACTGGAAACCCACGCAAACACAGAGAGAACATACAAACTCTTTGCAGATGTTGACCTGGATGGGACTTGAACACAAGACACCAGCGCTGCAAGGCAGAAGTGCTACCCACTCATCCACCGTAACTCATCCACCGTAACTCATCCACTCATAACCAAGATATTAATTCCGACCATCATTTATATCTATTTGTGCCTTTCTAGATTTTCTCTTTTGTCAATGAATGTGTCTGTTTTTGATAATAGTGAATAGTGACACATTTTTTTAGGCAGTCAGCAGTGTTTTCAGTGACCTGTGACGCAGTATAACGTGTCAGTGATCTAGAAGTAATCCATTATAGAAACAAAAAAAACTAATACCAAACTAAATTCACACAGAGACGGAGCATTGAAGTCTTTCCCAAGTACAATAGCGCCATCTGATGGATAAAATGCATATCTACAGAACCATCCTGCAATCCTACAGAATAATTAATACCGTAGAAAACTCAACATGAATCACATATAACTTACCGCAGGCTTTTTCCAGTAAAAGAACTCATCAGGCAAATTCAGATGAAGAAGTAAAGGGAAGAATTTAATTTACATTAAACTACTTTTCCCCTTCAACTTACAGTCTCTGCAGGGAAATGAAAGGACTGGGTTATATGGTCTCTCCATGTAATATATGGCAGTCAGCTGGAAAAACAGCAGAAAGTTAATCAACCCTGAGAAAGAAGAAAGTCCCCAGATGCGGCCTCTCCGTGCCCTCCATACCCCCACCCAAAAAAACAAACAGTAAAAGTAATACCAAGGAATCACAAATCAACTGTGACAATTGGGACCATGTTCCATGTGTATCAGCCCATATTTTGTGTGATCTCATCATCATGTAGGATTATATACAGTACAGCAGCAAAACCTATTCTCATTGATGTTCTTCTATGACCTAGTTCACACTTAGGGCTCATTCACACTGCTGTCTGCGGGGCCGTACATGCGCCCGCAAATTTGCAGCCGCATGTACGTCCCCATAGACGGTAATAGCGACATGGCGCACATGTGTGGCACCGATCCGGGCCGCACACCGCAAAAATATAGAGCAAGCTCTATCTTTCGGCGGATGTGCGGCCGTGTGCCGCTATTCTCTATGGAGGGAGGAGGGGGTCACCTCCTCCTCCTCTCCAGCACACGGCAGAATTGGCCACATAGAATAATACTCAACTTAGTGGCCTCTACATAATATAATTCCAGCCGCCAAACAGTTTAGTAATCTACTATCTAATGACCCATATGTAACACTCCAAAATTTTATTCTCAAACTGGTTATGTTTCATGATTTATTGTTCTTATCTGCTTGGCCCTAGCACTAGTGAGTCTGCAGGGAACATGCTATGCCGCAATATTAGTTCCCTGTTGTTGAATTGCTGAGCACCTAGGCCTGTACCAGGTGCCCTGACCCCCATGCACAAATTCTGTCTGTCTCGACCTTAGTTTAATCAATGACCATTTCTATGCCTGTCCCTTCAATGCTCCCATAGAGCAGCTACAATCCTGGAATAGGTAGCCATTTTTCACAGTCCTGCTGCTAACACAAGGATCTCATTTATCTTTAGTCAGAATGTTTGTGCATGCCTTTTTTTTGTGCTTGTGGGAGAGGGAGGGGGCGGCACAACACCAAAAAATTCTTGCGCAGCTAATTTTGCTAGGCGAGAAGAAAAGTCACAAATTTTGGCACAAATATGCAAATGCAACCAAAAAAAGTTGCAAGTATAAGAGAAAAAAAGAAAAGCATAAGATAAATGAACCCCCAAGCTATGGTTACACAGATCTCCTGAGACACTACCGAACACTGTCAATATGGTCAAAACCAAGTGCCCTAACTGAAAACCCACTGATTTATAACAAAGTACCAACGAGGCAATTTAAGCATTCATTTATAGTTTGCTGCTCGGTCACAGGTTTTGATCGTATCGTTGTCCTAAGGACACCAATACAGTATAAAGAAAAGGGAAAAATTTTATCAACATTGTTGCATTTTACTCTTGGGTGCCCTTGGGTGTTCACATGCACTTCTGTACATTTCTTTAGCGGTTTTTGTTGCATTTTGAAATGCATTGCAAACGCATTGGGAACAACACATATGATTTTATAGAATGCATCTTTCCTTGACGCGTTTCAAATGCATTTTTAAAAATGCCACGTGCCACTAAGAATCACGTGACCTGGAGTAAGAGCCCCATTGATAATCCAGCTCTTTCCACACCTTCTTGCCCCTCCTTCTTTCCACGTTCTTTAGTGTGCACACTGTCGCAGCAGTCAAACTCCACAGCCAATCTGCATCTAGTGGGCCATTGAGTCTGGCAACTCTGTACTGGGGTGATTGCCTGAGTGCCCACAGAAAGGGCTTTGAATGGCACCTCTTGCACCCATGCCATTGGTTCACCACAACTGCTCTATAACTATAACTTTTGCAAAAATTGCACACAATATTCCATGTGGTGTCTAACTAATCATTTATGCAAGGGATAAGCTATATTATTTTGATGCATGATCCTATTTACCTTGGCAGCAGCTGCCTGGCACTAGGTGCAAAGTTTGGTTTAATATCCGAAGATATACCCAATATGCAGGCCCGGCGCCAGCACCCTTAAAACCAGGGCAAGTGCCGGGACCCCGGGGTAAGTCTAGTCGCTATATGACACTGGTACAAATGATCACCATCCAGATCAATGACTTTTCTGCCTCTATGCTGCGCTCATCGAGAGCGAAACACAGAGTCAGAATCTAAAACTCACCTGTCCAGGTTCCCCCAAAGCTGAGCTCTGCACGGTATGCGGCGGCTCTTAAGCCCGCACACATGATGACGTCATCAGATCACTTGTGCCGGCTTCAGGGCCGGAGCATACGGGAGGTACCGGCCAAAGAAAGAAGGCAGCTGCAGGCGCTGCTCCGGGGGAACCAGGAAAGGTGTGGTTTTTTTTCTTTCCCGGGGGTCAGTGTGTCCGCAGGGGGAGGGGGGGGGTCTGTGTGCCTGCAGGGGGAGCGGGGGTCTGTGTGTCCGCAGGGGGACGGGAGATCAGTGTGTCCCCAGGGGGAGAGGGGGTCAGTGTGTCCCCAGGGGGAGGGGGGTCAGTGTGTCCGCAGGGGGAAGGGGGGTCAGTGTGTCCGCAGGGGGAGGGGGGGTCAGTGTGTCCGCAGGGGGAGGGGGCGGGGCAGTGTGTCTGCAGGGGGAGGGGGGTCAGTGTGTCCGCAGGGGGAAGGGGCAGTGTGTTGCAGGGGGACAGGGGGCAGTGTGTCCGCAGGGGGAAGGGGCAGTGTGTTGCAGGGGGACGGGGCAGTGTGGCCACTGGAGGGTGGCCCACAAAGGGGCCCATTTATGCTCTGTTGCCCAGGGGCCCGCTAAAACCTGGAGCTACCCCTGCCAATATGTTTTCAGTTTCATATTCTATTCTCAGATGGGGGAGATTTATCAGAAGAGTCTGAGAACAGACCTGTTCTAGTTCTATTCTATAGAATTCTCACTAAACATTGCTCATAACTTGTCACCATGTGCCACAGTAGTCACACCACAGAGGCACCATGTGAGGTCACAAGGGGTGTAATATTCAGTAGGTCAGTAATGCAAAGATTTTTTATAGGTCCTTTCCAAGTTTTATATATCTTTTCCGTACCACCACGAACATATAGCTTGACTTAATACATTATATATACACTAACAAATTCAAGGAATCATCTGAGGTGCACCAAATTCTGGCCTAGTAATGATGTGGTTATTGCTATTAGGATATGACATCATCCCACTGAATTAATTCTACATTTTAACTGAGGAAAAAAATTCTTCCTTTGCTTTCGCCGTATGGAAAAAAAAAAGACTCCACACAGACATTTCCTGCTCCATTTCCTCCTCAGAACATAGCGTCTCCTGTGTCTTTAAGAAGTTTCCCCTCCACTCTCGCTGTAACTTGCTTATAAACATGGAATTTTGCTTTAATAAGGTTACCGTGCGATTATCATAATGTATAACGTGTGGGCACAAGTAATAAAGCAGAAGAAGATGGATGAGTCAGTGCTGAAAACACAAAGAGAAATCATTACCGACTAGACACAAAGAAGCTACTGGAGAGAAATGGTCTAAGTGGAAGAGAAATGAGACAGAATTCAACATATTTAATCATTTATGTTACAAGAGGGAATTGATCCTTTAGGCTTAAAGGGGTTTTCCAAGTCTCTATACTAATGACCTGTTCATACGACTGGTTATACATGGGTGGGTTTCTCCAACAGCATCGGTCGGCGCGTCTGTGGGATATACAGGAACACGGGACTGAGATACAGAGGCACGAGAGAGCAGTGGTGCTGAAAAGGGTAAGTAGAGGTTTATTTTGTTTGTACATTAATCCTCTCTACTGGTTATAATCAATGGGGACTGTTTATGGGAAAACTCCAAATATAGAAGACATTTGGATGGATTTAAGCTTAAAGGGCTATTCTCGTCTGGGCATTCACATCCAGATTCATTAATCTGCCATATATAAACATTTCTTCAATTAGATGTCATTAAAAATTTTTTACCTGTGTGAAGATAATTTCTCATAAATGTAGTAATATGGTCCCTTAGAAACAAGACTGTGTCCTTGGATACAGCCACCTCTGCTGGAGGGATTGCACAAAGAAACAAAAAGTTTTTGTATATGAAATGTCTGAAAGTTACTGCATAGCCTACAGCCATCCTGTGGTAATGATCGCTGAAGCCGGATGGTCAGGCAGGACTCAATAGAGCATGTCTGGCCACTGCTGCAAAAATGTGAGGTGGTCGTATCCGAGAAAGCTCATTTCTAAGGGACAACATGACTACATTTATGAGAAATTATCTTCACACAGGAACATTTTTTCTAATAAAATCCAATTGAAATATTTACATATTAAATTTAAATGCTCAGATGGGAATACCCCTTTAAGGATGGAATGGTGTGTCCATTGCGCAGCTGTCGCATTGTGTCTCCTTGTCCCCCCAAAAATCTGAAGGTTTAACATTGGTTAGAAAACATAACACCTTCTTTCCCAGCCTTATCAGTAAACAAGTCATAGTTTTTTTTTTTGTGTACCCAAAGGCTTCTATTACCTTCCCTGCTCAGACCAAGCACAGTGCAGTGAAAAACAGGTTTCAAAAATGTCTCCACGGACAATGGATCTTTGAAAAAAGACAATGGGGCTCATTTATTAAAGGTCGGGGTGCGCCCTTTTGTCAGACTGTCCACCGTTGTCAGGGCTAAAACAATGCCAGTGTGAAAGAGCCCTTAGGCTCTATTAACAAGTCCGTGTGAGCAGTAGTGTCAGGAACAAAATGTGTGAAGGAGGGGATGAGCACTGTTCAACCCTTTTTTCTCCATAGGGACCTGTGCAGCTGCACCGCACATACTATAGGAATAGGACTATCTTCAGCGATGCGGCCGCACTGTGCCCGTGCTTAATGTACCACTGCGTTGGCCGTTAATTAGCTGCCATTTTTGCAGTTAGTTCAAGGCTGCCATTTGTGAACGTGTGAATGGACCTTTATTGTACTAGCCTGATCCTATGGGATGAAAACAGTAAAGTGGACAGGAGTCCTTGCATCATACAGAAAGATGATGCAAGGACGCCTTTTCTGCAGCCACTGTAACAACTCTTATAGTTATCTGTCACGGGTGCTCTTGCGAAACCACGACCAGCGTCGGAGGCGCATCCGTGCTCCTCTCTGTGCCCCCGATCCCCTGCCACAGCTCGCACCTATCCATGATTCAGCACTGGCCGGCTGTGTTCCCTGCCGGATCTTTGTGCCTAAGAGATAGCTTGGTTCCATGCCCTTTGCGATTATACTGATTTCCAGTAGTAACCTCAATTCCGTTACTGACTCCGATCCTGTGCTGCCTGTCCTGACCTACCTCTACGTCCCAGGCTCTGATCCTGTGCTGCCCGTCTCGACCTCCTAACTGTCCCAAACCACGAGTTTGCCTTATGTACCCCGCCTTGGCCGCCAGCACAGACAAACTCGTGCCTGTGAAACGACGTGGTGGTACCCAGTTCCAGCAAGTCCAATCTGCTTTGAGGTGGGCTCTGGTGAGAATCAGGTACCACTTAGACTCCAGTACCAGGTGTCGGCTTATGTCATCATCCGCGGTGACACTATCCCATAATTCACTATGATACAATGGGGCACATGTATCATTTGTTTTCCTTTGTGATTTTTTTTAAGTTGGCTAAAGTCTGCATACTGTAGCAGTGCTGTGCATCTTTCTAAATTTGCCGTTGTCATACATGTCTGTTTTTATTTCCTTTGTCTCCAATTTACAGGGGTTTTTTTTTTTAACTTTTTAGGTGCATGTATGGAACTAAGCATGGGCTCAGTTGTACTTCGTTTTGCACCTAAAAAGTCTCTAAATTGTACCTAAAAAGTTGCAAAACAAAGAAAACTGGTCTTGGAAAGATACATTTAGGAACACTGCAACAGACACAACCTTGGCATTGTCATTGCACCTAAAAAGCCCCAAAAAGAAGAGAGAAAAACAGATCAAAATAAAGATACACATCCCCCAATGACTGGCATCCACTGCACGTGCTTGGTCTGTGGGATTTGACAAGCAGCCGGCATTAGACATCTTCCATATCAAACACAAAGGTCCACATTTACTAAAAACAGTGCAAACTACACTATAGTGTGCAGAGCAATGCACAATTCACGAATCTGGCTTTTTGGTGCACCTTTAACTGAGGAAATTTTGTCTGACTTTGCATGATAAATCTGGCGCACGGTCCGACTGAGCACTGGAACGTCCCTTCAGTGCAGAAATTTGTCTGTTTTGCAGACGCGCCACAAAACATTCACGTGCGACACAAATGTGGCGCGGACACTTTTTAAATTCCTGTGCAAGCAGTTTGCGCCTAAAAGAATGTGCAAAGTCCTACAGAAAACTGGCACACCCTTGTAAATGTGAGGCAAAAAGTTTCCCTCTGACACCTAAAACACAAGAGTTAAACTTTCCATTCTATGTTTACGGAGAACAATATGTAACCCCAAGATAAACCCAACACCGGCAGCGAGTACAAACTGAGAACATCATTGTTTCATTCGGCGGCCAGCGCACTATTTTTGTCCCACAGACTCCCCAAACCGCAGTGTTCCTGTGGGCTCGACTACATGAAATAAATCATAGCAGGGGATGTGGGATGGCTGTTCTGTATTAGCCAGGTCACATCGTCTAATATAACACACCATAAAACCTCTCTTGTCCCGTAGTGTGACTCTTTCATACACTCTAATGTAGCTTGCAAAATGTTTTGTTTATTGCAAAAAAAGAAAAAAAATCCATGTTGGATCTTTAAAGCCCTGCGAGACATATTTCATGCCGGGCGAGGAGTGTTTCGAGTTTGCAAGGGCTTATTGTTTGTGCCACTGGTTCATGTCAGCGTGCATCTGCGCCTGTAAACAGAGGGCACATTTAGTTTTTCTCAAACTCTTTTTAACTCTCCTAACTATTAACTTCCTATCCCAACAGCTGTGGTCAGAGGCAACTGTTTTCCCATGCCAGTCTGTGCTCTGCGGTAATGCATGCCAGATGAGGCTCATATTAAACAGTAATAATATAACCTCTGAAACCGCTCACTTATCCCGCTCCGCTGCTCGCTTGGATTTTTTTTTTTTTTTCGAAGAAAAATAGTTTGATTTGAATATATTTTCTGTCTGCAAAGTCTAAAAAAAAAACCCCTAATCTAAAGAACTTTAATCCCTCACTTCACATTTCCTTGCCGAATTTTTAAATAAACCAGGTAGAGGTCACGGACAAGAGTTGTATTGTGCGAGCGCCCATGGGGCTCCAGCGATTGGTGTGGACGCAGAGCCTGAGAGTTTGACTCGTCTGGATCTCGCTTTATGCTTTGCAGGATTACTTGATTATAGTTACCAGGGAAGGTTATGATGTCAGAATGTAGAGGTAAAAGAAAACCTCCTGCGTATTGCACTCGGGCCGACTAAGGGCTCTTTCACATTGGCGCTGATGTTCAGCTTCAGTGGTGCATCCATTCTGATATGTCTCCGCTGTGTCTATGTGATGTATCCGTTTTTGTCTCCGTGTCCGCAAAAAACTTGGTTTAACTTTGCATTGAAAACATCACATCATTGGAAAAAAAAAAACAAATGTTGCATCCGGACCCATAGACTTCTATTGCCTTTGGTAATCCGCATCAGTGAAGAAAATAGGACGGGTTTCATAATTTTTTTTACACAAACAACGTATCAGTGAAAATACAACACCCATAGGAATTACTGGCTTTGAGGCGTCTGTGGAAATCACCGAACCACGGAGGGGAATAACAACCAATGTGTAAGAGCCTTAAGACTTATATGCGACTACATTTGTATAATCCCTCCGGTAACATAGTTGAAGTATTCCATCCTCCTTCTGTTCCTGCATCAACTGTAATCGAAACAAAACAAAAACAAAAAAAAAAACCCAGCCCATTCAAGTATATTAGTAACTTTCACATCCCAGCACAGAGCTTTTATTAAAGATCCTCATTGCCGCCCCCCCCCCCTTCTATGCCCATTATCTTTCTTCATAATTCCCTAACTGTGACTTCATTATACTTGTGCTCCTTTTCTGTGGAGATCTTTATGCATGTATTATTCATATGCTCTCATATTGTAGATATTGGCCCAGATTTCTCAAAACTAGTTGTGTCTGTACTATGTGCAGAGTGCGGCAGATTCACAAACACTGGCGCAGGGTCTTCATTAATCGGACAGCCCCTGCACTGCTTGGAAAGTGTGCGCCTTTAACATATGTGAGACACAATTCTGTAATAACTGTGCTGTACGGTCCGATTCAAAACCAGAAAGGCCCTTTAGGTGCAGAATTTTGTGGGGCAGTGGACACAGAGTAACAGCAAAACAAAAATGGCGCAGACACATAAATACATGTGCCAGCAGTTTGTACGTTCTTTTCTGTGCAAAGTCAGACATTAAAACGTGTTCACCAGTTTTCTAAATGTGGGTAAATGTGTGTGTTATACCAGTACGGTGGCATCACCACAAGTGGCATCTCTGTACTGTAACATTTATAAGTTCTGTACTGTGATATCACTCAGTGTATTATCCCAGCACTATGACATCATTGTGTGTATGATCTCCGTTAGGTGACATCACTAGCCCACATTTATCAAAACTACTGTGGTCTGTGCTATGTGCAGTTTGCCTGTGGAGTGCGGCAGGTTCACCAAAACTGGGGCAGGGTCTTCATGAACCCGGCGCCCCCTGCACTGTTCAGCAAGTGTGCACTATTTTTTTTGGTGCACTTTGTTCATGCTGCAGAATTGTGGCTTCAGTAATAAATGTGGCGAATAATGACTATTGTCAGGGCCGGTTTTTAGACAAAATATAACTATTTTATGAACAGTCAGTCAGTAAGAGGATCCTTTAGTCCTGCACAAAAATAACACTTTGTAGTTTACAAGCAATGGCATGCTAAGGTAATCTGTAGGAGAATTTTATAAGAGATGAACAGATGAGAGGTAGATTGATTATAGAAGAGAAATATGAAAGATGATATAGATGCAAAAATATAAAGTAGATTATATTAAGATAGCTAGATGATAGGAGATAGATACAGTAGAATGGAGATAGAAGATCGATAGATTCATAGAAATGATAGATAATATATAGGAGATAGATTGCTAAATAGAAGATATATAGATAGACAAAAAGAAATAATTAAATATATATATATATATATATACAGTATTATACAAATTATAGAAGATAGGCAACTAGATGGATAGATGATATATAGACAGGAGATGGATGAGAAGCATCTTCACCCGGGAATTCAACCAAGGGATATTAAAAGCGCAATACATCCTCTGCCCATAAAAGTCCACATACAGGAGGCCCTGGGCAAATGCCCACTTTGCCATCCTCTAACACCAGCCCTTACTATTGTTATTATAAAACTTACCCAAAACAACCGGTGCAGCCAGCCACAGTTCTCATACACGAGACCGACTTCAAGCATCGTATTCTGACAATTAGAAATCGGGAAAGGACATGATATGTTTTACCTTGTGTCATTTTGATAAAGTACGACTAACACGCGGGGAGTGTTGCTATGACAGCTTTATTGCAGTTCCAGATCCATTGTCATTTTCATTCACTACCATAAGATGGCGCAGTGCACAGTCCAAAAAGCTAAAAATTGTGTTTATTGCATAGAGAGAAAACAAAAAAAGCTACAAACTGAGCTAAGGATCTACTGTACAAATCTACTGTATGGTCTGGGGGTTCTTCCCAAATCCATGTGAACAAATAGAGCTAATCCACATGTATGTGCACAGTCTGACACACAACTACACCCAGGGTCCACGTGAGGTGATAGATATAGTCCTGCGCCTGGCCACGAAACGGCCGATCCGGCTCTAAAGCCAATGTAAACATCTCTCCTGTCGTGCAAGCGGCGATAGCAATCAAAAGCTTTCAAAGCCATTAAAATAGTTATAAAAAAAATAATCTTGTCGAAGAAAGATCCAGAGATCTATAAAAACAGGATTATTTCCATATTTACATGGTAAAAACACACACTACATCCCTCCATATCCTCAGAGAAACCTTAAAAGAAAATATGACAAAACAAAAAAATGTCAAGTAATTTGTTTAACAGGGACCTGTTAGCTTTGTGGACCTGGGGGGATACAAGAACTTACTAAAATACGAGTCACGTTATAAACTTGTCTTGTTCCCTCTTGATCTTTCTGAGTAGTTAGCCAAGTGGGTGTTACCAGTCAGAGATGCATGTCAAAGTAGACGGAGCAGGGACACAACTCCAAGAGGTAACACCCACTTGGCTAACTACTTTACAAATGACTACAAGGAATAACAAAGAAGTAGGACAACAAGAACACTCAATACTACATCGAGATTATTGAGAATTGTTATGTCATGGAAAAACACGGATTGAAAATGGCCAAAATTGTGAACGTAAATGGGTCCTCTTTACAGGGGTTGGCCACTTTGCCTTATGTTTTTTGTGATGTGTGAGTGTGGGGGGTTATTAGGTAATTTACCAATATACATCTATGAATAGTTCTGCTCTGCTTTCTTGATATGTAACGTGAAGCCTCCTGTCTTTTACCTCATCAGCCGGACATTCCTGACCATAAAATGGCCGCAGATGGAGGGTCATGTGATCTCTCACTGTCCATGAACAATCGCCCTGCCAGGACCTTATTCATGAATACAAGATCAAGGTCCTGGGAGGGCAATTGTTCACAGACAGATAGAGATCACATGACCCTCCATCTCCAGCCATTTTATGGTCAGGAATCTCTGGATAATGAGGTAAAAGACAGGAGACTTCACATTACATATCAAGAAAGCAGAGCAGAACTATTAATATATGTATATTGGTAAATTACCTAATATCCTCCCCCCACACTAACACAACACATGAGGTAAAGTGGCCAACCCCTTTTAAAAAGTGAGAAAAATCTGAAACGTCTACTCCGTTAAAAGTGTAATAAAATAAATGTAATTATATTGTACAATGATAAAACACTCCCTGTATGCAATTCTTCACAAGATCTCTGCTTGCTTTTAGTTAAAAGGAAGCATCATTCTTAACTTCCATGTAAACGACTAGTTCTAGTACTGCTATAAGTCATGTTACCAGATGTGCAGCCATGATGTGTCCTGGATCACATGGCACCGGCAGAAATCAGCATGCAGAGATCTTGCAAAACTGCAAGAAAATTCATATAGAAAATATCCTGGAAACGTATATACATTTCCATTCTTTACTGTAACTGGAATATTGCTTCCCAGAATTATAAAAACAGCGCCACCTGTGGGCTGCATTAGGTATCGCAGTGCAGCGCCATTGAGGCCAATGTGTCTGAGTTGCAGTACCGCATACAACCTGAGCAAAGAAGTGGTGCTGTTTTTTTTTTGTTTATTTTAAAGAAACCATTTGGAAATTTCTAATCCAGGACATCCCTTTATATGGTCAGTGCAAGGGGGAAAACGTGGATACAGACACCATTTCTGAATATTAAATATGTAAGAAGGGGAGGATTTATCTGTTGTTATTTCTGGTTGTGCCAGCTGTCTGCTCCTGCCCAGGCAATGTAATTGGTATATTGAGAGCCAAGTCCTGGGATAGCACCTATCAGTTCTATGGCTCTTCTGGTTTTTCTATTTTAGATAGATAGAGATATGATAGATAGATAGAGATATGATAGATAGATAGATAGATAGATAGATAGATAGAGATATGATAGATAGATAGATAGATAGGATAGAAATGAGAGTGATAGATAGAGATATGATAGAGAGTGAGATAGATAGATATATAATAGATAGAAAGGAAAGTGATTGATAGATATGATAGAGATAGATAGATAGATAGATAGATATGATAAGAGAGCGAGATAGATAATAGATACATAGAGTTAACCCCCGGACCCATAATAATGAAGTAGTATGTGCTAAAACTAATACTACTAAACCAGTACAGGTCACGGGTCAGGACTTCAGGTGAGGCCGATGTTTCGTGTCAGTCATATATACCAGGTTGTTCTTAATAACTGTGCAAATCAAGTAAAAATGTTCTATATAATAACTACATCCTACATCCTCCAGCGCCTGGAGAAAAGAACAGATAAAGGCTAATAAATCTTGGCTAAAAATATTGATGACCTATTCATCACTATCACAATGTCCACCTCCCAGCACCAGAACCCATCATCTTCTGCTGACAATGGGACAGGAAGCAGACAGCTCCATTTTCTGTGCAGTGTTCATGACAGATCCCATTTATTTGAATGGGAGATGAGATGCAATATTTCTGTTCTGCCACAACACAGAGAACGGCGCTGTCTGCTTCCTGTTCTATTCTCTAATTTACCAGCAGCTGAGAACAGAAGATCAGTGAAGGCGCTGGGGCAGGATCACACCACAGCGATATTTCGGAACCAATCTTTCAGATAAATCATCAATACTTTGAGCTTCAGAAACTTTCCTGGAGCCTTCAGCAATCCTGACTTGTCCATTTTGGCATTTCCCATAATGTAACAATCATATGGCATCTTATAACACTGTGTTATGCTGTTCCATTGTTATTTCTCCTATAAATACAGTAAATGGACATCTGGGTGTTACCAGATGAGGGCGGGTCTCTGTACACTCGGACCCTGTCCAATCAGTGCTGTAGGGAAACGCCCCCTTCGGATAGAGAATGGCAACACCCACTTGTCTGTTTGTTTACACACTTACAGAAGAAAGTGCATAGATCTACAGAAAGAGGCTTTAGAATTATTTACCAAAATGGAGAAATGAGGAAAGGTAACAGCTCCTCCATCAAGATTCAAGACTTACAAAAATCAATTGTTTTTGGAAAAATGAGGGATTGGTCATGTCATTTTTGTTATCAATCTCTCTATTTGGGCCAAAATAAATTCAAGTATCTGAATATATTCCTTGTGCTACACTTTTTATTTTAGATACTCTAACAACTAGTCCTTTGGGGGGGGGGGGTGGCCTTTGAGTGAAGTGGGGATCAAGACAAATTTTGGCACATTTTTCTGGCATATACTACGCCAATTAATATTAGGTGCAAAGTTAGATTAGACTTATGCCTGATTCATCATCCAGCATCAAACTGAACTTTGTACGGTCTTACTTTAAAGGGGTTGTCCACTTTCAGCAAATAACTGTTTGTGTAATGAATGGATGTACAATTTTCCAATATAACTTTCTTTATCCATTCCTCAGGGTTCTCTAGATTTCCGCTTGCAGTCATTCAAAAGGAAGGTACATTACTTACTTACTTCACTGTAACATTAATATTACATAGGTGCATAGCTCGTTATATCACAGAGAATAATTAGAGCTGTGTGATATAACGAGCCGTGCACCTGTGTGACATCACATGACCAAGGATATGAAAAGCTGTGCTCCCGTGGGACATCATATAACCTGGGATATGACAGGCTGAGCACCTGTGTGACATCACATGACCAAGGATATGAAAAGCTGTGCTCCCGTGGGACATCACATAACCTGGGATATGACAGGCTGAGCACCTGTGTGACATCAATTGACCAGGGATATGACAAGGCGTGCACCTGTGTGACATCACATGACCAGGGATATGACAAGGCGTGCACCTGTGTGACATCACATGATCAAGGATATGACAAGCTGTGCTCCTGTGTGACATCACATGACCAGGGATATGACAAGGCATGCACCTGTGTGACATCACATGACCAAAGATATGACAAGCTGTGCTCCTGTGACATCACATGACCAGGGATATGACAAGCTGTGCTCCTGTGTGACATCACATGACCAAGGTCTGGTGTTTATCCACAGGAAGTAAACAATAAAGCCTCTTATACAATGACAGCAAGCAGATCTAGAAAACCGTGAGGAATTTATACAGAAAGTATATAGGAAAATTGTACACAAACAATGCCAATTATTTGATGAAAGTGGACAAACCCTTTAAGACACTTGATACATCCGTCCACTATGTATAAAAGTTATAATGTGCCTGTTTCTGGCATAAAACGTATGATAGAAGCTTGGCCTAACTGATGCCAGCAGGGGAAATACAACAAGCATAACAAAAACCAGTCTTTGGTGTAAACTTAAACCAAGAAGAAAAGAACTTTAGAAGGTCTTGTGCTATGGACCTAAACACCTGGAGACAACAAAGCTACTGTAATAAAAAGAAGTTTTCATGCAAAATACAAATGACCCCATAAAAACTGCAGGAATAATAATGGAGATGTATCTTTGGTCCATATGGAGAAAGCTGTGGAGATCCAGAGGTCTACTGTCCGCTGTCCAAGGCTTCCGTTCTGCGATGCCTCAAGGCGCTCTGAGCCTCTGTCTCACTGGGCTGCTGCGGAGAACTCTGTTCTTCTTCATCTTCTTCTGGGTCAGATTTCTCCACTGCAGAGTCCTCCTCTGAATCCTTACCACCACCACCATCATTAGAATTAGCATCTTCACTGTCCTCTGCCTGTTCATCGTCCTTGTCACCTTCATCGTCGTCTTCTTCGTCAATGGCATCTTCATTGTCACTCCCATCCTTCAGTCCATCGGGGGTGTCCTTCTGATCTTCCGCTGAAACTTCCTCATCATCTTTGTTCATTTCTGCAGTTAAGTAAAATAGAATATGGGATTTAGAAATGTTTAGATGCGTGATATTAATAAAACAATTGCTAGTATAATACAGCGCCACCTGGTGTTTAAAGTGTATAGCAGTCTGCACGTCCATCTATTAAGCTAAGTGCTCTTCCCTGCAGAGCATGTCACATAATCCACTCTGCTCAATCCTGTAAAAACTTTTCATTTTTACCACCATTTGCGACAATGTTAAAGACGAGCCAGTCTCATGTCAGATCTCAAAAGAAATTTTGCCTCATTGTTGGCTTAGTCAAAACCAAATAAAACAAAATTTTTTTTGGCAGGTTTTTTTGACAATATTTTGGATCACATTACAACCTTGCCTGGATATAAAACACAAATGTTAAGTCCCTACAATAAAAAATTACAAAAACAAACACAATTTGGGAAAAAAAAAAAAAAAAAAAAATGGTACCGATAAAAACCAAAATATGTTCCACAAAAAAGGCTCAAAAATAAAATTAGGAAAATTTTTTTGTGAACTGTTTCTTTTTAATATATATATATATATATATATATATATATATATATATATATATATATATATATATATATATATATATATATATATACACATACATACACACACATATATATATTACACACACACACACACATACAAATACACACACAAATATTATTTAAATATATATACATAAAATATATAATATATAAATATATTTATAGTGCTCAAAACACATTAATATAGAAGAAACCTCAAAAAAAAATAAAAAAGTGTCAGATTTTTCCGTCAATTAAAAGGTAAGAAGCAAAATAATCTACCTCCAAAGGGTGCACGTAAGAATAATAATTCTTCATTTTATATAGTGCACACAGATTACACAGCGCTGCACAGAGCTTGCTAAATCAGTCCCTTCCCCAAGGGCCTCACAATCTAATCAACCTACCAGTATGTTTTGGAGTGTGGGAGGAAACTGGAGCACCCGGAAGAAACGCAAACACAGAGAGAACATACAAACTCTTTGCAGATGTTGACCTGGGTGGGACTTGAACCCAGGACTCCAACGCTGCAAGACTGTAGTGCTAAACACTGAGCCACGGTGCTGCCCTATACTATTAAATTTCACCTCTCAAAATCCATAACTTAAAAATCTCTATGAGGGTTTATGTTTTGTGGGTAGAGGGTGAAAAAAAATTACAAACTGTGTTAGGATAACCTCACGTTTCTGATTTAAAATTTTAAACAAGGGGGACATTATTCATACGGTGTCTCAGTTTCGCCTATTTTTGCGCCTGTTTTTTTCCTTTTCTTGTCCAGTGATTTATGAACAATTTTTTTTTGCCTTCGTATAATGAGTTTCTTAATGACCGCATATCCGAATCATTTGCGCCCAATTTTGTGCTAAATTGGTCTCAAATTATTCCCCTACAAAGTAGATCTCATTTGTGACCAATAATGAAGCTAGAATGAGAAACGGTCACAGAACCTTCATAGCTTCATTTTTGCACAAAAAAAACCTTAAAGATGCTGAATTGGACCATTTAACACAGACCGCTACACAAAACTGTGCACCTAAAAAGGTGCGTTACAGCGCCCCCCACATTTAAGTCCTTACATAATTTTGGCCTGTTAAGCAGAGACCTCCAGAAAAAAAATGGTCACTCAGTTTAAGCATATTTGATGCGCAAGAGTATTGAAGACCGTGCGTCTGCACATCAGGGAGGCAAACTGTACATCGTACACACTGGGGCACATTTACTAAAGGTCCGCGGACCGTGATTCTGTCGGTTTCCCAAATTTTTCCTTTTTGTGCCGGCTTGCATGCGACACAAATCCGGGGGCGTGGACGTCGGGCAACCTGACTTATTCGGACAAACCGCGGAATTTAAAAAGCAAATTGTGTCGCAAGATCAGCACTCACATACACCGGGAAGAAGAAGGTGAACTCCGGCGGACCTCAGCGGGGAAGCGACACATGCAGTATATAGGGCGCACGATATTAGTGAATTGTGGCAGCTCCGAATCCTCATTGGACATTGCACGGTGGGGATCGTGAGGGGATGGGTAAGTAAATGTGCCCCACTGTCTCACTAATGAGGGGCCATTGTCTTCTTTCTACACTGCATAGAGTCATTACACATTTATCCCTCACAAGTTTATTCACAGCATAGGGAACAACCAGTAAATCAGAAAAGAACTGACCATTCAGACCCCCGTGACCAAAAGAAAGGGGTTTCCCGTCCTTGATAAAGAGTTGGGAGTGATTGAAATAGCCAAGCACAATGCTCATGCATTCCCGTTTATGTGAGTACCGGAGATAGCCAAGTGCTCGACTACTTTTGTCGCTTCAATACAATGACGCATGGCCGACCTGCTACGCCATCAATCAGTGAGAACTGTAACCCCGTTCTCCTGATCGGTGGGAGGCCCTCGCGATTTGGTTAAGGACAGGAAATCTTGAAAAGCTGACCCACACTGCAACGTTCAGTCAGAAATTTGGGTTCGGTGTTCAATCATGGGTGTTTAACGTTTAGCTGTCGGGATTGGGGAGCAAAGATCCATGGAAAAATGGTGGTTTTGTTGGCTGCATTTAAAGGGTAACACCCATGATCTGTACCAGCAGCAATAGTGGTTTTAAAGGTAGAGGCAACATTTAAAAAAAATAATTGATGCAGCAGCACAGCCCCGCCCCCGATGCACCTAAAATCTGATTAGCATAAAAGTGAAATAAATTGTCCTGAAGGTCTCTTCTCAGTACATGGATGTGACCTCAGGGCCTCCATCTCAGATCCTCTGTATGAAGCTGCTGCACATATGGCCTCTCCTCCACAGTTATGTCCATATGAAACCCCCTGACAGCTTAAAGAAGGCCTTTGATGTTTCTATCAACATATGGGATCTGTAGAGAGGGCGAAGCAACAGATCATTATTCTGCCTCAAATAGGATACTTATGAAGAACGTACAATCTAAGCTGAATTGTCATTCATTATCTACAAACACAGGGATAAGGATCCTCCAGCTGTCTCCCGATGATGAACAGCACTTGGCTGCTACATACAAAGCAGAAGATCTGATGAACATACAGAGGCATCACCAAAGTTATGTGGTCTTATCATTTACTATAAGTTCTATCTCTGAGCACAGAGACACTGCAGAAATAGTACAAAGCACAAGAGAAGAGTGGAGAGGGGCATGACCGGCTGGATGAAGTGATGGGAAGTGTACAGGGCACCATGTGCTTGGCACATTCAGATACATGTATCCCATCTACAGACTGGTTACTGATGTACCGATTTATTAAGTCCAATCAGATGTAGAATAATAAAAGAGATATCATAAAAGCATAAAAACCATTACAATTAAAATATTCACACTATAGGGGTAGGAAACTCATTGACATACACCGTATTAGGGAAATCAACAAGAGGAACATGTTCTGTAGAGCCCCTGTGCTGCCCTAGACTACTAGAATATATAGTGTGGTGCTTTGTATTGCCTCCGGGGGCGCTGCAGAGAAAACTGACCACTTACCATTTAACCAAAGAGTTTTCTGCACGGATTAAAGTTCAACATTGGGGTTTAAAAAAAGGGACACATTATTTTCATATTAGGAGGTAAAGGACTCTTCCAAAAAGGTACACCTGGTCCAAAGTAAAGGGTAATAAACGGTTTAAAATCATTTTAGTTTAGAAAATACAGACCTCATCCAACTAAAACTTGCCCATCAGACTGCTGGGTATAAAAACGGACTACCCAGATTCTTGGGTGGCTTCATTATGAGCCAAAGTGTCATAACCTATCTATGGCCATCATGAACTTCAAAGCAGATATCTGGTTTGGGTTGAAAAGGGTTTGGAACAGACCGCTAGCACCAATCGTGGGTGTTACCGGAGAGGAGTTGAACTCGGTGCCAGACGGTCTTAAATCTGGGTTTGGGTCCACTTATCCCTAATAAAATCCATTCACTTCAACAGAGAAGATGTCCTGCACCTACCAGATCTCACCACTTGATACTTTGGTTTAGCTGGACAGAAGCAATCCGCAAGAAGAACCAGTATCTGCAGGGCGGAGAAATCAACAAATAGTTGTCAGTTCTACAATAGAAACCATGTACCTGCTCATGCACATAACCCCACTGTCATGACTTACATCCCCCTTAAATAAGTACAATCATTTTTAGAAGGGATCCCTCATATTAGAGGGAAAGGATTAAATACACAGCCAGAAGATCCTACTAATGTCAGGTTTCACTTAAAATGCTTAAAATGCAACATAACCCTTAGTCTTCTAGGACGATTCGTATTAAATTATTGGGGAATCTCACCTTACTGAAGCCAGTCACTGCCATTTCTCAATGGCTTGAGCAGAACGTTCCAAGACAGAAGCTGTCGATCACCCATGAGATCACAAGGTGTTAAAGGGAACCTGTCATCAGTAATTGGCCTAATAAACCACTACTAGTATATTGACATGTAGACATTTTGTTTCTTTCATGGTCCAGTGTGGTGACATCATCCAGGAAATTAACTTTGAAGTGAGATGTAAATTGGTTGTATAAAAAGTCAAGGAGGAGGAGAGTTTAACACTGAAGTCAAGGTGGGGAGCTCTGAACACCTCCTCCTCTGGGATTGACATTGTGCATCGGATTTCAGGAGATCTGGTTAGTGATTTCTCTGGATTTTTTTCACAACCTTTTAAAGCCAGCTTTCACCACACTGCGCTCCAATTTCTGGTGACAACAAACAGGAAATGCCTGCTCAGCCAATCACTGGTTGAGATCAGTCATACTGGAGCCTGTGATTGGATGAGAGGGCATTTCCTGTGTTGAGAAGAAATAATCAGCAGGAATTTAGTAAGAGTACAAATGGGGGTTGCAATGGATCCTTAAAAAAAAAAAAAAGGGATGGATACTTTTTGGGGTTTGGAATAAAACAGGTTTAGACTTATACACTGTTCAGAGGTTCAAAGAAATACTGTGCATAGTGAAGAGACTAAATAATCTTCTGTACTGTACTCACCAGACCTAGTATAAGTCCAATCATCAAGGTGGCCACAATAAAGATGATGTACGAGCCCCAGGCAGGAATTCCTAGAGGTCCAGTGAAGTAGTTGTGTGTTTGCTGGAAAAGAAATGGAGAAAATTTGAAAAAAAAAAAAAAAAGAAGAGTAATCTCAACATGAAATATAGAGCACTGGGGGGCCAGGACAAATGGTTGTTCGTCAACATATATTTTAAGTGTATGGGGACCATTATATATTAAGCAGTTTGTTCCTCAGACTTCTCTCCTGGTCATGGTCAGCCAGGGAATTGTGCTTGGTATTCGGATAGGGTTTCTTGGTCTGAACACTTTGATTGGAAACCAGCTAAAAGGTCCGTATGATTCCTCCGTTGAAGACTTTACAGACCCTCATAGTATCTTTAACATCCGTGGTTGATCCAGCTCTCAGCAGGTAATGATTATCTTCACCTAGTTCCCAAAGAAACACCTGAGGCTGCAATGGGCTGCTGCAAGGACTTTAAAAGGAGAGAAGATCCGGCAATCGACGCGTTTCGGCATATTGCCTTAGTCATGATCTAATTTTATTAAGAATTCTCATTCCCATCACAGCACAAAACTTTGAAGATCCAATTGTCATCGGGACAAATAGAAAAAAAAAAAATTGTCTGGAGCTACAATTATAAGATGGTATATAAATTCAACTAAAGAACAAATATAAATAACCTCTCTTATACATAACCTGGGAACTCCCTTGTGCTAATGATTTGGGCCAAGGGGCTACTCCGCTACTGCTTACCTGATGTCAATTTGGGATTTTCCAATGGTTTCGGAAGTTTGAAACATTTTGAGACTTTGGGGCTCATGTACTTACCCGTTCGGAGGAGTTCACAGAAAGTGCATTGTCCGACGATCATGCATTCTGCCGCGATTCACTAAGATCGTGCGCTTAATATCCTGCATGTATCACTTGTTCACCTTCTTCTTCCTGGTGCATGTAAGTGCTTGGGCTTACGACACAATTTGAAAGTTAAATCCCGTGCTCCGTCCGAATCAGACGGATTATCCCCTGGCACGCCCCCCAATTTGCGGCGCAGCTGCGCCAAATTCCGATCGTGTGTGACGCAAACCCAGTGCAGACACTTGTTAAATACCTGTGCAAGACGTGCAATCCTCAAAAAAGACGAACAGTCCGACGAATGTGCGATCCGCGACCCTTAGTAAATGAGCCCCTTTGTATCCATTTATATTTGTTTAAGTCTCGCATTTTTAGGACCAAAGTAGAAAAAAGTAATAAATACTGATCACACACGAAGAAGCTGTAGAAGATTTTAATTAGATTATCCCTTAGACTTGGAGAGAACGTTAGGTAGGAAGGTGGTATCTATTCTTCAGCACTCCATCCTCCACAATGGTTTTTAAAACCCTATCAAGAAATATCTAAAATTCTGGGTCTGGTTTGTTTGCAGCTGAGGATGACAGCGTAATGAAAGAGCCAAAGAAATCAAACAGAAAAGTGAAATTCTAAGTTTCCCTAATCAGTGCCTGGAGAGGTATTGCATCCACCGTACATGAGCTCAAGTCAATATCTAACTACGAGTCCAGTGACAAGTGGAGGAATAACAATCCTTGTCCTCCAGCGATGCTGTCTGATGGATGCAGGGAGGTCAGCCCATGTTCACAGTCATTAGGGTGATGATCTGACATGTACTTGTTTCCCAGCCGCTGAGAAGCAACATGTTACACGCCGCAAAGTCATCGGCCTGACAAGGTCGCTATTAAGCAAAGCGCACCGCAGCCATGTGGCACTTGTCATCAATTGTCTCTAGTTACCATCCACTGGGGGGTCTACTGCATGCAAGAGCAGGATCGCAATTTACGTGCCCAAGGAAAACCTACATGCCAGGCTAAAAGTGTGTACAGCTAGTACACAGAAAATGAATCGGGTTCACTCACTGCCAGGTGCACAGTCCAAAAGAGGGTTTTTCACTCCCACAGATTAGAAGCAGTAGATAAAGAGAAGTTGATCGTCACTCACAAAATCCGTTAAAATCGCTGTGCAGCTTTATTCATCCGATAATGGGTACAATACAGGCAAAGATTAGGATGTCATAAACATCTGATGCGTTTCAGACTATGACTAAGGACCTGATGGTCTGAAACGCGTCAGATGTGTACGACATCCTAATCTTTGTCTCTGCCATTTGCCTGTATTGTACTTATTATCGGATGAATAAAGCTGCACTACAATTTTGACGGATTTTGTGAGTGCCGATCAACTTGTCTTTATCTACTGCTCCTATACGTGTGTATAGAAGGCAATAGAGATGTATAACACCATGATGCTTCTGCAACAATGACATGGATTCAAAACATGTCCACAAGTGCGGATGTCATCTTCTTGGTTGTCAGGATATATGTCTGTATACAGCACACGACCATTACAACCACTCACTGGACTCAGCAGTACATAGCATAGGACTATTGAGGCCTGTGATTTGCTATGAAGCTGCTAACAGTGACATCGCTGATACAGACAAAAAGTTGTAAAGGGATTACAAGTAGATCGGTGAGGGTCCAACGGCTGGGACACCCACCAAATAAGAAAGGGAGACCCAAGCAATACAGAGAACAGGGTCTCGACCTCACTAAAGGGTGGAGCGGCAGTAAGAGTACGCGTCACGCTGTTCCGTTCAATTGTAAGTGGGTCGGATATTGGCCAGATATCTCAAGAACTCAGCCAAGTTCGATACAGTTTCCGTAACACCCTACATTGGAGTTCTCTCCGGATTGAGTGAGAGTAAGGCTCCGTTCACACAATTCTATGGATTTTAACCATTATTTCCCATCACACAAATGATAATAACGGAAGACTGACAGATCCGTTACAATATCTATTAATGGCAATGAACTTTCAATGGCTTCCATTAGTGTCCATAGGCAACACTTCTGACAGACTGCAGAACCAATTTTTGCTTCTAAAATAACAGAAGCCGGTTTCCAATTTTCCACTCAAATGACAGAAGCACCAACATAAGTACATGTTTATCGATAGCAAAGTATAAGTCCAGTGACAAGTACAGGAATCCCAGTCCTTGTCCACCAGCGATTCTGTAGGAAGATCAGCAACACTAATGGAAGCCATTAAAAGTCCATTGACATCAAACATTGTAGTGGATCTTTTAGTCTTCCCTTAATTCTAATTTTGTGATGGACGTAAATAGTGGAGGTCTAGATATAGGTGTGAACTGGGCATAATTCAGAATACCCCATTTGTGACATGTCCAAAGACAGATTACCCCTTTAAATGCAATGGGGGGGGGATGAGTATTATCCACCATGTGATACTCCCGATAGAGACTAGAGCCCCTCAGTAGATTGGGTGCACCAGGTCCAGATCTATGGCAGGATCCTGCAAAATGCTGTAATTCCTGTCCGTACAAGCCATAATAAATGCCTCCTAATGAAACCTATAATTATCTTCACTGGGAAATGAAATGTAAATAGCTTTTACACTAAAATCCTGCACTCCGGTGAGAGTAGTAGTACGAGAATATTCTGCTAATTATTTCCCTGAAAGTGCAGCCCAGCCTTTCTGCGGTGGACAAGATTACACGTCTTTAGCGTCTCCATCAGAAAAAAAAAACAGACATACAGAGAGCCGTGATGAATATCAGCGTGCGCTCCACAAACAAAACTCTGTAAAAGGGCAATTGTGAAAACACTGGAAAGCCGAGCGATTTCCGAAAGCTCCGGTGACAGTATCATCACTATAATACAGGGGACATGCAACGTCTAGGAAGGTCACTCTCGCACAGATAAACTATCGATCCGTCACATACCCCGAGGACAATAGACTGTGATGGCAATTTTATTTCCTTTTTTTTTTGTTGTTTTGTTATCTTTTTCCTTATTCGTGACACGGAGATAGACTGCAGGAGGGAATGGCGCAGCTTCTGGGCTTAGCTCATACAATTGGGAAATCAATAGGTCTGAATTCACCAAGTCTATGCTATCAGAGGCCGAAATTGACTGATGTGACAGCATAGACTGCCCTTCTGCTATTGTAGACCGCAATTCTATTTTTTTTAATCTGGTGCCTTATTGTAGCTTTTTGCAGATTATTTTGTTATTACCGCATTATGTTCCCTTCTTATAGATCTTCATTCTTATCTTTGAGTGAATTTGTGAAGAAATCTGAATTCTGATAATACAATTTTGGCCCATGCACAAAAACAAAGTGTAACAAAAATTAGAGGAATGGCAAGGATAGACACATCTTATCCGGAGGTCCTGCATCCTCTGGTTTCATGAATGGCCAAACCAAAAGAACCAGATGATGATGGGTCAGTGAATGGTGGGGCCCATCACAAAATCAGGCAATACTCACTACATGCGCTAATGAACACTTGGTTTGGCTTATTCCAAGTTCCCACACAGCAAATACCTCTAGAGGGGACTTATTTCTCCGAGAACGAAAAAAATAAGGCAATGAAATCCAACATGCTCATGCTTTCTGACCCTAGACATCTGCAGTTGGTAAAGAGTTGAGAGGTCACCCAAGACACACCTAAAATCATAAAGAATAATGCACATTACAATAGGAATCTGTCTCTCTTTCTTGGCGCCTCCCATCAGACAGTGCCCTGCACCAGACCTTGCGGACACTAGTATTATGCACCAAAATAGTATGGAAAGAGTTAATGGGAACCTGCCATTTAAATTAACCCTCCTAAAATAAATACTTCATTAAAACTATGATTAAAAATCATTGCCCAAGGTTCTTTCCCATGGCTGAAATGTTAAAAAAAATTATCAGTTTGTAAACTTATATGGAACTCTCCTTATGCGAGTCCAATTACAGTAAGTTCTGCATATTCATTGTTATGTCCCCACATAACCTCCCCCTGTAAGTGGGGGAAATGAATAAGCGTCCCCATATGGATTTCTGATCTGCTGTTCTAGTAGCTTTCAATAGGTCGTTTAATATGCCTTTAAGGATCTGTGAAGCTGGATCTTACATCTGCAATCAAATAAATGACATTTCCATCCCATTTGGAGAGGTTTTGCTCTTGAAGGGGTTGTCCACTTTCAGCAAAAAATTGATATGATTTGTGTAGGGAACAGTTATACAATTTTCCAATATACTTTCTGTATCAATTCCTCACTGGTTTCTAGATCTCTGCTTCCTGTCCTTCTAAAGAAGGTTTCTATATTTACTTCAAGTGGATAGAAAGATGTCCATGGTGATGTGATGGACATCTAGGTGCCCGGCTTGTTAGTATCAGAGAGCGTAATCAGAGCTGTGTGATATAACGAATATGCACCGTGCACCTGTGTGACCATGGTCAGATTTCTATCCACTGGAAGTAGAGATAAAAGCTTCATATAGAATGACAGCAAGCAGAGATCCAGAAACCTGGGAGGAATTGACAAGGAAAGTATATTGGAAAATTGTATAACTTTTCCTTACACAAACCATACCAATTATTTGCTGAAAGTGGACGACCCCTTTAATGATACTGGAGGCATCAGTGTGCAGGAGGTAGGGCTCTAGATATTGGCTTGTGGGCTGTTGATATACAATATCCCTGCTCTCCCCTCCATCATATTATATACTATGCGAGTCTGTGCCGTGTAGATGTAGGAATAATTACTCTAATCTGCTCTCCCTCCGGGTCACTATGTATCAAAATAAGTGATAAACAGCTTAGTTATACTGGAAGCGCATTACAGCAGGACGTGGCCCTGTGTGCGCAAAACCACATATAATGTGGAGCGCAACATCGGGGAGGTTTATATGCAATAGCAAAACATACATCAATGGATATAAATCTGCAGTCAATGGGGGTCATTTACCAAGGGCCCGATTCACGTTTTCCCGACGTGTTACCCGAATATTTCTGATTTGCGCCGAATGTACCTGAATTGCCCCGGGATTTTGGCGCACGCGATCGGATTGTGGCGCATCGGCGCTGGCATGCACGCGGCGGAAATCGGGGGGCATGGCCGAACGAAAACTCGACGTATTCGGAAAAACCGCCGCATTTAAAAACCGAAAGTGTGTCGCTTGGGAAGCGCTTACCTTCACCTGGTCCAGCTCGGTGTATTCCGGTGCGTTCAGATGATTTTCAGCGCAACTGGTGGACGGCGGAGGAACTACCTTCATAAATCCCGTCCGGCCCCGAATCCTGTTCAGAGAATGCGCCGCTGGATCGCGAATGGAGCGGGTAAGTAAATCTGCCCCATTATGTGTTGTGAACCAATAGTCCAGCGAACAGATTATAAAACCAGAATCACCTTCCAAAGATACATACATACTAGATATCCTTGTCTGATCCACCTTGTATGCTGATAAACGGGGTCACAATAGTATAAAATGTTATAGATTAGATATAATCTATAAAATCGTTACAAAGCCGCCAAAATGATCCTAAAACAGAACGGTTACCAATGATAGGGTGGAACATCATACATAAGAGTAATAAGGTAGCACATATTTAAATACAAGCATATTAAATATATCATTAAAGGGGTATTCCTACAGAAAAATTTTCTTAAATGTACTCAGGATCACTAAATAAGATTCTCTAATTCACTGTTAACAAAAATACAGCATTTCACAGATAGAAGTCCAACCTGTCACAATTTCAGTTGCCCCTAGACATGACCCTGTATCTTCTCAATTGGGGTAGGGCTGCCATCTTGCTCTCCTGTCTGATGCAGTGGAGCGGCTACAAGCCACCACCCTTGCATTCCACAACCGGATCACAGACACCGACTTCCTGCCGGCAGCAAACATATCATATCACATTGTGAGGAGCGGAGAGCTGCAAGCTACGGGAAGATAAGTACTTGATCCCGGGGAAGGGGAGGGAGGTACATCAGATAGTGTGATGGGGCAGAGATGTAGCAGAGCTGACTGTGAAATTGTGTCTAATATACATCTCATCATCTCTTATCTGTCTCATCTCTCTCTTTCAATGTGTCAGATCCTAGTGAATGTGCAGAAGGCAAATAAAAGTGTATATAAACCTGTACCCTGATAAATCTAACCACATTGTCAGCTCACAGAACTAGATGGATCATAATGTGTCTGCTTAGAGAGTCTCCGTCCACACCCTGGGATTTTGCTCTGACCATCACTGAGGGATAGGAGGTATAAACAGCAATAAAACTGAGTAAAATTGTAAAGTAATGGGTTAAAAATTATCTTTATTGTGTTAACATCACTAGTGGATTGAGATTTGATAATTTTCTTTCATGGGAACAAACTTTTTAAAGACCCTAAAATTTTTGTGTGTGTGTGGGGGTGACCCACATTAAAGTGAGTAAACTCCTCGGCTTCAAATGTTTTAGGATAAAAACACAGACAGGACCTAAGCTCTCCATTTAAATATCCAAAATATAGAGGAAAAATATTTTCATCCTGATATTTAAAGTGCTGTGGAATATGACTGTGCTATAGAAAAAAAAATCATCATTTTTTGTAGTATTTATTTATTTATTCTTTCAATTTGTGGATTTTAACTACTGCACCACCACTATCAGACGGTAGGTGGCGCTAATTTGCAAACAGAAAATTAGACATCCAGACAACGGGCAGGTTCACCAGAGATCTGTATACTTACTGCTGATAGGACATGCCAAATAAAGTCACATGCAATAATAAACAAAGAAACATGGAATATGATACAAAAAGACTGCACACAAGTTGCAGTCACATATTGCCCCCTCAGGCCCGAGGAAGCCAATGCAGGTGGCGATACGCGTGGGGTTTCTGCCCCAGCTCCCCAACTTGGACGGACTATTTGCTTCATCAGGTAATTGTACTGTTCAGGGCTTTGGGCTTTCTTGAGCACCTGCACTGTGAATAGTTTACTATCCCATTTGTGTATTTATCTCCTGTTTCTATGGTCATTGCTGCGGTGGGGTAGCTGGACTGCTGGGTCTACACACACTATCACATGCTATGCTTTCCCTACAGATGTCATTTTGGCAAGTTTTCACCTGTTTAATTGATTTTATTTATCTTGTGTGTGGTCTTTTTGTATTATTGGTACTGAATAAAAAGAACATCCATCGAATGACAATGGGGCACATTTACTTACCCGGTCCGTTCGCGATCCAGCGGCGTGTTCTCTGCGCTGGATTCGGGTCTGGCCGGGATTCACTGAGGTAGTTCACTGCTGCGCTGAAAAGCATCAGAAAGCACTGGAATTCACCGAGCCGGACCAAGTGAAGGTAAGTGCGTCCCAAGCGTCACTTTTTTTTGTTTTAAATGCGGCGGTTTATCCGAATCTGTCGGGTTTTCGCTCGGCCACGCCCCCACGATTTCCGTCGCGTGCATGCCAGCGCCAATGCGCCAAAATCCGATCGCGTGCGCCAAAATCCCGGGGCAATACAGGGAAAGTCGGCGCAAATCGGAAATATTCGGGTAACACGTCAGGAAAACGCGAATCGGGCCCTTAGTAAATGACCCCCATTAATAAACATGAAACAAACATCTCCTCTACTCAGCAGTTGTATGGAGTTTCAAAACCCAATGTAAAACGCCAAGTGCGAACGCAACCCAAGTCATTGAAGGGAAAAAAAGCCAGAATTCTCAAGGACACGTGTGATACATTTGTCAGGGACATGTATAAGTGATGGCCATGGAGAGAAATGACTGAAATCTTATTTTCAATGTTACAAGGGCTTGTCTGGGATCAGAAAAAGTTGTGGCCAGAACTTTACTCGTCTCTTTGCCTCTTCATCCTAACATTGAAGCAACAGAATGGAAGGACGTTGGTTTTTAAGGTTACAGCCGCCGATCGCTGCTGGGCACAACTTTTTTTTCTATCCTGGACGATCCCGTTATATACAAAATGTAACATTCTGTAATAAATTAAGAGGGAATCTTACCCGGATCCATCCTGATAAGTGAAAGAGCCCGGCCATCCCAGACATCCTACAAAGAAGAGAGTGTTACATGGATCACACAATCAATAGCCACAATTCACATTCAGCGCAGCCCATCCGGCTCTCAGACAGTAGCCAATGTGACTAGAGAGACGCATCCTGTGACTGCTAAATGGGGGATTACTAGATCTCAATTGCTGTTTAATAATCTGATCGGAGGAGATTATATATTTTAAATATCAGAGGCCAGGGCAAGGAAAGAAAAAAAAATTAATGAGTATACTTACCTGCTACTGCCTTTTATTGGCATTTAAAGAACCAGGAGTGAACAAGGATTAGGGTATGTTTTTTTCTCATCCCTCTTTTTCCTCGAAATATACTCTTAGTGATGGCCATTGAAGCCTATGGAAGACGGATGCAACATAATGCATCCACCCCGGCCTCCACTGCGCGTACACTCAGGGAGGACCCCGGTGGTCTAAGCTGTCCATATAAGACAGCACATCGGCACAAGTCTGTGATTGGCTGCTGCTGACGTTCACTCTTCATCCTGTCGAATCGTACTGTATTTGCACGTAGTAGGATAAATCTCAACCCTCTCTTTTATGGATTTGGTAAAAATCTCCCCAATGTATCCTTACAATAAAATTGCAATCTCATCCAAGCCTTACCACAGATTTACCTTCATAATTGTGAGTATGCCACGTGCATCTGCATGTGGCAACAGGGCATGGCTACTGACATTGTATTACTGAGTGGGCCATGGCTGCTGGGCATTTAATTATTGGTGGGGGGCCATGGCTACTGGGCATTTCATTATTGGTGGGGGGCCATGGCTACTGGGCATTTCATTATTGGTGGGGGGTCATGGCTACTGGGCATTTCATTATTGGTGGGGGGTCATGGCTACTGGGCATTTCATTATTGGTGGGGGGTCATGGCTACTGGGCATTTCATTATTGGTGGGGGGTCATGGCTACTGGGCATTTCATTATTGGTGGGGGGCCATGGCTACTGGGCATTTCATTATTGGTGGGGGGTCATGGCTACTGGGCATTTCATTATTGGTGGGGGGCCATGGCTACTGGGCATTTCATTATTGGGGGGGGGAGGGGTCATGGCTGTTGGGCATTTCATTATTGGGGGGGGGGGGGTCATGGCTGTTGGGCATTTTATGACAGATTAGCAGCTGCACTTCACACCCAAGGCTTATAACTTGAGACAATGCATTTCACAGTTTTTTGTGGTAAAATTGGGTGCCTCGACTTATACTCGAGTATATACGGTAAAAATGCAGTACAGGCAGTTCCCCGGGTTATAGGTTCTTTAGGTTTGTACATAAGTTGAAGCGAACGGGTGTATTTTATAATTGTAACCCTTTTTGTCCCTCAGACAACTGGAACTGCATAGCGTACAGTACAAATAACCCAAAGTGACTCCGTGTATCCCCCATGTGTTGCAGTTGGATGCAGTTGGCAGCGAGCGCTCGCACAGGCATTTCCTACAATTATGATCAGCAGGATTTTATTTTATTTGAAAAATTGATAGTAATCTTCAGACAAAAGACAAACAACGCAGCAAGAAATTGGGAGTTATTTTTAGGAAGACGAGAGAAACTTGGATTGAGTACAAGCTTTGTTATGATGTATGTGAGCCGCACCTCCAGTAATCCTGTGCTCACGGCATAACCAGAGGAAGAAAACTCAAAGAAGATAAAAAACAAGCGTCTAAACCTGAATATTAATTCTGTAGCCATGGGATCAAAGCTAAAAATTATACTACTGTAGTGCGGAGTCTAAAAGGAAATCAAGCATGATAAACCAGGGACCATTACTCATAGGCACGTGACTGTGATAATCTTCTTTGTTATTTGTTATCCTCGACCTAATTTTAAAACACGCCTAAAAAGGCATCTTTTAAAATTATGCTAATGAGTCGGAAGAGCTTCAGAGCTAATGAGCCAGGAAGGTTCAGAAGCTGTTATACTGCAAGCTTCTTGTTATACCTCCTCCCACAGGCAGAGGAAGGGGAAAACGCTGAGTGAGTCGAGGGGGAAGCAGTGTAACAGCCGGAGAATCCAGAGCACAGATGGGCAGTTGCAACACCCCATAAAGCCCTCCGGGTTCATTAGTTGATTTTAGAAGGAAGGAAGGAGACCATGAATAATAAATATAAGTCACAGTGCCTGGATCTATGAGTAAGTGCCCATGGTTTATCAGGCTTGGTTTTGATGGTAGATTTTCTTCAAAGGGGTAGTCCTGTTCAATTAAGTTTATATTCATAGACTATGCCATAGATGTCTTCGATGGGAGAAGTGCATGCGCTTGTCTAAACCTTCACATTTAGAAGAAAGAAGAAGGACATATACAATTTTCTATCATCACTTGCAGCCAGGTTTTCATAGCACACCCTATGTATACAGCTATAAGTACCCCTATAAAAAGTTATCCCCTTGAACAATACTTAGGAACAGGAATGAGTGCCTGATTACTGATAATAAGCTCCAATAATCATGAGAGCAGAGGACCAATGCACCCAATGTTAGTCCTGAGGAATCTGCTCCATTTATCTTTATGGGTGCATTGGAGATAAATTCCTAGTATGGCATTTCTGACATACAATGTGTACAATACATGATAGATGCAGGTCACACAGCTGGAAAACACACAGATCTTAAAAACAGAGGTGCGCTGACCCCCTCCCTGCAGAAGAAACATAAAGAGAGCTGCC